>NC_090929.1:704714128-705980688 GCF_040938575.1 Ambystoma mexicanum | reverse complement strand
ATCCCACTGTGCTCTTGACAACGATTTTTCGTATACTGAACTAACATGAAACTCGGTCTAGTTTAAGAATTTTCTGCCTTATCGTCTCAAACGTTATTGCACCCCCCAAAAACCCCCTTCAAATGAAGTTCTTTCTGCATGGTCCCTGTCTCTCAAGGTCAAAAAACAATAGAACCTTATACTGCCAGTGCGAGTTGTGGGCCCCTTCAGGGCGCGAGCTGAAAATCAAAGCCGCTGACCTTCACTAGAAATGAGCATACATTCTTTCTTTGCAACATCCCGTAGTAAAGCCATCTGTGAGAACTTGAAGTTTCGAATCCATCTATGTAGTGCGCCTCAATGTGCAAATGCAAACTGGCTTCTCTAAGGCCCCAATTTTGTCCTCGTTGTCTGCGAGCTTTGAAGCCCCAAAAAACCATAACTTTTGAGACTTTTAATTTTTTGGGGAAGGTCAGGGAAAGTATAAAGTACCCGAGGAGTTGAGTTGAAAGTGAGATTTATTGTTTGTTTGTTTTATTATTTGAAATACGCAAGCCTCCCCTCGGTTAACAGTGCCCAGCATTTATAAGAGATTGCAAAAATTAGTTACATCAACAAAAATATAAACATACACATATAGACAAGGTCAGCAATATGAGATGAATAGAGAGAGAATTCAAAGATGACACCCAGGTAGTTCGGCACCCAGGATGGTGAAGGTAGGGGTTAGGGTTAGCGTACTTTGTATGCACACTGTACAATAAAATTTATTTACAAAAAGACAATTGTATTACAATTATTTAAACCGGGATTTGTACTTCACAACCAGCTCTCCTTTGGGTGGACATGGCACAGTG
The DNA here is from genome assembly GCF_040938575.1 of Ambystoma mexicanum. Classification (NCBI taxonomy): domain Eukaryota; kingdom Metazoa; phylum Chordata; class Amphibia; order Caudata; family Ambystomatidae; genus Ambystoma; species Ambystoma mexicanum. The sequence continues at coordinate 705,979,852 of NC_090929.1, read as the reverse complement.
GCAATGTTGGGTGGCAATGGATCAGTGCTCTGCACAGAAACGTTCAAAATTCCATATCTGTGCTTCTCTAATACAGCAACAATAAGGCTTTTGACAAAGTCGAACTCCATTTCTTCATAGACTGGTTTGATCACCCATTGCTTACTTCTTTTTGAAAAGGCCTTAGTGTAGCGAGGCATCCTTACATTACCCTTAGTCCTAGATTGTTCACGGCCGAGATTCTCGTTATGGGCCAAGACGGCAAGTAGAGTCCTATGTCTCATGCCCTGTATGCTGAAATGCAAGCGCTTTGGCCTGTACTTTAGGCACATATCGTGGAACACCTCCAAACCTCCTATGTGACAGAATTCTGTCAGTCCCCTCAAATCTCTTGATAGAGTTTTATCGAAAACAATCTTCTCAATGGCTTTGTGTGTCGGTGAAGATGGATTCAACCACTTCTTCTTCCGTGCCTCCACTGGGGATAAAGGGCCATGTTCACATTGGTGGAAATGTAGGTTTTCTGACCAGCGGTGCACGTTGGTACAGTGGTGCATCAGTGACCGCCATTTTTCAAGTAGTATTTCCACTGACCCTTCACAAGTTTTGGAGCTCCACCAAAGATGGTTGCTGAAAGACTCGGACGACTCTGAAATACTTTCCAAACCTTTTTTTTCCCTGCAGCTGAGATTTTCTTATTGATTGATTTAGCAAGATGCCATACGTCAAATTGATGTTTAATATGTGTAAACTGCTCTCTCATTGTCTTGGCAATTGAAACGTGTCTGTGCGTGGCTATGAGGTTGATGTGCATTCCCCTCGATTGTAGATATTCCACTGATTTTATAAATCCTAGTTTCTCCATGGCCACTGAGGATGTACATTGTGTTACCTGCACGACCACCAAACTCACAATTTTCTTACTATCCATGTCCTGAAAGTGGTAGGTGCAGTACTTGGCAGAAAATCCAGGGCTGTCGCACTGTCCATCGCCAGCTAGCCTGAATCGTTTGCCTTCGAATGTAGTTGCTAGAGACAATTGTTCAATTTTCCAAGCATGACTAATAGCCGGAAACAGATAATCATGTTGGTATTTGTAGTACTGCGTTTTTTAAATGAAATGGAGTCCCACAAACTGAAAGAAAGACACTAACTTTCTAAAACTGGAGCCACTAAAAAGTGATGCAGCTGCACACAGTAGATTGCCTCCTGGCAGGTTCCTCAGCATCCCGTTGTGCAGACCATGAGAACGTATGATGTAATCTACAGGCGGCATGTATTGTGACGTTACTGCCTTGTTTTTGACGAGTCACATGAATCAATGGCTTCCCACATACTTTCCCTCTGACAGAATGCCCACATTTCAGCATACTTATAATATCCATCAAACAACTGTCGAATACTATGTATTTGCCCTTTTTCATTAGACTGTCATCCTGCGTCAAAGTTGTTTCGGCCTGTGACTTTGAGGACATATCACCACATTTGAAAGAAATATCGCTGCTATCAAGTTCTGATGCGTCGGTGAATGCTGCTGCTGGTTCATTCTCTGTCATTTCAACATCTGCTACCTCAACATTGATGGGAGAACACAACAATGTCGACAGCTTTTTTGGTGTCAATTTTTTGGCGGGTGTATATTGTGTGAATTGATCTGCGACTACTTCAGAGCTATCTTCAATACTTCCAGTATCATGTTGTTGCGGCAGTGCGGTCGTACTGTAGCAATGGTCTAATAAAACTTTGCTGGATTCTCCGGACACATTCATTTCATGTTCTGGCCATTGGACATGAGCATACCGAGTCTCAACATGCCGCGTCTGAATTAATAGTTCCTCCATAGTGTAAATGGTCTGGCAAGCAACATCTCTCATTCGCTTCACTGTCTGTGTATGTATAGTTCGTAGACCCACGGGTAACTAGAGGACAGATTGGAAAAGGGATGTTCAGTTTAAACACAAGATAAAGTATAGTACAATTGACTGGAAAAAACCATAAAATAGTCCCCAGCACAAAAAAATGTCTAAAGTTATGAACTGTTTGTAACTAACCTTATTTTGGTTTCTTTTCTTTGCAACTTTTTTGACTCGACCTTCAACATCTGCACGCTGTTGCTCCGATACGTATCTGCATGTCTCCCCTTCCTCTTGCGCTGCAACGACTATATTTTCTGTATCCGCATAGACAGCACGGAATGAGGCTCCATCGACTCCCTGAAACATAGTATTTTCATTACTGTGTATCAAAATATTGTTAGCGTAAAACACACGTGAGGACGAACACACATGTACATCTCAATAGCCAAACACGATTTAAACATTGTGTGGAACAATGAAATGACAAGTATTTGAGCTCTGATGACCTAGTTCGATTGAGATGTCAGTATCCATACCTCTGGCTCTACATGGACTGCCACGAATGATTGTATTGAAGAGGAGGCATCAGCAACTCCCTGAAACACAGTACTTGCGTTAGTATCATTTTCAATATCGTAAACATAACACACACTTAGGGTCGACGGCACAGGTACATATAAAGAGATAACCACAAATGTTGCATTGTCTAAAAGAATCAAGGAATATTTCAAAATGATCAGATTTAATCGACTTATTTCTCCAATTTCTTTACATCTGCATCATCTAAATGGGATCTTGTGATTGTAGTGGAAGCTCCATCATCTCCCTGAAACACAGTACTTGCGTTAATAGGGAAGAAAGTATAGCAAATGGAATCACGTTATATGATCACGCTCGATGGAGCTGTCAGTATCCATACCTCATGCTGCTGAAGAATATCTAGGGCTGTTGTCAATGTGGTGCGCACTTCCGAAAGCTGTTGCGCCGATTCGTATCCGCATGGTCCCGCTTCCACCGGAATTACTTGAATGTCAGGCTCCGCATCAAGTGCGTGGGTTGACGATTCAACAACTGCCTGAAACATAGTATTTGCATTAGTAAGGATTACAATATTGAAAATACAACACACGCTTAGGGTCGACCGCACAGGTACATATCAACAGCTAACCACAAATGAAACATGGTGTAGAACAATCAAACGCCAAGTGTTCCAGTCCTGATGATCACGGTCAGTTGAGCTGTCAGTATCCATTACTCGGGCTGCTGAAGAACATCTAGGGCTGTTGTCAATGTGGTGGACACTTCAGCATCTCCCTGAAAGACAGTACTTGCATTAGTATGGATAACACTAATTATAACTGAAAACAAACACCAGGGGACGACAACTAAGGTGTATATCAATTGGAAAGCACTAACCAAACAATTGGTAAAATAATCACACGATACATACAAACTATTACTTGACATGCATATAACAAGTCTGTAGCGGAATAGCCAAGTATGATTACCTGATACGCGCTAGAAGTGGTTGATAACTGCGAGCACGTGACGGAAGTAGAATTTTCTTGCTTCAGATTCAAGGGATAGTCAAGAAGTTGTAAAGGTAAATTATTGTTTGATAATGAAATGCCAATATTTAAAATTGCCATGTAAGGAGACAGAATACTTGAGTAATGCGCAATAAAGCACAGTTCCCTGTGCCCATATAGAGATTTCGTTTGTGGGTTATGAAATCTAAAAATAATATATTGATAAATGTCATTATTCAAAAAGCTATACACTCATATCAATGACGAAAGTATTACAAATTGGAAACAACACCTAAAATATCAATGAATCCATTCGGCTACCTACACACTACCGCAAGGCCTAAAGCTAAAAACGGACACTTGACTCACCAGTGGCGGATTGTGGATGAATAGAGTGGGAATAGCGTTTGCGAACAATTTTCGTGTCGATCGCCGTTTGTCCTTCTTTGTTACCCAAGATGTGGTGTACATGTTCGAGGGAAAGTGCCGGCTGCAGATGTGGTATTGATCACCCCTCTTGTCCTCAAAGACTTGTTGGACTCTACTTTCCATCTCATCCAGTGGATATCCGCAATGTCTGACCCATTCCCTTATTCGATCAACAGTTTTCGGGAATACATGCATTGTAGTGCCTTCAGATTTAGCATGGGTCTTCGAAGGGCAACCGCTAATCGAACAGGCAGGCATTGTTGAAAATTCTGAAAAGTAAATATCAAGATTATTATAAAACCTTGATGAATAAAAATGTCATAAAAAAGTAAATGAACCATACCATGCTCAATGCAAGGTTTGTTTTGGTCGCCGGAACTATACCAGTTCATCATGTGCGGCTTAGTATTTGCATAAGTTACAGAGATTTCTGTTTTGTCTTGCATGAAAAGGAACCATGCTTACATTATAGACTGGACCCCCGAAGGATGCAATTCGATGACAATTGACACAGATGAAAATAAATAGATCTATTGATAGCATAACAATTGAAACTCAAGTCAATAGCAATGAGACCAATGACCATAGCTCTATTGGGTACTGTAATAGCAAATAGATTGAAATGTAAAAATTACCGAAATATGACTGGGATACATGGCCTTAGCTTGACCAACAAACAGTTGGATTCAGCAGGCCGAGCAGTATGTTGCAGGAGAACAGGTAGATGGCCACAGGTAGCACACTGACGAGTTTGCTCGAAGCGGTCAGAGATAGCACGGCGACGAGCAGATTAGCATAGATCTCAGTGCTTCTCAGGTAGAAGGTTCAGGAGTTGACTTGCTAAGCACAAAGATGTTCTCATGAGACATATCAAGTGGTTTATAAAGTATTAGAAACAGGGGTGTGTTTGTGAATGAATGACGTGTGTATGTCGTGGTATTATGTTTATTGCAGGGGGGCGGCCTGCCTCAGGGGAGGCCTGCCTGGAGACACAGGGTCTGAGGAGGCCATGTGAGCGATGGCCCCTGGGCGTGGGATACCTTTTGAAGTGTACATGCTGTTTGGCACCTTGGCCGTTTGCTCCCGTCCCTTGCCCTTATGTGATGTTAACTTTGCATGACATTCGCGTAGATGGGAACACTGAGCAGGACACGGGGCATCCATTTTTGTACCCCCTTTCCACTCCATTTTGGTGACCAGGGCTCACTGCGATAGTACAGCACGCAGAGCACATGGCCCACAGCCTCGTTCCCACTCTGACTGGAAAACTCCAGAGGTATTTGCAACAGCTAATAAACATCACACATCACTCTCTAAGATCACGGTCCTGCATGTGAACCGGCCTGAACCAAGCACATGGCTCATTCATCTCCACAAACGTGTCCTTGCCCACGCACCCTCGCCAGTGGAAAGTTACTGCCATTCTGACCCTGTGTCCCTGCAAGGTATTCTCTTCATGTGCCAGACCACTGACCACGCCATGATGGCCACCTAGCAGATCCCCAACTAACATTAGACCCGTACTGCAGCATATCGTTGCCTATCAATAACAAATGCCACATATCAGAGATTCTTGTGAGCACAGACCCACACTTCAAACAGTGTGTTATAGTGGTCAAGACCCTTGACCTGAGGCCTGTATAATCCAATGTTAATTGATAGTATTGATATATGTGTGACTTTTATAGAGACATAACCGACTGAAAGACTTTGAACAAGTGTTATTTAGTGCATGCATTATTGATAATATATTATGATAGCTTAGATAGTGACCAGCGACCTGAACTTCACCCATTCCGAGCACAGGTGTCTGACGTCCATCCTTGAATGGAGACACACTTGATTGATTTAAAAAATCGAAACAACCGTTGTTAAAATATATGTGGTGTTTTATTTTGTAGCTTATTTTGATGACACAAAAATACAAAACTTTACACATTGTACAGTTCAGGTTGCAGCACAGCGAGAGAAAATCCCCTGTACTGACCGCTGTCACTCGGGAACGTTTCTCTTATGGCACGAACGGCACAGGCGGGTATCACTCTTCGAACGCGCTGTCCAAGCCTCCCGTGAAGCCACCATGTAAAGGAACGATAGGCCACCAGCCTGTACCACCTGTGAAAAGGAATGAACAAACTGTTTTTAAATGACCAAGATAAGTTTAATAAACGTTTGTTGTCAATGACAATTCTTGTAACTAATGGCATTCTGCTCGGACAAAAGCTATCTAGACACTGCACACTATTGAACGACTTTCATGCGTTACAATGATATGTATATGTAATTTTGGATATAGTAGAAGACCATGAAATAGGAGTGGCATGACAAGCAGAGTATACTTACTCGTTACTCGGATTACGAGGACGAACAGTTGCGCGAAGTTCGTGCATAAGCACCATCATTATCCTCAACACGGACCGTGTGAGGCAGGCTGCCCTGAAGTCTGGCAGCTCGGTGATGCATTGCGGTCGTGGCTCACCTTCCGAAATGTAGGCCACGTATCCCGAGTTTTCACAGCAGCAGCAGTTCTCCTCCTCGGTCGGCATTAGCTCGCACCGATTGCATGTGCACCAGGTGGAAACACCGTCCATGCGAATAGGTCCAGTGTCTTCATCCGTTGATTCGTCCTGCCACCTGCTGTCCAAAGCCCCATCGTTTTCGCGTGTTTCCCTTTCCAGTAGTTCCTCCTCGGTATACTCGGGCTCGTACATGTAGGGCATTATTGTATCCATTGTGTGTTGCACAAACTAAAATAATTGATAGCGGTGGTACAGGTATCTGTCCACACGGGCTACAAGCAACGGAGGTAGCTGACCAGAGCACAGAAACGAGTCACATAATACTCAAACTAACACAGAGAGAGGAATGGAATCGAAAATCTGCTGCTGTGTGTTGTGAAACGGTCTGTTTATACTTAATGAGGAAAGAGGCGTCCTGCCATTTCCATGGCGACACGTCATTAGCTGAAGCGCAGCGAATGTTGACACGAGACTTGCTTTGGCGTTGTGAAATGGGCGGTACGCGTCTGCTGATGACAGGCTCAGGGGCGGGTGATATGATTTAGTGCCGCAAAAGCAGGTCAGCCAGGGCGATGGGGGAAATGATAGGATTATCACAAAATGGCAGCTCCCTGGTGCCTGTTTTCGCGTGCATTTAATGGACGAAAACTCAGGTAAGGTCCATAGGAAATTTTTCTAAAATCGAGCGATTTAGGCTTAAAAACACTTGGCTGACCCGTATGGGCAATAAAAACTTTTGACCGATCCATTCCTTTAAATGCTGTGGAAACATAGGTTGCTAGCCCTCCTGATCAGTGTCTACGAGGATTAGCCTTGACCTTGTTTTCATACAAAACATAGCCATCATGGGAGCTTCAATAGGCCAGGTTTCCTGAAACAGGAGGACTTCACATTTATTTACAGAATTAAGACAACTATCATCATTTGCCTTCAGGCATAATGGCGCTAAATTCCAGGACAAGATTTCCACTAAACTTTGTTGCGATGCTTGACTCATAAATTTCCACAGATGACTGTCCCAGCTGGATCATTCAAAGACGTGGACCCCGTCCCCCCAGGCACTACAACCTCCTCAGCGGTTTAGTGTCAGCAGAGTGTCTGGTCTAGCAGAGTTGCACTGCTGTGCGCAGTGCCACAAGGCGTTATGCTTGGAATAAGCTGCTTGTTTTATTTCACTGAGGAGAAGGAGTTCCTGCTGCTTGAGCCCAGCTGGCATGTATAAACATGGGAGCACGTAGCGCTCGCATGGAGTGCCACAGAGTGTCAGGGTTAGCACAGTTACACAGAGGTACCCGTACATCTGGTATCCGGACCTGTTCTACATCGTTGCTCCTTTGTCGTGTGAGGTTGGCCGGGGAAAGTTTCTATCTTTCCTTGATCCAGCTGCCTGCCATGGACGTCCATGCTGTGAGTCGTACCCATTTTATCTTTAATTACACTTGTTCTTCTGCTTAATTTCATTGCTACGTTTGGTCTTGATTATTATCAGGGTTTTTGGCTAATCTCCAGCAGCACCAATATATGCTCTCCGTAGCAAACCCCACAAAATCAGTGATCCAGACGAGAATAGGTCACTGGACCCTCCCCTACTGATGCATGGTTACATTGATAAAGACAAGACCTTTCCTTCTAAGAGGGCTGCAGGCAATACCCCTAAAAAGGAAAATCAAGCCCGAAGCAAAATTACCTCTTACTTACATAACATAGGTGATGCCTCAATTTCAGAGATCTTTGACAATGCAACTTAGCCACCCTCTAAAAGGGTGACTAGAATATATCCTGTACGTGCAAATATTCAACAGTGGTCGCAGAGGAAAACATACAGAATGAACCATGGGGCAAGCTGTCAGTGGCAATGTTGTTCTTACTTCAATCCCTGTAACACAGTGTAGAGGCCCTAAAGTCTCACCTTCTCCTAATTTATTTATGTCATACCAAATTGACATCACAGGAACCTTTGAACAATCAAGCTTTGCTTATGAAGCCACACCCTTTCCGCTGCATTCTTCACAATTTACAGATCCTCTGGTTTCTTAGCTCCCGATATCCCAGCCTCCGCTGCTTGCCCTCAACTTCATGTTAAACTCTCTAGTAAAGCTTTATGAAAATATACACGAAGAGTTCAAAGAGCAAAAGGTCACTCTTAACTCACTGAATTCGAAGATGAACTTTCTAGAGGGTTACATTTGTGCTAGGAATTCTCATAGGTACTCAGCATCTGTTGTACCGGAGGAAGCAATTTCTGGTTCCTCGGGTCCTTCTACAACAGTCTCTGTTATACTCTTCCGCAGCGAAGAAACTTTATTGACCACACTTCATTCACCTATTTTAAACAAGGAGCTATCTACGTTGGAAAGAAATGCTTACTCATCGGAAAGGGCTAAGATAGATGAGGTTAGCGTTCAAAATCCTCGAAAGAAATCAAACAAAGAGCCAACAACAGAGGTTCAAGGAAATGTCTGCGCAAAAGCAGTAAAAGCAAACATTGCTTGTTAGAAATGAACCAAGCCAACTCCACTAATACAAAGAAAAGGGGAATGAAAAAAAACTAAAATTGTGGACAATGGTGCTCAGAGCCCCTCCACATTGTAGGAAATTGCAATGAGTAATTTACCCCATCTGAGGTCAAAACCTGGGCCCAAGCCTTCCAACCCATAATCAACAATAGAACACTATTTGTTACCCTTGGACAAGGTTCAGAAACAGGAGGATGAAGGTCCTCAATCTTAGCCAACTATCAATTTATTCAGATGAGGATCCATCCTTGGGCGTGATGGGCGTAATGGTCATCAACAACGTGAAGCAAAGATCTACAGTATCCCCCGATGAGTGTTTTTCTGTCTTTCACTGATACACCAATCGTCGATCTTGAAATTGTGGGTATAATGAGTGATAAGCATCTTTACAGGAATGCCAATAACTGAGAACTGTGCTTTCACACACTACAAGACAAAAGAAATACTGTGAGCAGAAGGGGTAGTGCTTTATTGAAAGGCGATAGGGACAACAGTGCCATAAAAGAGGCTACAATTGATAGTTCTTTGTGTAGTTGCTTGGAAAGGATCTTCTGCACAGATCATGTATTTACCCTAAATAGAAACAATATTCTACTACTATTAAAGGAGAATCCCAGGCTGCGAGTGATATATTCCCGAGACCTAAAACAGATTGGGCCTCATTACGAGGTATGCCGGTAAGGCAAAAACTATGCCGGTGTGCTAATACCGGCATCGTTTATCGTCCTGTTGCATTCCGACCCGCAAACCCGGTACTAGCGGCACACTAAACAACGGTGCCGCTAATAGCGGCATAGGCGCGTACACGCGCCCCTTCAAGGAGCAAATACTGGCATGCCGGTAATAGGGTGTAATTCCAACCCACGCATACATGCAAATACCGGCATCGCGAAGCCGGTAATCACGGGCTGCACGATGCCGGCCATACAGGCATTGCGGACCACCCGCAAACAGCAAGCAGGATACAAGGCAGCCAATGGAGGCTGTGCCAGTATAAACTGAGCACACCCACACACCACAACCCCTCCCCACAGGTGTATGCAATTTAGAGTGGCCCAGTACAAAAGGAGCACACCTACACACCACACCCCTTCCTACACCAAAATGCTACCACTAGCAGTTGCAATCATGGCACTGGAGGACATGCCTATACTGCTACAACTACAGCAACAACAGCAACAACAACAACAACTACAGCATCAAGAACAGGCAGCACATAGGAGACGCAGGAGGAGACAGGCCCAGCAGTTACCACCAGCGCAGCCACCAGTGCCTCGTAGGCAGCCACCAATCCCTCACACCAGACCCAGCCCATTCAACCTAACCCCTGAGCATATCCACACCCTGTACCAGTTGGACAGTGACGCCATCACCACCATAGTGGAGATGATACATAACGACATTGCCAGCCACATACAAATACGCACTGCCATCCCCCCACTACCAAAGGTGGTGTCTGTGCTACACTTCCTGGCCACAGGCACCTACCAACACACAGTGGGCCAGCTGCATGGCATTTCACAACCACTATTCTCACGCATGCTGAACCAAGTGCTGGATGCCCTCCTGAAGCACGCAAGCACCCATATATCCCTACCACGGACTGCCATGGAGATAGCTGAAACCAAAGTAGGCTTCCATGCACTGGCAGGCATGCCCAATTGTGTTGGTGCCATCGACTGCACCCATGTGGAATTGGTAGTCCCCCATGCCATAGAGGTGGTGTACCGCAATCGCAAGCAATATCACTCCATCAATGTGCAAATGGTATGTGACTCCAGCAAGATCATCACCCATTGCTGCGCCCGATTTCCTGGATCCACACATGATGCCATGGTACTGCGCAACTCAACGCTACCCTGTCACATGGAGCGACATGCTGGACCACGTGCCTGGCTGCTCGGTGAGTTGCACAACAGGCCCATGGCCATGCTGTGGGGTACTGATGTGTGTGGATGCAGAAGGTGGGGGGTTGCTACTGCACCTGGGTGGGAAAGGGGGGTGAATAGTGCACCTGGGTTGCACTAGCCAGTGAGTGGAGAATGCATGCAGAGCTAAACACTCCTCCCCTAAAACAGCAAAACAGAACACAACACATCACTGGGCCACTTATCACAAATATTGCAGATGGATGACAACAAGTAAGAAGCACAACCAGGGCACCATCGTGATGGCAAGCAATGGATGAATGAATAGGATGGCAACTGCGGCAAAGCGGCAAGTGTGACCACACATATTAAGGAATATACAGCATGATTTGGAGCCCAAACATTTGCGCACTACCAAAGCACTTCTGCCAGTGCATGCATGATTACACCCAGCATCATCTAGTGAACCCCATCCAGTGTACCACGCCTCATTACAGTATACATTGCATCTAGGTGACTTTTTGTACACATACAGGGACATGTGCACGCCCACACCAAGTAGCTGCTGCCATGACTGTGCTCCCTGACGATGGCAGTTCTGTGTGACACACACCTATTTGTATCTGCCTGCAGGTGATGGAGGATATCCCTTGAGGTTGTGGCTACTTACCCCTGTGCGGAACCCGCAGAACAGCCATGAAGAGGAGTACGATCGTGTGCACACTCGTACCCGTGTTGTGATTGAGCAGGCCTTTGGCCTGCTGAAGGCGTGGTTTCGCTGCCTCAGCAGGTCTGGTGGAGCATTCCTTTATGGGCCTGAGAAGGTGGCAAAGATCACCATGGCCTGTGTCATGCTGCACAACATGTGCGTCCGAAGGAATGTACCACTGCCACCTGACATTGACATGCATGGGCTGGGTGAGGATGAATGGGATGGAGACGGAGGCGAAGGAGCCCTCCTGCCAGTACGTGATGCACGGGATGGCCATGCTGTACACCAGGCACTAATTGACAAATACTTTTGAAATGCATGGACAATGTAAGTAATGGGTCTGCGACACACTGTATCTGGACATGCACACTTTTTTAGTTCGAATTGCCCCACTCTGCACCATCACACAATAAATGTACATGTATGAAAAGAACGATGTCCAGCCAATGATTTGCCTGCACACAACGGTGTATTTTCAGCAGACGTGATATGGTGAACATAATCCCCTCACAACCCCCAGTAAACTCCCTCTCCCACCCCACAAACCCCAGAAATAACCCAGTAAACTCCCTCTCCCACCCCACAAACCCCAGAAATAACCCAGTAAACTCCCTCTCCCACCCCACAGAACCTAAACGTCCCCATGTGTCCAACAAACAGTGGTCCCTTCACCGATGTACTTTTTCAAAATGTCATTGCCTGTCCTGTTATTTTTTGGCGATTTTTGGATCCGGGGTGCCATGGTCAAGCGCCGTGCACTTCTCCGCGTCAACCGCACAGGGCTCGATTGGGCCGAGGTGGAAGGGGTTGTTGCAGAGGATGTGTCAATGGTCAGTCCCATTGCTGGGTCAAGGTGTGGGTGCTGCATTTGCGGCAGACTTGCAAGAAGGGCCTGTGTAAGTGACCCCATACACTCCCTAAAGACACATGTCGATGCTTCCACAGCAGCAGTATTGGCTGCAATGGCCGTGGCAATGGCCCTCATGGCCTCATTCCCATTGTTTACTTGTTGCCGCATGAGTTCCAGCATGGACTCTTGTCGGGCCTCAACCCTTGCCAGGCGAGCCTCGAAAGAGTCGTTGGTTGCAGGAGTACTGGTGGCTGGCAGGGTGGTGGTGGGCAGGGTGGTGGCTGTCTCCTGCGTGGGGCCCACGTCCAGGGCACTGTCCTCCGCAAAGATGCCAATGTCTGAGTCTCCTAGGTCCGAGTCATGGAGGCACGGATCCTCCATGCTCTCAGAGTCTATAGGGGTGGGGGGTGGTAATGTGGCTTAGGGTGGGTGTTCCGGACATGATGTCAGCCTCATTAACCACCTCTGTAGACACAACGTCCGTGCTGGCTGGTGGGGCATCAATGGAAACGCCTCCCACTGTTGTGGGTGGCTGCTGCTGTTCTGTGGCTGCAGGTGTCCCCTGCAGGGTTACTGCCTTGCGTGGTAAACTGGCTGTTGCTCTAGGCAGTTTCTTGGGCTGGGGGGTGGCGGTGGCCCTGGTCCCTTGGCGTGCAGTGGATGGACCTGCACCCCTGTCCTGCATTCCTTCTTCCTCATCGGTGCCTGGGAGATAGAAGAGATGCAGGTCATCAGTTATGCTATCAAATGGCAGCTATGATGTATTGCGGTGTGATGTGTTCATACATTCAGGCATCATTTCATTTCTGGGCTGTGGCATTTGGTGTTCTGAGGGGGCATGTGGAAAATCAATGCATGGCTGATGGCATGGCATTGGTTTGGTGTCTGTGTGGTGAGTTCCATGGGCATGGTTGGGTCATGTAGCACCTCTGTTGGGATTGGCACTCAGCATGCGTGTGGTTCAGGGTGTGGCACACATTCTTGAATGGATATGTTGATGTAGCCTTGGGACATGCATTACCTTGCCTAGTCTCACTTCCACATCACTTGTGCCACATCATGGTTTATTCTACATGGATGTGATGGTTCACTCACCTTCCTCTGTGGATGATGCGGCACCAACCTCCTGGTCTCCAATTCACTCGATTGATTCAGGGTCGATGAAGGAACTTGCGGTCTCCTCCCATTCTGTCAACTTCACAGGCGAGTGTGGGCCCCTGCCTGTCGCCAGTGCGGCCCTCTTGTTCTCCGCCAGGATCTTCCTCAGCCGGAGGAGGAGGTCCTCCCACCGCTTCCGGCAGTCACGCACACTCCTTGGGGTACTCCCCACTGCCGACACCCTCTGTGCGACCTCCTGCCAGACTTGTCTTGTTTGGGCCGCATGCTTCAGGTCAGTGCTGTTGGTTGTATCTGCATGCTGTGCAAGGGTGTTGGCAAGTATGGTGAGTTCTGTGTCTGAAAAACGCTGCTTTCTCTTCCTTTGGGTCGACTTCTCGGTAGCCTTGGACATCCTGCTTCTGTTGTGGCACACAACAGCACGAAAGAAGTGGTGGTTATGGAGGATGGCAATGGATTGTGTTTTTGAAGATGGCCGGCAGCCCATTTCCCGTTCCTGCGCGATGACGTAATTTCCGGGTCCTGTTTTTGCGAACACGGAAATACCGTGCCGGTATTACCATGCCGGTATTTAGGGGTTGTTATCAGGCAGTTACGCAATGGGCGGCACCCGCAATGCCGGTATAGAGGGGTTGGTGGCCCTTTACCGGCATGGCGGTTTTGCCACTACCGGCATGGGGGAACGCGCGTGCTCGCGCACTCGTAATCATCCTCTGTTAGCGGGTTCATTCGGGCATGGACTCGCACGTTCCGGCATGCCGGTAATGAACATGCTGTTACCGGCCTACTCGTAATGAGGGCCATTGAGTTCATATCCAAAACGAGACTGGACTTTGTAAAAATGCATTTATACTCTAGATTGACCACATCATTACTTTCAAAAGAGGCCTAATATTGTCTTTCTTTGCGTTATTATGTTTATACTTCACAGTCTCACACACGACACTGGCATTTCGACACCAACCTGGACAGCAAGTAGTGGTCCACTAAAGAGGCGATTGAAGATACAAGTTGATCGTGGCCTTTGTTCCCCCCAGAAGGAAGGTGATTAATTTAAATTCTAAAATCTATCAACTAAACAAAAGAAATGACTGGTCAGAAATAACCTCGGCTCTTCATGTTCAATTCAATGAGAATACCACCAATAAATGAGAATACTCTCTTTCTCATTATTATGGTGGAACTCGAGGGGCCACTCACCCATTTTTAATACAGATTTAAAAGGAACATGTTGACATCATTTTACTTCAAGAAAAGCGGCTTCGTCATCGTCATAAACCTTTATGGGATCGTTATTCAGCGGTCTTTCGTGTCCCTGCGAAGAAGGTTTCTAAGTGTCATCCTTATGTGGTTTACTAGCAGCTATTAACATAGCTTTTACTAGGAACTGTGAACATGAACAACTGTGTACGCACTCCAGGGTTCTATAATCAGTAACATGGTTGTATTGCTCTCCTGACAATAATGTGTTGCATGAATGTATTATTGTGAACATTTATTATAATCCTTGGGCGGTTAATGTCTCCAAGTTTATCTAGGACCTATTTGAGGTCCTGAATTTATGGAATGGAAAATCAGATGGAGAGATATTCATTGCTGGGGACTTGAAATTGGATTGTATAGGTGCTAGATCTCTGGGCAACAGTACCTATGCAAAGCACAGAGGTGATCTAATTACTGACTGTACAAAATCATGGGGTCTACTTATGGTAAACGGTCATTTAGGAAATGACATTACTGCCCACTCGACATGGTGGATGGACAATTGTGCTACAACCATTGTCTATTTATTTGCATGTCTCATAATATTGACAAGAAATGCAAATCATTTAAGGTAAACCCTTGGAAAAATAGTGACCCCGCAGCAATATACTTTCATTTAAAAAAAGCCCTGGCACCTCTGTGGTAGGAAATTAGTATGATCATTGTTGGCTCTCATGAAGGAATGCCACTCGGGGAAGGGCGCTCTCTGGGGCTGCTCCTGGCAGTCTTCGAGGAACTTGGCTCTGCCCCCTTTCCAAGGAAGAGGAAGGCAGTGAAGGCTCCATAAAAAAATCTCCTGGACACCCTTGCAGCATATTCTGCGGCAGAAAGGGCTGTCTGAGGCTGTGCTGTGTGCACGCTCCCGGCAGTCTACGAGGATTTGGCTCCACCCCCTTTCCGAGGAAGAGGAAGGAAGTAAAGGCTACATAAAAACCCTCCTGGGATGCCCTTGCGGCATAAACCTGCTGGGGAAAGGGCACTGTCTGAGGCTGTCTTAGGCGCATGCGTGTAAGGAGGAGCGCGTATATTTACCCTCGGCGAAGATTTGAAAAGACTTTGACGACGGGAAAGTGTAGCTATAACAACACTTGCGTCTGAATTATTCTCTCTCCCATATTGTTCCTTATGTAACTGGTGACTGTTGGTGACTGCTGGTGTCCGCCTGCTGTATCCCTGTGAGGGTAACGGAGAGTACGAGTTGTTGCGTAGTAGGCAATCGTTGGGAGCATGCGTGAGCCTCATTCTGGCTCGCGCATGCGCATATTGAATAAAGGAGGCCCGGTCGCCAGTTGCCGTGAGGACCCCATACCAGCAACACACGTCCCGTGTCTCTCTGCAGTGTGCATGCGTATGCTTGTGTGCGTGCGTGCGGGGGAGCCTGGGGGTCACACCACACCTGTAACAATAATGGGGGCACTGCAGTCGAGTGAAAGTAGCCACCATATAGCTGTGGTGCTACCAGCACCTGTCTCATTTCGTTATCCCACATCCCCATTTTTGACTGTACTTCTCTGAGAGCCGTGTTGGTCTTAGGGCGGGAGTTTTACAGGGAGTACTCTGTACTTTGGAGTGGGCAGGGACCCCTTGATCAGGTCCCACAATATAAGTCTACAAAAGTCAAGACAACAACCCACTGGAGAATCCCTCCTTTTCCCTGTGACTGTGGCGGCCAGGCCGCTGGGCTGTTGGCTTCAGGGGGTGTAAGACAGGAGATAATTAAGTACTTTCCCGGCATTGAAAGATCTTACTGCTGATTACTGAATAGTATTGGAGTTTTTCTGCTGCTCGCCGCCACGTCGAGGAGTAGGAGGCAGGAACAGGGAGGAGAAGTCGGACTCGGGCAGCATCCATAGCCATCGGGCAACCCTTGTTCTGCAGTATCCATCCATATTCCTTTAAATGACCATTTGTGTATTGATTATTTGAACAATTTGACTTTCTGGCTCCGACTGACGAACGGTTACCAGACATTTGGTCGAATGCATTTGATCGAATTACAATATGGTCGAATCAATTTGGTCGAAAAAATGGTCGATTTTTTTTTTTTTAAAATTTTTGTTTTGGGGGCCCCCCCAACCCCCGTTTTTGGTGTTAAAACACCTTTTTTTTACCTATTTTTACCTATACTAGAGCAAAAAAAATATATATACTTTTAAAAAAAAATTCGACCTTTTTTTTTTCGACCAAATTGATTCGACCAATTTGTCATTCGATCAAATATATTCGACCATTTGACTGGACAGCCTGACACGAACCATCCCTGGCAAATCTCTCATGGACCTCCCCTGACAGCACCAGTGGTGCTTGAAAAGCGTTTTTTGCTTTTACAGTGGTGATATCCAACATTTTAAAGGTCCTTGCTAAGACTTCATAGGGCCTATTGGAATATTTGATATTCAAGATTTTAAAGGGACTTGTCAAGACTTCATAGGGCTTATTGGACTATTTGATCTTATTTCTGCTTTTGCATTTTGTTCCTTTTTTAAGGTTTTTGTAGGTTTGTACTAGGTTGGGGTGTTTAATCTTATTGTTTGATCATGCCTAAAAGGAAAGCCTTAAGTCCCCCACTTACTAGTTCAGCAAGAAAACGTACTTCCAGGTTTGTCGAAAGGATAGATGAGGCTAACACTATGATTGAAGGAATACCTGGGTTCCTGAGCAACATAGATACCCCAAGGAAGCACCAGGAAGAATCCAAAGGAGGTACTGCAAGGGAGGAGGGGTAAAGCGGGCTTACCAGGCTTAAGGATTCTCTCGAACTGTAGTAGCCTTGGTGTTGAGGGGCTCAAAATGATTGGTAAGGGTGGAAAGGAAGGCTCAGCTGGAGGGTAGAAACCTTAGGCTGGCCCAAAGAGCAAGCTCAGCCTAAAGGAAATGCATCTCCCAGCCAAGGAAACCCTAGCAATGAAAAAGGCTAGCTTGGGTGCACCTGTGGTGGTGGGCAACATTCTCCCAGGCTATCAGGTCAAACACACAGGCCATGGGATGGAGGGGGTCCATTATAAAATTCCAGTTGAGGTTACAGCTGCTAAGGCTGGGGAGCACATAGGGGAGGATGGTGGGAGTGCTGAGGGGGCCAGCATCCTAGAAACCATTCGACAGTATCCCCATGGGGTTCCCATTAGTAATAGGTTTGAGATCTTAGCTACATCAGGAACAGTTACTGAAGCAACCCCATCTGTGGTCCAGGGTATGTCCCGGGATATAGTGTTGCCCCTTCTGCCTCCCCCTTTCATTTTAGGTGGGAATAGATACGTGTAATACACTGTTGATGACCGTGCACCGGCTATAAAGGGGTGCGAGGGGTGCAAGAGTGCATTGAAGTTCCTAGAACGTATACGGCTATAGAACGCAGAGCTCAAGTGTGATATCTGTAGGCTAACAAAGATGGTGGAGGATTTGGCGTCGTGGGCCTCCATCTCCACGGGAGTGGTTGGGAATGCCCCAGAGAGAGGGGAGGATAGTGTTGGGGGAGGGGTAGCTGTTCTGGCCCACTTAACAAGAATGTTGACATGTCGGTTGCCCCAGTTGCTTCCCAGTGCGAGCACCATTAGGGTGCCAGGTCTGGGTAGCAAGGAGGAAGTTAGGTCCTTTGTAACACCTAACATCCCCCATCACAGCCCGGGAATTGTAAAGAAAGATTACTTTTACCTTACAAATGTCCCCAAGTGCCAGGATAGCAGAGTGGAGCGTGGGGGCAGCTTGATCAATAAGGTCAGCCATTGGTTGAGGCATAGATGGGGTTGTCTCTTAGTGTTTCATAGTGACTTGATGTCCTGCGAGAGATTAGTGGGTTGTGAGTGTTAGGGAGAATTCTCATAAATGTGCTAATTCCCTTCACCTTAGAGACCCCCAGGGCTTTAAGTGGGCCGGGGCCTGCCAGGGCTAAGCCCCGGCAGTCTCCGAAATTTCGTTTTGAGGCGGGGCCCTGCCGGGGCCCAGTAATCTCCCCTGACAGCCCCGGCCACTACACGAAAAGGCATTTTTTTCTACAGCCTGAAGCTCTCGCTCGTGTGCGAGAGCTTCAGGCTACAGAAAAAATGCCTTTCAGCCATAATGGTGGCGCCCCACCTGCGAGGCATCCCTTTAATCAAGAGATTCCCGTCGGTCGGCTCCACCATTATGGAGAAACGTGAGGCCGCTGGAAGCAGAGGCCTTGCTTTCTAAATACTGGAGCTCCCACGGATTTGCGGGAGTTTCAGTATTTAGGAAAAAGGCCTCTGATTCCAGTGGCCTCACCCTTTCAGCCTTAATGGTGGTGCTGCCCCTCCCCAGCTGGCGAGGGGCAGCACCACCATTAAGGCTGAATAGGCAGGCGCTGTCCCCTGCCAGGCAAGCCTACACAAAATAAATGCAGAGATCAGCACCCTCTCCCCCATAGGGGAGAGGGTGCTAATCTCTACAAAAGGCTGCCTGGCAGGGGTGGCAGTAGCCCATTGAGCCGGGGCTCGTCAAGGGGGCGTGGCCTAACGGGCCATCAAGACCCCCGCTGTTAGGTCACGCCCCCTCGATGAGCCCCGGCTCGATTTGTAGTGCCACTTAAGGCACTGGAGACCCCCAGAAACTTTGCTGGAATTAGATGACTTTTTTTGACCTGGAAAGAGTGTGAGCCTTTTTTCCCACTCTTTCATGTATTTTCATGTGTGTTTTACAATTGTGTTCTTTGATTATGGAGTTTTAAGATAACTCCATAGGCATCTTTTCATGTGTGCTACACAGCACCTTCAGTGCAGTGACACAGAGATGTCTTTTTAGACTTCCAAAAGGTTTAAATGCCTTCTCTGGGATAAACTACTGTTTCCCAGAGAATATAAGGTTAAATTGACTTAACTAGTCTTTTTAAATTCCTAGACCCAGCACACACTATCTTCCTATAGAGTCCTGGAGGTGTTACCTAGTATCCCCTGTGTCTAGAAACTCATGTAGCAGTCAAATGCTACCCTTACCTATCATGATGGCTGATGGCAGTGGTTTTACAACAAACTACCATGATTTTTCCCAACCGCGAACACCAGTAGCTAAAAATCGCAGAAGATCATGTTTTTCAAGATGGCGCCTTAAGCCCCTTTGTTTAAACAGGTCCCGGTCTTCTTTTTCCGCCGTTTCTTTTTGTAAAGGTCCTTCTAGAGTTTGCCTCTGCACGCCAAACCAGGTTTGGTCCCTTTGTTCGTATGCCTTTGGCGGGCTTCAGGACTCAAGACCGCCTCTTGTGCCTGAATGTCTGGGGTGGATAGGAAGTGAGGGAGGTGCCCGAAACTCCCTGTGCTTAGTCTCCTAGGAGACCCAAATGCACTCTGGCGTGATTGACTGGCTGACTGTCTGGCAAGGACAGCCACCCTGCTGGGTGAGTGACAGCTAGGCTGGAATTAAAGGGATAAAACTGTTTAAAAGGTGAGTCTCTTGGACTGAAAGGCAGTGTCGACCACTGGAATTAAAGAACCAAAGACGAGCTGGAAGAGGACGGCTGCTACAACTCCTGGACCATTGGTTTGCCCGGTGAAGCCCTGCTGCAGGTCCGAATCGCCAAGTTCATCTCAACAGAAAAGCCCCTTCAAGGACGACTTCTTCCTTTGAGTTGGTAGGACCAATCAACTCATAAGCCACCTGGATACCATTCTCAGAGCTGGTTCGGATTAACCAGGGGCAAGGACACCAGCTTGTGTGCTTGACGACAGCTACTCAAACCGAAGATCTTCCATTTTGCCAGCTTGTTTGACCAGTCCCCGTGCAGTGCACGAGTCCCCCAACGTCCTCCGTCTTGTCCACATGACTGAGGCTCAGGAACAGAGAGATCTGCAGGAACTGCCAGGAACCAACATATTCAGCTGCATCTTTTTCTTCTTACTAAGGTACTGTGCCGATTGAGAGAACTTACCTCTCGCGGTGAAAGATCGTGAAACTTTCCCAACTTGCAGGCCTAATCAGCTTGATACACAACATATGATTCTTTTTCGTACAAACTACTTCTGAGAACTTTGGCAAAGGCTTTACCGTTTACTACAAGAACTGTTCTTTCCTATCCAAGACACTGGTCCATTGACTTTGGCCTAGGCCTATTG
This sequence comes from Ambystoma mexicanum, assembly GCF_040938575.1. NCBI lineage: Eukaryota > Metazoa > Chordata > Amphibia > Caudata > Ambystomatidae > Ambystoma > Ambystoma mexicanum. Next base: position 705,959,156 of record NC_090929.1, on the reverse strand, counting down.
AACTGAATCGAGTCCTCTAGTGAACTAAAACTATTTGCACTGCCTAAGAAAGTAATTGTGATCTATTTTATTAATTTGTGGCTTTTTCCTCCTGTTCAAAGTGACTGAACTGCCATTTTGCTCCTATTTCAGGGGAGCCTAATGTACTCAGAAAAGTATTGGTTTGGAACTGAAGTATATTTGTGTATGATATTAAGTTGCCTCCTTCTAGTGAATGTTTTCTAAGTGAGTGTGTAATAAATTAATAAGTGTTTTACCATGAAACCTTAAAGGAATGGTTCGGTCAGAAATTTTTATTGTCCCTACGGGTCGGCCATGTGTTTTTAAGCCTAAATTGGTTGATCGTAGAAAAATTTCCTATGGACCTTACCCGAGTTTTCGGCCACTAAACACATGCGAAAACAGGCAGCAGGGCGCTGCCATTTTGTGATAATCTTATCACTTGCCCCATCGCCCTGGGTGACCTGCTTTTGCGGCACTAAATCATATCCCCCGCCCCTGAGCCTGTCATCAGCAGACGTGTACCGCCCATTTCCCAACGCCAAAGCACGTCTCGTGTCATCAATCGCTGCGCTTCAGCTAATGACGTGTTGCCATGAAAATGGCAGGACGCCTCTTTACTCAATAAAGGGCCTTTCGGCCCTACACCCATGCTAAGCTTCATGAGGCACCAGTCCAAGATGGATGCCTAGCAGCAGCAGAGGCCCGTTTCCTGGCTTCTGACCCACCCCACCCTGCAGATCATTCGGATTGGCTGATGCTGGCTAGAACCTAGCCAATCCAACGCCGGGAGGCGTGAGCCAGCCATCTTCACTAAGGCCATGAACGAAGGCGAACACCTGTCCTAGCCTGTCCATGCCGCCTGCCAGGACCCCTGCATCCCACAATTCACTGCCTGGATGTCTCCAGCCTCAGGTACTATGCCCAGAAACACCCCACTCCTTCTTTAAAACACTCTTGTGAACACCAACTTTGCTTCATTGTCATGGCGCTCCACGACCCACAGCTGCAAAACGTTCTCTGTGTGAAGAGACTACTGTGGTCCACCACACTTGGTGCCACTGCTGTGAACTGCCTTAAACCTACACTGCCCAAACAATGTGCACTGCTATATATGTTTACCAAACCTTACATTGAGCCACCTCCTCGTTATGCTACCCTACAGCCTAGCATGTATATAACTTCTTATCCTGCCTCTGAATGACACGCTGTGCTACATGCCATCCCTATAACAGATTGTTCCACTGTCACCTCTTGTTAACTCGCACTACTAGATTCACAAACCTCTCCTTTCGCTAACCTATCACCTGCACCCTAACTTGTGTTCTGACCCTTGAATGCAGGTGAACCCAATTGCCAAAACTAGTGCAAATGTGCTTCAATTAGTTCATGCTTTTTCAATCATTGTTGTGATTTTCGAATCTAGGTGAACTCAATTTGCTAAAGCTAGTGCGAATGTGCTTCATTTAGTTCATGCTTTTTCAATCGTTGTTGTGATTTTCGAAATCTAGGTGAACTCAATTTGCTAAAGCTAGTGCGAATGTGCTTTCAATTAGCCACATGCGTCCTCATCTAATGCTGTAATTCTACCACCTAGTCAAATAAGTGTACCCTATCACAACTGTTTTCACTATTACACTAGCTTAGTGCCTACAACCTAACTTGCCCACCCAACATGAGTAAGACAACTAACACCCTGTCCCTCATTATCACGGCCAGCCTCACTATCATTATGGCCTCCGCCACCTACAATACCAGACCACCTTTAGACAGAAACAAGAGACTCAGGTCAAGACTACCATCTATCTATGAACCAAAAAGAAATCAAACAAATAACACTACTGGACCAGTACCCACCCCCTACCACTCGGCCAAGCGAGTGCAGGCAACTGATACATCCACCCCAAACCTAGTGACAGCTCGCTCTCACTTAAAGAAGCACCCAATACAAAATAATCACTTAACCAACCCTGCTCAGAATCCCAACCCCAAGAGTACTCTAATGTTAACAGGATCTCTCATTAATGCTAGATCTATGGTTGCCCATGCCACGGACATTGCAGACCTATTAAACAATGATAACCTGGACCTACTGGCCATAACAGAGACCTGGCTCCCCGAGGCTGCAGGACCCACCCTGATGATAGCCATACCGGACAGCTACCAGATCCTTAGAGTAGATAGACCGAATATTAAAGGAGGTGGCCTAGCCATTATTTATAAAACTTCCTTGCAAATTAGGCTTGTTACCTCTCCCTCGTGCTCCTCCTGTGAATTACTCACAGCAAAACTGCTGTTATCTCACAACCGCACATTGACCATCCATTTGATTTACAGGCCTCCGGGACCATTGGGGACCTTCGAAGATGACCTCACCAACCTTATAATGAACAACTCTCAAAACCACTCCCAAATATTGTTGCTGGGTGATTTCAATATTGGCCTTAATGACCCCGATAACAAACATGCTGACACTATCGTAGCCCTTCTCAATGACCATGGGCTCACCCAAAAAGTCCTTGCCCCGACTCATATTAACGGCAGAATCCTCGACTGGGTATCTGAACTCAACTGCAATATTGCTATCACCGACATTTTCCCACAAACCTGGGCAGACCACTACTTAATAAACTTTACCGCCACACCTGACCTCTTGAGCCCCAAAATCATCAAACATGACACCATCCCTCTCTACTACAAGTAAGAAAGACATTACTGCAGAAAAACTAATCCCGCTCAGCCTCCCAACCATTAATAGCTTTGACAATAACATGGACCACGACACTCCAGTGGACACCTTTAACAAAGCTATGACCTCCGCATTAGACACCATTGCTCCAATCAAACTGCGCAAAGGCAAGCAGGATGCCCACCTGAATGCCTGGTTCACACCCCAGTTTAAGGACCTAAGAAAATAAAAAAGAAAGCTTCATGCCATCTGGCGCAACTCTCCTACCAAAAATAATAAAGCTAACCTAACCCAGCTATCCAAACTCTATAAGAAAAAAATCACTAATACAAAAAAAACCTCTTTAACGACAGAATCACCAAAGCTAAGTCAAATACTAAGGAACTCTTCTCCATCCTCCGTGAAATGGAATCCCCCTTACAACCTATAGACACTACTCCCAAGGATAGGAGGTGGTGTACTAACATGCAAACAGCCCTATCCAACAAAATCACTACCCTCCAAAACAAAATAACACAAAAAAAGAACTCCCTGCCTCTCACTGATCATAAACCACCACCCACCCTCGAATCAAACACTATGCCTCCTTTCAGTGTCAAAACCATATCGGTTGTGGACACCGAAAAAGTGATTCTCTCACTGAAACCATCTAACTGCAAGGGAGACAGTTGCCGAGCGCAAATAATAAAGGACGCAGCTAGGGATCTAGCCCCTTTCATCTCGAAACTTATAAACTCCTCCTTTAAATCCAACAGTACCAACTAACCTTAAAGAATCCTGGGTCCTCCCCTTACTTAAAAAACAAACCCTCAACCCTTCCATCCCCACTAACTACAGACCTATCACGACAGTGCCTTTCCTTCTCAAAATTATTGACACAGTGGCATACTTACAAATCCAGGACTACCTGGAAGCTAACCATTTGCTAGGCACCCGACAATCAGGCTTCCGCCCCTTCCAAGGCACAGAAACAGCCTTGCTTGACCTCAAGACAAAAATGGAGGAGCTGAAGGATAGCAGAAAAAGGGCCCTGCTTTTCCTACTGGACCTGTCGGCCACCTTCGATCTGGTGGATCATGCAGTCCTATGCAGCCAACTCAAGATCGCTGCCAACTTCACAGGGGAAGCTATAGCATGGGTCCAATCCTTTCTAGCTAACCGGACTATGAGAGTCTTCTCAACATCAACTTGTGCTGATCCGATCCAAATAACATGCAGAGTCCCACAGGGCTCCTGTGTCTCACCCACCATGTATAATATCTTCACCAAGCCACTGTTTGATATGTTGGACAGGCTGGGCATCCCCTACACAAATTATGCAGATGATATCCAGATCCTCATACCCCTTACGGGCAACTATGAAACAGACCTGGACTTGGTGAACAAGATATACATCCTCATTCAGACATGGATGTTGACCCATGGCCTCTGCCTGAACGACGATAAAACTGAGATACTGCTCCTCGGATCCACCTCTAACCTAAAAAAACGACCCCCAAAATACACTTCCTTCAATATTGATGAGAACACCATCACAGTTCTGCCTGTAGTAAAAACCTTAGGTTTCTACTTAGACTCCGCCCTTACCCTCAAAAAGCAAGTTAGCTCCCTCGCCACCTCAACAGCTTACACTTGCAAGCTAATCCGCGCTGCCAGACCTTTCCTCTCTAGTACTAGTTGTACTATCCTGGCCAATGCATTAATTATGTCTAGACTAGACTATTGCAACGCCTTGTACTCTGGAGCTAACAAATATATCACGGACAAATTACGACGACTGTAAAATAATGCCCTAAGAGCAGCACTGAATGTCCCATCCAGAGACCACATCTCTATACTTAGGAAAAAACCCATTGGCTAAAAATAAAAGACAGAGGGCCTCATTACACGGATGGCGGTGGACCAAGGTGCTATTAGCACCTTGGGCCATGCCGGTAAAATACCGGCACCGCCTTGGTGGAAAGGGGAATTACCGCCCTATTCTAAGGTTGGTGGGGTGGTAATTCCCCCTTCCCCATTGCTCTTCCCCATTCCCATTTTTACCCCATAGGGCATAATGGGAATGGGGAAGGTGCTAATTACGGCACCGCAAATTGCGGTACCGTAATTATCTCCCTGGTCCCTTTGCGGGTTGGTTTTTAACGCCTGCAAAAAGCAGGCATTAAATTCCCCAACCCGCAAAGGGACCTTGTAGTAAGGCGGTAAGGGTTTACCGGTACCGGTAAAATACCGGTACCGGTAAACCCTTTCCGCCTACCGTGTAATGAGGCCCAGAATCTTCCTCAAAACTATCTCCATAATCTCCAAATGCCTAAATAGCTTAGCTCCCCCATACCTAGCGGAAAAAATCCTGAGCAAATCCACAATCCGACCTACTAGGTCCGCCAATTCATTCATGCTTGAAACCCCACGATTTAAGCATTCCACGGCTGGTGCAACCAGCTTCCCAGTCAAAGCTGCGCAATATTGGAATACACTCCCAATTGACCTCAGATGCCCACTACCTTACACCAGCTTTAGACACATTGCTATTAACTGGCTCTGCACCAACGACCCTTAACCCTAGTCACCTCACTAGCCCCACTGGACGCACTGGCCTAGTCCGGCCTTTAACTGGCACCTGGGTCAACGAGTTCTGATACCTTACACTGTAGTATATGATCTGCACTTGCACATAAATATTGTATATGCTGTATAAACCTATTGTAAATAAGTGGCACTGAGTTGTACCTAGCTCAGGTATACCCCCGTACTATATACTGTATTCCATTGCATTTATTACTGTACTGTACCTTATCTACATGTATGTAATTGCCCACAACAGACACTGTAACCAAGTCTTGAGAATTCTTTTACTGCTGCGCCCGTCTACCTGAGGGTTTGGTGCGCATTACCAAATAAACAAACAAACAAACAAGTATAAACAGACCGTTTGACAACACACAGCAGCAGATTTTCGATTCCATTCCTCTCTCTGTGTTACTTTGAGTATTCTGTGACTCGTTTCTGTGCTCTGGTCAGCTACCTTTGCCGCTTGTAGCCTGTGTGAGCAGATACCTGTACCATCCCTATAAATTATTTTAGTTTGTTTACCACACAATGGCTACAATAATGCCCTACATGTACGAGCCCTAGTATACCGAGGAGGAACTACTGGAAAGGGAAACATGCGAAAACAATGGAGCTTCAGACGGCAGTTGACAGGACGAATCAACGGATGAAGACCCTAGACCTAGTCGCATGGACAGTGTTTCCACCTGTTGTAGATGCAATCGGTGCAAGCTAATGCCAACAGAGGACGAGAACTGCTGCTGCTGTGAAAACTCTGGATGGGTGGCCTACATTTGGGAAGGCGAGCCACAGCCACAATGCATCACCGAGCTGCCAGACTTCAGGGCAGCCTGCCTCACACGGTCCGTGTTGAGGATAATGATGGTGCTTATGCACGAACTTCGCGCAACTGTTCGTCCTCGTAATCCGAGTAACGAGTAAGTATACTCTGGTTGTGATGCCACTTAAATTTCATGGTAGTCTCCTATATTCAAAAATACATCTACATATCATTGTAACGCATGGAAGTCGTTCAATAGTGTGCAGTGTCTAGATAGCATTTGTCCGAGCAGAATGCCATTAGTTACAAGAATTGTCATTGACAACAAAGGTTTAATAAACTTATCTTGGTCATTTAAAAACAGTTTGTATCATTCTTTTCACAGGTGGTACAGACTGGTGGCCTATCGTTCCTTTACATGGTGGCTTCACGGGAGGCTTGGACACCGCGTTCGAAGAGTAATACCCGCCTGTGTCGTTGGTGCCATAAGACATACTTTCCCCAGTGCCAGCAGTCAGTACAGGGGATATTCCCTCGCTGTGCTGCCACCTGACCTGTACAATGTGTAACGTTTTGTATTTTTGTGCCATCAAAATAATGCAATCGGTGCGAGCTAATGCCAACCGAGGACGAGAACTGCTGCTGCTGTGAAAACTCTGGATGCATGGCCTACATTTCGGAAGGCGAGCCACGGCCGCAATGCATCACCGAGCTGCCAGACTTCAGGGCAGCCTGCCTCACACGGTCCGTGTTGAGGATAATGATGGTGCTTATGCATGAACTTCGCGCAACTGTCGTCCTCGTAATCCGAGTAACGAGTAAGTATACTCTGGTTGTGATGCCACTACTATTTCATGGTCGTCTCCTATATTCAAAAATACATCTACATATCATTGTAACGCATGGAAGTCGTTCAATAGTGTGCAGTGTCTAGATAGCATTTGTCTGAGCAGAATGCCATTAGTTACAAGAATTGTCATTGACAACAAAGGTTTAATAAACGTATCTTGGTCATTTAAAAACAGTTTGTATCATTCTTTTTCACAGGTGGTACAGACTGGTGACCTATCGTTCCTTTACATGGTGGCTTCACGGGAGGCTTAGACACCACGTTCGAGGAGTAATACCCGCCTGTGTCGTTGGTGCCATAAGACAAACTTTCCCCAGTACCAGCGGTCAGTACAGGGGATTTTGCCAGGCTGTGCTGCAACCTGACCTGTACAATGTGTAAAGTTTAGTATTTTTGTGCCATCAAAATAAGAAAAAAAATAAAACACAACATATATTTTAACAACGGTTGTTTTGATTTTTTAAATGAATCAAGTGTGTCTCCATTCAAGAGTCTTCCGCCTTGTCTGCACGCCCACTGGCCCATCCACCCGCCCCCCCCTATCAAAGGCAGTTCGCACCAGGGGATGAGCGCTGCCAAGGTGTGCTGTCAGGGGCGATATCGGCCAAGGTGCCAAACAACATGTACACTTCAAAAGGTATCCCACACCCAGGGGCCATTGCTCACATGGCCTCCTCAGAGCCCGTGTCTCCAGGCAGGCCTCCCCTGAAGCAGGCCGCGTCCCTGCAATCCACATAAGTATGTCTCCATTCAGCAGTGTTCCGGTGCCTTGTCTGCACGCCCCCGGCCCATCCATCCCACCCCACTCTATCAAAGGCAGTTCGCGCCAGTGGATGTGCGCTGCCAAGGTGTGCTGTCAGGGGTGCAAACGGCCAAGGTGCCAAACAGCATGTACACTTCAAAAGGTATCCCACGCCCAGGGGGCATTGCTCACATGGCCTCCTCAGTCCCCTTGTCTCTGGCCAGGATCCCCCCTCACGCTTGCCGCCCCCCTGCAAACCACATAATACCACAACATATACACATCATTCATTCACAAACACACCCCTGTTTCTAATACTTTATAAACCACTTGATATGTCTCATGAGAACATCTTTGTGCTTTGCAAGTCAACTCCTGAACGTGCTACCTGAGAACCACTGAGATCGATGCTAATCTGCTCGTCGTCGTGCTATCTGTGAAGTTCTGTGACCGCTTTGAGCAGACTCGTCAGTGTGCTACCTGTGGCCATCTACCTGTTCTCCTGCAACAAACTACTCGGCTTGTTGAATCTAACTGTTTGTTGGTCAAGGTAAGGCCATGTATCACAGTCATATTTCGTTCATTTTTAAATTTCTATCTATTTGCGAATAGAGTGCTCAATAGTGCTATGTTCATTGGTCTCATTGCTATTGACTTGAGTTTCAATTGTTATGCCATCAATAGATCTATTTATTTTCATCTGTGTCAATTGTCATTGAATTGCATCCGTCGCGCGTCCTGTCTGTGATATAAGCATGTTTCCTTTTCGTGCAAGACAGTACATCCAAGGGACGAGTCACATGTTCAGAGTTTAGTCACATCATTTATTAATTTGGGAAAGTTATGCAAATACTAAGCCGCACATGATGAACTGGCATAGTTCCGGCGACCAAAACAAACCTTGCATTGAACATTGTATGGTTCATTTACTTTTTATCACATTTTTATTCATCAAGAATTTATAATAATGTTGATATTTACTTTTCAGAATTTTCAACAATGCCTTCCTGTTCGATTAGCGGTTGCCCTTCGAAGACCAATGATAAATCTGAAGGCACTACAATGCATGTATTCCGTAAGACTGTAGATCGGATAAGAGAATGGGTCCGATATTGCGGATATGCACCGTCAGAGCTTGAAAGTAGAGTCCAAAAAGTCTTTGAGGGCAAGAGGGGTGATCGATACCACATCTGCAGCTGGCACTTTCCCTTGAACATGCACGCCACATCCTGGGTAACAAAGAAGAATAAACAGCGAACGACACGAAAATTGTTCGCAAACGCTATTCCCACTTTATTCGTCCACATTCCGCCACTGTTGAGTCAAGTGTCCGGATTTAGCTTTAGGCCTTGCGGTAGTGTGTAGGTAGCCGAATGGATTAATTGATATTTTAGGTGTTAAGTCCCTTGTAATACTTTCGATATTGATATGAGTGTATAGCTTTCTGAATAATGACATTTAGCAATAAATTATTTTTCGATTTTATAACCCTCAAAGGAAATATATTTATGGGCACAGAGAACTTTGCTATATTGCGCATTTTCAATAGCATTATTCTCAAGTATTCTTTCGCCTTACATGGCAATTTTTAATATTGGCATTTCACTATCAAACAATAATTTACCTTTACAACTTCTTGACTATCCACTGAATATGAAGCAACAAGATTCTCCATCCGTGTTGTTCCTGCAGTTATCAACCACTTCTAGCATGTATCAGGTAATCTTACTTAGCTATTCCACTACAGACTTGTTTTATGCATGTCAAGTAATAGTTTTTAGGTATCGTGTAATTATTTTACCGAATGTTTGGTTAGTGCTTTCCAATTGATATACACCTTAGTTGTCGTCCCCTAGTGTTTGTTTTCAGTTATAATTATTGTTAACCATACTAATGCAAGTACTGTCTTTCAGGGAGATGCTGAAGCGTCCACCACATTGACAACATCCCTAGATGTTCTTCAGCAGCACGAGGTATGGATACTGACAGTTCCATCGAACGAGATCATCAGATCTTGTATACTAGTTGTTTGATTGTTCTACACAATGTTTCATTCGTGGTTAGCCATTGATATGTACTTGTGTCAAGGGCCCCAAGTTTGTGTTATGTTTTCAATATTGTAATCCTTACTAATGCACGTACTATGTTTCAGGGAGTAGATGGAGCGTCAACCCCTGCACTTGATGCGGAGCCTGACAATCAAGTAATTCCAGACGAAGTTGAAGCGGGAGCATGCATATACGATTTGGTGCAACAGCTTTCTGAAGTGCACACTGCATTTACAACATCCCTAGATATTCTTCAGCAGCACGAGGTATGGATACTGACAGTTCCATCGAGCGAGATCATATAACGTGATTCCATTTGCTATACTTTCTTCCTTATTAACGCAAGTATTGTGTTTCAGGGAGACGACGGAGCTTCCTCTACAATCACAACATCCCTTGTAGGTGATGCAGATGTAAATAAATCGGAGAAATAAGTTGAGAAAATCAGATCATATTTAGATATCAATTGATTCTTTTAGACAATGGATCATTTGTGGTTATCTATTTATATGTACCTGTGCCGTCGACCCCAAGTGTGTGTTATGTTTACAATATTGAAAACCATACTAATGCAATTACTGTGTTTCAGGGAGTTGCTGAACCGTCCTCTTCAATAAAATCATTCATGGCAGTCTATGCGGAGCCAGAGGTATGGATACAGACAGTTCCATCGAACTAGATCATCAGAGCTCGAATACTTGTCGTTTTATTGTTCTACACAATGTTTCATTCGTGTTTAGCTATTGAGATGTACCTGTGTGGTCGTCCTCAAGTGTGTTTTATGTTTTCAATATTGTGATCCATAGTAATGAAAGTGCTATGTTTCAGGGAGTCGATGGAGCGTCATTCTGTGCTGTCTATGCGGATCCAGAAATTATAGTCGTTGCAGCGCAAGAGAAAGGGGAGACATGCGGATACCAATCGGAGCGACAGCGTGCAGATGTTGAAGTTTGAGTCAAGAAAGTTGCAAAGAAAAGAAACAAAAATAAGGTTAGTTACAAACAGTTCATATTTTTAGAAATTGTTTTGAGCTGGGGACTATATTATGTTTTTTTTTCTGTCAATTGTACAATACTGTATCTTGGGTTTAAACTGAACATCCCTTTTCCCATCTGTCCTCTAGTTGCCCATGGGTGTATGAACTATACATACACAGACAGTGAAACAAATGAGAGATGTTGCTTGCCAAACCATTTACATTATGGAGGAACTATTAATTGAGGTGCCGCGCGTTCAGGCTCGAGATGCGTTTGTCCAATGGCTAGAACATGAATTGAATGTGTCCAGAGAATCAAGCAAAGTGTCATTGGACCATTGCTGTAGTGCGACTGCACCACCACAAGAAGATGATACTGAATGTATTGAAGAAAGCTCTGAAGTAGTCGCATGTCAATTCACACAATCTACACCCGTCAAAAAAATGCCACCCAAAAAACTGTCGACATTGTTGTGTTCTCCCATCAATGTTTAAGTAACGGATGTTGAAATGACAGAGAATGAACCAGCAGCACTATTCACCGATGCATCAGAACATGATATCACCGATATTAGTTTCAATTTGGGTGATATGTCCACAACGGTACAGTCCGAAACAACTATGATGCAGGATGACAGTCTAATGAAAGAGGGCAACTACATAGTATTCAACTGTTGTTTGATGGATATTATAAGTATGCTGAAATGTGGGCATTCAGTTAGAGGGCAAGTATGTGGGAAGCCATTGATGAACGTGACTCGCCAAACACAAGGCAGTAACGTCAAAATACATGCCACCTGTACATTACATCATACGTTCTCATGGTCTGCACAAGCGATGCTGGGGAAACTGCAAGCAGGCAATCTACTGTGTGCAGCTGCCTCACTTTTTAGTGGGTCCAGTTTCAGAAAGTTAGAGTCTTTCTTTCAGTTTGTGGGACTCCATTTCATTTCTAAAATGCAGTACTACAAATTCCAATATGATTATCTATTTCTGGCCATTAGTGATGCTTGGAAAATTGAACAATTGCCTATAGAAAGTACATTCAAAGGCAAACGGTTCAGGCTAGCCGGCAATGGACAGTGCGACAGCCCTGGATTTTCAGCCAAGTACTGCACCTACCACTTTCAGGACATGGATAGTAAGAAAATTGTGAGTTTGGTGGTCGTGCAGGTGTCCCAATGTAGATCCTCAGTGGACATGGAGAAACTAGGATTTATAAAATCATTGGAATATCTACAATCGAGGGGAATGCACATCGACCTCATAGCCACGGACAGACACGTTTCAATAACCAAGACAATGAGAGAGCAGTTCCCACATTTTAAAAATCAATTTGATGTATGGCATCTTGCTAAATCAATCAATAAGAAAATCTCGGCTGCAGGGAAAAAAAAGGTTTGGAAAGTATTTCACAGTGGTCCCAGTCTATCAGCAACCATCTTTGGTAGAGCTCCAAAACTTGTGAAGGGTCAGTGGAAATTCTACTTGAAAAATGGCGGTCACTAATGCACCACCGTACCAACGTTCACCGCTGGACAGAAAACCAACATTTCCACCAATGTGAACATGGCCCTTTGTCCCCAGAGGAAGCACGGAAGAAGTGGTTGATTCCATCTTCACCTACACACAAAGCCATTGAGAAGATTGTGTTTGATAAAACTCTATCAAGAGATTTGAGGGGACTGACAGAATTCTGTCACACAGGATGTTTGGAGGTGTTCCACAATATGTGCCTAAAGTACAGGCTAAAGCGATTGCATTTCGGCATACAAGGCATGAAACCTAGGACTCTACTAGCGGTCTTGGCACATACCGAGAATGTGTGCCGTGAACAATCTAGGACTACGGGAAATGTAGGGATGCTTCGCTACACTACGGCTTTTACAAAAAGAAGTAAAAAATGGGTGGTCAAACCAGTATATGAGGAAATGGAATTCGACTTTGTTAAATGCCTTATTGTTAATGTACTAGAGATGCACACACATGGAATTTTGAGCGATTCTGTGCACAGCACAGATATATTGCCACCAAACATTGCCACTGTGCCATGTCCACCCAAAGCAGAGCTCGTTGAGAAGTACAAATCCCGGTATAAATGATTATAATCTGATTGTCTTTTTGAATTTTATTCTATTGTACGGTGTACATATAAAGTATGCTAACCATAACCACTCGTGTCACCATCCTGAGTGGCGAACAACCTGGTTGTCATCTTTGACTTCTCTCTCTATTCACCTCATATCGCTGACCTTTTCAATATGTGTATGTATATATTTTTGTTGTTGTAACTAAGCTTCGCAATCTCATGTAAATGCTGCGCACTGTTACCTGAGGGGAGGCTTGCGCATTACAAATAATAAAACAAACAAACAATAAATCTCACTTTCAGCTCAACTCCTCAGGTACTTTATACTTTTCCTCACCAAAATGTCAATCTCTCCATAGTTATGGTTCTCCATGTCTGCAAAGCTCACAGACAATGAGGGCAAACTTGGGGGCCTTGGAATGCGCCAAGCGAGGTGTTGCAGATGGGAGAGAAGCCAGTTCGCATTAGCACAGTGAGGCCTAGTACAAAGATGGAGTCCAAAATTCAAGTTCTCAAGGATGGCTTTACACGGATGTTGCAAAGTAGGAATGAAGGTTGTCGACCCCAAGTGTGTGTTATGTTTACAATATTGAAAACCATACTAATGCAATTACTGTGTTTCAGGGAGTTGCTGAACTGTCCTCTTCAATAAAATCATTCATGGCAGTCTATGCGGGGCCAGAGGTATGGATACAGACAGTTCCATCGAACTAGATCATCAGAGCTCGAATACTTGTCGTTTGATTGTTCTACACAATGTTTCATTCGTGTTTAGCTATTGAGATGTACCTGTGTGGTCGTCCTCAAGTGTGTTTTATGTTTTCAATATTGGGATCCATAGTAATGAAAGTACTATGTTTCAGGGAGTCGATGGAGCGTCATTCTGTGCTGTCTATGCGGATCCAGAAATTATAGTCGTTGCAGCGCAAGAGGAAGGGGAGACATGCGGATACGAATCGGAGCAACAGCGTGCAGATGTTGAAGTTTGAGTCAAGAAAGTTGCAAAGAAAAGAAACAAAAATAAGGTTAGTTACAAACAGTTCATATTTTTAGAAATTGTTTTGAGCTGGGGACTATATTATGGTTTTTTTTCTGTCAATTGTACAATACTGTATCTTGGGTTTAAACTGAACATCCCTTTTCCCATCTGTCCTCTAGTTGCCCGTGGGTGTATGAACTATACATACACAGACAGTGAAACAAATGAGAGATGTTGCTTGCCAAACCATTTACATTATGGAGGAACTATTAATTGAGGGGCCGCGCGTTCAGGCTCGAGATGCATTTGTCCAATGGCTAGAACATGAATTGAATGTGTCCAGAGAATCCAGCAAAGTGTCATTGGACCATTGCTGTAGTGCGACTGCACCACCACAAGAAGATGATACTGAATGTATTGAAGATAGCTCTGAAGTAGTCGCATGTCAATTCACACAATCTACACCCGTCAAAAAAATGCCACCCAAAAAACTGTCAACATTGTTGTGTTCTCCCATCAATGTTCAAGTAACAGATGTTGAAATGTTAGAGAATGAACCAGCAGCACTATTCACCGACGCATCAGAACATGATATCACCAATATTAGTTTCAATTTGGGTGATATGTCCACAACGGTACAGTCCGAAACAACTAGGATGCAGGATGACAGTCTAATGAAAGAGGGCAACTACATAGTATTCAACTGTTGTTTGATGGATATTATAAGTATGCTGAAATGTGGGCATTCAGTTAGAGGGCAAGTATGTGGGAAGCCATTGATGAACGTGACTCGCCAAACACAAGGCAGTAACGTCAAAATACATGCCACCTGTACATTACATCATACGTTCTCATGGTCTGCACAAGCGATGCTGGGGAAACTGCAAGCAGGCAATCTACTGTGTGCAGCTGCCTCACTTTTTAGTGGGTCCAGTTTCAGAAAGTTAGAGTCTTTCTTTCAGTTTGTGGGACTCCATTTCATTTCTAAAACGCAGTACTACAAATTCCAACATGATTATCTATTTCTGGCCATTAGTGATGCTTGGAAAATTGAACAATTGCCTATACAAAGTACATTCAAAGGCAAACGGTTCAGGCTAGCCGGCAATGGACAGTGCGACAGCCCTGGATTTTCAGCCAAGTACTGCACCTACCACTTTCAGGACATGGATAGTAAGAAAATTGTGAGTTTGGTGGTCGTGCAGGTGTCCCAATGTAGATCCTCAGTGGACATGGAGAAACTAGGATTTATAAAATCATTGGAATATCTACAATCGAGGGGAATGCACATCGACCTCATAGCCACGGACAGACATGTTTCAATAACCAAGACAATGAGAGAGCAGTTCCCACATATTAAACATCAATTTGATGTATGGCATCTTGCTAAATCAATCAATAAGAAAATCTCGGCTGCAGGGAAATAAAAGGTTTGGAAAGTATTTCACAGTGGTCCCAGTCTATCAGCAACCATCTTTGGTAGAGCTCCAAAACTTGTGAAGGGTCAGTGGAAATTCTACTTGAAAAATGGCGGTCACTAATGCACCACCGTACCAACGTTCACCGCTGGACAGAAAACCAACATTTCCACCAATGTGAACATGGCCCTTTGTCCCCAGAGGAACACGGAAGAAGTGGTTGATTCCATCTTCACCTACACACAAAGCCATTGAGAAGATTGTGTTTGATAAAACTCTATCAAGAGATTTGAGGGGACTGACAGAATTCTGTCACACAGGATGTTTGGAGGTGTTCCACAATATGTGCCTAATGTACAGGCTAAAGCGATTGCATTTCGGCATACAAGGCATGAAACCTAGGACTCTACTAGCGGTCTTGGCACATAACGAGAATGTGTGCCGTGAACAATCTAGGACTACGGGAAATGTAGGGATGCTTCGCTACACTACGGCCTTTACAAAAAGAAGTAAAAAATGGGTGGTCAAACCAGTATATGAGGAAATGGAATTCGACTTTGTTAAAGGCCTTATTGTTAATGTACTAGAGATGCACACTCATGGAATTTTGAGCGATTCTGTGCACAGCACAGATATATTGCCACCAAACATTGCCACTGTGCCATGTCCACCCAAAGCAGAGCTCGTTGAGAAGTACAAATCCCGGTATAAATGATTATAATCTGATTGTCTTTTTGAATTTTATTTTATTGTACAGTGTACATATAAAGTATGCTAACCATAACCGATCGCGTCACCATCCTGAGTGGCGAACAACCTGGTTGTCATCTTTGACTTCTCTCTCTATTCACCTCATATCGCTGACCTTTTCAATATGTGTATGTATACATTTTTGTTGTTGTAACTAAGCTTCGCAATCTCATGTAAATGCTGCGCACTGTTACCTGAGGGGAGGCTTGCGCATTACAAATAATAAAACAAACAAATAATAAAACAAACAAACAATAAATCTCACTTTCAGCTCAACTCCTCAGGTACTTTATACTTTTCCTCACCAAAATGTCAATCTCTCCATAGTTATGGTTCTCTATGTCTGCAAAGCTCACGGACAATGAGGGCAAACTTGGGGGCCTTGGAATGCGCCAAGCGAGGTGTTGCAGATGGGAGAGAAGCCAGTTCGCATTAGCACAGTGAGGCCTAGTACAAAGATGGAGTCCAAAATTCAAGTTCTCAAGGATGGCTTTACACGGATGTTGCAAAGTAGGAATGTATGCTCATTCAGAATGAAGGTCACCAGCTTTTATTTTTTTGCTCGCGGGCTGGAAAGGCCCACGACTCGCACTGGCAGTATAAGGTTCTATTGTTTTTTGACCTTGAGAGACAGGGACCATGCAGAAAAGGACTTAATTTGAAGGAGGGGTGCAATAACGTAAGAGACGATAAGGCTGAAAATTCTGAAACTAGACCGAGTTTCATGTTAGTTCAGTATATGAAAAATCGTTGGCACAAATAGAGTGGGATTTACGGACTGCATTACGCCGAGACAATGGAAATGGCAAATATAATGCAAGTAACTCTTTAGACGATTTTATACTGGAATATAATACCAATAGCGTACCGTTAAAGCCAGGTTAAGTTGTACTTGTTCGTTCTGTGTGGCATATTACAATGAAGAGCAAGTAAAACATTTGTGGGATCGTCTTTCTACCGGGCACATGGGCATGCATGTCCCCATTCGACACGCATGTAGACAAACAGTCGTTTCTCAGTGGTTCAACGCTAATAAATAATTACATTGTGTGTTAACCTCGATTTCTTTCGTCAGTTTTCGCATTGCTTTTAGAGTCGAACATAATCCATTGCACTATCCTCGCAAGCAAATAGTTTCACCTCGGCCCTAATAAATAAAATGAACAATAGTAATAAAGATCGGCTGGTGAGACAAATTTCAATTTTTATGTTTTCAAAACAGGTGCATCCTACCGTACTGCGACTGTCACCTATTCCAGACCCTGGCCGATAGTTTCTTCAATCGCCAGCTGCAGCTTCTTGTAAACAACTGCACTACCTTGACTATTTTATGGGACGATCGCCAAGGGCCCATATGCCCTTACGGTAGAGGATAGAAGCAACATATCAACCTTTACGGTGGCCTAGTGCCTAGTTGATGCAACAGCCTTGCGATTCACCGTGCAACCAAAGTGCTTCTTTTAACGAAAACCAACACCCTGTGTACCATAAAGGAACAGCGCGTGACTCACGATAAACTTTAGCGGATTTGTGGATCGAGAGCAAAGAAAAAAATGTCCATTCCGATTTAATATGCCAATTGCTGAATATTCTCTAAACATTTAATGTCAAATTAAAATGTACTTTACCAAATGTACAATCTTATTGTTTGATTTTAAACTACAGTTTCATATTCCGAATTGTGGCGAGCTGTGTTGTGAGATGTTCTGTCTTGGTTTCCGGGTTCTGTGTGAAGTCGCGTAGAAGACGACTGGGCGCGTTTGGCTACGCAGCCCAGTAACGTCACGGAGAGAGGCGGGGAATATGAATGCTTTGTTGATGTCAGGCTCAGGGGCGGGGGATATGATTTAGTGCAGCAAAAGCAGGTCACCCAGGGCGATGGGGCAAGTGATAAGATTATCACAAAATGGCAGCGCCCTGCTGCCTGTTTTAGCATGTGTTTAGTAGACGAAAACTCGGGTAAGGTCCATAGGAAATTTTTCTACGATCGACCGACTTAGGCTTAAAAACACATGGCCGACCCGGAGGGACAATAAACATTTCTGACCAAACCATTCCTTTAAGTGTAAGTGTTTACTTGAACCACTGTGATTATAAGACCTCTGTGTAACATCCTTGTACTGCTCACATTCCCTCTTGAGATAAGGCTGGCTGTTCAGCTCGCTCCCAATAACTGTGTAGTAGACTTATACCAAAGGTTAGTTTTGCTTACGCCTGTAGTCCTAATTGTAAGGTGGTCTCAGAGGGTACTGCATGCAATTCTGCCTAACAATGAGAAACCTGAAAGTGTCTCCCTAGCTAGTGCCTGGGGGTCTATCATCCAGGTGGCCAGGACACAGCCATCGCTATTGGATCCAGTTCCTCCGGGGTGGACCAACGAGGGAGGATAACCTGGATGGGGGTTCCTTAGGGAGTGGGAGTGGGACACTTTTCCCCTATCATACTACGTAGGACATTCAAAACCACTATCCCCCCTTTTCCAACACGAACACTTGTGCACGATACACTAGAGAATGGACTAACACCAGAGCCATTTACCTGACATGTCCCAATACAAGGGTCGGGCAAAGTCAGTCAACTGATCAGAGTCACACACACCTGACAGCCCTTTCCCTCTCCACAGGGATAAGAGGTGGAGCAAGAGAGCACAGTACGGGCAAGACAGACCGTGCAACGAGACAGCTATCCAGGTCCACCAGTTCAAGAGGAGGAGAAAGGTGGCAAATATCGAAAGGCTGACAAGGGGAGACACAACCATTCCCTTTCCGATGCAGACCCGCGAAACCTCTGCAGAGGGAATCATAAGACCATGGACAATAATCCAAGTGTGCGGCAACAGATGTCAACGGTACACAGAGCTTCTCGACCCTGATAAGCGGGAGCAAGGGGAAACTCCTGCTAACATGATACCGGCCTTGACTCCAGTTACGGAGAAAGCCAAGTGGTTCATCACAGCTGGTGAGTCGAGGGGAGAACCAATAAGAACCAGGCTATGTTGAATGAGACTCGCAAAGAGGCAAGTTTGAACCAAGTTCAATGAACTGTGAAAAGTGTTAAGGGGAGACCAGCTGCAGTGGGAAATCAGCACCATGTGGGTGCTAACTCGAGAGACCCTGGTCGATCTCCATGTGAATAAAACTACAGAAACTAAAAGGCCATAGGAAAGCCGCTGAGTTAGGTCAAAGTGGTTACATGGGAGGTCAAGCAAAATCCCCATACAGTTGAAAATCTTTGATCTACGAACTTGAGTAACTAATGGAAGTGAATCCCGCAAACAAAAGTGAATATGAATTTAGCAAGAGTGAATCCGACAAAGGGAGAGCTGATGAAGAGGGGGCAAGTCTAAAGTCCCAAGAAACAGTGTGTTGACAAATGTGAATCCGGCCGAGGGACATGATATGATATGATATTTTATTCATATCGCGCTCGTACACAAGAGTTTCAGAGTGCGACCAAGCAAAGGGAGGGGAACAAGGGAGAACAAAAACAGCGATCTTACTAGGTCCAGTGACATTGAGAATGTGCAAGTGCATGGGAAAGGGAAAAGGGGGAAAGTACATGGAAGGGGGAGAAGTGGAAAGTGTGAAACAGAGGAGAGAAAAGAATAAATAATAATAAGTTAAATAAATAAATTAAGGCGATAAGCAGTGGTGGTGCAGCCAGCAGGTGGCAAGTGCTAGGTTACCTAGGTATATCTGATAAGTGCAGAAGAGAAGTGGGTGGGGGACTGTATGGGTACAGATACAGACCACAGTACAAAGGGTGGCCCAGAGGCAGTGCAGGAGGGTAGCAGGGTGAGCAAGTACCTGGGCCCGAAGGACAGAGGGTAGTCAGGTGCACAGTGCCGAGAGAGAGAACAGATCAACAGGGGAGAAGAGGGGCAAAGGCAGAAGCGAAGAGGAAGGTCTTGATGTGCTTCCGTAACCAGAGATGTTTCTTGTTTCAAGGTGGCAGGGAGGCTGTTCCAAAGGAAGGCCCCAGCTGAAGACAGAGATCTACCCCTAGCACGTTTCTTTGAAAAACGACTCACCGCGAGGGAGTTAGAAGTAGAGGAGCGAAGGGGGAGGTTCACAGTGAACTGTGTTTGAAAGGCAAGGAGAAGTGCACTATTTCACTTGTCAATTGGGGTCCGAGCCCTATTGAGTGAGAAACCAAGAAACATTGTGAAGCAAGAGGAAATAAACTATCCCACTTGTCATTGGGTCTGAGCCCAGCCGAGGCAGATCCAGTGGTGAAAAGCCATCACCCACAGTCTATGAAAAAAATGTTATTTGATTTGTAGAGTGTGATGCTGGAAATGCATTGGAGGGACAGTGCCTCCATGTCCTTGTCCTATAGTCCTTTTATTGTGTGTGTTTTGTGTTATTTTCTGCAGAGTAGTCCGTGCGGGACACCTGGCAGTGCAGCTCTCCCTCTGTTTGGTCGTGGTGAACAGACCATTGGGATACCCTTATGGCACCCATGCGTGGGGGTAGTGTATGTTTTTGGGCACCTGTGTGTGGCCCACAGAGCAGGGTATGGGCTGGTGGCAGCTCCATGCTGAATTTGACAGGTGCCTTGAGCATCCTCCATTTTGGGATACCCAGGCCCTGCCATTGGATCAGTTTATTCCTGATAGGCGACAAGATGGCCCCTGTGGCCTCTTGCTTTCTATTGCCTGTTACCTTGTTTTCCCAAAGTCCTGGGAAAACCCTGACTCTGTCCCTTCCCCTGACTGTCTGTTGGGTGCAAGTTCCATATATGGTATTGTGGGGAAGTCCAGGCCAGACTGGCTGGAGCCTTCCCAATAACTGTATGTTGTGGGAACGCCCATGGGGTGGGTCCTGGGTGAATGGAGTGTGTGACGAATATGCATTTCATGTTATAGGTGTCTAGTATCTGGTTTGACACAATGACTGAGACAGCCCTGCCCGAAACTAGTATGAATGCAGTGTGGAGTGCTGAATTGCTGGGTGCTTGTCCGAATCGACATTCCGTGTTGTGAGTGTCTGGATGGAGAAGAATGGCCTGAATGCACTGTGAGCCTGACTGGCTGCTTGCCTGCATGCCCTTCAGAATGATTGGTTGCCTGAGTGTCACCCAGCAGAGTGAATGAGAGACCAAACAGTATATCTGGGGACCTCACACTGATGGAAATCGTTCAGAAGCTGAAGTTGCATCTTGATTCTTACCTTGAAGACCAGCTAGAAGAAGGCTTTGCTGCTGCTTTCCTTCACCCCAATCCAAAAGCTGTTGTGTCTCCAAGAACTGATCCAAGAGAGGATCTGGCTAGGAGACCTCTTCCCGAGCTATGAGAGAACATCGTTCACCAGCTAACCTTCACCAAGGCTCCCTGGAAGTCAGTCATTGAAAGGCTGCCAATCGGAGACGTGGGTCACTGAGGAATCTGAAGCGAAGCGCCTGGACATTGAAGTCCATCGCCATCGACGACCAACATCGCCCACCGGAGCCACAACACTCCATTGCCTAAGACATTGAATGAAGGACTCCCTTGCTCATCGCAGTCGACCGCTTTGTCCTGCCGGAGGAAGTCAAGGTTGCAGAAGAACTGGGGCGAATGCTCCGGTGCATTTCCCACCACCCGAAGTCCTCAAAGTTGCCGACGAAGATCCGAAACCCAGCCGTGGTCGAGTCCCGATCGCCGCGCCAAACAGCGACGACCTGGCGCCCTTGCTGGCCCTATGTTCTTCATTCACTCTTTGCAGCAACAAACTATCGTCGTTGAGGTGCACCGTACGCCTCATCTTCACAGGTCATCCACAAACGATCGTCGACGAGCACTGCAAGGACCGAAACTGCTGCCTCAACAACATTGTTCACCCTTTTCTTCAAGGGATCTCGACGATCCGTGGCTCCTGCCTTTAAAGGAAGTTCACTCAAGAAGGATTTGTCATTGACCCATTGTCGAACTCTAGTAGAACATTTGTAGAAGGAAATAAGACTCTGCTAAACAATATATGGACTGGGCTTGTTTATTATCTTATTTACAGGTTGCCCAGGTAGGGGGATCCTCACACAGAACTGTGCCTGGTGGTGGGGGCCCAGTATTCTGCCAATTGTTTAACCATTTGTCTTCCTTCCAAAGCTGTGGTTGATACCTTTTGCTATTGATTTGTATGCCATTTGAAACTGTCAGCAGTTGGTGCATTTTAATGGAGTCAAAGAGTAATTGTAGTACCACATAGAAATTGTCCATTTATCATTATAGAATTGCCTGAGCACAAATTGTGTTATTGTATGTGTATATACCTTGAACCTTATTTTTTATAAATAACTGTGTTATCACTAACAAAGTGTGTGGACATTTCTTTATGGGGGCTTGGAGACTACACTGTACTTAAGAACCAGCCCGCATCACCTCCTGAGAACCTAAGCCTTGATTGCTCGTCCATAGCTACCTTATAGAGAATCTTGGCTGCGGTGTTCTGTGCTGTGCTTCTACTCTGCCATATAGAGGGTAGGAGTACAGAAAACCCCCCTCCAGTTTTTACATGGAGTACAATACGTGAGGAGTCTGTGCCCGGTAGAGGGGGACCCAGAGGTGAAGCCATCACCCAACGTGAACTGTGGAAAATAACTTTCATTTTGTTAAAGGAACTTTTGTTTTTGGTTACTTGAAAACGTCATGCCCTCGAAGGCAAAATACTTTCCAGGGAACTGAGACTTGGCCATCGAGGCTTCTGATAGACTGGAACAGAACTGTCGACTCATGCTGGGCAAAGCTCGAGATCCCACCTTACCAGTGCTCAAAACGTGGGGAAGGAAGAACCAAGTTACCTCCTCCTGACATATTATTTGAGAACACTTCTTTTTTTTTCTTGAAAACTATCCCATACCCCTTTTTGTATTAGCTGTGAGGTTTGGCAATAGATTTCATAATACAGGCCTTTTTATTTTAACACATTGCCACTTGGACTGCCTTATTTTCATTCAATGGTTGACGCATGTTCTTATCTTAGATTTATGTTTAGTTTAGGCGTGTTTCCTCCCTCCAAACATTGTTCAATAAAAAACCCTTGAACTGTGATCACTTGTGTTTGTCTTTACTGTTTCCACCATTAGTTCCTCACAGGGTCCACAGTGTAAGCACGCTATCAAAGTCAGGATGAAAGATACATCTTTATCATGGGATTTTTGGAAATGGAACAGCAGGTGTTACCTCCCAACCAGCTGCTGATTTCAATTAAAATCTCTCCTTGCGATTGGTACCATCCACTCCACGCGGGGATCATGAGCCGTCCCATGGGATGGGGAGGCAGGCCTCATGTTACCTTAGGCTTCCAGTCACAGCTTAACCAGCTCCCCAGATTCCGGGTTTATGCTAAGAGTACTTTTAGAGGCAGTGAAGGAGGCCTGATATCAATAGGGTTGGGATTCAGCAAAGGTTACTACAGCTGAGCGAGAACCAGGAGTCAGGGCATAGCAAGTGCAGGATTGGGCATCCAACATAGGGACGGAACCCTATTATACCAGCTCTCACCCTTGATGTGGATGACAGAGTGCTGCAAGCTACTTCAAACCCCACCATGGGGGACACATTGGATCCAACTTTGATCGGGGTGCGGGTTGTGTCTTGGAACATTGCTGGAGTTAACAAGTACCTAGCCGATAATGATTGGCTTGCTTTTGTCTGGGAGTCTGAGGTGATCTCTATGCAAGAAACTTGGGCCCTGGAACCTCCGCACCTGCAGAGGTTTGCTACCTATTTTATCCCTGCAATCAAGGGAGTGCAGGGATGTCCAAGTGCGGGTCTGGTGACTTGGGTGAATGTAGCCTGGTTTGAATCAGCCACTGTGATAGATATGCATTCGCCAGATGTTCTAGTATTGCACCTAAAACTGCGGGATGGTACATCGCTGATGCTGGTTAACTTTCAGAGTAGGGCATCAGCGGGTATGGGGCCGTATTCATAGAGAGGATTATGAGTAAAATCCTAGATTGGAGACTACATTTTATGGGACCCCTGAAGATCTTAGTTATGGGGGACCTTAACCTACAGGTTGAGTCCCTAGGTGGTCTTTTTGACATTATGGAAGGAGAGCATAGTCATTGGGGATTGGGCCCCCCGAATTCCTCATTGCCGGCAAGACAGCATAGATCTGAGGAGGAAATTGCAATTCTGATAGCCTCGGCCAACCTTGGGGCATGTAATGGCCGTTTCCACAGGGACTCGCCAACGGCCTCAACTTTTGACAATAACTTGTTCTCAAGCCAAATTGATAATATTTTTGTGAATCTTGAGGCATGGGGTGCAATAAGAGCCTTCCAAGTTAAACAAACGGTGGAGAGCGACTACCATCTTTTGCTCATGGAGGTGTTTGGGGGGCCCGCGAAAGGAGGAAGTGAGATTCAGGGGGAAGCCCTGTCTTTTTGGAGACTATAGGACATGCTGGAAAAATCTCAGGTGGGGTGGCATGGACTTGGTGGGAGTTCTCCCACAGGTTTATGACAATATCCGCCACCTACTAGAGTAGCAAGTGTGGTGTGACCCATGCAATGCTACAGCATTGATTTCTCACCCCGAGTGGGACGGGTATGCCCAGACGTGGGTCCCGTGCCTGCTGGGCCTAGAGACCCAAGCTACTCCTCACTGATGATCCCCAACAAGGGTGAAACATGTTTGGGGATGCTTGTGGTCTCGTGCAGAAGGGATGTGACCTAGCAGTTTGGGCTGGACTTCCCCTTTTGGGGTGGGGCCAAGCCTGATTTGCATATGGTCTTTCCCCTTCTGTAATGGCTTGGCAGGCGAAGAACGATGGTCTGGAGGGTTGCCCCGAGCAATGCCAGTGGTTAAGATTCAGTCTAAACCTTCCAGCCATCACCTCTTTGTTTTTGCTTTGTCACCCCGAGTGGGACGGGTATGCCCAGACGTGGGTCCCGTGCCTGCTGGGCCTAGAGACCCAAGCTACTCCTCACTGATGATCCCCAACAAGGGTGAAACATGTTTGGGGATGCTTGTGGTCTCGTGCAGAAGGGATGTGACCTAGCAGTTTGGGCTGGACTTCCCCTTTTGGGGTGGGGCCAAGCCTGATTTGCATATGGTCTTTCCCCTTCTGTAATGGCTTGGCAGGCGAAGAACGATGGTCTGGAGGGTTGCCCCGAGCAATGCCAGTGGTTAAGATTCAGTCTAAACCTTCCAGCCATCACCTCTTTGTTTTTGCTTTGTCACCCCGAGTGGGACGGGTATGCCCAGACGTGGGTCCCGTGCCTGCTGGGCCTAGAGACCCAAGCTACTCCTCACTGATGATCCCCAACGAGGGTGAAACATGTTTGGGGATGCTTGTGGTCTCGTGCAGAAGGGATGTGACCTAGCAGTTTGGGCTGGACTTCCCCTTTTGGGGTGGGGCCAAGCCTGATTTGCATATGGTCTTTCCCCTTCTGTAATGGCTTGGCAGGCGAAGAACGATGGTCTGGAGGGTTGCCCCGAGCAATGCCAGTGGTTAAGATTCAGTCTAAACCTTCCAGCCATCACCTCTTTGTTTTTGCTTTGTCACCCCGAGTGGGACGGGTATGCCCAGACGTGGGTCCCGTGCCTGCTGGGCCTAGAGACCCAAGCTACTCCTCACTGATGATCCCCAACAAGGGTGAAACATGTTTGGGGATGCTTGTGGTCTCGTGCAGAAGGGATGTGACCTAGCAGTTTGGGCTGGACTTCCCCTTTTGGGGTGGGGCCAAGCCTGATTTGCATATGGTCTTTCCCCTTCTGTAATGGCTTGGCAGGCGAAGAACGATGGTCTGGAGGGTTGCCCCGAGCAATGCCAGTGGTTAAGATTCAGTCTAAACCTTCCAGCCATCACCTCTTTGTTTTTGCTTTGTCACCCCGAGTGGGACGGGTATGCCCAGACGTGGGTCCCGTGCCTGCTGGGCCTAGAGACCCAAGCTACTCCTCACTGATGATCCCCAACAAGGGTGAAACATGTTTGGGGATGCTTGTGGTCTCGTGCAGAAGGGATGTGACCTAGCAGTTTGGGCTGGACTTCCCCTTTTGGGGTGGGGCCAAGCCTGATTTGCATATGGTCTTTCCCCTTCTGTAATGGCTTGGCAGGCGAAGAACGATGGTCTGGAGGGTTGCCCCGAGCAATGCCAGTGGTTAAGATTCAGTCTAAACCTTCCAGCCATCACCTCTTTGTTTTTACAGCATTGATTTCTCTGCATGAGGATATAATGGCTTGGGTGGGACAATATTTTTCTAAACCCACAAGCGGTCGGAAATCTCACGGAGAAAGTCACCCCTTGAGATGATAAGTACTGTAGGGAGGCCAAAGGACAGCTCATTACAGCCGCTAACAACACAGGGCCCCAGAAGGGAGTTGAGGTAAGGCGGCCAAGAGGGGAAAATCAGAGGCTGGTGAAGGACAAGAGGAGGGAGTGGCATGAAGATTAAGGAAGGCACTCCTGGCGGTGTGCCGATGAGAGAGCCATTACCAACTGCAGGGCTCGATCCCCAAAGGAGTATGGGTCGAGTACTGTGGCAGTTTGTACCGGGCGGGAGGGGTGGGCTCTATGACATCTGGTTCTAGCAGGGAGGGTGTTGCCTCAGCTGGGGATTCATATTCAACTCCGCTGATAATCACCCCATATGAGCTAGAGATGGCGCGGACGCATCAAAAGATAGGTAAGGCGCCAAGCCCGGATAGGGTGCCGATAAACCTCTATAGAAATCAGCTTGATGTCTGGGTACCCTATCTGACCAAACTATTTAATGCAGTTTTATGCAGGCCTGAGTCCTGTACTACTGCAGAAATGGTCCCAATCCACAAGAAGGGAGCTTGTGATGACCCAGCCAATTTTAGATCAATCTCCTTATTGAAGGCTGGGGGGAAAACATTTGCGCGGGCATTATTGTTCCATTTGGATGAATGAGCCTTGTGTAATGGGGTAATAGATCACCACCAGGCAGGGTTCTGTGAGGGCTTAAGCACAATTGATCAAAGCCTACAGCTCCGTCTGGTATGTGAAAAATATGCTGTACTCTGGAAGACCAATGTATATGCTGTGTTCATCGACTTACGAACTGTCTTCGATACTGTCCTAAGATCACGGCTTTGGGAGATGTTAGCAGAGGTTGGTATCCCTGCTGCATTGCTTTGAGAAATCCAGAGTTTATTTACAGGAAATACTGTGGTGGTACGTTGAGGAGTTGATGGAAATACTACTAGCAATATTGATATTCAGAAGAGGGTTCGTCAGGGATGTGTTTTGGCCCCCAAACTGTTCTGCATATTCAATAACAAAGTCTTAAAGAAACTCCTGGGTGTGCAAACTGATGCCCCTCCTCTGACGGGTGATAAGCTGCCAGCATTGCTGTTTGCGCACAATGCAGTGCTCTTATCTTTAACTCCTGTGGTGTCCACAAGCATCTTGAGATCTTCGTTGCTTTTAGCAAGAGGAATGGGCTCTTAGCAGAACTAAGGCTATGATGTTTAAAGCTAATGTCAGGACGAAACAGAAGGCTATTCGACTTACCCTGGAGGATGGTGTGATTGAGCAGGTCGTATCATACGACTTAGGGTAATAGTCACGGCATCTTGCAGGTGGACACTCCAGGTCGAGAAGACTAAGATTACACTGGCTAGGTACTGCAGGGCCCTTGCGAGGTTCCTGAATGAGCATGGAAACAGGGCGATACGAGTCTCTCTGGAGGCATACAAAGCTCAGGCACGCCAGGCTGCACTGTATGGGGGTGAACTCTGGGGGCAAATGGATATTGCGCACCTTGTAGTGGCAGAGAATACATTTTTGAAAAACATTCTTGGGCTACCCACCAGCGCATTGAATGTACCAGTGCTGTTTGAGACTGGCTTGCAAGGGTTTGAGTCAATTTGTAAACTTTGACCTGTTCTGTATTGGGCCTGCCTATGGTCAAATTATAATCTTTGTAAATACAAAGAGGCACTTCTGGATATCCTGTCTCAGCAAGGGAGTAATTCCCTGAAATGAGTTGCGCATGTAATTGGACCTTGGGCAATATTGGTCGAACCCTTCCGTTATGACATCTGCATCTAAGGAAGTGATAAAGAGTGCAGCGGTGGTTAGCGCAGAGAGTGATATCCTGAAGAAATCTAGATACCCCGATGTCCCGGTACCTTGCAATTAAGAAGCGGGTGGGCTGCAAAGGGTATTTAGATTATGTCACCCCCAGGAGGGGACAGATTGTATACCTAAAGTTTCGTCTTGGGATTTTGCCCACAACTGCACTCTCACATAAATGTAAAAATGCCCATTACCCAACATGCAACCTCTGTGGTGATGCCATTGAAGATCACCAACACTATTTATTACTTTGCCACGAAGCCAAGCCACTGAGGAAACGCTTCATGAAGCCGCTATTTTTGAACCGTGGTTGTAAGATAATAGGCAAAGCCATGACTAAATGTTTGGATACCACAGATGTTTTAGCTGTTTTTGCAACAAAAAATTATTTGAGCTGGGCATGGACAGCCCACTTGAAGAAGTCTAAAGAGCCAGCTTTGCCACCCCTGGCATTTATTCTTCGATTTATTGTTGGGATGCTGTGTAAAACCGCTGCCTTTTTAAATCTTTTATCTATGATGTATTAATGAATTTTGTATGGATTGTATTGTACTGTTTTTGATGTACTTCTGTAGTGCTGCTTTTATGACTTATACTGTTGAAAATAAAGCTAATGAATGAATGGAAATCATGCGCGATTCCAAATTTGAATATAAGCACATAGCACCAGACATTTTCTCATTGTTGTCATTTCACAGGGCCTTCAGAATTTGAGAATTAAAACTGCCAATCAACCGAAGGGAACACATGATTTTCGTTATTTGGTTGTTAACATTCATATCATTAAAGAAAGCATTCTTTCCACAAAACTGAGGAGGGGCAATGTCCTTGACATTGACGTTGCCTGGTGATGGTGGGTATGGCCTGTAGGGATTTAGGGAGAAAACACATGTCGGCCCATGCTTACCTGTTGTCTGAGAGGTGTTCGGGCACTGGGTCCTCCCGGTCCAGACAGGTCCAAACAGGATTTTCCCTTTTCTTCGTCTGCCCTAGAGGTCCAAACAGGAATTGCCCTTTTCTTCATCTGCCCTACAGGGTCAAACAGGAAATGCAATTTTCCTCGTCTGCCGTTTACTTCGGACTCCCGGGCAAGAGATGCCCTGATTTAGCAGTTAAGAGCCGAAAGGGTTTTTAAAGCCTACCAGATTTGTAGCCCCCCTCCTGGGGAGAAGGGAGACATAGATTGGCGCAGGGAATCAGCTGGGCACTCAAACCAATGGGGTGGAGGGTGGGGGGGTGCGAGGGGAGCCAGTCCCTGCATACAGAGTTGTGCACCATAAAAGCAGTTAGATAGCAGTAGAGGCAGAGTGTGTGTTGTATGGGTGAGGTTGCAGGTGGAGTTGGATAAAGACCAAGAGACAAGGTGGAGCAAGGACGGCAGAGCAGAGTGTTGGAGTGGCGGATTCTAAGCAGGTGAGGCATTTGAGAGAGGATGATATCAGTAGTAGTGTAATGTAGTGTAATGTATTGCAGTGCAGGAAGTGGGGAGGGGGAGTTTAGGAGTTGTGAGTAAGAGAGAAAGACTGCACATGGTGTGGGAGTTAGTTGTTAGTGTGAGAGGGAGTGAGTTTTAGCAGAGAGTGAGGCTAGTAGGGAGGGTGTAGAAGTGGGGTGCAAGGAGTAGGATGTATTAGGGAAGTGGGGAGGGGCTGAGAGTAGTGTGAGCGGGAATTGTGAAAGGGTGAGCAGGACACCATATCCTTGAGCTTCTTGCATTGTGAAGGGGTGAACAGTGCACCATATCCCCTAGTTTCTTGTATTGTGAAGGGGGGAGCAGCGGACAGGGGTGCGGGGGGAGCAGCGCACTGCATCCATGGGTTTCTTGAATAGCGAAGGGGTGAGCAGGGCACCATATCCCTAAGTTTCTTGAGAGAATAGGGAAGGGGTGAGCAGGGTATCAAATCCCTGGGTTTCCTGAGAGAACTGGAAAGGGGGAAGCAGGGGAGGGAGTGAGAGAGAAAGAGAGAGAGAGAGAGAGAGAGAGAGAGAGAGAGAGAATAACACTGTAGCACCACCTTCCCTAACCCGTTTTCTAGCCTGTCTGTTCTGCACTTTTAATGAAACACACAAAATAGCTTTACTGAGTGCTAAAATAAAAACCCTTGAAATAGGAGCAAGACTTTGCATTTCATTCAGGCCATCTGTCACAAAAGCCGCTCACCAGACCAAAAGCATCTTGCCACGGCATGTCTGTGTGTTGTTGCGATTTAAATCTGTGTGCTGATAGGCAATTCCTTCACGAACTGTTCCAAGCAGATGCAGTTCAATTTGGTCTTTGTGGTATGGCCTCCAGGCTGTTCCTATCAGTCGTGATTGTGATAATAAAGTTCACAATGGGGGATATTTAGCCCCTGGCTTTTTGGTGCCGGACTTAAGTCTGCAGAACCCTGGATTCATTCCAAGTCTTTCCAAGAAGGTTTGTTCCACTTTGCAAAATGGAGTAACGCCAGCAGCATCTGGGGACTTGTGGACAGCATATAGGTCCAGAGAAAAGTGGGGACATTTAGTGCGCCCAGTGTTCGTATATGCCTCCCTGTTTGTGCAAGCACCTCCATAAAGGTTGCAAAGTAGGGCATTCGGTATTCCCCTGGAGCTTGCAATCAAACGTATGTAAATAGGTCTGTGCAAGCTACAGGCGAAAACCATATGAGGGCAACACCTGATTTGGTTCAATATCTCTGATAGGGGATAACAGCCCGCCCTAGCCTAAAAATAGTTTGTTTTATACTATTGTGTAACACTGTGTTGTCTAATAATGTATTTGAAGAGAGTGTCATAACCGAATCACAATTTTAAGTCTGTGAACTTGTGTATACATGAATGTTTATCCATTTTCTGTAGGGAAGGTAGTATAAGTGTGTGATATACTTTTTTGTCCAGACGAAGAAATTACATAAACAGAACATGTCCTGATGGCGAAATGGGCAAAATGATTCCTAAACATACACAACAATGTTGGATAACCTCCATCCTTTTCATCGAAATGTATGTTGAAAATATTGCCTGTGAAAATAGACCAAGAAACCATGGTCTGTGCATATACATGTGGTCTGGGTGGAAAAAAGGACTATTACACTTTAAAGCAAGTCACAATACATTCCTATTAATTGGTTTCTGTAATTGAGGCACCTTTCAAATAGAAAAAAAAAACCTTTTCAAATTTAAAAAAAAGATATTTGTTCTCTCAATGCCAACTTAACTTCATGTGCTGAGTATTTCTGTACCTGATTCAGGGGTTGAACCCATGCGCTTACCAGTGTAAGCCCCAAGCACTAAGCACCACAGCACCTGATGTGAGAAGGGTCAGAAGGAGATGTAATTAGACTGGTGGGGTTGGTTGGTGGAGGTGATGAGAATGGGACCTGGAAGAGGAAAGACCTGGCTAACAACCACATAAAAACGGGATGAGGCGGAGCTCGAACTCTGGGAGGCGGAAGACACGCAAAAGGCAAGGTAGCTGAAAGGCACACTTGGCACAACAAACCTCTGAGGAACAATCACAAACCCTACATTGTTTCCCAGGAGTCTGCTGAATGGGAGAGATCCATAAGCAGAAAGGATGCTTCTATTTAACTGGCCTGAGGCTTTATATACAAACACCCTAGTGAACCCCTAACAAGGTATGCTCAAATCAGTTCTTAATTGTTACCACCTGACAAGTGGTGTCAGAAGTCTGATTCATCCCAGGACGGCCAAGAGTCGCGAGTACAGCAACTTTAATTGGACCAAGCCAGCACGGAATGTGAGTGGATGGCTACAAACTCATGAGACAGTCATCTCCTCTTGATTGAATTCATGCAAACCTTCTCAATTAACAAGTGGATCCTTTTCTGTAAAAATGAGTACTATTCTTTATGTATAACAATACCACATTAAGGAACTCCTAAAATGTCCCCCGCAGAGTTGGAACAGCCAGCCTATAGAAATGCCCAATACAACATGTAAAATGCCCAGTGCAGTATAAGCAAATGGTAATGTTAAAAAGACTTCTATTAACTGCGCTGGATTTGAAGTTGAAAAATGAGTGCCATTCCTTTGTGAGTCACTGGCACTCTTCACCCTTACACAGAGTGATGGGTTTTGAAATACAATAGTTATGTACAAGAAGAGAACGGTCCACCAAAGCAATGATTAAGCCCACTCCAGCGAGGCATTTATCATTTACTGCCAACACCTCTTGTCAATATTGAGTGCCTGTGGCAACATTGAGCAACACTGAGGTCTGTTGACAGACGGGACACGCCATGAGAGATTTGGATCCGCCAAATCTATATCAGTCCTTTCTTTATCACGTACATATGGGTGGATACATGTTTCTGAGCATATCGTCCATAACCAGTGACCTACAATACAAGCGAAAAAAAGGGTGTTTCGGAATGATCACTTTATGTATTTATGATAAAGCACCAACACAACTGACGTGGATAGTTAACATGTTTAAGCAGTCCATTCTTTCAGTCATATGATCACTTGTTGGATTCCATTGGTCTATGTGTGCCGAGTACTCACATTATATTGACCAGCGTGGACTGCAAACAAGACCCATGTGATATTGAGGAGGAATTGCCACAGGAACACGAATTCACCCCGAGGAGGCATGTAACAATTAATCATTGTAACATCTGTCCCACAAATCAGGCTGAAACCATTTCACTTTGCTGCCTCAAGATGGCAGTGTTAATTAGTGCACTTTAATAAGTACTGCAGTTTTACTTGCTGTTGGTTTCTCATTGTTTCTGTTTTCTGTTCCTGTCACCAGTTTCCCTAACTATTTAATTGCTGGAAAAAGTCATACAATGAAGCAGAAGCTGTGCCAGCTTTTGACAATCACAAATTTCTTTAACTATTGAATTACTGTAAAGAAAAAAGCCATATAATTAAGCAAAAGCAGTGCCAGCTTCTGAACATCACACCTTACTTTAACTACTTCATTGCTGGAAACAAATGTATACAAAGAAGCAGAAGCTTTGCCAGCTTCTAACAACCACAATTTTCTTTAACTATTATTTAATTGCTGGAAAAAGTCATACAATGGAGCAAAAGCTATGCCAACCTTTGACAATCACAAGTTTCTTTAACTATTTAATTGCTGGAACAATATTTATGCAATAAAGCAGAAGCGGTGTCAGCTTTTGACAATCACAAGCTTCTTTAACTATTTAATTGCTGGAAAGCAAGTCATACAATGAAGCAGGAGCTGCGCCAGCTTCTGACCATCACAAATTTCTTTAACTATTTATTTGCTGTAAAATGTTATACACTAAAGCAGAAGCTGTGCCAGCATCTGACAATCACAAGTTTCTTTAACTAGTTAATTGCTGGAAACACATTTATACAATGAAGCAGAAGCTGTGCCAGCCTCTGAGAATCACGTTTCTTTAACTATTTAATTTCTGGAAAATGTCTTACACTAAAGCAGAAGCTTTGCCAGCATATGACAATCACAAGTTTCTTTAACGAGTTAATTGCTGAAAACACATTTATACAATGAAGCAGAAGCTGTGCCAGCTTCTGACAATCACAAGTTTCTTTAACTATTCAATTGCTGGAAAAGGTCATGCAATGAAGCAGAAGGTGTGTTGCTTCTGACAATCACAACTTTCTTTAACTATTTCATTGCTGGAAAAAAACTCATACAATGAGGCGAACGCTGTGCCAGCTTTTCACAATCATAAGTTTGTTTAACTATTTCATTGCTGTGAAGAGGTCATACAATGACACTGTTTTGTAGTAATAATTTATAAATGGGCATTGTTGGTGTTGACATACAGTTACATTTACCTTACTGTACATTGAAGCCCATAATGAACATACGTCCCTTGCATTGTACCATATATATTTTGGATGGTAACATTGGCATGCATCTTTAATAAATGAGGGATTGTGTGTGTCCAAAGCCTGTCACATATACATTACACTTTACTTTGCATGTTGTGTTGATAATATCGACAAAGCAAGTTATTTTGTTGGTGGATATTATAGCTGGCATTGTAATCTGCATGTATATTATGGGAACCCTGGCACCTATATCATATATGGAGGATTATAGGTGTTTAAAGGTTGACATATTACATACATTTTACAAATATCTCATGATGTACGGTACATATACCTTTTGAAAACACTGACATGCCTATTTAAGCTATGGTCTGCTCTTACACAAACCTGATATTGCAAAACACAGGGATCTAGTGGGGACAGTGATATACCTATTCAATAGATGGGGGATTGTGGGTGTTTAGGGACTCCTCTTATATCTGGCACCTTAAGATACATGTTTTCTGGTGAGGTATTTGGTATATCTATTTAACACATGGAGGTTATGGTAGCAATGTCATTTGGGGGTCGTCAGGGCTCGCAGATGCAACCCCTGCTGCCTCCCTTGCTATCCCTGCTGTCTCCCTTGCTACGCCTGGCCACCCCCCTCCCTTTTTTCTTGTTTTTCCTTTTTCTAAAAAAAACTGTCTGTGGGCGGTCCAATCATCTATTACAAGGACATCACACCCCTCGCTGCTGGAGGTCAAAGGATGGACGTCTCCACATCAGATACACTTCAATGTGTATGTTTTACCTGTACATGGTGTGTAACATTTCTTGTGTGGCCACGTGAATATGTGTGTGTGCATTGCCAGCTATCATGACATTTTGGCCGAACCAGCTCCAAGTAGGATCAAGTCTCGTTGTATAGGGGAGACATTTTGTACACTTGTGAATTAGGAGTGGGGAAAACCTGGGGCACTTCTTGAGTACACAGAATGTCTCACACCACCTTCTTGAGTACACAGAATGTCTCACACCACCTTCTTGAGTACACAGAATGTCTCACACCACATGGCTAACATAAGGTGATTAATAGACTCTGTTTCACTAAAAACTGTGTTGAACGATTGAAAGGGCCAGGTATTGCCCCATTTTGTGATGATGGTTATTTCGGATTTGTTTAATTGCTAGGGGAAATATCAAATGCCAAGCAGTTTATAGTTTCAGAAACGTGAAGAAAGCCAGCCCCTTCCAGTGCAGTTTAAGGAAATGAAAAAGCAACAGAAAAGTTGTTCTAATGGTGTGAGAAATTTGGATAATGATGCATGGCGAACTGGTTTGCCGCTCGTTACCCTGACAGCAACAGATGACTTGTCAGCATACAGTATATGAATGCATTAATTAGTGTATGCCACACTGCTTTTAGACATTAAAATTGTGAGTCTTAATTTAAGGGGAATAAACTCGATCAGACGTGCCACATTATATTGGCGTTGACTGTTGCATTTTCCAGATGAGACGAGGGTTCTCTTAATGCTTCATGCATGCAAAAAAGGCACAATTGAACTGAATTATGTCTTCTTTTATCTGTTCAAAAGAAAGTGCAACACATCGACTGGAGCACTGATGGCCTTGCAGCAGAACGTTGCATTGTGGCTTGACAGGCGGGTCTTGAGTGTTACCCTGCACTGGTCATCAACATCTTGGTCTGGCGATCTTGGTCAATCCTCAGCTAGTTTGGCCAGAAATGTGGGTAGACAAGCTGGGTTCTTCGCGCACGAAGTGCGCCCCGACTGAAATGGCTTAATTTGCTCCCACAATGGCATGTCCTGCCCCTGGTTGAGAATACCTCTTGGTCAAGGTGCACTACTCCGCAAGTATTGTGCTGTTGGGGGTAGATATCAGGCACCCCTAAAGTGATGTCCGAGGGTGTGCAGGGATCCTAATCTGTACCATAACCTCTGTGGGGCACAGGTGGAATGTTTTGGTGTGGGCCTAGTTAATTGTGTGGGAATTGACCTGTGATGCAATACTGGTTGCTTGTTTATTAGTATGAGCACCTGTGTATGTTTGATCTCTAGATTGTTGCTGATGGGATTTCTATGTTCTCTCATAATCCTGCAGCACCATTTTAGGAACTGCAAGTGATCTTTGAATAGTGAAAGAACCCACTGTGTGCCAATCTCAAAGTGGAAAGAGACCATGTCCCCTATACAAAAGCCACGTAGCCCTCCCCCTTCTGCCCTATGCCTTGACACTGGCCATGCTCCATAGAGCTAATTCCCCACCAAATTTCAGCCATGCTTCCAACAGTTAAGGGACAGTCAATGGGCAGATAGCACAGTGAGCTAAGTGCTTGCCCCTGATATCTGTGCACAGCTGCAGTGGCAGGTTCGAATCCAGGCAGAGTCAACTCAGCCTTGCATCCTTCTGAGGTGGATAAATTGAGTACCGCTCTCTGGGATTATAATGTCTTCTGATATTTCAGCGCTCTGAGACCTATGTGTGTGTAGCGCTATATAAGAAATACATTATTATTACTATACACGTATACAGGGTAATTCATAGAATTTCGCACAAAAGTGGCGCACGCGGCTGGCGCACAGTGTGCGCGTGCGAATGTCTGCGCCAGCCGCATTCGCTAAAATCGATTTCCGCGCACAGCGTATTCATGGATTTTAGCCTCCAAAACCAGCCGTGGCGTAGAGTGGTGCAGCGACCCTGCAGCAGCGCCAGTTACGCCCCCAAGAATGCCCTCGCGCAAGGAAAAGGTTTCAAAATTCCCAATTCAGCGCAAAGGGCTGCGCTAACCCTGGACCAGTTTACAGGGCTGCCAAACAGCAAAGCCAAGCGGGGAACGTGTATTACTGGGGTGCGCGTGAAGTTTCACACGCGAAAGGGCCTGTGCGAGTGGGGTACGTGTATTACTGGGGTTCGCGGAAGTTTCACATGTGATTTCAGCAGGGTACATGTATTACAGGGTTCGCAGGAACTTTCACATGCGAAAGGGCCTGTGCGAGTGGGGTACGTGTATTACTGGGGTGCGCGGGAAGTTTCACATGCGATTGGCCTGGGTACGTGTATTTCAGGGGTGCGCGGGAAGTTTCACATGCAATTGGCCTGGGTACGTGTATTACTGGGGTGCGTGGGAAGCTTCACATGTGATTGGCCTGGGTACGTGTATTTCAGGGGTGCGCGGGAAGTTTCACATGCGATTGGCCTGGGTACGTGTATTTCAGGGGTGCGCGGGAAGTTTCACACGCGATTGGCCTTGGTACGTGTATTTCAAGGGTGCGTGGGAAGTTTCACACGTGATTGGCCTGGGTACGTGTATTTCAGGGGTGCGCGGGAAGTTTCACACGCGATTGGCCTGGGTACGTGTATTTCAGGGGTGCGCGGTAAGTTTCACACGCGATGGGGCTGGGTACGTGTATTTCAGGGGTGCGTGGGAAGTTTCACACGCGATTGGGCTGGGTACGTGTATTTCAGGGGTGCGCGGGAAGTTTCACACGCGATTGGGCTGGGTACGTGTATTTCAGGGGTGCGCGGGAAGTTTCACACGCGATTGGCCTGGGTACGTGTATTTCAGGGGTGCGCGGGAAGTTTCACACGCGATTGGCCTGGGTACGTGTATTTCAGGGGTGCGCGGTAAGTTTCACACGCGATGGGGCTGGGTACGTGTATTTCAGGGGTGCGTGGGAAGTTTCACACGCGATTGGGCTGGGTACGTGTATTTCAGGGGTGCGCGGGAAGTTTCACACGCGATTGGGCTGGGTACGTGTATTTCAGGGGTGCGCGGGAAGTTTCACACACGATTGGTCTGTGTACTTGTATTTCAGGGGTGCGCGGGAAGTTTCACACGCGATTGGGCTGGGTGCGTGTATTTCAGGGGTGCGCGGGAAGTTTCACACGCGATTGGGCTGGGTGCGTGTATTTCAGGGGTGCCCGGGAAGTTTCACACGCGATTGGGCTGGGTACGTGTATTTCAGGGGTGCGCGGGAAGTTTCACACGCGATTGGCCTGGGTACGTGTATTTTAGGGGTGCACGGGAAGTTTTACACGCGATTGGCCTAGGTACGTGTATTTCGGGGGTGCGCGGGAAGTTTCACATGCGATTGGAGCAGGGTACGTGTATTACTGGACTGCGCATGAAGTTTCACACGCGATTATGCTGTCAGAGCGGGGAACGCGTATTTCGGGGGTGCGCGGGGAGTCCTACATGTGAATTGGCAGTGTGGGTCCTCCCAGGTGTCCCCTCTACCCCTCCACGGCCCCTGCAGGCAGCCCACACCACAGGGGACTACCCTGCACCCCTGGTCATGTCCCGCAGGCAGCCAATCCACCATGGGCATGCCCCTCAGCCAAGCCACATGTCACGTTGCAATATGATCACCAACTCATGTCTCCCAGCACCCCCAACCCCCAGCAGTGAGGGGCACCTGCCAGCAGGCCCCCACTCATGTCCCCCAGCCCCCCCACACCCCCATCATTGACAGGCATCTGCCAGTAGGCCCCGACACATGTCCCCCAGCACCCCCTCCCCCCAGCAGTGAGGGGCACCTGCCAGCAGGCCCCCACTCATGTCCCCCAGCACCCCCACCCCCCACCAGTGAGGAGCACCTGCCAGAAGGCCCCCACTCATGTCCCCCAGCCCCCCCACCCCCCCATCATTGACAGACACCTGCCAGCAGGCCCCCACTCATGTCCCCCAGCCCTCCCACCCCCCCATCATTGACAGGCACCTGCCAGCAGGCCCCGACACATGTCCCCCAGCACCCCCACCCCCCAGCAGTGAGGGGCACCTGCCAGCAGGCCCCCACTCATGTCCCCCAGCACCCCCACCCCCCAGCAGTGAGGGGCACCTGCCAGCAGGCCCCCACTCATGTCCCCCAGCCCCCCCCACCCCACCCATCATTGACAGGCACCTGCCAGTAGGCCCCGACACATGTCCCCCAGCACCCCCACCCCCCAGCAGTGAGGGGCACCTGCCAGCAGGCCCCCACTCATGTCCCCCACCCCCACCCCCCAGCAGTGAGGGGCATCTGCCAGCAGGCCCCGACACATGTCCCCCTGCACCCCCACCCCCCAGCAGTGAGGGGCACCTACCAGCAGGCCCCCACTCATGTCCCCCAGCACCCCCACCCCCCAGCAGCGAGGGGCATCTGCCAGCAGGCCCCCACTCATGTCCCCCAGCACCCCCACCCCCCAGCAATGAGGGGCACCTGCCAGCAGGCCCCCACTCATGTCCCCCTGCACCCCCACCCCCAGCAGTGAGGGGCACCTGCCAGCAGGCCCTGACACATGTCCCCCTGCCAACACGTCATCACAATCCAGATCCCTGGCTCTTATGGCCACCCAAATCCCACCCCACGCCACCCCAGTCCAACCACCCAACCAAGCTTTAAATCCACTCCAAATTTAAATCCCCATTACATGATAGATCACAAATAAGCAGTATGCGCATGAGTACAAGTCTCAGACCCACACAATGCAACACATGACTGAGAAAACCCACATTGTGACATGCATGAAACCAATGAGAGAAGACCACACATTGAAGTAAGAAACAAAAATGTATTCAAGTCAAAATGAAGGGAATGAAATCAAGACACACAATAATGCCAATAATAATCAAAATGCAGCATGTCCCAAAAAATGATAAATAAATAAAATGAGAATCCAAATTAATCCAAATGAAAATGTGTCCAAAGTCAACGTCCAACAAAGCAAATCCAAAGGGAAAGAAAAGCGTAATATCCATTGCTCCATGGTGAAAAAAAAAAGATGAAGGAGAAAAATCCACTGTAAAACTATGTACAAATAGCAAATCCAGGGTCCAGGAGCCCAACGACATAAATGAAACCTACAATGAAACCTACCTAATTACTAACTATATACAAAAATGTGGGGCATAGTCCATGCGCCCCAAATGAATGAAAAAATAAATGAAACTTAACACTAATGAACTACATACAAATGCGGCGGGCAAGTCCAACGGCTCACTTGTTGATGTCATGGGCTAGGGCATCATCAAACTCCTGTTCAATGTCTTGGAGGCGGTCCTGTTCTCTGGCCCAGAGGTCTCGCAGGGATAACGCCATGTCCACCTCCAACTCCCTGCGAATTCCCTAGAGGCACTCAGCCCACCTCAGCGCCCTGCGCATGGAGTTCTCCGCCCTGACCATTGTGAGCCGTGCCTCCTCCTCCCGCCGCCTCGCCACACCTATCTGCTGGCCCAACCGCTGACACACGGAAGACACTCCCATTCCAGGGTCCTCCTGCCCTCCGGCCGATGCCTGCCCCTCTGATGTAGATGGCCCCGAGCCATGATGCCTCCCACGTTGAGCCTGCCACTGCCTCCGACGCAACTGCCTCTGCCAGCACGACGGCATCCAGGCTGATGGAATCCACCGACGCCGTCGTGCACGTGCCCTGCCCGATGATGCCGGCACATCCTCCATCTGCTGGGGTCCAGTTGCTGGGGTGTCCACCCCTGCTGGACCTCCGACTCCCGACTGTGGCAGGGATGGGATCCCCACCGAGCTGGCTGCGTTGGTCAGGGCAGGTCCACAGGGGGCCCTGGTGGCATCTGGGCCGGAAGACGGCATGGAGAACGACTGGCGCATAGTCTCCACAGAGGAGGAGAGGGCCGCCAGAGTGGCCGACACATGTACAAAACCCCCAACCATGGACACTCCCAACGGGGCCACATTGGCACACTGCTCTTCATGATGACATGCGTGCTCCCCCCGGGAAGCACGGAAGTCATCACGAAAGTCACGCGTGCGCAACGCGACACCAATCAGGACCTTCTCCATACGGTCAGGGGTCCCCTCGTCCGCAGGTAGAGGAGTGTTAGATGACATGGACATCCCCCCTACCTGAGGACGGGCCTGGGAAGGGGCATCCCTGCTGGTGCATGGTGGTGCAGTCACAGTGTCAGGGACAGTGACATGCACAGGCCCCTCCACGGCGGCCTGTGCTGCCTCCTGCCCCTGGACTGCACCACTTGCACCAGTGGTACCACCCCCACCAGGCCCCATGTGCGGCTCAGTAGCGGCCTCCTCCTCCTCTGTGGAAACCACCAACCTGGATGACTCCACACCGTCCTCCGCCGTTGCAACCATGTGGGGGCTCACCCACCCCTTCCACTGCAGCCGTAGTGGCAGACGCAGCACCAGTCCCCTCACTCCCAGACAATGGTAATTTCTGGGAGGGTGACTGGGCCTTGCGTCGCCGGCTGGTGGGGGCATCCCCGCCGCTTTGCTCCACAGCGCCGTCTCCGCCCTCTTCATCACTTGCCGCTGTGTAGAGGGAGACATAGAACACAAGCATCAGGGTACTGTACAATGGTCCCCTAGACAGGAAGCAATAGCAGATGAGTGGCACTGTCAAACATCACTTCCATCATGTCCCTCCACAACACATGGGTCAGTGCAGGCAAAACACATGCAGTAACAGGCATGGCGCATGCTATGAACATTAGCATACATGTCCAAGGGACTCTTGAAACATACAAGGCTGGTTTGAAACTCGTATGCATCATGGGTCATGCCTATCACATGCACACACTTCACTGTAGTTTCATCCATCTGGCCTCATACACCCCAGACACAGTGGATACAAGGATGAGTAGGCTGCATCAGTGAATCTGAACATTGTCACAGACATGTGTCATGCATCCATGGCATTTACAAGTCACTGACACGCAAGTCAGACACACAGACATGGACACCATACATGTCCATGACAGCAGCACCCATCTTTCACACCCCATCCATGTCCAATAACAGAGACAGGCATGCATTAATGTGTGCATTCCGCATGCTGCTCCGCATGTTGCATTGTAACACATGCACCAACCATGTGGTTCACACATTACTGGTCTCACATGCATGACCATAATGTCCCTGCACACACACATACGTACATGGCCTATGTCCCACATACAGGCAAGTATCAGACAACCAGCACCCTGCAACATGCCCTGTCTCACACAGCAATGCTTGGCCACTTACCGCTCAACTACAGACGGGTCTGCCTCTGAAGGATCTGGGCGTGGAGCGCTGGGCCTACGCGTTCCAGGACCCTCATCTGGATGGTACTCATGCTGCCCCGGCCCCCCTCCACGACGCACCGGGCCTTTATGAGGGTCCTGGACCTCAAGTCCTCCCAGCGCTTCTTGACTTGCTTGATGTTGCGGGTTGCCACCCCCTCTGCGTTGATGGCAACCACAAAGTCGTCCCAGATCCTATCCCGTCCTT
Source organism: Ambystoma mexicanum (assembly GCF_040938575.1). NCBI lineage: Eukaryota > Metazoa > Chordata > Amphibia > Caudata > Ambystomatidae > Ambystoma > Ambystoma mexicanum. The sequence goes on along the minus strand of NC_090929.1, from coordinate 705,917,227 downwards.
CCTTGTTGGCGCATGATCTTCCGAAGAGGGCATCATAATGCCCCAGAACATGCTCCACCAGGACACCAACTTCCTTCTGACTGAAGCTGGTGGCCCTCTGCCCCTCTGGCTGGGGTCGCCAGTGGTCTCAGATGGTGTTTGCCCCGACATGGTGACCCCCGAGGCAGGCATGGGTGGGCAACTGTGTCCTGGTGCTGGGCTGCGGAGCGATGGTATCCCAGTCCGGAGTCTTCTGTTAAAGCAGGGGTGGACACAGCAACTGGACCCCTGCAGATGGCTGATGTGCAGGCACCAAATAGCAGGGCACGTGGGCAGCAGGCAGTCAGGCAGCAGCAGATGGCAGGTGGGAGCGTGCTCGGGGCTCTGGGGGGCAGGAAAATGGCCTTCAGGGCAGGAGCGTGGTCTTCCATGTGTTTTCACGTGGCCAGCTTGATACGGAGTGATTTGGCACGTGAAAATCTTGCACGTCAGCGTGTAATTCGAGGCAAGGCCCTTAGCGCGGAAGCGCGTCAGCACACGCACGCGATTCCATTGGACCAAAGGCCCTTAGCGCGTAAGCGCGTAAGTTACATTACGTGCGCGGGCGTTTCCCTCATAGCACGTGATGACAGAGCACATGTGGAAAAACTGCACGTCCGAGTGCCATCGCATGTAATTGGATGAAAGCGCCCGCGTACATGCGTCTCTGATGTGTACGTGTGGGCCGGTTTAAAAGCTGCGTGTAGGACGCCATTTCATTGTACGTGCTTTTCGTGGAGAGCGAGTGGGTGAAATCTGTATTTCTTGTCAGTTCACACGCGATTACTTCACAGCGTTTCTAGTTCGTACTCCCTGTTACCTCTGACAGATCTTTTCTGATTTTTTGTTGGGCCTGTTTCCTCAAACAGAGTTCACTTCTCCTTTTGTCCTGTCTCCTCAGACAGCGTACAATTCTTCTTTTGGTGGGGGTGTTGCCAACGCGCACACGCGTGTATTTTTCACATTCTTTTTCCAGGCAGGCGGTGAGTTCTGCACTTACTTAGCAACTGTGCCTGCCCCGTGTGTCGCGTTCCCCTTCACAGGTCATTGTAGGCCGCGTGTATTACGCGAACGCCTTTTTTGTGTTTCTGGGTGCCACAGCGTAGTACGGGTTCATTTTTTCACACACGTGGTCTACGAGGGGTTGCGTGCACGTTTATTTTTGATTTTGGGCTGCCTGTGCATTGCGTGACCCGTCATCTTCCCCCAGGGGTCACAGACAGTCTTGTTAGAGCACTAGGGTACGAATTCCATCTGGTATCCTACCCCTTTGACCCCCAATTGCCCAGGACAATAGTTTACTGCAACTCCCATACGCACAACAACATCAGTGCCATGGTTGGGAGGCGACCAAGCGGTAAGGGAGGCAAAGGTGGCCGACCCTCAAGAGGTGGGCGTGGTGGGCGCGGTAGGGGACGTGGCCGGGATTTGCAAGGTGCCCCTATGCCCCCATGTGTGGAGGAACAATCAGGGACACCCATGCACCCCCCCCATGGTTGAGGGAAACGTGGCTGACACCATCCAAGCTCAGCCCCTGTTGGACCAGCCCATTGTGGCACCTGACCTGGCACAGGATGACTCCCTGGCTGACTTCCAGGTCAGCAAGTCTAGGTGTGGCGGTGCAAGTTGTTGTCATCAATCCACGTGGATCTGGGGCAGCTATGTGTCACCGCCAAGCTCCAAATCGTCCTCTTCCTCTCCTAACTCCAGCCCTCCAACCACCTCCTCACCTGTAGAGCTGGTCTCCTCTGGCTGTTCCAACCTTTTCTTCCACCAAGCTGTTTTTTTTGTCGGAGGATAGGGCCTACCCCGGAAAGAAGCCACCCTGACCTGGTACAAAGAGGTGTAGTGGGGACTTCCCTGCCGGAGCAGACAAAGTGGGGGAAAAAGCCCAATGGCATAAAAAACCCCAATCCAAGCTGGTGTGAGCGGGTACCGTCGTAGAGTAGAAGCCGGAAAAGCAGGTTGAGCGGTTGAGATAAACCGAAGTAGAAGGGAACTGAGCGTCGGAGTGAAGGAAGGGAAAACAATAGGAAGGCAGGATGGAACAGAGTCAAACAAGCAGTCTGGTAGGGAAAGCCAACTGGGGACAAAACGAAAGTACAGGAGCAGGAGTGCCAGCTGAGGAAGTATTGACAACGGCAGAGTTAGTAAAACAGGAGTACAGGGAAGAGGAGTGTTGACAACGGCAGAGTTGGCAAAAATAGCAGGGAGTGAAAGAAGGCGAAGAAAAACACGGAGGAAAACCGTAGCGTCTCACCCGAAGCCTGACGCGAGAGGGCTGCAACGCGCAGGCTTCCGGGTGAGATGGGAAGATAAGGCGCTCCGCGGCTGACGTCGCGGAACAACTAGACCGCTCTCCCAGTACGCGGCGAGACGCGATGGGCTGCTAATGGCGGCGCAGTCTCCACCGCGACCATATCCCCCAATGCTGGCGGCGCATGACAGTATGCCCCCTTCTATGTCTGGACCACCCAGGCTTACCTGGGTGGAAGCGATGGAACCTCTGGGTATGGAGGGGGGCATGAACATAGGACTCTGGTTCCCAGGAATCTTCAGAACGGGGATATCCCTTCCAAGCCACTAGATATTCCAATCTTCCCCTTCTGAATCTGGAATCCCTAATATGGGACACTTCGTATTCTTCAGGATCAGGGTTGGGATCCGAAGGGAGATGTAAATTTCTGTTACTGGGGTTATTGGAGTCCACAGAGCGTAAAAGAGAAGAATGGAAGACTGGATGAATGCGACGCATATCCTCGGGAAGCCTAAGTTTAAAGGTCACTGGATTTATCCGTTTAATAATCTTAAACTGCCCCACATAACGGGGGATAACTTTGTAGGATGTAACCAACGAGGCAGGTATTTAGTGGAGAGCCAAACCCAATCCCCTTCCTTCCACAGGGGACAGGGCTGACGATGACGGTCGGCTTGAGACTTATACCTATCCCTGGCTGAGGACAAACTGATCAGGGCGCTCTTATGGGCCGTGGAGATGTCCGCCAATGTGGACTCGATTGAGGGTATGTTGGTCGGGGTACTGAGTAGGGGAAGTATTCCCTGGGGATGAAGCCCGTAAGTGCAGAAAAAAGGGCTTAGGTTGGTAGCCGAATGTACAGAATTGTTATAGGCGTATTCTGCGGTGGGCAAAAGGGAAACCCAGTTGTCTTGATGGTAATTGATGTAACACCTCAGATATTGTTCCAAAGTGGCGTTAAGCCGTTCCGTTTGGCCATTTGTCTGGGGATGAAACCCCGAAGACAGAGCTCGGTTGATCTTCAAGCGATGACACAAGGCAGTCCAAAAACGAGAAGTGAACTGACTCCCTCTGTCAGATATTATCTTATCGGGGAGCCCATGTAGTCTAAATATGTCCCTAAGAAAGACCTCGGCTAGTTTCGGAGCTGCAGGTATACCAACCAAAGGGGAGAAATGAGCTAACTTAGTATAAGAGTCTACCGTAACCATGAGGCATGTACAACCCTGGGACACCGGCAATTCGACTATGAAATCCATTGAGATAAGGGACCAAGGCCGCGATGGGGTTTCTGGTTGTTCTAGTAATCCCAAAGGTTTGTTTACTGAACCCTTGCTTTGGGCGCAGACTGGGCAGGCCTTACAATACCTCCTGACTTCCTTAGACATCGAGGGCCAATAGAACGAACGGGATACTAGCTCCAAAGTACCCTTCTGTCCTCGGTGACCGGCTGTCTCATGATCGTGACACCAACCTAGCACCTTCGCTCGCAAGGCTTGTGTGGGGACAACCAACCTCTGTTTGTACCAGAGGAGCCCCTCCGTCCTTCTCAACTCCTTCCTCTTATTCAGAGGCAACAGACCTTCCATGTCCTCCGTGGTTGCAGATCTCAATTCTTGCAAGAAGGTTGTTATTACACCCACTATCTTGTTAGAGGGAATGAGAGCCTCTGCTGGATGAGAGGTACTCGACTCAGAGGAATTCCTCCGGGAAAGAGCGTCGGCCAGCCCATTTTGGGAGCCCGGGATGTATGTTATGACAAAGTCATATTGACTAAAGAAGTGAGCCCATCGTGCTTGTCGGGAATTGATACAGTCCATTCCCCGGAGGACTTTCAAATTCTTATGATCTGTACGTAGAATAAAGGGTGATGTGCAACCCTGTAATAAGTGTCTCCACTCCTCACAAGCTGTCTTGAGTGCTAACAGTTCTTTCTCGATTACTGAATAATTCTTCTGACTGACAGACAAGGTCTTTGAGAGGTAGGCCACTGGGTGTTCCATTCCCTGATGTTCCTGCAGTAATACGGCCCCCAAAGCCTCGGCGGAGGCATCACCCTCTACTATGAATGGTTTAGTCTGGTCTGGTTGGCGAAGCACTGGAGCAGAGCAAAACAAATTCTTTAACTGCTCAAAAGCATTGTTGGCCTGATCAGTCCATAAAAAAGGACCTGCTTCCTTCTTTAATAAAGCTGTTATAGGCAATACTATAAGGGAAAAATGACTGATGAACTTCCTATAAAAGTTTGTCAATCCAAGGAACCGTTGTACTTCCTTCAGAGAGGTGGGAGTGGGCCATTGCTGTATGGCAGACACTTTACGGGGATCCATAGAGATACCTTCCTTAGACAGTATGAATCCCAGATAGGAAATGGCGTTGGTTTTGAATACACACTTCTCAGGATTCACAATGAGGCAGTTGGTCCGAAGACGTTCTAATATGCTTTGGAGATGCCGGTTATGTTCTGGTTGGGATCGGGAGAATATCAGAATATCATCCAAATAAACAACAGCAAAGATGTAAAGGACGTCTGAAAACAAACGATCCATAAAGCGCTGAAAAACTGCTGGGGCATTCACCAAGCCAAAGGGCATAACCCGATACTCGTAGAGCCCAAAAGGAGTACGGAATGCCGTCTTCCATTCATCTCCCGCGCGTATACGGAGAAGATGGTATGCACTACGGAGATCTAACTCGGAAAAAATGGTAGCACCTTGCACTGCCTCCAGGATGTCAGCTATGAGAGGCATGGGATATCTGTCTCTTATTGTGACCTTGTTGAGGCCGCGATAGTCAATGCAAGGTCTCAATTCAGCAGAATCGCGCTTGGGGATGAAAAACAACGGGGCCGCAGCAGGAGATCTTGAAGGTCGGATCAATCCATTAGCCAGGTGGGCGTCCAAGTACTGTCGTAGAGCTTCCTTCTCTGTGAAAGACAACGGAAACATCCGACCAAAAGGGACTAATGCATCTTGGGCAAGCTCTATGGCACAGTCCTCTGGTCGGTGCGGAGGAAGCTCCAATATGGTTCTGTTAACAAAGACTTCGTGGAACTCCTCTAATTCTGATGGGATGCAGCAAATGTCGCAAGCGGCGGTAGATTCGGAAGAGGGAATATTTACCATTTCCTGTGACCGAATAGGTATACAAGACTCCTTACAAAATCCAGACTCGAAGGTAATGGTATTCCTGTACCAATCTATGGAGGGGTTGTGCCTTCTCAGCCATGGGATGCCCAGTATGACCGGGAAGTGGGCTGCTCGAATGAGGTCAAATTTCAAACATTCAGTATGATGTTGGATAACCACTGTGAGAAGTTCTGTTGTGTGAGTAATAGGACCAGAGGAAAGTGGGGTCCCATCTACGCCTTCCACCTTCTGGGAATCCTCGCGTTGAACTAACCGGAGTCCTTGTCGATTAGCCCAAACCGTATCCATAAACACCCCCGCTGCGCCACAATCTATGAGGGCGAGAGTAGTTAGTCTTTTGGTTGCAGTTTGTATAAGAAGAGGGACCACCATCAATCGAGAGTCCATGGTATCCTCTTGAGGAGTGACTGCTAAGGTAACATAGGGGCAAGGAGATTTACCTCGGAAACCGACCCCCATCAGTTCCGAGGTCTGTCGTTTCCCGACCTGCGAGGAGGGACCTCTGGACAATTCCGTAGAAGATGAGCCTTTGACCCGCAATACATACAGAGACCAGTATCTCGCCGTCTTCGTCTTTCTTCAGGAGTTAATGGGGCTCTCGTGGCTCCAATCTGCATGGGTTCCTCTTTGCCTGACCCTGAGGGCAATGGAGGAGGAGGGGTTCCAAAGGAGGGTGAGTTGGCCGGGAGGCGGAATTTTCGTCTTTCGGCCCGGCGTTCACTGAGACGGAATTCGATCTGAAGCGCCATAGACATCAAATCCGACAAAGAAGTAGGAAGTGCAATGCGAGCCAATTCATCTTTCAATTCTTCTTTTAAGCCGCGACGAAAGATTGTAAATTGCGCGTGTTCGGGCCACCCAGCCTCCGTAGCAAGGCGTTTGAAAGAAGAGATGTAGGTTCTGAGATCACTATTGCCTTGTTGAACGTCTAGCAGTTCTTCCGCGGCAATATGGGTTATTTCGGCCTGTTCGAAGGTTTGTTTCAACAAGGTGACAAAGGCACCGTAGTCCTGGAGTACCGGATTATTGTTAGTCACCAAAGGGGAGGCCCAGGCCAAGGCATTACCGGTTAGGTTCGAGATCATAAACCCCACCTTGGTGTGGGCGCTAGCAAAAGAATGTGGGCGGAAGGCAAAATATATGGCACAGGATTCAAGGAATTCCTTGAGGCGTTTTGGCGATCCATCATATTTTCCAGAGGACAGGGGCATGGGGGGGAGATCCGTCTCCCTAGATTCACGAGCCGTAACCATTTGTCTCAGAGCGGCGTTTTCAGCTTTAACATTCTGCAGTTCTACGTTCATTCCCTGCACTGCTTGGATCAGCTCTTGAAGCTGTTCAGGGGTAGCCATGTTGTCTTTCAGGCGTTGCAAACTGTCACCGCCAAGCTCCAAATCGTCCTCTTCCTCTCCTAACTCCAGCCCTCCAACCACCTCCTCACCTGTAGAGCTGGTCTCCTCTGGCTGTTCCAACCTTTTCTTCCACCAAGCTGTTTTTTTTGTCGGAGGATAGGGCCTGCCCCGGAAAGAAGCCACCCTGACCTGGTACAAAGTGGGGACTTCCCTGCCGGAGCAGACAAAGTGGGGGAAAAAGCCCAATGGCATAAAAAAACCCCAATCCAAGCTGGTGTGAGCGGGTACCGTCGTAGAGTAGAAGCCGGAAAAGCAGGTTGAGCGGTTGAGATAAACCGAAGTAGAAGGGAACTGAGCGTCGGAGTGAAGGAAGGGAAAACAATAGGAAGGCAGGATGGAACGGAGTCAAACAAGCAGTCTGGTAGGGAAAGCCAACTGGGGACAAAACGAAAGTACAGGAGCAGGAGTGCCGGCTGAGGAAGTATTGACAACGGCAGAGTTAGTAAAACAGGAGTACAGGGAAGAGGAGTGTTGACAACGGCAGAGTTGGCAAAAATAGCAGGGAGTGAAAGAAGGCGAAGAAAAACACGGAGGAAAACCGTAGCGTCTCACCCGAAGCCTGACGCGAGAGGGCTGCAACGCGCAGGCTTCCGGGTGAGATGGGAAGATAAGGCGCTCCGCGGCTGACGTTGCGGAACAACTAGACCGCTCTCCCAGTACGCGGCGAGACGCGATGGGCTGCTAATGGCGGCGCAGTCTCCACCGCGACCATATCCCCCAATGCTGACGGCGCATGACACTATGTCATCTGCTGCCCCAAGTATGCAGGGTGGGGAGGCTGCAGGGGCAGCTGCAGCTCCATCCGCCCCAGCTCTGACTCTCCCAGCCAGGACAGTGCCAGTCCCAGTCCATCAAACTGATGTTCCCCCTGCCAACATTACCCTGCAACTAATGCCTGCATCAAGACCTATGGTCATTGTGCATTCCCACACTCCTACTACCCAGTCCACTGGTGATTCTGCCCCTACTGACCAGAGCGGCGTAAGCCACTCTGGCTCTGCTCCATCTTTAAAGAAGAGGAAGAAGGGTGCTCTGGCATGACAGGCTGAGACCCCAGACACGGCTACACACTCCGGTACCTCAAGGAAGCCTTGCTTCAATGATCCGGAACTTGATGCACTTGTGGGCTATGTGTCGGCACATAGCCACAAAATGCTGGTGACTGCAGGGTGCAAGACCACACCTGGTCAACGTAAGGCACACTGGCAGACCATCGCCGACCGCATACGTGCCCTTGGATTTGTGAGGCGCACAGCTGATGATTGCTACAAGCGGTGGAATGACCTGAAACGCAGAACAAAGAACAAGCTGGCCTCAAATCATGCCGTACTCTGGTGACTGGCGGTGGGTCTCCACAAGAGGACAACAAACTCACTGAACATGAGTCTGTTGCTGGGGCCTTCGTCACAGAGGAACAGATCCAAGGTGTGGGAGGACTACCTGATTATGATGCATTGTCCGGTGAGTGCCCATGCATGTGTGTGTAATGCATGTGTATGTTGTTTGGGTGACGGGTTCTGATTGAGTGCCAGGTGAGGGTGTATGTGCCTGAGTGGTATGGGTCACCCATGTGCTTCATCCAAAACATTCAGCGGCCTTGGATTTGGGTGTGACAGTATCCCTTCTGCCCACATTAGTAATTTGGCTCAACATTACGGCAGTTGCCCTTGAAGTGGCATCTTGCAACAACATTGTTTGTATTTTTCAGTGTTCGTTCAGGCTGATTGTTTCAATTCTCCCACTTTTGCTACGCATTCCTCAGCCCTATTGTCACATTTGTGACATGCTTCTGTCATTGATGAACCCCACATTGGACCACATGTCTTACCTTGTTAGATGAATGATTTGACCATTCAGGCTAATTGAGTATTGGCCTGATCACAGGAATTTCTGGGGTCTGTTTGAATGTGGAACATGATAGTTGTTTCCTGTCATGTTGAAGTGACAAACCATTGATGTGTACATCGGCCTGCAATCACTGTATTTTTGTACACTGGATGTGTTGCAGTGTGTGGCACATGCCTATTTTGTCACACTATGTAGCATTTTTCATCTCATCATGTCCATCTCACATGGATGGCTCACAGTATTCATTCACTGACATATGTATGTACTTGTGGAATGTACCATGGCTATGGTACATGCCATCTGTGTGATGGCATGTGTCATGTATGTGTATTGGAAATGCCACTCACAGGCCAATGTGTGATGGCAGTGCTACCCAGCATGCTGTAAATGTGTTGCTCTTCCATGTTGGTGTCATCAGTGTCTGCCTTTTGCCTCCCCTTCAAACTCAGTGACAGTGCATGCAAGGGAGGGTTATAGTCATGTGGGACATGTGTAAATCATGTACTGGTTCTGTAGCTTGTCAGGCCTATTTGTATGCTATGGTGCTAATGCCTGTTTCCATTTTTTGTCTTTCATGTTTTTGCAGGGGATGACGCACTTGATGCTGTTGAGGTTGAGGGGATGGTGCAGACCCAGGAGGAATCTCAGACACGACCAGGCACCAGTGGGGGACGTGGTGTGGTGGTGGGTGAGAACCCAATCTTGCTGCAGACCATTCTGTCGAGGGGTGACTCTGGGTGCACCTCCCCCGACCTCTATTCAGGTGCTGATTCGGATGATGAGACCTATGTGGCGTCGCAGGTAAGTGTTCTTGGCAGGGATTCTGTTCTGTCCAACCCACCTGTACCAGGGGTAGAACCCTCTATGGGGATGTCAGTGTTGGTAAGTCCGCCTTTGGTGGTTACGGATGCAGGGTCACACTCCACAACATCTGATCCTGTTCCTGGGCCAGCAGATCAGAGGGGAATGCAGTCCTGCAGCCTCAGGCAGTGCCGGCACAGCAGATCGCCTGCCCCAACCAGGTGTGGTGCCCACTGACGCGGTGGCCGTACGCCACCAGGTAATTCCACATGGGAACAATCCATTTACGGTATGGCAACCCAACAAGCAGCATCAGTTGAGATGATGGCTCAAGCAATGGAGAGGGTGGCCACTTCCATTGTCCCCCCTTAAAGGCAGATGGAGCTACTACAGCAGGCAACAGACTCCATTTGCCAATCACACAGGGAGGACATGTTGGCGTCCAACAGGGACAGACGGGCGGCACTCTACGCCAATCGATATCAATAGTGTCCCAGGGCCACAGGGAAGCCCTGAGGGTAGAACTCCATCACCTCAGGGAGACTCTTGTTGACCTTGAGGCTTCCACTAACTTGAGGACAGAACAGCAGCTGGAGCGGCTCACACGTTCGCTCTCAGCTGAGATGTAGGCAACTCGGGAGGAGATCCGGGCATCACGCCAGGTGCTGCATGGGAATCTCCACACTAAAATCCTCCGGAACTAGACCTTCCACACCCGCATGCTTGCTGCCATGGAGGACCATACCAGGGCTTTGCATGGGCTGCCTCCCATAGCACCACCACCTCCTGTGGCAGCACCACCTCCTGTGGCAGCACCACCTCCTGTGGCAGCAGCAGAGGGTGATGAGAGCGACAGCAGCAGTTCTCCCACATTGGCATAGCCGTGCAGGCCATGACCCCATGGAGGTGTTTTTTTTCCCCAATATCCACACAGGTGGGTGTTGGTGCGCACCCTGTCCTCGGACCTCCTGGGTGGCCTCCCCCCCCAGCCCCCACATGGCCATTTTTGATTTTTTTTTTTTTGCAGTGTGTTGCCTTGTGTGGCTCCCGTGGGCATCCACTGTATTTCGGCTGGGCACATGCAGGCTTGTCCTGAGTTTGGGTTAGATGCTTGGGTTCGTGAGACACACACCCCTCCTGCTTCCCGTTTCCATGGGCTTGCAAAGGGTGTGCCCAAGTGACATTGACTTACACGGTGACGTCGGACTCCCATGAGCTGTGTGGGCAGTCTGTAGTCAATACTGTGTATACATTCCTAGTGGATATTGTTGTTGAATTGTACACTGCATGGTGTATTGCTATGTGCTTGTGCATCCATGTCTTTTGCCTAATTTGCAGGTTAATTCCTCATGTCTTCACAAGGCTGTCTACTTTGGAGATGGAGTTCATGTTGTAAGCAGTGCACTTGGACATTTGTGTGGCAGCAGCACTGTACAGTTGGAAGTGGCTGATGTGCTGGCATGATCAGGTTGTAAGACTACCACTACTTTAACTTAGTACTGTCATGTTTATGCTATGTTTGAGGTTGTGTAGCTGCATTGTATTGTTGGTAAGTATTTGGTGTGTTGTTAGTTCTATATTACTGGGAGCATATTGTGTGTGGGCACTTTCCATTAAGTACACTGTACTTTGACACTTGTGTCATGTTTTGGGGATTGCCTTGTTTGCTCTCACATAGCATGACATGCCATGGTGTGTTGGGTGGCGCTGCTGGGGAGGGGTTCGGTGACATGGCACTGTTGTCATGTTGTATTCTGCAAGGGGGTAATGATTTTTGCAGCATAGAAGTGTGTCTTTTGATGACACAGCATTGGTGGTGTTTGTGTAGGTAGGTAGGGATGCACACAATGTAACACTTCCAGGTGACCAATCTCAGGCTGGTATGGTTGTGACAGTTGACCGTCCCTTATGTCATCATCATTGATTGTCAGCTGGTATGTGCCAGGGCTGTGTGCACTCCACAGGGGTGTGATTTTAGGTGAAGTAATTAGCCACCAGCTGCGTACGGGCTGCCTCACCCCGTGCCCTTTCCCCTCCCATGTGCAGCGGGCGTGCATGTGGTTGGGGATGTGGGGGCACCAACATGTCCACGGGCAGGCTCCGGCATGTTGCAACATTGTGCAGGACACATGCTGCCACTATGATCCTGCACACTACTGGGGGAGCGTATAACAGCTGCCCGCCAGAACGGTCAAGGGAGCGAAAGCGTGACTTGAGCACTCCGAATGTGCGCTCCACTATGCCCCGGGTTGCAATGTGGGCTGTGTTGTATCTTACCTCGGGTGGCGTGGTGGGGTTCCGAATTGGCGTTATCATGTGGGTGCTCAGAGGGTAGGCACTGTCCCCTGGGGAGGTGGTGATGGGTATCATTAGTGGGGTTGTGACATTGCTCAGTATCTGACATGCAGCATGTGCTGTGGCATTTATACTCACCGAGCAGCCATGTATCGCCATGCCGCCCAGCTTCTAGGTCCCGGTTTAGGGTTGACATTCTGTAAATAAAACTGTCGTGGGTGGACCCTGGATAGTTGGCATATACTGAGGTGATGATTCCCTTGGCATCACATACTACCTGGACGTTGATGGAATGCCAGTGCTTGCGGTTTCTATAGATGTGCTCTGATGCCCTTTGGAGACGTAGAGCCACATGGGTGCAGTCAATGCCACCTAGCACTTTGGGGAAGTGCGCCACCCCGTAAAGATCCTGGACGACAGCCTGCCTTTCTGCAGGTGTTCTGGGCAGGTATATGTGCCTGCGGACTGATGGGCGTGCAGTCATGACGGCCAAGACTTGGTGTAGGCAGCGTGACTGCGTGGCCTGTGACGCCCCCCCCCACTATAGCAGTTGTCCGTTGAAATGATCCAGTGGCCAAGAAGTGCAGTACATTGAGGACCTTATGCAGGGGGCTGAGTGCTTGGGAGCACAGGGTGGGTGATGTGAGGTCATCCTCCCACTCACTGACCAGGTTGAGTATTATGTGAGGTGGAAACCTGTACCTCCCATACACCTGGTCATCAGGCATCCCAAAAAGGCTGGTCTGGGTGTAAAAATTCTGGGCCTGACTATCCTCCTCCTCCTCCTGCGGTATCCCACGACCACTGCTGCTAGGAACGGTATATTCATCCTGGCGTCTGTGTTTGTTTGTTGTTTGCACGCACTTTTATGCTGCGTTGGTCCACGTACGCCTGCTTCCTGCTGGCGTACGTGTTTCCTGATTAGCGCATCTTTTTTGGCGCACGCCTTAGCCCCGTTCGATTCCATGAATACATGTTTTGAACGTGCGTGTGGGCGTTCCATGCACTTGCCTCCTGTACTTCCCCCGTGATGCCCACATTTTCACGAGTTGTTCCCCATTCTGCGTGTCACGCCCCCTGTTCCTCCTACTTTTGTTGTGTGCGCCGCGCTATGTGCGATTTCGCTGTGCGCTTAGCGCATGCTGTTTGGAGACGTGTGCGCCACGCAGAATTTTGACACACATCCTGGGATTTTCACGCGCACGGACTTCCATGAATCGCTGTGCGCGGGTTTCGCTGCGATTTTCGCACTGGCACTGCGATTCGCACGCTTTCGCACGTTTGCGCTGAAAATTTCAGTGCACATTAATTCCATGAATCGGCCTCATAATTGGGAGTGAGCGCTTCCCGAGAACAATTACTATTAACCAAAATAAATTCCCACCTTTCACAAGCAGGATGAGGCCATACAGCATTTTGTTTTTGTTTAGTATTTTTTCACTGGAAATGCAAATTGATTCCTCAGGAATTGCTGTCCCAACGGCATTTTCATGGCCTAAACCGTCCTATTGCCGGGTGCTTTACATAGACAAGATATATTGTAGGTATTATCCAAATTGACCTTTTACAATTGACCTTTTGTCCTAATTGACCTAATTATAGTGGTCCTAATTGACCTTCTGCAGAATTGACCTTTACATTATTTTATATATGCATTAGGTTGGTTTTGGATTATAAATAATATAAGGGGATTTGGTGGAGGGTTGCAGTTTTTTTTTGGATTGGGTAGGTGGTTGCAGGTGTTTTTCCCTGCATATATGTCCTAATTGACCTTTTAAATTAGGCCAATTCTCCCGAAGGTCAATTGTGAAACGGTCAATTAGTATACAACCATATTGTTGGCGCTTTCTGTGTTTTCATCGCAGGCATTTTACACGTTATCATTTTAACCATGTAGTTAGCACCGCAACCGTTTTTGCCGTTTTCCTTTTACTACATATATGTGGTTTATATGGGGTAAGGATTGGGGGTGGTGGATTGCAGGGACCCCCCCCCCCATTAAAACATTGTGAAAATTCCAGCAGTGAAAACTACATGGTTAAAATGACAATGGGCCTCATTACAAGTTTGGCGGTAGCCTTGCTGGTAAAACTGGCAGGCTGCTGCCAAACTTGCGATTTTTTCTGTCACCCGCAAATGGGCAATTACCGGGCCATTCCGGCCCGGCCGGACCCGGTAATTGCCCTTTCGTGGATATCGGAAAAAAATGCTCCCCATACCCATTTGAGCCTCATAGGGCTCAATGGGAATAGGGAGGTCTGATGCACCGGCACCATTCAGAGTGGTGCCGGTGCATCCGACATGCTCTGCTCGTGGGTGCCGGACTGGCCGCTAGGTCAGACCTGGCGGGCAGAGAGGCACCCGTGAGCACAATCCGAAGTTTGCCAGTGCGGTAGCAACAATGCTGGTAGCTTACCGGCACCGTTACTACCAGACCGGCAAACTTGTAATGAGGCCCAATGTGTAAAATGCCAGTGATGAAAACATGTGGAACTACAGTAGGTAATGCATTAAACCGGGTGATGTTGGGGAAGGACGCAGACAATCTTTGATGGGGCCGACACATGTCTGGGGTTACTTGTTCTTCCATGCAAAGGAGACGTGGACTTGCAGTTTGGGCTGGACTGATAAATGGTGGTGTAGAAGTTTGCTGAATTCAATGGAAGTAGTTAAGATTTATTCTAAACCTTCTATCCATCACATTTTGTTGTGCCACACCAGAAACCATACAGATATTAAAAACATCTTTGGTAGTACAGTATTTACAGCTCTATGCAGACATGCAATCCAGTGTTAACGGTGGCAGAACCACAGTGGTGGGAGGGGGGGCAGTGATAGCACCATAAGGCGCTTGGCTTCCGTTCCTCCTGTGAGAAGAGGTGGTGCTTGAGGGTGATCATGAAGTCAGTCACAGTAGGAATGTCCTTCATTTATTTTATTTTATTTATTTATTGGATGTTTGTAAGGCACCTCTACATCAATTGGTGTTTCAAGGCACCACAAGACAAAAAAAGGGTGGGAACAAGGGAGAAAGACAACAATAAAGGTCCTACTAGACCTTGTGACATCCGGATAGTGCACGTGCAGTATCAAGAAGTGCAAGAGAGTGGGGAGTGCATTCAGCGCCAATGTGAAGTGCCAGGGTGGGAAGGGAACATCAGGGTAATAGGAGGGAGTACAAGTGCAAGGAGGAGCAGGAGGGGGGAACAGGGCCAAGGTGAGTGCTAAGGGAGGGCCACGAGGGCAAGTGCCAGGGAATTGCAAGGTATGTAGGGGTGAAGGTTCCAGTGCTAAGTGCGAAGAGAAGGGTGGACTGGGTGGGGGGGGCTGGTGCCCAGTAGAACTCATAGAGAACCAGACAGCCAGTCACTGTGGCAGACAGGGGTGTTAGCAGGGGAGGAGGAAAGGGAAGGAAGAAGAGAAAAGGAGGCCTTGAGGAGCTTCCGGGAACATAAGGAGAACCTGCTCAAGCCTGAGAGGGGCAGAGAGACAGTTCTAGAGGGAGGCTCCTGCGGAGGAGAGAGATCTACCCCCCACTCTCTGCTTAGAGAAGCGTCTGATCTGCAGAAAGGTGGAGATAGAGCACCGAAGGGCTCTAGCAGGGAGGTATTTATGGAGATATAGTTGGATGCAGCAGTGTCCCAGGACCCAGAAAGCCTTGTGGATGATGCAGATGGTCTTGAACTTGATCCTAGCAGCAACCAGGAGCCAGTGGAGAGATTTTAGGGCTTGGGAGATGCAGTCCTCGGGCCTGAGACCAAGGATAAGTCTTGCAGTCCTATTCTGGATTAGTTGAAGGGGGCGAAGTAGGATGAAGGAAGATTGAGGAAGAGGCTGTTGCAGTAGTCCAGCCTAGAGAGGAACAGAGCTCTGGAGACAATGGATTTCTAGGGGAAGGTGAGGAAAGGGAGGATGCCTCTGAGGAGGTGCAGTTGATGTGAGGAGACACAGAGAGGGAGGAGTCAAAGATGGCAGTGAGAGGGTAGGAAAAAAGGAGGGAGTTGAGGTCCCAATGAGAAGGATGTCAGTCTTGCTGGCATTAAGCCAGGGTTCTTTGGAAGCACACCATACCTGACTAGCAGTAAGATAGTCAGGGATGAGAGAGGAAGAGGAGGAAGTAGAGGGAAGCGTGAAGGAGAGCTGTGTGTCATCTGTATAGCACTGGAAGTGAGGAGGGAAGGAGGGGATCAGGTGGGGCAGAGGGGCAAGGTAGATGTTTAAGAGCCAGAGTAAGAGGATAGAGCCTTGAGGCACACTACAGGTGGTGAGTTAAATAGCGAAGAAAAAAGGGCCAAGTTGAACCTGGGAAGGTCGTTCAGAGAGGAATGATATCAACCAGTACAGCACCAGGCCTGTGATGCTATGTTCATTTCGTGAAGGGATGGGTTAGCATTGATCGGGTTCAAGAAACACAAAGGAGCAAAAGCAGAAGCCAGAACTGGGAATGTCAAATACAAGGGGACGACCAGCATGAGATTGATTAAGGGAGGTTAGTCCATGAATCTAATCAGAATCTGCTGTGAATCTGATTTGAGAGGGCTACTGAATCCATTGGCAATGTTGCAGTTGAATGCTTCTCATTCTATAACCTTGGAATCATAAGGAAGGAGTGACGCAGTTCAATAGTTGGGTATGATGTTGGAGCCATGGGTGGGTTTCTTCAAGACAGGCATAATGGTGGCATCGTGCAACAGGCAACTACGATACCAGAGGAAAGTGAAGGGCTCAAGAGAGGTAGTAGCAGGTCAGGCTTTATAATGCTTGGACAACAGGAAGATTCCCCTCTACTATTTTTGCTGTAGAATTATGTTGAATTGTGGCAGTGTGGGAGAGAGCCCTTTTTGTTGGAGACTCCTGCAATTTTCAGGAAACTTGGTTGGCAGGTCTGCGGTCAACAGGTGGTAAAGCCTGGTGACACCGAGTGTCCTAATCTGGAATCAACTTCTGTATTCTCTTTGGGCAGAAGCTGGATTAATAGGCTGTAAAAAGCTTTTTAAAACGTTTTTGTTCTAGTAATATATTGATCTCATTGTTTCTCACTATATTGGTTGTTCATACACTGTTTTCCGTTCGAGCAGCAACAATTTGTCACCAGCCAGTTGACAGTGCTTTATTGCCTTACAGTTGTTGACTCTATAAAGACTGATATTAATGCCATTGGGAGGGTTCATAACTGTGTATTAAAGAATTTAGAGTAACACATGGAAAGCAGCTACTCACACGGCATTCTGTACTCTGGGCACTTGGTACCTCATACAGCATTCAATGGAGATAGGAAAGACGGACACATTTCAACAAAGCATTAATTGTGGCAAATTAAATCAAGGGCCTCTTTAGGTGCTATGTTCAAACATTTCTACACTGTACACAAGTTTTAGGCACAAGGATTTTGTCAAGTGACCGAGCACACCGAGATGGAATGTCTTGTGATGATCATAACAGAGACAACGCCAGAAACAACAATAATTGCAACTTGCAAAAAGCAAAATACATAGTCTGAAATTGATGCTTATTGTACTTTAAATGCCTTTTGGACGTTTTTGTCTGCATTGTCAATTTGAGTTGTGTAAGAACAGACTAAATCAGTGACTCACACCCGAAGTGTGCCTGAAATAAACCTTTAATGTGTCTAGCAATAATTGTATAGAATTCTAGAAAGACACATTTTTTGTTATCCCTGCTCTTTCTTATTTAGGGTCACTGCTCAAAGTGTTACACTTGTGGAACCCCCATTTTATTTTTTTAAAGAGGCCTGAACAATAAAGCCAGTCACACCAGACACAAAGAGCCACATGGCGCTGGCCCCAGCTCAGTGGCTTCCATGAAAGATTTTGTTTTTGGGGATGGCAAGGGAGACCACAGGAGTAGCAAGGGAGATCTCAAGGGCCACAGGTGCAACCCGTGGTGACCTCCAAATGACGGACCTGGCACGCAGTATTATTTAAAACACAAGCAGACTTCTCTTACTTGTTATCTTCGCTTGATAATTCTGTCATCCAAAGCGCCAGATTTCCTATTCTTCCTGCATGAAGATTGTGGACCAATTCAGTAATGGAGGGATGAAGCGGGACATTTCCATGGCTTATCCCCTGTTGTTATGTGTCGCTTAAAAGGCTATATGAACTGATATGTTTTTTGGGCCTTTCCCGTAGATCTAGCCTCATGGCTACTTTTACTATAGTCTTATCGACCTTTGGATGGGTGATTATTGTGGGATAAGCACCAGCCCCCTACTTTTGATAAGCATTTAAATTACAAGCTTGGGTGATCTGGAATGATTTTAACTTGAGCATACATTCTGCCCAATTAAAAAAAGAAAATAGTTTATTTATATGTAAATTAACAATTTCCATTTGCTTTGTTAAATTGGATGTTCCATGCAGGGTCGTTGCTAGGTCTGGAAAAGATCTGGGGCTATGCTATTGTCAGGACAGTTGTTACTCAGGGCTAGCTAGTATTTTGGTTGTAGTCCCTGAGCTTCTATCTGGGGCAACAACCAAAAGACCAGGGGCTATAGTCCCCTCAGCCCCTTCCCCCGCCTCTGGTTCCATGTAACATTGCCTGTGAAACCCTGCTTGCTGTGCCCCCTCACCCCTGCGCACACACTCATACCCTGTTCCTGGCACCGCCATCCTCCAACTGGTGCCGCCAACCTCACTTGCTTGCCCCAGAGTTGCTGCATCTTCATCTTCTGCCTTCCTGAAAATTCCCAGTCCATTGACCAATCCCTTACTTGTGTGGCCACTGCCACTGGCCAGCCCTTGCCTGACCAGGGTGACTTCTTTCCTGCCCCACATCACCAGGCACACACCAGGATCATGCTGCACAAAGTTCATGGGCGAGGAGCTGAAAGTACTGCTGGATGGAGTCGTTAAGGAGGCAGTGCACCTCTTAGGTCCCAGACGACAGAAGATCTTGCAACAATAGTGCAACAAAATTTGGAAGGCCACCCTGACAAACGTAAATGCTGCCGCAACATCACCTAGTGTGGTCCAGATCCAGAGGCGCTTGCGAGAACAGAAGGGGCATGTCTGTTTGATGGTCACCACCAGTCACCTTAGAGACTGCCTATCCGTATAGGGTGACTCATCACCTCCAACCCTGGACCTATGGCAATGGGAGGAGCATTGATGTAATTGTCCTTGTGGCAATTGTGGGAGTTGAGACTGGTGCCGAATTGGGTCCACCGCATTCATGGTACATAAACATCAAACACCTCATAGTTAAAGTGTGTGTGTGTGGCAAAGACCTTCAAATCCTCACAGAGCTGGGCACAAGCTCTTGAACAACCCTCCACCACTCTGCGTCTATCAAGATGGACATATTCAATCTACAGAAACAACATATACACCTTCAAGAGTTCTAGCCAATGTGCACGTGCCTGTGTCCACATAGTGCTACTTCCCATGTACAGTTGGGAAGATGTTGACCACATGGGGTGAAACAGGTGAATGTGCACACCTGGCGAAACTCATGTACCCAAATACTCTCTGGAAGTCTCATTGATTAATAATAGTTGTCACATTACATTCCAGTAAAGGATTGATCAGAACCAGTGGCTACACCACTTCACATCATCTCCAGGGATATGGAGACAACATTGACTGTACCCCTTTTGGATATATGAATGTGTCCACACCTACATGTAGTTCCAGTTATTCCCATGTAGTCAGAATATGAGCAGGCACATGCACCAATGAATGGGGTATCCGCAGGCCACTATTTTCACAGCATATAAACATTAATGTCAGCCTAAAACAAGACTGTGCTTTAGCCTCTGTATTATATAATTTATATGTTGCAGACATGGGGCTTGCACTTAAGAATGTAAATAGTTATCCGTCGAAAAATTGGCGGCCATCACATACAATGGCTCACATATGCAGATGACACTGGGCTTCTGGATCTTATTCCCATAGTGCGGTACAGATCACTTTATGCTTCCTATGAGTATGGTAATGAGCATAACCTGCAGATTAACATTAACAAGACCAACGTTTTGGTCTTGGGTGGAAGGTCCACCAAAAGCACCTAATTTAAATTGGAACCAACTAGAAATAGTGAAATAGTATCCTTATTTGGATGTCACAATAATTAACCATCGTATTAGATACTTTTACGAATGTGCCCTTCAGACTAATGCAGTTCCTCAAATGGAATGTCATCAAGAACCTTGTAGGGAGGAAAAGGGGCTGTTCCATAGAAGGCTATTTAAAAATGTATAAACAGAGTGTGATACCTCAAGGGCCCTAAGGCCCCGAGGTTCCCAAAGAGAAATGTATAGCTTTGCTGGATAAGTTGTTTGGCAAACTTTGGAAGGGAGTTCTTAGAATCACTCAATCTGTAACCATATAAGCTATGATGTGTGAACTGGGTATTACCTCACTACTTACACTTTGGAGAACTCAATGCTGCAAACTATACTTTAAATGCATAGACATGAAGGACCCAGCAGACACCTCAAAGCATTTGATCTACCTACACTCTGTGATCCACCAAGGTAACCCTGCCCTCATTGAGCTGGAGAAAATGGTGGTAGCATTTCTCCAGAATATTTGGTGGACTCCCAGTATGACAGAGCATCTGATACTAACCTCCGACTATAGAACATTGAAAGAAAAAGCCATTGAGTGGGACCTGATTAAGAATATAGAAACCCTTTGCACTAAAAGACGCTATGAGACATATGTCCTTCAGAGTGTTACGATCGGTAAACCAGGTACACATCTCATCAAATTATGGTTCTTGGGAAGACATCCCCGGGAGGAGAGAAGAAAATGGCATTTCTGTATAAAGGAAACAGAAAATGGAAGACACATCTTAACCTCCTGCCCGCCCCGGTTCCCGTATTAATAAGGGATATAATAATAGACTTTCTGATTTGGATAGGGCTACAACTGATCAATTGCGGTCAACAATATAACCAGATGTATAACTAGTTATCTATAGCGTGGCTTATTATGTATGGAAAAGGGCATTCGAATATCACAAAATGTAAGGTTAAACAATTTTATAAAAATCTCAGAGATTAGAGGTTAAATATTTGAAATGAAGGATAGTTTGGAATGTATCTTCACTATTAACTGAGCCATAGATTAACCTTCTGGTTATGTCTTTTAAAATGGGACCTAAATGATCTGTTATATGATCTATGTCTATTTTGTTTTTTCTTAAAATGTAATGTTTATATAATTTTGTATTCTGTGTAAAACATTATGGTAACTTAAAACACATAAATAAATTAAAAACGAAATAGCAGCAGTGAAATGTATGGCTGATGCCACACTGCTCTCCATGTGTCAAGCTGCATCAGGTGTAGGTCAGCTGTTAAAGGTGTGAGTAGCTTACAATGGAATCACATAGATTCCCCACACTTGGGAAAAACATCACAAGCTCCATGGAAGTCACATGTACATGTGCATTCGAGATAGGCACCTGTGGTTGCAGATGGTGTAGATGGCAATGGCCATTTTGTCACAAAACTTCTAATTTTCAGTGTTTCATTTTTTTACTCCAGAGATAATAAAAAATGACAGAATCTGCGGCTACCAGTATTTTTCCCATGTTTTACTAGGACAAATTGTACACAACTGTATTTGTGCAGTGTATACCACATGGGGCTGGCTAACCCCTGAATTTAAGTGGTTAGGTGCAAAGTACACAAATTACATTGTAATGCAACCAGGAAATATATTGTAGCATGCAGGGGTGAGGAGACAGAGGTGGCATTTCAAATGTGTTTTTATTCAACGAAAGAAGAAAACACCTACATTTCCCTAGTTCTAAAGGGGCCATCCCTTCCTAACCAAAGAATAACTGGAGTGTTTGTCGTCATGGTGGATGTCAAAATTAATATCCGTTTCTTGTCCAAAAAACTTGTCTACTCTAGCCCTACCACTAAACAACACAAACAAATCTTAATAGTACCAGTAGAATGACTCCCTTTTCCTGGTCAGGCAGGGATCAGTCCTAAAAGCAATATTCAAGAGTATTTGTTTTAGCTCAATTCTTATTTTTGAAGATAATATGCAGGGGAATGACTCCCTTCTCCTGGCTTCACAAGTTTACAACCTTTAGCTTCTGATTCAACAAATACCACCCAGGAGAATGACTACTTTCTCCTGTCTCCGTGACTCAGAGCGTTCTTCTATCTGTTTTTCACGAAAGTTCTTATGAGCCCTTCTAATTCATTGCAGGCTTCTCTGAAAGCTCTTTTGAAAGTACTGTACTCTTTTTGTCTGGCTTTGAAAATCTTGTCCCAGTTACTGAGATGAGGGAAATTGCTCTGGTTACTACTGGAACAGTTACTGACATGAACGAGATTCCTTCCAAGATGTTCTCTCCAACTGTTTTTATCTTCAATGTGATTACCGGGACAAGGGAGAGCCTAGCCAAAGCTTTCTTCACAACTCTTATTCTTAATGTGATTACTGAGATGAGGGAGATCACTCCCAAGGCATCTTTCGTAGTTCTTATTCTTAATGTAATTACTGGGACGAGGGAGATCACTCCTGAGGCTGGCTTCACAATTCGTATTCTCAATGTAATTACTGGGACGAGGGAGATCACTCCCAATTCTTATTTTCATAGTAATTACTAAGAGTAGGGAGATCACAACTGAGGCTTACTTCACACGCCCCCACTCTCCTACCGGGTGTCCCGTAGCTACCGTTACCTCTACGTAGGTCGGAGCACATCCTGCTGGCACGTCAGGCTTCTGTGTTTCCAGACAAACCTTGATCAAATTCGTTCTTCTCTCTCTGCAGTCCTGCTGTATATCTGCAGGTGTTCTAGACAGGCAGTATTGTGATTGTTGTGGGACTACCCGGTCCACCTCCTTAAGCTCACACCACTGTCTCCCAGATTCCAGCTTTCAGCTCATCTTGTCCTTTGGTCTGTGGCTGGCATCCTACCAACATCTGGATTGCTCCTGCAATGTCTCGTCTTCTGTCCTGGTTTGAATCTCCAGAGCGGCCCAGGCTTCACATCTGGCTGTTGCTCGCTTTAGTGAGTCCTTACTTGCTTTTTATCTTATTTGGCTAGAACCTCCCGAATAGAGAGCTGTAGTCCCCAAGCAGGCTTACATGTGTCCTCCTCTTGTCTCCTTGGAGCCACCTAGTACCAATATCTTTGACAAGAGTATTTTGTGTAACTCCATGGGTGTTCCTCTTCTTTTCAGTACCTTTGTAGCACAAATCCTGCTTAGACTAAACAGGAGTGTTCTTCTTTTCTCTTTTTAAATTTGTTTGATCTTTTATTGATTAAAATTAATTGAACCTTCACAATGAAAAAAACAATTAATCAAAACTGACAAAAACATGCAATTCTCAAAATCACAAACACAAAATGTTGAAAAGGTGGCAATCAAAAGAATACAGTCAAGTAACTTTTATGCTTTAAACCCAGTTAAAATTGCTAAAATAAGATAGAAGAACAGAAAAGAGAGAAAGTAAAAACAACAAAAAGAAAACAGGCACCTAATCATTACTACTTTCCATTCTTTTTTGTACTTCCTGTCACAGAGTTCCCCCCTTCTCACCTGAGACCAATCCTTGCTGGACTCCGTGGGCGGTGTCTTCTTGCGGACAGACGTGGACTTGAATAAGGCTGAGCGAGTCTCTTCCGACTCCAGCGTGCGTTTAAGATTCCGGGATGCAGCAATCCGGGGATCCGGGAAACGAAGAAGACGTGCTGATGGCGCACAAGTCCAGGAAGCAAGAGGAAAGGGCAAGGAATGGAAGTAGAAAAGCTAAGCACCAGGAAAGCAATACAGCGAACTACGTAGCACACGTTTGATCACTACTTGGCAATAGCATTGAGACGCGCGGAGCCGCAGGGGTGCGGTCTATTAGTAGAATACGTTACGTCCAACGTATAGACCGCGGAAGGCGTGTCACGCTGGACGGCCATGTTGGGAGTGTCAGGGAATGCACGGCCCGTTGCGATAAGGACCAGGAAGACAGAAAGGGGCGCGCCCTGTGGGTCATATTCATATATTCATTCAAATTCAAACTCTAGAAAAAAATTAATCCTTGAAACCACTAAATTTGTCTCTGGACCAGAGGTACATTTTCTCCAAAAAGATTTGCTGTCAATGTCCCTACATGTATCAAGGAAACTCTTAAAATGCAAATACCTCCTAGATCTCAAATTCGGACATCTAACTACAAGGTGTACTAATGTTTCCACCAGCCCTTCCGTGTGGCAGAATCTACACCATGCATTGTCTCGGTCAACAATTTTCCTTCTGACCATGACCACTTTAGTCACTAATAAATTCCATCGAAATCTTATGATGTCATCTCTGATTTTATTACTGGATAATTTTATAATATAAGAGGCCGGTGTCCCTCTGCTTCTGTGGGCACTGCTAAGCTGCCTAAGGGACACATAACCATGCATGTTTTCTATATTATTGTACCAGTCACATTCAAATAGTTCTTTTAGTGTCCTGACAGGGTCTTTGGCCAGATCATTCCTTGTATGGTGTCTTTGATTTAGTAAGGTTTCACCACGTTTGGTGAAATCATTAAGGATGTGCACAAGCCCTGTATTCATCTTCTTTGAAATTGCATGCTACATGGTGTTCACGCTCGGCTGGAGAAGTTTCCCATAAAGGGCCAAAATACGCCATTGGCCTTGTGCTTTTAAAGAGATGTGGCCAAATTTACGTTGAATCACAGCCACAGGGTATGAGTTTGGAACACCCAATACCTTCCAACAAATTATACCTTCTATCAGGACTACGTGCTCAAGTGCCCAGTCATCAAGGAGCTCCATGCCATGAAGCAATTTAGGGCTAATTGTGCCTCTCGTGAGAACGAATGACAGGTACAAGGGAGAATCTACAGTATTTGCTCTTGATTCTTCGCATTTGTGGTATGTAGAAGTCTGTTTTCGCTCTCAAGAGTTTCTTAAGATGCAATCTATCCGGAGAACTTGTGAAAGGAAAGCCAAGGTAAGTAATTAAAGAGACCTGGTCCAGAGCGATGCCATTGATTGAGCAGTGCAACTGGGTCCTACGTTTATTATTTACTAGGGACATGATCTGTGTTTTGTTTGGGATTTATCATTAAATTGTTTCCTCTGGCAAAAGCCTCAAAGGCCTCCAAGAACCTCCACAAGTCAGTTTGAGTGCGAGCTATTAAGATTAAATTGTCTGCGTAAGCCATCCAAAAAACTGCCAGGTTCCCTATTTTTGGTGGTGCAAATGATACTGCTTCTAGCTTCTTACCAACTTCTGCTGTAAATAAGTTAAAGAGGTAGGGTGCCAAAATGCATCCCTGGTGCAAACCATTGGCAGTAACTATCTTTTCTGTTAGGGAACTTTCCTGATTCAATCAGCCTCTCACATTGGAGCCCACATGTAGCTTCTTTATTAGATTTAACAGCCCTCCAGCAATGCCCCACTTTGATAGCTTTTCCCACAGGTTAGTTCTTATGGTTCTATGTTATTTTGCAGTGGGATTTTTCGTCGCAGGACTTCTCTTCGCCGTTTTTTTATCGAAAAAAACTCATGGTTTTTTTTGTTTTAATTATTCCCTTTCACCCACAAATATTTATTTAATTTTTAACCCCCCCCCAAAAAATAAAAAACAATGATTTTTTTTCCGATAAAAAAACGGCGATGAAAAGTCCTGAGATGAAAAATCCCACGGCAAAAGAACGGTATACCGTTCTTACAACCATGTCAAAGGCATTTGAGAGGTCCAACACCACAACATGAATGACGGGATCCTTTCCCCGATTAACGAGCTCCTGAAGACTACTTAAAAGGAACCCATTAAAGTGGGTACTATTTGATTTACGAAAACCAATTTGAAGGAGTGGAATCAAGGAATTGTTACTCACCGACATTTCTAGGTGTTTTAGTGTTAGACTTGCAAAGATTTTACTGTACGAGTCTAACAATCGAAATCGGGCGGTAGTTTTTTGGTATACTTCTACTACCCTTTTTGAAAATTGGAATAATATAAGCTGTACTCCAGGTTGGGAGAAAGAAACCCGTCTTGATGATTTCATCTCACAGAATTTTCAGGATTCCATCCCCTTTTAGTGGTGAACCCTTAAAAAGCCTATTCAACGTTTTGTTAGGACCTGGTGCTCTTGAGTCACTGGCTTTCTTAATAACCTCTAAGACGTCTTCCATTTCAAAGGCAATGGACCCCACTAGTTCAGTCGCTTCCACTGTTTTGTGTCTTATTCAATTACGCTCAGACACAGGCTCTCCGTAAAGATGGCTGAAATGGGCCACCCAATCTTTTTCAGACACACAGTTGATTAGGTTATCCCCAAATCCCTTTTTTTAGTCGCTCATTCTTGTCCAAAAGGAGCGAGAATCCTTCCCTTGCAGGTACCTCAATATTGCCTCTGAACTTACCTGAACTAGATAGGCACAGTGATTTCTTATTCATTTTTTTTTATTTTTGTCAGACCTTCTTTCGTCTTGTGGCAGAATCAAAGTCAGTGGTCCATTCTCTCTTTATTTTTCGAATGGCATACCTCATCGGCTTTTTTGTGTGGCTACTGTCTTGTCATAAATAAGGGAATTTTTATTGGTATGTTTTTTCCATTTCCCTTTTGTATTTTCATTCCCCAAGATGGCGCCAATGGTGTCACTTACAAATCTGAGAAATCGTCATAAGTAAAAGTTTGTAACTTCCATTTATAGATGGAAGTTTCAACGATCACTCTGATAGTGTTATTCACTGAGTCTATTCTATGTTGGTTCCATGCTAGTCTGTCATTACCAGGATTTAACACAATTTCTTTGCTGTAGTGTACTCTTTAATTGCTATTAGGGCACTTAAATACAACTCTCAGCAGACAATGGTCACTCAAACCTGTGTTCATTATTTCACAATCACTAGATATAGATATCATGTATTGATCTAAATATATGGAATCCAAGGCCCCTTTTCGCCTACCACAATTCCAAGTAATATAATTACCTTCTTCAGATTCATTGGAGCTATTTAAAAAAATAGAGACTCACACTATTGAGACCATTTTCCCACTTTGTATCATTATATGGTGTACCTATAGCAGTATGAGAGGACATTTCCCCCATAGCTAGAACCCTTATAAAGTCAGCATCTTCCTGTGCATAGAGGCAGGCCAAATTAAGGTCTCCATGTACAATTACATGGCCGTCCCTGTTATTTAACCTCCAGTTGATGATGAGATCAGTAAGGGTTGCCTGAAACAAATCTATTTGGCTCACTCCCTCATGCCAGTAGATATTACAAACAAGCAGGAACAAATCACTACACACTTTTGCGCCTTCCCACTCAGTAGCCTGTATTCCTGTATCTAAACTCCTCACAAGCTTGATGTTACAGTCAGTTATACACATAGTTAAAAGGCCCCCCCTTGAGTATCCCCCTGGGGCCCTTCGTTGCTCATTGCATGGCTACAGTGTACCCGTCCATTGCGGGATATTCCATCAGCCAAGTCTCCTGGAGACATATTATTTCTGAACTTCACAATAATAGCCCTTTGTCCACACTTGTGAAGAGCTAAGTAGGACCTCTGGAATTCCATGAAGTTAATTTGAGAGTAGAATGAGCTAGAGCCGAGGTTAAAACTGCTCGACATCTCGAGTGGACTTGAGGGTGGAGGCAGCCCATCCATGACCAGTCTCTCTATACCTTCCTCTTGCTACCTCTCCTCGACAAGTAATAGTTGGTTAATCCCTTGTCCCATAGTCAACGAACGTGCAGTTAGAAACAGGTGATTATTATCCTGGGGCAAATGCTTTTTAATGTGCTTATCCTCCTCCCAGTAGTGGTGATCATGCTCTGTCTCCAGGGTAGTGATATTGAAACCAATCCGATGCAGCATTTGTGCTTCCCTCAGAATGAGATCATACACCGCTCTTGAGTCAAAACCCAGCACCACTTTGTCATTTCGACCACCTTCAGGGAACTGCACTCTGTCGATGTCTCTAGCTGAGATCATACACAGACAGAGGCTTTCTGAGAACAAAGACAAAACTACAGATCCATTAAGGACAAGGCCTCTTTCTCTGAACAAGTCACCTTCCAGAACTAGATGGTAGCGGGCTCTGTTTTTATCTTGCCTTCGTTGAGTGCCAGCTTCCACTCTGGTTGCAACTTGTTTGTGACCTCTTTGTATGGTCCTTGTAGTTCCACATTTATGGTCACCATGCACATCACTACCTTTAGATCCCTTCAGGACTGAGTGCGCTGGGTGTGACCATTTATTGCCAGAAAGGTTCACATGGTTATAACTGATCTTGCAAAGTTTGTCGTAGATAAACTGGGCCCCATTTATGTCAATGGAGTCCCGTGGGGACCCTTCATGGAGATTCCTGCATTTCCGAAGTCTGCTCGCAGAGATCTCGTGAGCATAGGTAGATTAAAGACCTGCCTCAGAGGGCAACAGGACATTGCCTGAGATGACAATGATTTTCTTCTCTCATCCAGATGTTCAGGAGAGGCGACTGTCCCGAAACCTCAAAATTTCACCATACAGCTTTCGTCCCTTCGACGGGCCGGTTGGCTTGCATTGGAAGTTCATCATAGTGTTGGCTCATTCTTTTGTGACTAGTTCTAACATTATGAACTATGGGTTCCTCATCCGTCTGAATGGACTTTACTGTTGATGGCAACTACTTTGCGTGCCTCAATGGTCCAGTGGTGAGTCGCTCACCAGTTATGGGGACAGTTGGTGATGTTTCGGCATTCAGAGATCCATTGAATTGAGTTGACATTGATATGATATGATGATATGATATGGCATTTGTAACGCACCTATACACAAGTGTTTCAAGGTGCGACGAGGCAAGGAAGGGGGAACAGAGGGAGGATAGAGACAACAATCCTACTAGGCCAAATGACATTGAGATCGTGCAAGTGCAGGGGAGAGGGGTAGGGGAAAAGTGCCAGGGGAAAGGGGAGGGGGTAGTGCAGTACATGGGATCAAAACAATAACAAGAAGTTTGGGCAGCAGGTGGAAGGTGCAAGGGTAAATGAAGACAGCAGGTGTACAAAAGTGCAGGTAGGGGGACTGTAGGGTTACACATACAGACCCAAGTGAAAGGGTTGCCAGCAGGCAGTGCGGGTGTGCAACTGGACGGGCAGGGACCTGGGCCCGAATCAGAGGGTAGCCAGGTCACCAGTGCAGTATCAGAGAGGAAATCAGAGGTGGAGTGGAAGAGAGAAAGCAGAAGCAAAGAGGAAGGTCTTGAGGTGTTTCCGGAACCGGAGATGGTTCTCCTCAAGTTTCAGAGAGGCAGGGAGGCTGTTCCAGAGGGAGGCCCCAGCCGAAGAAAGAGATCTACCACCAACCTGTTGCTTGGAGAAGCTACTGACCCTGATGGAGTTGGAGGTGGAGGAGCGAAGAGCTCGAGTAGGAAGGTATTTGCAAAGAGAGAGTTGGAGGTATTGAGGACCCAGGCCCCAGAAGATCTTGTGGGCAATGCAGAGGGTCTTGAACTCAATCCTTGCAGCCACTGGGAGCCAATGCAGAGATTTTAGTGCTGGAGAGATACAATCTCTGGGCTAGAGGCCAAGGACAAGTCTCGCAGTCCTGTTCTGGATGAGTTGCAGAGGGTGGAGAGTAGAAGCAGGCAGATTTAGAAAGAGGCTTTTGCAGTGTTCCAGCCTAGAGATAACCAGAGCTCTAGAGGCAGCGAGCTTGTGAGGGAAGGAGAGGAAAGGAAAAATACCTCTGAGGAGCTGCAGTTGGTAATTTGACTTCTTAAAGACGTCAGAGATGTGAGGAGAAAAGGAGAGTGTGGAGTCGAAGATGACCCTGCGGTTCTTAGCCTCACAGGTGGGAGCAGGAAGAGGGCCAAGGGAGGCTGACCAGAGAGTGACAGGAAAGGAGGGTGCAGGTCTGCCGATGAGGAGAATCTCCATCTTACTGGCATTAAGGCAGAGATCGCTGGTGGCACACCACTCCTGGATAGCAGACAGACAGTCAGGTATGAGAGAAGGATAAAAGGTGGCAGAGGGGAGCCTGAAAGCGATCTGAGTGTCATCTGCATAGCACTGAAAGTTGGTGCAGAGAACGGCGATGCCGTTTTCTTGATTGGGACGAGTTGTGTGGGTTGAACCAGAGTCAAAATTATTACCCCTCTCGGGCAGCTGTTGACATCCAAGTTGCTAATACTGGCCGATCTAACAGGCTGTGTAATCCACAGACTCAATTACAGTCACTTGGGGCTCATTGCTTTGTGCCGCTAATACAGGTACTGTGTTCTTGATCTTTTGAAGTGGAAGCAGTTCTGGAATGGTACGATTTCTTGCGTAATTCTCAGCTTCACCTGGAATTAAATGTTGGCGACCCTTTCCTTTTTTCATTTTGTTTTTCCTCTGGTTGCTTGCTTTTTTTCCTCGGCCCAGTAGGGACACCCCCTGTGTAGTTATATTGACCTGCGCATGGAACTACAAGATACCAGCTTTATTCCTCTATTGGGCCAAGTTGTCTGAGGTATGGTCGTGAGTAATGTGTTTATTTGACTTATTTGTAAGTTGAACATGACAACTGGCTTCTTGTTCTATTTATTGCCACTTCTTGTGATAAGTCCGAGTTCACCTGTGGGGTGCTCAGAGGTGGCTTAGGTGGGTGTGATATGATATGATATTTTATTTATATCGCGCTCATTCACAAGTGTTTCAGGCTGTGTGTATGATGTAACCTTTGCAGTTACACCGTCTAGGTTCTTAGGAATCAGGCTCGAAGTTATCGAGTGGGAGCATATTTCGGCTTTAATCTCTTCTTTATTTATTTATTTATTTTTAATGTGATATAGTTTTATAAACAAAAACTTTACACATAATTCAACATAAAAACTAATTACACAATTTTTAACATAATTTACACATAAGACATAATGTACACATAAAAATTACTTTCTTATTCAGTTTCAAAGTTGCACATTTCTCCAAGTCAGCATCATATACACCGCTGAATAACTTAATCTAATGACTTATTTTCTTGCTATTTCTTGCTATTTCAGGGGTGGATTGTTCTTTAAGTTTTACTTTGACCATATTCCATACTCTATAAAGAGCCAGATGTAGACTTGCATTCAGGGTATTAATACACATATACCAGAAATCTTTTGATTTAATGTGATCTAAATTATGCACATACTTGCTATAATGCTTCATATAGATGGTACTCAGTCTGGGGCATAACATGAGGACATGTCTTGCCGTTTCAAGGGCAGTTTTATTCTTACATATCCTACAGAAGCGCTCTGATTTGGGAATAGCCCTTTCAGGGCCAAGGACAGTTAGGACTGGAAGATGGTTAATACGTAGCAATAATAAGAAACGTCTTAAATTATCTGAAGGGCATAAATTCAAATATCCTTGTGCCTTTCTATAGGTATAGAGTATGTGGGATATGAACCCATAGCTGTGTAGGCTTTCAAGATGTTTGAAGTTATTTTGCCAGTCCCAGATTTTTAAGCGCTCTCCCATTTGATATTTCAAATATTCGAAGTTCTCACTCCAATTAGGGGTCCACTCAATCCTCTTAAATAGTATTGTCATTTCTCTTACATACTTAATCTGCTTATTCCCAATTATCTCTTCTTTCATTGTCAACAGGAGAGGATTGGTAGTGCTCGTATGCATCTTAATATAGAGTTCAGCTCTTTTCTTTAAGACTAGAGCTTTTAAAGAAAGTAACCCCAATTCCAATCTTAATATCGCCATTGGTATTCCTTGTGGAAGACCCAATAGCCTACGCCAAAACCTACCCTCCAATACCTGGAGCCATTCAAGATTAAGATGGGTCAGAGCTTCCAGTCCGTAAGTAACCATTGGCACCAAGCATTGAATGTAAAGTTGGCGAGCCGCCCAAATAGAGTAACCACTCTGCTTGCAAGAGAACTGGGAAATCATAGCGGTTAATTGTGCCGCCTTTATTTCGCGATTTTGTATACAAGATTGAAAATTTCCTCTGGAGTCAAATTCCACTCCTAGGTATTTATAGGTATTTATAGGAATGTGTGTATTCGATTTCCAAACCTCTAATCATCATTCTCGGGCGGCTCACCTTACCATGACTGTAAAGAATCAGTTTTGTTTTCATATGATTTATTATAAGTTCATTCTCCTCCGCATATTTCCAGAGCCTTTTCATAAAGCCTAGCCATGGTGGAAATGATCTGGTTAATCTAGCCAAGTGCAATTAGTGCTTGCGCATCATTCTTTGATGTTTGGTGAGTTGAGCGATAGTATGAACTTCGCCTAGAGGCTGGAAAGGAGGTTGAGGCACATGAGTTACTTGTGTCTCCCTCTTGCTCATGCTCAGTCGAGTCCGAGTAAAATGATGGAGAAAAATGTCCACGTTGTTTGTTCACCAGTTCTTGTCTCTCCTGTGGACCACTTAACTCATCCTCTGAGAAGGAGTCTGAATACACATCTCCCCGAGGGAGTATCCCAGCAGGAGAATGCAGGTTCCCTTCTTTATTCAGTAATTTGCCAAAGACAGCCAACAGAGAGGATACTGCCAAGGTCTCCACTCCTGCGACCGGAGTGCCTGGTTGAGACTGTACTATGCTGGCCGGGGGTGAGTTGGAGAGGGGCATCTCTGTTGCCATTTCTAGCATATGTTTGAAGTGATCGGTTACAATGTTTGGAGAGGCTCCTAAGACCAAACATATTGCCCTTACACCAACACTAGGTCACTTTGTTTCAACACTCCAAAGGGGCGCCAATCAGTGCTCGTTCGAAATCAGAGGCACTCTCAGGTACAGAGTAATTATCAGAATATGTTAGAATAACAGTGATTAAAGTTACTCACCACTCAGACCCATATTGATCCACTCGCTGATCCTGTTTTTTTTTTTTACCACAGTCTCGCGTGCAGCTGAGCAAATAAACAACTGTAGCTGAGTCAAAAATAAATGGAGACCCTGCTGCGTCTGTCGACTCCCAAAGACTCCACAAGACTCAGCGTACAACTCTGCAAAGCTCTGCATTCCTCTTTCCTGGTGTGAGGAAACAGCAAAAAGACTCTGCAGCAGAATGACTCCACAAGTCTCAGCGTACGACTCTTCATTTCAATACCCTAATAATACAAATCCTGTTTAGACAGAGCAGAAACATTCATATTAAAGATAGCTGGTCTTACAGGAAGAAGAGAAGGAGTACTACAATAGTATACAGTAGTATTGTCCACCTATACCTCAACAGATCTTAAGGGGGTTATAGTCTGTGGAGAAGTAGGATTAGGGAGTTCCATCATGGAACGGAAGTCCTTGTCCCCATAGGGGGAGTCTCTCCTTTTGAGGACCTCTCACTTTTTACCACGCCTAGGGTGACTATCAGGTAGTGGCCTTACCTCCCTAACCTCATTGGGAAGGGCTCCCCCTTGGGGAGAAGTGATTTGATGCCATGAATCGTCACAATAGATATCTTTTCAAAACATGTTAAAACAAAAGTGAATAATTATAGTTCTATTTTCCACATCCTGAATGGAAGAATACTAGCCTCTAACTGTGCTCATAGAGGCACAGATCCACCTCACTGATGAGGCCCAACAAGGCTGAAACACGTGTATGGGGTTGCTGTTGGTACTCTTGTTTGAAGGGAATTGCCATAGCATTTCGGTGCTGGACTGGCCATGTGGGCAGGACAAAGACTGATATGCAAATGGGTATTTCCCATCTGTGAAAGGTACAGTGAGCAAAAAGCGATGGCTGCGAACTCTCAAAGTGGGATAAAAACCACAGAACAGGTTACCATGCCATGTTCTTTCTGGAGAGGGGCGCCTGCTACCTTTTTTTGAAAATAGTCTCTGTATGCAAAGTAGTTGAGGTCTCAAAATCTCTATTTATCTCTATCATACTTTCAGCACTTAAAGACATGCAATAAAAGAAATGTTGCTGTAAGTTTACTGCCGATAATAGTTGTTTGGCAGAAACATCCAGTCTGCTGTTTTGTATGATCTTAAGAAAAACGGAATATTCACAAAACAGCTAAACCTTTATTTTGTGTCAAAATAGCAGACATCAAGGATATAAAGGAAGTGGTTTACTTTGTGGCTCTGTTTACTTGTCTTGGAGGAGGGCAGACTTGGTAATTAACTGGCACTTTTGTGATCCGACAGAAGGAAATGCCCCATGAAAGTTCTAATCACCTACCCCTTCACTCACAAAAGACTGTACTGATAACAGAGAGAGAGAGACAGTTAGAACAAGCAATTGTGAGGCATTTGATAAGATGCTGTCAGCATAGCAGTGCCCCAGTTACTGAGTACATTCCTTATCTTGTCCACCTGAAAGCTCCTCCAAATGGGCATCACATCACCCACTCTAATCATCCTTCTCTGAGCTTTTCCTCCCTTGCCAGATGGTGGTAAAGACTTTTCTTTAAATGTTTAAAATGAAATGTTAAAAGCTGTTACGTGAAGGCTGCTGCTCAGCAGTACATGAAAATACTAGTCAGTACTTCTACCAAAGAAAATTGCCACCTCGGGTCATTAAATCAATGAAAATCATATTTTGCTCTAAACCGGAAGGCATATAAATAACCCACAGACATTGAACCAAGTAAAAACCCAACATTTCTTGGAATGCACAACACATGCCTAAACTCTTGTCCACACCAAACACACATGTGTGTACATGGTACTGCAGTCTGTGGATGTAGAAATGAGGGTCCATGTGACATTCAAAGGGGTGGCACAATGCCGTCGCCTCACAACCCATTTGCAATCCAAAATGTGTTGCATCCACTCACTGTAGGAGGTGCATTTGTATGTGAAATTGTTGGATGACCATACAACAGAACCATGCTACTTCTTACCTGCATGATGTTCACACTTCTCATATGCTGCAGGGCTAAGGTCTATGAGACATGCCTAAGATTGTCTGATTTGAGCCCTCATGACCAGTGTAGACACACCCACTGCCCTCTCTCAACACTAAGGTTTCAACCAATTTAACGGTTTTGTAGATGATACAGAACTGGGGGCGGGAAGGAAAAAGTGGCCCATCAAATGCCTGCATTCGTGCCTGTGTACACACACGGGAGAAAATAAAAAAGGAAAGAGTCATGCCATGTCAAATCACTGCAGGAAACTGCAACAAAAGGGGCCCACAAGTTGCTTGTTTACAAACCGAGCCATTGCTGGTGTGGTGGCTCAGGGGCACCACGTTTGTCTTGGAAGCTAGGTAACACAGAGCATTACAGGTTTGAATCCTGGTCCCATGCTTAGAGACCGGTCTCCGGCATTAAGCAGGATACAAAAGATTAATAAATGAAGGGAAGGGGAAATATTACTGGCAGCTGAGAATCAGAAGAGGAAATGGGTGGAAACGATAGGCTATGACAGTGCTGGCCATTTTGGACTGGAACTTATGGGGTCACGGAATGGGAGCATCATTTCTGCTTCCCTTTTCTTCTCCGTCTTCTACAAACCACAGACTTACTGTCAGCATGCTATTAAATGAAGATCAAAAGCTATGGATTGCCATGAAATCTCCCTGTCATTGGCACCTGCAGAAAGCAGGGAGATACCACAGAAATCCATTATAAAGTTTCCTTGGAATGTGCAGATGGCATTTACAACATGGCACCACAAAGTGTAAGAACAGGGTGTCAAGGTTTCCTCTGTGCTTTGTAAATGACAACAACATCATGGAAGGGGCCTGTTTACATGTAAAAGCTGATGTAAATGGGCACCTGTTTGCCATGTACTTCTACTTCCACAACAGCATCCTATAGAGTAACATGCAGTGCGGACGAGTGTGTTTCTGTGTTACACTGTCGGTGACAAGAGACAACCGTCTGTCTTTCATGGCTTTGGGGAAAGGCGGTCGTTATTCTTCAAAAGCACAGCTGTACAAGCGATAGCGAAACGAATGCGGACAAGTGTGCTTCTGTGCAACAGTCCGTCTTTGCTGGCATTGGGGAGAGGCCAGTGGAGTAACTTTGCTGAAAATGTTGGGGGGGACCCCAGCCAAATGAATGAGGACAAAATCGTGTGCCATGAAAGTTGGGGGGGGGACAAACCCCCCTATCCCCTCTAAAATTACGCCCATGGGAGAGGCAGTCCTTATTCTTCAAAAACACAGCTCTACAAGCATGAGCAAAGCGAGTGCGGACAAGTGTGTTTCTGTGTGTTCCTGTTGGAACCGAGACTCAAGCAAGGCTTGGCAGCAATATATCTTCCTGCGAAATGGACCAGACGGCTCTTGAGGAAGCAGCGCGCACTCAGCGCGTATTCAATACATGCTTCAAAGCCACACTGTCCCATTATATATGCTCTCAATGACGAGTAATGCTGTTTGGTTATTGGGTCTGTCTGTAGTTTGTCTTATCTAAACTGCAGTATCTGCAGAAAATCGATTAGCTTGTTGGAGAATCAAGCTCGGATTCAGGTGTGGAACTGGTTTGCATTCAATAAATCCGCATACCTAAACACACTTGCAATTAGACCCAAACTTGTGCAAAAGGTTTCCAAAAACACTCATACCTATGGAAAGCAGCTGAGAGAAGCTGAGTGAATAGGTGCAAACAAACTCCGACAGGCTGATTAATCTTTGCCAAAGTCCCTCCGAAAAGTTGGGAGCAAATGTGCTATAATTTAAGGAGAGGCCAGGAGGAGGAAGTGCCCTTTGGAGAGATGACTTGAAAGCACGAGAGCTGGAGAGTATGCCAGCGCCAGGGGGCCAGGAAGTCAACAGCCCTATGTATCATCCTATTATTCAAAATGCACTGAATGAGGATTCTCCTGATCTGGATACTAGCAACGTTATGGCCATTTTACCCTCAAGTCCTTGTCCTCATGTGTCCCAAATGGCTCAAATTCTGCAGAACAATCTAGACCAAGGTTGTCCAACATACGGCCCACGGGCCACAATGCGGCCCGCCAAGCCATTTTATGTGGCCCGCGAGGCCGTATGTTGGACACTCTTGAGTTAAAAAAAAATATACATATATATTTTTTTTTTAAATGTGCCTGTGCGCAAAACTGTAACTTCCTCTGGTGACCCCATGGGGTCAACAGAGGTAGTTACAGTCCTCAGCCACGAAGCGTTAATTTATTTATGTATGCAATGTTTGTCGGATATCCGACAAACATTGCAGAAATAAATACATTTGTCAAGAAGATCTTGGAACTTGATGATGGAGGAAGGAGAGACTAATTTGTATCACGGCATAGTGAGGGTTACCTCGGGAATACCATTCATTTTCAGTGAGCACGGGTCCATACAATTGCCCAGTACTCCCACAAACTATGAACAATGGGATTAATATAGTAGCAATTACTTTGCATTTAAATATCCCATTTCAGGCAAGTAGGACCCACCATGCAAGAGAGGAACGGGCTCCGGCCCAGACATGCCCGTTCCTCTCTTGCATGGTGCTCCGAGGGGCAAAAGGCGAGCCGAGATGAAGGGAGGAGGTGGTGAGGTGAGGAGAAGAGAGTGCTGGCCCGGGCGAAGGATTATGTGGACAGGTGCTGTGCAGGAGTTCCTCTCGGCGTGGGCAGCAGAGTGGATTCCTGAACCTCTGATTAGCCGTGGGCCGCTGCTCAGAGGGCAATTGTGCGGAGTTACTTTCAAGGTTTGTCATCTCTGGACATATGTTTAGCAGGGGTTGCGGCGACACAGCCTGTCTGCCCCAAAAATCGTTCTTTTGAATTGCGAATGTCACCGAAGATGAACCTTTATCGGCTGAGAAACTTAACCTTTGCAGTGCTTTTTTTCCTCGTCTCAAGACAAAGAACAACAGCGGGAGCTCAATGACGTTTACCTCTAAGCACAGTGCAGACTGATGAAAATGTCCATGCATTATACCAAGTACATTGGACATTATAGATGTGGCCAGTGGGGTATCAAAGCATGGCGAATACCACATGTACAGCACAATATGTTACCCTAGTAGTGCCCCAATAACACACTGCAACCTGCAAATGGGCCTCAGTGGACCACCTGCCAAGGTTTCTGGAAGTTGCTTATGATCTTGATCTGTGATCTATGATATGATCTGATATGATAGGTTATTTATAACGCGCTTAATACCCATGCAGCAGTGATTCCAATCATAAAAGTGAAACAGGCAAGCCCAACAGGTATAACTTATTTTCACTCTTTTGGTAGTGCAGTCTGAGGGCAGCCTATACCCTTTAGGAGAGGTGTGAGCTGATACAGTTGCAACACAAAAAACAATAGTACTATGTTCCCAAAATACCTTAGTTCTTGTCTTTCAGATCTCAGCAGAGCCAGGCTTTTCAGCATCAGACCAGAAGCATGGGTGCCTTTGCGCTGGGCTGGGGTCAAGTCGGAGAGCAGCAGCGATGGGGCCCCAATGATGCAGTCCTGTTTGGCAGTGGTGCTGATTTGCGGGTAGAAAACGCTGGGAACAGTAGGCCATGCCAAGTGGATGGCACTGGAAGACTCAGTGACCTCTGGGCCCACACAAGGGAATACTTGCCATTGGAGCTGTGCAGGCTCGGCTGACACAACACGGCATATGGTTACGGCAAAGATGTCAAAGCTTCAGCATCGTCATTGAGCATAACTCTGAGATTCAGGGGTGGTGGAGCGTCGAGGTCCAGGATGATTATGATGGTGGCAATGGGGCCAGCGCTGAGCAGCTCCTTTCAGGAGGGCCATGGGCCTGTGTGGGGCCGACAGGACAGTGGGCAGACTGCAACAGGCCTGCTCGAGCCATCCAGCTATTTATACAAATCTCGGGCTGAGCAGGCCCTGATGGGAGAAAGGAACTGCGCTACAATCTGCTCTTCTGCTGGGCTCTGGGTGCTGGAGCTTCCCCCTACACGCGGGACAGGCAGCTCTGCAGATGCTCGGAGATCCCAGGGGGTTGTGGGGTTGGGGCTGGGTCAGGGCCTGCCTTCTCACCCTCTCTTAGCGGGGCTTCCCAGAACTGACCCAACCCCTGCCCTCTTGCATGCAACTCATACTTAGCTGGCAGGGGAGAATCTGATCTCAAGGGCAGATCTCCCAGGGTGAGGCTTACCCATTGCACATCGGATTTGCTGACCCCTGCTATGTTCCCAAATGTGGGATACACGACTGCATTATTTCTGGTAGTGGGGTACTGCGTTTGTGCTGTCCCCCCGATTT
Source organism: Ambystoma mexicanum (assembly GCF_040938575.1). NCBI lineage: Eukaryota > Metazoa > Chordata > Amphibia > Caudata > Ambystomatidae > Ambystoma > Ambystoma mexicanum. The sequence continues at coordinate 705,878,365 of NC_090929.1, read as the reverse complement.
ATTGGTGAAAGAAAAGGTAAAGTGTGCACTAGACCGGCTAGGTTGCATACTTTAAGATTGTGCTTACATTGCGTTTCTTCAATTAGGTTCACCTTTGGGTGATCGCTTTTCCACAATTTATCTGTTGAATTGAATTATGCTTCTTTCATCACCACAGAAGTAATGTGTATTACAGAGATAAGCTTCCATATGTATTGGGCACACTGCACATGCTCAGGCAGCATCAATCATGCTTTGTACAGGACAATGCTGGCCTAAATTGGGAACAGCCAGCATAGACATGTTGCTACAGAGGCATTTTTCGGGCACAACCAGCATGTCAATGTGTTACAAAAGTGATACTGCTGTCTTACACTGTGGACACATTGATCATTAAAATGTGTTGTGTTGTAAAATGTTCTTTTCTGCTGTTGGTGACATGGAATGTTCATGTTCCCCTTTAGAACTGATTGTAAACTTATGGCTTTTTGGTCACATTTTCTGCTGTAAAATGCACCATTTCAACCCCATATTTGAAAAAAAATTCTTGGGGGGGACCCCCCCAAACCCTCCCTAGAACCTTGTAGCTCCCTCGCTACGCTTGGTCGCCCCCACTATTTCAGAAAAATATTAACACATAGACACTGAAAGAAATCACAAGCAACTAACCTTTGATCACTGCCCATGACACCAAAAGCTATCTTTGGGACTGCATGGCTATCACTGCCTGTGATGCTATTGTGTCAAAGGTCACACAGTATCGCTTTTTAATATACTGCTTTGGTTGAGGTTGTTGACTTTTGGCTCGCCGGCCCACTGGGTGACAAAGTTAAAGCTTCGGCCCCACATTCAAAAAGGTTGGACAAGCCTGATCTAGACCATACTGTATCAACCTCATCTATTAAAAAAACTATTTCTAAGGGTGTCATAACTAAAAGAATACTGAGTGAAAGTCGGGGACATCTTAATCCTGGACAACTCACTGGCGGTTTCTCCTGGGGCAGAGGAAGAAGTGAACCTTTTAGAATCCACACATGATCGAAGGGCTGGAGTGGAGGATCCAGGGGAGACATTGGATAAAAGGGAATATAGAGGGATTTTGTAGGAACCTTTGACCCTAGAGTGTGGACAGAGAGATAGGGAAAATCTCATGGATACACAAATAGGGGAACAAAGCCCAATGGAGCGGAATAAGGCTCCCTCAGACTCCACTTTATCGGCATTGAGTTTTGTCTTTGGTAAGTGTGTTTGAACTTCTGAAGATGGAAGTACATTCATAATCTGGAATGCTACTGGAACTCTCCCAGGAGGTGGGAACCTGGGAATCAGCAATGGTAGGCTTAAATGGCATAATTAATGACTCAGTCGTCAACAACATATTGCTCTTGAAGAACGAGAGTGACCAGCAGCTATCAATGGGGAAAGAAATCCAGCCATATCTGGTTAAGTTTGATCACGAGCTTAGCCTAATTAAAACAGAAGTCAGAGAACTGGGCAATGCCTTTAATGGGTTTAAAGGGTCCAATCCAGTTGTGCCGCTAGAATTCTGTCCATTAGACGATACCCACCTCTCTCATTCTACATTGGATGAATTTATTAGATTGGCACAACTGGGGGATAACAGAGGATACCATTATGACAGGAGAAGATGATAACAGAATACTGGCAGGATTTGATCACCACTCGCAAAGCGAGGTAGCAGTCATCAAATGGTCAAGCTCCTGATCCAGTAACCCAAAAGGATTCAAAACTAAGGAGTGACATCAGTAAGAAAAAATGCCAAAAGAATGACAAGTTAAAGGATGCAAGCCAAAGGAATGCGGTGGATCAAGACATATCGATACTTACCAATTAGTCAAAGAAAACCAAAAATAAGAAACAAGGTAAACAAAAGGCTTCTGGGAAAAGGAAGTTCTTTAAGGCCCTGAATAAAATGGCAGAAAAAAGCTCTGTAGAGAAAATTAGTACAAACACCACTAGATGCTATAAAAAAAGAAAAAAAAAACACTGTACATTCAACTCCCTTCAGATATTGCAATCTCCATAATAAATCTGAGTACCTCCAGGGTATGAGATGTCTCCTTCCCCTCCCACAGATGAAAACCAAAACTCATCTGTGTCCAACCATTTCTTATTATGAACAAAGCAAGAGAAGTTCTTGTTTCTCAGGACAGTCCTGCAGGGGCAGACCATTAGCAGATGTTTTACATCTGTGTGGATCTCAGGTCACATAGGTTACAGATTCCATCAATTTCTGGCCCTTTGTTTCTTATTCTTAGCAAGTCTCTGGTGACAACAAAATTCATTCTGAATCTTAAAAAATTAGTGCACCAATAACGGCTTGAAAATCTAACAAGATATCGTCTGCCTGCAGCCCAGCTTTGTAGTTCAAAACAAAAGTTCCAAAAAGGTGTTGTAAAACAAGTAAATGTTCCACAAAACTCAAGGGGATGATTCCCTTTTCCTAAAGTCTTTCCAACTTTATGCTGAATTGTCTCTGCCTCTTTAATGGTCAAGAAAGATTCTTATATTTACTTGGCAGGCTTGACTCTCAGGTCCGGCGACAAGGAAGGATGGCCTGGATTCTTTTCCAAGCCGACTTGAGGGTCCCAGACCCTCCGTGAGCAGGTACTGCGATGAGGAAGATTAGCCTGGTTCTCTCTCTCAAGCTGTGCTGGTCTTCCTCTTAAATGCTGTAGGTCCCAGTCCCTGTTCTCGGTACCCCTCATTGGTCCACTTTCCTGCCGAGTAGGGTATGCAACGCTTTCGTTTTCACCATTTTCTCTCTCTGTCTTCACTGTCACCCCTTGGATTACTCTCCTGTCAAGATCTCTGAGTGTCACTAATACTTATGTTATTTATTTATTTGGATTTGTAGAGCACACTACAGCCCAAAGGCATCGAGGCGCTATAACAGAATTTAGGAAGGCTTATTAAGGGTTACAGTGAAGCCGCTCAAAGAAGAACTTGGTACATTACAGGGTAAGTTGTCACTCATACATCAATACATGATTAAGGTTACAGCACTGAAAAGCAGCAAGCAAGTTCGGATAAATAGAAGTCCAGTGTGACTCAAACAAATAGTCTTGTTTTGATGGCCTTGCAAAAGGCTGAGTGAGAGTCAGTTAGCCTGATGTGAGGCGGGAGGACGTTTCAATGTGTGGCGGCCATGGTTGGGAGGCTTGTGCTGCCAGCACAGGCTTTGCGTGACCTGGGAACAGTTATCTAGTTGGTGTAAGGAGTTCTGGAGGGCCTGAGAGTGGTAGGTTTGGATAACCTATGAACAAGGTGGGGGGGGGGCCTGGTCGTGTAGACATTTGTGCGTGAGGGCAAGGGTTTTGAAGATGATTCTTTTCCAATGGACCTTTCTTCTGAGCTCTGAAATGTGATTTCTACGTGAGAGGCCAGTGGCGGCCCCGAGGGAGTTGTTTTGAACAATTTGAAGCTTGGCTACATTTTTGCCTGAAGTTCCTACGAGGAGAACGTTGCAATAGTCCAGTCTGGAGCCAATTACAGCCCTGGCAATGGTGAGGCAATTTTGCTGGCACAGGAATGGTCTCACTGAGTTGATGAGTTTGGAATGGTATGCTAAGGTAGAGGCTATGGCGTTCACTAGCCTATTCATGGACAGATTAGGTTCCAGATATACACCCAGGGTTTTAATTGATTGTGACACGGTGATGGGGGTGGTGTCAATGGTGAAAGAGGTGTATGGAGGGTCAAGCTTGCTCAAGGTGGAGGGGGAGCCAACCAGCAGAAGCTCTGTTTTCTCACTGTTGAGACAGAGCCAGTTTTCTGCCATCCAGGACTGGATTGTTGTGTAGATGGAGTTGAGGGTGTTTTGGTCAGACAGGTAATCAACCGATAGGGGGATAAGTACCTGAGTGTCATCAGCATAGTTCGTATATGAGATACCCACGGCGTCCAGAATTTTAAATAGAGGCCTCGTGAAGAGGTTGTACTGGATGGGGGCAATGTAGGATCCCTGAGGAACATTTGATGATGCTTGGGTTGGCGCAGGAGGAATCATAAAAGACCTTCATTGCTCTGTCCTGCAGGAAGGAAGTTATCCATTTACATGCACTGGGGGAGAAGTTGGCATTTGAAGTAAGGTGATGGCAGAGTGTCTTGTAGTCTACCAGATCAAAGGCCGCTGAGAGGTCCAAGAGCAAGAGGAGCGCTGGGTTGCCTGCGTCTCTTAAATCATCGATCTGTTTTTTTAGGTCCAGGAGGGCGGTTTCACTCCCATGACAGGGCCTGAACCCAGATTGCTGTAGTCCTAGAAGGTGGTTGTCTTCTAGGAATTTCTGAACTTGCAGGTAGGCTGCTTTGTCCAGAATTTTTAACAGGAAGGGAACGGTAGTGATAGGCCTGTAGTTACCTGGGATTGATGGAGCGAGACAAGGCTTTTTCAGGAGCGGATAAAACGCATGCTTACTTTAAACCCACAGGGACATAGCCAGAACGAAAGGATGCGTTAATAAATGCAATGATGATGGGTGCTAAGGAAGTGGCACCATCCTTGATGACTTGTGCTGGGCAAGCATCACCTTTGCAGTTCGAGGGTTTAATGGAGTGGAGGAGTGCAAGGACTTCCAACTCACTCAGGTCTTTAAAGTCGAACAGGGGGGATTGGCTGGAGTTGGTAGCTTGTGTTGGGGCGGCCTGATTGTCAACAATCAGTTTGGTGAGGGCCCATTGTTGGGCAAGGATTTTGGCCTGTAGAGTCTCTACTTTATTCAGCATGGCAGACTGAATAGTGTTACACCAAGCTTCTTCCTTCACGAGAGGTGAAGGTGGGGCGGCAGGCATCTCCAATTCTCTGAATATGGCGAAGATCTCTCTAGTTCCAGATTCAGCATTAGCTATCCTTGCGTTGAAGGAGGAGGCTATAGCGTTCGTGATGGTAGTTTTGCATTGTTTATAGAGGGCTTTAAATGCAGCTTTGGTCGTTTCTGTGGGGCTGTTATTCCAAGTGGTGAGTGCAGCCCTTTTTTGGCGCTTAACTGTAGGAGTTCCTGGGTGAACCAGGCATTAGAGTGCTTGATCTTTTTGCCTTTTTTCAAGGTGAGTGGTGCTACTAAGTCAATGGCCTGGGTGATGACCTCCTTGAAGTTCATATTATTCATCATGCACTGAATGAGGATTCTCCTGATCTGGATACTAGCAACGTTATGGCCATTTTACCCTCAAGTCCTTGTCCTCATGTGTCCCAAATGGCTCAAATTCTGCGGAACAATCTAGACCAAGGTTGTCCAACATACGGCCCACGGGCCACAATGCGGCCCGTCAAGCCATTTTATGTGGCCCGCGAGGCCGTATGTTGGACACTCTTGAGTTAAAAAAAAAAAAATATATATATATATATTTTTTTTTAAATGTGCCTGTGCGCAAAACTGTAACTTCCTCTGTTGACCCCATGGGGTCAACAGAGGTAGTTACAGTCCTCAGCCACGAAGCGTTAATTTATTTATGTATGCAATGTTTGTCGGATATCCGACAAACATTGCAGAAATAAATAAATTTGTCAAGAAGATCTTGGAACTTGATGATGGAGGAAGGAGAGACTAATTTGTATCACGGCATAGTGAGGGTTACCTCGGGAATACCATTCATTTTCAGTGAGCACGGGTCCATACAATTGCCCAGTACTCCCACAAACTATGAACAATGGGATTAATATAGTAGCAATTACTTTGCATTTAAATATCCCATTTCAGGCAAGTAGGACCCACCATGCAAGAGAGGAACGGGCTCCGGCCCAGACATGCCCGCTCCTCTCTTGCATGGTGCTCCGAGGGGCAAAAGGCGAGCCGAGATGAAGGGAGGAGGTGGTGAGGTGAGGAGAAGAGAGTGCTGGCCCGGGCGAAGGATTGTGTGGACAGGTGCTGTGCAGGAGTTCCTCTCGGCGTGGGCAGCACAGTGGATTCCTGAACCTCTGATTAGCCGTGGGCCGCTGCTCAGAGGGCAATTGTGCGGAGTTACTTTCAAGGTTTGTCATCTCTGGACATATGTTTAGCAGGGGTTGCGGCGACATAGCCTGTCTGCCCCAAAAATCGTTCTTTTGAATTGCGAATGTCACCGAAGATGAACCTTTATCGGCTGAGAAACGTAACCTTTGCAGTGCTTTTTTTCCTCGTCTCGAGACAAAGAACAACAGCGGGAGCTCAATGAAGTTTACCTCTAAGCACAGTGCAGATTGATAAAAATGTCCATGCCTTATACCAAGTACATTGGACATTATAGATGTGGCCAGTGGGGTATCAAAGCATGGCGAATACCACATGTACAGCACAATATGTTACCCTAGTAGTGCCCCAATAACACACTGCAACCTGCAAATGGGCCTCAGTGGACCACCTGCCAAGGTTTCTGGAAGTTGCTTATGATCTTGATCTGTGATCTATGATATGATCTGATATGATAGGTTATTTATAACGCGCTTAATACCCATGCAGCAGTGATTCCAATCATAAAAGTGAAACAGGCAAGCCCAACAGGTATAACTTATTTTCACTCTTTTGGTAGCGCAGTCTGAGGGCAGCCTATACCCTTCAGGAGAGGTGTGAGCTGATACAGTTGCAACACAAAAAACAATAGTACTATGTTCCCAAAATACCTTAGTTCTTGTCTTTCGGATCTCAGCAGAGCCAGGCTTTTCAGCATCAGACCAGAAGCATGGGTGCCATTGCGCTGGGCTGGGGTCAAGTCGGAGAGCAGCAGCGATGGGGCCCCAATGATGCAGTCCTGTTTGGCAGTGGTGCTGATTTGCGGGTAGAAAACGCTGGGAACAGTAGGCCGTGCCAAGTGGATGGCACTGGAAGACTCAGTGACCTCTGGGCCCACACAAGGGAATACTTGCCTTTGGAGCTGTGCAGGCTCGGCTGACACAACACGGCATATGGTTACGGCAAAGATGTCAAAGCTTCAGCATCGTCATTGAGCATAACTCTGAGATTCAGGGATGGTGGAGCGTCGAGGTCCAGGATGATTATGATGGTGGCAATGGGGCCAGCACTGAGCAGCTCTGTTCAGGAGGGCCATGGGCCCGTGTGGGGCCGACAGGACAGTGGGCAGACTGCAACAGGCCTGCTCGAGCCATCCTGCTATTTATACAAATCTCGGGCCGAGCAGGCCCTGATGGGAGAAAGGAACTGCGCTACAATCTGCTCTTCTGCTGGGCTCTGCCTGCTGGAGCTTCCCCCTACATGCGGGACAGGCAGCTCTGCAGATGCTCGGAGCTCCCAGGGGGTTGTGGGGTTGGGGCTGGGTCAGGGCCTGCCTTCTCACCCTCGCTTAGCGGGGCTTCCCAGAACTGACCCAACCCCTGCCCTCTTGCATGCAACTCATACTTAGCTGGCAGGGGAGAATCTGATCTCAAGGGCAGATCTCCCAGGGTGAGGCTTACCCATTGCACATCGGATTTGCTGACCCCTGCTATGTTCCCAAATGTGGGATACACGACTGCATTATTTCTGGTAGTGGGGTACTGCGTTTGTGCTGTCCCCCCGATTTATTGGTGAAAGAAAAGGTAAAGTGTGCACTAGACCTGCTAGGTTGCATACTTTAAGATTGTGCTCACATTGCGTTTCTTCAATTAGGTTCACCTTTGGGTGATCGCTTTTCCACATTTTATCTGTTGAATTGAATTATGCTTCTTTAATCACCACAGAAGTAATGTGTATTACAGAGATAAGCTTCCATAAGTATTGGGCACACTGCACATGCTCAGGCAGCATCAATCATGCTTTGTACAGGACAATGCTGGCCTAAATTGGGAACAGCCAGCATAGACATGTTGCTACAGAGGCATTTTTTGGGCACAACCAGCATGTCAATGTGTTACAAAAGTGATACTGCTGTCTTACACTGTGGACACATTGATCATTAAAATGTGTTGTGTTGTAAAATGTTCTTTTCTGCTGTTGGTGACATGGAATGTTCATGTTCCCCTTTAGAACTGATTGTAAACTTATGGCTTTTTGGTCACCTTTTCTGCTGTAAAATGCACCATTTCAACCCCATATTTGAAAAAAAATTCTTGGGGGGGACCCCCCCAAACCCTCCCTAGAACCTTGTAGCTCCCTCGCTACGCTTGGTCGCCCCCACTATTTCAGAAAAATATTAACACATAGACACTGAAAGAAATCACAAGCAACTAACCTTTGATCACTGCCCATGACACCAAAAGCTATCTTTGAGACTGCATGGCTATCACTGCCTGTGATGCTATTGTGTCAAAGGTCACACAATATCGCTTTTTAATATACTGCTTTGGTTGAGGTTGTTGACTTTTGGCTCGCCGGCCCACTGGGTGACAAAGTTAATGCTTCGGCCCCACATTCAAAAAGGTTGGACAAGCCTGATCTAGACCATACTGTATCAACCTCATCTATTAAAAAAACTATTTCTAAGGGTGTCATAACAAAAAGAATACTGAGTGAAAGTCGGGGACATCTTAATCCTGGACAACTCACTGGCGGTTTCTCCTGGGGCAGAGGAAGAAGTGAACCTTTTAGAATCCACACATGATCGAAGGGCTGGAGTGGAGGATCCAGGGGACACATTGGATAAAGGGGAATATAGAGGGATTTTGTAGGAACCTTTGACCCTAGAGTGTGGACAGAGAGATAGGGAAAATCTCATGCATACACAAATAGGGGAACAAAGCCCAATGGAGCGGAATAAGGCTCCCTCAGACTCCACTTTATCGGCATTGAGTTTTGTCTTTGGTAAGTGTGTTTGAACTTCTGAAGATGGAAGTACATTCCCAATCTGGAATGCTACTGGAACTCTCCCAGGAGGTGGGAACCTGGGAATCAGCAATGGTAGGCTTAAATGGCATAATTAATGACTCAGTCGCCAACAACATACAGCTCTTGAAGAACGAGAGTGACCAGCAGCTATCAATGGGGAAAGAAATCCAGCCATATCTGGTTAAGTTTGATCACGAGCTTAGCCTAATTAAAACAGAAGTCAGAGAGCTGGGCAATGCCTTTAATGGGTTTAAAGGGTCCAATCCAGTTGTGCCGCTAGAATTCTGTCCATTAGACGATACCCACCTCTCTCATTCTACATTGGATGAATTTATTAGATTGGCACAACTGGGGGATAACAGAGGATAACATTATGACCGGAGAAGATGATAACAGAATACTGGCAGGAGATGATCACCACTCGCAAAGCGAGGTAGCAGTCATCGAATGGTCAAGCTCCTGATCCAGTAACCCAAAAGGATTCAAAACTAAGGAGTGACATCAGTAAGAAAAAATGCCAAAAGAATGACAAGTTAAAGGATGCAAGCCAAAGGAATGCGGTGGATCAAGACATATCGATACTTACCAATTAGTCAAAGAAAACCAAAAATAAGAAACAAGGTAAACAAAAGGCTTCTGGGAAAAGGAAGTTCTTTAAGGCCCTGAATAAAATGGCAGAAAAAAGCTCTGTAGAGAAAATTAGTACAAACACCACTAGATGCTATAAAAAAAGAAAAAAAACACTGTACATTCAACTCGCTTCAGATATTTCAATCTCCATAATAAATCTGAGTACCTCCAGGGTATGAAATGTCTCCTTCCCCTGCCACAGATGAAAACCAAAACTCATCTGTGTCCAACCATTTCTTATTATGAACAAAGCAAGAGAAGTTCTTGTTTCTCAGGACAGTCCTGCGGGGGCAGACCATTAGCAGATGTTTTACATCTGTGTGGATCTCAGGTCACATAGGTTACAGATTCCATCAATTTCTGGCCCTTTGTTTCTTATTCTTAGCAAGTCTCTGGTGACAACAAAATTCATTCTGAATCTTAAAAAATGAGTGCATCAATAACGGCTTGAAAATCTAACAAGATATCGTCTGCCTGCAGCCCAGCTTTGTAGTTCAAAACAAAAGTTCCAAAAAGGTGTTGAAAAACAAGTACATGTTCCACAAAACTCAAGGGGATGATTCCCTTTTCCTAAAGTCTTTCCAACTTTATGCTGAATTGTCTCTGTCTCTTTAATGGTCAAGAAAGATTCTTATATTTACTTGGCAGGCTTGACTCTCAGGTCCGGCGACAAGGAAGGATGGCCTGGATTCTTTTCCAAGCCGACTTGAGGGTCCCAGACCCTCCGTGAGCAGGTACTGCGATGAGGAAGATTAGCCTGGTTCTCTCTCTCAAGCTGTGCTGGTCTTCCTCTTAAATGCTGTAGGTCCCAGTCCCTGTTCTCGGTACCCCTCATTGGTCCACTTTCCTGCCGAGTAGGGTATGCAACGCTTTCGTTTTCACCATTTTCTCTCTCTGTCTTCACTGTCACCCCTTGGATTACTCTCCTGTCAAGATCTCTGAGTGTCACTAATACTTATGTTATTTATTTATTTGGATTTGTAGAGCACACTACAGCCCAAAGGCATCGAGGCGCTATAACAGAATTTAGGAAGGCTTATTAAGGGTTACAGTGAAGCCGCTCAAAGAAGAACTTGGTACATTACAGGGTAAGTTGTCACTCATACATCAATACATGATTAAGGTTACAGCACTGAAAAGCAGCAAGCAAGTTCGGATAAATAGAAGTCCAGTGTGACTCAAACAAATAGTCTTGTTTTGATGGCCTTGCAAAAGGCTGAGTGAGAGTCAGTTAGCCTGATGTGAGGCGGGAGGACGTTTCAATGTGTGGCGGCCATGGTTGGGAGGCTTGTGCTGCCAGCACAGGCTTTGCGTGACCTGGGAACAGTTATCTAGTTGGTGTAAGGAGTTCTGGAGGGCCTGAGAGTGGTAGGTTTGGATAACCTATGAACAAGGTGGGGGGGGGGGCCTGGTCGTGTAGACATTTGTGCGTGAGGGCAAGGGTTTTGAAGATGATTCTTTTCCAATGGACCTTTCTTCTGAGCTCTGAAATGTGATTTCTACGTGAGAGGCCAGTGGCGGCCCCGAGGGAGTTGTTTTGAACAATTTGAAGCTTGGCTACATTTTTGCCTGAAGTTCCTACGAGGAGAACGTTGCAATAGTCCAGTCTGGAGCCAATTACAGCCCTGGCAATGGTGAGGCAATTTTGCTGGCACAGGAATGGTCTCACTGAGTTGATGAGTTTGGAATGGTATGCTAAGGTAGAGGCTATGGCGTTCACTAGCCTATTCATGGACAGATTAGGTTCCAGATATACACCCAGGGTTTTAATTGATTGTGACACGGTGATGGGGGTGGTGTCAATGGTGAAAGAGGTGTATGGAGGGTCAAGCTTGCTCAAGGTGGAGGGGGAGCCAACCAGCAGAAGCTCTGTTTTCTCACTGTTGAGACAGAGCCAGTTTTCTGCCATCCAGGACTGGATTGTTGTGTAGATGGAGTTGAGGGTGTTTTGGTCAGACAGGTAATCAACCGATAGGGGGATAAGTACCTGAGTGTCATCAGCATAGTTCGTATATGAGATACCCACGGCGTCCAGAATTTTAAATAGAGGCCTCGTGAAGAGGTTGTACTGGATGGGGGCAATGTAGGATCCCTGAGGAACATTTGATGATGCTTGGGTTGGCGCAGGAGGAATCATAAAAGACCTTCATTGCTCTGTCCTGCAGGAAGGAAGTTATCCATTTACATGCACTGGGGGAGAAGTTGGCATTTGAAGTAAGGTGATGGCAGAGTGTCTTGTAGTCTACCAGATCAAAGGCCGCTGAGAGGTCCAAGAGCAAGAGGAGCGCTGGGTTGCCTGCGTCTCTTAAATCATCGATCTGTTTTTTTAGGTCCAGGAGGGCGGTTTCACTCCCATGACAGGGCCTGAACCCAGATTGCTGTAGTCCTAGAAGGTGGTTGTCTTCTAGGAATTTCTGAACTTGCAGGTAGGCTGCTTTGTCCAGAATTTTTAACAGGAAGGGAACGGTAGTGATAGGCCTGTAGTTACCTGGGATTGATGGAGCGAGACAAGGCTTTTTCAGGAGCGGATAAACGCATGCTTACTTTAAACCCACAGGGACATAGCCAGAACGAAAGGATGCGTTAATAAATGCAATGATGATGGGTGCTAAGGAAGTGGCACCATCCTTGATGACTTGTGCTGGGCAAGCATCACCTTTGCAGTTCGAGGGTTTAATGGAGTGGAGGAGTGCAAGGACTTCCAACTCACTCAGGTCTTTAAAGTCGAACAGGGGGGATTGGCTGGAGTTGGTAGCTTGTGTTGGGGCGGCCTGATTGTCAACAATCAGTTTGGTGAGGGCCCATTGTTGGGCAAGGATTTTGGCCTGTAGAGTCTCTACTTTATTCAGCATGGCAGACTGAATAGTGTTACACCAAGCTTCTTCCTTCACGAGAGGTGAAGGTGGGGCGGCAGGCATCTCCAATTCTCTGAATATGGCGAAGATCTCTCTAGTTCCAGATTCAGCATTAGCTATCCTTGCGTTGAAGGAGGAGGCTATAGCGTTCGTGATGGTAGTTTTGCATTGTTTATAGAGGGCTTTAAATGCAGCTTTGGTCGTTTCTGTGGGGCTGTTATTCCAAGTGGTGAGTGCAGCCCTTTTTTGGCGCTTAACTGTAGGAGTTCCTGGGTGAACCAGGCATTAGAGTGCTTGATCTTTTTGCCTTTTTTCAAGGTGAGTGGTGCTACTAAGTCAATGGCCTGGGTGATGACCTCCTTGAAGTTCATATTATTCATCATGCACTGAATGAGGATTCTCCTGATCTGGATACTAGCAACGTTATCGCCATTTTACCCTCAAGTCCTTGTCCTCATGTGTCCCAAATGGCTCAAATTCTGCGGAACAATCTAGACCAAGGTTGTCCAACATACGGCCCACGGGCCACAATGCGGCCCGTCAAGCCATTTTATGTGGCCCGCGAGGCCGTATGTTGGACACTCTTGAGTTAAAAAAAAAAAAATATATATATATATATTTTTTTTTAAATGTGCCTGTGCGCAAAACTGTAACTTCCTCTGTTGACCCCATGGGGTCAACAGAGGTAGTTACAGTCCTCAGCCACGAAGCGTTAATTTATTTATGTATGCAATGTTTGTCGGATATCCGACAAACATTGCAGAAATAAATAAATTTGTCAAGAAGATCTTGGAACTTGATGATGGAGGAAGGAGAGACTAATTTGTATCACCGCATAGTGAGGGTTACCTCGGGAATACCATTCATTTTCAGTGAGCACGGGTCCATACAATTGCCCAGTACTCCCACAAACTATGAACAATGGGATTAATATAGTAGCAATTACTTTGCATTTAAATATCCCATTTCAGGCAAGTAGGACCCACCATGCAAGAGAGGAACGGGCTCCGGCCCAGACATGCCCGTTCCTCTCTTGCATGGTGCTCCGAGGGGCAAAAGGCGAGCCGAGATGAAGGGAGGAGGTGGTGAGGTGAGGTGAGGAGAAGAGAGTGCTGGCCCGGGCGAAGGATTATGTGGACAGGTGCTGTGCAGGAGTTCCTCTCGGCGTGGGCAGCACAGTGGATTCCTGAACCTCTGATTAGCCGTGGGCCGCTGCTCAGAGGGCAATTGTGCGGAGTTACTTTCAAGGTTTGTCATCTCTGGACATATGTTTAGCAGGGGTTGCGGCGACATAGCCTGTCTGCCCCAAAAATCGTTCTTTTGAATTGCGAATGTCACCGAAGATGAACCTTTATCGGCTGAGAAACGTAACCTTTGCAGTGCTTTTTTTCCTCGTCTCGAGACAAAGAACAACAGCGGGAGCTCAATGAAGTTTACCTCTAAGCACAGTGCAGATTGATGAAAATGTCCATGCATTATACCAAGTACATTGGACATTATAGATGTGGCCAGTGGGGTATCAAAGCATGGCGAATACCACATGTACAGCACAATATGTTACCCTAGTAGTGCCCCAATAACACACTGCAACCTGCAAATGGGCCTCAGTGGACCACCTGCCAAGGTTTCTGGAAGTTGCTTATGATCTTGATCTGTGATCTATGATATGATCTGATATGATAGGTTATTTATAACGCGCTTAATACCCATGCAGCAGTGATTCCAATCATAAAAGTGAAACAGGCAAGCCCAACAGGTATAACTTATTTTCACTCTTTTGGTAGCGCAGTCTGAGGGCAGCCTATACCCTTCAGGAGAGGTGTGAGCTGATACAGTTGCAACACAAAAAACAATAGTACTATGTTCCCAAAATACCTTAGTTCTTGTCTTTCGGATCTCAGCAGAGCCAGGCTTTTCAGCATCAGACCAGAAGCATGGGTGCCATTGCGCTGGGCTGGGGTCAAGTCGGAGAGCAGCAGCGATGGGGCCCCAATGATGCAGTCCTGTTTGGCAGTGGTGCTGATTTGCGGGTAGAAAACGCTGGGAACAGTAGGCCGTGCCAAGTGGATGGCACTGGAAGACTCAGTGACCTCTGGGCCCACACAAGGGAATACTTGCCTTTGGAGCTGTGCAGGCTCGGCTGACACAACACGGCATATGGTTACGGTAAAGATGTCAAAGCTTCAGCATCGTCATTGAGCATAACTCTGAGATTCAGGGATGGTGGAGCGTCGAGGTCCAGGATGATTATGATGGTGGCAATGGGGCCAGCACTGAGCAGCTCTGTTCAGGAGGGCCATGGGCCCGTGTGGGGCTGACAGGACAGTGGGTAGACTGCAACAGGCCTGCTCGAGCCATCCTGCTATTTATACAAATCTCGGGCCGAGCAGGCCCTGATGGGAGAAAGGAACTGCGCTACAATCTGCTCTTCTGCTGGGCTCTGCCTGCTGGAGCTTCCCCCTACATGCGGGACAGGCAGCTCTGCAGATGCTCGGAGCTCCCAGGGGGTTGTGGGGTTGGGGCTGGGTCAGGGCCTGCCTTCTCACCCTCGCTTAGCGGGGCTTCCCAGAACTGACCCAACCCCTGCCCTCTTGCATGCAACTCATACTTAGCTGGCAGGGGAGAATCTGATCTCAAGGGCAGATCTCCCAGGGTGAGGTTTACCCATTGCACATCGGATTTGCTGACCCCTGCTATGTTCCCAAATGTGGGATACACGACTGCATTATTTCTGGTAGTGGGGTACTGCGTTTGTGCTGTCCCCCCGATTTATTGGTGAAAGAAAAGGTAAAGTGTGCACTAGACCTGCTAGGTTGCATACTTTAAGATTGTGCTCACATTGCGTTTCTTCAATTAGGTTCACCTTTGGGTGATCGCTTTTCCACATTTTATCTGTTGAATTGAATTATGCTTCTTTAATCACCACAGAAGTAATGTGTATTACAGAGATAAGCTTCCATATGTATTGGGCACACTGCACATGCTCAGGCAGCATCAATCATGCTTTGTACAGGACAATGCTGGCCTAAATTGGGAACAGCCAGCATAGACATGTTGCTACAGAGGCATTTTTTGGGCACAACCAGCATGTCAATGTGTTACAAAAGTGATACTGCTGTCTTACACTGTGGACACATTGATCATTAAAATGTGTTGTGTTGTAAAATGTTCTTTTCTGCTGTTGGTGACATGGAATGTTCATGTTCCCCTTTAGAACTGATTGTAAACTTATGGCTTTTTGGTCACCTTTTCTGCTGTAAAATGCACCATTTCAACCCCATATTTGAAAAGAAAATCTTGGGGGGGACCCCCCCAAACCCTCCCTAGAACCTTGTAGCTCCCTCGCTACGCTTGGTCGCCCCCACTATTTCAGAAAAATATTAACACATAGACACTGAAAGAAATCACAAGCAACTAACCTTTGATCACTGCCCATGACACCAAAAGCTATCTTTGGGACTGCATGGCTATCACTGCCTGTGATGCTATTGTGTCAAAGGTCACACAATATCGCTTTTTAATATACTGCTTTGGTTGAGGTTGTTGACTTTTGGCTCGCCGGCCCACTGGGTGACAAAGTTAATGCTTCGGCCCCACATTCAAAAAGGTTGGACAAGCCTGATCTAGACCATACTGTATCAACCTCATCTATTAAAAAAACTATTTCTAAGGGTGTCATAACAAAAAGAATACTGAGTGAAAGTCGGGGACATCTTAATCCTGGACAACTCACTGGCGGTTTCTCCTGGGGCAGAGGAAGAAGTGAACCTTTTAGAATCCACACATGATCGAAGGGCTGGAGTGGAGGATCCAGGGGAGACATTGGATAAAAGGGAATATAGAGGGATTTTGTAGGAACCTTTGACCCTAGAGTGTGGACAGAGAGATAGGGAAAATCTCATGCATACACAAATAGGGGAACAAAGCCCAATGGAGCGGAATAAGGCTCCCTCAGACTCCACTTTATCGGCATTGAGTTTTGTCTTTGGTAAGTGTGTTTGAACTTCTGAAGATGGAAGTACATTCCCAATCTGGAATGCTACTGGAACTCTCCCAGGAGGTGGGAACCTGGGAATCAGCAATGGTAGGCTTAAATGGCATAATTAATGACTCAGTCGCCAACAACATACTGCTCTTGAAGAACGAGAGTGACCAGCAGCTATCAATGGGGAAAGAAATCCAGCCATATCTGGTTATGTTTGATCACGAGCTTAGCCTAATTAAAACAGAAGTCAGAGAACTGGGCAATGCCTTTAATGGGTTTAAAGGGTCCAATCCAGTTGTGCCGCTAGAATTCTGTCCATTAGACGATACCCACCTCTCTCATTCTATATTGGATGAATTTATTAGATTGGCACAACTGGGGGATAACAGAGGATAACATTATGACCGGAGAAGATGATAACAGAATACTGGCAGGAGATGATCACCACTCGCAAAGCGAGGTAGCAGTCATCGAATGGTCAAGCTCCTGATCCAGTAACCCAAAAGGATTCAAAACTAAGGAGTGACATCAGTAAGAAAAAATGTCAAAAGAATGACAAGTTAAAGGATGCAAGCCAAAGGAATGCGGTGGATCAAGACATATCGATACTTACCAATTAGTCAAAGAAAACCAAAAATAAGAAACAAGGTAAACAAAAGGCTTCTGGGAAAAGGAAGTTCTTTAAGGCCCTGAATAAAATGGCAGAAAAAAGCTCTGTAGAGAAAATTAGTACAAACACCACTAGATGCTATAAAAAAAGAAAAAAACACTGTACATTCAACTCGCTTCAGATATTTCAATCTCCATAATAAATCTGAGTACCTCCAGGGTATGAAATGTCTCCTTCCCCTCCCACAGATGAAAACCAAAACTCATCTGTGTCCAACCATTTCTTATTATGAACAAAGCAAGAGAAGTTCTTGTTTCTCAGGACAGTCCTGCAGGGGCAGACCATTAGCAGATGTTTTACATCTGTGTGGATCTCAGGTCACATAGGTTACAGATTCCATCAATTTCTGGCCCTTTGTTTCTTATTCTTAGCAAGTCTCTGGTGACAACAAAATTCATTCTGAATCTTAAAAAATGAGTGCATCAATAACGGCTTGAAAATCTAACAAGATATCGTCTGCCTGCAGCCCAGCTTTGTAGTTCAAAACAAAAGTTCCAAAAAGGTGTTGAAAAACAAGTACATGTTCCACAAAACTCAAGGGGATGATTCCCTTTTCCTAAAGTCTTTCCAACTTTATGCTGAATTGTCTCTGTCTCTTTAATGGTCAAGAAAGATTCTTATATTTACTTGGCAGGCTTGACTCTCAGGTCCGGCGACAAGGAAGGATGGCCTGGATTCTTTTCCAAGCCGACTTGAGGGTCCCAGACCCTCCGTGAGCAGGTACTGCGATGAGGAAGATTAGCCTGGTTCTCTCTCTCAAGCTGTGCTGGTCTTCCTCTTAAATGCTGTAGGTCCCAGTCCCTGTTCTCGGTACCCCTCATTGGTCCACTTTCCTGCCGAGTAGGGTATGCAACGCTTTCGTTTTCACCATTTTCTCTCTCTGTCTTCACTGTCACCCCTTGGATTACTCTCCTGTCAAGATCTCTGAGTGTCACTAATACTTA
Source organism: Ambystoma mexicanum (assembly GCF_040938575.1). Classification (NCBI taxonomy): domain Eukaryota; kingdom Metazoa; phylum Chordata; class Amphibia; order Caudata; family Ambystomatidae; genus Ambystoma; species Ambystoma mexicanum. Next base: position 705,860,546 of record NC_090929.1, on the reverse strand, counting down.
TGTTATTTATTTATTTGGATTTGTAGAGCACACTACAGCCCAAAGGCATCGAGGCGCTATAACAGAACTTAGGAAGGCTTATTAAGGGTTACAGTGAAGCCGCTCAAAGAAGAACTTGGTACATTACAGGGTAAGTTGTCACTCATACATCAATACATGATTAAGGTTACAGCACTGAAAAGCAGCAAGCAAGTTCGGATAAATAGAAGTCCAGTGTGACTCAAACAAATAGTCTTGTTTTGATGGCCTTGCAAAAGGCTGAGTGAGAGTCAGTTAGCCTGATGTGAGGCGGGAGGACGTTTCAATGTGTGGCGGCCATGGTTGGGAGGCTTGTGCTGCCAGCACAGGCTTTGCGTGACCTGGGAACAGTTATCTAGTTGGTGTAAGGAGTTCTGGAGGGCCTGAGAGTGGTAGGTTTGGATAACCTATGAACAAGGTGGGGGGGGGGCCTGGTCGTGTAGACATTTGTGCGTGAGGGCAAGGGTTTTGAAGATGATTCTTTTCCAATGGACCTTTCTTCTGAGCTCTGAAATGTGATTTCTACGTGAGAGGCCAGTGGCGGCCCCGAGGGAGTTGTTTTGAACAATTTGAAGCTTGGCTACATTTTTGCCTGAAGTTCCTACGAGGAGAACGTTGCAATAGTCCAGTCTGGAGCCAATTACAGCCCTGGCAATGGTGAGGCAATTTTGCTGGCACAGGAATGGTCTCACTGAGTTGATGAGTTTGGAATGGTATGCTAAGGTAGAGGCTATGGCGTTCACTAGCCTATTCATGGACAGATTAGGTTCCAGATATACACCCAGGGTTTTAATTGATTGTGACACGGTGATGGGGGTGGTGTCAATGGTGAAAGAGGTGTATGGAGGGTCAAGCTTGCTCAAGGTGGAGGGGGAGCCAACCAGCAGAAGCTCTGTTTTCTCACTGTTGAGACAGAGCCAGTTTTCTGCCATCCAGGACTGGATTGTTGTGTAGATGGAGTTGAGGGTGTTTTGGTCAGACAGGTAATCAACCGATAGGGGGATAAGTACCTGAGTGTCATCAGCATAGTTCGTATATGAGATACCCACGGCGTCCAGAATTTTAAATAGAGGCCTCGTGAAGAGGTTGTACTGGATGGGAGCAATGTAGGATCCCTGAGGAACATTTGATGATGCTTGGGTTGGCGCAGGAGGAATCGTAAAAGACCTTCATTGCTCTGTCCTGCAGGAAGGAAGTTATCCATTTACATGCACTGGGGGAGAAGTTGGCATTTGAAGTAAGGTGATGGCAGAGTGTCTTGTAGTCTACCAGATCAAAGGCCGCTGAGAGGTCCAAGAGCAAGAGGAGCGCTGGGTTGCCTGCGTCTCTTAAATCATCGATCTGTTTTTTTAGGTCCAGGAGGGCGGTTTCACTCCCATGACAGGGCCTGAACCCAGATTGCCGTAGTCCTAGAAGGTGGTTGTCTTCTAGGAATTTCTGAACTTGCAGGTAGGCTGCTTTGTCCAGAATTTTTAACAGGAAGGGAACGGTAGTGATAGGCCTGTAGTTACCTGGGATTGATGGAGCGAGACAAGGCTTTTTCAGGAGCGGATAAACGCATGCTTACTTTAAACCCACAGGGACATAGCCAGAACGAAAGGATGCGTTAATAAATGCAATGATGATGGGTGCTAAGGAAGTGGCACCATCCTTGATGACTTGTGCTGGGCAAGCATCACCTTTGCAGTTCGAGGGTTTAATGGAGTGGAGGAGTGCAAGGACTTCCAACTCACTCAGGTCTTTAAAGTCGAACAGGGGGGATTGGCTGGAGTTGGTTGCTTGTGTTGGGGCGGCCTGATTGTCAACAATCAGTTTGGTGGGGGCCCATTGTTGGGCAAGGATTTTGGCCTGTAGAGTCTCTACTTTATTCAGCATGGCAGACTGAATAGTGTTACACCAAGCTTCTTCCTTCACGAGGGGTGAAGGTGGGGCGGCAGGCATCTCCAATTCTCTGAATATGGCGAAGATCTCTCTAGTTCCAGATTCAGCATTAGCTATCCTTGCGTTGTAGGAGGAGGCTATAGCGTTCGTGATGGCAGTTTTGCATTGTTTATAGAGGGCTTTAAATGCAGCTTTGGTCGTTTCTGTGGGGCTGTTATTCCAAGTGGTGAGTGCAGCCCTTTTTTGGCGCTTAACTGTAGGAGTTCCTGGGTGAACCAGGCATTAGAGTGCTTGATCTTTTTGCCTTTTTTCAAGGTGAGTGGTGCTACTAAGTCAATGGCCTGGGTGATGACCTCCTTGAAGTTATTGGCGAGTAGTTCAGGGTCGTTGGAGAAGGGAGGTAGCAGAGAGGGCACCCGGAGGTGTTGGGAGAGGTTGTCATGGGTGAGCTCGCGGGAGCTACGGGCAAGTGCCGCAGGGAGAGGGATGGTGGGTTTAAGGGGTCCTTTAGAGGTGATGATGTGAAATAGAATACATGGTCGGACCAGGGTACAGGGGTGATCGTTGGGGGGCTAAGGGAGCAGTTGTGGTGGGCAACCCAATCTAGGGTGCAGCCTTTAATGTGAGTGGGGCTAGAAGTGTATTGTGAGAATCCCAGCGTGGAGAGCGCTTTCTCAAGGGCACTGGCATGAGAGTCGTTGGGGTCGTTCAAACCAAGGTTAAGATCGCCTAGTAGCAGGATTGTAGATGTTTTTTTTAGGTTATCTGAGAGAGAGTGGGTCAGGGCATCCTGAAAGTCGCTAGAGGGGCCAGGTGGGCGGTAGACCAGGTGGAAGGTAAAGCTGCAGTTGTGAGAGAAATTGAGTTTGAGCAAGAGGTAGTCAGAGCTTTGGTCAAGGTCCCTCTGAATCTTCCTAATTGAGAGAGTTTCCCTAGCTATGACAGCTACCACGCCCCCTCTGTGGGTAGTACGGTCTTGTCTGAAGATGGTATAACCAGTTGAGATGTCAAGGGGTAAGGCAGGTCCAGATGTGTCGGACAACCAGGTCTCGCTAAGGAACAGTAGGTAAAGCTTATTGCTACTGATAAGGTTGTGCACGTCCAGGGCATGGACTGGTAGAGAGCGGGCGTTGATGAGGGCACAATGAAGTGGGGTATCCGCCTGGGGAAGGGGAGTGGTGGTAGGAGGTAGTGAAGCCTTGATAGATGAGGAGGGGATGATGTCATCAGAGGTAGTGAGGGATCGATTTGTAGAGGCAGCATGGGGAGTGGAGTTAACTGTGGCGGAGCAGGGGAGGCTGGTGGTGTTGGCAGGACAGGAAAGGGGCACATTCGCAAATATACTTGAAGCAGCACAAGAAGGGTTGGTGGTAATCACATCACCTGGCATGGATACATTCAAGGTAGTACAAGGTAGGCTAGCAGCAGTGGCATTACTATGAACATCAGTTACATTGCATAGCAAGGATACAGGCATGGTAGTACAAGGTAGGCTAGCTGCAGTGGCATTACTATGAACATCAGTTACATTGCATAGCAACGATACAGGCATGGTAGTAAAAGGTAGGCTAGCAGCAGTGGCATTACTATGAACATCAGTTAGATTGCATAGCAAGGATACAGGCATGGTAGTACAAGGTAGGCTAGCTGCAGTGGCATTACTATGAACATCAGTTACATTGCATAGCAAGGATACAGGCATGGTAGTACAAGGTAGGCTAGCAGCAGTGGCATTACTATGAACATCAGTTACATTGCATAGCAAGGATACAGGCATGGTAGTACAAGGTAGGCTAGCAGCAGTGGCATTACTATGAACATCAGTTACATTGCATAGCAAGGATACAGGCATGGTAGTACAAGGTAGGCTAGCAGCAGTGGCATTACTATGGGCATCAGTTACATTGCATAGCAAGGATACAGGCATGGTAGTTCAAGGTGGGCTAGCAGCAGTGGCATCACTGTGGGCGTCAATGACATTGGCCCTCATTACAACACCGGCGGTAACCAATGGCGCTATTAGCACCATGGTTGCTGCCGGTATTGTAACGAGTCCGCCATGGTGCAATGGGGAATTACCACCCGATTCCAAGGTTGGCGGGGCGGTAATTCCCCATGCAACATTGGCCCTTCCCCATTCCCATTTTTGCCCCATAGGGCTCAATGGGAATGGGGAAGGCGGTAATTACGGTACCGCAAATTGCGGTACCGTAATTACCTTCAAGGTCCCTTTGCGGGTCCCTACTTTAACGGCTGGTCCAGACCAGCCGTTAAGGTCGGGAGCCGCAAAGGGACCTCGTAATTAGGCGCTAAGGGGTTGATGGTGCCGTAGCCTTTTACGGCGCCGTTAACCCCTTAGCCCCAGGGTCGTAATGAGGCCCATTGAGTAGCATGGATGCAGCAGTGATGGTGCATGGTGGACTGGTGGCGGCGGTATCATACACCGTATGATCAATTTCTGGGAAAGTGTCAGGACGGGACAGCGGGATATAATGGACTGTGCCCAGTGACTGGGAAGTGGCCGCTGTGGTGTACATATTCGATTGATTGAATAAAGTTACTCCCGTGGCAGGGCAATGAAGTTTACCATCGCTGCGGCTGATGCGGTTACATTGGGTGTAGGGGGTTGCGAGTTAGCAGGGTGAGCAGTGGCTGTGACGGTATCAAGTGGCAATGCACTTAGCTGAACGGGACGTGTGCATTTGAATGGATGCCTAGCGTGATCCTTGGAATGCGGCCTTGCGGTTGGAGGATTCAGAAGGAGTGGGCCGCCTAGCAGCACAAACTTGGTGCGGCTGAGGGGGGGGAGGTGAAGCAGCCACTTCGGTGGAGGTGAAGCAGTCACTTCGGTTTTGCAGGATATGGCGGAGCTGGGGGATGCAGAGACTAGGAGCGGGGAAGCCTAGCCCTAAGGCGTGCCATTCTACAAGTGATGTTAGGACAGGAGGTAAGTGGGGGGAGCCAGTCCATGCGGGCGCAAAGTTGCACATTCCTGTAGGTAACCAGGAGGCTGCGCGCAGGCTCAAGAGTAAAGGTCGAAGCAGGGCCCTTACCTTTAGCATTGGCAGTGGCGCTGGTTGCCTGCGTTGTCGAGCAGCGGAGAGCTGCTGAGAGGGAACTTGGCCTTTCCTCTCAGCATTCGCTATGCGGCTTCACCTCGCGGCGCGCCTCCCCTCCATTTAAAGCAGGAGGGGAGGGCCTGCTGAGGTGTGGCCGTCAATGGGGACGACGTTGGAAGCTGATTTGTTGTCTGGTGGTCATTGAAACCACTCCGGCGGCCATTTTCTTATCGGCGAATGCCTCGTGGGCCGTTGTGCACACGGGCACAGTCCTCTGGTGCTCTGGAGGTTCTTTTCTGCTGCAATCAGCTGTGTTGGAGGGGAGATGGTGGTGATTCCCTCGCAGCAGAACTGCTGAGAGGGAACTTGGCCTTTCCTCTCGGCCTTCACTTTGCGGCTTCGCCTTGCGGTGCGCCTCCCCTCCATTTAAAGCAGGAGGGGAGGGCCTGCTGAGGTGTGGCCGCCAATGGGGACGACGTTGGAAGCTGTTTTGTTGTCTGGTGGTCATGGCAACCACTCCGGTAGCCATTTTCTTGTCAGCGAATGCCTCGTGGGCCGTTGTGCACACTTGTAAGCTTTGTATTCCTCTTTATTACTGTTTGGTTTGTATTTACCCAACATGGGTCAGAGACCCTCTTCACTTGATTGCTCTCACAGTTCGCTTTATATGATCTTTCTTTAAGCCACAGCCTTGGCTTACTCTCCTGCCACGGCCTGTGAGTATCACTTGGATATTCAACGTTTGTCTCTTTATCTGATCTCTCTTCAAGCCACAGCCTTGGCTTGCTCCCCTGCCAGGGTCTGTGAGTAAAACTTGTACATGCAACATTCTTGTTTCTCGTTGTCACTGTTTGGGATCTGCTTTACCAATATGGGTCCCATACCCCCTCCACTTGGTGTCTCTGCCCCTGTGAATGTTCCTTCTGTGCTTCATTTTGGGACTTCTGCTCCCTCTGGGTCTCCCCAACCCTGGGATTAGTCACCCTGGTACCTGCAGGGTCTCAGCCATCACCCCCCGGTTATTTGCGGGTCTCCCAGCAGCTTTGGCAGCCTCTCTGGGTCACTGGGCCCTTTCCCAGGTCATCCGTGTGTCTCCTCTGTGGTTCTGCAGTGGCTTCTCTGCCCTGGTCCGACACCCGTCACTGGCAGATTTCCTTCCTCTTCTCTGGTCTGTCTTCTGCTTTGGGGGCCTTCCATGAGTGCGCTTCTTCTCCGGACACCGTCTGCTTCTCTGCTCTTCTGGTCTGTGCATACGTTGCCAGACTCTCGGCCCATTCAGAGCCAAAAACGAAGATGCCATCGTTCTCTTCCCTATCTGCTTTTGAATGACAGCTGACAAATAGCATCATCCAAAATACTAGAGCATCTGCATTCGTTCTTGTCAGTGATCTTCATTAAGATTGGCCTCTTCCTCCTCCTAGTAGTTCCTAGCTGGGATATGCTACAAAAACACATGGGGGCATTAGGTAGTGTGGAACTGGAGGGTTCTTGAGGGAAGGTCGGAGGGTCAAAGGAGTACTGCGTTCTCCCGGAATGGTCACTACTCTGAATAGGTTCCTCCCTCCTCATGAGATCCTCCCACTGAGTACCAACCTCAGGGGCACTAAAGGGTAGTGGCCTCACCTCCCTGACCTCATGGCAAGGGGCTTCCTCATCAAAAGCAGTGATGATACCTCGCGATTCGTCACAATATATATACACATAATCAAATGTAAAATGAATATTCTAGACAGAATTGTATCAGATAATATTGTGGATTCCCTAGACTAAATCCTTCCTTCTCTGTTTTAAATAACTGCTACAGATGGCCATAACATCTACAAATTGTTTTTTTACAATTCTTTATTAAATCTCTAAATGACTGTTCTTGGAAGGCTGAGATGGTAGGAACTAAGGGGGTCCCTACAGCTCTATCAACTTACCCGAGTGCTCCATCCATCCAATTCCAGGTGTTGCTAGTCGCAGAATGTTGTCATGTATTCTTAAGCACGATATCCCCTACTGTCTAGGTTTTTCTAATCTTTGAGGGAAACCTAAAGGCAATCACAGTTTCTGGCTAGCTCACTGAGAGAATTGCTAAATTATCCTCTTCCTTTTGTCAGCTGCCTGATCTTAACAGGTTTTCACCACCAGTCTCTCCCCACTCTGTAACCCTCCCTTTCCATCTCTGATTCTCCCTCTACAACTCTCTGCTCTCCTCCCTCCAAGATATTTGTACTCTCACCCTCTCTCTGTCTTGCTTTGCTTGCCTCCTCTTGCCCACTTTCCTTTGTTCCTCTCACTATATGTTCCTCAGTTTCCTACTATTCACCCCACTCTCCCTCTCTCTACTGTCAATCCACTCTCTATACCTCTGTATTCTATTCTTAACACATTGGATTATGCCTTGCAGGAGTACAAAGGATGAGTAGTGGTAAAATGCCCACTCAGTACTTAAAACACAACAAAATCATAAAGGCTAAACAGGGACAATCAGAGATATACCTCCTTTACCTTTTGTGGTTATGTGGGCCAAGGGAAGGCTACATTCTCAAGACGGGTGTGAAGGTGAACCAATTGAGACCCAAAAAACACAGTATCAAAGTCCAAAATAAAGGGAATCTCCAATCGAGTATCTATAAAAATACAAACACTTTAATATAAAAACACCATCTGCTACAACCCTCCAACCCCAAAGGAAAGAACAGATGAGATGCAATATACTTAAGAAAGTAGCACTCTGCGTTTATGTAAAGGAGTGGTAGGTAAGGTACTAGCACTAAAAGTATATTGGGTTGAAAACAGGAGTGATTGTGACCTAACCAGTCTCAAGAGTCCCAAGTGGACCATGGGGACAGTTCAGTGTCACAGCACCTGGATTCAGTTCTCGGTGGGCTGGCACATCAGACCCAGGTTTTAGGGTTGATGTGAGCTGATCAGGCTCAGTTGGGTATGTAGGATCACGGGGGCCCTGGCAGGAAGCGTGCATCGAGTAGGGTGAAATGCGGGTGCTTTGTGCAATCGAACGGCGGTAGTACAACGATGCAGATCGGAGCAGATCCAAGAACGCTTCACAGTTGGACAGGTTGAGTCAGCTTTGGTCGCTGGGAGAAGTCGTGAGAGACGCTACAGAGGTTCGAGTTGGCAGGCAACAGCCGTTATTTATTTATTTATTTAGCATTTGTAAAGCACGCCTAACACGTAGGTATCTGGGCGCTGGAAATACAGGGTGAAAAACATTTAAAAGTGTTACTGCAGGCAAAATGTGATACGGTCATTCAATTTACAGGTGTGTCTTTACAGAGTTTACAATAATTACAGGTTAAATATACAATTTACAGTGTACAAAATGAGGGTTCTCAGTGTTGGTTCTAGTACAGTATATGAGGATAGGTATACAGTATGCAATGAGGCGGTTTGCAGCAAAGGTGTGAGTACTACTGACTCGGCGCGAGGAGCCACGATTTGAGTTTTCTGCGGAATGAGGAGTGGGATGGATCCGATCTGATTGCAAAAGGGAGAGTGTTCCAGCCTTTTGCAGCTACAACCGAGAAACTACGACCCCAGGCTTTAGTTCATTTGAATTTGCGCACAGTGAGAAGGTGAGCTTTTGTAGGGTTACCAGTCAAATGGTCGAAAACATTTGGTCGACAGGACAATTGGTCGACACCATTTGGTCGAATGCCTAATGGTCGAATTTTTTTTTTTTACCCATTTTTTGGTTTTTTTGGGGGGGTCCCCCCCCCAACCCCCTTTTTTTTCTTTTTTTTTTTTTACCCACACGAAAACCCACAAAACACATATATATATATATAAAAAAAAAAAAAAATTCGACCATTTGGCATTCGATCAAATGGTGTCGACCAAATTGCAGTCGACCAGTTTGTTGTCGACCAGTTGACTGGACACACTTTTGTAGCGCGTTTATGCTTAGTGCTTTGTATTGGGGTGAGCAGGTTGGTTAGATATTTGGATGCGGTGTTGGTTAGACATTTATCAGTAATTTCCAAAGTTTTGAATCTGATTCTGTCCTGGACCGGCAGCCATCGTGCATTGCGTCTTTTCTTCAGAGATATGCTCTCTTCTGGGAATGTTTAAGGCAGCTCAGAGGGCATTGTTTTGTGTGACTTTAAGTTTTTTTATGCTAGTGTTTGAGGTGCCAGCCAGTAGAACATTACAATTGTCCTGTTTCAACAGGATGGGGGCTCTGGCTAAGGTCAGGCAGCTGTTGGGTGAAAGGTATGGTCTAGATGCATAAAGGCAGCTGTCGGGTGAGAGGTATGGTCTACACACGTTAATGAGTTTAGCCACGTAGGCTGCTGATGAGTCTGTTGCGTTGCCTTGTCTGGTTAAGGTTAATGAGGAGTCAAGGTATACGCCCAAGGTTTTGACTTCTTTTGAGACAGTGATAATGTTCCCGTCTATTCTGAATAATATGTATCTGGGGTCAAGTTTTTTTAGGGTTGTTTGTGTGCCAACCAATAGTAACTCGGTTTTATCATTTGTCGTTTAGACAGAGTTAATGTTGGGCCATCCAAGATTGGATCATTTGATATAGATTATTGAGTAAAAGAAAGTCTTTGTCGTAGTCTCCAGAGAGGTGCAATAGGATCTGCGTGTCATTCGCGTAATTGGTGTATGACACTCCACGTTCATCTAGGCGGTCGAATAGAGGCTTATTGAATATGTTGTACAATATTGGTGACATGCACGATCCTTGGGGCTAAATCAACCATGTCAGTTGGGTTGGAAGATGACTGGGTGTACTCAGTGATGGGGCCTAGCAGGGGGAGCAGGTTGGTGCGTTTGATATTGCGAGTATTCCTTGCGAGAGATGCTGGTGGCCAGATGTGGAACAGTTTTGTTCGAGGTTTGTTTGGTGAAGGTGAAGGTAATGACGTTGTGGTCTGACCACGGGCAGGGGGAGTTAGCTGTGATGTTGGTTCACACATTCAAATCGGCAAGCCAATCTAGGGTTCGGCCTTTGTCTTGAGTAGGCAGTTCAATGCGCTGGGTGAGTCCTTCGGCGGTGATTGTGTTTTGTATGACAGTAGCATTGGGATCTAGGCTGTCATAGAGGCCAAGGTTAAAATCGCCTAGTATGATTATTCCGGATGAAGGCTTGGTATCCCTATATAGAAGTAGAGCTATGCACTCGTCGAAGGATTAAAGTGGGCCTGGTGGTCTATAGAGGACGTGGATGGTGGTGGTAGCGGTGTTGGGAAAAGAGATTTTAAGTGAGAATAGTTTCCCTGAACAAAATGGTTGGTTAGCTAATTCTCTGATGGACAGGCATGATTTGGCAATCAGGGCGAGCCCCCCTCCTTTGGCTGAGGTTCTGTCTTTCCTGTATATTGTACATCCCTCTGGGATAGCTAGTGAGAGTGCTGAGCCTGCTGCTGTATGTAGCCATGTTTCTGTGAGCAAGAATACGTCAATTTTGTTATTGGTGATAAGGTCGGAGATGTCAAGGGCATGGGTTTGTAGTGACCTAGCTTTGATAAGTCTGCCTTTGATGGCTGTGTCATTGGTGGTAATGGTCAGTGTAGTGTCGGCGTCAGGCGAGGCAGTAGTGACTAAGGAGGGTATACAGACATCTATTACACTTTCTGTTGCTGGAGCAGGTAATTGGGCACTATCTCTAATGCATGGGACAGGCAACACAATTGGCTCAATGGGAGCGGAATGCACTTGGGCACTATCTCTAATGCATGGAACAGGCAACACAATTGGCTCAGTGGGAGTGGAATGCAATTGGGCACTATCTCTAGCGCATGGAACAGGCAACACAATTGGCTCAATGGGAGCGGAATGCAGTTGGGCACAATCTCTGGTGCATGGAACAGGCAACATAATTGACTCAATGGGAGCGGAATGCAATTGGGCACTATCTCTAATGCAAGGAACAGGCAACACAATTGGCTCAATGGGAGTGGCATGCAATAGGGCACTATCTCTGGTGCCTGGAACAGGCAACACAATTGGCTCAATGGGAGCGGAATGCAATTGGGCACTATCTCTGGTGCATCGAACATGCAACACAATTGGCTCAATAGAAGCAGAGTGCAGTATTGCTGGGACAGGAAGCAGGCGACAAGTATAGCTTAGTTGGTGCACAATGCAGTAGCCCAATAACATTGATTCCGGGAGCATGCAGAATAGTTGTCTCCATTTGGTACTATTGGAGCTGTAAAGAACAGGCAGTGTATGTAGCTCAGTTGGAGCAGAATGCAGTTGGGCAGTAATGCTAGAACAGGAAGCAGGCAACAAGTATAGCTTGGTAGGTACAGGATGCAGTAGGCCAATAACATTGATTCCGGGAGCATGCAGCATAATTAGCACAGTAGGAGCAGAATGGTCAAAATGCAGCATAATTAACACAGTAGGAGCAGAATCGTCGAAATGCAGCATAATTAGCACAGTAGGAGCAAAATGGTAAAAATGCAGCATTATTAGCTCAGTAGGAGCAAACTGGTCAATATGCAGCATAATTAGCACAGTTGGAGTAAAATTAACAAAGTGCACCTGCGGAGTAACGCTGATGCCAGGAACATGCAGTGTGATAAGCTCAGCAAGAGCGGTAGGCAGTGGGTTAATGTTGCAGGTGTGAAGGAAAGTCAGCTCGGTTAGCGTGTGCGCGAGCTGGGCTGTTTGAGTTGGTAGGTGGGGCTTGCCACGAATCAAGCTCCGGGGCCGGTTTCACCTCTGCAAGTGATCGGTTGGAGCTGGGTAGCTTTGCAGCGACTGCTATGCGGGATTTGGAGTTGGCAGAGTTGACTTTGCTCAAGCCCATTGTCATGGTGCTGAGAGCGTTGTAGGTGGCAGCTTTTGCAGGTGTGCCAGAGCTGTTCAGAGGTAGGTGGGACGTGTGCATGTGGGCTATGTGAGGATCGGTATGAGAGAACCCACTGTGTTTGACGGCAGTGATCGAGTTCGCAGTTTTTCTTTTTTTGTTGAACTGGCACAGTGTTTTTGGAGCAATGCCAATGCGCAGCTTAGCGCATGAACAAAAGTCGCAAGAGCAGCATTGCAGCATGGTACCGTAGGGGTTGATAGGAATGGAGCAAACTTTGTAGTTTGTGGAGTAAGCAGGATTTGCCGCACATTAAATGTTGTGCAAAGGTCAGAGACTGTGGCCTTAGATGTAGTGGGGAGCAGTGTAGTGATCAAGTAGCTGCCAGAGGTGCGGCAGGAGCGGCTCTGGAGGTATGATTTAGGTGCTGATGCACTGGTAGTTCTCAGTGCTAGGCGAGAATTGCATGCACTTGTGGTGCATATGATGATGGCAGAGTTTGCTACTGCTTGGTGAGACTGCAAGCCGTTTACCTTATGTGCAGTGTTTATGGGCGGTTGAATGCAGGTTTGGTGTGCATGGAGTCGGCTGGTTAGTGGTAGGGCAGGCTTCAGGGCCAGACAGGAAGTGGCCTTGGGAGTAGGCCATCTTTGCCTGCCGTAGCTCCGCCATTGGTCCATTTACAGGCTGCAGGTGCCGGTGGCAGACTTCTTTACACATATTCCATGCAACCTTGTTGAAGTGGTAATTGAGGGTGTGCCGAAGTGCAGTCAATGAGGTGGCGGTTCTTGGGCTAGCGGGGGCAAGCCGTGGTTTTAACCCCCTGTGAGAGTCGGCGAGTGACCCTCCAGAGATTCGGTTTGGGGCTCTGGTGTTGAGGAGACACTTCGAACCTAGCAGGCGACTAGGGCACAATGCAATGTCGAGCTGGTGTAGATACAGTGCAATAGTTTGGCTGGTTAGAGGAACACAGTCACCAGCACCTTCCCAGCTGTTCAGGATGCGGGGAACACGGAGTAGAACAGGGAGCTTTGGCTGGTCTGGCCCTCCGATTGCTGTGAGGCCTTTGCAAAGGACTCAAGGAGAGGATGCTCCAATTCAGGGTCTGCTCTTCTGGCACAGAAGATCTGTTGCAGAGTGGTTAGTCCTGGTCCTCAGCATTGGTCACTCCCGATGTTCCCTGGGGACAGATCTTGTTACTGTCTTGTTTGGCTCCTTCTTCACCTCTGGCAGAGGGCTTCGAACAGTGCAACTGTCCCAAAGGAAGTCCAGGTGAGAATGTTCTGAACGTCTCTTCGGCCTTAAAGGATCCTTGAAGGACAGAAAGAATTCTGCTGCAGGGGTGCAATAGACGTTCTTTTAAAGGCACAAGTCCTCAGGTGATTGGTCTAAAGCTATCCTGCTTTAGGAGACCAATCCCTGCTCCTGTCTGGAGTGGATTTTGCCCATTTGATTCTGCACCCGAAGTACTTTTGCTCCAGAGGAAGCAGAGGAGACAGGAAAGGGAAAGAGAGATAGTGCCAAACAAGATGGTGGAAGGCTTCTTCCAGTATGCAGAGCACTCCTGCCTATCCTGCTCCTGCCCCCTTCGCTCCTACTGACAACATACACCTTTGGATATGCAGCACCCTGGTGTGAGGTGCTCCTCCTGAATGGGTGTGCTCCTTTGAAACCTGGGCTCAGGACAGCTTCCTGCAGTGCGGCTGTCTCTGGGGGAAGGGCTTACCGGCCATCCCAAAGAGAATAAAAGAGAGGCTGTGCCCTCTAGGTTTCTGTCCTGCCGTGTGTCAGTATCAGCCTGTCTGTCTCCAAATACACATTCTCTTGCACAGCAGGTGTGACTCACAGGAGCTGACACATGTGCCAATTGCGATGTGGCAACGATGATCATAAGTATTGCCATGCGCTTTGCCTAAAAGAAGGCATAGCTTATTCTTGGAGATTACACTTCCACCAGCATGGGGTGCTCATGATCATCATAGTTTGGGTACAGGGGGCATATCCTAAATGTAACCCCTGTGCTGCAGTGACTTTGCTGTTGCTGTGGCAGCCGAGTGAAATCTTGTGATCTTTGAACCTGCTCTGCGCCAGGAGCAGATCGGGTGCAGCGGATCAGGCTACTGATGCAGCAGGGCACAAGTGCCCTATGCTTTTGACATGGAATTGCAACAAAGGGGGATCTGGTTAGCAGATTACCCCTTTGGAGAAGGAATCACCCGCATCATTTAATTTACACATTTTTTTAAAAGCCAGGGCTTTGCACCCTTTCCAGATGGCAATTCATTACAATCTCTTCCAACCATTCCCCCCTTGTGCTTCACTTCACCCTCACCACTACTCTCACTAGCACCTTGCACTCTCTCCACACCCTCTTACTATACACTCTCTCTATGACTGTCACTCTCTCTCTACTTACCCTAAATGCTCTCTCTCTCTCTCTCTCTCTCTCTCTCTCTCTTTTTCTCTCTATCTTTCACTCTCCTTTCACACCTTTTTCACCCTCCTCACCACACTACACTTAACTGTTATCACTCTCTCACACACAATACTTTAACAGCTCTCTCACCAATAGTGCCACAGTCTCCTTACCACTCTGCTCAACCGTCCAACCTCCCTAGTCTCTTGATCCACCACCACTCCACATGCTCTCGCCCAAACACCTTTCAATTGCGTCTGTTCGGGCTGGGCTTTTATAGCCAAGCTTACCCTCTTTCGATACTCCTCCTATCACCCATTGGTGTCCCTGGCCACATTGAAGAGGGAAGGTCGGAATAGGCCCCATCCCAAAAGACCCTCCAGCCGGACGAAGCACCAAAGACAATATAGCCGCTGATCGTACGAGCTCACACCAATCCCCACTGCTCCCACGATGAATAACTATCACAAAAAATACACTCTTAGCCGACCTTAGCTGACCAATTACGGGGTCCGCACACTGTAAAAATTAGTAAATAGCAATTTTCAGAGATATTCCAGGCCTGACACCTGACATCGCCTTGTCCAATGATCTAACCTCTATATGGGCTTCCATAGGGGAACTACCACTCAATATTCAATCTGGAGTGGAGTTTTCTGGAGAAGGGCCCAGAGTGTGACGCCGTTGTGACACAATTCCTCATTAAAACTGGCCTGCGAGCCAGAATTATTTGAGATGTGCCTGGACTCACCTCCGTGCATTTGATCCCTGTTATTTGTTGGCTGTAATAAACCCAGTTGAACTTGCTACTTGTCTGGGTCATAAATTCCTTTGGGTTGGGAAGAAGTTAGACCTTCCATGAGTTCGGCATCCGTGGACTCCTAGCACGTCACTGTTTGCCTGGGAGTTCCCGCCTAACAAGTTGGTAGCAGAGCTGAAGATTCAAGGTGTCAGCCTGGGCAGAAACTGCCTTCTTCGCCGCCAGACCTGAAGGGCTGCAGGACCTCAGCGGGAATTGCGAGACAACCGTTTTGTGAATTATCCCGCCCGCGATCAGCAGAGAGTCCAAGGCAGACCAGGAGGCCGAGGTGAGCAGGTAACGGGGAGCCAGCGGCTGAGCAACGTCACTGAACAAGGAACATAAGTATTGGTCCAAACAATCAGCAATTAAGTGTGAGGGTGGGTATCACGTGTGCGGGATGATGGAAGCATTGATTGTAATATATAGTAGTGAATAGTGCTCAGTGAATAGCAGGAACACAAGCATGCTAATTGGGACCTCAGCAGAGGTAGAAGTCCCTTTTCTATGTCTAGGGAACGTTTGGTTTTAGAGGTAAAAAGTTCTGGTGATAAACCAGAACTATAGACTTGATAGGCTTGAACCATAGAAGTATGTCAGTAAGGTATTCCTATGAATTGTGCGCTTTAGCTTGAAGCATAGATGTCGGTATCCCCGTAAGGGTTAGCTGGAGCTATTCTAGAATGTGGAAGGTGCACTATTTGGTTAAGTCTCCTGGAGAGAGACATGTCACATGTTTGGCGATGCAACCGGTGCAGTTAGTCACGAGAAATAAAAGTATACTCTGCCCTGGAAAAGTTGGAAGACAGCTATAAGATTTTGTGGGGTTATTGAGGACTAGTACAGGTTTGAAGAACTGGTACATTATTCTATGTGTAAATAAATGATCTACCTACCTGTACAAACTTGGTGACGTCACCCATAGGTCGGTGCAAAGGATGGAGTGTTGTGACGGTGAGGAGCTAGCAGTGCGGATTTGGTATTGGCAGGGAGGTGAACGAGTGGCGCATGCGCAGGTTTGAGGTGGTGTGCCGGAGAATGGCAGCGCTGGTGAAGGAGGGGCTGTACGCGGAGTACGCATTGTAAGGTGCAGAGCCACTGGGGCTCGTAGCAATTGAAGGTGATAACCATTGCATTATTACTTTTTCTCCATTTTACAGCAGAGTATCGAAACCCTCGACTAGAGGTCAGGTAACCAATTAATGATGTATCCGATGTATAATGGGATGTTGGGGGGAGTAAAGCCAATATTACATCTTTGTAAGACCGTGTCACCATATAAAGATACAATTGTAAAGTATAGTATACAGTGGAAAAAGGACACTGAGGGTAAAACAATGAACCCATGGCCACCTAATGGCAGTTTCAACGAGGACGTGCTGCAATCGCTACTGACACACCTACAGAGCACATAGCAAAGAGACTAGCATATCGCATGTCCATATTCCAGTTGTGGCACATGTTCCAAGAGGGGGCGGGAGAAAGGCAATGGATGATGAGCCAACAAGAGGTAAAGGAAGGGTCCGACCCTTCTGCGCCTCCTCCAGCCCCGCCTAGTGTCATATCTGATGATGCAGAGGAGGAACAGGGCATGTATCCTTTAAGGGAACTAAGAGCAGTGGAGGGTTATTCACATCCTACGTATAAACCACCACCATACGCCAAAGACGAACAACAGCGAGTTACAGGGCAGGCCGTCAGCAGCACCGAACTCGACAAGGAGGGGCTGCAGCACACAAAACAGAGTTCGAGGGAATAGAGGCGGAAGAATGGCTAGCAGCACAGATACTTCTGAAATTAAAGGGGACAACAACAGGGGCGGCCGGAGGGGCACCAAAGGCAATAGAGAGCTTGGAATTGGGACAAGGATGTCATGGATAGGCATCGCAGGTGGAGGAGGAGCAACTACAAAGGGACAACGCAGATAGGTTAGAACGTGAGGACAAAGAACGGAGAAGGAAAATAGAAATGGAAGTGCAACAGAGAGAGCGGGGAAGGAAAGAGGACTTCCCAGTATTGGAGAGGGAGAGAAAAGAGATAGTGGAGCAGGACCGAAAGGAGATAGTAGGAGGACAATGGCGGTGAAGGAGAGGGAAGAGTGGGAAAAGAAGGGAGAAAGGGGCAGAGATGGCAGCATGGAGGAAGAAAATATTACTGCAGGAAACACATAAGTATGAGGAGAAAAAGCTAAAGAAGTTAAGGTTGGAAAGGATGGCAAGAAAACGAAACAGAGAGTATGAGGATGCCCGGGTGATAAGGCAGGCAAGTGAACACATTACACTAGAATTGGATAGGAAAAGACAAGATGAGGAGAGGCAAAGGGAATGAGACAGCATACACGTAACTAAAGAAGGTTCATCAGGAAATAGCGCAGCACGCCTATGGGTACGAGAAGGGGAGAACAGATATACATTGACAGATATTGATCTCAATGAAGAACACAATTCATGCCCAATCACGCGAAATCTGAACCTTTCAGAGGGATTCTGTAGCAACATAGACAAAGGGTCTGACACTGAAGACTGTGATGATGAGAGAGGGGGGACAAGCAAAATGTTTCTCGCAAGGTCGGGTGAAGGAACATCATGGGAGTGTAGGTTACCAAACCAAAGGGAGGGAGGACAGCCCACAGAAAAGCAAACACAACACCACACTTCAAACGAGGATGGTGACACCACACCATACCTTGGCAGATTAAGGGACCTCCCAGGGCGCAGGAGAGAAGATGCCAAACTAGCAGAATCCAGAGGACTACTGTTGAGAGCACACAACCTAATACAACGGGCTGCTACATTAGAATGGACACCTGCATTAGAACCGATAGACATGTGCGCAGACGCTGAGGACGAAAGAGGGCCTATTCAGATTAGAAAATATAGACGGACACCACAAGAAACAGCAGAATACTCTGAGATGCCCCTGCTAGAAAGAGGAGGAACAAGGCCACAGTGCGTGCCTTGGAAACACACATACAAGGAAAACATTAAATACAGACTGCCCTCACTAAATGAAGGGGTGGGCAAATGTATTTATGAGATGGAGAAGCTAACAGCAGGGCACAGGCCAGCAGTGGGTGACATCAAGGGACTGCTGGTCTCCATATTGGGTGACAAAGCTGACAACATTTGGAAGAGGGCTAGGTTCCTAGGAGTGACCATACAAAATACAGCCCATGACGGGTCACCATCTGCCAATTGCAGGGCCGCAGTATGGCAAGCATTGTGGACACAATATCCAGACATGTCAGAATGACGATGAGCATCCTGTTAATTACATTCAAAAGATTCAGGAGTGTTGGCGCCTTGAAACTCGAGAGCCGTGGGAAAAAACAATAGCAATCTTTTATCACATCTTGGTACAGGGACTACCAGAGCCTGTGCAGAAAATCTTGAAGAAACTGGTGGGAATGGAAGTAAAGGCCTGGGAGAGATACAGCTCACCATAGTACATCATTGTAGGCTATGGCAGGAGAAGGCAAAACAAAAGGAAGAAGAGAGAAAAGCAGATGAGGCGAAGTTAGTACAAAATAAATTGTCAAAATATGCACTGGAAGGGGCACTTATAACAAACCCCACCTCACAGATACAACCACTGACAACACAGCCACAATTCCAGCCACAGATACCGCACCACACCATGCAACAATATGCACCACCCATGGGAGGAGGATACATGGGAAGGGGCGGGTACCAACAGAGTTATCGGGGAAGGAGAAGTTTCCAGAGGGGCCGGGGTTTCAGATCACAATCACACCAACCTCCAGGGGAGGCCTGGGGGTATAACCAACAAGTGCCCCAAAGACCTGGAGAATTTGCGGGCAGATTCCCATGGCAAGGAAGGGAACCACCCCAGTGCTGGACCTGCGGGCAGCTAGGACACATCTTGCATGCCTGCAGGAATAGGGGGCTGCAACAAGGGTGGGGAGAGCAGGGGCAGCAGGGCTACCAAGGGGGACAGGACGGCTATTACCCCGAAGACATGCAGCAACAAGGACAGTCGCCGAACACTCAACAGCAGGTACCACATCCAGTGCAGACACAGCCTCATGCTGCATGCATAACACCACCCATGACAGCACCACAATTGACAGCACTACTACCCCAATATTTGCAAGCAGCACAACAGCAAATACAGGACCTTCACTCCCCTGAACCCATGGACACAATGGCAACAGTACCTGTCTGAAGAGTGGGAGGGGTCACCATAGTGGGGAAAAACACTTACACAGGGAACAAATTATTGTTGTACCCTCAGCAGGACAGCCCACAGACAAACATATTGTGTCCCCTCCTGTCAGTCACACCCAATCCTGCAGAGGAACCTCCCATCAGGGTGGCGATAGGTGAAAAAACATTTTACTTTCTTGCTGACACTTGGGCGATTAGGTCATGTATTCAGAAAGGGACATTTGCGTTGTCAGGCAATGGCATGAACACTCAAGGATTCTCTGGGGCTCGAGAAGTGGTTCCTTTTACTGATAACATCTCCCTATCTATAGGAGATCATGTGGGGGATGAACATAAAATTAAAACCTGAAGATATTCTGCCGCGGGTGAAGAAATACCCCTGACCTAACAAGCAGATAAAGGCATTTTATATTAATGCCCTCATTGAGAGGGGTATCCTGGTACCATCAGAATCTCTGTGCAACACTGCAGTGTATACCGTATGCAAGGCGAACAAGGGGTCATGGTGTTTTATACTAGATTTACGCCCTCTTAATCACATTGTTGAGGCAGAGTATCTGGTAGCAGCCAACCCTGCAACAATCCTGTGTGGAATTCCTGCGGAAGCCACCTGCTTCACTGTGATCAATCTCAAAAATGCATTCTTCTCAGTACCACTACATCCAGACTCACAAGGTTTGACAAGCTTTATGTACCGCAACCAGAAGTGACTCACCATCTATATTTAACAGAGTAATCCAAATGTATTTCGGGAACATCCAGACAGAAAGTACGGTCTTACAGTATGTAGATGGTATCCTCATTTGCAGTAAAACAGAAGAGGAGTGCAGGACAGACTCAGTACACATGCTCACTGTACTAACAGACAAAGGATACAAGGTAGACAAGGCCAAACTCCAGTACTGTCAAAAGGAAGTACTTTACATTGGACAGCTAATATCCAAAGACGGTAGGAACATTGCCTCAAATAGAGCCTAGACAATACACAACACACCACAACCTAAAACAGTGAGGGATCTGCAGCAGTTCCCCAGCCTGTACAATTATTGCAGAGCATGGGTTTCTGACTACAGCATGTACACAGAACCACTTCTTAATGCACTTAAGGAAGCACAGAAAGGAGCAAAACCACTGGTATGGACATGAGAGATGACTGATGCTTTCAACGAGCTGAAGGAAGCAATATGCATGGCTCCAGTGTTAGGGGCCCCAGACTATATAAAGGAATTCTTCCTGTTTTCATACAACAACAGTGTACTAATGAAAGCAGTACTGACACAGAAAACAAGCATGGGCCATAAGCCAATTGCTTACTACGGTGGATAACTTAACCCAGTGATGAAAGGACACTATCCGTGCAAACAATCATTAGCTGCTGCAGCCTTCACAGTGGAACGAGCTTGAATAATAACCATGGGGGGCACAAACACCTTTTATGTGGAACACGCCCTGTTTGAAATACTGCACAAGCCAAAGAACAACTTGACAACACAGAGAGCATCAGGTTATGAGATAATACTGTCAAAAGCAGAATTGAAGATAATAAAACTATAAATCCAGCTTTATTTATGGCAGACATCTATGAACCAGGAGATTGGGCTCATGAATGTACCAAGAACATAGAGCAATTAACTGAGACACGCCAGGTGGAGGAAGATGCACTTGAGGGTGGAGAAGTACTGTACATTGATGGTTCTTCAACTATCGACCAAAGTGATGGGATCAGGAGGACTGGGGCTGCTGTAGTAAGATTGAAGGAAGACTGGACAAGTGAGGTAGTGGCGAGGGATCGTTACCTCCTCATTACTCAGCACAAGCAGCAGAACTAGTGGCACTAATACTGGCTCTACAACACAGCGTAGAAAAAAGAGTGACAATCTACTTTGACAGTGCTTATGTCACCTCAACAGTACATTCAGGATTGGCCAGGAAGCTCAGGAGAGGGTACAAGAGAGCTGATCCAGTACAGCATGCCCTATTGTTGGGAGAATTGATTGAGGTAATAAAATACCCACAGGAGTTAAAGTTACTGAAGTGCGAAGCACACACTAAAGGAGAGGACACCATCTCAAGGGGAAATGATGCAACAGACTATGAGGCAAAATGCACATCATATTTTGGTGAGATGTGGGAATGAAAGGAGCGGAAAACTGCAACGGGAGGGGTGAAACAGATGGTGATGAAAGAAAGATACAATTATCTATCAGAAACTCAAATAATGCAACTACAGGGAGCTGCACCCAGGGATGAAAAGGAGCTCTGGTTAAAAAGAGGATGTTCAATGTCTCCTACAGATGCCCTATGGCGACAGAACAACACAGGGAAAGTGGTCATGCCTCTTGCATTACTAAAAACAGCACTTACGCAGTTGCATCATCCAACACACACACAGGAAAAGAGGTCATTGCAGCACACATTGGAGAATCATGGTTCTGTCCAAACCTAAATGAACATGTTGCACATTTTATCAGTAACTGTTTAATGTGCCAGCAGTTCACTGCTGGACACACCCTCAGAGTTGTGAGAGGAGCAACACCTAGACCCGAAGGCCCATTCCCGCATCTACATGTTGACTACGTGGACATGATCCAAGTATGTCCCGGATACTGCTACATGATAGTGGTAATCTGCCCAATTTCCAGATGGATAGAGGCTGGGCCCTGTTCCCATGCCGACGCCTGCCAAGCTGCTAAATTCCTGGTCCAGGAAGTATTCCCAAGAGGGGTGTTTGTGAGGTTCTGAGGTCTGACAATGGCCCTCACTTCACCAATGAGCTATTAACCATATCACTACCCTGTTAGGGATAAAACACAAATTTGCATGTTTCGTACCACCCGCAAGCAAATGGAGTGTGTGAACGCCTCAATGGACTCCTGAAGGAGCACATTGCCAAGACTTAGCAGAGCACCAAGAAAAAACTGGCTTCATTGTTTACCACTGGCACTATTCGAACTGCACAACAACCCTGGGTCCGACCACCATTTAACACCCCACGTGGTGGGGACAAGATGGCACATGCACCTACCATTGGCTCCTCCCACTAGGGCCCTAAAAGACTGTGATAATGTTGATAAAGTATTGGGTCAGGAAATGTTTGACTATGTCACTTCACTGGTTTCTAGTGCTTCTTTTATCTCTCGCCAGATACAATGGACCCAGGGCAGGCCAGAAGACAACATACAAGAAGACAATAACGACACTGAACAAGAAACTCCAAAAGAACATACAGTACATATCAGTGATCTGGTTCTCCTGAAAAATTTTACCAGGCGCTGGAACACACTCTACTTTTCAGGGTCTCACGTTGTTGAGGCAGTCACAGAAAGAGCAGTAAGATTAGAAGGAAAGAGCGTTTGGAATCATCTGCAGGACATCAAGCCCTAGAAAGCATCGGCCTCGCCCAGAAGTGCAACTGCGGAGATCAACAGGGCCAACGCTACAGCTACCAATGACCCACAAGAAAGCACAGATGTCACTAATACCCCTGAAGTAGGGACTACTGGCCACCCTATGGTCAGTCGCTCCCAAACCACTGAAATCCCCACAGCAATATAGGTAAAAATAGACAAATTAAGAACACTGTCCCGTCCCCTATCCCAGCACCTGCCCATTGTCAAAGCTACAACTCAGCAACGTGCACACATCAGCAGTAACACAATGTAACTTTCTCTTTTCCTCGCACATGCAGGCTATGCACATTTGACAGCTGTAACACGATTTAACCTTTCTTCTTCTTCGCACATGCAGGGTGCTGCGACTGTGATATCATTGTTAGAAAGATTACTTGATGTTACCCCCTATTGATCGTCCTGAAGCATTTTCCAATCAATTTGTCCATGCTATAAGAAGACCCAGACGCTTTAGAGCACGATCCCCTGAGATTTACTTCCTGGTATTTATAGAGTATTTCACCAAAGCATACCCACAACTTGAACACAGTGCATATGCTGTCCTCCCAACGTTGAGAAACTCCTCTATACAGAACATTTGGGAAGAGATCTTTGCATGGGCACTTAGTGATTACTTAGTTTGCGGAGCTTAAGAGACTACAGTACTAATATAATAACGCCTTTTTTGCGATTTTGAGTCGGACAACTTTATCATCTCATCAGCTGCTCAAAAGTGGCATAAGTGGTTATGGTAAATAAAATAAAGATTGTCATGTTTGTTGTGTGGTTCCTATCATCCACCGGGCTCTTAGGTACTGCCTTCTGGCAGCTGTACTTTGCTACGCATGTCACTGCTGCATAGCTCAATAACACTTCCCTGACCCAAGCAGCAAGGACTACCATGTCAGGTGGAAATGAAGACACTGCTGATAAGGTAAGAAGAGGTAAGCGCAGTGTTGGCACAGACAAGAAGGGAGTTCACACTTATCTCACAGACACAGCACATGTAACGAACAACATGTGGTACAATCATGGGGTCTGCACACTGTAACATTAGTAAGTAGCAATTTTCAGGGATAATCCAGGCCTGATATCTGACATTGCCTTGTCCAATTAACTAATCTCTGTATGGGCTCCTATAGGGGAACTACCACTCAATGTCTAACCCAGAGTGGAGGTGGAGTTGCGTTTTATGGAGAAGGGCCCAGATTGTGACAAAGTTGTGATGCAATCCTTCACTAAAACTGGCCTGCGAGCCAGAATTTGTTGAGCTGTGCCTGGACTCGCCCCATGCATTTGATCCCTGTGGTTTGTTGGCTGTAATAAACCCAGTTCAACGTGCTTCTTGTCAGGACCATTAAGTTCCTTTCTGCTTGCCTCGGTGTTCCCTCATACCAACATGCTCCAATTTGCTAATCTCGAGCTAAGCTATCCCTCTGGGGGTTGGGAAGTTTCCTGGAAGGCTATAAGAAGGGTTTTAGCTCTGCCCCATTTCAATCTCCATGTTCGGGGTGGCAGCCATGTGCTCAGGCTGCTTGTTTCTGCATGAACTTGTAAGGTTCATTTCCAATTGAGTTTGGAGAAGACTTCTGTTTCTCCTCTACTCCTGTGGGGTCCCTTCTCACTCTTAGTTCATTTTCTGCTGCATCACCATTCCCTTGGTGCCAGTCTGGAATTGGTAGTTCACTTGTTGGGTTTCTCCTCTCTATTTGGCAGGAATTATACTAGGACATTTCCCCTGGTTGCAGTCTGGGTTTTATTGGTTGTGCAGAGGTGTATTTTGGGAGTTACAGTTCTGAAAAAGACAAAAAAAGAACTCTGGCCAGAAGAGAAGCTGACTGGCATTGTGGAAGGGAAAGTGGTGGCAGCAGTAATAAGCATATTACACTCAGGGGGACAGGGACTGTCCCTACCCACTACTCCCTCGCCCCAATTGTGGGAGGGATCACTGCCACCACTTGACAGAATCAAGACCCCTAACCCTGTCACATAACACATAATTCAGAAGAATCAGTTACATTATATGGAAACATAATTTGGTTTTTCAATTATCATATCCTACTAGTAACCTATTATGTCTTACAAGAAAGCAAAACTTTCCTGATTTCAACCACAAACATTTCTAGATAATTGTCATTAAAAGTGACAAGTTGGGTTACAATTATATGGTGATCTGAGAAAAAAGTTTTTAGATCAACACCATTGACAAGACCTTTGGAAGTGGTTCTCCTGTTGAAGCATAAGAAATGATTACCAGGTGGGAGCTTTTATTTTGGAGATCCAAAACCCCTTGATGTATTAAAGTGTGACACAGGCATGATATTATAAAATGGAAATAGAAGAGGAATCAACAAATTCAGTGACAAAAGGAGTGCCAAATCCTTCTATTTCTGTGCAATGTTACTTAGAAGGATTATGTTAGTTATTCAAATCAACATTATTTTCTTGGGAATGAGAGGGAGAAACCAACCTCATTCCCTATTCTACTTGAGGGAGTAGAAAGCTCTGTTCAGGATTTATGTATGTAAACTATCATTTTCATAGACCTATAAATGTATGAATCCCTGCAAATCTGTGAGGTACATTGTTCACCAGAAGAAATCCGACCGCACACACATAGTGCGAGTCTCCAGCCCTGAAGAAAGTGGTTACACTTACTGCTATACCGCTGAAACCGGTCGGCTTTTCGTGTGATCTGAGTAGACCAACACTGATCAGGAAGATCCCTACATCAGATCTCCTCTTCTGATCCCAACACCAAGACAGGATCTCTGACTTTTACTGATAGGGGAACGGAGCTCACGTATATATAATATTTTAAAAAAGCAGATCTCCGAAATCTTCCCCCTAAACAAATAGGAGTTACCTCTGTCTACTAGTCAGCTCTGACTAGCTATAGTCGAGGTTTAACACTCTATAATTTTAATTAGTTGTAAAATCCAGAAAATGCGAATAAAAAAGTCATTGTTTATTTGGAAAACAACGTTGAAAATAAACCCCAAATTGTGTAGGACCCTGAAGGCAAAACTCAGGAATCTTTAACAATGGAGCAAAAACCCAAAAGAGAAGCAATAACAGAATAAATGTAACTCGAATCCGAGTGTGATATAACATTGTTCACCACCATTGCTAACCCTGATATTATTTGTTCCTGTGAAAACCCAGGGAATTAATTAATAATGTGCTGCTGACCAAGACATGTATACCCTGTTCAATGGTAGATTTCAGGACAATCTATTTTAAATCAATTTTCACTAAGTTTAATTTACAGGCTCACTCCCCCTTCTGCGACTTAGCCTGTGAACAGGGTTCCCCAAAATACTTTTAATTGCTATCTGGGATTTGATTAATTCTTGGGACATTTGTCTAAATGCTTTGAGATCATTGTATGACTTTTGGTTGGCCTTTCTAAGGCCCAGGCGAGGTAGGTGTTTTTAAGAAAGTCCTTTGTCTCAATTTAACACAATTATGCCATTAGGCTGCTGTTTAAGGCCTTGACCGTGGGGACATTGTTTTCCTATCTAACGCTGACACTTCCACAAACAACCTCTTCAGAGTTCAATCTAAGTTGACAATGTTGAGGTTACATGTATATACTCTCTTTGCATCATCTGTATGGGTAATGCCAATCTAATCAAGTGTAGGCCTATAAACAAATGTAACCAGCTCTGTCAGGTTCTCTATGCAAAATGGCAGCACACATGCAAAACACATTTTAAATAACATTTTCTTTTTTTTATTATAGCCTGTAGCATATTATGGTTGTCCTGTCAGTTTGTATTATCTCTTTAACCTGGGAATGATAACATGTGATCTAACAGTTAAGAAAGGAAAGGAAGGGTGAGTCTAAGCAGCTGCGTAGGGCAGAGATTATGCGGTCTAGTCCAATTTGCATACATTGATCATCTACAAAAAAAGAGCCTTAAGCAGGGAATGAAAGGGATGGGGAAAATGAAAGAGCAGCAAAACAAGAAGGCACCAGCAGATTAGCAGTGATTGATAGGAGGCCCACTGCAAAAGGAAAGAGATTGGAAGGATACTTAAGTATGAAAAGAAAGGGGTGGGAAAATGAAAGGGACCAGCAAATTAAGAATGCATCAAATATTATCAGTGGTTGACAGGTGGGTGGAGTAGGGGCCATGTGGCCTCGATCCACTTGCACCAACTGACCAAGTGCCTTGGATTTATGCCACTGTTTTTAAAAGAAAATGTAGATTATTTCAATTACTTGGGTATTCGCTAAGTAACAACTGTTTTTAGTTTTGTAAATCACTACAGAGGTAAGTCAATTCCTGAAACCCTAGGAGTGTACAATTCACAATCTAAATTAGTTACACCTTATGGAGCCGAATAATGGGGACACACAGACAACTGTATTTTGAACATACTAGATAATGTCTTCTTAACAACATTCTGGCACTGTATGTAGGAACCCCTAATATTTCACTGAAATTTCGACTTGTAATGGGTAGAATATTAGTCCTTTGCTCTTTTGGATTCGACATGCTGCCAACTTTATATTTTAAAGTATACAGTTGCAATGCTAGATGTACCGAAGCATTGACTTGGGTGTATATGTGTTCCGAGGACTTTTATCAAAATTAACGTTAAGCAACTTTGTTAGATGCAATTGTTTGATTTATGATCCGAATCAAGTGAATATCCCAGTAGAAAA
Source organism: Ambystoma mexicanum (assembly GCF_040938575.1). NCBI lineage: Eukaryota > Metazoa > Chordata > Amphibia > Caudata > Ambystomatidae > Ambystoma > Ambystoma mexicanum. The sequence continues at coordinate 705,833,350 of NC_090929.1, read as the reverse complement.
TGTACAATTTAGTAATTTTTGATCCCGTTTCTATTGGCAGTAACCACAACACACACACATATATATATATATATATATATATATATATATATATATATATATATATATATATATATAATTGTTTTTTAAGTGGAAGGTTGTGATTTACTGTTGTTCGCTTTTAAGATAATGTTTTGTGGGTGTTGGCAGCTGGAGTAATTTTACTAACTCATTATGCTAGTGATGATCGTTATTTGTCAAATTGTTCAGTGAGATGTATGATTTATTTATGTTTATATTTGTAAAGTGCCTAAGCCCTGAGGCATCAGGATGCTGTTGCGAACCAGTTACATGATACAAAAGCTTCAGCAGAAATGTATCATCCCGCCCACAACACACAGACAAGGTACAGTACATTTTATTGTGGTAGTGAGTCATTGTTCTCTGGCGAGTTTAAGGAGGACCGCTAGGCAAATAGGCAAGTTTTCAGGGCTTGACGAAAGGCCCTGTAGGAGTCCTCTGCTCTTAGTTCAGGGGGGAGGGCATTCCACTGGTTTGCGGCCACTGAGGGGAAGCTCACCCCACCTCTTTTGGTTCTTTTCACTTTGGGCTGGGGCAGCCAATGAGTGTGGATAGACCTAACCGGCCCGCTGGACTTTGATCCTACAATTTTCTTAGCAAGGTATTGCGGGGCAGTGTTGCTCAGACATCTCTGGGTAATAAATACTGTTTTGAAGATAATCCTTTCTCTAATAGGGAGCCAGTGCAGCTTTTTTTCTGGCATCAGTGATGTGGTCTCTTTTGGGAATGTTTAAGGCTGCTCAGAGAGAGTTGTTTTGGATTATCTGTAACTTATTGATGTTCCGTTTTGAGGTCCTGGCAAAGAGTACATTGCAATTGTCCAGTGTTTCCCCAGTGATTGCTCTTGCAATAGTTAGGCAGCTCGTGGGGTACTTGTTAGGGGGAATTCTCTTCTAAGGCTAATTTCCCTTACCTATAGAGTCCCCCAGCAGCTTTGCTGGATTTGAGGGGTTTATTTTTTCTCCTGCTTAGAGTGAGACACTTTTTCCCACTCTTAGACATATTGCTGATTTGTGTTTTTGTGCTTATGGTCTATGGGGTTTTTCACACTCTCATAGGTATCATCTTTTTGCATGTGTATTACACAGCACCCTCAGTGCAGTAACCCAGGGGTGTCATACTGACCCCCAAACATAGACTCCAGACCCTTGGACTGACTACTGTCTCCCAGGGCATGTAAAGTCCCCATTGACTTTACTAGTCAATAGTTATGAACAAAACCAGTACAACCCATCTTACTATGGAAGTACTGGAAAGGGTTAATAGTTTTTCCCTAGTGTTCATTTTCGAGAGGTTATCGTCCAGTCCCTCTCTCCAAAGTTTCTGGCTGGTGGCAGTGGTTACTACCATAAATATTCAACCACGAACATTTTCCTATGGAATTCACCCATTGTTCGAGGCTACCACTTTTACTGACAGCCTCTAACATACCGCCGGTTTATTTTATTATTAACTTTACTCCGGTAGGGTTTTATTGCCAGATCTTTGATAATATTTCTTTCTTGTGTCTTTCTCTGAAATCCTAACCCAGGTCGGGGATCCTTTGTTCGTCCTTTTGGCGGGCTTCTGCACAGAAGCCCTCCTTTCGGCGCCACTGAGTCTCGGGTAGACAGGATGTGTGGGAGGGGGAATAGGCACCCTGGACAGGGTTGCCTAAGCAACCCAAGTCAGGGTTGCCTAAGCAACCCAAGTCGCACTCTGCCCTGATAGGCTGGGGGATTATCCCGCCAGGATAACCACCCCGCTGTGTGAGTGACAGCTAGGCTGTATGAATGGGGGTTCTTCTGCATAAAAGCAGGGCTCTGAGGACTGGAGGACAAGACCTCGCCACTGGACCTAAGAAATCCGAAGAGGAGAGAAGTCGAAGACATCTGCAAACGACTGAACCACTGGTGAAGCCCGGCTGCAGATCCTCACCACTTTCCTCCAACGACCCGACTCTTCCCCTGCAAGAGTCTTCTTCCCTTGAGCTGGTGGGGCCAACCCATTCGCCAATCGCCTTTCAGGACCTGCCTTGGTTGAATCGCCAGTGCCAAGCACTTGGAGACCGGATAGCCAGGCACCCGTCCACCACGACCTCGATTTAAAGCAACGTACCTTTTATTCGGTTTTGGTTTCACCGCGGCTGGCTTCATCCCTGGGCAGTGCAGTGAATCGAACCTTCCTCCACGACGAGAGCCTCTCTTCGTCTGCTGGATCTCCCGAACTGCAGGAACTGGCAGGATCTACTGCCACCGCAGGAGCCTCATCCACTTTTAAGGTTCATTGTTCCGCCAGGCCTCCCGTTTCGTTGGGTACTGCTAAAGGTGTTTTAAATCCTTTACTTACCTTCTGGGCTGGCCGCCCCCCTTCGTCTAACATTGTATTTTACCTTCTGTAACCGCCTTTCAAACGTTAACCAAAGACTTGACTGCAGTTACTCGAACAGTTTGATCCTGGGCACTTTGCCTTGTACCACTGACTCTGGCACAGGCCTATTGACTCTGGCTAAATCTGTTACAACTGCCTTCTCTAGATTGCTTTTCCTCAATAAATGTGTTGGTGCACCTAAACTCTTATAACCTTCTTTTCCTTCCCCTTTAAATATTGTGAGGTGCCATTTTGCTGGCTTTTCACCTAAGTATTGCTTATGCTAAAGTACTGCCTTGCCTAACCTGTTCACAATCCAATTGGGAAGTGTTGCTGGTGTGTTTAGGAGTCTAACCCTGTATAACTTGACCTTTCCCTCCCTCTGAAGAAATAGTTGGAGTGCCATTTTTGCTTGGTTTTACACTGTGCCATTTTTCTCAGTTTTCACTCTTGCTCATACTTGTCTATAATTTAATTAGGGAGTTGTGTACACTTTTCTTGACTGTTGTAACTTGCTTTAATGATAGTGATTTGTGTGTGGAATTAAGAGTGTGTAAAATAAATATATATATTCTTTTTGATACAAAGCTTTGGTCAGTGTTTCCTTTTTCCATAGTATTGTAGTCCTATTGTGTAACCCCTGAATACTGCTCATCTCCCTCTTGAGATAAGTCTGACTGCTCAGCCACAACTACCAACTAAATCTGTGCGGTACAGACTGATACCAAAGGGGATTTATTGCATATACCTGTAGTCCTAATCTTCTGTAGTGCTCCCTAAGGGAACTGCATAGGATTCTGCCTAATAGTACTGGAACTGTCTAGCTGAGTTGTTAAGTTTGGCGGTCTGAGCTTCAGAGGAGGCCACCGCACTCACTTGTTTGTTGAGCGCTAAAGAGGCATCCAGATCGATGCCCAGTGTTTTTACAGCCGTTGATACAGGGATCTTGATTCCAACTATCCTGAAGGTGGTGTACTGGGGGCTGAGCTTCTGCCACATAGCAGGAGAGCCTACCAGGAAAATCTCCATCTTGTTGTTCAGCCATAAGCGATTTGTGGCCATCCATGTCTGGATAGTTGTGTACACTTTGTTGAGCCTGAGGGAGTCTTCGTCGTAGGAGCCTGACAGGGGAAGGAGTATTTGGGTGTTATCGGCATAGTTGGTGTAGGATATGCCAATGTCATCCAGTAGGTCAAACAGGGGTTTGGTGAATATGTTGTACAGGGAGTGGGAGACGCAAGAGCCTTGAGGAACGTCACACAGTATGGGGATAGGCAGGGCCCTAGTATTGTCTGAGAAGACTCTCATGGGTCTGCCCTCTAGGAAATATGCTATCCAAGCGGTGGCCTCATGGGAGAAGTTAGCAGAGACCGTGAGGTGTTGGCAGAGGGTCTCATGGTCTACTAGGTCGAAAGCGGCTGAGAGATCCAATAGGAGGAGGATTGCTGCTGTGGCCTCATCTCTTAAAGCGTCCAGTTGGATCTTTAGATCCAATAGAGCTGATTCGGTGCTGTGACCTGGGCGGAAGCCTGATTGCCGAATCCCTAGGATATGATTAGATCCCAAATAATGTTGGATTTTAATGTAGACTGCTCTATCCAGGATCTTAAGGAGGATGGGTACTGTAGTAATCGGGCAGTAGTAGTTGGGCATAGCCGGGTCCAGAGATGTTTTTTTCAGTAAGGGGAGGACCCAGGATTCTTTGAGGCTGGCCGGGACCAGGTTGTCTGAGAAAGAGGCATTGAAGAATTTAGTGATGAAAAGGACTAGGGCTTTGGAGCAATCTTTGATCAGCAATTTATTATTATTATTTGGATGGTTTGAGGTTTCCGAGGATATTGGCTGTTTCTTGTTCTGAGATATCTCTAATGTGGAATGGAGGTGCAGGTTGTATTTTAGTGATGGGAGGTGAGTTGGGAGTGGTGATAAATGCTTTTTTATTAGCAATTTTTTGCTGTAGCGTGCATATTTTGGTGCGCATGGCATTCTGAATGTTAGTGCACCACGTTTCATCTTTCTTGAAGCTGTTAGGGGCTGGGACAGGAGATTTTATTTCTCTGAGTATTTGGAATAATTCTTTAGAGTTGGAGCTGGCAGTCGCTATTCTGGTATTGTAGACTTCAGCTTTGGCTGCTGAGATGGCTTGTTTGTATTCTTTAGCAATCTTATTAAATCTAATTTTATGGAGGTCTGGTGTTTTTTTTTCTAAGTGGTTCCACCTGCCTCTTCTGAGAGCGCAGAGCTGGGAGGTTAAGATGTGAACCAAGGGTTGAGGTGGCAGCTCGGTTTGGATTTTCTGGGGAGGAGCAGTCCACTAGGTTTACTGCATTGATCAGCCTGTTGACATAGATGTCAGCTGGGCTTTGAGGGTCAGTATCATTAATGCGTTTCAGGCTGAGTGGCGAGAAGGAGGGTACAATCAACTCTTTGTTGATTTTGCATGAGCTGCGGGCTAGTGTGAGTCTCGACCTGTATTTTGGCTATTCAGTGTTTGATTTTGGACCACTATCTACACCTCAAACCCTCCAAAATGGAATCTCTTTTTCTCCTTCCACCACTATTCCTCCCCCCCTTCTATTCTCCTTTCTCCTTCCTCTCTTCCAATTTTTCCCACTTCTCTGAACCTCTGTGTTATTTTCGACTCGTCCATATCTTTTTCTTCTCATAGTTGTTCTGTTGCCCACTCCTGTCCTTTTCATCTCTAAAATGTCTCACAAGCCCATTCTTTCCTTTTTTTCATGGCACTAAAATTCTTGTTTTATCTCTCATTTTGTTCAGCTCTTCTACTGCTCTGCCCTGCTTCTTATTCTTCCTGTCTATCTCAGCACCTCTCTGCTTCATTTACAACTCTTCTACGTGTCTTTTTTTTCTTTTCGTCTCTCTCTCTATCCTTGTCACTCTATTTTTCCTGCACTCCAGTCTCTTGAATGGCTCTCTTTTGAATCTTGTTTACTTATCCACTTTCTCTGAGTCACCTTTAAATATCTTCATGATATGGCTCCTCCTTATCTTTACTCTCTTATTGTTTTCTATTCCTCTTCTCATTCTCTTCATTCCCAGTCCCTGTTTCATCTATCAGTCCCCTGACCCCTATTTGTCCAATTCTGTTTCTGTTCCTTTTTTTCTTCTTGTTCCTCAATTCTGAAACAAACTTTATCTCAATCTTAGATCTTTGCCTTCTTATATCTTGTTTTATTCCCATCTCAATGACTATTTGTTATCTTCATGGACCTATATCTACTGTTTTATTCTTTGTTAAGCACTTTGGGGTATAGCTCTATATAAATGCAATAAAATACAGTTACAAATTGAACTTGACTCTTGGAAAGAGGGTGGTGGGCATAAGACAACCCACAGCTGACAAAAACAGATACCTGCAGTCATTACACCTAACTACTGCTAATACTGTGAGCAAACTAGAGTATGAGACCCTTGCATCTTTTGAAGCAAAACACTACCCTTTCCCGGTCCTCATCACTGAAAGCCATCTGTCCCTCTGTCAAAACATTACCACAACTAAGTGTCTGCTTGACTGAATGGTTGGCATCATATTGCGGCAGCCTGAACAGCACCTGAGAGAACTGACTGCTGAACCCCAAAGTATGGGGTAGCAGGAGGAAATGACTGCATATGTCACCATAGTTGCCTGTTGAAACCATGCTCTGCATCTGGATAATCTCCAGCTAGACCACTTTGCCATTGCTGTAGCCTTTGTTCTTGGGCTCTCCCAGAACTTTGGTTGGACCCTCAATCATTCACAAGACCTTGTGGCCCTGCACCAGACCAGTCATGACGTCGACAACTTTGGCTCCTTCAAAGTCCTCTCCTGCCACTTCTCGCTCTCCCGGACTGACACAGTCATCTTCCATCTCATCTACAGATCACCCAAATCCAACACCACCTTCATCTGAGACTTCTCTGACATGGTCACCACCATGTCCCTCATGCACGCCAACAACATATTCCTAAGTTCCCTCCAAGGAAACAAGGGCACCAAACCAATCAAAGGAAGCTCTCCTCTGCCTTCTCGACACCCTCAGCCTCACACAGCACATGAAAGACCCAATGCATGAGAAAGGTAATATCCTCAACCTAATCATCACTGCACTGTATTCCCTCCACTGCAGCTCTCCTCTCTCTCTTGACTGGTCTGACTACCTGGCCATGCCTTTCAACATCCTGCACACCTACCCAGTCAAGCACTCCCAGGAGAAATCCATCTTGGTGACAACTAAAGAATGAGAGTATGACAACACTCTCACTATGTTCAGAGACACAGGGAACGATCAGTACAATTGCAACATAGTTTGTATACAGGAATCTTGGCTTGCAGACCAGCCAATATGTGACGGATACACAGTACTGATGAACCCAGCGATTCAAAGGAAAAAAGGCCGTCCCTCAGCCGGTCTTCTGACCATGATAAAAAGCGTAACAAATATTGAAATAATCGAGTCGGAAAATGGCCTTCCTTGGGTCCAAGCAACTATAATCAAAATCGAGAAAACACATCGAGATTCACCTACATGACTCCAGACGAGCAGGAGCCCCCCCCCCAACACTGCAGAAGCAGTGCACCGTCTGGGGAGTGAAGCAGGAGCTTCCTCCCACATCGAGGTAGGCCCCTGGGCACCTTACACCCAACCACCACAATCTGCTCTCCTGATGAGCAAAAGCGCGGACACATGCGTCTGTATTCCCCCGAGACGAGGAAACCCCTTGCCTGAAGCCGACACACAGTAATTGTGTAAATCTTAAAGAAATACTCATTTTCATCCAGATCCCTGGTTAAAGCGACCGCCTTTCCAAGGTGGCCACTTACGATTCGTAGGCATTTCTGCCTTCCGCTGTGGGTCCTCCCAGGCTCCTGGTGCCCCGCTATTGGCCTCCAGGAAACACACTCACAGTCAACCCTAATCTCACAGCCTGGAACAATAGACTAGGCACCAGACTCCCCCTTATGATTAGTAAGCTTTTTGCCAAGCCCAAATTACTCCCCCTAAAAGGAGCACTATTAAATGTCAGGCCCCTTGTTGCCCATCCTACAGAAATCGCTGACATCATCCTGACTAACATTTTTTTTTTTTTGATAACATATTTTATTGATTTTATAACATACAACCACTGGTTCTTGCCGGGCCAGATCACATTAACAATAACAATAACGTTTGATTAGATGACATACATTACATAGCATATTTAATGATAAATGATAAGTTCTCCATTGCAATGTTCATGTCCCCCAGCCTAAATTGCGAGATCCTGGGATTTAAAGGTTCATATCATGTCTTCCCATCTTTGCCAGTCTTGTCTGCTTTTTCTGGACATCCCCTGGCCCTGTATACTCTCCTTTCGACAGCAATGCAGATTTGTACATCAGTAATCCATTGGCCTACTTGTGGCAGTTCTGCTGCACCCCAGTGTTGGGCTATATTTCTCCTGATTATTGCTGTTGCGGTCATGAAGCATAGCTTTTCATATCTAGACAAGTCTATCTCGCTGTCTGCTCCTAGTAGCAGTAGTTTAAGGTCTCTGGGGATTGTCTGTTGTAGGACCTTCGTGAGGATATCGCAGCACTGTTGCCAGTAATGACTGATATTTGGGCATTCCCATAATATATGAAAGAAGGTTCCTTCCTTACTATGGCAGCGTAGACAGTTGGGTTCTGTTATTTTACCCCAGCGGTATAGGGCCACTCTCGGATAATAGATCCTGTGTAGTATTTTTAGTTGGACTAGCCGTAGTCTAGTTGATGTGGCGGTTTCAGGGGGGTACATTAGGATCTGAACCCAGTCTTCTGGCATGATTTCCCCCACTTCCCCTTCCCATTTTTCCTTGAGCCGTGTTGGTTCTGGTGTGGCAAAGGAGGTAATAACGTTGTACATCACCGTGGCGACTTTTGCCTGAATGTGGTCTGTGATCAAGTTCCGTTCTAGTGGAGTACTATCTGACATGTCAGAGAGAATTGGGAGATGTTGTTGTAATGCATGCCGGAGCTGTGTGTAGTGATACCTTTCCACTTCTGGTAGATTACAGGACAGAATCAGTTCATTGCAGGGTCTAATGGTGCCGTTTACTATGATATCTCCCACTTTGTTTATCCCACATCTTACCCACGTTGGCCATTCCGGTAATTTGGCCACTTCGGGGAGATTCCTATTGTTCCATAGTGGTTGTATTGGCGTGACCTTGTCCTCCCAGCCTATAAAAGCGTGCAACTCCCTCCAGATACGAGGTGTCTGTGATGCCATATTTCTGGGGTTTATTCTGGGTGTTGCAGCGTATAGCTCCAAGTGGGGTGATGCTCGTACATGCGGCAGCGTGGCTTCCGCATGCTGTGCGTCATTTATTACCGACATTTGGCTGGCCCAGTAGTATGACTGTAGCCTTGGCAGGCCAATGCTGCCTTCCCATATTGATCTTTGCAGTGTTTGGAGGGCTATTCTAGGGCGTCCACCTCCCCATGGAAGTTTTCCGAGTGTGCAGTCTATTTTTTGGAACGTCTTCCCAGGTATATGCAACGGGGCATTCTGAAGTATGTATAGGTAACGAGGGAGTGTTAACATTTTGAACAATGCAGCACGGCCCAGTAGGATCAGTGGTAGAGACGTCCAATGTTGCACATCCCCAGCAAAGCGGTCTGTGATGGGTTGTAGGTTATTGGGTATGTAATCATTAAGGGCTCTTGTGATCCTAATACCCAGATACTGAAAGTGGTCGGGGGCTGTTCTATATGGGCAGGGTTGAGGGGCTTCCATGCCTTGTTGGTTTAATGCGAATAGTGTGGATTTAGACCAATTCACTTTTAGGCCACTGAAGGCCCTGTATTTTTGGAGTAACTGTGTCACTACCGCGCATGTCACCTTGGGATCTTGCATATATATCAATAGGTTGTCTGCATATAGTGAGACTTTGTCTTCCCAGTTTAGTCCCCCCGGGATGCCTCTCCATGTGGGTGTATCTCTTAGCAACTGGACAAAAGGTTCCAAGGCTAATGCAAAGAGGAGGGCTGATAGGGGACAGCCTTGCCGCGTCCCTTTCCCCAATGCAAAGGATCGAGACGTCCAGCCAATCACCCTGACTTCAGCCATTGGTGCGTTGTACAGTAGTTGGACCCAGGACAGGAACTGCTCTCGAAATCCCATTTTACGCATAATCTCCCAGAGTGCCTCCCAGTGGATAGACTCAAGCACCTTTTCAAAGTCTATTGCAAGGACTCTTAGGGGATTCATCAGGGTCTGGGCACCGCTCAATAGCTAGGTGTATTCGTCGAATATTCATTCTTGTGGATCTACTAGACATGAAGCCACATTGGTCTGGGTGAATCAAAGATGATATGACCCGCTGTAGGCGTATCGCTAACAGTTTGGCCAGTACCTTTGCCTCAGTGTTAATAAGGGAGATCGGTCTGTATAAGCTACACTTGTCTGGGGGTTTATTTACTTTGGGTATTACAATTATTGTAGCTTTTCTTAGGTCCACTGGTAGGCATCCCATGGTGCGGGCCTGTTGGTACATTTTGAGCAGGTGTGGGGCCAATTCGTTACCTCCTATCCTTTTCCAGGTTTCTATGGGGAAGCCATTCGGCCCAGGTGTCTTACCGGATTGGAGTTGCATCATGGCTGTTATAATTTCGTCTTCCGTAATTTCCTTTTCCAAGGCAGCAACTTGTTCGGCGTCTAGGGAGGGGAGGGAAATCCCTTCTAGCATAGAGGCCTCAGGGGGAGACTCAGGTGCCCTGTACAGGTCCTCGTAGTATCTTGCAAATTCTTCCGCCATCTCTGCATCCGTCAGACATGGTTCCAATTGGTGGGATGTGATTGTCCTTACTTGGTTGTGCCCCTCATCTCTCCTTTCAAGCCAGGCAAGCATCTTCCTGGCTTTGTCACCTGTTTCATAAACTCTGGCTTTCATTGCTGCATGTGCCTGTTTTGCGTTGTCCAATGCAATGTTTTGCAGTTTTATCTGGGCCAGAACCAGGGCTCTGTTCGTGTTAGCGCAGTCCTGGGTTAGGTGTATTCCCTCTGCTTGTTTTACATTTGCCTCTGCCTCCCTCACTGATTTCAAGTGTTTTTTCCTTTTTGCAGCAGTCCAGGAAATGATTTCCCCACGTAACACTGAGTTGTAGGCTTCCCATAGTGTGATGGGGCAGTCTACTGATCCTTCATTTAGTTCAAAATATGTCGTGCTGGCATTTTGTAAACGTTCTATTAGCTCAGAGGGGCCCAGATGATAGCTGTTCAATCTCCACACCGGCAGAGGGGTTGGTTTGCATGTCGTAATTGTCATGAGTAAGGGGGAGTGATCCGAAATGCCCCTTGGAAGGTATTCTGCTTGTGTTGCTGTGTGAATTATTGCTGCCGGTACAAACAAGTAATTTAAGCGCGACAATGATGCATGTACCCCAGAGTGGCAGGAGTATTGCTGTTCTTCAGGATGCAGATCTCGCCACGCATCTCTGAAACCAAATGCCTCCACAAATGTGGCCAGGTTGGTTCATCGGCTGGGGTTTCTGCTGCGTAGGTGTGTGCGATCCTGTGTATTATTCATGACATCGTTAAAGTCACCTCCTAGAACCAGGATGTCAGAGGTATCATCGGTCAGCAAAGGTGTTATATACTCCATTAACATGGGTTGTAATGCAGGCGGAGCGTAGATCGCCAATAGGGATATTGTTTGTTCCAGAGCGTGCCTGTGGCATATGTGAATCTGCCTCCGTTGTCCTGCATTGTTTTCGTGAGGGTGAGTGGCAGTCTTTTGTGTACTAGTATTAGTACTCCCCTGGCTCCCATCAGAAAGCCTGCCTGTGTTGCAGTGCGATAGTTGGAACGATTGAATAGCGCGTTAGTTGTACCTGCTAGATGAGTCTCTGTTAGGAAGACTATATCTGGGCCAGGTCTATTCAGGAACTGTCGTACCAGTCGTCTTTTCAGGCTGTTTCCTAAGCCATTCATGTTCCAGTTACCTCAGCACTCGCGGTTCTGGATGACATTGTTGCCTCCTGGGTTGGTGGCTTTGCCCGCATTTGTCTTGTGGCAGGGAGCAATGATTAAGATTTGTTTAGTTCCTATCTTTTGTATTTTACAACATTCTGTTGATCTAGTCCATCTTCTAAAATTATATCCAACTCCACCCTCCCCATACTTCGCCCACAATTGAAGCATCTGTTGCCCCCTCATAAGTTAAACACTAATCAAAACAAAACTGGTTATCCACTAGGTGGTCGCTTCCTTGTCCGGGGGGCGGCTCTGGTTTGACCGCCAGCCATTGTGTACCTTACGTTTCAGTGTGCAGCGAATATGTTGTTTTTGGTGGTCACTTATCTGTTGTTATTCGTTTCCTTGCGGCAGCATTTCCTCTTGTTGTTGGGGTCTGTTGTCTGGGGGTCTCTCTGGATGTGGTCCATTACGTTCGCCCCCTGTTTTCTTCTTGGTACTCCAATCGCCTGTTATGTATCTCTGTGCCCAGTTCCACGCTTCTTTTGGGTCTGTAAAATGCACTGTGGTTCCATTGTGGGATATTTTGAGCTGGGCATGGAAGATTAGGCCATATTTTGATATTTTGTTCCCAGTACCTGTAACCGTTTTTTACGTGGATCAAAGGATTGTCGCGCTTTTTGCACTTCCCTGGTAAAGTCAGGCAAGAAAGTGTTTTTGGATCCATTGTAGATGATGGATCCTTTGTATCTTGCCATCTGCAGTACAGCATCTCTATGCCTGTAGTTCAAGAATCTTGCGATGATTGCGTGCGGTGGCGCCCCTGGTATGACTTTACCAGATGGGATACGATGTGCCCGCTCAATGGAGAAGAATTTGGGAAAGGATTTTGCATCATATATGTCTGAGAGGCACTCCTCGAGGAATAACTCCTTACTTGCTCCTTCTGTCTTCTCAGGGAGGCCAAGTATGCGGATGTTGTTGCGCCTGGATCTCCCTTCGCCCTCATCTACTCTTGCTTCCAGCATTTTGATGCGGTCTAGCATGCCGGACATGTGTCTATTGACCCCCTGTAGGCTGCCCTCTGCCTCCGAGATGCATGCCTCGGCCTCTCCGGTGCGCGAGGTCAGTTTCTGTAGGTCGTGTCTTAGTAGGGATACGTCGGCACCGATACTGTCCATTTTCTTTTCCATTGATGTCCTGGAGCTGGCAATGGCACTCATCATGTCTCTGAGGGAGATATCGTCCTCCATGTTGTCAGGTGCAATTGATGCCGGTCGCTCCGGTGAGCGGGACATTGGTGTTGTTGCATATTGTTCTATCCTGCTTTGTGTGGAGGTTTTCCTTGGTTTACCCTTCCCCATGTTGGTTCGGTGTCTTGGCGGTACGGAGATGTCTTCCGTCACAGGGAGAGGGGGGGGGGGTCCGCCTGTATTGGCTCTCAGGCGCGACTCAGAGTCTTGAGCTTTATGTTCTACTGGATCATGGAGTCTAATGGAGGGGTACACAGAGCGGGGTCCTGCTTTGTTGTTGCCACTTATCATAGGAATATCTGTAGTTCACAGGACTGAGGATGCGGCCAGTGCTTACAGTGCTCTGTCCTGCTGGTTTCCACCTCAGGAGTGTTTTCTCCTCCTCTCTACGGTGTAAGTTATTGGCTATTTGGCACAACCGGACCCACCACGGTACTTGGTTATCGAGCAGCCCATGTACGACGTGCTTACTAGGTCGTGGGATCTTGGCACACACCCTGGGGGGTGGGTGATAGTGTCGTACACTGCTGTTAGTTGCACCCAGTGTGGGTTTTCTCGGATGCCAACAGCCCCTGCGTGTATTGCTCCACTGTCCAGCACACTCGGGTATCTGCAAGGTCTTCGCTAGGTATTCGTGTGGTTTTCGAGGTGCCTAGCGGGTTTTATCTTCTGGCATCCTTGACTTGTCAGCACCCCATGCATTCGTCGCAGTGGGCAGCTGTTCCTGGTTGACTCGTGCTTATAATGATGCCTCAGTGACACAGTTTTAGAGTCTCAAGGGGTTGTTATCATTTAGCTCTGGTAAAGATATGTCTGCTTCTTCTTATGACACGTGGTTTAATTCAGGAGAGGTGTCTGTGTGTCCATGCTAATATAAGGCCTCACTGTCCAGGTCATATCTTGCCAGAGCAGAGGCTGCTGGGGTCCTCTGGGACTTTATGGCAGTGTTGGTGTGGTCGGAGAGTGGACAGGGACCCGGGCCCGCGCCAGTCTCCCCACCTCCTCCTTACCGCTGTTTCTGGTGGCGACTCTCTGCAGCTCCGCGGGATGTTGCCACTGCGTTGGGGAATTGGCAGGCGCTCGACGCGAAGCAGAGCGCCCGTGTTGTGGGGGGAAAGGCCGTGCTCCAGTCCTCTCGGGCCTCGGGGCTGCAGGTGTTGCTTGCGCGCCCTCGAACCCCCAGGTCGTGTCCGCTCCTTGCTGCTGTGTAGTGGCAGGGGAAGGGTCTCTCCTCCTCGGGTTCTGCCCACTGTTGCCGCGTAACATGGGTATGGTGATCACAGAGGGCGGCAGGCGCAGACCAGCTCCGCTAGTTCACACACACCCCTCGGTTTAGGTGGGGGCCAGTGCACGGTCCGCCTCCTGCACCCTCGATGTCAGTGCTGCCGGGGACGGCCCTTTCTCGGCACCGGCTGGCTCCCTCGCCGAGTTACTGCGCTCCGCTCCTATTCAAGGTTCTCGGCGGCCATCTTGATGGTCTTTTCTTGATGGTTGTCTGTAGCTTTCGAACGGTGTAACTCCTGAAATACACACTGGTTATAGTCCGCAGTACTGCGTTTTGCTGGATCAGTATTTCACGCTTCGCTGAGGCGTATTTGAGTATCTCCCAAGTAGTTTTAAAGAAGGATGGACACAGGATCAGGCTGGCGGCTTGGGAGAGACGAGAAATCACGTCTGCAACGCACGCCCGTTGGCCACACCCCCCCTGACTAACAATCTTGACTTCCTCGCCATAACAGAAACTTGGCTATATGAGGAAGCAGGACCTTGTTTAACCTTAGCAATTCCTGACAAATACTCCATCCTCAGAGCCGACAGACCCAATGCTCGGGGAGGAGGTGTAGCTATCATCTTTAAATCCTCCTTAGACCTCATATCGGTCACTTCCTCTCCACTAAAATCATGCAAGCATCTCACAATCAAGTTGCAAGCCTCTTGCAATAGCACAATCTCCATTCACTTAATATATAGACCCCCAGGTCATCCTGGAGCCTTTGAGGAAGACATCCCCTCTCTAATAGCTGAGAACTCTAAGCCATCAGCACAAATTATCATCCTCAGAGACTTTAACCTTGGGTACAGTGACCCTAATGACTCTCCAGCCTCCTCCATAGCTAACGCTCTAGCTGAGCATGGCTTCACACAATTTAGCTCTCAACCTACTCATTAGAAACGTAGAATCGTCGACTGAGCTACTCTCAATTGCAATATTACTTGGGAAGCCCCCCAACCTCTCGCATTGACTGACCAGTGTTAGGGAGAATTCTCAGTAAAGGCTAATTTCCCAAACCTAGTGAGTCCCCCAGCAGCTTTGCTGGTGTTTGGGGTTTATTTTTTTCTTCTGCTAAGAGTGAGACTCTTTTACTCCCACTCTTAGACATGATTTGAGGTGTTCCTTTGTCTTTCCATGTGTTTTATGGGCTATGGGGTCTTTTACTCCATAGGGTCTCATGTGTTTTTGATGCGGGTTACACAGCACCCTGCGTACCGTAACCCAGGGGTGTCGTAGCGACCCCTAAACATAGACTCCATACCCTGGGACTGACTACTGTCTCCCAGGGCATGTAAAGTCACCATTGGCTTTACTAGTCCCAAATTATGAACAGAAACCAGTACAAACCATCATATTGTGGACGTACTGGTCGGGGCAATTCGATTTCCCCGGGGTCTGTTGTTCGAGGGGGCACGTCTCCGTCCCCCCTGATCGAGTTTTGGCTGGTGGCAGTGGATACTACTTTTTATATACGACTGCAAATATATCTCTATGGGATTTTCCCATTGTTCGAGGCTACCAACTTTAATTATTTAATTCTTATAGCCTCGAACATGCCGCCGGTTTATTTATTTAATATTAATTCAACGTTTGGTATTTTTTGCCAGAACTCGATTCTAAAATGGCGTTTGTGTTCTCTTCTGTGACTCCAACCCAAGTCGAGACCTTTGTTCCACTTTTTTGGCGGGCTTCTCCACAGAAGCCTCCAAAAGTGGTGCCACTCTGTCTGGGTACCACAGGGGGTCTCAGAGGGGGTTTAGGCACCCTGGACTGAGTTGTCTTGGCAACTCAAGTCACACTCTTGTGTGATTGGCCCAAGTGGGGAGCCGGCCGGATCACCACTTTGCATGTTTGATTGACAGCTAGGTGAATGAATGGGGGTTTTCTGCATAAAAGCAGGGCTTTGGGGACTGGAACTTCAGAAGTCGCCACTGGACCTAAGAATCCGAGGAGGGAGAAGCTGAGCCGACCTGCAACGACGACACCACCGGTGGAGCCCTGCTGAACCGTCTCACCACTTATCCCGACGACAGAGGAGATCTCCAGTCCGGAGAGTCTTCTTCCTTTGACTGGTGGGGATAACCAGTTTTGCCTTCTTTTCACCTTCCTGGAGCATCTCGTGGCCGCCTTGCCCGTCCCAAGCACCCCGGCAACCGGAACACCACGGCTTACCACTACCGTGAAGAGAAGGGTAGTACCTTTTAACCGAAGAACTCCGCGGCTGCTTTCTTCCTTGGCAGTGCAACGACCTTCATCTTTCCTCCACGGCAAGACCTCCTCTTCCTTTGGACGAAACACCAACTTGCACCCGCTGCCAGGAACAACTGCCCCCGCTGGAGCTTCCTTCACACTTAAGGTACTGTGTCCCGCCTGGCGTCCCTTGCGACAGATCGTTCAGGGTGACAGTAAAGCCTCGACTTTCTAACCTGGGCTGGCCTGGGACAACCTAGCTAACTTTTCCTGACTTCAATTTCATTCTTTGTGTGCGAACTATCTACAAGACTCTTTGGGCATAACCCCACTGTGTGAACCTGGAACCCTTCTGCTTGCTCTCTCCAAGAGTGGGCCTTGCAATTGACTTCCTTGCTCTCTAGTAGAACTCTGCCTATCCTGCCTTACTGTGGTTCTTTAAAAAGTATTGAAATTTGTGTGCTTCTATAACTCTGCCTTTTTCCCTCCCTTTTTAATAACTTATTAGAGTGCCATCCTATGTTAAGCACTCACCTATGTCTGAAAATAAGTGGTGTTTCTCATTAAGACTTGTCTAATAAGTGATTAGGGTTGTATATATATAATAGTGACTGTGTGCTGAATTTACTTTTCTCTTTTCCCCTGTTGCAACTGGAATTTACTTTCCCCTGTGGTAATGGAGTTGGGGGAGGAGGATAGTGTCATGATGCCTACCTCCAAGGAGCCAGGTCCGACCCAGCAACCCCAGAGGCAAGCATCATTTCCCCCAGGGGAGTGCCAGCGGGCCCAAGCTGGGGCCCTTTGGACGCAGTCCTGGCGCCTTAGGCGCCAGGCTCATGTTGGACCCCTGTCCTGGCGCCTTAGGCGCCAGGCTCATAAAGCTAGACATGTGTTCAAGTGTTTTAATGTGCACTTACCTGATGCAGACCATGCTGCCACATCCAGGCCCTTTTGAGGCCGGAATGGAACTACTTTACCTGTGGGATTACTTTCCACCCGGGTGTGGTCGGGAAAGGATACATACCTGATCGGAGGAAGGATACACACTTGGAACTTCTTCCAAAGCTATTTAAACCACACCCGATCAGCAACTCACGCTTCGCGTTGTTCTGCTCCTCGCAGCTGGACGCTCACCGTGTCAGCTCCTGCATCTGGACCTCAGCCACGCCTGTCAGAATCCTGGGTCACCTGCAAAGGGAGACAAAAGACCTTACCTGCTAAATCAGCGCCACAGAGACATCACACCGACGATCCTGAAAAGGAAGACAACATTTTAAAAGCATTTCGCTACGATCGCTGCAGCGCTGCATTTCACTCACCTTTCCTGGACGCCACCATCTTCAGCAGCGATCATCGGGATCCACAGCCACTTCCCAGAACCTAGAGAGAAAGACAAGAACAATGTGAGAGAAGGAAGGGAATAGGAAAAGCTCAGTTTCCTTCTAAGTCTTACCTGTTGGGTCATTTCCATTTCATTTCGGGTCTTGCCGCTTCCAGGCATCCGGACCCCGGCCCCTATGGGGAAAAAAGACAGACATTGAATGAGCGAATGCAAGACATTACTCGAGCGCTCATCCAGAACTTACCTGTCATTTACTGGAACTGCTCGTTTCACTTCGGGTCGGCGCCATATCTCCGGCATTCCGAACCCCGGCCCCTAAGGGGAAAAAGACAATGAACATTATTAATAAGCCAGGACTTTTGGACTTGCAACAGAACTTTTACAGAGCCTTACCTGAATAGTCAAGCTTACCTGAACTCCCATCAATCCTCAATCCAGTGAAGTAACTGGGTTTCAACGCGCCCCTGCATCAGAAGCAGGATGGAGAGCTCATCTTTCCTGACCCTAAGGCTAGACTTCACGGGGAATCGTGGAAGGGAATCATGGAGGGTTGGAAGAGAGTGGGAGGCTTGAGCATAACTCAGTCAGTAGGTAATATTCCCTTTTCACGCACAGGGGAATATTCCTGCGAGCTGGAGAAGCCAGAGTAGAGGGGCCCTTCCAGTCCATCTTCAGAGTCCTGCGCTTCACCATTGAAGAAGCATCAGCACTCGAAGCCAGACCTGCGCCTCCGTGGGAATCAGGTGAGCGTTACAGAACGCGAAGCCTACCCACATTTCCCACCCGGGCGCTATGGAGACTTCGAGACTGACCAGCTGGCCCAGCTTTTGGGGGAATTACGGGCGGAGGTGCACTCAGCTCGCCAGGAGACTAACGCTCTCAAAAGAGAACTGATCTTATCCAAGGAAAGAACAGATGACCTAGCCAAAAGGTTACTACAGGCCCAGGCAGGGCACACTCCTTTACCTAATTCCGGAGACATTTCCACATCAATGGGTTTGAGTAACCCGGTACAAATTCATCTACCTGGACACATGCCTTTGGCCCTGCCTGAATGTTTTGCGGGGGATCCCAAGAAATATGCCGTCTTTATGAACCAATGTCGTTTACACTTTCTGTGCAGACTCGGAGCCTTCCCTAACGATCAGACCAAGGTATCCTTTATACTATCTTACCTCAGTGGCAGTGCTGCCGATTGGTCTATTCCATTGGTAAATCAGGATGATCCCATTCTCCAGGATTTTCAGGGCTTCCAGGCCAGCATGGAAAGATTGTTCGCTCGACACTCTCAAGGACAGGCTCTTCATAACGAACTGCTATCTTTACGACAAGCTAATTAGGATCTTCTGTCCTACATTGCCACCTTTAACAGACTGGTTGTGGAAACTGGATGGCCAGAAAACAAAAGGATCACATTGTTTCATCGAGGCCTGCGCGGAGAGCTAAAGGATGTTCTAGCTCAGATAGTAAACCCACCCCAGGTCTGCGCAGACTACATAGACTTGGTGGTTCAACTTTAACACAGACTTCAAAATAGAAAAGCAGATCGGTTCAAGTATGAAAACCGAGTACCGATCAAAACCCACGCTAACTCCAAGAGTACCGACGTACCTGAACCTATGCAAATCGGTGGCGTTAAAGGACCATTAACGCAGAAAGAACGAGAGAGAAGGTGGCAAATGCAACTTTGTCTGTATTGCGGGACTTCCGGTCACTTTCTTCGAAATTGTCCTGTTAAACCACTTAAGAAGGTGGTTGGAGCTACTGATAACAAATTATTGACACCTGATTCGGGAAACGACCTAGCCCGACAAGCGTAGGGGTCCGCTTGCCGAGCTTGAAAACGAACTCTTTGTCCTCGCATTTTGTCATGCCAATGGTGCTCGTGAACCCAAAACAGCCTCAGCAGTTGCATGCTATAAAAGCATACATCGACAGTGGAGCTATTGGAAATTACACAGACCGTGAATTGGCTTCCAGGATCAAGCTTCCTCTCCGCCCGAAAGTAACCCAAGATGTCATTACTACAGTAGATGGAACCGAAATAGCCTCAGGGCCAGTAACGCATTCCACTGTTGAAGTGACTCTGGTGGGTCAGGATGGACTTCGGGAAGCAATCGTGTTTGATGTGATCAAGGCCCCACAATTTCAAGTAATTCTTGGAATTCCTTGGTTAGAAACACATAATCCCAGAATTGACTGGCGAGCAAAGAAGATAAGTTTTCCTGATTGTGAACCAACTTGTTATTCAAGAAATCCAGCTATGGGTCTAGCCTCAGCAACTTCCACCCCTGTTCAGCTACCGTCAGAATACCAAGAATTCCAAGACGTTTTTCAGAAAGAACAGGCTAACACGTTACCTCCCCATCGGTCTTATGATTGCCAAATCGATCTGGTACCCAATGCTCAACTACCTTGTAGTAGGATTTATGCTCTTACGGAACCTGAGAACCTGCATTTGCGTCAGTATTTAGATCAGTACCTAGCCAATGGTTTTATTCGCCCGTCCAAGTCTCCTGTCTCTTCAGCTCTGTTCTTCGTGCCGAAAAAAGAAGGTGACCTTAGAACGTGTATAGACTATCGCGCCCTAAATCAAATAACGATTAAGAATCGTTATCCTCTGCCCTTGATCCCTGAGCTTATCGACCAGGTGAAAGACGCTTGTGTGTACACCAAGTTAGATCTCCGAGGAGCTTATCACCTGGTGCGCATAAAAGAAGGCGACGAATGGAAGACTGCATTCCGCACCAAATTTGGGCTCTTCGAGTATCAGGTGATGCCCTTCGGGTTGTGCAATGCACCTGCCGCCTTTCAGTACTTTATGAATGATGTTCTTCGGGAACTTATCGATGTCTGTGTCATTGTTTACATTGACGACATCCTGGTGTACTCTTCTTCAGAATCTGATCACAGAAAACATGTTAGGGCAGTTCTTGAGAAATTGCGCCAGCACAGACTATTTGCAAAACTTGAAAAATGCGTTTTTCATACCATAGAAGTTGAGTTTCTCGGATTCATCCTGACACCTCAAGGAGTCCGCATGGACTCGCGAAAGGTGGACGCCAGCCTCAAATGGCCATCTCCTAGCTCGGTGAAGGGAGTTCAGAGCATGCTCGGCTTTGCCAATTTCTATTGAAGATTCATCCCGGAATTTTCCCGAACAGTCCAACCCATCACCGCTCTCCTAAAGAAAAACAAACGCTTCGAATGGACTCTTGAAGCCGTACAAGCCTTCCAGGACCTGAAAACCAAATTCACCTCTGCACCTGTACTGAAACACCCGCACCCAGATCTCCCGTACATAGTGGAAACCGATGCATCCAGTTCGGCCATGGGAGCTGTCCTGTCGCAAAGAGACCCAAAAACTAACCAACTACACCCAGTGGCCTTTTGGTCCAGAAAATGGTCTCCTCCTGAAATCAACTACGCAATTACCGATAAAGAGTTACTGGCCATCAAATCTGCTTTCAAGGCTTGGCGTCACTATCTTCTCGTGGCAAGACACACCATTACGGTAATTGCGGATCACAGAAACTTACAGTATTTAAAGACGGCCAAAGCTCAATCTTCACGACAACTCCGATGGCCTCTATTCTTTGCGGAATTTGATTTTGTAATTACCTATCGCCCTGGCTGCAAGAATGGAAAAGCGAACGCCTTATCCCGGATTGGCATGGAAGAACCTAATTCGAGCTTAGAACCTGTGCCCATCATACATGAGCAAAGAATCTTAGGCTTAACTTCATTTCACACTATTGAGGACATCCAAACGCAAGTAAAACAACTTCTAGACTCTTCAACCTTACTAGAATGGAGTCAGAAGGGTCCTCATTACACCGTTAAGGATGACTTACCCTACTTCCAGGAGCGGTTGTTTCTGCCAAGTAAAGAATTGCAAGAACTTGTTATTGCCCATCATCATGAATCTTTAATGGAAGGACATCCGGGTATCGCTAAAACGGAGGAAAAAATTAAACGTCACTTTTGGTGGCCTTCTTGGAGAAAAGACATAAAGTCTTTTGTTCTGTCTTGCGGAATTTGCGCCCAAAACAAGGCTCAAAAGAAAAGGCCAGCCGGCCTACTTCAACCCTTGGATATTCCACCGGCACCATGGCACACCCTGTCAATGGACTTTATAACCGACCTGCCTCCTTGTGCTGGTTACAACACAATCCTTGTAATTGTGGACCTATTCACCAAAATGGCCCACTTTATCCCTTTAAAGGGTTTGCCTTCTGCTTCCACCTTGGCCAAGGAATTCCTGGAGAATGTAGTTCGCATACATGGTTTCCCTTCCATATTAGTCTCGGATCGTGGAAGTCAATTTATCTCCCATTTTTGGAAGAAGTGTTGCCAACTAGCACAAATAGATGTGCGGTTATCCACCAGCCACCACCCCCAGACCGACGGACAAACCGAGAGAACCAATCAGACTCTCAAGCAATATCTTCGGTGCATGTTACACCAATCCGAGTTAAATTGGAAAGACATCCTTTGGATCGCAGAATATGCATACAACAATTCAGTGCATTCTGGAACCGGACAAACCCCCTTTTATACTTTGTATGGTCACCATCCTCGGACCTCTGACCTAGATCCACCTCTGACCCTGGAAATGCCCGCAGTAAATCATCTGCATTCCACAATAACCAGAGCCTTCAAAGAAGCTGCAACTCATTTACAGCAAGCCAAGAAAAAGTATAAAGAAAACGCAGATTTGCACCGAAGTAAAACTCCTCCTTACCAAGTAGGAGACCAGGTATGGCTAGCAACTAAACACTTATCCCTCAAGGGCCCGCGAACCTTCAATCCCAGATTCATAGGACCTTATCCCATCAAGGCTATAATCAACCCAGTGGCCTTTAAACTGGATCTACCGTCCAACATGCGTATACATCCAGTTTTTCATGCATCACTTTTGAAGCCCATACAACCAGGAACCCGATTGTCCAAGCCTCCAGATCCAGTTCAAATTGAAGGGGAATTAGAATTCGAAGTTAAAGACATTTTAGACTCCAAGGTGGTAAAGTCGAAACTCTTCTATCTTGTTGACTGGAAGGGATATGGACCTCAGGAGAGATCGTGGGAGCCTAGTAACCATGTCCACGCCCCTCGATTAGTACAAAGGTTTCACCGGAGATTTCCGAACAAGCCAAAACCCCCGGAGGGAAGAACCTTGGGAGGGGCCTTGAGGGGGGGTACTGTCATGATGCCTACCTCCAAGGAGCCAGGTCCGACCCAGCAACCCCAGAGGCAGGCATCATTTCCCCCAGGGGAGTGCCAGCGGGCCCAAGCTGGGGCCCTTTGGACCCAGTCCTGGCGCCTTAGGCGCCAGGCTCATGTTGGACCCCTGTCCTGGCGCCTTAGGCCACACCCGATCAGCAACTCACGCTTCGCGTTGTTCTGCTCCTCGCAGCTGGACGCTCACCGTGTCAGCTCCTGCATCTGGACCTCAGCCACGCCTGTCAGAATCCTGGGTCACCTGCAAAGGGAGACAAAAGACCTTACCTGCTAAATCAGCGCCACAGAGACATCACACCGACGATCCTGAAAAGGAAGACAACATTTTAAAAGCATTTCGCTACGATCGCTGCAGCGCTGCATTTCACTCACCTTTCCTGGACGCCACCATCTTCAGCAGCGATCATCGGGATCCACAGCCACTTCACAGAACCTAGAGAGAAAGACAAGAACAAGGTGAGAGAAGGAAGGGAATAGGAAAAGCTCAGTTTCCTTCTAAGTCTTACCTGTTGGGTCATTCCCATTTCATTTCGGGTCTTGCCGCTTCCAGGCATCCGGACCCCGGCCCCTATGGGGAAAAAAGACAAAGACATTGAATGAGCGAATGCAAGACATTACCCGAGCGCTCATCTAGGACTTACCAGATCTTTACTGGAACTGCACGTTTCACTTCGGGTCGGCGCCATATCTCCGGCATTCCGAACCCCGGCCCCTAAGGGGAAAAAGACAATGAACATTATTAATAAGCTAGGACTTTTGGACTTGCAACAGAACTTTTACAGAGCCTTATCTGAATAGTCAAGCTTACCTGAACTCCCATCAATCCTCAATCCAGTGAAGTAACTGGGTTTCAACGCGCCCCTGCATCAGAAGCAGGATGGAGAGCTCATCTTTCCTGGCCCTAAGGTGAGACTTCACGGGGAATCGTGGAAGGGAATCGTGGAGGGTTGGAAGAGAGTGGGAGGCTTGAGCATAACTCAGTGAGTAGGTAATATTCCCTTTTCACGCACAGGGGAATATTCCTGCGAGCCGGAGAAGCCAGAGTAGAGGGGCCCTTCCAGTCCATCTTCAGAGTCCTGCGCTTCACCATTGAAGAAGCATCAGCACTCGAAGCCAGACCTGCGCCTCCGTGGGAATCAGGTGAGCGTTACAGATAGGAAGGATTATGAATGTGTGAAGCTAGCTTTGATAGCTAGATTTGGGAAGACCCCTTCCCAGTACCTTAAGAGGTTTAGGACCCTCAAAAAGAATGATGGTACCCCTTGGGCTACCTGGGTGAGTGAGTGTTTGAAAAACTTAGAGGGATGGATTAAGGGTTACAAGGTGAACACTTATGAGGGAATGAGAAATCTTGTAATGTTGGAGTCAATTTATGATGCCTGCTCTCCTGAGCTCAGACAGCACTTGGCTGATTCAAAGGAATTAGATCCCAGGAAGCTAGCTAAGGCTGCTGACTTGTGGGTTGCCAACAGGGCCACTCACAAGGATTCAGGGGTCACTCAGAAAAAGGATGAGGGAAAGCAGCCACCAAAAGGGAACCAAGAGATTTCTAATACCTCTCAACCTAAAGAGGGCCCCAAACCACAAAATAACCAGGGTAAGCCCCAGGGTAAACCACAACAGGCTAGTGTACCTTCTGGTCACAAACCAGGAGGAGGTCAGGCCAAGCCACCCTTCCAGAGAGCATTTGGAACATGCTATCTCTGTGGGGCCACTGACCACATCAAAGGAGATCCCAGATGTAAGGGTAAACCTGCAGGGATCAGCACAGTCTATTTAGCCTTCACTCCTGAGGAGGAAGTCCAAATGGCTAGTGCTCACTTTGAAGTCTTTGCTGAAGAACCTTTGGGTCTTCAAGCAAGTGTAACAGTAGAGTCCATGGGTCTGGTTAGTGATCAGAATAGGAGCGTGTACAACTCCACACCAGAAAACTCTAAAGTTTATTATATGGACAGTGTTCTTGTCAATGGGAAGGATACTCCTGCCAGGCGAGACTCTGGGGCCAGCAGAACAGTAGTGGATGAAAACTTTTTCAGGCCTGGGGATGTTGCTAAGGCACCCAAAGGTCCCACTAAGATGTCTGGAGGCCCTGTCCAAATGGTTCCAATTCTACCAGCCCTCATTAAGTGTAATGACATGACAGTGTTGATTCCTGTCAGTGTTCAGACTGAGGTGCCTGGGAGAGTCCTGTTGGGGAATGATCTAAGAACTCTAGGAGTAGTATCCAGCACCCCCAAGCCTCCCAGTATGGAGACCCAGAACCAAACCAAATTGGCTAGAGAGGCCACCTTAAGGAACCCCTCTAAACCTGTGGGAACCTCTACTGAGAACCCCACTACAAGCCCTGGTGTTGGTAAGTTCACCTCTGACCCAGGCAAATTTCAGGCTAAAATGTTAGGGAAATGGGAGCCCTAACCAAGCTCCATCATTGTTCCCCCAGTTATAGAGTCTGTGACTCCCCCTGCTTCTGAGGAAGAGGTGGATAGACCTACTGGAACCCTAACTAGGCCTAAGAGAACTGGTAATTCTCAGTGCTGGTAGAAAACTAGAAAAGAAAAGTCTAAGGCCAAAAGCCTTCAGACTTTTGGACCTTCCACAGAAGACTCCAACCCAATTCCTAGTCTTAAGGGGGAAACTCCTAAAGTAGGTAAAGGTAGATCTAAGAGGAAGGAGAAGCATGTACCTTGATTATCTCCATCCCCTCCAACCAAGGGGCCTAAAACCCAACCTTCTCCCAACAGAGAGGTGGTGAGGACCTCTGGAGGCCCCTCTAGATCTAAGGGAATCCTTTATAAGGACCCCTTGAAAAAGCCTAATACAGGTTCAGAAGTTGTACCAACTTCTGAGGGACTGGTCAACCAGATCCCCTATAGTTTCAAAAAGACTGATGTTCCTCAACGGGTTTGTAGGTCATGTAGCTTACAAAGGAAATCCTTTGATTTGACCATAGAACATAGGTCAGGGTGTCACCATCAAAATGCTGATGGACTCTCTAGGATGTATGTCATCGACTGGAGGTATGAGGTTCATCCAGGAGTGGATTAAATCCTCCTGCGCCTTAGTCTGGGGGGTGGGGGGCGAATGTTAGGGAGAATTCTCTGTAAAGGCTAATTTCCCAAACCTAGTGAGTCCCCCAGCAGCTTTGCTGGATTTTTGGGGTTTCTTTTTTTTCTCCTGCTAAGAGTGAGACTCTTTTACTCCCGCTCTTAGACATGATTTGAGATGTTCCTTTTTCTTTCCATGTGTTTTATGGGCTATGGGGTTTTTACTCCATAGGGTCGCATGTGTTTTTGATGTAGGTTACACAGCACCCTCCGTGCCGTAACCCAGGGGTGTCGTAGCGACCCCCAAACATAGACTCCATACCCTGGGACTGACTACTGTCTCCCAGGGCATGTAAAGTCACCATTGGCTTTACTAGTCCCAAATTATGAACAGAAACCAGTACAAACCATCATATTGTGGACGTACTGGTCGGGGCAATTCGATTGCCCCGGGGTCTGTTGTTCGAGGGGCCACTTCTCCATCCCCCCTGATCGAGTTTTGGCTGGTGGCAGTGGATACTACTTTTTATATTCGACCGCGAATATATCTCTATGGGATTTTCCCATTGTTCGAGGCTACCAACTTTAATTACTTAATTCTCATAGCCTCGAACATACTGCGGTTTATTTATTTAATATTAATTCACCGGTTGGTATTTTTTGCCAGAACTCGATTCTAAAATGGCATTTGTGTTCTCTTCTGTGACTCCAACCCAAGTCGAGCCCTTTGTTCCACTTTTTGGCGGGCTTCTTCACAGAAGCCTCCAAAAGTGGTGCCACTCTGTCTTGGTACCACAGGAGGTGTGGGAGGGGGTTTAGGCACCCTGGACTGAGTTGCCTTGGCACCTGGCAACTTAAGTCGTACTCTTGTGTGATTGGCCTAAGTGGTGAGCTGGCCGGCTCACCACTTAGCATGTTTGATTGACAGCTAGGCTGAATGAATGGGGGTTTGCTGCATAAAAGCAGGGCTTTGGGGACTGGAACTTCAGAAGTCGCCAGAGGACCTAAGAATCCGAGGATGGAGAAGCTGAGCCGACCTGCAACGACGACACCCCAGGTTGGAGCCCTGCTGAACCGTCTCACCACTTGTCCCGACGACAGAGGAGATCTCCAGTCCGGAGAGTCTTCTTCCTTTGACTGGTGGGAATAACCAGTTTTGACTTCTTTTACCTTCCCAGAGCATCTCGAGGCCCCCTTGCCTGTGCGAAGCACCCCGGCAACCGGAACACCACAGCTTACCACTACCGCAAATAGAAGGGTAGTACCTTTTAACCGAAGAACTCCGCGGCTGGTTTCTTCCCTGGCAGTGCAACGACCTTCATCTTTCCTGCACGGCGAGACCTCCTCTTCCTCTGGAAAATGCACAAACGTGTTGCTGAAGGGGTATGCCACACACTGCACTAGGAGAAAGATATAAATATGTGTTTTAATGAAATATACAGCACACTTTCTGAGAAAAATTTAATAAAAAGCCACATTGTTTGCTATTGTTGTGTAGGGTAACAGCAATCCAAAACATGCAAGTCACCAACAGTGCACATGAACATTAATGCTTTGCTATTAAAAATGTCATGCCACAATGAAAACATGTCCAACTGGCTGCACAATGTAGACCAGTGTAGACACATAATAAAATTACAGTAACATTAAGACATACCTAGACTGGTTGCACCAAAATGCCAGTCGAAGCAATAAGACTCATCAAGAAGAGAGCACACATTCAAGCCTACGTCTCTACGGCCTCTAACAACACAGCCAAACTCTTTAAAATCTGCAAGGAACTGGCCAATCCTGTTGCGGTTTCTACCTCTCCTGGTCCCTCAACAGGCCCTCTGTATGGCTTTGGCCTCTCGCTTCTCCGCTAAAACTCAGGACATCCTGTCCACTATCTCCTCTTCCTCTCCCTCTTCCTCACTCGCCCCCCTTTGGCCATCTCTCCCTCTCCTCCTCCTTTCTCCTCTTTCTCTATAACACTCTCCTCTTTCTCTCTAACACCTGACAAGGTTTCTAGACAAGTCCCATCTATGGAAGTGTCATCGAAACAGGTGCTTGTCTGCTCCTCCAGAACCGTCAAGGACCACATTGACACGACCCAGCCTTGGCCGATTTCTGTAATCATTCTTTTGCCACTGGAACTTTCCCCTCTCCCAAATTCTTGGAAAAGCTGGCCAACTGCCAGCTTACACTCCACACTGAATCTGTTGGTTGTCTCCATGACCATCAGTCTGGCTTAATACCTGCCAGAGGCACGGAAACTGCTCTCCTGAACACCTGTGAAGATCTGATCTCTAACCTTGATTCCAGCGTTCCTTCTGTCCTCATAATCCTGGAACTTTCCTCTTCTTTCGACACGGTCAACCACGCCATCCTGATCAATTGACTCTGTGAGAACCTGGGCATCATGGATCAGGCCTTGGAGTGGCTGACCTCCTTCCTCTTGGACCGCCCCTCCCAGGTCCAACTTTGTCCCTTTCACTCCGCCACGTCTCTCTACATGTGTCGTTCTCCAGGGCTCTATCCTCTCACCCTGGTTTTTCAACCTCTACTTGGCCCCTTTTACCCACCTGATCTCTACCTTCTCCTCTAACTTACAGTGTTATGTGGATGACACTCAGCTTTCATTCAGGCTCCCCTCAGTCTACTCTCCTCTCTCGCTCATTCCTGGTGTCATCTTCAACTCCACTCTCTCTTTCTCTCCTCACATCTCGGACGTCGCCAAAAAATCCCACTACCAGCTGCACCTCCTCAAAGGGACTCTTCCATTTCTCACTTTCCCCCAGAAGCTCACTGTCTCCAGAGCTCTGGTTCTCTCTAGGCTGGACTACTGTAATGGCCACTTTCTCAATCTGCCTTCCTCTGCTCTCCACCCTCTGCAACTAATCCAGAATAGGACTGCAAGACTTATCCTTGGCCTCAAGCCTAGGGACTATCTCTCCAGCCATGAAATCTCTCCACTGGCTCTCGGTGGCTGCAAGGATTAAGTTCAAGACCCTTTTCATTGTCCACAAGGCTTTCTGTGGCGGGTATCTGCACTACATCCAACGCTATCTTCCAAAATACCTTCCTTCTCGAGCCCTAAGGGTTAGATACTTCTCCAGGCAGAGAGTGGGGGGGGTAGATCCTTCTCCCCTGCAGGCACCAGCCTCTGAAATGGCCTCCCTGACCCTCCCAAACTTGAGCCGGTCCACCTTAAGTTCCGGAAGCAGCTCAAAATGTTCCTCTTCTCCTCTGCTTTCTCTCTCTCCCTCCCCTGCTGACCTACCTGTCCGCTGTACCAAATGGTTGCTTGGCTACCCTCTGTCTCACTGAGTCCAGGCTCTTTCTTGATCAGTCACCCTTGCACTGCCTCCAGGCCTACCATGCAGTTAGGGGCTGTAGCTGTAACCCTACAATCCCTTGTTCCCTTTGCACTACCCAGAGCTGCGCTGTCCTGGCGGCACTTACTCAGAGCATTGCTGCCCTGTTTTCCCCTCCACTCTCCATTGCACCCCCCCCTTTTCCCTTCTCGTTCTCGCACTTGCACGCTCTGAATGACACAAGGCTTAGTAAGATCATTTGTCTTGTCCTCCCTCAATTTTTCTTCTCTTGTCTTCTTGTGCCTAAAAACACTTGTGCACAGGTGCGTTATATGACCTATCATATCATAACTTATCATTTTATCACAGATGCCCCGAAAAATATACAGTGCCGCTGTAAAAAAATGGCTAGACTGGCAGAATCCAAATGCCAGTCTAGCCAGGTAATTACACTTAGCAGGACTGCTTTATCAGAAATGCCCAGTTAAAAAAAGTCATACCAAACTGAGGAATGACTAGACTGGCTGCACCAAAATGCCTCTCTAGCCACTAATGCCACAGATCATGCCTTATGATTTATTTCACAACCCCACCCCCCCACACATCCCTTCTCCCTCCCATCCCCTACCCCAACCTCCAAAATCAGCTCATTGGCCCAGAATTACCTCCACATCCCTCTTCCTTGTCCCAGTGCTTACGTATGAGGCTCCTTGCCTCACTGGTAAGTACTGGAGGAAGAGTGAGTCTAGGAGTAATGAAGAGTACTGGTAGCTAAGTCAGGCATTACCTTCATGTACCTCTACCTTATCCCAGTACTTGTGTATGAGGCATAGTGCCTCAAACACAAGTACTGCCTCATACACAAGTACTGGGATGAGGAAGAATAGGGCTAGGTGTAAAGAAGATTACCAATAATTAATCAATGCATTAAACACAAGTAGTGGTGCAACACCATTGAGCTGACTGGGCTTCAGCACCCCCCCCCCCCACTGAAAATGTGGGCTATGTTGACTTGACCTGGCTGACCTTCAGAGCAGTTGCCGGACAGAAAAGGACACAGATGTTAAATGGCACCTGGGTTTTGCCATTAACAAGGGCCCGGCCCAGAAACTACTAATGTACATCATTTCACTGTTAGTACCTGCATTCAAATGGCAAATTTTGTAAGCAATTGAAATTGTGATGTGGATTTAGTACTTGCATGCCAGGGGAGTGATTGGAAGGGTAGAGCGGAAACAGGAGACCAGTCATTCTCACAGCAGCCCATAAGCAGGTGCTTTCAGGCCTAAAGGAGAGAGTTAACTGCTTGTAACATTGAATCTGCACTAGAATAGTCTCATTAAAATGCGTAAAGAAGTTAGATGACCCCACACAAATAAGTTTGCTCCTCCCCACCACACGTGAAGTTAGCACCTCTCCCAACATTTGAAAAGTTAGCGCCCCTGAAATGGAGGTTTTGTTGCACCCCTGAACACAACCACACACACCATTCACCATATATACACATGCACACACAGCCATCCATATATTTAAGTGCGCACCCTTTCACCATACAGGCACACCCAGGTTAAGTGTGCAACCTTTCACCACACAGGCACACACAGCCAGGCAGCCACCCATACATTTAAGTGTGCATCCTTTCACCGTACATGCACACCCAACCACCCATACATTTGTGTGCACCTTTCAGCATACACTCACACAGGCTGTCACCTATACATTTAAGTGTGCACCCGTTCACCATACCCTCACACAGTCACCTATACATTTAAGTGTGGACACTTTCACCATACAGGCACACCCAGGCAGCCACCCATACATTTCAGTGTGCATCCTTTCACCATACACTCACACACGCACACGGCATGGGTTGAGGGGAGCCATAATACTTCAAAAATACATTGGGCCTCATAAGGACCCTGGCGGTGACGGTATGAATGGTGCCGGTAAGGCACTGGTACTGTTCATACCGTCCCGCTGCATTACCAGTTCTGTTCTCGGGTTCCTGACAGCCCGCCAGGTCTTACCTGGCGGGCTGTGCGGCACCCGCGAGCATAACTTGTGATTGTGCCAGCACTGTTATCAACGGTGCCGGCGCAACCAGGCTCCCAACCACCATTCTGCCCTATTGGGCAGAATGGGGATCGGAAGCCCGGCAATACCGCCACCCGCGAATGGGCAATTACTGGCCCATTCATCTTGTAATGGGCCGGTTATTGCCCAATCGCGGGAGGCGGGGCCGGTAGCGAGCATGGCGGTAGCCGTGCCTGCCATACAGGCACAGCTACCGCCATGCTCGTAATGAGGCCCATTGTTTCTTTTTGAAGTCACTCTGACTTCATAAAGAAATTATTTCCGTTAAGGACTGAACCATAACGGAAATAATTTCTTCATGAAGGCAGAGTGACTTCAAAAATAAACTATTTATTTTTGAAGTCATAGGGCTTTCACCACCCCATGACATGGAGGCCTCCAGCCTACGGTCTTCATGTCATGGGGTGGGGGTAGCCACCAGACTTTTTGTATTCACTCTGAATTCACTCTGCATTTCTAAAGAAATGATTTCTGTAACAGAAATCATTTCTTTAGAAATGCAGAGTGAATTCAAAAAGAAAATGTAAAAAAAAAATCAAAAAATATATATATTTTTTTTACTCCAAGTGGGGCCCCCTTCCAGAACATGTGGTCGTGGGGCACCCCGCACTGCGGGGGGTGCAGGGGCCCCTGTTACGCCAGTGGTTCTCCAACTTCTAAAAAACAATCATTAGACCCGGCCATAACCAACAATTACAGACCCATCACCACGGTACCATTTTTGTTAAAAATCCTTGACAGAGTTGCCTACCTGCAAATTCAGGACTACCTAGAGACAAACCAACTGTTAGGAATACGTCAATCTGGCTTTAGACCTCAACACGGTACAGAAACTGCCCTTGTTGACCTCAAAAGGCAGATTGATGAAATCAAAGATAAAGGTAACGCCACCATCCTACTCCTTTTAGACCTCTCAGCAGCCTTCGACCTGGTCTATCACAAAATCCTCTGCAACCACCTATCATCCGCAGTTCACTTCTCCTCCTCTGCTGTCATATGGATACAATCCTTCCTGGCTAATAGAACCATGAGGGTCTTCTCACCAGTAGCGGCAGCTGACCCTATCCCTATGACATGTGGTGTCCCACAAGGCTCATGTGTTTCGCCCACTTTGTACAATATATTTACAAAGCCACTCTTTGACAAACTGGACCATCTGGGTGTCACCTACAACAATTATGCAGATGACACCCAGATACTCCTCACCCTTTTAGGTAACTACAATGCAGACGTCATCCGGAATAACAAAATCTTTACCATAATTCAGGCATGGATGGCCACACACAGCCTCTGCCTGAATGATGAGAAAACTGAACTTCTCCTTGTCAGTTCACCCAATAACCTATTGAAACTCAGCTCCAATTACAATAGCATTATGATCGATGGTAACACTACTCCCATTGTTAAACGTGTGAAAACCCTTGGCTTTTATCTTGATGCCAACACTAACCTTTCCAAACAAATCAACATGACTGCCTCAGCCACTGCCTACACGGGTAAGCTGAAAAGGGTCTGCATACCTTTCTTGTCCTCTAATAGCTGCCTCACGTTGGCCAGGGCTTTTATACAGTCCAAACTGGACTACTGTAACAGTCTATACCTAGGCGCAAACCAATCCATAATTAATAAACTACAGGTACTCCAAAATAACGCGCTACGAGCAGCATTAAACATCCCCAGGCGAGAGCACATCTCTACCACCAGAAAATCGTGCAAATGGCTCTCCATACAACAAAAAATCGACCTAAAAACCATCTGTCTCACATACAAAGCCTTAAAACCATCTAGCCCCTCCTTATCTCACCAACAAATTTACCTTGAAATCTGTTGCCAGAATTACTAGATCCTCTAACACATTATGCCTAACGGTGCCCAGTTTCACCTTAAAAAGAGTTGGAGGATCCAGTTTCACGGTCCTTGCCTCCCAACTCTGGAACAACTCACCACTCAACATCAAATCTATCGAGTCCTTTCAGCCATTTAGGAAACAGGTCATTAGTTGGTTACTGAACAAAAACTAGCATTTACCATCTTCTCTCTATGTCTGATGATATTGCCTATACTGTAATTGTGCTTTTTACTTACAAACTGTATAAATGTATAACTGTAAACTGTATATAATGTACTATGTAACCGTGTACTGAAGCGTCCTTTTACCTCTGGGTCTGGAGCGCTATATAAATAAATAAAACAAACAAACAAACAGACTAAAACTGACTTTACTATCTGCCCTAGGAAAGTCCTAATTTGGTGTATAATCAATGTATATTGGAACCCTACTGCCATAACAGATGAAACCCTCATAGACACTGTGTTCTCAGCAATAGATCAAGCCAAAGTCAAATACACTGACAAAGAATTCATCATTTGCGGAGACTTAAACATCCACCTGTGTAACAACTATGGCGAGGAAACAGAAGAACACACATTGGAAGCTCGAGCAAAAAAATGGAACAAGGAAATAGCAAATAGACAAATGCTCAGATCAGATTGCCATAATTGAGTTAGTGGTCGCATGATGGAAACCTGGGCAAATGGCAAGACAACTGCGATAATTGATTACATCTACATGTCCAAAGGAATATATGAAGAAATTAACTAATTAACTACTATTCTACCAATCTGAAAAACTCGAACAGTGACCATTACATCTTGATAAGAATATTGAATGTTGCATCTGTGAAGAAGGAAATCAGTCTCCTACCATGTATGGAGATAAATAATGGAATGAACAAACTTAGGATCAGCCAGTACAATATTGGAAAGCTGCCAATCATAATGTCAAAATCAAACCTTAACGATAAATAAAAAATTAACTACAGATGGCTCCTCTTCCCATACAGGAAAGAGACAAAAAGAAACCAACAAGCATTACAGAACCACCTCCATGCGTATAACTTTAAAGTTGTACAAAAGAAGAAGCAGCTGAGACAGATAATAAAATCAATAAAAAAAGACAACCCAGGCGAATGGCAAAAAAAACTGAAAAAGGCAAAGCAACAACATAGGAACTGGACGAAAAACAATAAAGCGATGGTACTACAAGAAGATGCAGAGAGTATGCTACAAGCTACAAAAAATTGGAATACGAGATAGCTATGGTCACTGTTAAATGTCCAGACACAGAACCAAGACGCCATGATCGCCAATGTCCCTGAGGCAAGTATACGGAGAAAATCAACAGAACAAAGATAGTGAAAAGCAACCAAAGAACTCTTCATGGCATCTTGTGTGGGTCCTGGATGACATAAAGCAAGCAATAAAGAACATGAACACATATAGAGCACCAGGACCTGATGGTCTACCCAACATGATAATTAAACAGAATGCAGATTCCTGCAGCTCAATATGCAACAGCATATTCAAACTCATACAAAAGACCAAGAACATACCAGAAACGTGGCAGCAAGCCACCATAATTCCAATATTCAAAAGCGGGCAAACTGAGGAGCCATGTAACTATCGCTGTAACGCTCACCTGATTCCCGTAGAGGCGCCGGTCTTGACTGGGCGTATACCGTATCTTCAAAGGTGATGTGTAACACACGGCTGGCTCTTTGGGCTGGACCTCTGTGCACTGTATGTCTGGCTGGAAGGGTAAGATGTCTGCAGATAGAAAATGTGGGATTAATGAACTGGGTTATTGAATGTCTCTCTCTTCTTCCCTTTCTCTTCTCCTGTAGAACCCCAAAGGTTAACGCTCTCACCTTAGGTAAGTGAACGCCGTGCTCTCCATCTGCCTCGAGGCAGGGTGCTGTAACCAGTTTCTTCACTGGATAAGGGGAGCAGGCCTCTTGACTTCAGAGGACTGCTGTCCGTCGTTTACTGCACGAACAGTAAGTTTCGAGTAATTCTAATGTCTTTAAAGTCTTTAGTAATGATGTCTCTTGTTTTGCAGGGTTCCGGCGATGGCGGATGGCGGGCTGAAGTGAGTTGAAGATGGAGCCCGTGTGATGAATAGAAGCGCCTGGAAGCACGTAAGTAAGCGCTTGTTGCCTGCTTCACGATGCGCTCTAACTGTCTTTTTATTTTGCAGGTGCAAGTTCGGGGCGGCTGCAGGGGGCCGGAATACCCACTGGGTTAGATGTGGAAAGGAGTAATGGCACGTGAGTATTAAAGTTCCCCAATGTCTTTAAACGCACCTTGTTTTGTCTTTCAGATGCGGGATGCAGCGCCGAAGAGTTGGTAAGCTTTTGTCTTTCAGATGCCGGAATGCAGTGTGAAGACTTCCGGAGCGCACGAAGAGTAGGTAAGCCTTTGTCTTTCAGATGCCGGAATGCAGCGCGAGGCGTTGGTGACAGCCGATGGACCAGGTAAGTGAAGAGCTGTCACTGAAGACCGTAATGCTAACCTGTTCTTTCTTGTCTTTATAGGTGTTGCTGAAGACTGGATTCAGAATGGTAAGCCTTTTCCCTTAGGCCCAGGATCAGATGCAGAAGACACAATGAGCGTTCTGCTGCTGAGGATGCAGAATAACGCAAAGCAAGATTCATCCATCGGGTGTGGTTTAAATAGCCTCCTGTAGTGCTTAGGTGTCTCCTTCCACAGCCACGCCTAGGTAAGAAAAGAGTTCCTGCTTTCCAGAAGAGTTCCAGTGTTCTGAATCTAGGGAGTGGCTCCTGCCCCACCCAACAGGAAAAGTAGTTCCAAACAGAAGAGGATCAGAGACTCAACTGGCAGGCAAGTAAGCAGCATGGTCTGCTGCAGGTAAGTCCACCCAAGCATTATGAGCCCGGCGCTTCCAGCGCTGGGACTGGGCATATTTATGAGCCTGGTGCCACTGGCGCCAGGACTGGGTCCAAAAGGTCCCAATTGGGACTGGTTGGCACTCGGAACCTGGGTTATGGATCTGCTTCCAAGGGCGTTGGGAAAACCCTGACCTTTTGGAAGCAGAGATCATGACAGTACCCCCCCTCAAGGCCCCTCCCAAACCGGGCTTCTCCGGGGGTTTTGGCTTGTCAGGAAATGTTCAGTGAAATCTTTTGATTAGGCGAGGAGCGTGGACATATTCAGCAGGTTCCCAGGATCTCTCTTGGGGGCCGTAGCCTTTCCAGTCAATTAGGTAGAATAGTTTAGATTTGGAGATCTTGGAGTCCAGAATGCTTTTGACTTCAAACTCGAGTTCTCCATCAACTAGGATAGGTTTTGGAGATTTGGTTAGTCGGGTTTGAGGTTGCACGGGTTTTAATAGAGAGACGTGGAAGACCGGATGTATCTTCATGTGCGGGGGCAAGTCCAACTTGACCGCTACTGGGTTTACTATGGTAGTGATGGAATAGGGACCAAGGTATCTTGGGTTGAATGTGCGTGGCCCTTTTAGAGGTAGATATTTGGTGGATAACCAGACTTGATCCCCTACTTGATATTGAGGGGCTTCCTTCCGATGTTGATCTGCTCCTTTCTTGTATTGTTCTTTAGCCCTTTGAAGGTGAGAAACAGCTTCCTTAAAGGCTTGGGTGATTGTAGAATGCAGGTAGTCTACTGCTGGTGTTTCAAGATCTTGGAGGGGATCCAACTCCGAGGTTCGAGGGTGACTGCCGTACAAAAGAAAAAACAGGGTTTTCCCAGTTCCCGAATGGACAGAGTTATTGTAGGCATATTCGGCTATCCAAAGGATGTCTTTCCAAGTTTTTTCAGTTTGTTGCAGCATGCAGCGTAAATATTGTTCCAGAGTTTGATTGGTCCTCTCGGTTTGTCCGTCGGTCTGAGGGTGGTGACTGGTCGATAGTCTCACATCAATTTGAGCCGACCGACAGCAACTTCGCCAAAAATGAGAAATAAATTGACTACCTCGATCCGAAATTAGAACCGAAGGAAAACCGTGCAGTCGGACGATGTTTTCGAGAAATTCTCGGGCCAGAGTTGCTGCTGTTGGCAAGCCTTTGAGCGGAATGAAATGCGCCATCTTGGAGAATAAGTCCACGATTACTAGAATCGTATTGTATCCGGAGCATGGAGGTAGATCGGTGATGAAGTCCATAGAAAGCGTATGCCAAGGGCGAGGTGGGATGTCAATAGGGCGTAAGAGGCCTGCTGGTCTTTCCTTTTGACTCTTGTTTTGGGCGCATACTCCACAGGACATTATAAAGTCTCTGATATCTTTTTTCCAAGACGGCCACCAGAAGTAGCGCTTGATCTTTTCTGAGGTCTTGGCCATACCGGGATGTCCTTCCATTAAAGAATCGTGATAACAAGAGATTACTTTTTTCTGTAAATCTGTGCTGGGTAGGTATAATCGTTCTTGGAAATACAATAAGTTGTCCTTTACTGCAAAGTCCTTTCCCTGCAGATGCCAATTCTGTATGTCTGCTGGAGTTACAAGTTGCCTGGCTTTATTCTTAACTTCCTCTATGGATTCTGTGGCGATTACACCCAGAATTCTTTGTTCGGGAATGATTGGTACAGGTTTAGGGTTGATCAAGTGTTCTTCCACTCCCATCCGAGAAAGGGCATCAGCTTTACCGTTTTTTGTACCAGGTCGATAGGTAATTATGAAGTCAAACTCGGCAAAGAATAATGCCCAACGGAGTTGTCTAGAGGATTGGGCTTTTGCGGTTTTCAAATATTGCAGGTTTCGGTGATCCGTAATCACAGTAACGGTGTGTCGGGCCCCCAGCAGATAATGCCGCCAAGCCTTAAAGGCAGACTTGATAGCCAGAAGTTCCTTGTCAGTAATCGTGTAATTGATTTCAGGAGGCGAGAATTTGCGGGACCAAAATGCCACGGGATGCAACTGATTGGTTACCGGGTCCTTTTGTGATAGAACTGCCCCCATGGCAAGGCTTGAAGCATCAGTTTCCACGATGTAGGGGAGTTCTGGGCGAGGGTGTTTTAAGATTGGTGCAGAGATAAATTTAGTCTTCAAATCCTGGAAAGCTTGTTCCGCCTCGGTAGACCATTCAAAACGTTTGTTTTTCTTTAACAAGGCAGTGATGGGCTGGACTATTCGAGAGAATTCGGGGATAAACCTGCGGTAAAAGTTAGCGAAGCCTAACATGCTTTGCACACCTTTTACGGAGGATGGTGATGGCCATTTGAGAACTGCATCGACCTTCTTTGAATCCATACGCACTCCGCCAGGTGATAATATGAATCCCAAGAATTCAACTTCAGTCACGTTGAAATCACATTTTTCCAACTTAGCGAAAAGTTTGTGTTGACGCAATCTTTCGAGGACCATTTTCACGTGTTTCCAATGTTCAGATTCCGATGAAGAATAAACGAGGATGTCGTCAATGTAAACAACAACACACACATCTATGAGCTCTCTGAGGACATCGTTCATAAAATATTGAAAGGCGGCCGGGGCATTACAAAGTCCGAAGGGCATGACCTGATATTCAAATAGCCCATACTTGGTGCGGAAGGCCGTCTTCCATTCATCGCCCTCTTTTACTCGTACCAAGTGGTAAGCTCCTCTAAGATCCAGCTTTGTATATATGCATGCTTTTCTGACTTGGTCCAGGAGTTCAGGGATCAAAGGTAACGGATATCTATTCTTAACGGTGATCTGGTTCAGGGAGCGATAATCTATACAAGTTCTAAGGTCTCCTTCCTTTTTTGGAACGAAGAACAAAGCTGAAGAAGCAGGGGACTTGGAAGGACGAATAAACCCATTTGCCAGGTATTGATCCAGGTATTGTCGAAGGTGAAGGTTCTCAGGCTCGGTGAGGGCATAAATTCTACTACAAGGAGGAGTAGATCCAGGTATCAGGTCGATCTGGCAGTCATAAGACCTATGAGGAGGTAGAGAGTTAGCCTGATCCTTCCGGAAAACATCTTGGTATTCTAGGTATTCGGGAGGTAACTGGGGAGTCCCTGAAGAAATTGCTGCCAGTGCAACACCAGGTGGAGGGTGACAAGTAGAGACACATTCTGGAAACTGGACCGTTCTTGCTCGCCAATCGATCAGAGGATTGTGTTTCTCTAACCAAGGTATTCCTAGAATAATCTGAAACTGAGGGGCCTTGATCACATCGAACACGATCTTCTCATGGTGTCCATCTTGACTTACTAGCGTCACTTCTTGAGTGGTATGCGTTACTGGCCCGGAGGCTATCTCCGTACCATCCACCGTAGTAATGACGTCCTTTACAGCCTTGGGACAAAGAGTTAGATTCATCCTCAAAACCATTTCATGATCCACATAATTGCCGATGGCACCGCTGTCGACGTAAGCTTCAATTGCATGTAATCGATCCGGATTATCAGGGCTAATGAGAACCATAGATATCACGAAATGCGAGGTCACGGAACTGGTTTTCACGCTCGGCAAGAGGACCTCTATTCTTGTCGGGCGAGGTCGTTTCCCTGCTCAGAGTTTGTAACTTTGGTAACTGCAGCTCCTACTGCCTTCTTGGCAGGTTTCACCGGACAGTCTCGAAGAAAGTGCCCTGAGTTTCCGCAATAGATGCATAATTGCAACTGTTTTCTCCTTTCCCGCTCCTTTTGTGTTAGAGGACCTTTCAGACCCCCTATTTGCATGGGTTCCCCGGAGTCTACTCCTTTGGAAGGAGTTGGCGGTTTGGAAAATACTCGAGCATCAAACTTGGAACGATCGGCCTTCCTGTTCTGCAGTCTAAGATCTATTTGAACGACTAAGTCTATATAGTCCGAACAATCTTGTGGGGGATTCACTACTTGGGCTAACACATCTTTGAGCTCTCCACGTAGACCTCTATAAAACAGCGTAATCCTTTTGTCCTCAGGCCAGTGAGTTTCCACTATCAGTCTGTTGAAAGACGCAATATAAGCCAAAAGGTCTTGATTACCTTGTCGCAACGAAAGAAGCTCATTGTCCAAGGCCTGCCCCTGTGAATGTCTTGCGAACAGTTTTTCCATACTGAGCTGAAAAGCTTGAAAATCATGGAGGACCGGATCATCTTGATTTACTAGAGGGATCGACCAGTCTGCCGCATTGCCACTAAGGTACGAAAGCACGAAAGCTACTTTAGCTTGATCAGTTGGAAAGGCTGCTGGCCGGCATAAGAAATGCAACCGGCACT
The DNA here is from genome assembly GCF_040938575.1 of Ambystoma mexicanum. Lineage (NCBI taxonomy): Eukaryota > Metazoa > Chordata > Amphibia > Caudata > Ambystomatidae > Ambystoma > Ambystoma mexicanum. The sequence goes on along the minus strand of NC_090929.1, from coordinate 705,793,267 downwards.
GATTGATAAATAATGCAAACCTCTTTGGGTCACCAGAAAATCGTTCGGGCGGAGCCAGAGGTACATTCCCAGGTAGGTTGATCTGCACTGGATTCATAGAGGATGTAGAAGGAAGATTTCCCCCAGATGCGGGTAACGGGGTCTGTCCGGCTTGTGACTGTAGCAATTGTCTAGCGAGATCATCTGTTCGCTCCTTGGAAATAATCAGTTCCCTTCTTGGAGCGTTCGCTTCCTGACGGGCTGCATGCACTTCTGCCCTTAGTTCCCCAAGTAACTGGGCTAGCTGGTCGGTATCCGAGGTTTCCATAGCGCCTGGACGGGAGTTTTGTGGTAGGCTTTGCGTTCTGTAACGCTCACCTGATTCCTGTAGAGGCGCCGGTCTTGACTGGGCGTATACCGTATCTTCAAAGGTGATGTGTAACACACGGCTGGCTCTTTGGGCTGGACCTCTGTGCACTGTATGTCTGGCTCGAAGGGTAAGATGTCTGCAGATAGAAAATGTGGGATTAATGAACTGGGTTATTGAATGTCTCTCTCTTCTTCCCTTTCTCTTCTCCTGTAGAACCCCAAAGGTTAACGCTCTCACCTTAGGTAAGTGAACGCCGTGCTCTCCATCTGCCTCGAGGCAGGGTGCTGTAACCAGTTTCTTCACTGGATAAGGGGAGCAGGCCTCTTGACTTCAGAGGACTGCTGTCCGTCGTTTACTGCACGAACGGTAAGTTTCGAGTAATTCTAATGTCTTTAAAGTCTTTAGTAATGAAATCTCTTGTTTTACAGGGTTCCGGCGATGGCGGATGGCGGGCTGAAGTGAGTTGAAGATGGAGCCCGTGTGATGAATAGAAGCGCCTGGAAGCACGTAAGTAAGCGCTTGTTGCCTGCTTCACGATGCGCTCTAACTGTCTTTTTATTTTGCAGGTGCAAGTTCGGGGCGGCTGCAGGGTGCCGGAATACCCACTGGGTTAGATGTGGAAAGGAGTAATGGCACGTGAGTATTAAAGTTCCCCAATGTCTTTAAACGCACCTTGTTTTGTCTTTCAGATGCGGGATGCAGCGCCGAAGAGTTGGTAAGCTTTTGTCTTTCAGATGCCGGAATGCAGTGTGAAGACTTCCGGAGCGCACGAAGAGTAGGTAAGCCTTTGTCTTTCAGATGCCGGAATGCAGCGCGAGGCGTTGGTGACAGCCGATGGACCAGGTAAGTGAAGAGCTGTCACTGAAGACCGTAATGCTAACCTGTTCTTTCTTGTCTTTATAGGTGTTGCTGAAGACTGGATTCAGAATGGTAAGCCTTTTTCCTTAGGCCCAGGATCAGATGCAGAAGACACGATGAGCGTTCTGCTGCTGAGGATGCAGAATAACGCAAAGCAAGATTCATCCATCGGGTGTGGTTTAAATAGCCTCCTGTAGTGCTTAGGTCCCTCCTTCCACAGCCACGCCTAGGTAAGAAAAGAGTTCCTGCTTTCCAGAAGAGTTCCAGTGTTCTGAATCTAGGGAGTGGCTCCTGCCCCACCCAACAGGAAAAGTAGTTCCAAACAGAAGAGGATCAGAGACTCAACTGGCAGGCAAGGAAGCAGCATGGTCTGCTTCAGGTATGTCCACCCAAGCATTATGAGCCCGGCGCTTCCAGCGCTGGGACTGGGCATATTTATGAGCCTGGTGCCACTGGCGCCAGGACTGGGTCCAAAAGGTCCCAATTGGGACTGGTTGGCACTCGGAACCTGGGTTATGGATCTGCTTCCAAGGGCATTGGGAAAACCCTGACCTTTTGGAAGCAGAGATCATGACAATCGCCCATTGGCCCTACTGGACCCACTAGGGAAAATATTTGTGAAAATCTTACTAGGGAGCTTGAATCATTGGGCCATTAAGGAAAAAAAATATGCCAAGAGACAGACAGGATTTATAAAAACCGTAGGAACTAACATCAACCTTTTTATCCTGAACTTGTTAAAACACGAAGCTATACAATCTAAAATACAAATCTATGCACCGTTTATAGACCTAAAATTAGCTTTTCACTCTGTCAACAGAAATCTGCTCTGGAAGAAACTAAGTACCTGGGAGTGCCCGAGTAACATCTTGGAACCGATCAAGTTACTGTACCAGAACACTACTATAAGGATCAGAATGTCCAAGGAAGGTGTACTCTCAGAGCAGATAAAGACAAGCAAGGGCCTAAAACAGGGCTGTCCTTTGGCGGCTACACTGTTCCATCTATGCACTGCAGATCTAGAAAAACGCATTTACACAGCCCAGATTAATCCACTGAAGCTGAAAGGCACAACTATAACATGCATCATGTACGTGGACGACATTGTTGTACTAGCAAAAACACTGAGAGGTCTGCAGATCGCTCTGCAAAATTTACAGATGCACATGGCAAAAAACCAGCTTGAAATAAATGTGAAGAAAATGAAAATCATGGCTCTGAAGAAATAAAACAGCAAGAAAGGGCCAGCGACTGCTTTCCACATTGGAATGGAAAAAATCGAAGAAGTAAATAAGGTAAAATACCTTGGATTATGGCTAAACCAATCGCCTACTAAGTCAGATTCGATACTGCTCCTTAAAGAAAAATCACTATCATTAGCCCGACAAGCGAAAGTGATACACTCGAAATATGGAAAATTTTCAATGATACCTGTTATAACTTTTTACAGACAAAAGGTGATGGCAATTCTCACATACGCTGCAGGAGCAATGCTAAATATAGAAAACACCATCTGGCTACAAGTACAAGGCCTGTTCTGGAGGAAAGTTTTAAACTTGCCAGCTTCATTCACCATGCCACGCATTCGAGCTGAACTAGCTCTACAATCACTGCAATCCATCGTCGTCTGGTAACAAATGGATCTATATAGGAAGATATTGAGTGACACTTATGTACCACAGATAGAAATCTTATGGTCCAAGATCACCGGGAAGCCTGAACAACCACTGGAAATCTGGAAAAATGCAATTGAAGCAAAATGTGAAGCTGAAGTAATCTCCAGAGACCAGCTCCTAAACAGACCCCAAAAGGTGAAAAAGAGATTGATAGAAAACGACTGGATAAAGACGAATGAGATCAAGTCTAAATATTTACTGGATGTTCCCTGTAAACTGTAAACTGGACATCAGACCAATCAACAAATTACCAGAGTACTTAAAGTCATTTCCTTTATTGAAAATCAGAGACACCTTTATGAGAATGAGACTGAACATGCTCCCCACACGCAAAGTAATGGCAGCCAGCAAAACAATAGCAGACAATGAAAAATTCTGCAGGTTTTGTGGCGATGGGGAGTCAATTGAAAGCTTGCAACACATTATGATGGTATGCGCAGCTCTAAGCGAGAAAACAAATCTATCCAGAGGATGGTTTATACAGAACCAAACAACATTTTCGCCTGAAGATTGATGGCACTAATATTAGCAGGAAAAGAGAAAAAATTGATATACACAGTAGTGTCTTTCTGGAATAACATCATGGAGAACGCGCAGACTGGTTGAGAAACAAGAAGTAAAGAAAATAAAGTGTCATGATACTCAACAACGGGTGCACTGCAAAAACGTTTTTAATAAATTAAGCGAAATATATGAAGTGACAGTCAGCATAATCAGACAATATGAAAGGTTTGAAATGCAAACCAAAATATTTTATTAAAAAAAAAGAAATCCATCTTGGTGGAAGCCCAAAGGGAAGACTCCAACTCACATGCGGCGAACACCCCCAACTGAAATGCGACTCCCTACTGGAAGCACTCAACGCTACCCTCTAAGACTCCATCGTCTGACATGCGCCTCTGAAACAATACACAAACAAACTGAAACCGTTAGCACCCTGGTACATGCAAGAACTCAACCACAGTAAAAGAGTCATCAGGAAACCAGAGAAAACGTGGCACCACTACAAGACCGCATCTGACCTGGCGCTCCTCAAGGAACTCTGAGCAAACACCCAACAACTAATTAACACAGCCAAAGCCTCTTACTGCCGAACACCATAGCAGAAGCGACAGCAAAAGCAGAGCCGTCTTCAAAGTGGCTAATCAGTGCATCAACCCGCTACCCGACCATGCCATACCACACTCCATCGAAAAATCCACTGCCATCAACACCTTCTTCATCAATAAAATCAGCAAGATTTGCCAGCACATAGACACCAGTCACATACCCACCTCACGTCCCTCATAGAAAAATCTACACACCCTGGACAACATTCAAGACACTTTCTACAGAGGACCTGGTAGAAACCATGATCACCGTCAAAGCAACATCATATACAGACAACATCCTCCAAGCATCCATTATCAAGACCCTCCCCGCAGAAGCTCTCCTTCCCTACCTGGAGATCATCAACAGCTCCATGACTCAAGGCACCTTCCCATCGATCCTAAAGACATGACAAATCCTCCTTCTATTAAAGAAACCCACTCTGGATCCCGACAACCTAGATGACTATTGCCCCATCACCCATCTTCCATTCCTAGGTAAGATGATCGAGAAAGGCGTAGCAGTGCAACAGCATTAACACATCAACACTAACAATCTCCTCTCAACCTACTATTCTGGGTTCAGGCCAAGATGCAGCACGGAGATGGCCAACATACAGGTGGTCGACGACACCCTCAACATCCTTGATGATGGCCACTTCTACCTTCTGGTTATACATGACATCTTGAATGCTTTCAACACAGTAGACAACCAGCCGCTCAAGGACACCTAACATGGGCGCCTGGGGATCAGCTACCTTGCCCTACGCTTGTTCAATTCGTACCTCTTCAACTGCCAGCAGTTTGTTCAGATGGACTCCTCTAAATAGCCAATGCTACCCATCACCTGTGGAGTCCCACAGGGTTCCATCCTCTCCCCAGTGATCTTCAATCTATACATTTCTTGTAAAAAAACATTAAATTCAGTGTTTTTGGGTTTACAAAAAATCCTTTAACAGTACCTTAATTATACAACAAATACACAATTTTAAAACATATAAATAGCAATATAAGAAAAGGGAACCAATTTCCCAGTCACTTAAAAACCACATTGACACACCAATCTATACATGGAGCTGCTGGGAGCCCTCCTAGACACACACAACATCGACATCCACCAGTACGCCAACAACACACAGCTATACCTCAAGATCAACTCCATCAAAGATATCCACTGTCACAAAACATGCCTCTCGCTGATCCAGTCTTGGATGTCCAGTGCATATTTGCAGCTTAATCCCTCCAAGAGCGAAATCCTACTCCTCACAAACAACACCGAACACCCAGACATACAGCCCTGGCTTTCAAGCATGAACCCAGAGGGCTTCACACCCAAGCTCACATCCTGTGCCAAATCCCTTTGATTCCACATGCACAATCACCTCCCCTTCAGGACACACATAGCTAAGAAAACTCAGACTGCATAGTTTCAGCTCTCCCTCCTGCAGAAAGTCAAGCCCTCCCTCCAGACAGCTTTAGATCCACTATTCAAGCACTGGCCCTATCACACCTGGCTGGGGGCAATGCCCTCCTTGAAGGTCTACAGTCATCCTCCCTTGTGCCCCTGAGAAGTGTCCTATACGCGGCTGCATGTCCCATTAAGGGTCTACATACATACGACCACATCACCCCGGCCCTCATTGACCTTCAGTGGCTCCCACTGCATGCACAAATCACCTTCCATTCTTGCTGCATCATCAAACAGACACCCTGAAGTCACCCAGCTTCCTCACAGATAAATTCAGCATCTCTGGCGGACAGTGCCCCATCAGAAGCCAGGATACGTGCACACTTGAAATCCGCCATTGCAAAAAGAAAAGGACCAGAAAACAAGCTTTCTCTGCCTATGCCCCAAGATTATGAAACCCCCACCCCATCAGCATCAGACACGCCCCCACGCTCCTACAATTCAGAAAAGAACTCAAGACCAATATCTTCACGGAGTCTCTCTTTCTCAACACCTAGGCCATCACGTCGTCCCATGCGCCATCTGGCTCGCTAGACACTGTCCTGCCCCTTGCCTCCCCGCCGTCTTGTACAGATGTACCCCCTCCTCTGCGCCCTTCTGTATCCTATCCCCTGCTGCATATCTGTACTGTTGTATACCTCTGTAAAGTGTTCCACTGCGTATCTGTATTGCTGTGTACCCCTGTAAAGCGCTCTGTTGCTTCGCAAAGCTAGGTCAGCGTTCAATAAATACCATAATATAATAATAATAATAATAATAATGATAATAATAAATCCTACCATGTGTGCATATTGTCATTGACAAAGTGCTTCATTGACCTTGTGAGCCAATATGACCTAGAGGCCAGGTTTTCATCATTTGCCACTGCCATTAAATGCCTATTCTAAGTGCAAATTGCTAATAAAATATGTTTTAAACCTACTTCTTTTTCGAACATTCCTTTCATGTAGTATGATAAATTGTTCCTCTGCATTTTGAACTATCCCACTTGACTCATGAGAGTTAATACTGACTGCTCGACCAATGCTACCAATAGGTAAGCTAAGGACAGCTAAGTGCCATTGTTTGCCTAATTTGAAACAGCATCCAGCCTGGAAAAAATCCTTGATCCCAGTAATAATTTGTTCTGTGTTCTTTTGGAGACTATTTTCAAGACTTCATGAATGATTGAGGGGAGCTGTATTTTACATTGGTGTCCCTCTCAGTTTTTTTACCCACCATATAGTGCTCCCGTAAATATGGCCCAACGCAAGTTGGATATACAACGGGTAAACTGGGAGACGGTTGAGAGGCAGGCAAAGGGGGAGCGCCAGCCTGGAGTGGATACAAGGCGGAGAGCGGCGTGGAAGGAGTGTGGTGCCATAATTACATCAAATCAATTTGAGTCCCTGTCAGGAATAGAAGAACTTGACTGACTAGGAACCCCAAATGAGGGATCCCCAACCCTTTTAAGGATGGTTGCATCTGCCCTGCGCACTAACAAAGATTATTAAACCTGAAGGGAATGCAGTTATGTTGCTTAGTTGGAATGTACCAGGGCCCATTGCTAAACTGGCCAGATTGGATGTTGTGGCACACATGAAACAGCACAACATTCTTCTATTGCCGGAAACCTGGGCAATGGAACCCGTACTGATGGATGGGTTTGTGTTTTTCTCCATGCCGGCACGCAAGCAAGAATAATAGAGGTTGTTGTTATGGGGGCCTGTCAATCCTTTTAAAGTTATATTTAAATTATGAGATCAGGGCAAGGGACACTCACAACACCTGCATACAACATCTCTCTGACATCGAACTCAGGAAAAACTCTGGAACTGGTTAATTCTTACAATAGCCCTCACGTCTCAGATGTTAACTGTCTTGGGGCACTCAAAAACATGTTGGAGGGCTCAATTTTGGATCACCTGGATGATGGAACGGTCTTGGCACTGGGAGGGGACTTTACTGTTAAACTGGGAAATGGGATCCCACCTGCCCTTGCTGATCCTGGCGAGGAGCACGTTTACATGATTAAGCCCCCGCAAATGAGGGACGAACGAGTCTGCCCCAAGCGCCTGCAATTGAGTATATGGCTAGTTGAACGGGGAATGCGTTCCCTTAATGGACACATTCACTCAGATGTACCAGGTAATTTCACATTTATTAATACTAATGGCTTCTAGACCATTGACTATTTTCTAATGCACGTACAACACTGGAACATCATAGTAGACTTCAGAGTCCTGCATGACATTTTCAGTGGGCATTTCCCACTTGAATTGGGGGTTCTTCCATGTCCATGAGGGTATACCCCATCAACTGGGTCAGTGTGCAATAAACCAACAGTGTATATGACAAATAAAATGGTCAAGGGTTGACCCTACAGTAGTCCAATGTAAATTTGTATCATTGAACTTATGTGATAATGTGTCCATTCTTCAAGAAGAGGCTTCCTCTGATCAGATTATTACCTGGTCCGTCCTAGGATCTCTGGAAGGCCATGACAGACTGTTTTCAGTGTGAGTTTAAGCAAAGACACAGTAGGCTGGTCAACTGGTTTGTTGGGGAATGCAGGGTCGCACAGAACAACCTATTAAGGACTTTGAGAGATGCTAAAAGTTCTAGGAGGGACATTGTTAAGGCAAGGGCTGATTGTAAAGGGTCCGGAGAATACAGAAAAGCTGAACTGGAAAATAAATGATGGGAGGACCTATTGATGGCTGTCTCTGCAAGGGACTTCAAGAAATGTTGGGAGTTCGTTGCGAGAGGCCCCCAATACAAACGAGTCAAGACTCACAGGAAAAATCATGTTGCAGCCGAATCTTGGCCCGATCATTTCTCAACCCTATACTTTGGAGAGGCCTGTGGGTTTGGGGACGGGAGCGTTGCTCAGCATTACAGCTAACTTTGAAGGAGTTGGAAAAGGCAGTCACCAACAGGCACGTAATCGAGCTTCCTGACCAAATGCAGTCCCTGCCGATTTATACAAGGGTGAGATGAACCTCTGAGTTCCTGTGTTGGCAGCTTGTTTTAATTCCTATCTGGCCACAGGCACCTATGTGTAGTCCTGGAAAAAAGCCATTATTCAGCCTTTCTTTAAAAAGGGAGATCCTGGAAGTCCTCTTGCTTATAGGCCAATCTCATTGCTGGACTTCTCCTTCAATGTCTTTGGCTGGGTAATTTTGCAGCACAACCAGGTACTTTCAGAGGTCCAATATGGCTTTAGATCTGACTTGGGAACCATGGGATAAGGCTCTAAACCTCTATCTGGTAGGGGCCTCCTCTGTCTATGGTAGTGGAGAGCCGATCCAATTAGCCTGCATGAACCTGAGCACCGCATTTTACAAGGTGGACGAGAAATTCTCTCTGACGGGTGCTCGGGTTCATGGGCTGTCCACCTTAGCTGTTGAGGATCCTTCAATTGCTCCATGAGGACACCATGGCCTGTGTCCGCTTTGGGGCACAGGGTGAATGCACAGATTATTTTGAAGTGGCCACAGGAGTTCATCAGGGCTGTGTGCTTGCACCAGTCCTAGTCACTCTCTATATAATTGGCCTGCTTAGAGCACTAGTTAATACAAAAGCAGACTTCCCGGGGGTCAGTAAAAAAACATTCCCTTTGCTTGCATATGCTGATGACACTGTGCTCATTCCCTGGACACTAATAGCCCTACAAAAGCTCATTAATGCTCATACTAATTTCATGACAGAGCTAAAACTCACCATAAACACGAGCACATCTGCAGTGATGGCATGAAGTGCTGGGAGAGGGAAAACAGCTAAAATGTACACTATGATGAGCAATGGGTCTGTTAGCCCCAGGGTAAGTAAGTTCAATTATTTAGGCATCTGTTTCTCAGAATACTGGAGGGGGATGGCCCATGTTCAGAGACAAATTACAAAAATGAAACAGGCATTGGGGGTATTTTCTTTACTGCCGTTGGTGCCTGCACCACCCCTATCTTACCCCCTCCACCAACTGGAGGTAAGTCACATTGCTGGACTTGGAATCGCTGCGCACTGCGCCTGTGCGCCTTATTGTTTTTACATCTGCATTTTTTGTTGGCCTAGCTGCGTGCATTCCACAATCCATGCTGATAGCGCATTTATGGGGAAGGGCCCTGCTCATTTGCCCTTCCTCCATATGCAGCAGGACTGCTCTGCCATATCTACTTCCTGACTCTTTCTATTTACTCTATCTGTGCTGGCTGGGTTCCGGACTCTCCATGATGGCTGCCCTCACATAGGGCGTGGAGCCATCCCCTTTCCTGGGCCTCTGATCAACCATGATTGGCTGCCTGCTCCTACATAGGCCAATCAGCTCGACCAGGGAGGCGGGAACCAGCCCTAACCAATCAAAGGCCCACATCTAAGGCCCTGTCTGCTCCCTGTCTGCTGCCTGGTCGGGCCTGGGGGTCTCCTTACACCCCCCACTTGCTCTGAGTCTGGCACTCCTTCACCTTCAGGGATGCTGGAACCTTCGTGACACTTGCACTTTCACCAGACCATGGTTTAGTCACCTCTTTCTTTAATGCTCCTACGCTTCTGACTTTCCCACCTTCACCCCATGTCACCCAGACTCCCACTCTTATTACAACTAGCTGTACCCTTTGGTTGTACTGTGTTTCACCTATTGCTAAAAAAAATGTAAATCTAGCTGTACCCTTTGGCTTTACTGTGTTCTGATTTTGGCTGTGCCCAGTGACTGCATTGTGCTTCTCTGTCCACTGTACCTGAAATGTTCTGCCTCTTCTGCTCACCCCCATTGTCTCCCCTTGTGTTCTCACCTGCCCACCTCTCTTCTCTCTTCTCCCCACTCCTCCACATCACCTATGGCACTCTCTGTTTCTCCTACTTTCTCCAATTGTTTCTCCATTGACTAGCTGTCATCCATGCCCCTGACTCCCTCAGGTATAACAGCCCCCTGGCATCAGTGGGGCTAAAGCACTTCACACTGGACCCAAGGGCCTTAAATATCCATCAGAAACATACATGGATTATCAGGAATAAAGCAATACCAGTTTTGGACCTTAATCCAACATGGAGGCCTATTACACAGCTCAGTTCTTTAGAACCAAGCCATGGGTATAGTGTTTTGGGTGTGGATGGGCCTGGAACTTCTTGGCCTGCAACTACTTTACCTGGGCTATTTAAGCAACACCCAAAGAGCAGAAAACGATTTGCGTTATTCTGCACTGCACTCCTGCAGCGTAACGCTCACCATATCCAGCTCCTGCTCATCTGCTTCTCCGGCGGCCCGATCCTGAAGCCCTAGATCCGGATTCCATTAATAACCTGGAAGAACAAGAACAGCACTAGTGAGAAAGAACACTTACCTATGAAGTAACCGGTCTTGAATCCATCCTGTGCTTCGCTTACCTCGCCCATCTCCGGAGTTCGCCGCAACCTGCAAAGCTAAAGAAATAAGGACAGCATTAAGAACAATTGTTACCTGGGCAAACAGCGAGTTCTTGCAGCACCCTGCACTTCTCTTACCTCGCCCATCTCCGGGTTTCACCGCAACCTGAAAGGGAGAAGGAACAAGGTCAGCATTAACAAAGCACTTACCTGGGCAAGCAGCGCTTCGATCGCTCATCACTCCAAAACATTACCACAACCTGTACAAAGAGAAGAGAACACAGGTTAGCAATTAACACCAATAAACAGCGCAGTGCTCCGTGCATCAATAACTCACTGTGGTCTTCGCCATCGGCGTAACAACTCCGAGATCGCAACCATCCCTGAGAAAACAAAAAGAGACATTGTTAGGGAACAGCGTAGAGGAGCAAAAGGCCGAGAAGACAGAGAAAATGGAGGGAAAGAAAGAGACAGAATAAAGATGGAAAAGACATAACTCACCTGGAAGACAGCAAGCAGAGTCAGAGTCACAGCCAGTCTGGACCCGAAATAAGGGCACACGGATCAGTGAAGCAACTAGGTCCACCGAACGCCCACACCAACCACGTGCTCCTACACAGACACACAGGACAGAGAGAGTTCAACACACAAAAACCTAAGGTGAGCAATAACCCCAATGGAGGGGATTCGGACCAGAGGGAGGTGGGAGTCCACCCATCACAGAACCAGTATCTTAACCCTACATTCTCGTGTTATAGGCGCTACCCAACGTCTGGCACATAACCAAGCAGTATCGTGTGGCGCCCCTGTGGATACCAGGTGAGCATAAAACAATGCGAAGCCTCAATTAAAACATCCACCTGGGCGTCATGGAAACATCAGAGACTGACCAACTAGCCCAGTTACTGGGAGAATTACGGGCCGAGGTGCACTCCGCCCGGCAAGAAACCAACGCCATGAGGAGGGAGTTGATTGTCACCATGGACTGCACTGATGAATTAGCCAGGCAACCGCTCCAAACACAGGCTGGGCAGGCTCCATTGCCAGGAAGTATTCCGTCGGTTCCAGCACATCCGTCAATTCATTACAGGTGGTCCTCCCTGGGGCAGTTCCTTTGGCCCCACCAGAATGTTTTACGGGGAACCCAAGAAAATATGCAGCATTTATGAACCAGTGCTGCCTCCATTTTCTTTGTATACTGGTAGCCTTTCCTGACCTTCAGTCGCGGGTTGCCTTCATTCTGTCATATCTGAGTGGCAGTGCCGTGGATTGGTCCATACCGTTAGTAAGCCAGGATGACCCACTCTTGCGGGATTTCAGGGGGTTTCAAAAGGAGATGGAGAAGATGTTCGCCCGACATACCCAGGGCCAGGCTCTGGATAACAAACTTCTGTCCCTCCGCCAAGGCAGCCAAGATTTGTTAACATATATCGCCACTTTTAACAGACTTTTGTTGAATCTGGGTGGCTTTTGGAGAAACGAATAACGTTATTCCATCAAGGATTACGGGGGGAATTGAAAGACGTCCTAGCTCAGGTGGTAAACCCGACAAAAGACTGTGCAGAGTTCATCAACCTAGTGGTGCAGCTAGACCACAGGCTGCAAGATCGGAGGACAGATTGAGCCAGAACTGACAATCGGACTGTGTATGTATGCTCAAAGGAGAATAGTCTGCATTCATCAGAAATCACTTCGGAACCCATGCATATTGGGGGGGTACAGAGCCCATTAACCAAGGCTGAAAGAGACAAAAGGAGACAACAGCAATTATGCGTGTACTGCGGGAAATCAGGTCACTTCCTCAGAGAATGTCCCATAAAACTCCCTAGGATAACAGTTGGAGCTACAGAGAAAGAAGGAGGAGAACAAGAGTCGGAAAACTTCCAGGCCCAGCAAGCGTAGAGGTCCGTTTGTCGAGTGAAGGAAAAGAGCCACAGACCTCACACCTTGCCCTGACTGTGATTTTGATCAGTCACCAACAACCGTCTCGGATGCATGCTGTGGAGGCATACATAGACAGCAGTGCCGTTGGTAACTACATAGACCAAGGCCTCGCAACAAGGATGGGGCTTCCCCCTGTCAGAAAACAACAACTGAAAAGGTTACCGCTGTTGACGGCACAGAGATAGCTTCTGGTCCTTTAACTCACCGCACAGCAGAATTGACCCTTCTGTGCCAAGATGGACATCGGGAAGCCATTGCCTTTGACCTTATCAAGGCCCCTCAGTTCCGGATGATTCTAGGGATGCCGTGGTTGGTGGCTCACAATTCTAACATTGACTGGCGAGACAAGAAATTAGCCTTCTCTAATGAGTGTGCTCATGCGTGCTACCAAGTGGAAATGCCATTGTCTGATCTAGAGACACCTGTCCAAGATAAAGAGGCCTTGGTACTAGGTGTAACAAGTACACTACCAAGCGAATGCCATGATTTCCAAGACATTTTCCAAAAAGAACAGGCTAATATCTTACCCCCTCAGATGCCATATGACTGTCAGATCGACCTCGTACCTGGTGCACAAATCCTGGGTAGTCGAATTTATGCACTCACCGAACCTGAAAATCTCCACTTGAAATCATATCTGGACCAATACCTGGCAAACGGTTTTATCCGCCCGTCCAAATTCCCGGCAGCCTCGTCCCTATTCTTCGTACCCAAGAAGGAGGGGGACTTGAGAACATGCATCGACTACCGCGCACTAAACCAGGTAACAGTTAAAAACCGTTATCCTCTACCCCTTATACCAGAACTGCTGGACCAAGTCAAGGATGCCCACATTTACACCAAATTGGACCTCAGGGGGCATACCATCTCGTGTGTGTAAAGAAAGGAGACGAATGGAAGACAACCTTTCGTACTAAGTATGGGCTTTACGAATATCAGATGGTGCCCTTTGGGCTTTGCAACGCTCCTGCCATGTTCCAGTACTTCATGATCGATGTACTATGGGAATTGATCGACCTATGTGCCCTAGTTTACATTGAGGACATCTTGGTGTACTCCTCTTCTAAACAGGACCATGTTGGGCATGTTCGCTCCGTCCTTGCAAAACTCTGACAGCACCAGCTATACGCCAAACTTGAAAAATGCTCCTTCCATGTCACTGAATTCGAGTTCCTTGGCTTTTTCCTCACTCCCAGAGGCGTCCGGATGGATATGCACAAAGTAGACGCCATCCTTAGCTGGCCATCACCGTCTTCAGTCAAAGGTGTCCAAAGTATGCTCGGCTTTGCGAACTTTTATCTCCGATTCATCCCGGGTTTCTCCCAGATTGTGCACCTGATCACTTCTTTATTACGTAAAAACAACAAACTGTTCCAATGGACAGAAGAGGCAGAAAAGGCCTTCCAGGAACTCAAGAAAAGATTTACCTCAGTCCCGGTGCTACGACACCCCCGCCCAGATCTCCCATATGTAGTGGAAACATATGCCTCCAGCATGGCAAGGGGGGCTGTTCTTTCCCAAAGGGATCCCGAAACAGGCCAGTTACATCCCGTGGTCTTTTGGTCACGAAAATTTACTTCACCTGCACTTAACTATACAATAACGGAACAAGGAACTCCTAGCGATCAAGGCAGCCTTTAAGGCTTGGGAGCATTACCTCCTAGGCGCCAGACATACCATCACAGTAATCACCGACCATCGCAACCTCAAGACGACAAAGGCTCAATCATCCTGTCAACTCCGATGGGCTTTATTGTTCGCAGAATATGATTACATAATCACATACCGACCTGGAGTCCAGAACGGAAAAGCTGACGCACTATCCTGCATGGGTATTGATGAGAATACAGACCCGGTGGCCATTATTCCAGGTGACAAACTACTAGAACTTACAACAATGTTATTTCTGGACGAACTCCAAAATGAAATTCAGCTCCTAATGAACACCGAGGCTCTACAAGACTGGACCACTCAAGGTGAACATTACACAACAAAGAACCAACTCCTGTATTTCAGAGGGCGTTTACATCTACCGAATAAGGCACTACAAGAACAAGTAATTTCTGGTTCTCACGACCCCCTGATAGAAGGACATCCAGGAATTGCCACGATCCTAGCCAAGGTGAAAAGAAATTATTGGTTGCCGACCTGGCGAAAGGACATTACACAGTTTATTCTGTCATGTGGCATTTGTGCACAGAATAAATCCCAGAAACAAAGACCTGCGGGGCATCTTCAACCCCTGGAAATTCCACCTGCACCTTGGCACACACTCTCCCTCCATTTCATCACAGATCTGCCTCCCTGTCAAGGGTTCAACACTATCCTAGTGGTTGTTGACCTATTCTCTAAAATGGCCCATTTCATTCCGCTTAAGGGTCTACCAAACGCATCCAGTCTGGCAAAGGTGTTTTTAGAGCAAATCGTACGATTACATGGTTCCCCCTCCGTCCTGATTTCTGACCAAGGGAGTCAGTTTGTGTCTAACTTCTGGAGGAAGAGTTGTGCAATTGCCCAAATCGATATTCGTCTGTCCACTAGTCACCATCCCCAAACTGATGGCCAAACGGAGTGGAAGAATCAGACACTAGATCAATACCTACAGTGCATGTTACATCAAGTTGAAGAAAGCTGGAAGGATGTGCTGCGGATAGCCGAATATGCCTGCAACAACTCGCTACACACCAGTACCGGACAGAGTTCATTCTATACTGTATATGGAAGGCACCCACGTACTTCTGAATTAGATACCCCCATGGCCTTGGAAATGCCAGCGGTGAAGACTTTACATACGACCATCACGCAAGCTTTCAAAAAGGCAGCAGAACACTTGATCCAAGCCAAAGAAAGACAGAAAAGATTCTCTGATCAACACCGAAGAAAAGCCCCAGATTACCAAGTCAGAGATGAAGTCTGATTGGCGTCTCGGTATGTGTCCATAAGAGGAACTCGAACATTTTGTCCCAGATATCTAGGGCCCTATACCATCAAGGCTATTATAAATCCTGTGGCAGTAAAACTAGCTTTACTACCAAATATGCAGATCCATCCCGTATTCCACGTGTCACTCTTAAAACCTGTTCTGCCTGGAACTCGGGTCAAAACACCACCAAATCCGGTACTGGTTAACGGAGAACCCAAATTTGAAGTAAAAGACATCCTAGATTCTAAACTCACCAGGTCCGAGTTATATTACTTAGTGGACTTGAAGGGATATGGCCCTCAGGACAGGACATGGGAGCCTAGCGAGCACGTTCATGCGCCACGCCTGGTAAGACGATTTCATCAGAACCATCCGACCAAACCAGGGCCAGACGGAGGAAATACCAGGAGAGGGGCCTTAGGGGGGAGTGCTGTCACAATCCATGCCCCTGACCCCCTCAGGTATAATAGCCCCTGGCAGCAGTGGGGCTAAAGCCCTTCACGCTGGCACCAAGGGCCTTAAAAATCCAACAGAAATATACATCGAGTCAGTCCTTTGGCACCAGGCTCATTATCAGGAATAAAGCAATACCAGTTTCGGACCTTAATCCAACATGGAGGCCTATTACACAGCTCAGTACTTTAGAACCAAGCCATGCAGTCTAGTGTTTTGGGTGTGGCTGGGCCTGGAACTACTTGGCCTGGAACCACTTTACCTGGGCTATTTAAACCACACCCAAACAGCAGAACACGCTTTGCGTTATTCTGCACTCCTGCAGCGTAACGCTCACCGTGTCCAGCTCCTGCTCATCTGCTTCTCCGACGGCCCAATCCTGAAGCCCTAGATCCGGATTCCATTAATAACCTGGAAGAACAAGAACAGCATTAGCGAGCAAGAAACTTACCTATGAAGTAACCAGTCTTGAATCCATCCTGCGCTTCGCTTACCTCGCCCATCTCTGGAGTTCGCAGCAACCTGCAAAGGTAAAGAAACAACGATAGCATTAATAACAATTCTTACCTGGGCAAACAGCGAGTCCTGGCAGCACCCTGCGCTTCTCTTATCTCGCCCATCTCCAGGTTTCACCGCAACCTGCAAGGGATAAGGAAAAAGGTCAGCATTAACAAAGCACTTACCTGGGCAAGCAGCGCTTCGATCGCTCATCACTCCAAAATATCACAGCAACGTGTACAAAGAGAAGAGAACACAGGTTAGCAATTAACACCAATAAACAGTGCAGCTCTCTGCGCATCAATAACTCACCATGGTCTTTGCCATCAGCGCGGCAACTCCAAGATCGCAACCATCCCTGGGCAAACAAAACGAGAAATTGTTAGGTACAGCGTAGAGGAGCAAGACGCCGAGAAGACACAGAAAACAGAGGGAAAGAAAGAGACAGAATAAAGACAGAAAAGACATCATAAGTCACCTGGAAGACAGCAAGTTGAGTCGGAGTCACAGCCGGTCTGGACCCGACATAAGGGCACACGGACCAGTGAAACAACTAGGTCCACGGAACACCCGCACCAACCACGTGCCCCTGCGCAGAGACGCAGGACGGAGAGTTCAACGCACAAAAACCCAAGGTGAGGAATAACCCCAAGGGAGGGGATTTGGACCAGAGGGAGGTGGGAGTCCACCCATCACAGGACCAGTATCTTAACCCTCCATTCTCCTGTTATAGGTGCTACCCAACGTCTGGCACATAACCAAGCAGAGAGGGGTCCCGGATAGCGCTTAGACTCCATCCAGTATCGTGTGGCGCCCCTGTGGATACCAGGTGAGCCTAACACTATCCTACCCTTCTCACTATGTCTGGTAGGAAAAAGTTCAAAAAGGATATCTTGGTCTCTAACCCTCATCTCCCTATCACTGACACCTCCACCAGCACATCCTCCAAACAGACCCTCACCGACATGCTCCTTGCAGTTCCTTCGTCAGACCTATGGACTCCCGATATGGTCTCTGTCTCCTTTGTGTGTTTCTGTCTCCTTTCTCTTCTTCTCCCATTAATGGTGGCGCCCGGTGGGAGGCCCTCCTGGACCCTATCCTCCTTCCTCTTCTGCCCCCCCCTTATGCTCCGTCTACGCCTCCGCAGGGCGTACCTCTGATTTATACTCCTCCCTGGAAGTTTTTCAAGGTTGGCAACCTTCTTCATATTGCCACTCTCAACTCTCGCTCATCTGTCAAACACTCCTCTGACATCTGCTACCTCCTGGAAGAACTCGACCTCGATGTCCTCGTTCTCACCGAGACATGGTTCACTGCCAGCTCTGTCACGAGCTTTGACACTCTCCTCCCTGAAGGCTACAAGATCCTTTCTGTGCCCAGATCCAACTGTCCTGGAGGTGGTGTAGCCTTGATCTTCCCGGAGTGGATTCCTGCATCTGTGATTCTTATGCAGGCCTCCTCCTCCATTGA
Source organism: Ambystoma mexicanum (assembly GCF_040938575.1). NCBI lineage: Eukaryota > Metazoa > Chordata > Amphibia > Caudata > Ambystomatidae > Ambystoma > Ambystoma mexicanum. Next base: position 705,775,203 of record NC_090929.1, on the reverse strand, counting down.
ATGCCTTGTCTGCACACTTTCTCTCTCTGCTTGCCACTCTCTCACCATTGCTACTATCTATCGGTCACCTGGTCAGACTACAACGTTCCTCTCTGAGTGGGCTGACCTATCCTCCTCCTTCCTTGCCTCGACCACTCAACTCCTTCTCCATCGTGATGTCAACATTCACCTGGATGCTTCCTGTCCCTCCTCTGGACTCTTTCGTGACCTCTGCGACTCTCTCTTTCTATTCTTCTCTCTGGCCCGACTCATCCTGCAGGGCACACTCTGGATGCCCTCATCTCCTCTGACCTCCCCCTCTCTAACCCTCTTAACACTCCTCTCCCCTGGAGTGATCACTTTCTTCTTTCCTCCCATCTCTGCCTCTCTACCCTGCAAGCCAAGCCAGCATTGCCACCTACCTTCTCGGTCATCCGGCCCATGAAGCGTGTGTCAGTTGAGGCTTTCACTGTCAATTTCTCACCCCACATCCACCTCAGGCTGACTCTCATCCTGCTGACACTGCTCTTTCCAAGCTCCACTCTGCTATCTATGATAATCTCTATGTTTTTCATGAAGATCTGATTGAAGCCCAAATCCAAGTTCAACTCATGGTACGACTCTGACCTCGTCACCCTTAAGCACAAGTGTAGGGTGGCTGAGAGGAAATGAGGGCCTCTTGTGCATCCTCTGTCAAACTGGCCTGCCGTCTGCTCCAAAGGCAATACTGGCTCTATGTCCGTAAGAAAAGAGTTCGCATCCAAGCCTGTATCTCTGCGACATCTAACAACTCGGCCGAACTCTGCAAGGATCTTGCCAATTCTTCTGCAGTCTCTACTTCTCCTGTCCCCTCCCAGGCCCTCTGCATGACCCAGGCTTCTCATTTCATCATTAATACCCAGGTCATCCTGTCCACCTTCTCGTCCTCTCCTCCTCCTCCTTCTACTCTCTCCTCTACCTCTGGCTTCCCGTGGCTGCCCCCCCTCTTTCTCTTCCTTTCCACTCTCCCATGAATCTATCTCTAGATAAGTCCAATCTATGAAAGTCTTTTCAAAACAGGTTCTTCCCTGTTCGTCCAAATCCATCAAGGATCATATTTACACCCTCGCACCTGCCCTGGCCGACTTCTACAACAACTCCTTCGACAGTGGAGCCCCCCTCTGACCCACTCTCTTTTGTACCCTCTTATCAAGAAACCCACAGCCGACCCCTTATGCCCGGCAAACTTTCGCCCAATCTCTATCACTCTTTTCCTGGGCAAACTCCTTGAATAGCTGGTCATCTCCCAGCTCAACCACCACACTGATTCTGTTGGTTATCGCCTGAACATCTGCGTAGATCTGCTCTCTAACCTTGATTCTAATCTCCCTTATGTCCTCATCTTCATCGTGCTCTCCCTGGATTTTCAACCAATACCTTTTCTTATGCCTTTGCCATGGTCAACAATGCCATCCTGCTCAATTGCCTCTGTGATAACCTGGGTATCACTGATCAGGCCCTGGCCTGGCTGACCTCTTTCCTCTCCAACCGACCCTCCCAGGTCCAACTTGTATCCTTCCTTTCCTCTATCTCACTCTCCATCTGTGGTGTTCCACAGGGGTCTAACCTATCTCCCTGGCTTTTCAACCAATACCTGGCACCCCTTTGCGCCCGCATTGCTGCTCTTTGCTTTAACTTTCAGTGCTATGCTTATGACACTTAGCTTGTTTTCAGGCTCCCCTCTTCCACCTCTTCTCCCTCTGTCTTTCTGCCATCAAGGAGTGGTGTGCCGCCAACGACCTATACCTTAATGTCAGTAAGACAGAGATCCTCCTCATCGGCACTCCTGCACCTTCCTTTCGTGTCACTCTATGGTCGGCCTCCCTTGACCCTCTTCCTGCTCCCACCTGTGAGGCTAAGAACCTCAGGGTCATCTTCGACTCCATACTGTTTCTCCACACATCTCTGACGTCTCTAAGAAATCAAACTACCAACTGCACCTGCTCAGGGGTATTCTCCCTTTCCTCTCCTTCCCCCAGAAGCTCACTGTCTCAAGAGCGCTGGTTATATCTAGGCTGGACTACTGCAACAGCCTCTTTCAAAATCTTCCCGCCACTACTCTCCACCCTCTGCAACTCATCCAGAACAGGACAGCGAGACTTGTCCTTGGCCTCAAACCCAGGGATCGTATCTCTCCAGCCCTGAAATCTCTTCATTGGCTCTCAGTTGCTGCGAGGATTAGGTTTAAGAGCCTCTGCATTGTCCACAAGATCTTCTGGGGCATGGGTCCGCAATATCTTCAACTCTCCCTTCGGAAATACCTTCCTACTTGAGCTCTTCGCTCCACCACCTGCAACTCTCTCAGGGTCAGTCGCTTCTCCAAGCAACGAGTTGGTAGTAGATCTCTTTCTTCGGCTGGGCCTCCCTCTGGAACAGCCTCCCTGCCTCTCTGAAACTTGAGAACCATCTTCCGTTCCGGAAGCACCTCAAGACTTTTCTCTTTGCTTCTGGATTCTCTCTTCCTCTCCCCTGCTGATCTGTCTCCTCTGCACTGGACTCCTGGCTACCCTCTGAATTCAGGCCAAGAACTATGCCCACCCAGCTGCTTACCCGCACTGCCTCCTGGCAACCCTTCTACTTGGGTCTGGATCTGCAAACCTACAGTCCCCTTATTAGACACCCGCTGTCAGCACCTAATTCTTGCACTTGCCACCTACTGGCCGCATAACCTGTTATTGTTTTGATCACTTGTTCAGCACTTTCCACTCCTCCCTTGCCCCTTGCACTTCCCCCCTTTCCTCTCCCCTGCACTTGCACATTCTCTATGTCACTGGGCCTAGTAAGATCGTTGTTTTGTCCTCCCTTGTACCCCTCCCTTGCCTCGTCGTGCCTTGAAACACTTGTGAATGGGCACAATATAAATAAAATATCATATCATACCAAATCATATAATATATTGCAAGAGTTTTGACCAACTATGGGGCTACCCTGTGGGGGACTGAAAACGCAATGGCCATTGAAGTCCTAGAGAACCATTTTCTGAAAAAAACTGTTGGGTCTCACCTGTTCAGACCCTAACAATGCCGTGCACATAGAACTGGGTATCACCCACATAGGTGACGGTTGGCATGAAGCACCCTTTTTGCACTGTATGGGGATTTGGACAAGCCCCTCTGACACATGACATTATTAGATTTCTGTTGCAGGGCCCCCCGTTGGTAAAAAAAACACTGTGGTCGGAATACATATCTGAATGTGTGTCTTTTATCAATGCCCCGTCTTTACAATGCGTGTCCCATATTTGAACAATAGCAGAGAGGATTGTGTGCAAGAGGGCCTTCCGCTCGCTTATCACAACAAAACCTGAATCCATTGGCCTTGCCCTGCAGTCCAACATGCTCCATCTATCCATTTCAAAATTGGATATCATTCAACCATATTTGATGCACAAAGATTAACAGACCAACCGATGGGCACTTCCTCGGGCGCACCTAAATCTGCTCCTGCTGAGGGATATTACGCAGAAATGGCAGAGGCAGAGGCAGAAGCAAACTGTGGCCTGTCTGGGTTGTGGGGGTATGATATAATACGATGTGGCAGTTATAACGTGCCTGTACACAACTGTTTCTAGGCGTGACAAGAAAAGGAGGGGGAAACAAGGGAGGACAAAAAACGATCTTACTAGACCTTGTGTCATTCAGAACTCCCAGGTGCAGGGAAGAGAGAAGGGTAGACGTGCCAGGGGGGAGGTGAAGGGGAAAGTGCAGTTAACTCACAAGTGCAGCCAGTGTGTGGCTCATAAGTGCAGAGAGAAGGGACTGTAGGGTTGCAGATACAGACTCTTAAGTGCTGGGGAGCCTGGAGGCAGTGCAAGGGCAACAGTAAATGCAGGAGCCTGGCCCCGAGTTCAGAGGGTGACCAAGTGACCAGTGCACAGATTAGTCAGGTGCATCAGCAGGGGAGAGGAAGAGAGAAAGCGGAAGCAAAAATGAAGTTCTTGAGTTGCTTCTGGAACCAGAGGTGGTTCTGCTCAAGTTTGAGAGATGCAGGGAGGCTGTTCTAGGGGGAGGCCCCAGCCGAGGAGTTAGATCGGCCCCAAACTGTCAGCTTGGTGAAGCATCTGCCCTCAGAGAGTTGGAGGTGGATGAGTGGATAGCTCGAGAAGAAAGATGTTTTGGAAGAGAATGTTGGAGGTAGAGCAGTCCCAGGCCCCTGAAAGCCTTGTGGACAAGGCAGAGGGTCTTTAAATTGATCCTTGCAGCCACGAGGAGACAGTGAAGAGCTGGAGAGATACAATCCCTATGTTTGAGGCAAGGACAAGTCTTGCAGTCCTGTTCTGGATAAGTTGTGACAGTCAGAAAGAGGCTATTGCAATAGTCCAGCCTAGAGAGGACCAGAGCTCTGGAGACTTTGAGCTTCTGGGGGAAAGTGGGAAAAGAAAGAATACCTCCGAGGAGGTGCAGCTGATAGTTTGACTTCTTAAAAACATCAGATATCTGAGGAGAGAAGTAGAGGGTGGAGTTGAAAATGACACCAAGGTTCTTAGCCTTACAGGAAGGCGAAGGAAAAAGACCCAGAGTGGGCAGTCAAAGAGAGAGAGAGAGAGGAAAGGAGGGAGTGGGTGTCCCAATGAGGAGGATCTCAGTCTTACTGGCATTAAGGCAGATATCATTGGTAGCACACCATTCCTGAATTGCGGCCAGACAGTCTGGTATGAGAAAAGAAGGTGGTTGAGGTGAGCCTGAAAGAGAGCTGAGTGTCATCCGCATAACATAAAAATTTGGAGCCGAAAGTAGCGATGCATTGGGCAAGAAGTGCCACGTGGTGGTTGAAGAGCCAGGGAGAGAGGATAGATCCCTGGGGAACACCACAAGTAGAGAGAGAGAGATAGAAGAGAGGAAAGACCCCAGTAGGACCTGAGAGAGTCGGCCTGTGAGAAATGAGTTTAACCAGCAGGCCAGGGCCTGATCAGTAATACCAAGGTTGTCCCAGAGACGATTGAGCAGAATGGCATGTTGACCATGTCAAAAGCAGAGGATAGATCAAGGAGAATGAGGACAGAAGGGAGATTAGTGTCAAGACTGGAGAGCAAGTCTTCACAGGTGCTCAGGAGAGCAGTTTCCGTGCTTCTGGAAGCTCGGTTTCCTTCATAACCACCAGTCTGGCTTCAAACAGATTCAGTATGTAGATTCAGCTGGGTGATGGCCAGCTTTTCCAAGAGTTTGCCCAGAGAAGGAGTCATGGAGATCGGGCGATAGTTAGCCGGAGAGGAAAGATCGGCCGAGGGCTTTTTAGAAGGGTGTTCACAAGAGAGTGCTTAAGGGGGCAGGGGAAAGTTCCAGTGTCAAAGGAGTGATCGCAGAAATCGGCCAAGGCTGGAGCAAGGGTGCCGATGTGGCCCTTGATGGTTCAGGATGAGCAGGGGGAAACCTGGTTTGATGAGACTTTCAACGATTGGACTTATCTAGAAAAATCATCAGGGGTGAAAAGGGTAAAGGAGGAGAGAGGAGGAGGAGGAGGAGAGACAGCCTCAAACGGGCCAGGACTGGTCGAGGAGGAGGAAGAGGAGATAGAGGAAAAGAGGGTGGATAGGATGTCCTGAGGTTTAGTAGTGAAATGAGAGGTCAAGGCCGTGCAGATGGCCTGGGGGTGGGGACAGGAGAGGTAGAGACTGAAGCAGAATTGGCCAGCTCCTTGCAGATTTTGGCCGATTTCTTAGATGATGCCGAGATGCAGGCTTGGATGTAGGCTCTCTTCTTAGAGAGGACAGAGAGTCTGTATTGCCTTTTGGAGGAGGCGGCAGGCCAGTTTGTCAGGGGGTGTGCGCCCGAGGCTCTCCACTTCCTCTTCGCCACCCTACACTTGCGTTTAAGGGCGGCCAGGTCGGAATTGTACCAAGAGTTGCACTTGGGTTTGGGCTTCAAGCAGATTCTCATGACAGGGCCAAGGCTATCCAGAGTGTTAGAGATAGAGAAGTGAAGGTTAGAGAGGGCTGTGTCAGGGTGTGAGTCAGCCAAAGGTGCAGGAGGAGGAGAGAAAGTAGCGACAAAAGCCTCAACTGACACACGCTTCATCGGTCGGATGACCGAGAAGGTAGGTGGCAGTGCTGGAGTCGGCTTGACCTGCGGGGAAGAGAGAGAGGTGTGAAGAAAGGAGGAAATGATCACTCCAAGAGAGAGGAGTGGTGAGAGGGTTAGAAAAGGGGAGGTCTGAGGAGATCAGAACATCCAGGGTGTGCCCTGCAGATTGAGTCGGGCCAGAGCAAAGAATAGAGAGTGAGAGAATCGCAGTGGTTGCGAAAGAGTCCTGAAGAAGGGCTGGTAGCATTCAGGTGCATGTTCAAGTATCCAAGGAGGCGAAGTTGGAAGTTAGAGACAAGGGGTGCAAAGGAAGACCTTCTACATTTTGTCTTGTTTTGCTCTCACTATTATGACATCAGGAAACAAACTATTACCCCACTCCTAAGGGAAGCGAATTTGACTCAGTGCCGTCTGGTAGTTTTGTTCTTGTTGCGTGCAGATCCATCAACTTTTGCATGGGACATGTCGGAATACCTGAGGAAGGCATGGGATAGAAGGAAGCGCATTGTGAACACTTTAACAGAAACTGCCCCCTCTCTAAGCTAATGTTTTCCCTCCAATCCAGATGTCAGATGTTACATGGAAGTTCGTCTTACGCCTTTGGACAATGCGGGGAGTCAGTCTGGACTGTGTATTTTTAAATGTGTTTTGCAAGATTATTTATGTATATTATATTGTGTTTACATATTGGACTGTTCATATTTGTGTGTGAGTTTTGGTTTATGGACTTTTGATCCGAATAACCTGCTAAAACTGAACTGACATTGGTGCGTCATTCAATGGTTCCAAACTTCTAGTAAGTTGACATAATTAGTTGCACATTTTGTTTACAGGAAGGATGCTATCGGATTCAGTATAAAAACAGTCCAGCTCGTTTCCATTGACTGCTGCCTTTTGTGAATTGAGACGTTGCTTGCAGGTTATGTTACCATGGTGCCTGCACACTCAAAAGCCCTCAGGTGATTAAGGTTCAGTAATCTGCAGGGCTTCTTAATGTTGAAAACCCATGGGAATATAAGGTTAAAGCCTGCCTTATTAAAGGAGCTTGGTAAAGGCATGCATGAACTACATGCAATTAACGTATTCTACGCATAGAGCACAATAGTGTTGTCAAGTGTGTCCTAATTAGAAGTATAAATGCTTTCAGATCAGCGTTTGAACCTCATCCAACCTTTTATGATTATTTCTTTTCAATTTTTTTGTGACAGGAGGACCGGCTGTTGCTTTGGTTTCTCCAGGCAGCCAAACAAGTACCTTATTATGATGTCCCATTTTCATTTCACTCATCAGAGCTTTGAATCCACTTTTCATTTTCATATTGTGTTTACAAGTAAGGGAACAACTAAATAGAATTGCCGGCATCTGTTTGCTAAGAATAACACACGCATAGACCTCAACAATGTCTATGCTCCCCCTTTTCATAGTGTTGGTAGATAAACACACGCTATTATAATGAAAGCCATTTGAAAGCATCTTTTGTTCCGAACAAAGCGCTGCAACGGGACATTACGATAAATTGAAATTGTTAGACACCAAAGACACCCAAAAAATAAGCACACAAAATAAGCAAAACAATAAAAAATAAATGAATGCATATATTAAGAAGAGACGAGGTGCAGCTTTGGCGTGTTTCAGGATTTTTGGGGCCTGTTAGGAGATCAGTGAACTTCTCCAATTCCTTTCCTTTTTCACGGTGATTTTTTAAATTAATTCTGGAGACCAGTATATTATACAAATATCAAGCATATTAAATGAGCCCTGTTCTAACGGCAAGTCCTCCCACGGTGCATTGTAAACCCGCTTAGCGATGAGATGAGATAGTACCTCCATTATGATCAATACCATTTGGTGCGATATTCTTACACAACAAAAACTAAAAATATGCCATGAGAAAAAATGCCTAAACAACAACTGGGAGAAAGTCAATAAGGAACAGGCCAACAGTTTTTGCTTTGTTATGGTCATTGGATAGGTGGATTCTAGGCACTTCCATCCTACACTCTGGTGTTCACAGCATTTAATTCATTATTGTTTTATTACGCTTCACACTGTAGCTCGGGAACACGATTCGAATCCGAGTTACTCTGTGTTGCGTTGATTCCAACCTGCTATTCTGGGCTGTGTTGTTTGTAAGACAAATGTGTTGCCACTGAGCTATCCTTCCGGTTGCCACATATGGCTGACCATTCTTCACAACGCATTTCCGGGCCTTGCCCAAATGCTGACATCACAGGGCTGCGATTGCAGTTTTATACCAGTCACAATGATATGTTTAAGTGCCAACATTATTGGCAATTATTACCATTGAAATAGAGGTATACGGACTATTGTATGAGAAAGACAGATGCAGTGTGCATCGCAATGCGTAATTGGTGTTGTAGGTTGAATATATCACAATTTTTTAGTGTTGACCCTCAGTTCCCTTGTTGCACTTCCAGATGTTTTGAATCTGCACAAGTGTTTATGAAATTAAAATGAGAGGCCAGGCTTTCCCAACCAACAGCATATTTCTTTCTTTCTTTCTTTCTTTCTTTCTTTCTTTCTTTCTTTCTTTCTTTCTTTCTTTCTTTCTTTCTTTCTTTCTTTCTTTCTTTCTTTCTTTCTTTCTTTCCTTCTTTCTTTCCTTCTTTCTTTCTTGGCTGGGCTCCTCTAGCAGACACCCCGATTATTAGCAGAGTAGACTTGGGCCCCTCAGAAACTCCCAGCCACAAGAATGGAAGACTTAGCCATGGGACAAAATTACTGTAGTTTATTAGCAAATAAACATAACAGGGATCGCGCCAGAAAAACAAGTTTCATCTAGAGCTCTCAGCTTCTAAGCATTTGTCACCCGGTTTTATCCCAGTGTGATGTCACAAATCCACGTTCCCTCCCAGAAACCTATCAGACATTTACATTGGTCAGTTTGGGTAAGTTATATACCAAGAATGTATAGGTTAGTTTTGTAATTAGTTAGCCATGTCCAGTGGCTCCGCCTAGGACCACCTCTACTAGCTCCCATCTACAATGTTACAGGGTCGCTGAAAGACCATTGGCCCTTGCAAAAAATGATATCCCCACCTGAAAGGTGAATTTGGATTGGGCAGAATGTTCCCTCCCAACCCTGGGACCCGAGACATTTTCCAGACTGAATGTACCTCTTCAAGGTAATGAGAAAGACCATGGAGGTGTGAAGTGTTCTCTAATGTTGCTTTTCCCTGATCACCGAAGCCTGTGAGAGTGCAATCGGTTAACGAGTCATGGACAACAATTGTATCTTCTTCTCTTTGCTTATCTGGGAACAGATTTCCCCGTCTGGGTCACGTGCGTCAAGACCACGGAATGAAGCCCTTTTGTCTGTAATTATGAGTATTTTAGCCTGCATTTCTGCAGGTGGCTCACAATCTCTGTAGCTGGAATTTTCCTGCTTCCACTTTGTCCTTGGCTGGGTGTCCTGTTTCTGCTCGCCTCGAGCTGCAGAGATCATGTCAGCTTGTCTGTGCAGTCAGAATCTGTCTCTCCTTTCTTGGTCGTTTCAGAGGCCTATACACTTCTATAATATTCCTTATGGCTTCTCTATGTTAGTAGCAGTCAAACATGTGCAAGCTAGACATATGAATTCTTTGCATCTTGCTGTTTCAGCTTTGACAAAAGATATGAATATAGATATAGGTATGTGTGTTCATCCTCTGCCTAAGTGGGTCATAAGCATGTGCTTCGTGGCTATATGCTATAAACTAGTGCAGGTCTGTGTAGCTTCATGAATGGATGAATATATGCTTCATGTATAAGCACGCCTAGGTCATGATGTCTAAAGATCTTCAAAACTATCAGTAATAGCTAAATACAGAGGGAGAAGTGCTGGATGGGTTGGACAAAAAAGTGCCCACAATACTAAGAGCTAGGAATTGGTGCAAGCAATACAATCGGATAAATCCCAGAGGATTTGGTTACCAGTCTGATACAGAAGTTGACCAGAGAATAGCTCCAATCTAAACATCGTGGGGTACAAGTGAAACTTTTTTGGGAAAAGTAACATCTTGAGTCATTTTCTGAAACACTGATGAATTTTTTTCAACTCTTGAGGGTAGTAGGTATATTGTTCTGCCGTGTTTGCACCCGTACCGCCCTGTTTTCTGCATGCTCTGACTGGCCTATAGGGCAACAGGGCAATGCCCAAACCAAAAATACAAAATTCTAGTGTGGGCCAGTTTTTTGGGTCAAAGTGGGCCACTTTTTTGGCCAATCTGGGACAGTTTGATGAGTTACTTCACTATGCGGCTAGTAGTTTTGTCTAAATGGGGCTGATTCATGGAATTATTTGCGCTGACAAACTGGCATTTGTGCCCCATTCTGCCCGCAAATCCCTGTTTAACAAATTCTATAAATTGCACAATTTGCATCAGATTGTATCAATAAATTGTCCTTTGAGTACTATTCAAACAGTCTGTCACAAAATCAATGAATTACCACTTGCAACTGTGGGCCATTTTTTCATTAGTGCCTGAGATAATTTTATGCTCCAGTCCGACCCTGGTTTTCTGCCGCTGTGCATATTTTTTCCAGTACAGCTAATGGCGAGCGACAAGGCAGTGATGAACCGGGGACTATCATGCTACATTACTTTTTAATATTTTGTTAGGGGTAGGCCCAGAAGCCAGTAGACTTGATGAATAATATAGGGATTTGGATATTAATCATGAGTCTATCGGGATGCAATTGAATGATTTTACGGCTATGGTTATATGGACCCTTAGTCTTAACCCTAGGATAAGTCTTGCAGCTTTATTTTTGATTACCTGGATTTGTTGGGTCAGGCTCTTGGAGAGGACCAGATAGATACTATTGCAATAATCTAGCCTGATGGAATTATACGCTAAATGTGGAAAAAGTATAACACTAAAAAAATCTTGCGTCCCAGGGCCTGATGGGCTATGTCATGCACTTATTAAACTGAACCCGCCTTTGTGGGAAAAAATATTGCACATGTCATTCACAGCGATTAGCCATTGTGGCTCCCTCCTGCAAACGTGGAGGGAGAGTACAATTGTTCCTGTTTATAAGAAGGGACTGCGTATTGACCCAATAAATCATAGGATACTAGCTATGCTAGAAGACCCCTGCAAAAATATTTGTTTAAGTCCTCCTTTTGGAGTTGACTAATAAGGCAAAAGAGCACAGTCATACCATTTACCAAACAACATTTCAAAAGGCAAATGGAACATATGCGAACACGCTAGCCTTTGTCTCAACAGTTGACTTCTCCTGGAGTGTATCAAAACAGTGCATTTGTTGACTACAACTTATCATCTGACACAGTCATTCGTGAAGTGCTATGAAATACTCTATTTTCCTGGGGTATCCCGGTAGGACTACTCAGGATGATAATTGCACTTTACACCAAGACCAGTGTCAGAGTTAGGCTGTCACATAAAGATTTCCCTCCTAGACTTGGTAATATCCGTATCCACGGATTGGATATGCAGACAACGGGGTCCTCCTAGATTATACACCTTCTGGCCTCCAACAACAGCTTGACAATCTGTACTCCTTCTCCCCCAAAAATGAATTAATTATTAACACTTCCAAAACTAAAATTATAGTATTTCAATATGGTTGCAATAGGAGAACAACACAACATCGCTGGCAAATGGGCAGGTAGTTGCTCGAAACAGTAACACAATATGACTATCGTGGTGTGACATTAAACAACAGACTCATCTGGAAACCTCAGATGTAAAAGGTTAATATTAAGACTCAACAACATCTTAAATGTATTATTGGCTTCACTAAGAAACATTGTGATTACACATTGAGGTTTTTTGTTGATTTATATAAGAACAAACCTCCTCAGAGCATTTTGTATTGCCCGGAAATTTGGGGAGACAAACACATTAAGGGAGTATAAGGAAATTAGAAGCGTACTATTTAAGAACCATTATGGGATGCCCTAATAATCTCCCTACAGAATATCTATATGCATAATTTGGGATCACCAGTATAACCAGCTTGTTGAAAATCTGACATTTAATCCTTCATTGGAAAGTAAAACACTCTTGGCCTCCTCACAACTGTGCCAGCACCGGTCAGACCTGCTAGAAGGGACGACATCTGCTCGCAGGGTTCTCACGGGAGCAACACCACCGTTGTTAAAGGTGCCGGTGCTCCCGTGTCCCCATTCCCATGGAGTCTTATGGGACTCCATGGGAATGGGGACTAACAAAATTACCAGCTTCTGACATCCCAGCCACCGGACATGGAATAGCCCGGTGACACTGGGAAGTCGGGCGCCAGTAATTCATTACGGGTCCGGAGGCTACCTGCAAGTTTTACCGGCACGGCTACCACTGGACTCATAATGAGGCCTTCTGTCCCTGACTCATTATTGCACTACATAGCGCACTCCAACAATGACGCTTCACAGGGCTTCAGCGATACTATCTTAGTTATGCTCGATGAAGAAATAAGTATATGAAGCAATTACATTGATGCTAATTCAATAGACTCCCCGATACTGAGGTTCAAATCAACCCTAAAAAGAAAAGTCTTTCATTAAGACTATGCCGGTGCAGAGTTAATGTGCCGGTAATTCCGTTTACCGGCACGTTACCACACCGGCATACTCTGAGTTTGGTGGGGGGGTGAGCGGAATGACCTCCAGCTAAGAGCAGCTTATTGCCACCAGGATACCAGCAAACCTGTAATGAGGCCCAATGACTTAGATTGTGAGCAAATTAAAACAAACCTCGCAAGCAAATCATTGAGTATAGAATATGCACGTCATCATCACCTAACGTATGACTCACCATTATATTCAAAGAATTTCTGGTGAATTATATCATAAAAGAATACTTTAGAGTACAATTTTATATTGTTAAAATAATGGAAGTAAGGGGAGCTAGAGAAGGAATTCAACGGAATAGTAGACAATGGGCCTCATTACGAGGTCAGCGGTAAGGGGTTAACGACGTCGGTAAGGATGCCAGTGCGTTAATCCCTTACCACCGCATTACGAGGTCCCTTAGCGGGTCCCGCTAAGGGTGGCTGTTAAAACCATCCGCCCTTAGCGGGAGCTGCTAAAGGACTAGGGAGCTAACAACGGGCCCGTTATTAACGGGCCCGCTGTTAGCTCCCTCCCCATTCCCATTGAGCCCTATGAGGGCTCAATGGGAATGGGGATGGGTTCCCTGAATGGGGAAATACCGGGTCCTGCAAGGTTGGAATGCCCCGGTAAGTCCCCATTCAGGGAACCCGGACCCGGTATGTGGTATGGGGGTAGCCATCGCACTATTAGCACCATGGCTACCTCCATACTCGTAATGAGGCCCAATGTAGTGTTTGTGGAAATAATGGCTCTCATTCCAAGTATGGTGGTAGTCATGGCGCTATTTGCGCCATGACTGCCTCCCATACCGGTACCGACTCCGGCTTGGTACAATGGGGATTTACCGGTCCATTCCGACCTTGGAAGGACCGGTAAATCCCCATTTACCAAACCATTCCCCATTTGAGCCCCCATAGGGCTCAATGGGAATGGGGAGGGTGCAAATAACGGGCCGGCGTATGCCAAGCCCGTTATTTGCTCCCAGGTCCCTTAACGGGTCCCGTCCTTAACGCCTGGTCAGACCAGGCGTTAAAGAAGGGACCCGCTAAGGGACTTTGTAGTAGGGCGGTAAGGGATTACCGGCACCAGTCTCCTTACCGGTGCCCGGTATCCCTTACCACCCTACTCGGAATGAGGGCAAATGTCTTGGAAACCGCAAAACATCTGTTGATTATATTTAAAGGTTTATACTGTACACAGAATTCCACTGCACTTTCATGTGGAATTGTTCTGTAAGAGCACTTGTTCAGTGAAGCAGTGTGGGCTAGTTTTTTAAAGATTATTGACAGCCTTTTAATTTAAAACATTACCAGGATGTGGATTAGTATTAATTCTGTTGTAGATATATTTTAAATCGATTATGATGTATTTTTACTGAAGTAACAATAGTATACATGTTATGCTACTCATGTAAGCAAGCTGGATTAATGCAACTATAATAATAACAATAATAATAATAATAGTAATAATAATAATGTTTAAATTAATTTCTGTTGCATCTTTTTATGATTTTACACAGTAATATGGGCCTCATTCCAAGTCGGCCGGTGCAGTAAAAAAGTGCTGGCATTCATGGATACTGACACTTTATCGCACCCGTCTACTGTGAGTTTGCCGGTGGGGCCATAGCTGGAGGTAAGCCAGGCGCCCTACCAGTAAACAAGATGTTGACGGGCAATCCCCTCATGGAGTCCTATGGTACTCTATAAATGGGGAATAACACTGTGCCTCCGGCACCCGTAATCCGGCGGCAATGCCGCTGGACCAGGTGCCAGAAAAGGTAGCTACATTTGCCGGTATCCCAGCAGCTCTACCGCCATCATACCAGCAAAGGTAGAATGAGGCCCATTGTACTGTTTTAAATCTTGTATTATTCAGTTCATATTGTTGATTATTATTATAGCATAAGGCCATAATGGCTAAATTATACTAAATAAAATAAATCAATAAAATAAAAATAATATAGCCTGTAGACAACCCTGGCTTCATCACCTTCACTTTGTGGGTTATATACAGTAAAGGAAGAATTCATTGGAATAAGAAGAGCTGGTAGTGTGATTTGTTTGATAACTCTTAGACTTAAGAGGCAAAAGTGAGAAGGCCATCCGAGGTGACCTCCAGGTTCACGGCTGCATGTACAGGGGTAGCCATGGTTTCTGTTGTAGCAGACTAGAAGAGTGACGAGGATTAGGTATAGGAGTGCCCAGGTCGATGGTTTATATTTCTGGAGCCTTTAAGCATAGGCTGTTGTCTAACATCCAGGCCTGTGGGTGAGTCAGGGAGTGAAGGGGATAGTGTATAGGATTAGGCCACTTAATTTTAAGGCCATCCCTATGTCGTCAGTGTACGTTTGAAAAGTGATGGAAAGGTGGAGAAGAGATCAACTAGAGTTTTCAAATACGTGTCAAAAAGCCAGGGTGGGGCAAATAACCTTTGGGGGTCTCCACAGTTGTAGATTTATAGTTTGTAGAGAAAAAGACCAGTTTCTACATAAATCTCTCTGCCATGATGAAATTAGGAAACTCAATTTAGAGGACTATTGTTGGTGCCAAAGGAATGTTGTAAACAGTCCAGCAGTGTGATGTGGCTGACAATATCAAATGCAGATGATCGTCCTGGAAGATGAGGATGGAAGGAGAGTCATTGTCCAGTAATTGAGGAAGCTCTTCTGAAGTGATGAAAAGAGTGAACTCAGTACCCTTGGTGGTCTGGATTCCAAACTGATGTTCATGGAGCAATACTGAAGGAGTTGCAACTTGGACCCTTTTTCAAGAACTTTTTCCTATGAAGGGTATGTTACCGATGGTCATAGTTATCAAGGATCACTGGATTATCAGGGGATATCCGCATTATGTGAAAACATCAGAAATAAAATGCAGAATGCTCTTTTCAAATTCCAAAATACCAAACAATTGGAGCGTGGGTTGCAGTGATGTCCCTCGCTCCCCTTGTTCAGTATTTTGGGATTCGGGGGGACCCAAGGGTGTTCCCCACAAGCTTGGAATGAAATGCAGGGGTTCATGAAGTTAAAAAATATAAAAAAGGTACCTTACAACGAAAGTCCAACCCTCTTTAGGGACAGGAAATTCCTTTTGCAGGGAGCCGGGGGCGAGAAGAGAAGCCAGAGTGAGGTCAGCAGAAAGGAGTTAAGCATATATAGAGGGGTTGTGGTCAGCAGGAATGTGGGGCAATATGATTTATGTGATCACTGTGTGCTGGCGTTTTCGGATTCAGTATTTTGAAGTTAGATATTACGGGGTGCGCAGTGATCACATTGATCCTGGATTTCTTAGCATAGGGGAGATGTGAGTCTTTTTGAGGTCAAGGGTAAAGTAGGCAATACTGAATGAACTGTTGAAGAGGGGGGCTAAGGAAGGTACCTGGTAAGCAATGTTGGCTTTTCTGGTGGTAGCAGGGCAAGGATGGACCTACCGCAGTGATGCCTTTTGTTGATTTCAGAGGGACTGTCCTGTATTAAAGAGGAAATGGTGGTCTTGGGTCCAATTTCGCTTTCAATAGCAGGTGATGTGGAAGATGATAGATGCTCAGTAATGTTGACCTATAAAGCCTTAGGGCCTCATTACACGGACTGCGGTGGACCAAGGTGCTATTAGCACCTTAGTCCATGCCGGTAAAATACCCACCCCCCCTTGGTGGAAAGGGGAATTACCGCCCTATTCCAAGGTTGGTGGGGCGGTAATTCCCCCTTCCCCCATTGCCCTTCCCCATTCCCATTTTTGCCCCATAGGGCATAATGGGAATGGGGAAGGTGCTAATTACGGCACCGCAAATTGCGGTGCCGTAATTAGCTCCCTGGTCCCTTTGGGGGTTGGTTTTTAACGCCTGCAAAAAGCAGGCGTTAAATTCTCCAACCCGCAAAGGGACCTCGTAGTAAGGTGGTAAGGGTTTATCGGTACCGGTAAAATACCGGTAAACCCTTACCGCCGTCCGTGTAATGAGGCCCTTAATCCTTTCAGCAAAGCTGGATGATAGATTATGTGATAGACTTCCATCTGTTAGGGGGATATGAGAGTCAGATCTGCTAAAAAGTCTCAATTCAGACAGTGGCCTGAGTGTTAAAAACTGGTGTTGGTGGGCATGTTTCCAGATGGGCCTGCCGGCCATTGGGTGCATAATTGATCATACCGACATCCATATGTAAGACACCCCATGTATATTGACTGCTGGGCATCAGTAATTGGCATACCAGGAGCATGATAGCAGCAACAAGGCTACACTTTTAGAAAGTGCCCAGCTGATTTGGTCACTAAAAATTGTTTTGTTAAAGCATTTTTGGTTGGCAAAACTGCGAACAGACTGCAAATTGTAAGGTACATTTCTGACCACATCTGGAAGGGGGACTAAAAACGATTTTAAATTGTGCATTGACATTTTTTGGAAGAAACATGGAAATCCCTTTCTAGGTAAACAAAAAGATTTCAGTTTGTAACTGTACATCCCGAAGGCCTGATTTCAATTTGCTTCAATATAAATATAACGCTGTATCCCGTTTGGTATCGTGGATTCTGAGGAAATACATTAATACCTTGCCAAAACCGTCTAATGTCTTTTTATTATTCAACTGATTTTACAATGGACCCATACAACTGCCAGAGCCTTTGTGCACTTCGGTGTGGGGCTGAGATTTACCCAAAACAAACTGTTGGATCCAGCTCTAGAAGCTCCATTTGTTCTCTCCTGGGAAGGCTTGACACCTTCCTAGGAGGACAAGATATATCCCCAGCGGGTAAGGAAGGGAGTAGCATGTTGCCCCTGATTTTATGGCCCTTCTCTGGGGCAAGGGAGTCCACTTTCCTTACCTTAGGCTGGGGATGGACCACATGCACAGGAACGTGTCACTTCCGCACTTTAGTACAATCTTTAGTTTTTTCACGCTGCAGCACGATTGATTTATGGAGCACAGACATGTGTGCACATCATAACTGTTTTAAAATCCCTTCACTGGCGTCCATTAGATGCTAAGATTACATTTAAGCTTTTATGCATCATTCACAAAGTGATTCATTGGCAGACCCCATCTTAATTATCAAACAGAATATTTTAGGAGGATCAAGAGGTCTCTGGAGTCGGGACTCTCTTTGTCTAGAAGTCTGCAAATGTAATCATGTGTTTTCCATGAAAAGGTCATTTTCTGGTGCTGCCGTTTCCTTTTGGAATGCATTGCCAATTGATCTCTGCAGCATTCATGAGTATCTGAGATTCAGTAAAACACTGCAAGCATGGTTATGGTATTCTGACTTTAAACTGTTTTTATGACTGTATATTATCCATTTTGTCGACCTAATTTACCGGTTTTCTGTGTTTTATTGATGGTTGTGTTTGTATCACCGGGCTCCCGGTGACTGCATGGATCAACTTCAAAACCGTTTGCAGTATCCACAAGGCTGTATGGGGCCTGGGACATCTCTACATCCAGCTTGCCATCCCGAAAAACCACCCAGACAGAATCCTTCGATACTCTGGCGCCAACTCTCTGCAGGCCAAACGTTTCTCCAAGCAGAGAGTCAGAGGTAGCTCCCTGTCCTTGGCTGGCACCTCACGCTGGAACAGCCTCTCCTCCCCCTTAGACTTGAGTCGGATCTTCTTAAATTCCGGAAACTTCTCAAGACCTTCCTTTTCTCTTCATCCTTCCCTCCCATGCTAAATTTTCCTCCTGCCGAGGCGACTGGGCCTGGTCCTTTCAGAGTAGTACAGGGACCAGACTTCCGCCTTGCCAGTCCCTGAATATTTCCTTTTCCAGCAGTCACTGGGCGTCCTTTCCCAGACTCTAACAACCCTCACTCTTCCCCCTGACTCTTGCCTCCCTGGCCTTAATAGCAGTTACCAGCCCCCACCCGAAGGGCTCCCCACTATTGCTCTTTTCCCTCTTACCACCTTCCCTTCGCACTTATCACCTTTTCTTGCATTTGAACAATAGGATTGTCATAAGGGCAATATAACTGTTTTCTTTTGTTCATGTTGTTTTCCTTTGATTTCCCATGTCCTCCCCTTTTTTCTTGCCTTGTGGGCAATACATACATAAATAAATAAATAACATTGTTATTATTATTATTATTATATATGCAAACCTTTGAAGCGCTTTGATACATTTGTGCCTGGTTCATGCTATAAGAACATTTAAAATAAATAAATAAATAAATAAACCAATCTCCGCCACGCCAGCTGGAAAGGAAGGGGTTCTATGCAATCGCTACTAAAAGATGTTAAGGCACAAGATGGGATACTACTTGCATACTTAAGTTATTTACAATGTGACACAGGCACCACAGTGGATTGCTTCAGGGATCCCAAGAGGGAACCCTTTTCATTTATATAAGAGTGTAGAACAGAACAGAACACCATAACTGTGTTAACATTTCCCACTCTGAAAAACCTCTTCTCTATCTCCCTGGCGTGTACTACCTCTGAGGGATCTGCCCCGTCAGCCCACCCTCCCTTAGAAGGGTCAATGGTAGAACCTTTAGGGTGGATCTGAGAGAACAGACCTACTGTCTGCCTGAACCACCATCTTTGGAGGAGGGCCAGGAGATGGACCCATGGGTAGGCTCCACCACTAGGCAGTTTTTGGCAGGCTGACACTTCTTTCATTATCATGCCAGGGTAGTCCACAACACCTTTCTATCTGTTCCCATCCTTTATTTAAACCCCTAACCACTTCTATTCCCCTACTCAATCAAATGCATAACCCCCTCAATAACTATAACTATAAACCTAAACACACCCATGCAGACAATTAACTAGCTATACATATAAACACCCAGCTACATAATTATACTGTTTCCAATGTGTGTAATATATACAGAGGTGTGACGGGTGCAGTTAGTCACACCCCATTGCAGTACCTCTCCTTGAGCTATTCTTTTCTGCTTTTAAGGGTAAGGCCAGCCCCCAAGACGGTAAGTGGCCCCAGGTGCTGTCCTCCTCCTTGTGACGCCCCCTCCGCCTGATAGGGCACCACCTCATTATGCCTGGGCCGTGCCACATCAACGTCTTTCAGGCAGCCCCATCTGACATGTGGGGCCGCCGCTGTCACTGCTGTGCCATAGTTTTTCTTATAGGTCTCCTGTCCACCACTTGGGGCTGCCAGTATTGCTGCCACACTTAATTTTCTTTGCTGTGGCAACGTGCCTAGGGAAGCTGCTGCACTCACTGTCTTGCTTGCAAACCACTGTGTCTGCTTCATAGAGGCCCTGTGCGGGGTTCGGGGGGGGGCACCCCATTCACCACACCACATACAGCAAATTGTTTCTTCTGGTGGCATCCCTGTTGCCATGGATATGCCACTGTCATTCACCACCTTGCTCTGGCACGCACCTGCTATGGCCCATCCGTTTTCTTCTCTAAACCTGTGCGGTGCCAGGTGCTGGGCCCGGCCAGCCTTTTGGAGCTCCATCAGGCATGCCGGAGCTCCACCACTCGTCATCCAGGCCTCAAGGACAAGGTCGCCCAGGACCTTTGCTTCACCACCCCAACCGACGTGGCAGGGCAGGCATCAGCCTCTTCCATCTTCACCTCCTGGGCCATTCTGATAGACACCTCCCCAAAGGGCTTTTTTCTGGGCCCTGACAGTGTGGCCCCGGTCCGGGCCCTCACGGGGCCTCATCCGCATTGCCTGTACATGTGACTGGGCTGTGTGGCTCTGTTCTTATTTCCCAGACCCCGAGTTCAAGGGTTATGCAGATTGGACCTGTCTGGTCTGGCCCCTGTGCTGACTGCCGAGGCCGACCACCCTCACAGCCCTGTGAGTGCCGGGATGCTGCGAGCATGCAGTCTGGACCCACAGAAGATGCCAAGCTGCACCTGGCATATGCAAACCAGTTTAGAATTGTAAGGTTGTGGGGGGCTCCTTGAGGCCAAAGCCCTCCCAGAGAGCAGCTGTAATATGCCTCCTTCTTTCTCCTTTTTCTCTCAAGAATGAGTACCAATCATTTCTTATAACTCCCTTACCATTCTCTCTCCTGCCCAACCCACTCCTGGGTGGCAGGGGAGGAGGGGGGGGTTGTCCACTGTTGTTTTCTATTTTTTTTCAACATTCCATCCAATCCCATGGAGGTTAGTCCATACAAATTAAATATTCTCTCCACCCTGGTGTCTGCTTGTTTATTTCCGTCAGGGTACAAGCCTTTATCCCTACCCCGCTAGACCCAAATTGAGCCAGGCTCCAAGTGCTTTAAAGGAACCCTGCTAGTACAATGCAGAAATCACACACGAGGGAGATCATTACTGGAGCCTTTTTGATGTGAGACAGAGTGTGGATGGGGACGATGGAAGTATAGGGTTTCACAAGATAGAAGTTATAACCAAGAGAGGGCTACCACCATCTGGGATTTTTCTTGGTCACACACTTCTTATCCCCCTCCCCACTTCCTGCAGTCAAGGCACTCTAGGAGCTGATATCGTAAGGCACAAACTTTGTTACAATAGTGGTTATTCGTCCCTTAGAAAAGTCTTAAAATGACTAATCCACTGTGGCAAAATGAGGTTATAAGGGAGAAAGATCCCCCCCCCCCAATTGAATAATCTTTGGACTTCAGGAGCAGAATGATATTGTTGGAGCTTTATTGAGGTACAGTCTACCCCAAATCCTCAGCCATTGAGAAGATACAGCTTTTCAAGAAAGGAGCCAGTCCTTTTCCTGACCCACTCCAGGATAACATTTGGTGTGATCTGCTTTTTTGTAAAGACTACCTGCCAGCTGAGACACTGGTATCCAGGACTCTTCCTATTAGAAGCGACACAACTACATGAGTTCTCTGGCAACCTTCCTGGCTGGGAATGGCAGTACCCAGATTCATATTTTCTTGGAGAGCCAGTGCAGAGTCACATAGCACAGCAAGGACCTGCTGTTTGAAAAGGCTGCCTGAAGCCGTAACACTGATAACCAGAACTCTGCCTATTTAAAGTGCCAGCCCTGCAAGTACTTTCTGGTAAATCCTTACTAGCTGGGAAGGCAGATAAAGGACTACTATTTCTTCAGAGACTAACCATTGGCTGCCCATCCTAAGTACTGTTGCTGCTTGTTAAACCGCAGAACATGTTGGTCCCAAACGACTAAATCACCAACTCAATGCCGAATTGAAGCTAAAAAACACCTTTAACCCAGTTCTGCACTGTCAAGCCCCGGTAACAAGGCTGAAAGTTGTTTATGGGGTTCTCCTGGCCTAGTTTCAAAGTTCCTAGTGACATTTAAGCACCCCACCTTACCCTTTTAAGAGCCATACTTTGAAATGGAACTTGTTAAAAGGACTATTTGCCTGTAGGACATTGTAATTCACTGCCCACTCTTTGGTCAAAAGTCTGCATTATCTGTCTATTTCTTTGCAGGGCTAGGCTGCTGGTGTTTTCAATAGCGTGGTTGTCCTTTTAGTGTAATTGAAGTCTCAATTTTTTATAGAACTCTGATTGGACATTTCTTGTATTTCGGTACCTACAGTACTGTTGTTCTCTGTATGGTTCCTTGCTGACTCGCACCCCTCTTGAGGAGCCTGCCCTCAGTCTATGCTGCCTTAAAGAGGCGAAGGAAGTGCACCATGCATGTTGTGCCTGTTTCACTTTCATGCTGGTTTAGTGTTAGTGAGGAGTGTAGAAACCATTACCGATGCCTGTTCTCCTGCAGAGCAGATGTAATTTTGTCTGAATTGTCAGCCAGATTTTAGTATATGATTCAGGATCTCATCTCCTTCAATATGTAAGTCATTCCTGTAGTTGGCCACGACTCACCAGAGAGAAGTCTCCCTGAGAGAAGAGGTTGAGAGGGAAGGTAGTGCGTGGATCTTTTGATTATTATTTAGATCACAAGAAGGTGTATGACCAAGTGCCTTAAATCAGCAATATAATATTGCGTGAGATGAGGTGTGTGTTCACTCCTTTTAGGTGTGGTTAACTTGCCGTTCATGATCTAGTGGGGGTTTGGAGGTGTGGGATGTTTTTACCCATGCATCCAAGCCCTACCATAAAACTGTGCAGTACTGGCATGGAAAACATCATGATGGCCAGAACTCCCCAGAGAGTGCACAGGGAAAACATGAAGAATAGGCTGCCACCCATTTTTGCCTATGTTGTGAGCACAGGAGGGCACTGCCTAAAACCACCATTGGGCTACACACAGAGTAGCCTGAAACCATTGGGAATGGCAATGCTGATTGCCAAAAAGCAACTCAGAACTGTGGGGAATTCATTTTCTTAATCCCAAAAATGGATGCAATACCGGTACTCACCACTATCAGAAAGCCGGCGTTTTAAAACCACCAGACTTTTTTGTACAACTGAACAGAGGAACCCAAACCAGGCTAAGGAAAGACTTGCTAAGAGGTGGACACAATGTAAAACTATATTCTGAAATGACTTGAAGGAAGTAATTATTTAATGTATATGTAAAAATTGGAAGTTTGATTTAAATTGGGAACTAAAGTGACATTTAGCTGAAACCTGGCTTAATGAAACTGGATTCTGCCTGACAACTACCCCCCGACAGGAGTTGAAACTGGATCAACAGCTGTGTTCCCAGGCCTGGCTGCATTCTGCTGCCCCCACAAAAAGGAGGTGACACCTCTCTGATTGAATTACCTGGGGACTGCAGGAAACTGAACAATGGACTCAGGCAAATGTTATATTGGGGGGGCCGTAAAGTGGCATCCTCTTGAGAGAAGTGGGAGGAGAAGTGCCTGTGAGAGCCAGCTGAGCTTGGGGGAAGTGGATAAACCAGTTCTTCCACCATGTGATGTGGGAAGCCACACCCCTTTTTGACCAGGGCATAAGGTAAAAAGATAGATAACTCATAGTGCGGACTGGTCAAAATTATATAAGTAATATTATTATTCTTGTGATTTTTCTGTGCACGTTTTAAGAGGCGTTAGGACCCTGTGGTGTATTCTGGGGGGTTGCTAGCGGAAAATAGGGTCTTACTCCAAATGTCTGCATGTTAAAAATCTGACACTTCATCAATTAATGTCCATACTCCTTGCGCACATGTGTGTAATTTTTGGTAAATGTCCGATATTGGTAAACCAGTCAAAAAGCGTAAAATGTTGTCATTTTTTAAAGCAAGCCCCCAGGAAGATCAGGGGCGGACAAGCATGGACCATAAGGAATATATAATGTGTATGTAATGTCAACCACTTGTGTATCTGGGAAATATGTATTTGAATCAAATATAGATTTGTGGGCAAATTGACCACGGGAGGATCCTCTGACCCATAAACAGACCTCATCACTCTGACTCACAACCCAATTCCCCCAATCATGGGAGAGGGGAGAATTGGGCCAATGACAAGTAGAGAGGGGCAGGCTCAGTTATGCCAGGCACACACCCATTTTTAAAACACATAAAAAGAGACTGCTGGGACAGGTAGAGATTCAATTCCATTTTCTGCGGGACGCTCTGCTGGGAGACTCCAGACTTCACATCCATCAATCTCCAAAGACCAGAACTTTACTTCAGAACTTAAAGCAAGGGCCTAAACCCACAAACTGAGAACTCTTCTCAGCAGGCCTCAGCATCCTTAAAATCATCTGCAAACTATTCCACAGCCGGGCGAGCTGTTTGAATTCTGTGCAAGAACTTTTGCCGGAACCGCAGACCGGACCCAGACCGCTGTGAGCAGACCCAGAGATCCAGATCGCTGTGAGCAGAACCGGTGCCTGATTGACCCGCCGAGCAGAGAGAACCGCCGCTGGACGTGTTGACCAGATCCGTGACGAGGCAGATTCATTTCAAAATTAGGAGTGAGTATCCGCCAGAACTGTGCAGAACCCAATCTCTTAGTTAAAATAATCTAATCCAAACTATTTTAACCTAATTAGAACATCCTCCTAGAAATCGTGTCATCTGTCATTTATAAAGCTGCACAACTGTCACCCGTCAATTCTGCAGCTGCAAGCTGTCACCTGTCATTTTGAGTTTTACTTTAAATCCGAAAATCTACCTTTATTAAATCGTCTGTATCTCCGGAACCGTTTTAACTTTCATTTTAAAGCTGTGATTCTAGGCTTTCCAACGAACCTAGAACCGACTTCCTACTCCCTATACCTTTTCCGCAATCGCGATTTACACACTCGCGAGATTTACCGCAATTTGCGATTTTGGCTCAATTTCTCCACTTGCTAAAATAGCAGCTCTATTCCTTCCTTTGTTAAAATCCATTTGCAACCTGGTAATAACTCATAGAGCATTGCTAAAGTGAGCCTGAACTAATACCAACAAGCATCTCTCAGTCACCCTGAATCTCTAGAGGGAATTAAAATCAGTTAGCACATTTTTCCCATCCGTTGCCATCACATTTAAAAGCATTTTGGGCCTGTGTTTCAAACTTCTACCTGTTTCCTCTAAGCTTGCTGGGGGGGAACTGAATTTCGTATTGTATTTGATTGCATTCCTGAGAACTGTGTGCTCCTCTTTCCATCTCCTTCCATTTCTTACATTGCATAGGGGGGGGGGGTGAATTGCCAGAGAAAGTGATTACATTGTTGTTGGTTGAAATCATATCAAGTTTATTTGCTGTACAGCATTTTATTCCACCTTGCATTTCCTTGAAACCATAAAGCATTTTCAGCTACCTCATCCTCTATACTACTCCTAAGTAATCAAGTGTACCACTGTAACATTACCTATTGTGGATCCACATCATATGTCTCAGTGTACTATCAGATATTAATTTATTATAAAAGTGTGATAGATATATATATTGTTTAATTTTTCAAATAAACCTTTTAATTTGCAAAACAAACCTACTTCTTGGCTCAGTGGGGTCAAGGGGATTCTAAGAGAGGGGTGTTATATAAGGGTTGTCATCCAGAATACATGAACTGGACCTAAAAATATATCAATAAGGGTTTCCCTCTGCATCCCAGACTAGGCATTGACTTAGCTGTAGTGTTGAAGTGAAGCCACTTAACAGAGGAGTCTACCAGCCACAGAGCGCTGTTGCCTTTGTGGGCTGCAAATGCTATAAACGCCTTCACATTTGCGCATTCTAGCTGGTTGTGTAAGATGTGACCAACCCCATTGGGATGAGGTACCTGGCTTGGCTACGGGAGCTGACAGGGCAGTAGGCCTTTGCGGCATGGAACCCCCATTTCAGCTCCCTCCATAACAAGGCCTGTCACATGGCACACCCGATAGCCACCAACCCACCGAAGAAAGCCCATTCAACCCCCCAGGAACTATTTCCCCAACCCAGTCTACCAACAGTATTTTCAGAGAGTGGAAAGGAGCCAACTACATCTACACTAATCCCCTGGGTTTACTAAAGGAAAACTTGCGCTGGATCAGGAAACTAGCGTAATGGTCACAGGGTCCAGGGAATTTGGGAAGGGAATGGGCTAACCCACAGTGGGGGTTTTAAACCTCTCTGGGAAATAACACAGGAGGACCCACGCCCCGTGCTCAGACGAGGGGAGATAGTGCACCACACCCCTTCTTAAAATCCAAAGTAAGTAAAACAATATTTTTAGCTGTGCCAGGACCCCCCGACCCCCTCCCGCCCCCCAGGGGAAGATTCAGGGGTCAGGAGGCAATACAAAATATCACTTTGAAAGAGGCTTTGCTTTAGTTATTCCATGAATAAATATTATGAAAGAATTCATCAATGTGTGTCTGATCCTTTGCTTGGTTAGTGCCCATCCTGACCACATCTTTAAAGAGAAAGGTGTTACAAGGATTTAGGGCAGCAGTGGTGTTACTGCGGTCAATGGAGAATCTCTTGGTTGCTTTTCCTGCAGCTCAGTTTGTGAGTAGGAAGTGGAAGCAGAGGATATGCCATAGGACTTTGATTAATGGAGCATTTCTGGGGGCTTGGGGTTTTAGTAAGAGGTGCGTCATGGCTGTGTGATATCCGGAGATAATTGCATTCATCCCTTGGGAGGAACTTCTGTGGAAATAATCACATTTTCTTTTTATTTTTAAAAGTAAAGATTTAATTCAGTCTTTAACTTGATTTTTTAAGGACATTTTTCTTAAACTTTGCATGGCATTTTGTTTTTAAGTTTATAATTAATTCAACAAGTGTGTTGTTGTTGACAAAGGAAGCTTCATGATCTCTTAGGTGTCTTTGACTGATTAATTTATCTTCCCGGTTTCTTTGAATGATTTTTCAGGGCTCTGTTCTTTTTCTTCAGAATGGCACGATCAGTGTCACACAAACAGTTGCATTTATGATGAAGTCTTTCACTTTTTGAGAAAGGAGATTACGATATCCAGGGTATTAGAGTGCTGCCTTATGTAATATGGCAAGCATGTACCCTCCGAGTCCATAATGTACGCAAATAATGAGTGCAGACATGTTTCATCGGTTAAACCCAGAGGAACTCTTCATCTTAAGAAGGCATAATAATACTTACTGCGAGCAGATGGCAGTCTTCCTAGGGGAAGGGAGAACAACACTGTTATGTGGGCTAGGCCTGGTGCCAGGAAACATACTTGCAATGGTATCAACAGTACTCACACAGCATTTGTGAATGAGGAGGACATACGTTGATGAATAAGGAGCCTGAGAAATGTGAAAAGAAGGCTGGAGATTTGTCCAGCAAGAAATTGAAATCATCAGCAATGAGCTTCTTGTTGAAAATTGTTTGGAGGTTTACAATGTAGTTTGGATATTCTTTTGAGAACAGGATCAGATCACCAGGAATCCTGTAAATGGTTAATAAGGCGAGGTGGGTGTTGAGAGCCAGCAGGCACTTACATGCAAGAGTCTCAAAGGATACAGTGGCTGCTCAAACAATAAATGCTGTGAAAGCAGAGATTGGAGTAAAAAGCCACTCAACCATTGACTATGCAGCATCTATTTTTTTAAGTGGGTTTTGAAGCTGTCAAGAAGTAAGGTGTGAACCATTAGGGTATACATCTTGGTGAAGGAGGTTTCTGTAATGCCTACAAAATAAATGTCAAAATCATCCATAGGGTCATGGATGTTTGTGGTTTGTTTAGTCGCTGGCAGTGAATTTACAGTTCTAATTCTGAAGATGCTCTAAGCTTTGATAGCCTTTTATGGTGGCTGGTTCTAGGAGCGGGTGTGGGTAACATAGAGTGCGTCTGGATTTTAAGATCGCTGGGAATATTTGGTAGCAAATACAGACACAGAATGGTGTTGGTACAAAGTGCCAAAATATGGAGGCTGGTAGGCTCATTCACATTGGGATCACAAACGCCTGTAAATAGTTAACATCTGTACCATCTGTATTTACATTCTTGTAATTAATGACCTGTATGTAAAATGTTATACCTTTTTGTAACTAAGCCTTGCATATACTTGTAACTGCTCCTCCATGTTACCCCCGGGTGTGATGCACATTATAAATAATAAAACAAACAAACAAACAAACAAACAATTAGAAACAGAAAAAAAGTGGTGGAAGAAGGAGATCAACAGCCAGGAATTCCTTGTAGCTGCCTTGTGCCATAATAGTTCCATTCCTGTTCTACTTTATTGCTGACTTCATGCAGGGGGAGGGTCATATTCCATCTGGTACTACCATTAATCTTAACGCACGCCATAGAGGATAGTTTAGTGAACATGTGCGACTGCCAGCCAAGCATCCTAGCCATCGATGGAGCTGAAAATGTCAGTCACCTTTTCTCTGGATGCAGAGTTGATGTGTCAGCAATAGGCATACCCTAGTTAGATTTCAGGGTACGTTTTATGGGAGTCCATTCCTTAAATAAATAAGTGCTCACATGAACGTAGGTAACAAGATGATGATGAGGATGGGGGGTTCATTTGCTTAGGGGATTGAGAAACTCACCTATCAACTTCAACTCTTAATACCCCTTTGCTTAGTATTGTGTTCCGTATGACCCTAGATTTTCTGTTTAGCAGACTTTTTATTAGACCCCCACTTTTTCTATTGGCTGAATACAATGTTGGACGTTTGACACATGCATAATTACTATGGAGTATCAGGCTCTGTCCCCTTCGGGGTTCCTGGAGCAAAGACGTGTGCTCACATTCAACAGAATCAGCCGATCTGTGCCAGTGTGAATAATAGACTTCTGTGTGATCCCCGAAGTGGACAAGAGGGCATTAGACAGATGCCCCTTGGATGATTTTGGCAGACCCAGAAGGACTATCCTGAATTGATCTACACCCCTTTGTAGGCTATGTCACATCAGAACTCTGTCATCTCTTTCCATGGACAGAGACGATCGACTTATATGTCAATGAATGGGTTTATTTATTTATTTATTTAATAGGCACACAGCCAACAGGCTTTACATATAAACAAAGTATACATCTACAATTTATACAATTCAACCAAAATAGAAAATTAAAATGCCACAGTCTTAACAGAGAGGATACAATATACAATCTAATTACATCTAAAACAGGGTGCCATCGGATAATTCCTTTAATATGGATAAAATACATCGATAAAATGTCATCATGTGATACATCACATTAAGATCATTCCCTAACAATAATGTTTTCCATATCATATGGATCTTGGTAACATCTTAACTATTGTGACATGCCATCACATATTTCACTCTTAGGTGATATAAACTTTCACAATAGCATACAGTTGAGCAGATTCTATTGTTAGAGTTCCACATAGTCTACAATATCTCTCAGTCTTTGGGATACTCAATTTTCACAACCAACATTTCCAGTGTATCTCGCATATTATATTGAATTTAAATAATAAATATTGTTTTAAAATTATACAATTTGGATAGCCTAGTTGGTATACTGGTTTAGTCAAGTCAGGTGACCAAAACTCTAGAAATAGACCACTATTGGATTTCGTAGCCAAATTTATTGTATCATGTTCTTGCGAATGGGTTTATTGTCCTTGCAAAGGCTGGACGGGTGTGCTGGAAGGCCTAGAAGCTGGGTTTCTCAAAATGTCCATGGGCATTTGACCAAAAGAGTAAATGGGTGCCGGCCCAGGAGAGCCCTGGAGGGCTAGGTTAGTCAGGTGGGATTACTGCAGTTGCTATGCTGCTTTCCTTGACTTGCAAGCCAATAATTAAATCACCCCTGTTTGCCATCTTTTGAATAAAAGAGTGTGACTGATATATTCCACAGATTTGAGCCACGACTCAGACATGTCATGCAACGCTGAAGCCTCACAGGTCTTGCAGACTGTCTCCTTTTGAATGCCCCATGACTGAACAAAGGTAAGAAGTGCTACTTACGACTCAAAAGGGGTACTGGGGAGTGAACAGGCTTGCGCTAACCATTCAGGGCAGCCAAGGTTCTTTATGATGGCTAAAGCAGTCTTTGGTATGTTTCAAGGATATCAGAACATGGAGTGGACATTCTTGGTGGCTAGTTCATTTTGCTGTTTGTTTTTGCCTGGCTAATTATCATGAGTCTAGGAGTGATATATGTGTTGTGTCCTGATATAAACCTGGAAAATACTTGCAATTTTAAGATAGATAGGTTGGTCTGGAAAGAATCAGCAAGCTCACTGAAATACCTGCTTTTGTTCGGGTAAATGTTTGTGGATCCTAAACAATTTCTAGTATTTTGATTAAATAACTAGTAAGCAAAGAAAGGGCCAAAAGGGGAATACCTAGTCTGGGAAATTAAGGCATGCCCAAACTAAGTAGAGGGAGCTGGGGTGATAAACATTGCGAGTGCCCTAATAACGCTTTTAGGACCACTCTGCAGAGTCTCTGTAAATCCCCTTCCCTCCTCAGGACCACACATGACTGGAGTAAAATTATGAATGGTACAAGGGCAATTGTTATGTGGTGAGTGGAGCTAAAACAAGGGACAGAAAATGGGCAGGCAACATAGCAAACCACATGGACATTTCTTGAAACTTGACATTTGCTAGCAAAAGGGAACAGACAAACCCAATTTCCACTAGAGGGCACTTTCAATTTGGATGAACTGGTAACCTTAACATGTGCCCTGGAAGCACAAGGTGGGAAGTAGATCCTGATACAGTAGGGGGCATATGTTATGTGACTTGAGGTAGCTAGGGAAAGACACAATACATCAAAACTAAAAAGGAACTAAAAGATACTAATGAACAGCTACTGGAACAGATTCCGCTATGGAGGTGATGGGGTGGATCATCCGCCTTGTTTGGCCCCCAGCTCGTAGAGGAGAAGGGGGATGAGAAGGAGGATTTGATTGATTTCTTGACTAATGTCAGCAGCACAAAGCCCTGGGGGGCAAGCAGCAGGTCCATGCTTTCCAACACTGGGCATTGCATAGGTACCTACCACAGGCTTACAATTAATGTGTGTATCAGTTGAAGAAGTGCAGTCTGGGACGGGCACATCAAGTGCCCTTGCAATGGCATTTATGCTGACCCCACCTCCCTCTTCTAGCCCACCTGTGATGAAGGATCAGCTGTACCCCAGCTGTTACAAGTGCTGCTAAGACAGGTGCCAGGAGCACTGATGCCTGAAGGGGGATAACAACAGTTACTCACTGTCCATGCTCCAGGGAAACTGGGAGATTTGCGTAACTTGGCAAAGAAGTTTCCTAATATTAGAGAAGAACTGGTTCATAGAGAAACTCCTTAACATTATTCAGTACTATAATCCCACCTAGGATGATATGAATCAGCTCATGAGAATAGTATTGCCTCAGGAGGTTAGACAAAGATTAACACATAACGCTCACTGGACAGCCGCTGATCCAATGCCACTGGAGAGGTTATGGAAAGTGGGAAACTGCTACTTGTTGCCTCAGCAAGGTTGTATAACTTGTAACATTCACCAAAGCATGCAAACTAACAGGGCAACCAACGGTGGACATATACACAGACTCACACTTTGCTTTTGGAGTGGGCCACAATTCTGCACTGTGGAAGCAAAGGGGCTTCCTAACTTCCTTAATCTGCCATATAAAGAACCACCAATAGATCAAAGAACTTTAAGATGCTATTGCGCTCCCTAAGGAGATTGCCATAATTAAGTGTGCTTCTCACCAGTCATTAGATTATGAGGTTTGTTGTGGTAACAACTTTTCTGAGTCTACTGACAAACTGGCTAAATATATACTGCCCATGAGAAAAGTCCAGGAACAACCCTCCTTCAAAACTTTGGATGAACTAGCCTTTATACAAGAAAGCACCCCTCCTATTACAAAACAAGGTTGGGTCTGCAAAGGATGCTAGTTTCACTATTATTCTGTCTTGAGAGATGCACAGGGTTGATGAATAGTCCCGAAGATACTATAGTCTTGTTTAATCAGGATATATCATGGACAGGGAAAGGTGGCATTATCTCCACTCTCAGAAAATAGTGGTTTACCCCTGATTTTGCATCTTAGTCCAAGACTGTTGCAGTGTGCCATTTATGTCCAAAACAATGTTGGCAAGACTATCCCAACTAGCCAGGACGTATAGCCTCCCACTTATGGACTTTTATTTTTAATATCCAGGTTGATTTTCTCCAGCTGCCCCCTTGCACAAACTTTCAGTATGTATTTTGATTCTTCTGGACTACTTCGCCGGATGGGTAGAGACATATCCATGCTGATGAGAAGATGCAATAACCGTGGCATAGATTTTAACAGTAACCAGGGAACACACTTCATCAGTCACATCATCAGAGACCTCCTTACTGCCCTGAATGTGCAACATAATCTTCATTGCCCAGATGATCTGAAATCTGTAGGGGCAGTAGAAAGACAGAACAGCTTTATTAAGAATCGGTTATATAAGCTATGCCAAAGGACAGGGTTAAAGTGCCAGACAGTCTCCCTTTGGTTTTGCTTTCAATCAGTAGAACACCAAAAAGTGAAAATGGACTAAGTCCCCAGGAGATCCTGTTTGGGAGAACTATTAGACTATTGTCCTCTCCCCCTGTTGAAGTTACGCCATAAACATCAGTCTGTCTAGCAATGTCTCACATGACTATGGTAAGAGACTGATATATTCTGCCAACCAAGATGTAACATTCACTGGAACCAGGGGACAGTATGATGGTCAGAATCTATCAGTGGAAATCTGCCATTGCATCCAGGTGGAGAGGACCTTTCCAGGTGATTCTTACTACTAATACAGCAGTCAAGGTATGCAAGATTCCTACCTGGATTCATGCTAGTCATTGAACCCACTCGGTGAAGCTGCATGAATGTTTAATTGAGCCCTTTCTCTCTTCCCTGGATCTGCAACCAGTTCCAACACAGCGTGATCAAGGGAAAGCATTTAATCTTTCTCAGATGATTACAACCTCAGATTTCGAGTCATGGTCTTGGTATTGAAGGAGCACTATTGTACCATGGCAGGGCAGAGCCTGTGGCTCTGGGTGGTGTTGGGATTGTGGAATTGATCTATGTTCAGATTCCTACTAACAGCAGCATCACTCAGTCAGATTAGGTCCCTCATGCATGTGAAGCACTCCCTAACTGGCTAAAACGTTTCTAATTTGACACAATATTGTTTTTACATTTTGCATTTTAGAAAAGGGTTCAGTAGAAGAAGAGGGCTCTATACTGGTACAGGAATGGGATGTAACCCCAGCAAGTGAGCTTTCTCAACCAAAAGGAGAACTATGACAATTATATCGAAATAGTCAAGCTTCCTATGGGTTTCCATTAGGTGGCTCTACCAAGCAGCTGTAGGATGGAGGAACTAGAAAGTAGAATAGAGGATAACTTTAGCAATGATGATGGTCTGTTTTGTTTCTTGATAATTATTTTGAGTTCTAGGAACAGCACCCTGTTGACGTGAAGATGTTCAAATGAGTCAAAGGTTATTTGTGATTATAGCACTGCTGAAGGTAATAAACATATACTCTGGTTCAGTATCTGCGCTCCCATGCCATGGAGGGGACTGAGTTTCTCAACAACACTAGAGTAAGTTTTCAGTCATTGTGGTATAATGCTCCCAATGTATAGCTAGGCCAGATGTGAGAAACCTGAGGGTATTCACCCAAGTAGACCTCAGGAAACCCTTATTCAGGCGGCCATGGGAGGGCTGGAGCTCTCAGATCCCAACCCTGGGGGGCACGGGGGGCGAGCGAGGGAGGATCAAGTAGGTAATGGAGCTCATGGTTATGCTTGGTGAATCGCCCCAGGTGAGAAACAGTATTCTGCCATGGAAGATGGCGAGGAAGATGATACACCTGGGGCCTTTGTATGCTATAATATGTTTGCCAACCTTCCTCCTTTTGAATCTATCTTAGCCAAACCTACCACCCCCTCCGTATGTAACAAATACCATAGGATCCCATACGCTGCTGCATTCAGAAACCGTATCTCTCAGAACCCCTGTTTTCCAGTTTCCTATCTGAATACTCTCAACCATTCTTCTTCCTGTCCCTCTGATTATGTTTTCCTGCAGTGCCAACTTGCTCAGACAAAATACTACAGTTCCCACAATCCCCCTTGTTCATTTTACAGTTTCAGATATTCCTGTTTACCCCATAAACCTTACCAATCCCATCCTTCTGATTATCATTTTCGGAATTCTCACAAACCCTTCTGCTTATTTCACAAACCTTTCTTATCCCCATCCTACCCCGTAGGACATGTCCAAACTCTACCGCTTCCTTTTTCCGACAGCCATACTTTTTGCCAATGTAGAAAACAATGGACTAGTAATAAAACTATGTACCTCACATGTCCTCACCAGAGGGTCAGGCAGAGTCAGGCAATTAATTTAAATCACACACACCTGATGGCCCGCCCTTTTCGATAAAAAAAGGGAGGGAATATCAGGTATGAGAGAGAGGGGAGTAAACCTGATGCAAATAATATGTCATAATGAAACAGACTCCCTGTCTCATGAGGTTCGGTGAGCAAAATCACTAGACTGTGGGTCACTAGTAAACACTCAGCATCATAAAAACAATTAGAGACAAGTGCATGGAGAATTCAACCAATCGCACTACAACTCAAAACACTCGCAAAATTTTTAATACATGATTATAGAAAAACAATTCAATAGAACACCATAAAAAGCAATATAAAATATCCCAAAGTGACATGTGCATATACCTATAAGGTATTTTTGAAACCTAAGAGTGTCCAACTGTGCATATAATGCAATATTATTACAATGATGTAAACACCTATTTACAACATACGAGTAATACACAAAAAAACAATGTTAAAACACCATTCAATATTATAAGAATTTCTGTAAAGTTAGAATCCTGGTCAGTCAATACAAAAACCACAGAAGAGAACAGCAAAGGGAAACAGACAAAATATAAAGTGCTCCAATGAATTGTCACTCTAAAGTTGATGTATTCGCTGTCTAATGCTTTATTAACACCATTTGTGGTTATTAGTCCAACTGCTCACACTTGGTTTTAGTGTTGAAACAAACCCTACATGTTTCATTCCTTTCAATTTTAGTGTTAGTACAGGAACTTCTTCAGGGGCGTAATGTTTCTCAAGTGTGGACCCAAAAAGGGCCACGGCTTCCAGTAGTTACAGACCAAACCCAAATCTAAATTCGGGCAACAAACAGCAAGTGTTTAAATTTAAGGTGACATTCCTGTCATGCGTCCCCAGTAGAAAAAATACAGTTACTCGTTCCTTAGGCTCTTCTCTGTGTAATAGAGTTCAAGCGTCTAGACCAAACCATCTATCGATTTCAGTATCGCATCCTATATGGCTGGCAGAAATTTCTATAGTCCAGTCACCTTCAAGCTGTCCTTCTCTGCAGTGTAAAGTTTAGGAGTTTTCATACGAGAGGATGTAGCGTTTCAGGTGTGGTTATACTGTCAGGTAGTGGTCCAAAGGGGAATGATACAGTCGTGTGTGTTAAATCACACATCAGTGCAATGCGCCCTTTTACCCACAGGGATAAAAGCTGGAGCAAGGGAGTGCAGTATTAGCAAGGTGAGCACAGCAGACAGTACAATGAGACGGCTAAGAAAGCGCAGCAGTTCAATCGAAGGAGAAAGGTGGGAGGAATCAAGAGGGAGGCGAGGAGAGAAGTGACCTTGCCCTTTTCGTCCCAGACCCGTGGAACCTTTGAGGAAGAGAGCCTAAGCCCGCGAACAATAGGACGAGTATCCTGCAGCAGATGTCAACGGTGCAGGGGGCAATCCTATGCTGATAAGCAGGAGCAAGGGAAGCTCCCGCGCCCGTGGTACCTGCCTTGACTCTGGAAAAACCAAAAACGAAGCGGTTCATTACAGCCAGTGAGTCAAGGGGAGAACTGATAAGAACCGGGCTGTGTAGAGTGACAATCGCAGGAGTGGCAAGTTTGAACCATGTTTAACAAACTTTGATTGAAGTGTAAAGAGTGTTAAGGGGAGACCAGCGATAGAAGGAGACCAGCACCACGTGGGTGCTAATCTCAAGAGACACTGGTTGATATCCCCATGTAAGTGAAACTACAAATACCAGAAGGCCGTAGGAGGGCAAGCGAAATAGGTCAAAGTGGTCATACAGAGAGTCAAGCAAAATCCCTGTACAATCGAAAGACTTTGATCTACAAGCAGTGTGAACAAAAGGGAAGTGAATCCTGAATTAATTGTGAAGGAAAGTAAGGGACAATAATCCTGTGAACATTTAAAGTAAAGTGAATGAGAAGTTAACAAGATGGATCCGAGCCCGACCCAGGGAGATCCAGCGGTCAAGCTATCACTCAAGTGCTGGCAGTCAAGAGGGGTCCGAGGCCGACCGAGGGAGATCTATGGGTGAAGCTATCATCAAAAGTTCATTGGAGAAAAGAACTGTTACCTAATTTTGGTAAACAATTGAGAAGGGTCAGCGCCCTGAAGAAGGGGACCCAAGGGTGAAGCCATTACCCTACTTAAACTGTAAGATGAGAAGGGTTAGCGCCCAGAAGAGGGGGACCCAAGGGCGGACCCATCACCCAGCGAACATTGGAAACTGAATTCATTTATTTGTCAAAGGAACTTTTGTTATTTGGGAACAATTGGAAAAGGGTCGGCCCCCAGAAGAGGGGGACCCCGGGATGAACCATTATCACCCTAAGGAATTTTCATTTGTTTAAAGGGATTTTTGGTTTTGTTATTGAACACGTCAGGCCCCCGAAGGCAAAGGAAACGAGACTTGACCTTTGATGGTCCTAATAACTGCCATTAGAACTGTCATCTTGTGCTGAAGAAGCCTGACACTGTACTGTGTTCCAAGCTCCCATCCTACCCCTTGTCCACAACACGGAGAAGGGAGACCAAGGCTACTGCATCCTGACGTAGTTTGAGAACACTTCTTTCTTTTCTTGAGAACTAACCCACATCCTTTTTCTTGTATTAGTTGTAAGGTTTGGAAATAGGTTTCTTAGTATAGGCCCTTTTATCTTGACACAACACCACTAGGACTGCCTTATTTTTCACTTAATGGTCGACGCATGCTTCCATCTTAGATTCAGGTTTAGAGTAGGCGTTTTTGCAACCTGCACCGCGCATTCATTGTTCAATAAACACCCTTGAACTGTGATCACTTGTGTCTGTCTTACTTGTTGTCACCATGTGTTTCTCACATATGGTACTGTTATGTTATTATAAATTCCTTTGTCTGCTTTTCAGGTCACTACACAGCTCCCTAACTGTTCGGAAGGAGTCCAGATCATATTGCAGCAATGTTTGGCAGAAGGAAGGTAAAAGATGGAATCTTTGGACAGGGTAAGGGATGGTGCAAATAAAACCCTTGCAGCAGGGGGAATCTTCCAGGGCCAAGGGTTAAATAACAAGTTGGGTCGATTAGAATGTGCGGCAAGACTTATCACTGGGGCAAAGTTGACAAATACTAATGCTTACATTGGAGCACTCTCTATGATCCTGACTCTCAGCACCATTACCTGAGATGTACTGATGTAACTGGCAAAAGGTCCTGGTGTGACTGGGCGTAGCATGGAATGGGACATTGCCTGTGAAAAAGTGCAAGACTATTCAGTCTGCTCCTCAAAATCAAGGAAGATGTTTTGCACAACAGCGGGCCAAGAATTTATGATAATGACTCTGGAATTCTGCAAGACATGGGGCCCTAAAGAGAACTGTGGATGTACAGCATTTGGACCTGTGAGAGGCGAGCCTGTACAGTTAAAGCCAAAGGTCCGGTGAGAGGACTGTCGACCACGACTAGCAAGATTGTTCCTGGTCCGTGTATAGGCTGCAACTGAGACTTTGGTCACCCACAGATTTGTATGGGGGATTTTAGCCATATAAAAGTCGGCCAGGTATTTAACTTCTGCCCCACGGACAATCCCTGACATATGGTTGGTGATAGGCTCCAGTTGAAAAAGATGGCCTTTGCAACCTCCATAGCTACAATGTTTTAGTAACTTAGGAAGAGAACATGTCTTGCTAGTAGATAATAGGGTTTGTTGGGAATGGGACAAGCTGCATGGTAGGTTGCTTGAAATGTATTGCTATTTGATTAATAAATACCCTTCAGCAAATATACAGAGTCTAAAACAACATTTAGATGTGCACGAGTAGTGTGGAATTTATGTAATATTAATTTTTAACAATAAAAATACAATTCATGAGCTCTTGAAATCATACCCGAGTCACAATTTCAATACTCCTAATTCATTTAAAATGTTGTTTAAGAAAGTGCATACATTCAACACCAATGACATCGCTCCCAGAATGCATCAGTTGAGATACAGAGTTTTTGTATAAAAAGGTTTTGTATACAGACATTTTGTAAATTGTTCTCGTCTTTTCCCTACTCAGGCCTTACCTTAGAATACTCAGTGTTAAGTAGTCTGAAACGGGTCTGACATGTTACACCATCTTCTTTTATAGCATCTCACACTTGCTTTATCTCTGGAGCCATTGTATCTCTCGTGTGTATCAGATTAACATACATATGCGTCCTACCAACATTCATGTCATGGTATTTTGTATATAGGGCAATATAGTTCCCACTTCCATTGGTATTTTAAATATGTCCTTAGCCATGGTTCTTTGTGTCAGTATTTCATAATTCTGATTCCATTCTCAATCCTTACTCTTTTTTTTCTTTCTTTCATGTGAGACACAAAGGCAATGCTTCTTGTTGTAGTACTTCTTCTTACACTCAATCTCACTCAGAAGTGTCCTCTGAGCGTCGATAAAGTGGGTCTTTCTCTCATTGTTTGGCACAGGACCAATAACAAATCATTGTCCTTTGCTGCCTTCATTTTCTCAAGGTCAGCCATTCTTTTTTGTTCGACTAAAATTCTTAGGGATGTTTGTCCAAATGCAAGTCTGATTCGGGTAAGGGATATGCACCTGACAGATTTAAGACTGTTTTCCAATGCGTGGATTTGGTTATTTCAATCCAACCCAGCTGTTTTACCTCTGTGGCTAAAGCATAGGTTAATTGTGGAACTATTTTTGTCTGCAAAGCGCCATTCATTTCCTAAAACTTTATTATTAGAGCCAATGATACAAAAACACACAGATCGGAGTCAGCGGGAAACCGTGATGCAACAGCTTCACGATGGTGTACAATCCTCGATGGTTTATTACAGTGCACAATATTACTGATGCAGTAACAGGTGTCAACAGTGGGCTAGAGCAAAGCTGCAGCTATGAGGAAGCGACCCCGTGAGTGAAGGTGACGACATAGAGCAATGGAGGAGGCACCCCGATAACCCGGGCAGGGTCCTCCTTCTCCCTCCCCTCTGGGTAAGAGGGAGGTTAGTGTAAAGCACGGCAAGCACGAGGAAAGCCCGCGAAGGGAAACAAAGGAAGGGGGCGTGACAAGCCCCATATAAGCCGGCGGGGTCCTGCTGCAGGAGCATCCAGCCCTAAGCAGAAGGCAGCCCGCCCCAGCAGGACAAGATTTCCGTTTATCCACCCATCTTAAAGCGATGCACTTAGGAGCAATCAAGAGAGTTAGTGCGATGAATCTGCCAGTAGTTTTGCTCATCACAGGAAGGGGGCCCAGGTCTCCTAGATTTTGGGATTGAGTAATAGCTGCTGCTGCCTCTGTGACTGATAACCCAACCTCAGCTATAGGGCAGCATGTCCGAGCAAAGTGTATGGGATTAGCATCATGCTGTTTGCATTTTGGACGTCCTGTCGATGCAGTAGGATTACACGTATGACCTTTTAATGGGTTGTGGTATGCTTGGTATAGGAATCTATACTGTGACACTCTGTGCTTATGATTTATCGATATTATTTTCGTTTGTAGGCATACCATGGCCCACTGACCACATTCTGTGCTAATTCCTCATGCCTGTTTCCAGCGCCTCTGAGCAGCGGCGCCGTCAGGCTGAGGCCTGCCCATTGCGACTTCGTATAGTGATTCGATAATACGGTAAGTATTTCTTGAATTCGCCAGGTAAAATAGGGCTAATAGTGGCTTCACTCAGGCATTTTAAATGTATCTATAATCTCACCTTTGATCCGGTTGTAGAGTAGAACATTGGTGAGGAAGGGACCATCATGATGTAGCATAGAGACTAAGGCATAGGTATCGGGTACATTTAGGCCCCTCTTCTGGTAGGGTACAATTTGTGTTACCCATTTAGGGACCGATTCATTGAAAAGAGCACATTAATCCCACAAGTGCCGTGTGCCGAGAACAACACTGCATGAGCCTGTGCGCATAGGTAAATCTGGACGCTCCACGTATTCATGGATCCAAACGTGCATTTCTAGCCGATCAGCAAAGGGAATCGAGCTGTGTGAGGAATGCCCACAACACACGCCCCTACGCAAACCAAAAACATAGCCATTGACCAACCTTTCTGCAAAGCTCTGTGTCCACCTCTGACACAACTTCCAGCACCCCAGCGACTCAGCTCGAGGTTCCACGTAAGTAACAGCTGCACCTCAACTACTCTGTGTGAGGTACCACGTAAGTAACGGCTGCATCCCAGCTACTCTGCACAAGGTCCCATGTAAGTAATGGCTGCACCCCCAAATACTCTGCACGAGGTCCAACGTAAGTAACAGCTATACCCCAGCTACTCTGCACGAGGCCTGACACCAGCCACCAGCCCCCCTCAACTCCATTAGCCCACCTCACCTCTGTCACTACCCCAGGCAACCCCCCCAAGGCCAGACACCACCTACCAGGCCCCCTCACCTCTGCCACTACCCCAGGCAGCCCCCTCAGGGCCAGACACTGCCCACCATCCCCCTTTCACCTCTGACACCAACCCAGCCTGGCCCTGCCACATCACCCCCCACCAGTGCAATGTTGAACAACAACTTACCTTAACTCCACTGGCCTGCCACCAACATGAAGCATACATGCCACATACCTACCCATATACACAACAACTGTGTGCACTGATTCAGAATCCATGTCTGTAGGTCATCACAGGATTCCCTGGTACATCGCAGCCAGTGGCAAAGCAACAGGACATCAGAATTTAGCAGGACCTACACAGTGAAAGCACCATGTACATGTCACACAATAAAGCAATGTGATGCAATGTGACATATGATTGTGCCCATATGCCATTGCAATTGCCTCAAACTGCTGTTGTTGAATGGCCGAGGAGGACACTAGACCAGGACACCACTGACAAGAGAGTGTCACATGTAATGTCAATGCATAGTAGCAAACATTGATCTATGAATGAAGGGACTCATGTAGGAAAGTATAGCATTCAAATCCCCTGCAACTAACATAAGTTGATCGGGCATGTCTTGGAGTAATGTGAAGGAAGTCTGAGAGTGTGAGAGCCAAGCAGATGGATGATGGGTCCAGCCACATATAAACAAACTCACATGTGATGAGCAAGCATTACAGTGGCAGATGTGCTGCATGACATGAGAGCACCCACTGTGCGGTAGCGGATGTGTGTTGGCGGATGTCCATGCATTGTGAGGCACAAACCCCCAGACGCCCCTGCATAATTGAGGAGCGTATGACACTCAGCGAACATAGAGGTAACACCTATTGTGCCTCAAAAAGAGGAAAAAAGTAGAAGCCCAAAACATTGAGCAGAAAGCAAACATAACAGTCATGTGTAAAAACTCCCAAATGCCTACCCGCCCCACAAACTTGATTGACGGCCATGACATAAAAATTGTAAAGGGACAATACTTCAAATGTAAAGGGATCATGAATGGATATTTTGACCTGAAGTTAGAAGGTAGGTGCAAGAGCAGAGCTTAAAACTTGTGCTAGAAACTTACCAAAAAGAGATAATGGCCTGGATTCGATTGTCCTTGCTGCCGCTGTGTTTTTGCCTTTATATTTGAAGTATTCTTTTATCCTGACAGCATATATAGTATCCCTTGGAGTTCTAACGTATAGATGTCCTCCAACCTACAGGACAATCATGAGAACCAAGAAGGGATACTAAACGTTTGTGAACCCCCCCTTTTTTCGAATCACAAGTCAGCATAAATAAGGAGGACATTAAGCCCTTTTGAAATACAAAATAGAGTGACTAATATTACAATTTTCATGCACAATAATTAAAAATTATGTAATTATTGTATTCAGTGTCAACAATTTGGAATCTGTCATTTTCTATACTTTTATTATTATTTTTATTTTAGACAGCAGCTAATGTTAATCTGTGATTTATCCTCCTGACGAACCACTATGTGTCAAGTGGGGAAACACATGTCGAGGAATTTAAAAAATGTAAAGACACAATTTCAAATGAATCACAGCTAAATAAAAAAACTACCAAAAATAACGCAAGTAGATTCTGGTACTTTTATTGCATTGGCGCAAATTTCGGATTCCAACTTTTCATTTGCACTCTTTTACGAATTGTGCTGACAACACCCAGCTGATTCTAGAAATCAGCGGGGACTATGAAACTGACACCATAGTGGATGACGGAAAACTGGCTCTGCCTTAATGGAGCGAAACCACACTGCTATTATTTGGTAGTCTTGGTGCAAGAGCAAAGCTGGGGAAAAAATACTTGCATTTGTGCATTTATAACTGCCCCAAAGCAGTGGTAGGAAAAGTCAAGACTTTGGGGGTATTTGTTAACCCAACTGTTGGCTCTGAGACCCACGCCAGCTACATCTCAAAAAACTGTGACTACTATCTAAGACTCATTAGAAACCTCAAGCCCTTTATCTCAGAGCTCAGAGTCTAATTTGTGCATCTATTGGTCGAGCTATGATTCGTTCTCATCTCGACTACTGTAACTCACTATTAATAGGGGCCATTAAAAAATGTCTGCACCAGCTTCAAATTCTCCAAAACAATGCAGTCAGTATCATTAAGGGCATTCCAAAGCGTGAGCATATCTCATCTGGGAGGATATCACTCTATTGGCTCCCCATCTCGGCCCATATTCACTTTAAAATTGCAACTCTAGTGCATAGGTGTCTCTATGGAAAGGTGCCAGTGCACTGGAAAACCCGTATCACTCAATACACACCCTGGCACGCTCTCTGGCTAATCTGGGAACGATTAACAAGGACAGTTTCAAAAGGTCAGGAGGCTTCGGGAGGGCTTTCCCTACACGGGCCGCGCTGGTGTAGAACTCTCTCCCTGGCATTCTCCGGTAAGACAGAAATGTGAAAACTTTCAGGGCTGTGCTGAAAGCTCTTCTCTTGAATTAAACTGAAGTCTCACAGTCAGGGATGATGTAGCCACCCTAGACCTAAACTGATACTATCACGTCCTGTGTTTTTGTTCGTCCACTGTGTTCATGTTGCACCCAGATGCCTGCGGTTAACGGCGTGGTAAAAGTAAATAATAAAAAAATAAGGACACACAGTTTGGCCCCCAATCCATTTGAGAGTCACATAACAAATGCATAGCTGCTTTCCGCAAAGCCATGAAAACTACCTTGTTCACCTAACCAACCTCTCATGTTTAAACTTTAATGACTAACATATATATATAATGTACTATGATGTATGATGTACCCTGTTGTATGATTCTCCTTATCGCTTGACACAGGATCCTGCCTCACTGTAACCCAAGGCACAACCTATACCTGTACCTGTAACTAAGTTCCCTTACAAGTAACAGCGCCACAATGCCCTTGGGCTGCCTGTGCGCTATATAAATGTAATAAATAAATAAATAAATAGCAAAGTCAAAGTAAGCGAGATGCAGCACATGAACAAAGAGACAACAACAACTGTGTTATGAATAAACAGAAACTGTATTAAAAATATCTACGCTACCAAAAAATACTATGTGGAAAGGGGAAATGGCTAAGGGAATAAATAAACAAAAATACAAAAGCACACAATTAACTATATACATAGTCTGCCATGATGTCCTCCAGGGAGAGTCACATTCCTCGTCCACCACTTGGAGGCAGGCCACTGTTTGGTTGTGGATGGTTTGCAGGCTCTCCCTTATCTTACTCTCAATGCCCCCCGCATCTCATCAAGCCTCTGCCAGGATGGCAACCTGCCTCTGTGTCTTTCCACCACCTCTGCCCTGACACTGGCACGCTGCCTCTCCTCCAACAGTTGCATCCTCAATTGTATAAAGCAGTGCCACTCCTTCTGCCAGGTGTAGGAATCTTGCTGTGTTGCTTGCCTCCCTGATATTGTAGTGCCCTACAACGATTGCCTCTGGCTACTGCTATAGTGCTGCTGCCTGGCCAAGCGTACCCTGCGAATGCACCCCCACCATCTGGATGTTACATGACGGCTGGTACAGTATCAGCACTGTCCTGATGTGCCAGCTGCCCCACTGATGCCTGTCCCTGTGTAGGTGCCTGGGCAGGCACAACAACCACCTCTATTGTACTTTCCGGGACTTCCACCTGAGGCAGGGACGTGATGACCACCAGACTGGGTGGTGTGGGTAGGACAGGAGAAGATGGGCCTATGATGGAAACCGGCATGGAAGGCCCCCCCGGAGGACGACTGGGGCAGAGAGGAGGCAGTGGAGGAGGGGGCAGGTGAATGCGCCAGAGCACAGAGACCACCCGAGAGCAGCGCATGTGCCAGCTGGCCTGGTTTATGGTGAAAGGGTTGAATGCAATTGTTTCGAATGCAATATTTCCGACTCTAAAGGACCGGAAAATAAAATTCGAATGCACGTTTTTTATTTTTTTTGGGGGAGCCCCATTTTTGGGGTAAAACTTATTTTTTTCCTATACGAAAGCCAAAAAAAAAATGTAAAAAAGGGCATTACATTCTTTTTTCCGGTCCTTTTGTTTCGAAACTATTGCATTTCAAAACAATGTATTCG
This sequence comes from Ambystoma mexicanum, assembly GCF_040938575.1. Classification (NCBI taxonomy): domain Eukaryota; kingdom Metazoa; phylum Chordata; class Amphibia; order Caudata; family Ambystomatidae; genus Ambystoma; species Ambystoma mexicanum. The sequence goes on along the minus strand of NC_090929.1, from coordinate 705,730,585 downwards.
ACCCTTTGACTGTACACCAGCTGGCCTATGTAGCCACACATCGAGTCATGATGAAGTGAGAGCATTGCACAAATCTCTTACATCATCACAAATCAAGCCTGTCCGCATTGCAATCCCAGCCAGCAGGGTGTGCGATACCTCAGGGGTGATCTACGTGGCCCCAAAGCTGGGCCAGGACTGGGTGGAGGCATCCACGACGCTGGTCACAGCTGCATCAGATGGAGCAGGGACAGGAGGTTGGTCAGCTCCCTCCACGGTGCACTGCACATCCCCCTCGCCCTGACCCATAGGTGCAGCCTGAACACACTCCTGAATACCCACACCCGACCCTATGTGCTGGCCTTCATCTGCCCCCTCCTATCCCACCTCCATCCCCCTGGATGACTCAAGAGAGCCTTCCTCCCTGGATGGCCCCTCCATCTTTGCACCCTAGCCCACAGCCACTGAGTAGTCCCCCATCACCACAACCTCCTGGGACATACCCCCAGCAGCTCTGTCCAATGGAATTTGCGCTGTCCCCGCCAACTCACCCTCGGATGGTGCTGACTCAAGTATGGCTGGTCGGGGTGTGTGCTCTTGTCTGGTGGATTTGTCCCTGCCCTTCTGCTCCACAACGATGCCTCTATCCTCTTCGTGAGCTGCAGCAACTGTTGAAAAATGTTGTCTGGTATACACAAAATAAACATGACAAATCATGCTTCAACCATGAACTGACACACACAATGCACACACGCATGTATGTTCCCTCGAATATTGCATTGCAAATGTTCCATGACTGCAGTGTGAAGGCTCAATCACAGTCATGACCCATGCACATGTGAACAAAGCACATTGTACAGTGCCCAACAACACATCACCGAAAACAAGCAACACCACCATACCCATGAACAACCAACACAAGAATGACACACAGCCATGGTCATGGGGGCAGCACCAGGGAACCTGCCCACACAAACAAAGTCTCCAATGTCCACATGCAACAGCATGACCTTTAGCAAGCAACATGTACTCCCACACATATTTGGGAACAAATTGCACATGTCAGTTGGCCAACCATACCCATGTTGTATGTACACACAAACACTTGTGTCACAAATGCAGTGGGATGATAGGTCACATCCCAGGCCTAGAGTTGTCAATGCATGAACTCCACATACAGGCATCACTGCACATGCGTCACTATCAATAGATGTGCCTGCATGGATGCGCTGTCAGGTGTGCCACACATGAACTTGGACATCATGCACGTCACTCACATGCCCACAACATAGTATGTCAAAATCTCCCATGTCCAAGCACTTGCTCCATGCTCACACACTGCACATGCCCAAGTACAACAAGCCATGAATGCGCAATCCACCAATAATCATGCAAATGCCAGTATACAATGTCGGATTCCACAAATGACTTGCATTTGCATGAGGCAGCAATCAGCTGCATCTCACAACACACCCAAGCCACAAACAGGATGAGGCATCTGCAAACATGCATGCCACACATACAGCGTAGAGCATTGCCCCACATGGGTACTCACCAGCAGCATCCAGGTGGCTTCTCCATTCCAAGTACTGCGAGTGGATTCCAGATTGAACCTCTCAAGTACCCGCAGCTGAATCTTTGTGAACTGGTGGCAGCCAGCACAGTACACCTCCACGGTGGGTTCCATGTCGATGGCTGCCACCACCTTGGTATGGCTACGGGTCTTGAGGTCATCCTTACATTTCCGGACCTTGTTCCTGGGATGGACTGCCACGCCCTCCACGTTGATGGCAGAGCCGGTCAAGTGGCACAGCGAGTAGAGCGCTCGCTTTGACATCCGTGCAGAGCTTGCTAACGCAGGTTCAAATCCCGGCGGGGCCAAAGTCAGCCTTTCATCCTTCTGAGGTCGATAAATGAGCACCACACACCGTGGGTAATAATAAGGAGCGCTCAGATGCCTGAGGGTTCGTAGCGCTATATAAATGCCAAATTATTATTATTATTATTATTATTAGTGATGTCGTCCCAGATCCTCTGCCTTGAGTCAGGGCCCAGCTGCATCATAGGGCATTATAGGCACCCAGGAACTGATCCACTAGGATGACAACTTCGGTGTTGATGAAGTTGGCATCCCTCTGCCTCACCATGGGGGCTCTCTCCGCCCCAGATGACGTGGATGGGGAAGACATGTCACCTCCAATGCATGCATGGGATTCCTGGGTCCTGGATAGGTGCTGTGGAGCTTTGGTGGTGTTGGCAGAAGTGGAAGTCCCAGAAAGTACAGAGGAGGTGGTCATACGCCCAACACAGGAGTAAAGGGCAAAAGTGGGACAGCTGGCACACCACGACAGTGCTGGTTGCAAGCAGGCACTCACTCTTGAGAAGACAGCAGCACTATAGGAGTGAGTGAGGCAAAGCATGGCCAGAGGAGGTAATTCAGTAGAAGGTAGGCTGGAGGAACAGTGGTGTGTATCTTGCATCCGCAGAAGCCGATAGCAGAGTAAAGGTCCTTAATGCATAAGTTACATCCTGCGTGCAGTGATGCTGCACACCCACGCTACACGCCTATGCAGCTCACTGCAATGACAGAGTGATATAAGTCACGCAACTCGCATCACTAGTTGTGCCTGTGAAGGTTACGATCCTGAATTTTGCAGATGTTTATTGTGCTACGCAATACTTTCCTTCAGGTACTGTTTATCACATTCTTTTTTGGAGGGGGTTTGCCTTTGCGCATAGGCGCATGTTTTTGTGCTTTTTCTACGCCTACGAGTTGTCGTGTATGCTATTTGTCAATCTCTGGGTGCCTGTGTGTAACGTGTACCACTTTTCTTGACTTTACGGAAGCTTTCCTGGTGTGGCCTATGCAATTGTTTGGTCCCTGGGTGCCCCTGAGTATCGCTTACTGTATTTTTCCCTTTTGGGGTACATTTGAGCCTTGCCGGACCACAAATCTACATCGCATATCACATAGACTGTTCCCTCACTCATATTTCCCAGGACAATAACTTGGTGTGCCTACCATTCATCCCTTACACCTGTGACATGAGTGGAAAGGCCCCAAGAGGGAAAGGGAGCAGACGGGGTCGGGTGGGGGATGTGGTGAGGACACATCTGCCCCCGCCACAGGGGGTCCGGGGCATGGTGTGAACACATCTGCCCCAGCCCCAGGAAGACGTGGCAGGCCGCAGTCCACAGGTGGCCTGGGACCTGGACGTCAACATGGTCCCAGCCAGAGAGGGGCAGCACTAACACCCCATGCCACTTGGGGCAGGAAGGGGCACCCTGCACAGCAGGAAAAGGCTCAATCCCAAGTCATGGCACATGACACTGGCACGCAGAGGAAGAAGTACTTCACTGAAGATGAGCTCCAGATCCTCATTGACTACGTCTCTGATCACCATTGTGATATGTACCTGTATGCGGGGAGCACACATACAACTGCACAATGTATGGTGCATTGGCAGCATGCCAAGGACCAGATCAATGCCTTAGGGCTGGAGAGGCACACTGCTGAACAGGTTTAGAAGTGCTGGAATTATCTCACCCATTGCACCAAGCACAAGCTGAAGTTAACCTGGCCTCTGTAATGGCAACTGGGGTGCGGGGCAACCAGAGGAGGAGCAGCTGACACTGCATGAAGAGGCCAAAAGCCAATTCATCCTCCTTGAGCAGGTGCAAGGAGTAGGAGGCCTGGAGAATTATGAGGACACATCTGGTGAGTGCCTGTCATTGTGCAATGTATGTTTTGCCTGTCATGCATGAGCCAGCTTTTTGGGCAGTGCAACATCAGGCTGCAGTTGCAAGACATCCCTGGGGAATGCATTTTTTGTCTGACATGTCCATCATACTGGGAGCACCCTGTGTGGCGGGCATGTGTGGCACCTGTCTGTGTGACAGTACACATCACCCACAGGGTACTCCCCTGGTACGTGTGGACCATGAGACATCTACATGTACTGTTGTGTGCTACATTCATGTGGCGTGTCACTCTGCACTGCTAGAAAGGTACATGCAATCAATGTAGAGCTATCACATCAAGTCATATTGAGTTGCATGTTACATTTCACATCTGCTCCTATGTGATGCCTTGTCATGATGCATATCTGAGCTGTCTGTCACTATGCCTTTTGGTGTGCCCTAAGTGAAGGTGCATGAGTGCCCACAAACCACAGCCCAGAGTTACAGGCATGATGTAGTTGCTTGTACTAATTGGTGTATTAAGGGGTTACACCATCCACTGTATGCATCCACTGTATGAGAAACAATGTCAGTCTCTGGCTCATTGCCATTGACACAGAGAGCCTACTCATTGTGACCCCTGCTCCCTCTTTCCTTCCCTCACTCTGGCCCCACACAATGGGCCCACCACCCTCACCCTAACCCTCTTGTAGGTCAATGTACCTCATTGTCATCTTTTATTGCTCTCTCCTTATCACTTCACTTCACAGCCCTTGCCTAGAAGACCCACTTTAAGCTGCACTTACTCGGAGGCATTTTCACTCCCCCTCAACTTCGCCCTGGACCTTAACGTGTCCACTTCGCTGTCCCAATCCTGATTTGTGTGTCATGTGTTGACTGTGGTGGTGTTTGTGGATATGGGTGGATGTCTGTTGCCATGTGATGTCCTTCAGAATTACAATTTCACATGCGCTGTTCTTTTCCCTGGTATGTGTGCTGACATGACAGATGCATGGCCCATCATTGTGCGTTTATGTTTATTTATGTTTATTGAGTTTATATAGCGCTTTACACCGGCCACTTTTATATGTAAACATCTCCACTGATGGCATCGGCATGACGGGAAAGGGGGGGAACACTGGTCAGCAAATGCCATTCATACGTTGCTTGCACCTCAAAGTGTGTGAATACACAATTTGTGATGCATGCATGTACTGCCATTTGTTGTGTCAGTGCACTTTGATGCAAATGTACATTTGTGTGTCGTTGTACATGGATCAATATGTCTTTCTCTCTCCATGTGCAGGTGAGGATGCTTCAGATGTAAAGGAGGAGGAGGAGAAAGAAGAGTCATTGGTGCATCAGACCACCAGTGCAGGACGTGGTGTTGTCCACCATGAAAACTCACTGGTGCTCCAGACCATCCTCAAACATGCTGTGGACTCTTCAGACTTTTCTGACTCAGCTGGCTTTGATGCTAAACCGGATGTTTATGCCTCAAAGAGGGCGGGGTGAGTGTCCCAATCGGCAGATCAGATAGGGTCCATGAGTCTGCAGCATTGTGGCTGGCTTCACTGGGCCAGCCAGTGGTGGTCCCCCCTTCTGCGGTGGTTATGGCTGCAAGGTCACCCACCCATGAATTGGCTTCAGGTCCTGGGGCTGATGTTCAAGGGAGGGTTGCCGACCTGCAGTCAACGACAGGGCCACCACAGCAAAGGCCATGGTCCTGTGCATCAGGCCGCCATGGGCGCCGCACATGTGGTTGATGTGTGCAGGCTGGGGAGACATAGTGGGAGCCAGGGCCGGTCTTACAACAGATTGCACCCCAGGTGGGAAGCATTGTTGCCCCCCCCCCTCCCCTGACCTGTGATCTCATGCATGTGTCATGGGCTGAGCAGCGGGAGTGGGGACTATGAGTTAACAAAATTGTCAATGCTGGCATCTGCTGAATTTCATGAACCTCAGAAAACAGCAATAAGAGGGTCAAACCCAAACAGGCCTGGTTATGTTAGTCTGCTTTTGCTCTTAATTTTTAGTAACAATGACCAGTTTGCTGCTGTGACTCAGGTCAGAGAATTGACAATTTCAGATCTACACTAATGTCATTCATATGACCTCAAACATTTAGCCACTCTTAAAAGGTGATGAACTGGTCTTGAACAGTGTTACTCAAACCTCCAAGAATAAGCACCAGCAACATACCCACCGATAGCTGTACAAGCCCGTTTATCTCAGCATTAAAATACATGCATTTATGCAATATGTATTGCATCAAATATTTCACGGGAAGTTAAATATATTTAGGAGGGACACACGTAAACAATATCACTACTCCATGTGAGTGGTAAAGTCTACTTTAAACATATGCAGAGATATAACATGCATGTACAATTCAACATAGCTCCCAATGTTAATGTTGGAGAGGTGGTGTTCTAAAATTATGACATTACAATGTGGACTTTACATTGAAACACACTGCAGTGCATCACCGCGGCAGAGAAATGGCAGTTCGAGTATTGGGGTTTGTTTTTCTCATGCTTGTGAACTCTCAAAATTCTTAAATGTTTCCTTCGTGATCACTCATTTTAGCTCCCGACAGCACAATGAAACTGTAAGATCGCAAAGAAAAACGATGTCTTCCATCCCAACATAAAAACAAAAACAATAAAATTCTTAAAGGGTGCAAGATGACCTTTTCTTGGGACTCGTTAAGTTTACAATTTGCAAATTACTATACGCGTGCTGCTTGAATAACAGCGGCCCTTGCACATTGTGCAGTGTATAGAAGAATTTCATTTCAAGGGACTTGGATTACTGCGGGTATCAGGGGAAGCATCTCCAGTGTATCCCAAGCGTATTGCGCTTTGCCCTCCACCCTCACCCCCAGCCTTGCAGCCCTGCACTTTTTCACATTCTCCATTATAGTAAAGAACATTGTCCCGAGCTTGGGAGAGAAATGGACTATGCAGAAGGAACTGCCTCCCCAGGGTGTGTTTAGCTGCTGGTGTATCAAATGCGGAAATGGGTGGCATCAAGAGCCCCACGCTCTGAAACATCGTGCGCGCACTGGTTGGTCACACGACAGAAAGTGTGAGCAGGTGATTCCCCAACACTTGAACCATTCTTTAGAGACCTGGCTTTGATTAATGTGGCGTTAGCTAGTCATGGCCATTACCCAGCATTTGTGTTAAAGGAGATCGGAAGCTGCACCGTTCTGGGTATTTTAAAGGCCTTGCATTGATGCTACAGCATGTCGCCCCCAATGGAACAAAGAAAGTGAAGCATGCATCCTACAAGTCTGGGTATTTGCATTATACGGAAGACGGGCCAACCATCCACGGAGACGGTTTCTACTGTAGTTGCTGAGTCGCTTTCCCAAGCCAGCTGCTGTGCAGACTTCGCTCAGCTTTTGGTCCAGCGCCCTCATCCATCCTTCACACCATCATTCACAAGGCGCGCTCGTGTAGGTGTTTGTTTATCTCGTTAGACTAGCGTGATTGCTATTCCAAACAAAAAAAGCACAACGACAAAGAAGAGTATAAGACAAGTCTGAGCGAACAGTGAAATGTATGAAACTCTTGCACTAAAATAAAGTCAGCAGTGCATGCCCAGGAAAGAGGGAACGACGAACAATATACTCGGAGCGGGAACTTGGGGGGCGTAGTAACCCCCAAACCGGCCCAAGCGTGGTACCGGCCCCCAGGGCCTCACCCTCAAAGTGATTTTGGCCCAGCCAAAGGACCAACCAATCGAACCCTGCTGGAACGTGCAACTGTCTAAGATCTGCTGACGGTGACACTCTGCCCAGGTCTTCCGAGAACCAGCCTTTTGATCTCCTGAGGAGAGTCCACCACCAGTGCTCCCTTCCTTTTTCATGACTACTTGAGCCTTGACAACAGTGTCTAGCTTTGTGGCCTCCAGAGGCTGTTCTTGGATGGCCCAGTCATCTCCGCAATACCATTTTAAAATTAATAAAACGCCTATGCAGCAATAGGCCTCACCTGCGAGGACGGGAGCAGGAGGAAAGAAGTGTGCTTGCCTCGGCAGGCTGTAGTTACTTCCGGGTTTCCTGAAACAAGGCCAATCAGCGAGGGCAGGATGCAGCAACTGTTTGTATTTGCTGATTCTGCTGCTGCCTGGTAGTGTGTGCTTGTGGTGGGAACAACTTCAGGATTTAGTGACCCACTCGCTCCTCTTTTCTGCAATGGCCGGGGCCGACAACACCAGCCAGCCCTAATCGATCCATACTTCAGTGTCAGTGCGCGCCCATAGCCTGGAGGAAGGCACACCGCACGTGCGCCCATGGGCCTGGCTGGCGCCAGCAGCACCGGCACCACTCGGGGCCGGGGGAAGGTAATAAAGCAACAAATGTTGCTAATTTATTTACCAATTGCCCTTCCCTGCCTGAGGGCCGAGGCCAGGCCTGTTTCTTGGCCCGTACGAGGCAGGCAACTGCCCGGGGCGCAATAGCCCCGGGGGACACAATTGCCCCGGTCCCTGGAGCCTCTGGAGGGGATGGAATTCCCTAGTTTGTGGGGCGGCACATTGACGTGGGGAAAGTTCCGCAGGTCAGGTGCTGGCGCTGCCCCTTCCGACTGTAATGTCACGTAGTACAAAAGTACTACGTGACATTACAGAAGTCAGAGGCTCCCTCTGACCACTTTTGCGCCACTTGGGGTGGGGGCATAAGCACACCAATAAAAACACTTTAGGTCCCCCTGCAGCTAAGACCAGCCCCTTCCATCACAATGCTGGCAGGAAACTGCTAATGGTGGCCCATTAGTCACTAAATGGTTTCGTGCTGGCATTGGGATGGGAGGGGAGGTGCAGTGGGCTGTGGGGAGTGTGCATGCCTTGCAGGGACGCACTGTGGGCCCCAAAACGATACAATCGGAGACCCGTTTGGGCCCATGGTGCGTGCCTGCAAGCCCAGAAAATGGCCAAAATAATAATTTAAAGCAGCGCTATTTCTTTCATGCCGCTTCTTTTCCAAACTATATATCAATTACACTTTAAACCACTTCCATGGCATTGGTGATGAGTTACTTCCCTATGCGGACAATAGTTTTGACCAGTGTTGCTGAGTAAATATTCTTTAAGCTACGAACCAGTTTATTTATTTATTTATTTATGCAATGTTTGTCGGGTACATGGAGACGGATAATTTATTTATTTACGCAATGTGTGTCGGATGCCTGTATCCGACACACATTGCATAAATAAATAAATATGCAGGTACCCGACAAACATTGTATGAATAAATAAATAATCCTGGCCCATGTATCCTTACAACAGTCAAGACTTTACTGTATCAAAGCATAACCCTTGATTCCCATTCAAAGAATGTTAAAGTGATTGTTTATTGGGTTCAGGTGTCTCCTTGCCATTGCCCTTTTGGCTTAGGTTGCCTCCAAACCCCCTTCAGCATCTTGTGTTCTTTGTTGGTTGTTTATACTGCATCCTGTGCCATATTCATGGTCTCTTGGTTGGTGTGCCCAGTCCTCATTATCTGCAGCCTAAGTGGGACTGAGGCATAAAATCGTCTTGGGCACCAGTGAAAAAGTGGCCCACCGTTGCAAATGGCAATTCATTCCTTGTGTGACGGACTGTTTGACTTTGGGTAGGAGTCCCTTAACGGTGTAGTTTGGGAATGGTGCGTAGGGTGCAGTGGGAGTGGTGCGCGGGGTGCAGCGGGAGTGGAGCGCGGGGTGCAGTGGGAGTGGCACATGGGATGGGGTGCGGGGGGGGCGCATTCCTAATGTTTCGCCCTGGGCACCAAATGGAATAGAAACTGCCGAGGTCACAGCCTGCAGCAGTGCCAGTGGTAGAATACACGTGTAAAACGTTTGTTTCCTAACATTATAAAAATGAACAGGCACATTCACTTTTATAATGTTAGAAAATGAACGTGTTACACGTGTATTCTACCACTGCCCTGCCTGAGGGCCGAGGCTGCAGCCTGCAGCAGTGCCAGTGGTAGAATACACGTGTAACACGTTCGTTTCCTAACATTATAAAAATGATCAGGCACATTCATTTTTATAATGTTAGGAAACTAACGTGTTACACGTGTATTCTATTTAGCACTGTGGACTGCTGGTGCAGCGCCCCCTAGATGCTGACTGACGTCAGGCAGCCGCCTGGGCTGCCTGACGCAAAGACCGGCCCTGGTGGGAGCAGCAGTTGTATGCTGCCATCCGACACAGCAACGCATTGGACAAAATATCAGAGGGTATGGATAAGGTGTCCAAGACCATGACCCCATTAGTGGCACAGGTAGAGCAACAACTGCAGGTCATGTGGTCCTCATGCTGCTCCCACAGACTGCGCATAGAGGACAACATCAAGGGTCGACGGGCCAATCTGAGGTTTCTGCAGGGGTCCCTGCATGCAGATGCACAGACACAGAGGGCGGCCCTGAGGCTTGAGATGCAGGGCAGGAGGACTGCAATCCATGACAAATTCACAGCAACAAGGACACTGATCCAGAGGGAGGTGGATGCCTTCAGCAAGACACTCTCTGAGCAACTGAATGAATCACAGGTGAGTGTGCATAAAGACTCTACAACCATCCGTGAGGATATGCATGGAGATGTCACTGCCCTTACTGCGCTGGTGCATTCAACCGTGTCACGGCTGGCCTTGGCTAGTAAAGACCAGGCCTCGACACAGCGTGGTAGGGCACCAACACCACAGCCACCTGCAGATCGACTACAGGTTGGGGGTGCCAGCACAGACCAGCCTCCTGGTCCATCGTTGCTGCAAGGTCCATGAGCCTATGGAGGGTATTCTTTGGATGCGGGGGTTTCCACTCATGTGGATATTGACATGCACCATCCCTCATCCCCTCCATGGTGGACTCCCTTTCTTTTCTTTTGTACATCATCGGGTGGTCTTTCTTATGTTGTTATTGACCTCTTGATTCAGCATGTACATTTTTGTTTGTTTTTCAATCCCCCTGGCCTGGATGGTGGCATGTGTTTTTGTTTTGCCCTTTCCAATGAGGAATTCTTTGTTTATTCCATTTTATTTTTCCATTGAGATGTGCAGTTGACCTCTCAATGGCATGATGAAGGCAGTTGTGGACATGCAGCCATGCACAGTGTTGTCAAGTGACATGGCTTCCTTGAAGTCGAGAGGATGGGATATGCGGGTAACAATGGGTATATGTAATCTAGACACATATGTGCTGTATGTATGATTGAGAACTATGGCTGTTTAAATGCAATGTCACGTGTTGTTACAGTGATCCTGATTCATCCTGTGACAGCACTTCATAAGAGGTACACCTTGCACCCTTTCACGTCCCTAGTCCCCATGCCCTCTGCCAGTCACTGGCCCTCCTTTCATGTATATTTGGAGGTTCAGTTCCCAGTCGAGGTGCTAAAGGAATCACATCATGCCAGCTCTGTCTGCAGGTAAGCATATGCACTGTCTCTCATGTTGTGTAGGTATTATTGGTCGCCATGGTCTTTGCATGCATGACACATTTTTACTAAGGGAGGGAGGAACCTTTAGTCACAGTGAATGTTTGTCCAGATGTGTGTCTGCCCCATGCATGTGTGTGTATGTGCAGTTACAATTCGATGCAGGTGGATTGTTTTGTTTGGGGCACTTAAACATTGTCGCAACTCATGGAAGTGATTGGGCAGCACTTGTCACACATTGGCAAGATTTCATTCATTCTAGATGTTTCTGCTAATTGAGGGCATGCATTCTCTGTGCATATGCACTCTGTGTATTTTGGTTCTCCAACACTTGCCTCACTGACCATGATGATGTCACGTTACTGACACCCTTTTCATCCCTCTGGCACCATTCATCCTACCAGGCACTGCAGATGTACTCCCTGTGCACACTACTCTTCGACCTGTGCCACTCAACCATCCACTCCCTTGTCCACTAACATAACCTGCCCTGTCACTGTTCCACATGGTCGACACACGTTGAGTGTCAGGTATGCTCATACTCTGTAGCACCGCCCATGATGTGGCCTATGGTGGCACCATTTTGGCCATTTATGTACATTGACTCCACAGGCCAGGTTTTACAAACTTGCTGCATGTAGGGTTGGCCAGATATGCACATGTGTACCGCTGACTGACTGCCTCTGTGTTACCCAATGAGGTCACATTTTGTACAGTGTTTGTTTCTGTTGGTTCTCTACAACAGGGTGTGTTGCATGTTTCTTGGTTTGCATTCTTTGTTTATCTCATCCAGCACTGTCAGGGAGTGCATGTTGTGTGTGCACATTGTATGCCCATGTCGTGTAACATTGTCCACTCCCCACAGCTTTTCTTCATCTCTTCTCCCTGTGTGAGTTACAAGTGCACCCTCGGATACATGCACGCTTACTGTGACAGTTTCAATAATGGTGTGTGGTATGTTGGCGGGTGAGTGAATAGCTACATGTTGTCCTGAGGTCCATTTGCAGTGGTGTCCAACAGGGGTGAATGTTGCTTGGTGTAGGTTATGGGTATGTGGTTGTAGGCACTTCTTTTCAGGTATGTAACATACATTTCTCTTTTTTAGATTTGCATGCCATGGTGGGTGTTGCCGGTGGTTTGTCTGATGTGCAGCTGATGATTGACCTTTCACATGTGCACATTTGCCAGTCTGCCCTTCTTTGTCACCCACTTTAGTCATTCATTCCCCACTACATGTGGTACTTTCCATCACTGTTCCTTCCAGGCTCTCTGACGAGCCTGCATCTTTCAAAGGTGTTCTTGTCTCTGTCTTCCTTGCTTGGACAACTTCTCACTGCCCTCACCCACTGTGATGTCAGACATATTCATCCTCATCTCTGCTCCTGACAGTCTCCTCCTTGCACTGCTTTTCACCTGTCCCTCTCTCTCTCTCTTGCGCTGCACTCTACTGCAAGGCAATCATCACTTTGTGTCCTGTCCCCCTCTTGCACTCTGTCATCCTCCAACACTGTGCAGTCCATGCCTACTTTTAAGTTTCCTGCATGAGTTGTCATTGATGTCCAGTATCTTTATGTTGTTGCAATGCATGTCTTTGCGATTTTAAAATGTCTTTACAGGTATGATGCAGTGCATGCAAGCCAGGTGGGTACCGTGTGCAGTGAAGTGAAGAGCATTCAGGGTGTCACTTGCGCTGTTGTTTGTGGCAGTGAGTCTGTCACTGTGTGGGATTATTTTTCTTTTGCTTGAATTGAGGTGAACAGGTCCAGCTTTGAGGGTGCATGTTACACATGGTGATGGTAGGCTGGTGTTTCTCTGCATGAAGACAATCAGGGTGGCACTGGTTGCGGGCTCCTAGTTGCCAGGGGGGCTGTCACTGTAGGGCCTTTGTTCGTGAGCTGTCATGAGGGTGGCAGATGCAGATGTTTGTGTGCTGTGACACATGGTGATGGTTGTGGTGGTGTTTCCTTGTACTTTTCACATGTGTCTTGCCAGCCATATGGCATCCCAGGCAATGATTTTAGAATAGTCATGTCCAGCCACACAGGAAGTCCAATCTTGGTCCTTCTTCCCCTTCTGGGAGTGCTGTCCCAAGACAAGTCCACACACGACAGCATTGCTGGCCATTTGCGGGTTGACATGTTCTTCACAGACACCAGGCAGATACCATGGTCCAGGGGTTATTTTTTGCCATTGTGAACATGTACCGTGCACAGTACACAATCACATTTCCAGGCGACTGTTGACAGCTGTTGAATGTATCTAATTGCTCCCTTCAGTTCAAAGTACATTTTCTATGAATCATTTCTGTTCTGATGGAATCTGCCTTCCCGTCCACTTCCCGGTTGCCTCCTCCCTTTTGTGTGTTGTTGTCCTTGCCCTCAGTTTGTCATTGCTTTCTCGTGTCTGCTTGTGTGTTTTTTTTATGGCAGTTGCCTCCGTTCCCTGCCTTCCAGTCTGACAGCTGCATTGGTGAAGTGCTGCCTTCTGCAAGGTTCTGTCTTCTGTGCAAATGATGAGATGTTTTTTTTTTGGATTGATTTAGCTGATGTTACTCAACCTTTCAATTATATACATGTACAAAAACAATTTACAAATCTATTATTAAAAACAAATTTAGAAACGTCAAACTCAACCTTGACATCAAACCATCATGTAACAAAATCATTCAACGCAGAACTAATTATTACCATAAATAATCAGAAAAAAAACATGATGCAATACTGAAAACAGTGATGTGTGGTGATTATGTTTTTTTCTTTTGTGCATCATTCACTTCTCTACACAGTATTATTTAGTACAGAGATCAGAATCACAAGTTTATCATCATACATAGTGTTTACTCTCATTAAATCTGATCATTCACAGCTTTACTGTCATCATTCAATTTTAAAGCATTGAGAAAGTTTGATGTTTCTATTCGAATGCTCATGTTAGAGGAGGCTATAATCACAGGCCACCTATTGACCGGCATCATATTTCCAAACTGTTGCATATGTCTTTCAAAATACTTTTTGAAAGACACCCTTAAGCGCTGGACAATCTACAATCAAGTGTTCTAGTGTTTCTTGTATTGTCACATTAGAGCAGAAACGACAGAAATTGTCCTCCGGCTTGATTTGTTTCCGTTGTGCCAAAATGTCTCGAGTGGGCCACAAATTTAGACGTAAATGCAGAATTGCATTTCTAATCTGCGGAGAGGGAGCCTTGCACAGATAGGGCTCAGTGACTCCCAGTTTTTTTTCCACCAAGCACTATTAAAAGGTTTTTATGCAAGGCATTCTGTGCTTGTGTCAATCCAATCTCTTAAGAATATCTTTCTTTTGGCTTTATCAGGATTCGTGATGAGAATGTCCACTGTGACGTCAGCCTTGGCTAAAATGTCAAATATATGGTAGCTCCACATCCTTACAAAGTCATGCTGTGATGATAGCTTGTATTTTGATAGAGTTGCTAGAATAGTATCCGCTTTCGTATACAATAGACATTTACGAAACAAGGCACATAGCTGCTATCAATATTTTGCTACAAGTGACGTGAGTCCCAGCTCATATCGCAGCAATGTTCCCGGTGTACTTTGTATGAGGTGGAGGTTTTGTCTCCAGAATTTGGCCTCTAATTTATTAAAGTAAGGCGCCAATATGATATAAGAGAGAGGGAGTAATTTTTTGGCACCAATACATAATAGCCGTGTTGATGGTGAATTTGCCAAATTTATGGAGGATCATCCTTGTCTGGGATATGGTTGAAATCACTTTCTGTTCAATTATTTCCAGATGTGACTCATTGATGGGGAGCCATCAAAAAGAAGACTTAGGTACACATAAACTGGCACAATCTCTAGATTAAAATTTTTGATCTTCCACTCCATTCTATTTCTGTGATTTTTTTTGGAGCATACATTACAACCTGTGATTTCTGTAAGTTGATAATTAATTTATTCTTATCAAGATAGACACTGGGAGCCATCAATAGTTGCTGTAGCCCCATAGGTGTTTTGGAAATAAGTACCAAATCGTCAGCGTACCAGAGTGCCTTGATTGCTACATTATTCATCTTTGGTGAATCTGCATGGATGTTAATGAAAGCCTCCCTAACATCATGGATAAAGTAACTGAAGAGGGCTGAAGCAAGTGTACAACCCTGCTTCAGCCCTCTTGTTGTTGCAATAGCTGATGACAGGAGACCCAGAAGCGATAGTCTGATCTATATTGACGTTGACGAATTCAGCACAAAAATGATGTCACATATTGTTGGAGGGCACCGAGCATTTAGCAACTTGGCCATTAATTTGGCTCTCGACACTGAATCGAAAGCTGAGTGTAGGTCAATAAACGCAAAATAAAGCAGGGATTTTGTATTATGTGCTTGCGCTTTGAGTGCATTCAGGGTCAGCAAATTTATCGCCGTTCCCAGGCCCGCCACAAAGCCAGTTTAATTCGGGTCACGTTGTGCACTGTGTTCAGTCCACTGACTAAAATCCCTCAGCGCTAGTCTTGGGAAGATTTTTCCTGGGGCATCGAGCAGGGCGATGTGACGATAATTAGTGGGGTTTCCATGATCGCCTTTTTTAAATATCGGGACAATTAAGGATGTGCGAGATGAGGCTGGAAGTCTTTGTGTGCATAAAATGTGCTGAAAGATGTTACTAAGGATAATAGCCCACTGCTTGGGATGTTGCTTGAGCATGAGATTAGTTAGACCATCTGGCCCTGCGGCACGTGAGGAAGAAGACTTGTGAATTAATTCCTCCACTATTTCCTCTGTGCATTCAAGAGTCCAAAACATCTTGCTTTGGCTTTCATAGTTATAATGCTCAAAATCCTTATCTGCATATAGCTGCGAGAAAGGTGTCATCCATTGCTCTTCTGTGACACTATTTAATTGGGTTTCTGCTTGAAGTCGGTTAGTGCCCTGGTTCAGTAAAGTCCATGTTTGTGCTGTATTTTTGTTATACAATGATCGCATAAAGGATTCACTGTCATGTTGACAATTGCGATATCTGCGTTTACTAGTTCTGTATGCCTGTTCTCTATCACCCCAGGGGAGTTTACTGATGTTTCTTAGCTCCT
Source organism: Ambystoma mexicanum (assembly GCF_040938575.1). Lineage (NCBI taxonomy): Eukaryota > Metazoa > Chordata > Amphibia > Caudata > Ambystomatidae > Ambystoma > Ambystoma mexicanum. Next base: position 705,714,429 of record NC_090929.1, on the reverse strand, counting down.
TTCTGTGGAGGCTTTTGTTTGTTGGAGAAATGAATCATATTTATAGGTATGTTTTTTCGCTCGAGTGCCATTGATGATGTATATGTTCTCGAAAGAGGATAAAGCTCCTACATATGATTCGAATTGTTTCCAAGATTGTTGAACATTAGGGTCTTTATTTAAGGTGGCAAGATTATCTGGAGTCCATTTAAATCGGGCTTTTGCATTATTAACTGAGAGTCTCTGCTTCATCCATTGCATATTATTGCTAACCTTATGCTCAATCCACGGCCAATATGATGTGAGCAAGTACAGGTAGACATAATCAATGGTACTCTTTGAAGCCCCTCTTTGCCAAGTGTTATGGGAGGGAATATCCACTCTTAATGAACCATTAGCCATCCTTAAATTGTTTTCTCTCATGAAGCTATTCCATTTCAAAACTTCAACCGCTTTGTGGCGTTTATTTAGTTCAATGCAGTCCAGATTAAGGTCTCCAACCAAGATAGTGGCCACAATGTCAGTAGACTCAGCTATACTTTCTAACAATATGGACAGATCTTTATGGAGAGCTCCATCTGATATCGCAGCTGGATTATGGTATACATTTATTAAAGCAAGTGACTGGTTATCCTTTATAATTCTCACTAACTGCATAAAGTTATTGGGTGCTGCCCATGCTTGAATTTGCAAGCCCCTACTGGGTTTAACCGCGACCATGAATCCTGCAGTTGGTCTCCCTTTCTCAGCAGGGATTGCCAGAAGTAAAATCAACTCGTGATCGTCCCAGACAGGTGGTATGCACATCCACGTTTCTTGCAACGCAATGATATCAAAACTATTGATACCTTCATTGTGTCCCCATTGCAGATGTGTATAGCCCCGTGTGTTCCAGCGAGCTAATGATCTTAATTCTGTGCTCTTATCTATTAGTGGTTATGCTTGTCTAGTTATACGTTTTTCCATGTAGACTTTGGAAGTATTATCGCGGAATGCACATTGGCAGGGTACGTTAGCTGGATTGTCAGTACATATTTGTTCATTTGTTACTTTTTGTACATAGGTCTCCCTTTCCACTCTCTCCGGATCCTGCGCTAGGATAAATCCCATTTTAAACAGGTCCATTTTTGCTAGCCATAATGTGTTCATGACTAGACCTGATTTGATCCATAGAGTTACAATTGATAGGTTTTGATCATATAAGAATTCTACCTGATCAATATCACCCGTTGAAATATCTTCTAGGGCTTGTAAATCACCAAAAATATTCACAATACTCGACCGGCACAAATCATACTTTTCGAAAGGGGCGTCACAACATTTTAAGATTAGAGTATACCAATTCTTGAAAGAATTTATTTTGTGCTCTAGTTGATAATTTCTAAGGCTATTTTCTCTATTTGCTTTTGTCTCAGTAGATAAATGATCAATGACACTGTGTCTTGTCTTGGAGTCATTTGTTTGTATACATTCATTTGAGCATCGGGGTGCAGATAACATTTTATTTTGGTGCATGCATGAGCTCTGAGCAGTTCTCTCCAACTCCTGCGGTACTTTTATTGTTGGTCCCCCCCGATAATGAGCTTGATGTGACATCTGTAATGTGCGGGAGCAGGTAAGCATCAACTGCTTCTTTTATGGCAGAAGTTCTCTCCTCTAAGCTCTATGGTTGGTCTATTTGTTGGTATTAATCATAGAGGCATTTGTCACTGACGGTTGCAGCACAAATTTTTCTAGAGTGGTCTGGACTGGAGGAGCTCTGACCTCTCTTTGATTGGCCAGAGCATCTCCTTCTATGAGTGTTGCCAACTCATTTAGCGAAGGTTGATTAATGGGCTGGGCTGCGGAAACATGGATTTGAGCTACAACAGCGCCACCTTTCCCAATGGTAGTCTGCTGAACAGACCCTTGGTTATTGATGTTTTCCACCCACATCACATCTGCTGTTATAGAAATGGTCTGTAGCTGTTGTTGATGACCTTTTGTAGAGTCTGCTAGCAATGGTGGTGTCAGGGCATTGGTTGTTTTTTTTTGTTTTGCAACTGATCTGATCGGGTTTTGTTAGGAGGAGTGAAGGCCGTTGTCAGCTTCCGATTCCACCACCGGTGTAATACCCTTCTTTCTCTCTTCAACCTCCTCACCTGTGGAGTCGAAATCCTCTTCAGCTGGACTGAGTGCTCGATGCGCGGTATAATCCTTTTCCTTTTTTCTAGGTTGAGAGTGTCTCCCACAAGAGGAAGCCACAGTGAGAGCGTGTAAATGCGCCCTGACCGTGTCCCCCTCCCGGGAGAGACAGGAAGGGGGGAAAAAAGCCAGAGTAGGCAAAAAACCCCTAGGACCGGTAAGTATCCTGATGGCCGCTGGACGTGATGCAGGTGAATGATGGGAGAAAGCAGCAACCGGAACCAGGTGGAAATGTAATGCAGCGTAAAACGCCAAAAGGTAAAGAAAACAAAGGCAGAGAGCTGAAACTAAGGAAATGGAGGTAGAGAGGAAACGAAAAACTGGGACCGGAGTTGGACCGGTATTTTGGACGGAAAGAGTAAGAGAAAAATGCTCGAGGAGCCAAAGGTAAACAGCGTGTAGCAAGACCGCGGCAGCGAGGAAAAGCAGCTGACCGTGGAAGGTTGCAACGCGCTGTGCTCAGGGAGAGGAGTGGTTAAATAGCGCTACGGCGGCAAAGACTAGACCGCATAGAGAGAACGTAGCGTCAGCGTGACAGGAATCAGGAAGTCCCTAAGCGGCAGCGGGGCCAAAGACGCCAGGTGCGGAGGCGGCGCATGACAGTATGCCCCCCGCCAAGGCCCAGGCCACCCGGTTTGCCGGGATGCAAACGGTGAAACTTCCGGAGAAGGACAGGAGCGTGGAGGTGCGCAATTGGTTCCCAAGAGTCCTCAGCATGGGAATAACCTTTCCAATGCACCAGGTATTCAAGGCGCCCTTTGCGGTATCTGGAGTCCATCAACCCGGACACTTCATACTCAGGAGCATCAGGTGAGTGAGAAAGAGTGGGGAAAGGACGAGCCCTTAATGACTGTTCGGCACTCTTCAAAAGAGATGCGTGAAACACTGGGTGTATCCGCCTAAGAGAATGTGGCAGCTTAAGGCGGAAGGCCACTGGATTGATCTTGGCAGAAATGGGATAGGGTCCGATAAACCTGGGGGACAGTTTAGATGGGCGAGACCATCTAGGAAGGTATTTAGTAGATAACCATACCTTGGAACCAACCTCCCAATCAGGTACAACCTGCCGGTGTCGGTCAGCTTGCCTTTTGTAAGCCTGGAGGCTATCTCTGAGATTCAACTTGGCTTTGTCTTGGATGTCCTTTATTCGGATAAGTGTCTCTTCTACCGCCGGAAGTGCAGGTTTGCAGGAAAACTGTGGAATGATGGCTCGGGGATGAAAGCCATATGAACAATAGAATGGAGACATTTTGCTTGCGGAATGACTGGCATTATTATATGCGAACTCCGCTGTCGGCAGCATATCCACCCAGTTGTCTTGTTCCATATTGGTGTAGCTGCGCAAATATTGTTCTAATGTGGCGTTTAACCGCTCTGTCTGCCCATTGGTATGGGGATGATATCCTGATGACAAAGCGCGCTGAATATTAAGAGCGGCGCATAAGGACTTCCAGAATCTGGAGACGAATTGGCTTCCTCGATCTGATACAATCTTGTCGGGGAGACCATGGAGTCGAAACACATCTTTAATGAATACTAATGCCATACCATCGGCAGTTGGTATACCAGGAAGTGGAGAAAAATGAGCCATCTTGGTGAGAGAGTCGATGGACACCATTATGCATGTACATCCGTGGGACAAAGGTAAGTCCACAATGAAATCTGTAGATATATGACTCCACGGACGTTCCGGGATTGCATCTTGTTGTAGTAGACCTATGGGTTTCTTTGTGTTGTTTTTACTCTGACAGCAGACTCTGCAGGACTTGACAAAATGTTTAACATCTTTAGACATATTAGGCCAATAAAAAGCTCTACTAATCAAGTCCAAGGTGCTGGTTTGTCCCCTATGGCCTGCTGTCTTGTGATCATGGCACCAGGACAATATGTCTTTTTGAAGAGGTTTAGATGGTATCCAGATCCTCTGTTTCTTCAGGAACAAACCATCCTTTTGGATCATGCCGCGAGGTTCTGGATGTAAGGAGACAGCTTCTTTTATCCGTTGAAACAGGGAAGAGATAGTGGCAACAATGCGGTTCCTGGGAAACAACTTTTCCGGGCGGGATGAGGCAACATGGGAGGAGAAAGCCTTTCTGGACAGAGCATCTGCCAAAGTGTTTTGGCTTCCAGGAATATACGTGATGGTAAAGTCATATTGTGAGAAAAAATGCGCCCACCGGGCTTGTCTGGAATTGATGCAATCCATTGACTGTAGTACTTGTAAATTCTTATGGTCGGTCCGGATTACAAAAGGGTGGTTGCACCCTTGTAAGAGGTGTCTCCATACTTCACAGGCTTTTTTCATGGCTAGTAGTTCACGTTCTATTACTGAATAATTCCGTTGACTCGGAGTGAGAGTTTTTGATAGATATGCTATTGGGTGTTCCGCGTTGTCATGCTCTTGTAGTAGAACTGCTCCTATTGCTGCGGCAGAGGCATCTGTCTCAACAATAAAAGGTTTGCTTTGGTCTGGCTGGCACAGGATGGGAGCGCTGCAGAAGCTCTTCTTCAAGAGTTGAAAGCTTTCTTCAGCCTGTGGGCTCCAAATGAAAGGCACAGATGTCTTCTTTAACAAATTGGTAATTGGTAGGACAGTGTTGGAAAAACCTGGCACGAAACGCCTATAAAAATTAGCCAGGCCCAGGAATCTCTGAACTTCTTTGACTGAGGAAGGAGCCTGCCAATGGAGAATGGCCTCAACCTTCTTTTGATCCATTTGTACTCCTTGTGGTGAGAGGATAAACCCTAAGTACGGGATCGAGGATACCCCAAAAACACACTTTTCACGTTTGGCCAATAAATGATGTTTTTTAAGGCGCTCCAGGACCTCAGTGAGATGTAGTAGATGTTCTGACATAGACTGTGAAAAAACAAGTATGTCGTCCAGGTAAACCACAACTGAAATAAACAATAAATCAGAGAATATTCGGTCTATGAACCTTTGGAATATAGCGGGAGCATTGACCAGTCCGAAAGGCATAACGTAGTATTCGTATAGGCCGAATGGTGTCCTGAAGGCCGTCTTCCATTCATCTCCTGGACTCACTCTGAGTAAATGATATGCATTGCGCAGATCCAATTTAGAGAAGACTGTTGCTCCCTGTACAGATTCCAAAATGTCAGGAATGAGGGGCATGGGATATCTATCCTTACGAGTGACTTTATTGAGTCCCCTGTAATCGATGCATGGTCTGAGGTCCTTAGAATCCCTCTTTGGAATAAAAAACAAGGGAGCACCCGCCGGGGATTTAGAGGGTCTGATGAGACCGTTGCACAAGTTGTCATCCAGATATTTTCGTAAAGCGGCCTTTTCAGTCTTGGATAAAGTAAACATTCGTCCAAAGGGGACCAGGGCATTAGGTATTAGCTCGATAGAGCAGTCCTCCGGTCTATGAGGTGGTAATGCCATTGGAGCGGATTCAGCAAACACCATAGGGTATTCTTCCAATACCGAGTCAATGGAAAGCACCCTATACTCGTGGGGAGAACAGTGGGTGATATCTTTGCCTCCTGGTAATGTGCTTCTTTAAAGCAGTGTGTCTGGCAATAGCTGGAATTAAACTGCAAAGTGTTAGACTTCCAGTCGACATGGGGATTATGTTGTCGCAACCAGGTAACCCCCAAGATAAGAGGAAAATGGGCTGCTCGAATGATGTCAAAAGTAATGACTTCTGAATGTTGAAATATAGACAGAGGAAGGGGTTCGGTTGTCTGAATAATGAGTCCTGAACTCAAAGGTGTGCCGTCTACTCCTTCTACTTTCTGACCGTGGCTGCGGTCTATCCGTGAAGCACCCACTTTGTCTACCCAAAGGGTGTCAGCAAAGTTTCCTGCGGCACCGCAATCAAAGAGAGCCAGCGTCTCTACGGGGCTGCCATTGATAGTGACCTGGACCGTTATAACCATCAGGCGGGAATCTTCAGAAGGGTTCGAGGAATCAATAGACATAGTAACGTAGGGACTGGAAGATTGCCCTCGATAACCCGTCCCCACTAGGTTCGAGGGTTTGCGTTTTCCGCCGGTTTCTTGGTTAGTTCAGTACAAGTATGCACCGTGTGGCGATCAGAGGCACAGTAGGCACATAGGCCCTGTTCCCTTCTCCTCCTTCTTTCCTCAGGTGTTAAAGAACGGCGAGTAGTGCCGATTTGCATGGGCTCATCTTGAGGTTTGGGCACTGCCGAAGGAGGTGAGGAGGTCCTTGAAAAGGAGGTACGTGCTTTTCTTCTTTCTTGCCGCCTTTCTTGCATCCTGAACTCCATCTGAAGGGCGGCCGTCATAAGATCCTGCAGGGAAGTAGGCCGAGGAAAGTGAGCCATTTCATCTTTTAATTCTTCTCGAAGTCCTCTGCGGAACAAAATAAATTGAGACTGTTCAGACCAACCCGTCTCCATGGCCAATCTCTTAAATGAGGAGATATAAGACAGCACATCAAACTGTCCTTGACGAATGTCCATCAATTCTTCACCAGCTGCCGTTGAGACTTCAGGTCTCTCAAAGGTTTGTTTAACGAAAGCAATGAATGCATCGAAATTCTGAAGGACAGGGTCATTTCCGGTGACTAGAGGGGTGGCCCAAGCTAGAGCGTTCCCTGTCATATTAGACACCAGGAATCCAACCTTGGCATGATCTGAGGCGTAGGTGCGGGTTCTGAAGGAAAAATACACCCGGCAAGCGTCAAGAAATTCTTTTAGGGTCTTGGGGGAACCATCATATTTCCCTGAAGATAAAGGCATAGGGGGCAGGTCTGTGTTGGGGGGCTCCCTTACTGCCACCATTTGTTTTAACAGATTGTTTTCAGTTTTCATATTCTGCATCTCTAGAGAAAGGTTTTGTACCGCAGCGATTAGTTCCTGCACTTGCTCAGGAGTAGCCATGATTGGTGTTTGTAGTCGTTGCAAACTGTCAGCTTCCGATTCCACCACCGGTGTAATACCCTTCTTTCTCTCTTCAACCTCCTCACCTGTGGAGTCGAAATCCTCTTCAGCTGGACTGAGTGCTCGATGCGCCGTATAATCCTTTTCCTTTTTTCTAGGTTGAGAGTGTCTCCCACAAGAGGAAGCCACAGTGAGAGCGTGTAAATGCGCCCTGACCGTGTCCCCCTCCCGGGAGAGACAGGAAGGGGGAAAAAAGCCAGAGTAGGCAAAAAACCCCTAGGACCGGTAAGTATCCTGATGGCCGCTGGACGTGATGCAGGTGAATGATGGGAGAAAGCAGCAACCGGAACCAGGTGGAAATGTAATGCAGCGTAAAACGCCAAAAGGTAAAGAAAACAAAGGCAGAGAGCTGGAACTAAGGAAATGGAGGTAGAGAGGAAACGAAAAACTGGGACCGGAGTTGGACCGGTATTTTGGACGGAAAGAGTAAGAGAAAAATGCTCGAGGAGCCAAAGGTAAACAGCGTGTAGCAAGACCGCGGCAGCGAGGAAAAGCAGCTGACCGTGGAAGGTTGCAACGCGCTGTGCTCAGGGAGAGGAGTGGTTAAATAGCGCTACGGCGGCAAAGACTAGACCGCATAGAGAGAACGTAGCGTCAGCGTGACAGGAATCAGGAAGTCCCTAAGCGGCAGCGGGGCCAAAGACGCCAGGTGCGGAGGCGGCGCATGACAGCCGTCCTCTATTGCAAGGATGTAGGCTGGGGCCATTCGGAGGGGCTCGTCTAGAGTTCCGTTTATGATGTTCTGGTTGTGAGTTTATGCTAGTCCATGAGGTGTTCCCTTCTGAAGTGACCGCACCACCACTATCCGCGGGACGAATTATATGCCTGAAAGTGGGCAGCACTGAAACTAAAGGGCTCTCAGATATCACCTGTACCGTGCCATTTGGATCGCCTAACAAGTCAATCGTCTCAGTTAGTTGAGAGCGTGTTTCCGTTATATTGGTCGAAAATGTAGTTTTCGCAATCCAATCAACTATTTGATGTATCTGTGAGGATTGGTGAACAATCTTTGAGTCAAGAGACTCAAAAAGTTTAAATAGACTGGCAATAGTCTTATTTACTGCCATCAAAGTTATTTCAATCAAGGCACTATTAGCTGGGGAAATGTTCGACTCGTTGGAAGGTAGTCTTCGCCTAGGGGTTGGCTGTATGTATGAGGCCACCATTGAGGGACAAGAAGTGCCCATTGAACAACGAGCATGATAATCAGGTGATTCAGCTTGTTTCGAGAACGACTATGTGCCATTACTCGCGTGAATCGATATATCCGAGAATACTTCATTAGTTTCCGTGGCTTCCTCAACTGTAGTCATGGGAGGACGCATCTCTGTATCTTGATTGAGTAACTTAGTTGCATGCAAAATGGTATTGCCAGACACCAATTCTGATATGGACCCCTGTATATCTTTTACACAGGAGTGATTTTCTATGGTTACTTTATTATTGTCTTTGCATATGGAGGAAACTGTCGCTGTTTCTTTACGTTTAGCACAAAACATTTGAATATCTTTATTGATAAAAGGAGAGCGTGTAACAGGTGTTAATGTTATGGCATTTCACGATATGCAAGATTGAGACTTCTGCATAGCTGTTGTTTTTGACAGGGTTTTTATGGGAGACAAAGGCATGTCTTGCATTTCGGGCATGCTGGACTTGAAAGTATATAATCGCATTTAGTTCAAGGTTTTCTTTGTGTGAGGATTCTGCTCGCAGCACAGGACAGCCGCCCAAACTGATACCCACCTGCAAAATCTAGTCAGTTAATTCTATTACAACACAAGCAAAAGCAAGTCTAGTTACCAAGATTTCTGTACAGCAGTGCCGCAGTACCGCGGGCCAGCGGCTAAGTGACCAAGCGGTACTTACACGGTACTTTCTTCGGTGCACGCACATGTTGATATTTATAGACACGCCTCCAAAGGGCGTTACAGACACTGTGGCTTGTAACTGAGCCTAAGTAAACAGATAAAATAGATATCAGTATTCAAGTCCAGCACTGTGAAAGTTGCAAACGTAGCTGATGATAGTTGACAGAGCTTATTCACCTTAAGGGTGGTGTAGTCCACTGTATAGCAAAATAAAAGGAATTGTTATCACAGGTCCAGACAGGATGAAGGAAAGTAACGCGGCCAAGCGGTACTTACACGGTCCACATAGTGAGATTTATGGTTCACCTTTTCTTGGGCTTAGCATCATGGGCTCCCCTGCCAGGGTTTACTGCACTGTCCCACTGCCATGTTGATGAATGAATGGCATATAATGGCATTGGGAATGGATGTATATGAATTGTTCGTATCTATTTGCCTGTGGCCGATTTGGCCACATTTTTGGCAGCCGTCCTGAATGCAAATATATGCGGGGGGAAACACCCCGCAACCCCCCAATTTCCCTAAAATATTTATTACCCCAAACCCACCCCTCACATATATTTGCAGTCAAAACGGCCACAAACAATTCAGACACTTCAGTCATGGGCAAATCGTCTCCAGTCAACTTGGGTAATACCTTGGGAATACTACCAAGGTGCTCCTGGGTTTCCATCCTTTCAGTGGGTTATTTCTGGGGGTCCTATCAGTGCCATGCTGACTGTGGCCAGATGAGTGTGTTGGGAAGGTACACCAGCATGATAATGGATAAGTGGTCCTTCACTGCATGGCACTCAGGGTGCAGGCAGTTTAGGTGTTGTTGGTGGTTAAGGTGTTACTGTGTGGGTTGTTCATGTAGCATTGGCATGAGGTGGGAAGATGTGGCTGCCTGTGTGCTAGGACACATAGTGATGGGTGGCTGGTGAGTTATTGTATGCATTTGTTGCATGTCACTCAGGAGGGCACATGTTGCTGTATGATTGTGTTGCCTGCCCTCACATTGATTTGTATTTATCTACAGATACATTTTTCATGGAATGATGGATGCAGGAATTGTGGTGGAAGTTGATGCTGTATGTGTGCACAGGAAACAGTATAAGTGTTAGTTGGTTTTAGGCTGACAGAGGGGAGAGTTTGATGAACTGCACAGTCCAGCTGCTGCAGGCTCTCATGGGAGGAGGTAAGATGTTCATTTCTCTTGCAGTGCACTTTTGTTTTCTGATTCAACAGGACTGCTATGATGTGACAGTGTATTGTGTGCATAGTGGTTGTCAGGGAATGTGTTGGACGATGAACCTGTTTATTTTTGTGTAACATGCATTGTGGGTCCAGGGTTGTCCTCACATGAGATTGTTAACATCAATTTTGTACTATGCCTTCCTACTTGTGGTCTCTTGTGGGTGGTTTGGTGTCTCCATGCAGTACATTTGTTGTCCATGTGACAGTGGCCAGGGATTTTGTTGTTTGTGCTGTGTTCTTTTTGTTGGTCTACATGGACACTGTTGGTTCAAGTTGCTATGCCTCTGTTGTTGATTTGTGCGTTGCCATACATATTAGGGGCATGGTTCACAGGCTGCCTTCATGTTTGATTGCACCATTATTTGAAGATTCTGTGAATGTGGCCCTTGGGTGTGTCAACCACTTTTGCTCACTAACAAATTGGCTCCTATTCACTGGTTGTTTCGATATGGGATGCAATATCTCTGATTCCCTGTGTGTATATGACATGTGGACTCTTGCACACCTGCCTTCACGCTCTCAGCAACATGGATATGTTTGTGCCTGTAGTGCACATGGCCCCACAGGTGTTGAATCCGATGTTGGTTGGCTTATAGGAATTGGTGAACATGCTGCTTTTGGTGTCCATGAATGGCTAGGTGCTGAGATTTGATTGTTGCATAGTTGATGCATTTTTCTGTTGCAGCATATTTGTACTTGTTCTTGTCTTTTTGGCATTTGTACAGTTATTCAGCCTCCAGAATGATTTCCCTCCATACTTTGTAAAGTGTTAGTGGTATACTCCCACTTACAAGTCTTTTCTGGGGCCTCTATTTGTGTATGTGGTTTTATGTCTAACGGCCATGTACAGTATTAAATTTCACCCCTGCTGCTGTTGTGGGGGTTCCTGATGGGTGTCATCATGAAGGTTGTCATCGGGTAGGATCTGTCCCCTGTAAATGTGTAGATGGCTGTCATTTTCATTTATTGGCAGGGACTATTGTTCACTGTGTGACATGCATATACATGTGCATGACCATTCATACTCACCAATAAGCCATGCGTTGCCATGTTTCCCAGATACCAGTGCCCGGTGCAGTGTTGATATGTGGGAAGACGTAACTGTCATGTGTGCTGCCTGGGAAATTAGCATACACTTCCATAATGATTCCCTTGGCATCATACACTACCTGCACATTGATGGAGTGCCAGTGTTTTCGGTTCAGGTAGATGTTCTCTGTGAATCGTGGTAGCGTAATCACAACATCTGTGCACTCTATTGTACCTAGTACACAGGGGAAGTATGCAACTGCATAGAAATCTCATTACTGTCTTTCTTTCTGTCGGTGGCCGGGGCATATAAATGTGCCTACGCACACATGCAAATGCTGTTATGAATGACAGCACCTGGTGTAGACAGTGTGATTGGGTGGCTTGCGATATCCCACCAACTATTGCAGTGGTCGGCTGGAGGACCCAGTTGCAAGGACATGGAGTGCAGTCAGCAGGTTTTGTAGTGGGTTAAGGGCCTGGGAGCAGATGGTGGGTGATGTTAGGCCATCTTTCCACTCCCTGACAAATTATAGAATTATATTGGGGGGAGGTGGACCGGTACCTGGCATAGACCTGGTCATCCGGCATCCCAAAAATGTTTTGTGCGTGTTGTGAAGATCCAGTCATTAGGCATACTCCTCCAACTCCTTCTGCAGTGTCCCTTCACAATAGCTTAGACTATTGCTGGATTCATCGTGGCTGTAGACGTTCGTTTGGTGTGTATTGCATACTTTAGATGCATTTGTTCATATGCACATTGATGTTCACACCTGTTATCATGTGGCGTATGGGTCCAAGGATTTGCATGTGCTTTTTTCGCGACCCGACGTTCTGTGTTCAAATCCATGAATACTGTGGTATTTGCGCTGGTATGGGTGTTCTATTGCTTAGCCGTGGACCGTCCCTCAACACGTCCACATTTCTTAATGTTCTTCCTCTTTCTGAGTGTTCTGCCCACTATTTGGTTTGCTCTGTAGGCCCGGCCCACACTCTGCTTAGAGTCCTGGCAAAGGCGCTCGTCCACTCACAGAGACATGCCGGGCCTGTGCGAAATCCTCACAACTTCCGGAAAAGTCCTGTTCATTAGTTTCTATGAATCGCTAAACGGGGATTTGTGTGCAGATTGACATGCAAATCCCTGATTTTCTGTGCAAATAATTCCATGAATCTTCCCCTTAATGCTTTGAGTCTTCCCTCCCCAAACTAGACCGATTCAAATTGACTTAAGCCACAATGCTCTTACCCATTAAAAGTCAGAGGGAACTTTTATAAAAACCTGGGCACTCGTTCTGTTAAAGGTGCTGAATATAAACATTTTAAAGATCTTAAGTGACCATACCAGTCAAAATAACAACTGGAAAGTCAATGCATATGGCTATACCAAAAAAATAGCCCTGGATGCAAGGTTTACTTTGTCACGCGTTTATTCCTCAAAGAGGGACTTTCTCAGGCAAAATTTCAGTAACAACTCCTCGGATCACACTTTAAATGATAAAGGCCAGCCCCCAACACTGTGTCACATGATCTGCAAGTCAGATGACTATATGAACCCATAATGCGGTTCAACCTTCAAATCAGAGCGCTATCTTGAAATAGTAAAAATACATTTGCGCTCTGACTACATCTATTCCAATAGATACAAAGTCTGTCATACTACTGATAAGTAGAATCAATAAACACATTAATGTTGAAGGCTGACCCTTGTTCCAGTTATTACAACGAAAAATATTATTGTAAAATACTGAGGTAAAGGGCAAGTGCATTATTTTAAAAATCATTACACGAATTCTAATATATAGAAATCTGTAGCAAGCGTAGTGCGTGTTGTGAAGATCCAAGCCCTGGGCCTCCTCCCCTTCATGCGGTGTCTGTGCATGATAGCTTTGACTACTGCTGGATTCATTGTGGCTCTAGACGTTCATTTGGTTTGTATTGCGTTCTTAATAGGCATCTGTTCCTATGCGCATTGACGTTTACACCTTCTAACATGTGGTGTATGGGTTTCCAGATTTGCATGTGCTTTTTCACGACCCAACATTCCCAGTTCAGATCCATGAATATGGCTATATTTGCATGGCTATGGGCGTGCAATTTCTTGGTCATGTACTGTCCCTCAACACGCCCACATTTTCGCCAGTTCTCATTCTGCATGCTCCACCCGCTATTTTGGTCGATACATAGGACCGGCCCACACTCTGCGTGGAGTCTTGCACAAGGCTCTCATCAACTTGTAGAGACATTCCGGCCCTGCAAGAACTTCATGCAAGCCCCAGGAAAGTCCTGAGCAGTCTGTTCCATGAATCGATGAACAGGGATTTGCAAACAGATTTGCATGCAAATCCCCAATTTTCCACGTAAATATTTCCATGAATCAGGCCCTTTGTTTTTGAATGTACCTTGGAAGTGGTTATCTAGTTTGTGTGCCCAATGTTGCCTGCAAACAAGCTGTAAATCTATTACACCAAAATAAAACAAGCATTGGCAATGCCAATAGTTTGGTCGTTTACTGTTGTTATTTGAATTTTCCATTTATAGGTTTCTATTTCCGCATACAATCTTACACACACACACACACGCGCACACGTGGCCATATTACAAAAATCATGTATTTTAAGCTGTGCATTTATCCCATTTACTGGGCACGAAACAATGCACCAAATGCCATCCTGGGGGGAGAGAGAAAGATGTACATTTGTTATGGCTGCATCTGGTGGCAGAAATGTGTGCACATAAGCAGATGGCCCAGCCCTTGCCCAACTGTCCCAGGCATCCAGGCTCCCATATATTTTTAGCAATGACATTCTAGAGCCCTGAGAAATGAAACTTTCTGCTCCCTTCAGAGACTGCCAGCCCAGATCCCTCCAGTAAAGGACGGTACTAGTGTCACACAGGGGTGTTGCTAGGTCTGGAACAGATCCGGGGCTACACTAATGTCAGGATTGTCGGGACTAGGAGCTAGCTAGCCTTTTGGTTGTAGACCCTGAAATTCTATCCGGGGCTACAACTAAAAGACCTGGGGCTATAGCCCCTTAAGCCACCCCCCTAGCAACGCCTCTGCATCAAACTCTCAAGTATCCAGTTTGCTCTGCAACACAAACAGGTGAGCTTCTCCCCGAGGATGAAATGCGAACACATATCTATTTAGAAGGTATTGAAGGGCGGGCTGGGCCTTACCTCTTTTTGGGGAGAAAAGGGGTGAAGAGAGGCAAGGTCCAGTAGTGATGAAAGTGACTCCCACAAATCTACGGGTTGTCCCGTCCACGAGTATACGTTCGTTCTCTGAAAACACCTTTTGCAGCTGCCTTATGATTTTAAATGCTTGCCGGCTCCCTCCGCCCATTGGTCCCTCCTCGGGCAATGAGAGGTTGGCTCTGCTGGCAGGAAGTCCTCTTGAGGCTGCAGGCGGAGTGCACATTCCTTTTAGGAGTGAGTGGGGTGTTGTGGGCTCGCAGGAGGTCTATATTTATGTGGGGGATCATGTTATAAGACAGCTCCCACCCCTTTGCAGGATGCATCTTCATTCTCAATAACGGGGTGCTTGGGTGTCCCCCAACACACTTGGGCCAGGATCTGATAAAAGCAGCACTGTTGACATCATGGAATATAGCATTTGAGCCCCGAATGAAAATAGATTCCTTTCTTTATTTTTTTATCTACTGCTTTTCAGCTTAAACCTTGGTACATAGTCGACCACATGATGCAATGGCATGGTTCAGCTGGAAAGTTGCATTGAGGTATCCTTTTTTACAGCATAGTCTTTGTGTGATGTCCTTGACAATATTTGTGATCCTCGGCATACTGCTAGAAAACATCGGCATATTCGTTACGAATTACGCCGATAACACACAGCTAATCTTCGAACTAATCGGCGACTATGACATAGATAGCGCAAAAATAACAGAGGTGTACAATATTATAGACCTCTGGATGCAAAAACACTGGATGTGTTTGAACAACACCAAGACCGAACTGATGATCTTCGGAACACGACAGGCCAGAGCCAAGCTTGTTGTGGAAAATAAAGCTTTCACCATCAAAGAAGCTAACATCCCGGTAATGCTTCAAGTTAAAACACTCGGGATGATGGTTGAAGCATCAGTGGGTTCAGAAGTACAGGTTAACTACCTGCATAAAAACAAAGCCTACTATCTGCGCCTACTGAGACTGAGAAGTATAAGACCTTAAATCAACGAAGAAAACACGGCCACCATTGCCAGATCAATCATATTATCGCGTCTAGACTGTGGCAACGCTTTATTACTGAGAGCCACCAAGAGGGAGATAGAAAGGTGCCAAGTAATGGAAAATGACGCAATTTGCATATTCAAGGGAATCAAAAACAGAGAGCACATATCGACAGGGAGAAAAGCCTTACACTGGCTTAGAGTGGAAGATAGAGTCAAATTTAAAGCCATGACGATAGTCCACAGATGCCTATTTGGAGAGGCACCGAGTTATTTTAAAAAACAATTTTCATTCTACATCCCCCGGAGATGTCGAAGGTCAGCCAACGCGGGTTTGCTGGACATACTCTGCGCAAATCGTGCATTAGGGCGCGGCAGATCCTTTCCAGTTAAGGCAGCACAATGCTGGAACAAGTTGCCTGCTGCCCTTCGGCAAGATGAGGATTATCAGAGTTTTAGGAAGTCATTGAAAACCTTCCTGTTTCAATAAAACTCGCTATCTGGTATTGGCTGCTAGTTGGAATCAGGTTGTGAATCTGTTTTTACCGGGGTTTTTTCCGTGCCCCGTTGCCTACGGGCTTTCGGCGCTTTATAAACACACACATAACAGAACTTACAGGTCTAACGTGGAGTCCCGGCATTCCCATTCTGTTCAAATTGGGAGCGCTTAGAAAACAGCTAAAGGCAACAAGGGTCAGACTATAGATCACTGGCTATTACGCCAAAAAATCCGAAATCTAGTCCCAGCGCTCCAACTCGGTCAACGTGTTTGACTTTGGTCAACTCATGTTATGCCTGTG
Organism: Ambystoma mexicanum; assembly: GCF_040938575.1. Taxonomy (NCBI): domain Eukaryota; kingdom Metazoa; phylum Chordata; class Amphibia; order Caudata; family Ambystomatidae; genus Ambystoma; species Ambystoma mexicanum. Next base: position 705,698,212 of record NC_090929.1, on the reverse strand, counting down.
TTCCACATTTATCTCATGTGTCAACATCTGGACCGTTATTGTCTGGGCAGACCGCAGGGCGACGTGCTATTATGAACGGATCATGTACCTGTGCCTGTGAACGCATGAGTGTAGCTTGCCAGCAGTGCTTGGTTAGTCAGCACATGGAGATGGGGAAGATCAGTACTACATCTCCCAGCAGGCACAGTTACCTTGTGTCATTAAATGGAAATCAAGGTGTCTAGTATTCTGGTAGGTTATTTACGACCAGTGCTTAGGTATTTCAGCTACAAACACTCGCTTACCTCCTGTTACAGTTCCTGCTTACCCATTTGCCCACGTAGCTTCCTTCAAATATGCCGCAGGCTCATCTGTGATTGGTACCCAGTCTGGAACTTTTCCGCAGGACAAAAGGCAAGGAAGAATTAGTATTTACTTACCGAAGAATCTTACTGCAATGCAGGCCGCGCCCTTTGCACTCCAATGAATAACAGGACGCTCCACGCCCGAGTTCCCCCACCATGACGAGGAAGCCCCTGTAATAAGTAAGGGCCAGAAAGAATGACCCTGCACCTCCATCGCACATCCCGCTTTGGAAAAAGCACCAGCAGTCTGCCCACCGGGAACATCCAAATAGCGCTCTCAACACCTGCAAAGGCAACACAGCAATAACGCAGTGGAGACTTTTGATGTATGTACATTTTCTGCAGTAGGGCATGTGGCAAGGTTGCTCCTTGTGCGCTCCGAATCTGGCGGGGACAATAGAGACATTACTCCCAGCGAAGTGAGGAGAAAGAGGGATCGGGCATACCATGTCTTTCACTTCTTGCCCATGGCAAGGCGGTGCTGCAATAACACAAAGCCAGCGACACCATGCTGGCCATCCGACTGCAAACAAAGGCACGTTCGTTCCGGACGATACCGCCGGCTGAACCTGGAGCCTTTACGCATGTTCTCAACACATCTTAGGTAGTTAGCATTTCTCACCGCAGCTGTAGCTAGAGCAGTTGCAATGGTATGTTCCCCTCAAACACAGCGTGCCCATCTCCTTCTGGAAAAGAACGTAAAACAAACATTTCTTGAGGAACTCATTAAATCACATGGAATGGCAGAAACACATGAAAAAACAAGGCTCAGCTAGTGCTTCGCCATTTCATTGCCATGCGTTGGCAAATTGCCATGCCAAGGCCATACACTGCTCCCAAACTCCCCTTTCTCCTTTCTCTCTACATAGTACCAATGTTTTGGCAATGAAAAGCGCCAAAAGCAAAAATTAGCTCCAGTGTTTTAAGTTGCAGTGATAGATATGTTTATTGTCCAACAGATGGCAGCAGAGTACAGTACTTCAATGTAAAGGAAATGAAACTAAACAGTTCTTTGACACGAAGCAGGTGCATTCGCACGCTTTACAATATTTTGAAAGTGTTATGCGATCAAATTAATATATATTTTCTCATCAAGACAATTCATCCGAATGCATTTGCACTTCAGTTTGCCATGTGCGCGGTTATAAATGCTTTCATGTGTGAACGTATTCACATTTTACGGCTAATTTAGTGCACATATGATTATGGTAATGCATTTATTGAAGACGGGAAAGTGATTTGACCAGACCAGTGTATATAATATGAACAAACCGACAGCAGAGCAATGCCACAGTTGGATGCTTTAAGCAGAATGGCACAGAGACGTTATGATGAGATAGACGACCAGCAGGTGGAGGGACATATAATGAATTATTATTCACAGCAATTAGCATTATTTACTTATTTGTATCGGGAAGTGGGGAAGTGGGTCCTTGCAGGCAAGTACTAGGTAGGAATTATTTACAGTTGCGTGCGCAATTTAGAGTGAGAGGGCAGTGGAAGTAGTGAGCTCATGTGGCGCTTTGAAGCATTGAACTGTGCTGGGATTTTTGAATTCAGGGGATGGATAATGTGCTCCTATTGCAGGGGAACAGGAGAGAAAAGGCGCGATGGTGGCCGGGGACAGCTAAAATAAGTAGTGCTTGGAAGCTTTAAGTGCCCGAAGGAGAGTAGTGGGAAATGGAGTTATACGGAGTGGTGGTGACGGGGGGCAGAGGGGGTAACGTTTGAAAACAAGCATTGGCAATGCCAATAGTTTGGGCTTTTGTGTAGGCATGGTACTCTGTACGCCGTACTGATATTGCCTACCAATTGTTGGTAGCCGGTGCAAACTGCTACGAGTACCTGAGCATCTAACAGAAGTGCCTGGAAAAGCTTAACACCTATGCACAACCCAAAAATGTTGGCTTGGCCAATGCTTGTTTTAAACAGGACTTCAGTGGCTTTGTCAATGCTTGTTTTTAACAGGACTTCAATGAAGGACATGCAGAGTGCTTATATATTGAGTGGCTGAAGGCAGGTCTGCTAAGACATATTTATTACACCAGTAGCATGTTTACAACTCCAATGAAGTCATTAACTCTCAGCAGACTGCTTTGAAAAAACATTGGCAGGCACTTTGAGTGTAAAGTTTGATGGTAAAACTTGAGTAAAGCAAGCTCAAAGGGTTCCCATGAGGTGGTGTTTTGGGTGAGTAGAGAAAGGAATGGGTGGGGATGGCCATAGGGTTTAGCATGCCTATGGGTGGGCAATGGCTGGGCACATAACCAACCAAACAACCCCTACAGACTCTGTGTCCCTCCTCGTATGTCATTCTTCCCTATGTGACTTCAGTGCAATAGTTTAGGCTTATATCTGTCGCAACCAACACCTAATAACCCAAACTAAAAAAACAAAACAGGACCAACAGTCCCAGAGCGTAAGTGCTGATGTCTGAAAAGGCAGGACTGGTTCCAAGTGTTCGCTTGGCAGTGCTGCCATTTCCCACCCTGCTTGCAGCATTGTAATAGCATAAGGGCAATGATACAATGTAGAGCTCACAAGGTAATTGGACCAAAAAAGCTTGACCTTTTAACTTAACTGTGCAGATTGTCACATGTGGGGGCAGGGCCAGCCCTATAGGATTTGCAGGGCCCTGGGTGCTCCCTAATTTGCATAAATAGTTACATCCATTATATCAAAGAATGAGTCTTTAGTACGTGTCATGGAAAGTTACATTAAAAACATCTTGCCATGCAAGTTAGTAGACAAATACACTGTGACATCCAGTATAGGAATTGTGACTATTATTATGTATCTTGGTGGCAATATCAGGAGCAAGGCTTTTTTGAAGTAGCAAACCGTCTGAGCTGAATAACTCCTAGAGACTTCTAATTTTAGCCGATAAGGCATAGTGTGATAAAAGGGTTTCCCCCGGGAGCACTCAATTTGGTTAAGTGGGGAAGCCAGGATTTGAGAGCAGTCTGCAAGTCAGGAACGTGAACACATCTCTTCCCAGATGTAATTGGTAAAAATTCTGTTTGCAACGGTTGTTTTGAAACTTTAGTTTGGAAACACTATCTGACTGTGGAAGTCATTGCAAAAATATGGTGATTGCCTTTGCTAACTGAAACTAACTGCTATTTTTGCAGAAGTTTCACAATTGTTTTTATTTTTTGTGTGTGCATATTTTGTCACACTGTCCAAATGAGAAATAAGCTTTCATTTTAGAAGCTATAGATTAAGATTATTTTGTCTGCCAAAAGACATAGGGCCTCATTACGAGGCATGCCGGTAGCCATGCCGCTATTGGCATGGCTGCCGGCAAAACCACATCCGTGTCGTGTCCTCGGAATGAGGACTTACCGGACCATTCCTGGGAATGGGAGAGGGAGTAAACAACGGGCCATTACGAGATGGCCCGTTGTTTGCTCCCTCTTCCCCTCGTGGGACCCGGTATGCACGCCTGTTTTTCCCAGGCGTGCTTAACTTGTCCCGCGAGGGCACCTCGTAATGTGGCGGAACGGGTTGAACGGCGCCGCAGCCTTTTACGGCACCGTTTAACCCGTTCCGCCAGGGTCGTAATGAGGCCCATAAACTCCAAGCAGATAATAACTATATTTAGAAAGTTCTGCTAATTTCAAAATGAGAAGGAAGTCTCATTAAGGTACCCCCTGAGCCTTGATTGAAGGGGGTGAGCAGGCCAGAACTTTTTCTCTGGTGCAATTGCAGGGGATCCTATAGCAAAATATTGCAGAGGCAACTCAGCATGTTAGGAGACTGTTGTGAGATGTGTATGTTTATACCTTCCTGTAAATCATATGGTTTTTTTCCTATCCCTGCTGCAACATGTGCTGTGAAATGTGTTATTCTGACCTGTGGATGAGAATGTCTCCCTCACTTCACTCGTTGTGGGATCTTTTGCCCCCATAGTGAAAATAAAAAGCTAGCCCCCATGAATATAGCACAGTAAGTGAACATATCTTAAAGTGGAATATACAAACTTAGTTCAATTGACCATTCCCCTTAGAAGAAAGTTGACAAGACAAAAGAGCAATGACCTTTCAAAAAAAAAAGTAATCAACACCAGAAAAATAACCTGGGAGATTACATTTTCCATTAAATACACTGCCAAAAAATAAGTTGCTCACCTTTTAAACTCAGCAACCTGTAGTGAAGTATTCCCTGGACAACAAAAACCAGACGTGTGTTTTGATGACAATTTATGTGGTCTTGTGGGTAAGCGGCTACACTGGGAACATGACCGCCTGAGTGAAATCCTGTTAGCCAAATGCACGAGCAAGCTTGTCGAACTCAAAAACACTCAAGGGTGTTGCGTTCGCCCTCTGAAAAATGTTAATCTGTCCCCCGTGTTTCGTTTATTTGTGCCCTGAAAAGCAGTTTATGGCCACAACAAGGGCAAAATAACTACACAAGTCTCCATGATTGCAACCTCTCTTGCCACATCATGGGCAAATATGAATGACTCACTAGCCCTCTCGTCATTTCGTCTCCTCATCCCCATGTCTGGCTTTCAAAAATACTCAGTTTTATAATGATGAATGGACCGTACCAATTCCATAATAAAGTACTCACCCAAATGTGTAAATCCTTACACAAATACCAGAATGCAATTCAGCAAAAGGCAGAAAAATGGCCTTTGTGTTTTGAAAATGTGCTTTCAAGACTTATAACAACATGCAATGTGTGTTAAGCTTTAGGTGTTTGACAAATGCAGGGTTCATATATGATGTGATGAAAATATTGCATTCTACCAAAGATAAACACTTTTTGGTGTGTTAAACATGAGCATCTGAAAATAATGTAGTTAGTTTGAAACTATTCTTTGTGATGTAGACTTAGGCAGGTAACGTGTGCTTTCTGTGTTCTTCCAAAATGAAAATACCTATTTGCATTTCTTAAGACGGAAATGTTATGAATGTCTTGTAGAAAACGATGGCCTCTTGAATGGGCCATTACTTGTAAATCACCCCCACTTTAAATACTCTGCTGGAAGAAAGACACCGATAAGCAGGAATAAAAGGCTAACACAGGTTTTCCTCATGAATTAGTGTATTTGTCCACACTGCCGAGTACACATCTATATAAAAACAGAACAAACCACCTGAACACTTGTTTCCTCAGCATTAGTGTTTGCTTTGGTATAAATTGAGCAACTTGTCAACTTCATGTCACAATGTTTACAACTCCAATTAAGTCATTCAATTCGGGATGCAAAGCCTGATGCTTAAGTTTTATTTATGCGAGCTCAAAGAGTTCCAAAGAGGAGGAGTTTTGGGTGGGCAGAGGTAGGAATTGGTGGCAGTGGCCGTAGGAATTAGCATGGCTATGGGCAGGCAATGGGTGGGCATATAACCAAACAAAACCAACAAGATGTGTGCCCCTCCTCATATGTCCTTCCTCTTTGTCCCTTCTCATATGTCCCATTCCTCCGCAAGCGACACCTAACAGGCGAAACTAAAAAGGATTCATTGCACATGGCAGCAATAAGGATCAAGGTGATGGGAATATGTTTAAGAGGAACGAGAGAGGTTGTAGACGGTGCAAAGAGCAAAGTTAAGTATTTTGATAGAGAGCTGCAAAGGAGTAGAAGGGGAGGGCATGAGGCTAGAATGGTAGTTGAGTCAAAAGAGAACTAGGGGAGAGATTTAGGTTCAGGTTTAATGATCGTTTGGGGCAGGAAGATTTTTCAACATTCAGCAGTGAAGAGGGAAAATGGGACGATCCCTTCCCCCGATTCCCGTCCAGACCATGGCCTATGGCATCACGACCTAAGCACCCACCGTGGGATGAGTTCAGCCCCTTGACCGCTGCCCCGGACATCAAGATCCACCGTGGCCACACCCCACATACCCAGGCCAGCTGTGCATCATCCAAACCATGTGGTGGGACCTCGGGTGTAGCTGAGACCGACAATATGGACCAACTCGATTAGGCATCACCCACAAATATCTCCATTGTTAGAGATGACATGACGAAATTGCCAACGGACAAGAACACACATGCAACCGAGCACCTGGATCTGACACACACCACCCACACAAAGAACATACTCAGTGCTATGACGTAGAGGACCACTCATACTCACACATGCATCGTTGTTATTTTTCACATAGGCTAACTACAGCACCGCAAAAACGCAAGATGCCAGAAGAGCTCGTGTATATGCTTGCAGACGCTTCCTTGCTACTAAAAGAATGAAGATGTAACCCCGTAGATGGACTAATGTATAAGGACCCATGTCGCCCCTCACAACCTCTGTGTTATGGACTGTATGCCGCCACCCATAGACTAGGCCAAGGTAGGCCGCAAACCAGAGTCCCCAGGCCCGGAGCAGCTCAGACGGAGCTGCAAGCTGCTGATCATGCAGAACAAACCCTGATGAGAGCCTCACAGCCAAGGGCATGAAGTTGCAATCTACACACCGCGCTCCTCGCTCCAAGGTTACACCTGCCACCGCTAAACACACTTCGGAGTTGAAATACAAATCAAATACCCGTAATTCTGCTTCAGCCACGGTCTTCCAACACGTGACCAGGCCGACCTGATACAATGCCAAGCTCCAAGGACCAGAGAAGCTCTGGGGTCTCTCGTCTGGGACACAGACTGCAACAAAGAAGTTACAAGTTGGAGACCGGCAGCGATGGGAAAGGGACACCCAACAGCCAGTAGTCAGACCTGTGCATTGTCCGCCACTGACACATAGTCATACATTGTTGCCAGCACCAGGTACATTGCGAGCTGGGAACAGCGATGGTCTCAGGCTTGGGGGCTCGCAGATGAACCAATCAGAATACGAGGGGCTAACCACTGACGACACTATAGTCCAGCCAATCACTAACTTTCCCCATGTAACTATTTTTATTTAGCAACCCTTAGGGACGACCCATGCATACTACCTGACCCCTTGTCTACCAATAATATTTCCTTCTATACGAGTCTATACGACCCTACAACTCGGGGAGCCAACCCGAGACAGCATTAGGTTTAGGGGCTAGTTTTCCCAGGTGACGCGCATAGTTGCGTCATCCGGTTAGAAAAAGGGCCTGAGAGCCCATCACAGCTGAGATGTTCCTTGGGTACCTATGCTCCGAGAACCTGTCCCTGTTTTGTGCAATAAACAGCAGTAACTGTTTGCTCTTTGTGTGTGCCTCAGGAGGAGTTGGGGCCTCCCCAACACCGGAGGTCCGCGAACGGCCCTGACGACCCCCGGGAAATTACCCTGACAAGTTGGAGGCACTGCTGAGATGGTGGGATAGACCACAGCGAGACCGCTTGCATCAAGGTGGCCCAGTAACGTGGCCCCCTCTGCCGTTGCCCCCTTTGGAGGACTGCAGGACTATCACAGAACTGCGAGACGACTGGACAGTGCGATTTGGAGATTTGGAGCGTCCAGACGTGGTCCAGACTAGGGGAGGCAGCGAGCTGATTGGGAGGGGTGCCCGCATCCGAGTGACACCGGCAGGTGAGAGCCCGATGTGAGTATGGCACACGCAACCAGCAGTGTAATGTTGTGCGGGTGGCGGGAGGAATTGTGAACAGGGTGGCGGGTGGTTTTACAGTGTGTAAGAAAAGATTTTGGTCATTGAGGGGTGATCGATTTTTAAGGTGTTGGAGGGGAAAGGAGCGAAAGCCGTCCCTTCTGCTGTTACGGAGAGTGCTGGGTGGGGCATTGAGCTCTTACGTGTTGACTAGCGGATCACGCTGATTGGTCTACATCGCTGACACCTGTTCAGCGGGTGTGACATTCCTATGAGTCGGCGTTGTAGGTCGATGAATAGATGAGGATTCCTATTAATTGAGTATTTTAGCTCGGTGAATAGATGATGTATTCCCGCAAGAGGTAGCTATATTATTTATCAGTGCGGAAGATAGTTGGCTGGTTAAGCCCCCCTAGGGTGGGGGCGTATCACACGCGAGGCGACGCTGCGGGTGCATCACAATTGTAATAACGAAAGTGATTAATGAATACTCCACTCCAGGTGCGGTGGGAAGACAGCTGTGGGGATTGTGGGGAATAACATTGTAAAATTGGCGCACATTTTATGTTGCAACTGTACTTACCGGTAACACATTGTATTAGGTGGTGACATCACCCATAGGACTTGCGTAGGACACCGCGGTCTTCTTCCGCGTAATTGGAGCAATGGCACATGGATAAGGAGGGGTGAAAGAGGACAGGCGGCCGCGCATGGAGAATGCCGGCACGCCCTCGACTGAAGGGGTCGCGCTGAGCAGCGGTGCGACCAGTGGGAGGGGGAAGATACGGCCATACACTGCACAGGCAGTGGGGACAGAGAGAAAGGAGGAGGGGTTAGAAGAATACCGCAGGTGTGCCGAGTAGCGGCCATGCTGAGAAGGCGGGGCGGCTCAAAAGCACACTGCGCAGGGCGCAAGGATGCAGGGGGCCTCACGCGCCACGGGTCAAAGAGGGCCCTAGCTACGAAAGGAGGGGTGTAAAAGGGGGCAGTAGCGTTGTGAAGAATAAAAGAGCGGTGGTGACCAGCACAGAAGTATTGTAGTAAAAACATTGCTTTTCCTCGCAGCGGAAAGCCGGAAGTCCCCAAATTACAGGGCCAGTTAACGGCAATAATCAAAATCTGCAAATTTCTAAATGTCTGTGTATTATGGGATAGAGGCAGGATATAGGGCCAGCACATTAACAACACCACTGCAGCACATCTGCGCAACACTAATACCGCACAGAGACTAAATAGTTAAGTACAGTATTGAATGGACTCAAGGGACAGATGACAGGATTAGGATACCTTGGCCGCCAAACGGCAGCTTTGACATGACCACTCAACATTCACTGCTAGCATACCTACATAACACCTAAGGGGAAGAAGTTAGCAGGCCACCTAGAAGTTTTTGACCTCTGGAGAATGTTTCAGGGGTATGCACCAGGGATGCTGAGCATGCAGGAGGTAAAGAAGGAGGAGGTGAGCGAGGGGGATGGGTGTAGCGCACCCCAAGCTCCCCCTAGCGCTGAGGAGAGCAAGGAAGAGGCAGAGGGATCATACCCCATTGCAGAGGTAAAAAGGGATGGTGAGGGAAAGACACCCCCAATTAAAGAGGTGAAGAAAGAGACAGAAGGTTTGTATCCAATGAGGGAATTAAGAGAAGCAACACGACCGCAATTAACAGCTGCTGAAGGATACTCAAACCGTGCCTACAGCCCACCGCCATATGCACCAGAAGACAACTACCGAAAGGGGCTGGGTGTAGGGAGTACAGTAGACACCAAAGAGGCAGAGGTAAGCTCCAGTAGCATAAACAAGACCCAAATAGATTTGGCGAGTATATGACCAGACGAATGGATAGCAGCACAGGTGTTATTGAAGCTTCGGGGGACGGTAACAGGAGTAGAGGAGGAAGTGATAAAAAAGGTAGATAAGGAAGCATAGGACATACTCAGAGAGGGAGCGAGGTAAGTACAGGGGAAGAGGGAAAACATGATGAAGGAAGAAAAAGAGTGCTAGAACAGGTAAGTGACATGATAATGAACTAATGAACGAACTCTGCAGGGCAAGAACAGTGTTAGAGAATGAAGGAGACCAACAAAGGAATCAAGGGCTAAGAGGAACAAGCCAAGCACCCAGAAGTAATATCAATGCATGCAGTGGTAGTGAGGTAGAGATACCGCAAGTACGGGGAGACACGGAGGACACAGGTGAGTACACAGGTATAGATTTGGAAACTGTAACAGTGGGAAGAGCATGCCCATGCACAAAATTGACATTCTCAGACGGCTTTTTTAGTGAGGAGGAGGTCAAAGTGACGTGAGTGGAGAAGGGCTAAGTATGCTATATATCACACGCACAGGCTGCGGGTCTTCATGGGAATGTAGAACAGAAGAAGGAAAAACAACAAGACGGGAGGGCAAAAACCCACCAGGGGAGGAGACACTAGAAATAATAACGCCACCAGCACAACACACACCATATGTCAATGGGCTTAGAGACCTTCCAAGTCGCAGAATGGAAGGATCAGCGACCACACAGAACAAGAATCAGTCGGGCAAAACAAGAGGTCCTAAAGGCATAAGGGGACACATGGCTGTACAACACCTTACTGAATTTATCGAGGAATTTTCTGACATGGAAGAGGAAAGCGAGTACACACACACACCACCACATCGACACACGCCAGAGGAGGTAAGAGAATACACACAAATGCCATTATAAGAGAGGGGGTGCAAGGCCATAATATGTCCCATGGAAGCATGCAGACAAAGAGAATATTAAATGCAGACTACCATCCTTGAGCGGCTAGGCGGGCAAATGGATATATGAAATGGATAAACTAACTGTAGGACACAAGGTAGCAGTTGGGGATTTCAAGGGGTTATTAATTTCCATACTGGGTGATGCAGCAGATGACATTTGGGAGCGAGCGGGATTTCCAGGGGTGACAATCAGTGACACTTCACATGACGGGGTACCTTTTGCAAATTGCAGACACGCACTATGGCAAGCGCTGAGGGTACAATATCTGGACACCTCATATATAGGGGCAATAACGTCACGCAAAATGCGTGAGAATGAGGACCCTTTTAATTACATCCAGGAAATTCAGGAGACGTGGTGCCTGGAAACGCGGGAACCGTGGGACAAAACATTAGCAATTTTTTACCACATACTGATACAGGGGCTCCCAGAACCAGTACAGAGGCAGTTAAAAAAAATTGGTAGGAATGGAAGCAAAAGCATGCCCAGAAATACACCATTGTAGGCTATGGCAAGAAAAGATGAAACAGAAAGAAGACGATAGAAAGGCAGATGAGGCAAAACTGGTCCAAAAGAAACTGTCAAAATATGCCATGGAACGTGCACTAATAACAAGCCCCGCCCAAGTGACACCAGCCCCACCTACACAGCAGTCGCAACAACCAGCACCATTGTCACAGCAAGTGCCAGTTACTACACAGCAATTGCCCCCCCCCCACCCACATACACAGTACAACACATATGCACACAATCAATGGGTGTGGATACATGCCAATGGGCAACGGCTACACGACTAATTACAGAGGAAGGGGTGAGGTAGCAAGAGGGAGGGGATTAGGTCCAATGAGACACGTGCCAGGGGGAGGATTCCGAGGGTATAACCAATACGGACAGCAGGGGTACTTGGACAACACTGGAGGATACCCGTGGCAAGCACGAGAGCCGCCAACGTGTTGGACTTGTGGATTAGTAGGACACGTATCATGCACATGCAGGGCAAGGCCGACACAAGCAGGATGGGGGGAGCAAGGGCAACAGGGTTACAACAGGGGACAAAATTACTATCAACAACTGCAGCTACAACAAATGGCCGAAACGCACATGCAACAACAAGGGGGACTGACACAACAAGTGCAACAACAACCGCAGCAGCAAACATACATGACACCCCCTGCAAAACAAATACAACACCAACCAGCTCAACAACAAGCACAACAACAAATGACGATGGCACAACAACAACACATCCAAACGGTACAACAGCTCACACAAATCCAGGACACTAAACAACTACCTACGGACACGCCAATACCACAGACGCAAATGGGAAAGGTGACGATACTGGGTCACAACCCACACACAGGGAATGGACAATCACTATACCCCCAATAGAACAGCCCACAGACGTCCTTGTTGTGTCCCATCCTGTCGGTAACACCGAACCCTGCGGAGGAACCACGCATAAAGGTGGCGATTGGTGACAAAACATTTTCTTTCCTAGTTGACACAGGGGCCACTAGGTCCTATATTAGGGAAGGGAAGTTCAACTTGTCAGGCAATGCCATGCACACTGAAGGATTCTCTGGGGCTCGAGGGCTGGTTCCTTTTACTGATAACATCTCCTTATCTGTCGGAGACCACAACCTATCTCTGCCACTTCTAAAATCAAAACAATCACCAGTAAATATACCTGGGAGCGACATCATGAACAGATTGAACATGACTATATCCTTCACTGACAAGGGAATAGTGTGCTCCACGCCAGGCATACACATGCTCATAGCACGACACATACTTCAGGCTTATGGTGGCAAGACAGGGGGAAGGGCAGAACCAGTGGATGGGGACATCTTCCAATACGGGACAGACATGGCAATAGCATGGCTACCGGGAATCGAGGGCAAGGTGTGGAGGAGGCCAGCAGCATACCTTTTCAGGCCGGAAACGCCCACTAGTGAGGAAGAAGGGGCAATAAAATCAGTGGACATCGAGAGTATTGTGGCAACCAAAGACTGTATTGCAGTTCACACTCAGGATGGGGAAGGGAAAGCATGGAGAGCAGTAATAGCATTGGCTGAAGGATGCAGGCTGACGCACGTGTCAGACGAGGAACTGTTCTCCGACGAAGTAGGAGATGGGGAGATAGTGTTCCAGATGAACGTCTATTTTTGTTTGAGAGTGACCTACAAGGAGGTAGCACAGAAAATGGCAATGGCACTAGAAGCACCCACCCCCGCACAAGCAGACATGTACGAGGAGGACTTAGCAGCTGTACCTGCCTCACTATGGACTACTAGTCCCTATGATGTGGGATGCATGAAAAGCATTGGAGGAGTAAAAATAAAGTTAAAAAAGGGAGCAATGCTGTCCAGGGTGAAGCAGTACTCACTGTCCAAAGAAGCTGATGAAGGATTTATGAAACAATAAGTGCCCTAGTGGAAAGAGGAATATTGGTACCATCAGAATCCCTGTGCAAACTGCGGCATACCCTGTGTGCAAGGCAAAGGGGGGGTCTTGGCATTTCATAACCACATTGTGGAGGCAGAGTACCAGATAGCAGCTAACCCAGCCACAATACTGTGTGGAATACCAGAAGAGACGTCACGATTAACTGGGATCAAACTAAAAAAGGCATTTTACTCAATACCACTGCACCCTGACTCACAAGATTTAACACGTTTCACATACCGCAACACAAAGTGGAAACACCCTATACTACCCCAAGGGTACTGCGAGTCACCATCCATCTTTAACAGGGTAATACACATGGACCTAGGGAACATAGACTTGGAAAGCACGGTGCTACAATATGTGGATGATATCATCATCTGCAGCACCACTGAGGAAAAGTGCAGGAGGGACTCTGTAAAAATGCTCACAGTGCTGGCCGAGAAAGGATACAAGGTTGACAAGGAGAAACTGCAGTACTGTCAGGAGCAAGTACTATACATCAGGCAGATCATTTCACAAAAAGGAAGGAACATTGCACCACAAAGGGTACAAGCAATAAGGAACACACCACAGACACAAATGATAAGGGAACTACAACAATTTCTTGGCCTATGCAACTCTTGCAGAGCATGGGTTTTCGACTACAGCACATACATAGGACACCTATTAGAGGCTCTCAAAGAGGCACAAAGGGGGTGAGAAAGTTGAGATGGACAAGAGAGATGACTGATGAATTTAATGAACTAAAAGAGGCCATTTCAACGGCACCAGTTCTGGGTACCCCTAATTATGATAATGAGTTCTACATATTCTCACATTGCGATGGTGCAGTAATGAAAGCAGTGTTAACACAAAAGACAAGCATGGGGCACAAATCAGTAGCATTCTACAGTGGCCATTTGGATCATGTAATGATGGGACACTTTCCATGCGAACAACATTTGGCTGCTGCAGCTTTCGCAGTAGAAAAATCATCATCTATTACTATGGGATGCTCTACCACACTATTTGTGGAACACACCCTCTTCGCAATATTAAACAAAGCAAAATCCACACTGACCACTCAGAGAGCAACAGGGTATGAGATTATTCTCTCTAGACCTGAATTGAAAATAGTAAGGTATAGCAATGTCAACCCAGCGCAGTTCATAGCAGAGGAAGTGGCCAAAGGAGAATATGTACACGACTGCGCACATGCAATTGAATTTTACTCATCCACTAGAAAGGTAGAAGAAAATGCTCCAGAGGGGGGTGAGGTGTTATACATTGGTAGGTCACCAACAATTGACCAAAGTGATGGTGTGAGGAGGACTCGAGCTGATGTAGTCCGATTAAGGGAGGATTGGACATACGTTCCGGTCAAATGTGTCAGATTACCCCAACAATACTCAGCACAAGCAGCAGAGTTGGTGGCACTGATCATAGCTTTTGAAGAAAGCAACGAGAAAAGAGTAACAATATACTCTGACAGCGCATATGTTACATCAACAGTACATTCAGGATTAATAAAGTGGCAAAGAAGAGGATTAGGAGAGCAGATGGTACTCCAGTAAAACATGCTCTCCTCCTGGGTGAACTAATAGAAGTAATAGCATACCCAGCAGAAGTAGCCCTGGTGAAGTGTCAGGCACGCCCAAATGGAGAAGATCCAAGATCAAGAGGTAATGAAACAGCAGACGCACATGCAAAATATGCTGCGTACTTTGGCGAGACATGGGACCTCGATGAAAAAATAAAAGATAAGGGGAGGGTAAGATGGATGATAATGAAGGATGGGTACACACACATCCCAAAGACACAGATTATGGAACTGCAGGTGGCAGCACCAATGGCAGAAAAGGAACTGTGGGTTAAAAGAGGATGCACCATGTCCCCCACAGATGCACTATGGTGACAGAATAATACAGAGAAAGTTGTGATGCCCCTGGCCCTACTGAAAACAGCTATGGTCCAACTACACCACCCCACTCATACGGGGAAAGAAGTAATTGCAGCACAAATAAAAGAATCATGGTTCTGCCCTGAGCTAAAATCACACGTTGCAAATTTCAGTAGCAACTGCTTCACATGTCAACAATACAATGCCGGTCACACGCTGCAAGTGATCAAAGGTACAATACCCTGGCCTGAAGGACCCTTTTTGCACCTACACTTTGACTACGTTGACATGATCAATGTATGTCAAGGATACAGATACATGATTGTAGTAGTGTGCCCATTTTTTTTAAGGTGGATTGTGGCCGGCCCATGCTCTCATGCAGATGCATTTAGAGCAGCTAAATTTTTAGTAAGGGAGGTCTTCCCAAGGTGGGAGTATACGAAGTATTGAGGTCAGACAACGGTCTCCACTTTGCCAATGAATTATTTCAGCACCTACTGCCCTTCTAAGAATCAAGCATACATTTGCCTGTGCATATCACCCACAAGCTAATGGCGTCTGTGAATGCCTCAATGGACTCCTGAAAGAAGCAATAGCAAAAACAAAACAAACAACCAAAAGGAGCTGGGTCTATTGCCTTCCTCTGGCTTTGTTTGAATTGAGTAATAAACCAGGTTCGGACAACCACCTCACACCACATGAGGTTGTGACCGGACACCAGATGCACCTTCCCCTCACACCGCCATCAAGGGCAATGAGTGACTGTGATGGAGCAAATACTCTTTTTGGTGAAGAAATTCACGAGTATGTCTCTTCCCTGGTTACTAGTGCCACTTTTATCTCTCAACGGATTCAACGGACACAGGGCGGGTCAAAGAACAGCCAACATGAAACAGCAACCAAGGACTGTGAAAGAAGGAGACAAAGTTCTCCTAAAGAACTATCGGAGAAAGTGGAACGCCCCTAGATTCACAGGGCCCCACACAGTTCAAAAAGTGGCCCTAGGGCTATAAAATTATCCAATAAGGACATTTGGACACACATTCACAACATAAAGCCCTACAAAGCACAGACCTGCTCCCATCTCTACAGCGAAAGGGCCAATGCTTCAGCAAAGACAGCTAACAACAACGACACAGCACAGGCGCTAGATACACCAAAAGACAGAAACGACCAACCACCCATAGCCCACCCCATGATCACGAGGTCACAGACAAAGTACGCCCCCACACCAGAACAATAAAATCATTATCATTAAGAGCCTGCCAATATAAAAACTGAAAAAATAAGTTTAATTAAATAACACCCACCAACAGCAAAAGAAGAACATTGTCAAAAGAGATCTGTAATATACACCACACTGTGTAAACACGTGCATGCTCTCTTCTCTTTTTGTCTCGCACATGCAGGTATTGTGCATTGTTATTGTATATCTAAGTATCAGACAAAGGACATACGCCACTGCCCAGGGGCAAATGCTACCCACAGAAGATATCCCAGAAGCACTGTCACATCAATTTGTATATGTTATAAAAAGGCAAAAACAAAGAAGTGATTGCTGGAAGGTTTAGACTGAATCTTAACCACTGGCATTGCTCGGGGCAACCCCCCAGACCATCGTTCTTTGCCTGCCAAGCCATTACAGAAGGGGAAAGACCATATGCAAATCAGACTTGGCCCCACCCCAAAAGGGGAAGTCCAGCCCGAACTGCTAGGTCACATCCCTGCTGCACGAGACCACAAGCATCCCCAAACATGTTTCACCCTTGTTGGGGCTCATCAGTGAGGAGTAGCTTGGGTCTCTAGGCCCAGCAGGCACAGGACCCACGTCTGGGCATACCCGTCCCACTCGGGGTGACAAAGCAAAAACAAAGAGGTGATGGCTGGAAGGTTTAGACTGAATCTTAACCACTGGCATTGCTCGGGGCAACCCTCCAGACCATCGTTCTTCACCTGCCAAGCCATTACAGAAGGGGAAAGACCATATGCAACTCAGGCTTGGCCCCACCCCAAAAGGGGAAGTCCAGCCTGAACTGCTAGGTCACATCCCTGCTGCACGAGACCACAAGCATCCCTAAACATGTTTCACCCTTGTTGGGGCTCATCAGTGAGGAGTAGCTTGGGTCTCTAGGCCCAGCAGGCACGGGACCCACGTCTGGGCATACCCGTCCCACTCAGGGTGACAAAGCAAAAACAAAGAGGTGATGGCTGGAAGGTTTAGACTGAATCTTAACCACTGGCATTGCTCGGGGCAACCCTCCAGACCATCGTTCTTCGCCTGCCAAGCCATTACAGAAGGGAAAGACCATATGCAAATCAGGCTTGGCTATAAAAAGGCCAAAATACTTAAGGCCAAGGAGAATATCTATATATTATAATGCGTTTCTCATGCTAATAGTACAATCATTTCCACCTCTCCACGCAGCATTACCTGCCTTGAGAGGTAGGACAGTGAGAAAAGCGTGGGAGGAGATTTTTGGCTGGGCATTGAACGACCACTTGATACGCAGGGCTTGAAGAACACGCACTACCAGTGATAATGCACATTTTGAAAGATTTTCAGGCGGGCACCTATGTCATCTAAAGTAAAGTAGCTGCAGGACAGCAGCACAGGTAAGGTAAAAATGCCAGTGGTAATAGCAACTGTAATAAAGATGTTAGGGATATTTTTCACCACTGGTCTGATAACTGCCGCTGTCTGGCAGGCCTACTATGCTTTTCATGTGACTGCGACTCCCAGTACTAACATCTCCCCTACAACAGCTGCAAGGAGAACTGTGTCAGGTGGTACAAGAAACACAGGACCCAACGTCAAAAGAGGTAAACGTAGTATTTCCAAACATGTACATGGGGTGGACACATATCTTACAGAATCTGCACATGTCTCCAACAACATGTGGTATAAGCACATGTTCAAAATTGGTAAGGACACAACAAAGGACAACTGCTATGTGTGCTCGTTGATCCCATATGCCATGAGTGCCTCAAGAACATTCGTGGCTACTGAAGTACCAGAAGCAACAGCACAATGCCTACTATATTTAGCATTATTTCCAACATGAGGGCGATTTCAAGGTAAACAGGCAACACTAAGATGGAAGTCTCCCCCTACGAAGACAACTTCATCAAGACACTACTGATGTATGACAATTCCTGGCAGCTGACTGAATGACTTCAATACATAACCAACGGATCTGACAAGGGAGAAACAAAAAAAGTGACAATGAACTACCTGCCATGCAAATGGAATGCAAGAGAGGTTGGAGGTGAACTAGAGTGCTGGGAGAGACCACTACTACTAGTATATGGCAAGGTATATACGAAGAACGGATGGGTGGATGGAATAGTAGGAAGCAAGATAGTGACATTGGCAAAATCATCAGTGATGACAGTACGAGAGGAAAACGACAAATGCTACAAGGAGTGGACGAAGAGTGATCACTGTTAACTTGGTTAGACAAAGAAGAGGAACCAATAACGATAATACCCATTGCAGCACCTACACTATGTTACCAGCACAATGGTGCGGTTGATGTTGGAATAAATGAAGGATGTAAAAGAACAATAAAGATTCCTGAGGGGGGAGCAGGAACAGCAGTACTGATGGACCACTATTGGGCCTGTGGAACAAAAGCTTATACCAGCTTACTACCGTCATGGAATGGGGTATGTACCATGGTACGCGTCAACGTACCATCGCTAGTAGTACTGCAAACACACATCAACCTGGAGAAGTTCCCTAAAATGGATGAAGGAAACAAAAAGAAGAGAAGGTCCCTGGAAAAAGAAGGAAGCGCCTCACGGAGTGACATTACTACAGAGACAAAGTATCAAGAGTAAAAAGACAAGGAGAACCACTGACTGGAAATTACTTGTGGGGGAGGTCAGGAACAGCAATGAGTGACATTCCACCACACACAGACTATTCAGCAGAGCAGCAATGTTCTTTTCCTCAGTGATACATCCAGGGGTGCAGGCGCATGCGAATGCAAAATGGCTACAGATAACAAGATGGGAGCTAATGATGACAATTAATTCCACAGTTAACGGATTCAATGCAATCAAAGAAGAACTGAGGGCAATAAGGATGGTCGCCCTACGGAACAGATATGTGCTGGACCTTCTGACAGCAATGGAAGGAGGTGTTTGCTCAAAAATTGGAAGTTCCTGTTGCATGTTCATTCCTGCAAATGAATAGGACAACGGCACGTTATCCGCAGCAGTATCCCAGCTGGCCAAGATTCACGCCAAGATGGAAGAGGAAGCAAAGGGGGTGAAAAAGGATGGTAGCTGGTTTTCATACCTCTGGTCATGGATGCCATTATGGCTGTCGGACGGCCTCAAGGTTGTGGCAGGTTGCATAATACTGGGAATGGTGTCACTGATGGGGATAAAGTTATGGATGGCAAGGTCAAAGCGTACTGCCAAGGAAATGATAGGAATGCACGTGCTAATGCCCGCTGAAGAAGACAAACACACAGATATAATCATCAAGGAACACAAGAGACTGCGGCAACAGATAGTGGAAGCAGACCTGTACCCACCATCGATAAACGTAGAGAATCCATGAAACCCAAAAAGCTATGTTGAAAAATGTGTTTATTTGAAGCCCGGTGGTGGATGCGTATACATGCACTGGTCCTTTGAAGACCATGTGGACCGGTACGGACACCTGGCAGGAATCACAAAGGTGTGGCAAGTAAGAGGAGATAAAGAGTGGATAATTTTGTGGTCGACAAGTCAACCAGAAGGGGGAGTGAAGAGGGAAAATACGACAATCCCTTCCCCCGATTCCCATCCAGACCATGGCCTATGACATCACGACCTAAGCACCCACCGTGGGATGAGTTCAGCCCCTTGACCCCTGTCCCAGATGTCAAGATCCACCGTGACCCTGCCCCGCACACTCAGCCAGCTGTGCGTCATCCAAACCACGTGGTGGGACCTCAGGTGGAGCTGAGATCGACCATATGGACCAACTCGATTAGGCATCACCCACAAATACTGCCATCGTTAGAGATGACATGAGGACATAGCCAACGGACAAGAACACACGTGCCACCGAGCACTTGGACCAGACACACAACAACCCACACGAAGAACATACTCAGTGCTATGACGTAGAGGACCACTCACACTCACACATGCATCCTTGTTATTTTTCACATAGGCTAACTACAGCACCGCAGAAACGCAAGACGCCAGAAGAGCTCGTGTATATGCTTGGAGACGCTTTCTTGCTACTAAAAGAATGAAGATGTAACCCCGTAGATGGACTAATGTATAAGGACCCATGTCGCCCCTCAGAACCTCTGTGTTTTGGACTGTATGCCGCCACCTATAGACTAGGCCAAGGTAGGCCGCAAACCAGAGTCCCCAGGCCCGGAGAAGCTCAGACGGAGCTGCAAGGTGCTGATCATGCACAACAAACCCTGATGACAGCCTCACAGCCAAGGCCACGAAGTTGCAATCTACACACCGTGCTCCTCGCTCCAAGGTTACACCTGCCACTGCTAAACACACCTGAGAGTTGAAATACAAATCAAATACCCGTAATTCTGCTTCAGCCACAGTCTTCCAACATGTGACCAGGCCGACCTGATACAATGCCAAGCTCCAAGGACCAGAGAAGCTCTGGGGTCTCTCGTCTGGGACACAGACTGCAACAAAGAAGTTACAAGTTGGACACCGGCAGCGATGGGAAAGGGACACCCAACAGTCAGTAGTCAGACCTGTCCATTGTCCGCCACTGACACACAGTCATACATTGTTGCCAGCACCAGGTACATCGCCAGCTAGGAACAGCGATGGTCTCAGGCTTGGGGGCTTGCGGAAGAACCAATCAGAATACAAGGGGCTAACCACTGACGACACTATAGTCCAGCCAATCACTAACTTTCCCCATGTAACTATTTTTATGTAGCAACTCTTAGGGACGACCAAAGCGTACCACCTGACCCCTTCTCTACCAATAATATTTCCTTCTATACAGTCTATACTGACCCTACCACTCAAGGAGCCAACCTGAGATAGCGTTATTTTTAGGGGCTAGTTTTCCCAGGTGACGCATGTAGTTGCGTCATCCGGTTAGAAAAAGGCCTGCGAGCCCATCACAGCTGAGATGTTCCTTGGGTACCTATGCTCCGAGAACCTGTCCCTGTCTGTTTTGTGCAATAAACAGAAGTAACTCTTTGCTCATGTGTGTGCCTCATACTCCTTTGGGACGCGGGAAAAGTTGGGGCTTCCCTAACCCCGGAGGTCCGTGAACGGCCCTGCCGACCCCCGGGAAATTACCCTGACAGCAGCTTAATCCTACCAGCAATGGTAGTAGAGGTGATAAGGTACTGTGCTTGAGGTTGATATCAAAATAGACCCAGCGTGTGCAAGGAGAACGGGTGAAAGGATATTGGGGATGGAAGGAGGGGCAGTTGTTGTATTGCAGTAGATGACTTCAGTTTTTGGAGGATTGAGACTTGAAGGGTGAAGAGGAGTGGACCAACAACTGACACTTGTATGTTCCCTCTGGCAAGGAGACTGATTGGAGTCTGTGGTGTCCCACAAGATGGAGAAGGATGTCTGATAGGCAGGCAGACATCAAGTCAATTGCTGTGTTTTGGATGTCTATGTTGTAGGGGGTGAGAAGGAGGGAGGAGTAATTAGATGTATCAGAGACAGGAAGTAGCTCAAGGTGGGTGAGAATGGACGTGAGTCAATAGTGATGGGAAATTATGAAACTTGGAGATGTATTTTACAGTTTTGTCTGGGCAGCATCTACTATGGGATACAAATTGGAAAGGGTAGCATCGGCCATTCGCATCTGGGGAACGGTGTTTAGCCAATCAGGTGGCTGGAGCAGCAGATGAGAATACACATTCTTCTTCTGCTGCTTCCAGACACCCGAGGCCAATCCCCGGGTGGCACTATTGTTTTTTTTATGTTGGGAGGCAACAGTGAGCCTCCCACTCCCTGTTGCCTTCCCCCCAAAAACAATCCTTACCCCTTCTCCACCCCTTCCTCCCTCCCTACATACCTGTTGGACTGGAGCTTTTTGCTCAAGTCCCAACACTCCTCCTGTCTCCTGGTTGCCGCCCCTGTTCCTATGGCAGCAGCCATCTTTTTTCATTTAAATTTTTTTCCCGGGGAGATTGGCTGTGCAAGTGATGCCAATCTCCTAAGGGAAAAAAATAAACCATTCACACCACAGATAAACCTCAGGGTACAAATGGCTTTCACCCACACTGTGAGAGGCAAACGTGGCTTTATAGGACCCCCAACCCTCGCAGAATCCCTCGCTTCACTCAGGCCTACCTAGGCTTGGGCATGGGCCATTTAAGTCCATGTCCGCCCTCCAGAGCAGAGGTGAAAGCCATATTATTCCCCAACTAGTCAGCAAAATGCAAAATGGTTGCATGTACTCGTTTGCATAATTTAGGAGTGTTGCGGGCAGAGTGAGTGAGGCTGATAGGTGGCAGGCAATTGTGATCCAAACAGTCCTTACTAGAATCAGTAGCATCATAACAAATGTGTTGCAGAAATGGAAGGACCCGGTTGTGAGTGAAACATTGCGTGGGGCGGTAAGAGTAGCTAATGAGGGCAACATTTTGGAAATGATGTGGCACAAATTGGTTCCCAATTGCACATGATGGGTTAGCTGCAGGGCAAATTGATGCAGCCTAGTTAGAGAGGTCAGGGAGAAGAACCCAAAGATCGATGTAATGGGAGTAAGATAGGGTGCAGCGATGCAAAAGATGGCAGGGAGGCAGAGGAGGGCCCTTAGGGAGTCACTTACATTTGGAATAGTACAGTGTGAAGTCAGTGGCAGAGAGAGAGGAGGAAATAAAACATGGTGACGGGATTCAATATGGCCTCTCGTAGAAGAGAGTTTGTAGGGATGGGAGGAGATGAAGATATCATAGTAGGAGTTGCGTTTAGCAGTGACAAGGGTTACGGTGAGAGTGGACACATATTTGTTGTAGGAGGCAAGGTCCTGCACAATCGCTGCTGCAACAACCGTGGTATTACTGATCAGGCCCTGGACTGGTTGACTTCCTTTATCACCGACTGACCCTCTCAGATCCAACTGGGGTCTTTCCTCTCTTCTATCCCTCTCTCTACTTGTGGTGTTTCTTAGGGGTCAAACCTCGCACCCAAGCTCTCCAACCACTACCTGACATCTCTTGCCACCGCATTTTTACTTGATGCTCCAAATTTAAATGTTCGAGGATGACACTCAGCTCTCTTTCAGACTCCCGCAGTCACCTCTGCTTCTTCTCTCATACCAGACTGTCTGGCTGCAATTCAGGAATGGTATTCCGCCAATGATCTCTGCCTTAATGCCAGTAAGACTGAGAACCTCCTCATTGGGACACCCGCTCCCTCCCATCCTCTCTCTCTCTCTCTCTGGCTGCCCACTCTGGGCCCTCTTCCTGCTTCTTCCTGTGAGGCTAAGAACCTTGGTGTCATCTTCGACTACACCCTCTCCTTCTCTACTCACACCTCTGACATCTCTAAGAAGTCAAACTATCAGCTCACCTCCTCAGCGGTATTCTTCCTTTTCTCACTTTCTGCCAGAAACTCACTGTCTCCAGAGCTCTGGTCCTCTTTAGGCTGGACTATTGCAACAGCATCTTTCTAAATCTTCCTGCCTCTACTCTTTGACCTTTACAACTTATCCAGAGCAGGACTCTGAGACTTGTCCTTAGCCTCAAGCCCATGGATCGTATCTCTCCAGCTCTGAAATCTCTTCACTGGCTCCCCGTGGTTGCAAGGATCAACTTCAAGACCCTCGTCATTGCCCAAGAGACTTTCTGGGGCCTAGGACCACTCTTCCTCCAACTTTCTCTTCCAAAACATCTTCCTTCTCGAGTTCTCCACTCATCCACCTCCAACTCTTTGAGGGTCAGATGCTTCCCAAAGCAGAGAGTTGGGGACATATTTATCTCCTCGGCTTGGGCCGCCCTCTGGAACAGTCTCCCTGCCTCTCTCAAATGTGAGTAGAACCACCTCTGGTTCTGGAAGCAACTCAAGACCTTCCTTTTCGCTTCAGCTTTCTCTCTTCCCCCCCCCTGCTGATGCACCTGACTGCTCCACGGACTGGTCACCTGGTCACCCTCAGAACTCAGGCTGAGGCTCCTGCATGTCCAGTGGCCCTCGCACTGTCTCCATGCTCCCCAGCATTTAGGGTCTGTATCTGCAACCCTATAGTGCCTTCTCTCTGCACTTATGAGCCACCCACTGGCTGCACTTGTGGGTAAACTGCACTTCCCCCTTCCCCTCAGGCACTTCTCCCCTTCCCTATTCCCTGCATTTGCAAGATCTGAAAGACACAAGGCTTAGTAAAATGGTTATTTTGTCCTCCCTTTGTTTCCCCTCCTTGTCTTGTCGTGCTTAGAAACGCTTGTATACAGGTGTGTTATAAATGCCACATCATCATATTGCATATCATACCATATCATATATCATATATCACTAGGCCCTCCCTGAATCTGGTCCAATAACATTGTAGAGAGGTTAATTGAGAGGGGTTTGATGTCAAATCATCCCAAAGGCATGTGGCCAGTTGGTATTCTAAAACCAAGACTGTTGCTAGTTTGGCGAAATACTTGTAGGGAATAGTTCCAGTAGCTGTCTGGTGGCTCTAAACAAAAGCACAGCCTTACCAAATTCTGTTTCTGGGTATGCATGGGGCATGCCAAAAAAGGTGATAGAGGAATAAAAGAGTACCTGTACCACTGCTTTCGTGGGAGGATTAAACCTAGTATATAGATCTCCAATTGTGCTTTTTATAGCTATCCCTGCAGTATCCGGTTAAAGCTGTCATTCTGGGGCTGAAATAAAAAAAGAATGTGAGTTGACTACATTCCTCTTTTAGTCCATAGAAGAGACAGTTCATGTCTACACCACAACCTAGTTTTTGATCAGAGGATGGAAGCAGTGTCAGTGTTGCTTGGGTGTCAGTGGGTTGAGCTAATCAGGCAAGAGGACCATGGATGGCTTCGTAGTTACTCAAAATATTTCCCTAATAGTGGACACAGTTTGACATACGTTTTCGCTCGCTGTTATAGTTCTACTGCTGTTTTTAATTATATTTTATACAAAACATATTGGATTTTTATTTAACTCAATAAAGGTAATGATGATGAACCTTTTGCAACATTCCTCCTGCTAAGTTCACAAGATATTTTCTGTTATCATGTCAGTTAAGTTTGTACTGTAAGGGAGGCATGGTATCACTGACACAAGAGTTGCAAGTTTCAAAACATTTATTGCTAGATTCAAGGGGGTTGGAAAAACACATGTCTGGCCCTACAGCTAAGATGGGAGTAATCTCGACCACCAAATAATAAAGAAATAGTCCTAGTCAGTCTTAGACAAACAATAAAGGCCGATACTAACAAAAACTTCATGCCTGTCCTCACTCTAATACACACTAATGTGACATAGGGATATCTCTCTAAACAAGGAAAAATCTGTGGTGAAATGAAATGTTAGAATGGCAATATAAATCAGTATTAATTCTCATCCCCACGTTGTATAGCACAATGTTATATGGAACACTTGATGGATGAACACACTTTGGCTTGTGAACACATTTAGGCATCTGGCTCTGCCCTCCAGTGCATTCTTGGCCATTCAAGCCTGAGTCACAAGTTCACAGGTTTAACCTCTTGGGTTCCCATCACCCGAGTCCAGGTCACCCTTCAAGCTTCTACACAGTTTCAACAACAGGTTTTTAAGTATAGTACCTGGTTGCTGTTCACTATAGGGTCCCCTCACTCAGGCTCAAACCTTTTCTCCATGTTGGGGTTCCCTCCCCAAAGCTTTCTTCACATTCCATACTGTAGGTTCCCTTAATCGGGCTCAAACCTTTTCTCCTTGGTGGGGTTCCAAGCCTCAAGCTTTCTTCACATTCCACACATGGGCTTCCCTCCATCAGGTTCGGGCCACCTTTCATGTTTTGACTTCGCTGTCAAAGAACTTTGAAACTGGGAGGATTTTTGCTCTCTCTTCCACATGACCTCGATCCTCCTTTCTTCCTTTATTCCTTTTGCATATTTCTCTTCAGTTCAAATACCTCTTGGAAAATGTACTTGCTAGGTATGAATTAATTTCATACAAATTGTTCCTAGATCAAGTCTTTCAAACTTTTCTTTCATGCGTTTTGTGGTTACTTTATTTCTCTCGCTTCCCGCTGCCTCCGCAGCTTTAAAACATTTCACAGAGATTTCCATTGGGCAATCTCACTTCGCCTGACCAGTTTGCTACTTTGTATTTTGTATTCACAGTTCTTAACAGTGGATTCACTTTTTCTCGTAGTTTATCGGCGCTCACAAAACCTTCATCCCTCAGATACTGTCGTAAGCATTTCAATTAAACATAGACCAGCCTTTCTTTGCTTCCCTCAATTCACTGGTCGAGTTAAGATACTTTCTGTCTTTCGCGCAGTTTATATTAGGACTTAAGGTTGTTACCACTGCAGCTTCTGCACCTCCCCAACTCTGCCATTCACCCGGGAGGCTGGCTACTAACCTTGTAGCACTCGGAAGACACTTCCTCCCTTCCAACTGGGCTGTTGCGCGCAATCCACATGGCCTTTCGTTAATAACAATCTCTCGCTGGGGGGTGTATGGCGTCCTGCCCCTTCAGTTCAACCCCTCGGTTTGTCGCTCTCCTTCACCTAGTTTGCAATTGTCCCTGGAGGAACTGCTCCTTCTCATGCACTGCCTTGCTCAAAGTCTGTCTCAGTGTTCCACCTGTTCCACTTTTTAACCATGTGGGGAGAGTTAATAGGTATTAGGTGTGCTTGATTAAAGTCCCTGCCTGATCTTGTTACAGGGACATGTCCAGGGTATTGCATGGGTGGTAATCCTTTCAGCCTTAGACCGCCTTTTCCTCGGCTCAGTGTTTGTGTAGGAAAGGGTATCTGGGAAGTTGGAATATCCCATAAAATAGGATTGTATACGGGTATTGGGAAAGGGGGATACCAGGTCTCACCATCGGTTGTCTCTCCCCCACTCCCTGAGGACCCCTCACCCAGGTGATCCTCCCACACTTGTCCACCTACAGGCTCTGGATCCAAAGGCAATGGCCATTCCCTGTCCACCTGAGTAAGGGGTCCTCAGGGTCTGGCCAGTGAAACACCCTCTGGTTTTTCACAGTACTTAGTTTTGGGCTTAGGGAGGTGACAAGTTTGTTGTGGAATAAAATGTGTTTAGTAGTCTTTAACCCATGCCTGTCTGCATGCTCTCCTTTCTGTTGGTGTTAGCAGCCTTTTCAAAGACATTCCAATGTTGTTTATTTTCCCATAAATGTTGATACTAATTCCTCAGATTCCACAAACACCTTCTTTCGAATAACAGTGAATGCTTGTATGGGTGTGTTACAGTTTTGATGGTACAGTCATTTTGAAGGCATTAGTTTCCCTTTAAGCCCTAGTCTTAGTGATGTCCATCTCTCAAAGTACACAAGCACTAGCCTTTTCATTTTGCAGAAGAAATAATTGAATTACCAGATATTTGATGTGCAGAACTTCAATATGTATTCTCTGTGTAAGCAGGTGAAACTGTGATTTTTCACTGCGGCCAAATTCCAGACTCACTCCAATTTATTTGGTATCCTGAGATTTTCCCAATGTCAGTAATATTGTCAAAAATCACTGGTAATGGAGTCTCTAGGCCGCTGACGAACAGAAGCACGTCGTCTGCATATAGTAGTGACTTGTAGTGGTATTCTTGTAATCTTGATCCTTTAGGCTTCTCATTGTTTGTCATCTTTATTACCAGCACTTCCAGTGAGAGGTCCAATATTAGTATGTTGTTGGATTTAACCCCATATTTGGATCCAGTGTACAGGTCTTGTATTACATTACCAAATTTGACACCTAAACCTATTGTCTGCAGTAACCTTGACAGATATTTCCACCTGAAAAGGTAACATTTCTTTTTGGCATCTACACTGAGTATGTCCCCTGCAATTTTCTCATTTACGACAATTTGTAGTATGCCTGCAACCTTCTTCCTATGTTGGCGCCCCCTCCATCCTTTAAAAAACCCTGCCTGCTCAAGATGTAAAAGGTTTGTGACAATATTTTCCTGTCTCACCTGTGGTATTTTGGCCATGATATTGCTGTCTAGATGGGCACCAGAGAAAAGCTTGTCTTTACTCGTCATCATCCGTTATCGAAATTCGGCGGGGGCCCAAATCAGAGTGTTGGTAAGTTGAAAGCCACCATTTCATATAAACGTTAAAGTCATGAACCGGGTGCACTATAGCTATTTGAGTACATTAGAGCTCTTGCCACCCTGTTGGTCTCCAGACGTCATGATCTCACAAAATGCGGTAGTCTCGAAGATTAATCAGGGCTTCTATACGCCCGTACACAGGAACATATGGGTATATAAACCAGACACACTATGGGTCATTCAAACAAACTCAACCTCTTACTAAGTGCCGAAAGAGCAGCACGCCTGGCTATCGTTAGCAAATACTTACTCCTGAAAGAAGACAATAATCCACTCAGGAACCTGGCAAATATGAACACTTTGAGATCAGAGACTCCTTTAACTATGACATTGGATGAAAACCCTGCAAACCCCCCCTGGAGCTAGTATTCCTTTCCTAGCTTCTGAGGTCAAATGCAATCTGAATACTCCAGAGGCTAGTTTCAGGGGACATACTCCCCCGGTAGACCCGAACTATTCTCCCTTAGAAGCTTCTGATTCCACTCAAATTTTCCAAGAAGATACTAGTAATCAGGTACACCTCGGAATAACTGCCCTTTAACAACCACATCCCTCATGCACTAAAAGTTCTAATTAACAGTAACGTCACCTTATGGACAGCCTTTTCTGACAGAATTGGGGTTATCCATG
Organism: Ambystoma mexicanum; assembly: GCF_040938575.1. Classification (NCBI taxonomy): domain Eukaryota; kingdom Metazoa; phylum Chordata; class Amphibia; order Caudata; family Ambystomatidae; genus Ambystoma; species Ambystoma mexicanum. Next base: position 705,669,438 of record NC_090929.1, on the reverse strand, counting down.
TCCCTATTAAGCCTGTAATAAATATGATTGACGGCTGTGACATAGATATGGCCCTTCTCAACACCAGGTCACTCTGCAAGCACGCCTTGAATATTGATCACCATATTCTTCAAAATAACCTAGATATCCTTTGCCTGACAGAAACCTGGATCACACGGGGTGAAGTCGCCATCATTGCCAAGGACAAATTTTGTTGTTTTGAATTTACTAGCAATTGTGACAACTGTGAGATCCTTCATCTAAAAATTACACCTAGTCCCTGCAATACAAACACGAGATCGTCACAGTAGAGAAGAATTTCTTCAACTGAGAAATATCTGGAGCTAACAAAAACTCAAAGAAACTATTTGAGATCCTGAATTTGCTTGAAAAACCTAAAGCTATCTCCTTACCTATACATCCCACTGACCAAGACTGTGAGGATATCCTACAGGCAATTTGGAATAAATTAGCTATAGTCTATGACAAGATCACGAAGGACCTTCAGAAGGACTTACGAGACCGAATGGCTTCTTCCCTCTTCATCTTCCCTTGCCTGTACATAATGAGGACCAACCCTGTTTCCTGTTTAAATCAATATGCATTCTGGAAATGGACCAGATCCTAGCTTCCATGCATCCAACTTCCTGCAGAGAAAACATCCTCTCAGACAAAATGATTCTTGACAATAAAAACCTCTTTATCCTGTTCTTTACCTGGCTCGTTAACTCTTCCTTCAAGTATGATTCTGTTCCTGAATCCACCAAAACTGTCACCATAACTCCATTGGTGAAGAAGGTTGCACTAGATCCCAAAAAAACGTATGCCAAAACTTATGATAAAAACCAACTCAAACCTCTTGCTGAAAATACTGGACAAAGTGGCCACCCTTCAACCTCAATCCGTCATCGAAAACACCTCCAGATTTTATACTAAACAATCAGATTTTAGAGCTAACCATAGCACGAGATAGCCTTGCTTGATCTCCAAACTAATATGTGGGAAACTGGAAATGAAGGGAAAATAGGGCTAATTGTCCTATCAAATTTGTCCCCGGTACTCAAACTTCCAAACCATAGTCGCATCCTTCTAACCTTGTTGAACTTGGGGAAGTGTGCCTCAGAGGCTACACAGTGGATTCATGCCTTTCTATTGCACAGACTATCCTTGGTGTGGTGGGGGTGAGGCCATCTCCAAGTTATCTGCCTATTCACTGCAGAGAACCACATGGGCCTGCATATCACCCATATTGTTTAACCTGTACATTAGACCTCTCTGTGGCCTATTAGAGGAGCAGGGGTTCTTCTTTACAACTTATCCTGATGACGCATAGTTAGCTAATCAAAGAAATCAGTGGAGATTATGATTCCAACTCGAACAAACTCATCTTTATTTTTGGTATGATCAATCAATGAAAAATTGATTCTGCGTAAATGAGTGGAAAACCGAACTACTGATGTCTGGAACAACAGCTGCCAGAGCTAAACTGGCGAAAAAATGCTCAGGATTTTGCATTAAGGACTCCACTATATCGGTTTCAGAAAAAGTTAAGAGGTTGGGGTGATTCTTGCCTCCTCACTTTGTGCCAAATCTCAGTTTAATGACACCTCCATCAATTGCCACTAGTATTTATGTCTTCTGAAAAACATTAAACCATTTATCTCAGAGATAAACTGTTCATCAATATCTCGCGCAGTTATTCTCTCCCGCCTCGACTATTGCCATGCACTAGTGATATAGGGGCTGCCAAAAAATGTATTCCAAAGCTTCAGCTCCTTCAAAACAATGCGGTCCGCATTTGCAAAGCAATCTCTGGATGAGAGTATATATTCTCTCACAGACAAACCTTACGCTGGTTTCCGATACAGTCAAAATCCTTTTCAAGACAGCTACCCTCATGCACAAATGTCTTTATGGAAAGGCTCTGACCTGCCTGAAGGCACTCGTCACGCCTTACAAGCGTAATCCGATTTTGCGCTCAAATAATATGGCACTTGTAACTAGACCCAAGGTGAAACGAGCAAAGGGGCTAGGAAAGGCTTTTCCCATCCTAGCCGCCCAGCAGTGAAATTATTTACCTCCACCTTACGAATAACCAATAACTTGGAATCTTTCTGGGTTGCACAGAAAACACTACTGTTCGGCTACACTCTTATTGTCTTATTGAGCATAACCCTGTCATTTTGTTCTGCAATCTACTTTGTCCCGTCCACCTTCATGTATGTCTTGGTGTGTTTTTGTGCACCCTGATGCCTGTGGGTTTCTGGTGCGTAATAAATAAATAAATCAGTGAGATAGGTCTGTATTTTCACTTTTGTCTGGTATGCGGTCTGGTTTGGGGATGACATTGATTTCGGAGTCTTTAAACAATTGATGGAAATAGCCCCACACAAAACCGTTGTTGTATACTGAATGGAGTATTGATGTGACAATTCTCTTAAATTGTGCATAGAGATTTGCTGGGAACCCATCAGGTTCTGCACATTTTCATTTCTGCCTTTTTCTTGTTGCAATTGAGGAATTTAATGTAAAATGGTCTTCTGCAATATGCCATTTTGCTGAACTCACAAAACTAGTCCCTCAAACTGAAATTAGATGCCTTCGTGTTTAGAATGACCAGAATCTCCTATGAATCCTAAGGATCTACCCAATCTCTCAAACTCTTCATCATCAGAATGGATTACCTGCCTGACTCAGTGAATAACTATGTCCTACCAATTGTGTGCAGAGCAAAGATCACTCCATCTTAACTTGCAAAGGGGTTCTTGCCATTAAGAGGAATTGCCATCTGGCTGGGGTGTAAAGCCCTAGCTTTTTTTATTTTGTATTAATAAAATTATGCAGGTAATTCCATCTTTAAAAGAGCAATCTTCTGATCAGAGTCCTCTTTCATAAGCTTCATGCCAAAAGCATAGTTTACACAAGTGCACTGCTGAAATAGTAGTCTGATCGCAGCGCCTGCCTCCGTGGTTTCATCCTAACTCAATCTGGCTTGACCTCGAACAGATTCTAAAGAGTGCCCTGACATGCTTTGCCGAAAGCTACCTTTGAACAGCACAGAGCTACTGTATTCGAACCTGCTTGACACCCACTTGCCACTTGGGCACAAACGATCCAATGTACCCGAACTGATCTCAATGCTCTTGCATCACTACTCAAAAGCCAGGTTTGATGCAGTTGACCCTTGAAAGAACCAAAATAAGGTACTGTTGACCGATTACTGGCCATGGTCCATTTCGGGCCCTAGAGACTAGTTAGGTCACTTTTGCACCTTTTTCATCCCAAGACATCTCCTTTTTGTGCGTTATAATGTTCCTATCACCCTTGTGTTCATGAATAGCTACATCTTCCACCTGTTACATCATCTCTGCTCTTTCCACAGGGGTCGATTTTGTACCATGTTTTATTTTGTTTTTGTGCAGATTGTGTATTTGATTAAAGTATATATATTTTTGTAAAACCTTGATTGGACATTCCCTTTATTTTGGACTTTGTTACTGTGTTGTTTGGGTCACTACTGGGTCACATTCACACCTTTTTTAAGAACATAGTCTTCCCTCGGCCCATGTTACCACAGAGGGTGAATGTGGTATACCTCTTAACTATGTACTCCAACAGGGCAGAATCCGATCCATCACACTAGTGGTAGAGGTGGGATTTTAAACAGACTGTGCCTATAGCTCAGCTTGCCACAATTCAAATTCAGAGTTAACCTTAGTTTTCACTGCCAAGTTACTTTTACAGCCATGGACCTTGACAAGAGCATTGTGCAGTCCTTGAAAGTAAGTATCTTGCATAGAGTCTTTCACGAGAAAGGACTCCCTCATGGCAGTACGTTTAAGAAGGCTGGACTGTTAAAAAGCCCCCAAGCTCTTGAGGAAGCAAGGAAGGTGGAGTGTTCCCAGGGAGCAACCAGCAAGCCGGAGCCTCCAACCCAGCTGCCCATACACGTGGGAGTGGAAACATCTGGGGAGAGTGACAGTGAACACGCTTCCCAACATTCCTCCCACAGGGCAGGCACTGTGGTGTTCCAAAAGTCACAAGTCTCCCGCAGGTTGCAAACATCCATTAGATCCCACACTTTGGCCATGTCCCAAACCTCTGTTAGGTCCCTGGTAAGTCTGGTGGGGCATATCTGTGATATGCTATACCTACTACAAGAAAAGCTGGTAGCCTTGGCTAAAAAGAAACATAGAGAAGACACCCTCCTTGCAGAGCTGAAGATCTAGCTGAATAAAAGTAGAGGGCCAATATGATGCTGCGCAAGATGTGATTTGAGGCTCAGAAGGAGGTCAGCAAAGCTTCCAGTTAGGAGGAAAGTGTCTCCAGCGATGGCTCCCAAGAATAGCATTCTGCTCCAGGATGTGGATGAGTTGTGGAGGGCAGCCCTCATGGGCCATCTACTGATGGTTGGCACTGATGTAACTATTCAATTGACTCCTGAGAAGAGGCATATTTATTCCAAAATAAAGCCCACTGTTCTCATGAAGTTTATCAAAAACCCCAGAACAATACCTCAAGTGCTTTAGACAGCACGCCAAAAAGGGGAGTTCAACATTTGAGGCATTTACACATCAGTCTCTGAAATATCTGAGTGGATTTGTTATAGGTAACAAAGTTGACACATTTGATGGCGTGTTTAGTATGATTGCATGTAGGAGTATCCTTAATGTGAGATGAAGTTACACAAGCATTAAGTGGACAAGACTATTGCCGACCCTAAGGAGCTTGCAAAGGTGGCGGATAGGTTTGTGGCTACTTGCGTCCAGAAAAAGGCAGTGGCTAGTACATACAGATCGGATGACAAAGGGGTTGAGAAAAGTAAATCCAAGGAGGGCAAGGACAAATGTTTGCACCCTGCTGCTAAGAAAGGGCCCCAAAAACCTTTGGGGAAATATCAGTTGCCTGCATCTTCCACTCACACAGAAAGGAAGAACAAGGGCACCGCTAACACTGGGGCATCCACATGAACAGCCCCAAAGGTTTTCCACATGTGTGGAGATTGGAGGCATAGGAACGGAAATCCTGTCTTCAAGGGTAGACCCATACCGGCGAAAGGTAGCGCTACTCTCATGGTGGAGAAGAATTTGTTAATGTGGGCACCTTCAATGATGAATTCCGACTAGGCCGAGGGCTGGCCAAATGTACCCTAGTATCCTTGAGTGGGAAAGGTACTGGGCCTCCCACAGATGCCCAGGTTCCTGCTAATACAGCAACCTTCTTGGACCATGACCAAGGCAGGAACAGAGTCCCAGCACTTTGTGATACTGCTGCGAGTAGCAATCCTGTCCGGCAATGGTGGGTGCTTGAGGGCCAGTCATCCCTGTTCCTCCCAAGCTAATCAGGGAATTTAATGGTGTTACGCGATACCCACTGGCTATTGTGAAGTTCATTTGGAGGGAAGGGACGTCACAGCTCTGCATCTCTGTAAACAATTCCATTCCAGTATACCGTCTATTAGGAAATGATAAACCTGATGCCAAAATCATTGCAGTGATCACAAGACCTAGGGCTAAGGAAGCAGCTCGGGAAGCAGCACTTGTGGTGCAGGGGCTCTTTCAGCTGGTGATGTTGAAAGACCGGCTCCACCGGTACTACCCAGTCAAGAGGCAGCGTCCACAGAGGTGCCTACTGCTGCCCAAGAGAGCTTAGTGACCACTGAGATGCCTACATAGGAGACATCAGATTCAGTGACCTTTGAGTTGCTTAGAAGAATAGAACCATAATTGGAGTTGGAAAACACAGTAGCTTTAGACCTCAAGGGTCTCCCAGAACTAAGTGACTTGTCCTTAGCTGGAGGCCTGTGTCAGGTTGACTTTTGCTAAGCACAGTGCGACTGTCCAACTTTGGCAGATCTGCATAAATAGGCAGAGAGGCAGGCCCAGGGGAAGCCCCTGGGATGTTCAGGGTTTACTGGTAGAATGGTCTTGTGTGCATTGAGCCCAAGAACTCTGCAGCAGGGGCCAGCCACTATTTGGTTGTCCCCTAGTGCCACATGAGGTTCATTCTGGACTTGGCTCGCAACATTTTGTTGCAGGTCATCTACGAATGACTAAGACAACCGGCAGGCTGTCTGGCCATTTCTACCAGTCCCATATGGGGTAAAAAAAAAAGAATTTGTCTGGTCCTGCCAATCTTGCCAAGCATCTATCAAAGCTGGCAGAGCCAGCAAGACCCCTATAATTACACTGCCCATGGTTGGGTGGCCTTAGAGAGGATAGTTATGGACATTGCAGGTCCTTTGGATCCTCAAACCTTCTCAGGAAACTGGTACATTTTGGTGGTAGTAGCTCATGCACCTGGTACCACAAGGCTGTACCTTTGAGGAACACCAAAGCTGCTGGGGTGGCAAAGCCCCTCATTGAAATATTCTCTCATGTAGGGTTCCCTAAAGAAGTAATTTCTGAAAGGGGATCCAACTTCATATCAGCATATATGAAGGCAGTGTGGATGAGTGTGGAGTGTGGAGTGTTGAATGTCCCTTGGCCCTGTGCCTACCCCCACCTGAGAGGCCAAAAACCTTGGGGTCATCTTTGACTCCACTCTCTCCTTCTCCTCTCACAATTCAAAAAAATCAACTACACCTCCTTAGAGGCACTTTAGGCGGAAACCTGTGCAGTTCCCTCTGGGACCACTGCAAAAGATTTAGGACTACAGGTGTTGGGCGGTGAACCCACTTGGTAGCTGTGGCTGAGCAGTCAGACTTCCCTCAAGAAGAGTTGAGCAGTATGTGGAGTATACAAGATAGGGCAATTCTTCACAGCAAGACAAGTAAACACGCAACAAGGCTTAGTGTAAAGATATTAAGGTATTTATTTATAACGAAACATCTATGAAAAACACTATGGCAAGTCACGGCAAACAAATCAAACACAATTACTCTACGGAGAAGAAACGATCAATCCCCCTAGCAATATTTCGACAACTCTAGGTTCTACTGGTACCACTTATTTTCAGACAGAGGTGTATACTTCAACCTAGATGACACTCTAATATTTGTTAGGACGGGAGAGAAAAAGATAGGCAGGTTATGAAATCAACACAGTCCAATCCTACTCGGATAAAATGCAAGGCAGGAAGGCAAGAATCACAATAGATCGTAAAGTTCAGAGGCCAGGCCCACTCGGAGAGAGGCAAGGCGCGATGTCCCAAAAAGTCTGTAGTGGAGATGCATTCAAGTCTTTGTAGCAAATTGTTATCGGCAGATTGAACCAGATCAGAACAACAAATGAGAAAAGCTTGGAGGCGACCCAGCGGAACGGAGAGGATTAAGACACCTCACTCGAACCGATCGAAAGGGAAGCCAGGCGGACACGGTACCTTGTTGTGGAGGGCAGCTCCGGCGGGGGCAGTTGTTCCTGGTGGTCGATGCACGTCGGGTCTTTGCCAAGAGTAGAGAGGTTCTCGTCGTCAAAGAAAGTGAAGTCCGGTGCGCAACCAGGGAAGAGACCAGCCGCGGAGTGCTCCGTCACAAGTCACCACCTTTTGGTTGCGGTACAGGGGTAGTGGCTATCCGGCTGCCGAGGTGCTCTGCACGGGCAATTCGACCACTGCGTCCTGAGGCGAATAAAAAGCAAAGGGGACTGGTTGTTCCCACCAGTTAGGGGAAGAGACTCTCCGGCAGGGAGATCTCCTCTGTCGTCGGGAAGTGGTGAGTCGGTTCCGCAGGGCTCCACCGGAGGTGTCGTCGTACAGGTCGGCTCAGCGTTACCCTCATCGGATTCTTAGGTCCTGTGGCGACTTCTGAAGATCCAGTCCCAAAAGCCCTGCTTTTATGCAGAAAACCCCCATTCATTCAGCCTAGCTGTCAATCAACACATGCTAAGTGGTGAGCGGGAAGGCTCACCACTTGGGCCAATCACTCCAGGGTGCGACCGGAGTTGGCAAGGCAACTCGGTCCAGGGTGCCTAAACCCCCTCCCACACCCCAGTGGTAACCCAGACAGAATGGCACAACTTTGGAGGGTCTCTGTACAGAGCCCACCAAAAGTGGAACAAAGGGCTCAACCTTTGGTTTAGGAGTCACAGAGACGAACACAGACGCCATTTTACAAACCGTGTTCTGGCAGAAAATACCATCCGATAAACCTATTTAAGATAAGTAAATCGGTGGTACGTTAGAGATTAACGAGAAAAAGTATCAATCTCCAACAATGGGACGAATCCCATAGGGTTATGTCCGGGGTCGAAAATAATAAGTAGTTTCCACTGCCACCAGCCAAAACTCGACGAGGGAGGACGGGACAGTGCCCCCTCGAGTAACAGGTCCAGGAGTAATCGAATTACCCCTACTAGTACGTCCACAATAAGATGGTTTGTACTAGTCCTGTTAGTAAATTTAGGTCTAGTAAAGCCAATGGTGACTTTACATGCCCGGGGAGACAGTAGTCAGTCCCTGGGTATGGAGTCTATGGTGGGGGTCCGCTAGGACGCCCCCGTGTTACGGCACGTAGGGTGCGGTGTAACACACATAGAAAAACATATGAGACCCTATGGAGTAAAAGACCCCATAGCCCATACAACACATTGACATTTGAAGGAATTACACACATATATGTCCAAGGGTGGGAGAAAAGAGTCTCACTCTTGGCAGGATGGAAAAAACAAACTCCCGAAATCCAGCAAAGCTGCTGGGGGACTCACTAGGTTAGGAAATTCAGCCTAAACAGAGAATTCTCCCTAACACTCGCCCCCCCCCCCCCAGACTTAGGGACAGGAGGATTTAATCCACTCCTGGATGAATCTCATACCTCTAGTCGATGACATACATCCTAGAGAGACCATCAGCATTTTGGTGGTGACATCCTGACATGTGCTCAATGGTGAAATCAAACCCTTACAGGCAGATCGACTATCTCAATAGTTTTGGGTTTTCCCCTTTCATTTGCATTAACCATCTCAAGGGTTGGTGGTCAGTCTGAATGACAAAAGTAGAACCATACAAGTACGGCCTAAACTTCTTCAGCGCCCACACGATAGCAAAGCACTCTCTTTCGATTGTTGCCCACCTTGTTTCAGGATCCTTCAGCTTGCGGCTGATGAAGCAAACGGGGTGCTCCCTACCTTTCCCATCCAGTTGACTGAGTACGGGACCTTTTCCTACATTTGAAGCATCTGTCTGCACAATGAAGTGTTGGCGGTAATCAGGAGCTCTGAGTACTGGGGCTTGGCAAAGAGCCTTTTTCAGGTTTTCAAAAGCCTGATTGCACTCCTCGTTCCATTTAACCTTTTTAGGAAATTTGGGCGAGGAGATGACATTCAGCGGAGAAGCTATGGTCCCATAGTTCTCTATGAAATTCCTGTAATACCCAGGGAGGCCTAGGAAGGCTCTCACCTGGGTTTGAGTAGTCGGTGTTGTCTAATTTTGCACAGCTTCAATTTTACTGAGCAAAGGCCTTATTTCTCCACCGCCTACCTCATGCCCAAGATAGACTACCTTACTCTGTCCAATTTGGCATTTGCTCACCTTTATGGTCAGATTGGCTCGTCCAAGAGCCTGCAAAACATCTCTCAGGTGGGTTACATGTTCTTCCCAGGAATTGCTGAACACTGCGATGTCATCCAAGTATGCCATGCAGAAGTCCTCCATCCCATTCAGAACCTGGTTTACCATCCGTTGAAACGTAGCAGGTGCATTATTCAGTCCGAAAGGCATTACCTTAAACTGGTATAAGCCAACGGGGGTATAAAATGCAGTTTTCTCCTTGGCATGGTCTGTCAGGGCTATTTGCCAATAGCCTGACGTCAAGTCAAATGTGCTGAGGAACTTGGCGGCGCCAAGTTTATCCACCAACTCATCTGTTCTTGGCAAAGGGTGGGCATCAGTCTTGGTGACTGCATTAAGAGCTCTATAATCCAAGCAGAATCTAAGTTCTTTAGATCCGGCCTTTGGTACTAACACAACTGGGCTAGACCATGGACTAGTAGGGGGCTCTATTACCCCGAGATCGAGCATCTTACCTCACCTTTGATGTGGGTTTGTACGTTTTCTGACATGCGGTATCCTCTGCTTTTGACTGGCAGACAGTCACCAGTGAGTATGTCGTGCTGGCCCCAAGGGGTCAAGCCTGGTGAAAGCGAGAACAGAGAGGCAAACTGATTCAACATAGATTTGCACTCTTCTTGTTGCTCGGGTGTCAGATTGGAGGAGAGATTCACTCCTTCAATTTTTTCATCTAAAGGTAAGCCTCTGAGGAGATCCGGAAGAGCTTCACTCTCTTCTTCTTCCTCGGATGATGCTAGAAGCAACGCTCCTACATCAGGTCGCGAGACATACGCTTTAAGTCGGTTGGTGTGAAAGACTGTCGGAGCCTCCTTGGGATTGCCCAAGTCCACCAGATAGTTAACCTCTCCGAATTTACCCACTAGTCGGAAGTGTCCCATCCACTTATCTTGCAAGGCCCTCTGCCTTGTTGGGATCATAACGAGAACGAGCTGGTCTTGAGCCAACTCAACCATGTTAGCCTTTTGATCGTGCCAGTGCTTGACCAATGCTTGTCCAGCTTTCAAGTTATCGCTTGCTTCTGTCATCATGTGCGACATTCTCCTCCGGAGACCTATCAAGTAGTCAGTCACTCTGACTGGCTTGGGGGAAGGAGCACTCTCCAACCCCTCCTTAATCAGGGCCAATGGACCTCTGACGGGATGACCATAGAGTAGTTTGAAGGGAGAGTAACCTACTCCCTCCTGAGGGACTTCTCAATAAGCAAAGAGAAGGCATGGCAGTAGAAGGTCCCACTTATGTTTAAGGGGTTCCTCTAAAGCACCTATCATGCTCTTCATGGTTCGGTTGAACCGTTCTACCAACCTATTGGTTTGTGGGTGGTAAGCTGTTGAGAACTTGTAAGTAACTCCACAGGTTTTCCACATGGCATTCATGTAGTGGGACATAAAGTTTGACCAACAATGTCAATCCCTACTCTCTCAAATGGGACTCCCACAACTGGGAGAGGCACTAAAGGTGCCACATTCTTGGAGCCAACCTTACCAGAGATCTGGCAGGTGTGCCAGCTCCTGCAGTGTTTTTCTACTTCGGCCCCCATCTTTGGCCAATAGAAATAGAGAGAGAGCCTTTCCTTAGTCTTCTTGAAACTCAAGTGACCAGCCAAAGGAATCTCGTGGGCTAACTGCAAGAACTGTGGTCTGTTCTCTTGGGATACTACAAGTCGTTTGTAGTCTCCAGGTGCAGACTCGGTCGGTTCACTGTAGAAGAGGCCATCTTCCCAGTGCAACCTGTATTTCCCAGGCTCTTGCCCTTCAGCCTGAGCTTCTGCCTGGTGGCGAAGACCTTCCAGAGTTGGACATTCTCTCTGTCCCTTACTGAAGTCTGCCCTGCTGGGTCCATCTTCTGCCAGTAAAGACTGCAGCTCAGGATGGTCAACAGGATCCAGATCTCCAATGAGTTCCTGGTCTTCCATTAGCTCTTCCTCAGAGTCTAATTCTACCACACAGGGTCGTACCTCCCTCTCAGCCTCGGCTGGAGGTGGAGTTACGGGTGTAACTTTGGACAACCGTGGGGAAGTCCGTGTTGGCTGCACTGGAATGCTGGCTGCTGGTTTCGGGATAGAACCCTTAGGTTTCCCTTTTGCTTCTGATGTCTTGGAGACAGCGGCCGACAATTCCAGTGGAGCAGGAGTGATTTCTTTCTTCATCATCTCCCCGAGAGTACCGCGCATGGTCCTCTCCCTTGCAGGTCTGGTTAGCTCCTGTAACCGTTTACTAGGAGGTCTGGGAGTATGCGATACAACTCCGAGAGATTTCAAATCGTTACCCAACAGTACACGTCCTGGTACCTCACTCTGTATGCTGACAGGTATCTTCACAGTCATGTCGTTACACTGGATGAGAACTGGTAATTGGGGAAGCATCTGCACAGGCCCTCCAGCTAACTTGGTGAGGCGTTTGGGTGCCTTAGCAACATCCTCGGCCTGAAAAAACGATTTATCCACCACAGTTATGCTGGCCCCAGTGTCCCTAATGGCAGGAGTCTCCTGACCATTCACCTGGACACTGTCCTTATAATACTCTTTAGTATTATCGGGGATAGAATTATAGACATCTAAATTCTGTTGTTCCCACAACCCCAGAGATACTAAAGAAACGCTAGCTGAGACTCCAATGGGTTCGTCAGCTAGCAGTAGAAAGTTTCCACTTGCCATTTGGACTTCCTCCTCTGGAGCGAAGGCTAAGGAGACAAGCTGGACCCCTGAAGGTTTACCCTTACATCTGGGATCTCCTTTCACGTGGTCAGTCGAGCCACAAACAAAGCATTTACTGAATGCTTTCTGGAATGGTGGCTTATTCTGACCTCCTTCCGGTTTGGCACCAGAAGACACACTATTCTGCTGTGGTTTTCCTTGTGGCTTACCCTTCTGGTTTTGTTTGGGGCCCTCTTTGGAATGTGAGTTATTAGAATTCTCTTTTGAGTCTTTTTTAGGCTGTTTTCCCTCATCCTTTTTCTGAGTTGCCCCAGAATCCTTATCAGTAGCCCTGTTGGCAACCCACAAGTCAGCAGCCTTAGCTAGCTCCCTGGAATCCAATTCCTTCGAATCAGCCAAGTGCTGTCTGAGCTCAGGAGAACAGGCATCATAAATAGTCTCCAACATAAAAAGATTTCTCATACCCTCATAAGTGTTCACTTTGTAACCCTTAATCCATCCCTCTAAGTTTTTCAACCCTTCACTCACCCAGGTAGCCCAAGGGGTACCATCATGCTTTTTGAGGGTTCTAAACCTCTTAAGATACTGGGAAGGGGTCTTCCAGAATCTAGCTATTAAAGCTAGTTTCACACTTTCGTAATCCGTTTTATCCGCCTCCCCCAACTCCATTACCACATCAGTCGCAACAGGAGGGAGCCTAGAGAACAACCAGGGAAGTAAAGCATTCCCGGTGATGTCCTGGAGCCCATGATTGCATTCAAACACTTTCAACCAATCCAACACATCCAATCTCCGTTCATACATACCCACTAATTCCTTCGGCATCCAGGGTCTTTTGGGACTGGAGCTCCTAGAGGAACCAGAGGAGAGAGAAGCATTTTCCATAGACAACCTTTTCATCTCTAACTCGTGATTAAGTTCTATTTCCCTGAGTCTCAACTCAGCCTGCTTCTGCTCAGCCTGGGCATTCATCCGTCTGAACTCGAGCTCTTGGTTTCGTTCAGATTGAGCCAAGAACCGTTTGTATTCTAGTTCGAGCTTCATTTTTTCAAGTTGAAAATAAGCAGGGTTACTTGTGGGACCTGGTATGGGCCCCGTAGGCACAGCTGGTAAGGCAGGTAGAGGAGCAGGGGAGACAGTTTTGTTAGCCTCTCCGTCCTCGTCAGCCTCTTCATCGCTATCATCAGAATTACGATTCAGATCAACACCATCACTGTTATCTACAGTTGCTGGAGAGATTGGTTCCTCTGAACCAGTACCCAGACTTTGGTTCGCCAGCAATCTCTCGATTAGTTCTAGCTTCTTGCCTCTTACAGGAAGATTCTCTTGCCTACAGAGAGCTCGCAGACTCTCAGTATTTTCACCTGACAAGGACTCTTGACTGTAAGTTTCCATCGTAGACATGTTTTTTTTTTTTTGAAAGTTGCTTTTTGTGCAAAGTTTTGTGGTTAGTTATCCTACAGTGTCGAAAAGCACTCTAAACTGTATACTCGATACAAATCCCACCGCTGTACACCAGTGTTAGGCGGAAACCTGTGCAGTTCCCTCTGGGACCACTGCAAAAGATTTAGGACTACAGGTGTGGGGCGGTGAACCCACTTGGTAGCAGTCTGTACCACACAGATTCACTTGGTAGCTGTGGCTGAGCAGTCAGACTGCCCTCACGAAGAGTTGAGCAGTATGTGGAGTATACAAGATAGGGCAATTCTTCACAGCAAGACAAGTAAACACGCAACGAGGCTTAGTGTAAAGATATTAAGGTATTTATTTATAATGAAACATCTATGAAAAACACTATGGCAAGTCACAGCAAACAAATCAAACACAATTACTCTACGGAGAAGAAACGATCAAACCCCTAGCAATATTTCGACAACTCTAGGTTCTACTGGCACCACTTATTTTCAGACAGAGGTGTATACCTCAACCTAGATGACACTCTAATATTTGTTAGGACGGGAGAGAAAAAGATAGGCAGGTTATGAAATCAACACAGTCCAATCCTACGCGGATAAAATGCAAGGCAGGAAGGCAAGAATCACAATAGATCGTAAAGTTCAGAGGCCAGGCCCACTCGGAGAGAAGCAAGGCGCGATGTCCCAAAAAGTCTCTAGTGGAGATGCATTCAAGTCTTTGTAGCAAATTGTCATCGGCAGATTGAACCAGTTCAGAACAACAAATGAGAAAAGCTTGGAGGCGACCCAACGGAACGGAGAGGATTAAGACACCTCACTCGAACCGATCGAAAGGGAAGCCGGGCGGACACGGTACCTTGTTGTGGCGGGCAGCTCCGGCGGGGGCAGTTGTTCCTGGTGGTGGATGTACGTCGGGGGTTTGCCAAGAGTAGAGAGGTTCTCGTCGTCGAAGAAAGTGAAGTCCGGTGCGCCACCAGGGAAGAGACCAGCCGCGGAGTGCTCCGTCACAAGGCACCACCTTTTGGTCACGGTACAGGGGTAGTGGCTATCCGGTTGCTGAGGTGCTCTGCACGGGCAATTCGACCACTGCGTCCTGAGGCGAATAAAAAGCAAAGGGGACTGGTTGTTCCCACCAGTCAGGGGAAGAGACTCTCCGGCAGGGAGATCTCCTCTGTCGTCGGGAAGTGGTGAGTCGGTTCCGCAGGGCTCCACCGGAGGTGTCGTCGTGCAGGTCGGCTCAGCGTTACCCTCGTCGGATTCTTAGGTCCTGTGGCGACTTCTGAAGATCCAGTCCCAAAAGCCCTGCTTTTATGCAGAAAACCCCCATTCATTCAGCCTAGCTGTCAATCAACACATGCTAAGTGGTGAGCGGGAAGGCTCACCACTTGGGCCAATCACTCCAGAGTGCGACCGGAGTTGGCAAAGCAACTCGGTCCAGGGTGCCTAAACCCCCTCCCGCACCCCTGTGGTAACCCAGACAGAATGGCACCACTTTGGAGGGTCTCTGTACAGAGCCCGCCAAAAGTGGAACAAAGGGCTCAACCTTTGGTTTAGGAGTCACAGAGACGAACACAGACGCCATTTTACAAACCGAGTTCTGGCAGAAAATACCATCCGATAAACCTATTTAAGATAAGTAAATCTGTGGTACGTTAGAGATTAACGAGAAAAAGTATCAATCTCCAACAATGGGACGAATCCCATAGGGTTATGTCCGGGGTCGAACATAACAAGTAGTTTCCACTGCCACCAGCCAAAACTCGACGAGGGGGGACGGGACAGTGCCCCCTCGAGTAACAGGTCCAGGAGTAATCGAATTACCCCTACTAGTACGTTGACAATAAAATGGTTTGTACTAGTCCTGTTAGTAAATTTAGGTCTAGTAAAGCCAATGGTGACTTTACATGCCCGGGGAGACAGTAGTCAGTCCCCGGGTATGGAGTCTATGGTGGGGGTCCGCTAGTACACCCTGTGTTACGGCACGTAGGGTGCGGTGTAACACACATAGAAAAACATATGAGACCCTATGGAGTAAAAGACCCCATAGCCCATAGAACACATTGACATTTGAAGGAATTACACACATACATGTCCAAGAGTGGGAGAAAAGAGTCTCACTCTTGGCAGGATGGAAAAAACAAACTCCCGAAATCCAGCAAAGCTGCTGGGGGACTCACTAGGTTAGGAAATTCAGCCTAAACAGAGAATTCTCCCTAACAGGCGCTCTACCTTTTCTCACTTTCCCTCAGCGGCTCACTGTCTCCAAGCTGGACTACTGCAACATCCTCTTCCTCAACCTCCCTGCTTCCGCCCTGAGCCCTCTGCAACTAATAAAGAACAGCACTGCAAGTGTTATCCTTGGCCTCAAGCCCAGGGACCACATCTCTCCAGCGTTTAAATCCCTTCACTGGCTCCCCATGGCTGAAAGGATCACATTCAAGACCCTCTGCATTGTCCACAAGGCTTTCTGGGTCTGGGACCTACTTACCTTCAACATTGCCTTCCTAAATACTGTTCCTCTCGAGCCCTCTGCTCTTCTACCTCCAACTTTCTGTGAGTGAGCCGGTTCTCCAAGCAGAGATTTGGAGGGAGATCCCTTTCCTCAGCAGTTGCCTCCCTCTGGAACAGCCTCCCTGCCACCCTCCATCTTGAGCATGAAATTCTCAAGTTCCCGAAACTCCTCAAGACCTTCCTCTACTCCTCTTCCTTCTCTCCCACCCTATCCTGCTAACCTAGCTCTCTGCTCTTTCTTCTCTCCTTCCTTTGACACAGTTTATAGACTGGCCGCCTGGTGTACCTCAGAGTCTCACAGGTCCCAGGCACCCCTGCCAGTCCTTCTGCACTTGCCGCAAGGCCCTACACCCCACTCCACTTGTAATAAAACCCTGAGAGCTTCTCTCTCCGCACTTCACCAGTCTCTACTGACTGGGCACACTTGGCCTCCTGCACTTGCACGATCTGTATAAAGCCTTGCCTGAAGATCGTTCTGTCTGTTCTCCCTTGTCTTCACCCCTTAATGTGCACTTGAAAAACCCACAGAATCGCCGTAAGGCCTATTTGCTGTTTCTAAACTGTTAAATGTATATTTGTCACTTAATTTGCCTGTGCAGACCGTTATTGTCTCAGAAATTCAAGGGCTCTGAGCGACTGTTGTTTTTCCACGTATTCCTTCCCCTCGTTGAGCGCTTTGAAAGACTTGCCTGTGTATAGGCGCTATATAATAAACATTACCATACCATAACCCACAAGTTCTCCACAGCTTTTCACCCACCGCTCAAAGGGCTTGTTGATCGGATCAACAAGACCCAAAAGGGCATGATATATGGCTTGAAAGAGCCCCTAAGAAAAAAGAGGGAATACTCTCCTGTATTGCCTCCTTTTCTCCTACCAGGCGGTGCCACAGAACAGTGTTGAGTTTAGTCCCTTCAAGCTCCTGTTTGGCCATCCCATTAGGGGTCTACAAAGGCTGGTATGGGAGGACTATGTGCTTGATCTTAGATTCAAAGTGGCAAAACATAGAGAGTAGAAAACCCAAAACCTGAAAGCCAACCAAGAGCTCATGAAGCACTGGCATATCCGGAAGGCCACCATGACTGGGTGCATAGGCCAGATATGGTCTGGATTATGTAACTAGTCAAGCCCAATGTTTTGCATGACAACTGGACTGGGTCCTATGTGGTTCTGGAGAAAATCAGTGGGGTTAACTACGTTATTGACACCAAGGCTCTGAAGGCAGATGCATCAGGTTTTTCATGTCAACCGGCTGAAGCCCCATGACAGGCAGGATGACTCAGTGATGGATTTGATCACTGAGGAGGAGACTGGTTGTCTCCCAGAATTGTCACACACCAAACCAACTGACATGTCTCTAAAGGGAGTTCAGATTACAGAACAGCAATTCCAGGACTGCCAGCAGCTGCTGGATCAGTTGCAGGACTGTTCTCACTGACTCAAGGGAAGATTGATTGTGTGTCCATGATATTATCACTGGAGACAGCAAGGCCTGAAAAGTAGGATTCATCAGATGTCTGACTAGGTCAAGGACAGCATCAAGGAGGAAATCTCTAAGATGTTGACCTTGGGGTGTTTTGAGTCATTCCATGGTCCCTGGGCTAGCCCAATGGTACTGGTTCCTAAAAAGACCAGCAGAGAAAAAACAAAAGTCCACTCAGTCACCAAGACTGATGCACACCCCATCCATAGGGGAGATTAACTGATTGACAGGTTAGGCGCTGCCAAATTGATGAGTACCTTCAACCTCACAGCAGGGTATTGGCAGGTTGGTTGGACAGATCAAGAAAGGTAGTGCCACTCCTAAACGACACTACTGTCATACCTGTTGGATTAAAGAATGCCCCTGCCACCTTTCAGAGGATGGTAAAGCGGGTGCTGTCAGGGCTGGAATACTTCAGTATTGCCTATCTAGATGACCATGCAGTATTCAGCCACCTTTGAGAAGACCACCTATCCAATCTGAAGCAGGTGCTTCCAGCGCTGCCGAAAGCTGGCTTGCCTGCCAATGCTTTCAAATGGCAGATAGTGCGGGCAACTACGACTTACATAGGACACCAAATTGGTGGCTGTAAGAAAGTCTCTCCAGGTTAAGTCCAGACTGTGGTGGATTGGGACATCCACCACACCTACACACGTGTGAGCCTTCCTAGGCCTCATGGGTTATTATAGGCCTTTTATTAAGTGGTTTGGAACTCTCCACCTCCCCATCAATGATGTGATATCAGAGAAACAGCTGAAGAAGGTCACCTGGACCCCTGCCTGTAAGCCCTCCTTCCAGAGCTTGAAGGATGGCTTGTTCCAAGCCCCAGTTCTAAAGATCCCGGATTTTGGGAAAGAGACAGACACCTGGGAATTTGATATTAGTGCAGTGCCATTGCCTCCGAACTCTAAAGGAGTAGAACAACCTTGTGTGCACCTGAGTAGGCGCTTGACCAAGCGAGAGTGCAACTGGTTCACCATTGAGAAGGAGGCATTTGCAGTTGTTTCGGTGGCACGCAAGCTGAAGCCTTATAGTTTGGGTCTTACTTCACTCTCCAAACAGACCACAGACCTCCTTGGTGGCTTATGGCCATGCAAGCCAAAAAGGCTTTCTGGGGCCTGGGTCCAAAATACCTCCAGCTATCCCTCCGCAAACACCTCCCCTCTTGAGCTCTTTGCTCTTCTACCTCCAACTCCCTCAGGGTCAGTCGATTTTTCAAAGAAACGAGCTGGGGGTAGATCTCTGTCTTTGGCTGGGGCCTCCCTCTGGAACAGCCTCCCTGCCACTCTAAAACTTGAGGAGAACCATCTCCAGTTCCAAGACCTTCCTCTTTTCTTCTGCCTTCACTCCCCTCTCCCCTGCTGATCTGTTCTCTCTTGGCACCGTGCACCTGGCCACCCTCTGTCCTCCGGGCCCAAGTACCTGCTCACCCTGCCACCCTCCCGCACTGCCTCCGGGCCGCCCCTTGCACTGGGGTCTGTATCTGTACCCATACAGGCCACCCACTTTTTCTTCCTGCACTTATCAGACCTACCCTGTCTGCTGCCTTAAACCTAGCACGTGCAAATTGCTGGCTGCACTACCACTGTTTGTTGCCTTGATTATTTATTTATTGTTATTTATCTGTTTCTCCTCTGCTTCGCACTTTCCACTTCTACCCCTTTCCATGCACTTCCCCCCCCCCTCTCCCATGCACTTGTGCGTTCTCAATGTCACTGGGCCTAGTAAGATCGCTGTTTTGTTCTCCCTTGTTCCCCGCCCTTGCTTTGTCGCGCTCTGAAACACTTGTGTACGAGCACGATATAAATAAAATATCAATATCAATATCAAGGAGGGAATACAAAGTTACTGCATTCGGCCATATTTTTTAGAGGGATTGGACATGGACATCCAAAACAAACCTGGATTGCAGCACTCCAGTGCAGTTGGCAACAGTTGATATTTTCGACCAAGAGAATGATCCAGCCCCTTAGAAGGGTGAGTCTCAACCTTTTTTGTCCGGGGGCGGGAACTGTGAGAAATTGCCATCTGGCAGGGGTGTAAGCCCTGGCTCTTTAAAATGATGCAGGTAATTCCATAACTGAAAGGGTAATATGCTGATCAGATTCCACTTTCAGAAGCTCCACGGCATTTAAGATATCTAACCCTCTTTCAAAATATCATCATCATAAGCATCCCATGCAGCTTGCAGGGATAACTCTAAATATAAGCCATGCCTGATTTAAATTATGGTGCATGGCATTGCTCAGAATCATTGTAGTCACATCCAATTTGACCTCACACATGTGTCAGCTCCCGTGAGTGTGCTAATCTGTAGAATGTTGTGTGTGTTCCAGCCAAACAGGCTGGTCCTGCCAAGTGACACACACCAGGAACCTGAATGGCCAGGCCTCTTGTTTGATCTCTTTGTGAAGGTAGGTAACACCATCCTGCAGAGACAGCCACTCCGTAAGAAGCTGTGCTGGATCCAGGCATCAAATTAGCACACCCATTAAATGGGAGTAGCCTCACACCAGAATGCTGCATACCAAAGAGGCCTTTGATCCTATTGAGCAGGGAAGGGGGCCGGGTAATGTAGATAAAGTGAGCTCTGTACAGTTGGGGAAGGATTCCACTATCTTGTTTCTGTCTGCTTCCCTCTCTACTCCCTGTTCCCTTGCTGTGGACTATGACCTGCCACTCTGCACCCGAATATCCTGAAGCTGGGAGAGCAGATGCTGAACAGACCCATCCTGACCTTGAGCGCCTGAAGTGGGTCTCACAGTATCTGGAGGACCAGATCATCTAAGGGTTCATGTTCTGCCGCTTTGATGCTGGTCGAATCAATGTAGAGTCGCGGTCAATGCTGAGAGATCCTACCAGTGCCACTTTTCGGCTCTTCACTGAACATTTGAACAAGCGCCTGCACCTGGAGCCCCCTCGATGCTGCATTTTGCCTTCAATGAGCCTGTCACCTGCTAGGCTCAAATCAACCACTCAACGGGGGAACCCAACTCAAACTGCTGGAGAGCCATTCTCAGGCTCGTACCGGGGTCATGCCGCAACTCGACCCAACCTCAGACTGCTACTTCACTGAACCACATACTGTTTCAACAGGATCACTGTTTCAATGCTCACCAGCCACTGACTCAAACCCTTGGAGCGTCACTCATCGACCCTTCCTGGCAGTTGCAAAACGACTTGACCTCGAACAGATAATGGTGAGCCCCTGACCTGCTTCACTGAAAGCCACCTTCAAACAGCACAGAGCTGCTGCATTCAAACTTGTTTGACACCTGCTGTCCACTTGGGCTCACATGATCCAACAAACCTGGACTGAGCTTGTTTGGCTTGAAGCTCGGTTCAATGCGGTCGACCTTCCAAAGACCTGAAACAAGATACTATTGACCAATAACTGCCCCCCGGTACATTTCGGGCCCTAGACACTGGTTACGCCACTTTTCCACCTTTTTCATTCCAAGACATCTCATTTTAGTGGTTTATAATTTGTCTTATCACCCCTGTATTCATACCCAGAATACTAAATTTTCTACGTGTTGCACTTCCTCTATTCATTCCACAAGGGTGTGTTTTGTAGAGTGTTTTCTATTTAGTTTTCATGCAGAGAGTATTTTTGATTAAACCATATATATTGTGTGGAACCTTGACTGGCCCTTCCCTTTATTTTAGACTTTGCTACTGTGTGGTTTGGCTCACTACTGGATCCCATTCACACCCCTCTTAAGAGCATAGCCTTCACTCTGCCCACATTGCCACAAAAGACAAAGGTGGTACAATCTCTTAATAGTGCCTGTTTTACCTTTATGATTGTGTTTGCTCTTGGTTTGTAGAAGTGTGAGGGCTGATAGGGCAATTGAGCCCCCTTCTCATCTTTGTACTTGTGCAGAAACCAAAGCGTCACAGCCATCTTCAACAAGTGGCTGCTTTCTTATAAAAAGTCCAGCAGTTAAAATACCAAAATTGCCTCAATGGATCAATGACTAAGGCAGGGACATCATTTCACCAAAATGCCAGGGGTAGCGGAGGTGCCATCACACAAACCTTGTCCCCCTGATCATATCACAGGAAGTGATGTCATTTAACCCCCACCCCAAGTGACATTATGGGAATTGATGGAAAATTACCTTTTGATTTTTCAGATGCATCTAGCACCTGTGTTTCCAGGTACTCTTATTTCATCCAGATATAAGAACCGAGGCACAGAGGGAGGCATGATTTGTCTACGATCACACATTTGGGGAATGTCATTTTCCATATTCAACGTGGGGTCTATATGTAAAACATAAATAATACAGGACTTGTAACAGGTTAACCGAAATCTCTTACGCAGGCTACAACTAGTGTATGAAACATCTATAGATCAATGGACAAGGAAGTACAGAAGCACTCATTATCTGTAACATTGAAGTATTAAACAGGCCAAAAAGCACTGACCTGGCGAGGCATGGACTGCTGTTTACCCAGAAGCACAATGCTGCACGAGCAAGGCCTGAAAATTAAATCATTGACCAGGATTTTGTATCAACAAAAGGCCCTGGTTATAAATGTATCTATGAGTCAGCTACCACTACCATAGAAGAAACCTATTAGACTGGTCTGCATGCACACAGGGGAGGGCACCTGATAAGGTTATCTTTGCTGGAGAATAATGTCTGGGAAAGGTTCTTTCAAGACCCCTCCATAATGTTTACTATCTAAGCGTAATACTGGGTGCCAGATGATTTAAAAAGCCACCACCATTTAATGTAATATTATTGCTGCACACATAAATCTGTGGTACCACACAGTTATTTTAAATTGAAAACACCCACGAGTTGTTTCTCACCCGGGGACTTGCTGGCAGAAAATGGGAGAATAGTAACATTGCAGTGGAAGCATGAGATAAAGATACACAAGACACAAACCATATATTCTTAGATTATTTAAGAGTACAAATAGCCTTTGTTACCCAGGTGCAGGACAACTAGAAGCCTAAAGACTCCATGAAGAATAACACAAGAGTGTCCCTGGTGGTAAAAAGAAACATAACATTTACATTAATATTAGCTAAAATCCCAATAAAGGTAGGATGAAATAATTCCAAATGCGATCTCATCACACGTGACCCATAATTGAAGGACACTTACTATTAATTAGTAAGGAACACAACTAGGACACCTGCCTCACTCCTTACGCATATTCCCAGACACGAGGCATTGCATAAGGTTGAATACAAAGAAATGACTCTGGCTCATGGAGAAGGGATGCTATTTTCTTTAATTGAATAGAAAAACTGTTCATTGACCTCTCTCCCCCTACTCCTGTCTGACGCATGTCTTGACACCCTGTCAGAGACACAGGGTTGGTCAGCAGGAAGCCAAACAATCCAAACTCTCAAGTTTATGCCACCCAGTATGCATTATGGCAACCAATAATCTATTGTAGAAATTATGTCTTTTTACTATTATCAATTTAGAGGTGATCTCAGGAGGAGCCATCAGATTGTTGTTTCCCAATCAGAAGTTTAATCCCTATAGGATGTATATGTAGTCAATCCCCTTAACCAATCCCCGTAACCCGTACGATATGCAGACTGATATTATATTATGACGTCGTTGATGACACACTTGCAGTAAAACAATTGCTATTTTTGATCAGCACACTGAGATCAATCACATTTCATACCTCTATGTTGTCCCTGATTTGCTTGGATGTTAATAAAGCTGGGTTTTAAGTACACGGGGTGTGGGTAGACACTGCTGGATTAATCAGTCTTTTAGAAGTCACAGTGAGAGTGCTTACAAGGTAATTGGTGAACCTCAGAGACCCAATGTACACCACTCTGGTAAGAAAATATCAAGCAAGAAAGTGTCAGATGAAGGAATTCACCAGACCAACGCTGGGTTTTGCCTTGCATTTTTGTCTATTTCTGGTATTGAGTTTGGCTTGATCTGGCTCCAGAACCTCTGTGTAATGTTGGCACTTTCCAGGTGGGAAGGGCCATCCAAATAAGTAAGATACTAGACACTGACATTAGGATATGGGAGGGATACCTGAAGCGCAACTTCATCCCCAGTAGGTAGTTTAACTTCATCGCCAGTAGGTAGTTTAACTTCATCGCCAGTAGTTAGTTTAACTACATCGCCAGTAGGTAGTTTAGGTAGGATACAGTAGTGAAGTATCCACCTCCTGTAACCTCTGCACAAGTGTAGCCAAGCGGAGGTTGAGATGTGGGGAAGCCTGAGATCCAGGGATGGAGCTGGACAACAGTTGGCAGGAGTTGCGGGGGAGGGAGGGCGAGTTATGTGGGGAGCAGGTGGGGAGAACAAGGCTGCCACAAGGCAGCGCTAAGAGTCTACTATCTCAACTAAGTCTAAACATGAGGAATATGAATATGAAGGTGGGGGGAGTGGGGTATGGCTAAAATGGGAGATTTAAGGATTGTGACCTGGAATGTATGCGGGATGAACAGTTATATTAAATGGAATAAAATCATGATGTACTTAAAGCGCCATAAAATAGATATAGCCATGCTGCAGGAAACCCACCCGACCAAAGATAAACTGGGGATGATAGAGAGAAAATGGAAAGGGACCACGGTGGGAGCCGCATACTCATCGTATGCTAGAGGGGTTCTTACTTTGATAGCACCCCATGTCCCTTTCAAAATGCTGCAACAAAAGGCTGATGTAGACGGCAGACTGGCAATGGTGAAGGGACTGGTGGGCAACAAAGAGGTCAATTTCATTAATGTGTATGCCCCAAACAACGATACTGCAATGTTCTTTAGAAGCATGTACACTAAAATAAGCCCATACATGGATGGATTGGTGAAAATGGGAGGAGATTTCAACTGCATGCTAGATCCCAAGTTAGACAGATCTGATGACAAGATGACCAGACCGAACCCAGCGGCAAAGGCCCTTGCGACACTCACACAGGACTTCCAGCTGACCGACATATGGAGAGGGCTGCACTCACAACACAGAGGATATTCGCATTATTCGGCGTGTATGACTTGCACACTAGGCTGGATTATATATTTGTGGCTAGCCCACTGGTGAAGGATGTCAAAACCGCGGAGTACAAAGCAGCGGTCCGCTTGGATCATGCACCACTGATCGTATTGTGGCAGATCACACCACCCAGACCAAGGATACCAACCTGGAGGCTCAGAGCCGAGGCACTTAAAGAGACCATATTTAGAGAAGAATTGAGGAAGGCCATACAGGATTATTTTGAACTAAACACGGGTAGTGTCCAGTCAGGGGGACGCTATGGGAAGCATTTAAAGTGGTAATGATGGGGGAAGTGATCTTGAAGTCAAAAGGGCTACAAGGGGGTATTTTAGCAGAGTTGCACAACACTGAAAGAGAGATTGAAGATAAAATGAAGGACGAGGGGGATTGCCCGGAAAGGACTGTGTCCATACAACAATTACAAGAAAAGTGCAGAGCCCACTGGGAAAGGCTGAGCAACCTGAACTACAGGAGATATGTAGAAAGACAGCACGCAGAAGGGGATAAACCAGGCAGACTGTTGGCTTGGTTGTGCAAAAATTAAGCACCTAGACAGGCGATACGAGAGAAACGTAAGCAGGACGGCACAGTTGAGGACACCCAAGAAGGGGTGAATGAGTGCTTCCACGAATACTATCACAATCTGTACTCAGACAAAACGGGGCAAGAAGAGATGGATATAAGAGAAACATTAGAGGAGATTATACTACCCAGACTAGAGGAATTGGACAGGGAAAGGTTAGATACACCACTCACGCTGGAAGAATTAGAAAATGTAATCCGAACTCTACCCACTAATAAAGCTCCAGGAGCAGATGGGTTTCCAAGTGAATTTTGTAAGACATATATGGCAGAACTGCTCCCCCCATTGCTGGCTATGTTGAATGAAGCGTTCAACAGAGGCAGACTGGCAGAGTCTCTCAGGGAAGCGATCATAATCCCGCTTCTTAAGCCCGGTAAACCGGATACGGATTGTGGATCCTACAGACTGCTATCGATGTTGAATCAGGATAGTAAGATCCTCACCACAGTAATGGCTAATAGACTGAAGCCAATAATGAATACCCTGATACACCACGACCAAATGGGGTACGTCCCCAGAGGTGCATCTCTGACAACCTCCCTAGGCTACACCACATTACTGATCAAACTGCTTAGAGCTCCCAAGACCTAGCAATAATATCGCTGGACGCAGTCAAGGTATTTGACTCTGTCAAGTGGCCATGGCTGCTGAGGATCCTGGAAAAGTATGGGATGGGGCCGGCATACCTGCGTTGGATCACGGTATTATATAGTGAACCTATTGCCAGGCTCCGGACAGGATCGGTTATTTCAGACAGATGGACGTTGGGCAGAGGGACCAGACAGGGATGCCTCTGGTCCCCAATGCTATTTTTTTTACCACTAGAACCGCCAGCGGCATATCTCATATACCGGTATGGGGAGGTGGGCATAAAAACGAAAGCAGGATAGCATTTGATCTCATTATATGCAGATGACATGTTGTTGTACTTGCAATAGCCAGAAGAGAACATACAGTACATCTTAGAGGTTCTGGAGCACTACGCACTTCTCTCGGGCATAACAATTAAAGCTAAGGAATCCACCATATTCCCCCTAGGTAGGTACAGGGGGTTGCCCCAGGAGGCATTACCAATGCTGCAGATTGGGTGGGCGGTAGACACCTTTCGATAACTGGGAGTGAACGTATACCGTAAGGTTGAGGATGAGCATAAGAACAATACGGAGGTGGCAGTTAGAGGATTAGAATGGCGCATGACATTCTGGACATGGCTACCCCTAACCATGATGGGGAGGGCGGCACTACTCAAGATGGTGGCATTACCAAGGTTGCTGCATAACTTCGCAAATGTCCCATATAAGATACCAAAAAGATTCTTCTCCAAGCTACACAGCATATGCAGGGGGTTTATTTGGCATAACTCTAGGAACAGGGTAGCCCTATGAAAATTGCAAAACCAACATGACCGTGTAGGGATCAGATTGCCTAACTTTGAGGCGTATTACTTAGCAGGCCAACTCCAATATGTGGTAAGATGGCTATCCGAGCATGCCACGCCAGAGTCCAGATTATTGAGGGCAGAACAAGAACCTTATTTTCTGAATGAATGGATGTGGGTGTCTGATCCCCCGAAGGGGAAGAGATCACCATTGCTGGCCTTGGGCAGGGAGATCTGGCACAAAGCCTGCAGAATGATAGGGTGCCCGTTACCATGCTCCCAGCAAATCTCCTTAGTGCCCCAGAGAGGGGTGTATGGGCAACTGAGGAAGATAATTAGGGAACAATGGGAACCCGTGGGTGTGACAACCTTAGGAAACTTGTGGAGGGAGGAGGGAAGGATAGAGTTTGAAGTACTAAGGGAGGATACGGGCTTACTTGGGGGGTCAGTTTATCACGTATGCTAAACTGCAGAAACTGGTAGAGAAGACATGGTCGGAGATAGACCTGGCAAAGCAACCAGATGATGCCATAGAAACACTTCAAACAGTGTCGGAAGGAGGTCACAAGGTCTCCAGAATTTACAAACTACTGTTTGTCTAAGGTGGGGAAGTAGGTGGTCCAACTAAGGCGGAATTGGGAAGAAGAAAGTGGGGAGACCATTAGTGATGGATTATGGGAGAGGATGCAGAGATACCACAAAATAGCTTTGAGGAATGTCAGATTACAGCAGGTCCATCTATATATCACTCATAGAGCATTCATGACCCCCATGAAAATTGCCAAGTTTACGAATGCAGTCACACAGTATTGTCCAAAATGTGGGGGGTAGAACACTGGGATGTACACATGTTTTGGGCCTGCCCTGAAATAGTTACATATTGGGAAGAAATTGCAGATCGATTGAACAACAAAGGGATCAGACTTAAAGTGGACTCCCTATGGGCGTGCATGGTGGGGGGTTTCCCTAAACCTCGCAAACTTAAGCATGTCAGCAAGCTAAAAGACCTAGCATATATTTCAGCAAAACTCAGGATAGCCATGGGCTGGAAGGTGCAAGCGAGTCCAACTGTAGAAGCATGGTGGATGGACCTCCTGAAATGGGCAAACGCTGAGATGATTGCTTGGAGGGAAGCAGCGTGGAGACGGGGGGAGGAGGAGGAGGGAACGCTAATGGCTTGGCTACAATTGGTTGCCTCCCTATCGAACCCAGAGCCTGTAGAATCGGAATCGGAAAGCTCCCAGGAGGCAGATGAAGATGTGGCGACAGTGAACTAAGACTATGGTTGTAGATGGCGAGACTCTAAAGTGGAGGAAGGGGGCTTGTTTTATGTACCATGTTAAGGTGCACTGTGTGTTGTTTGTTGTGGAATTAAATAAAAATATATTTTAAAAAAATATTGGCACTTTCCAGGCCATGTTAACAGATGGTAGCAGAGGATGGTTCGCTGGGGTCCTCAGATTGTTGAGGGTCCCCTGCTGAGGCCCAAAGACTACGAAGGTGACCTTTGGAGAGTGGTATTATGTGCAACAGAGAAGTCAACAGGAGCCCCCTTGGAGTGGATTGTTTTGTATATTGGGCAATTGTGATGAGATAAAGAGATAACAGATATCTTCTAACAAGGGTCGGAAAAGATCATGTGGTACACCTCATTACAGGGTAATAATAAGAGAAGGAAATCCTCAACAGTAGTTGAGAAGATGTCCACAGTGTATTTATTTCTATAGTAGTTGCTGGTGCCAGCCTTGTGTTGTGAGGCAGTTTAGGCTTTGTGAAAAGCGAAATGTTTTTGTATATTTGTATATATTGTGGAGTATGTGAAGTTGTGGTGTGGACCGAGGAGTGTGGTCTGGTGTCAGAGCAGTGAGGTGGGGCTGCTCGAAGCGAGTGGCATTTGTGGTGCTGATCTGACATATATGGAGACGCGAGAGGCGTGGTCTTGCAGGCAGACACATACATATTTACTGCCAGAGAAGTAATGTTGGGGAAGGGTGAGAAAGGGAGTTAAAAGAGGGTGAGCAAGAATGTAAATGAATGTGTGGTATCGGTAAATTGAATTGCGACGCATGAACACAGGAGACACACACTCCCATTATTCACCCATGCAAAGCTTTACCCCAGTACAGGGACACAATCCTTAAGTATCACAATCAGTGGGTGCAGGACACTGCAGACAAAATGCAGGATTTCCTGGCCGTAGGATGGCATTAATTTGAAGTTAGTACTGCAATACATGTGCACAAAAATTACATGTTGCTTATAAAGGGAAACAGTTGCATAATCGACTAGCCATTCTAAAACTGTGGAAAATGTATGAGGAAGAGATGGAGGAGCCAGCTGCAAAAGAATGGATGCGTAATCGGCATGACAAAGGGGGCACAGCACCCATGGCTCCTCCTCTTCAGAACAGTGATCTGCCTTTGGAAGCACAGGGATTATGCTCATTACGAGTGTCAAAAGCAGCAACAGGGTACACTAATTCCACATATGCACCATCCACATACAGTAGTGAAAAAATAAACAAGCAAAGACCAGGGTCCACACATGTGGAATATGATGAGCGGCGTAATTTAGAGGCAAAGTTAACAGAAGCCAAGGAGGACCTCTCTCTCTCTCTCTCTCTCTCTCTCTCTCTCTCTCTCTCTATAGAGAGAGAGAGAGAGAGATTGAGAGAGAGAGGGAGGCAAGTCAATAAGGATGAGATGCCGATTGTGCCAAATGAATGGGTCGGAGGACAGATAATGCTCAAATTAGATGGAAAAGGCATCAACAATTTTAAAGAAAGAGAAATGGGTGTTAGAGAAAGGCAGGAGAAAAAACAAAAGGAAAAAGGAGCAGGAGGGGAGAGAAAGCGAGCGGAAAGGAGAAGAGAGGGAAAGAAAGAAAGACTGAATGAAGAAGAATGAGAAAGAAAAGAAGCGAGGGGCAGATAAAGAAAAGGAGAAGAGACAAGAAGAACAGGCAGAATACAGAGAAAGAAAATGAGAGATAGAAAGAAGCAGGGAAAGATAAAGAAAAGAAGTTGATGATATTATTAGGGGACTTACTCTCCCAGACAAAGAGAGAGACCTGAGCCAAGAACAGAGAGAAAGAGAGGCAGGCTTAAAAAAGATGCCACAAGGAAGTAGATGAGATTCATAAGAAGCATACTCTTCCAGATGAAGGAGGGGAAGAGACCATACGAAGGAGAGTTGGTAATATGCATATGAGCGGGACAGATGGCACTAGCAACACGATGAGGAGTAGATGAGGGTCTGCACTTCTACAAGCATGGGTTAGGGAAAGGGGTAGCCTAGTTAGATCTGGAAGAACCAGTGAGGAGGCCAGAGCCTGTTGAATATCCCAGGTGCCCGAAGATGCAATAAAATAGTTTAGAAGAAAAAACACTGTACGTAAACAGACTAAGGGATTTACCAGGATGGAAGAGAATTAGTATGACAGACTCGGTGACCAAGCCGAAGAGTGCGGCTGTACTCGTACAAGGTGCTGGGTTCACACAATTCCCCTTATTAGAGAAAGGGGGGGACTGCAGCAATATATTCTGTGGCCATAAATGGACAAAAATTATTTCATTTGTAAATTGCCATCATTTACATTAGGGGCGGGTAAATAGATCTATTAATTGGAGAGAATGACATCTGGGATTTCCATGGCAGTAGATGACATAAAAAGCATGCTTGAAGCTCTATTGGTAGAACAATCAGATGACATTTGGAAGTAGGCAGGCTATTCTGGAGTGACTGCACAAAATACCGACCATGACGGAGCACCCTTTAATAACTGTCGAGCTAACATATGGAGAGCACTTAGGGTTCAGCACCCAGACTCATCATATATGAGTGCCACTATGACGCGAATGAATGAGACCGGACTAAAATCTGATGGCTTATATTCAGGATATTCAGGAGAAGTGGAGGTTAGAAACCAGAGAACCGTGTGACAAAACCCAACTATTATTTTATTGCACTTTATGCCAGGGACATCCCTAGGAAGTGCAAAGACAATTGAAAAAGATTGTTAAAATGGAAGCAAAGCTGTGGGAGGATATTAAACTGATGATCATTCACCATTGTTGGTTAAAGTAATAGAAAGACAGAACGAAAATTGAGGACAGGAAGATTGGGGAAGCAAGATTAGTTAAAAAAAAGGTCAAAATTCTCAGTGGAAGGAGCAGTATTGACAAGTGGAGTGTAAGGTTTTAACGTACTAGGGACACATCAGGTACAGCCAGCAGGGAAAGGAGAGTATAATTATTTCCCACGACGATGAGGGTTTTGCACCTAGGGGCAGAGGGGTTGGATTTGAAGAAGCACCAGGAGGAGGGTTAAATGGGGGGCAACCAGAATTTGGGGGACAGACACAGCAATGTTGGACATGTGGGAAGATGGGGCACATTTCACGCCAATGCAGAAGCAGGGGAGGGGATGCAAAAGAACTGGTAAGCAGCTGATCCACGCGAGGTGACAATATACCCGCCACCATATAGTGCAGATCCACCCGAACATTATGTCAAAGATCAAGCACCAGCAATACAAGCAATGCAAAAAGGTTGATCACCCCAAGCACACAACAAGCACCAATGAATACAGAGCAAGCCCCAATGCAGATACAGCAAGCACCAATACACAGTGGTGGCTCCTCCATAGTGGTTTTTGGGGGAGAGCATTCCCTGGAGCTAAGCCACTGCTACTGTTAAAATGATGCCAAGTGCAAGCAGAACCCTGATTCATTGTTAGCCATTGTACATGTAAACTGAGAATGTGTTGATGAAGGGGTGCATATCTGAGCAGCCCCCACCACACATGCACAGTTCGGATGGGTAATTGAAGGGATTGTAACTGTTTAAAATGCACAAAATGGCACCAAGGTGGGCGATAACTTCCTGCACTCTGTGTTTGCCAGACTTTGACACCACCCACGGCCCACATATTTCACAGGCTGGGGTGAGATCTGAGCTGCTGATCCCACCCCAGCCTGCAAAATGCATGGGCTGGGAGCAGGTTCAAAGTACCAATCAATCTTTCCATCTGAATCCAGCCCAGAGAGCTGATGCCACGCACGACGTATGAGCCATGCAGAAAGCATGCATTCACACACTTCCCCAAATATACCCAGGCCTGGGTACAGAAAATTAAAGATGTTCTCTGCATACTAACGTTTCGAGAGTCACATCGCTTGGGAAGGGCCTGACGAGATGTTTTATGGTCAGCTTGGATCAAGGATCAGCCCCGCGCTGCATTACAGCAGCCCATGAAAAAGGAAAGGACCCACGGTGAGTGAGCCCTGTTCCCAATAATGTTATGTTATGTTAGTCACTGCTGTGATAAGAACCGTTTTTGTTGCCAACACGTAACCGTATATACAGAGCATTGGCACGCACACTCACTCACTGGCAGGCTGGGAACAGTGCTGTAACCATGACGAACAAAGCATACGTCAAGGCAGCCTGTTTAAAGATGCCATTAAAAGAAAATAACATCTGGCACGCACGTGGGAATAGTGATTTAGCAGGGACTCGTTCAGGTGAGATGTGGGATTTAGACTGAAGAACGGCACGCTGGATAACCTGCGTGTATGTGAGTTTAAAAAGAGTTTAAAGCTGTGCGCCCACCATCCCCCTGGAATGGGCTTTTGGAAATGTATACTGTGCAGATTGAGGCGAAATGCTACTTTCCCAGACACCCAGTCCTCTGCGAGGAGCTCTCAGTGAAAGATGCGCTTTACACATGTCTAACATACGAGTTTAAAGACAACCTTTTACTCCTTGAAATCACTTGTATGTTTGAGGGCACGTATGAGTTGTTTACATATAAGGCCCTCTGGATTTGAAGAGACGTGCTTTGTGAGTAACTTTGATAAGACTAATACTTTTCTTTTGAGATCATTCAGCCCCTACTTCCATTTCCTATTGACTGTGTTTTTTTCTAATGCACTGATGGGACCTGCTTCAAAAATCTATGCCCGTAATTTGCAAATGAACAGTATTTTGATGTAGGTCGGCTTCAGTATTTTAAGAAACCGACTTCTTCTTTAAAACAAGTACATTGGTTTGAAGATTATTGTGCCTTATTGGAAGTCCTTGAATGTAGGTTTGAACAGGCACGTACATTACTACAAATACTTCTTCTAGTCTACTTGGTCTGTAGACTTGGACAGACCCATGCTTTTCTGCAAGGCCCTTTGTATAGATTCGAAGGCTTGAAGAGGCCCAGTGTGTCCTGAGTGGGCATTGAAGGTAGATCTGAACTATTAGGCTTCCTTTAATCTCTTGTGCAAATGATTTGGGGTTCACCCCGCTTCTCTAGTATACCACAAAGTGGTAACTAACTGCAAAATAGGGATGGATTTTGGCAAGGGGTTTTCCTATGGAGCTGATTCTCAGAAGGGCCTGTTACAGACGACTTAAGAACAGGTCTGGACTTCACAACGACATTATTTGTTTGTTTGTTTGTTTATTTGGTATAGCGCAGAACCAAACCCAAAGGGTAGCTGGGCGCAGAGAATACAAGGATATTTGTACAAGGATACTTGAGAACTTGGTTACAGGAAATACAGTTATACAGTACAAATTAGAGACAAGGTGCATGTACGAGCAAGTGCGAAGAAACAGTTAAAGCTAGTTGACCAGAAAAACAGTTAATCTCGTTACAATCATCAGGGGTCTCTAGAGCAAGTGGCAGTGGGGAGGTCGAGCTAAGTGTCATTGGAACGTATCCAGGTGAGGACCTTCCGCCTGAAGCTAGGGTAGGGTTGGTCCATCCTGAGATCAAGAGGGAGTCTGTTCCAAGTTTGAGCAGCTATAACCGGAAAACTGGAGCCGCCAGCTGTACTCTTTTTGTATCTGGGCACCACTAAGGTGTAGGCCTTGGTCATTCTAGTGGGACGATTTGAGATTCTCCTGTTGACTCTGTTTGCCAGGTAGGGGGGAGCTATGTTGTTAAGACATTTAGAGGAGAGGGAGAGGGTTTTGAGGGCAATCCTGTCTCTGATTTTTAGCCAATGGATATTCTTTCTGGAGGTGGAGATATGAGCTCTATTAGGAATATTTAAAGCTGCTCTAATCGCGTTATTTTGGAGAGTTTGGAGTTTATCAAGGATATACTGGTTAGATCCTGCATATAGAGCATTACAGTAATCCAGCTTGGATATGATGAGTGCATTAGCTAGTGTAATGCAGCTGGTCTCAGTTAGAAATGGTCTACATGCTCGGATCAATTTACAAGTATATGCAGTGGAAGATGCTAATGAGTTAGTTTGTTTCTTGAAGGTGAGCGCTGAGTCGAGATAGACCCCGAGGGTTTTGACTGCAGGCATCACTTTGATGACATTATTGTCGATGTTGAATGAGGCATAGTTCGGGTCAAGTTTTTTGATGGCCAACTCTGAGCCGAGGATCAGTAACTCAGTTTTGTCGTCATTCAGGCAGAGGCAGTGAGATGCCATCCATGCCTGAATGAGGAGATATATCTTATTTACTAAGGCCGTGTCTTCCAAGAAGTTGCCCAAAAGGGGGATAAGGATCTGAGTGTCATCTGCGTAATTAGTGTAGATGACACCCAGTCTGTCCAACTTGTCAAACAAAGGTTTAGTAAAGATGTTATACATCGTCGGAAATACACATGATCCTTGAGGGACACCGCATGAAACTTGTGTGGGATCAGCGGCTGCTAGGGGGGAGAAGACTCTCATTGTCCGGTTTGCAAGGAAGGATTGTACCCAGGTTATGGCATCACTTGAAAAATGAGCAGCGGAACTGAGGTGATTGCATAAGACTGCGTGATCTACCAAGTCGAAGGCCGCAAATAGGTCAAGGAGGAGTAGCATAGCTGATCTGCCATTGTCCTTCAACTCGTCAATTTGGGTCTTAAGGTCAATCAGGGCTATTTCAGTACCATGAAGGGGACGGAAACCAGATTGACGTGAGCCTAGTAAATTGTTGGTTTCTAAGTAGTCCTGAATTTGCAGGTAAGCTACTCTGTCAATGATTTTAAGCAGAAATGGGATGGTGGTGATGGGTCTGTAATTTGTCGGTATTGCAGGGTCAAGTGTTTGTTTTTTTAGCAAGGGGAGCACCCAAGATTGTTTTAGGTTATTAGGCACTAGGTTAGACTTAAAGGATGCATTGATGAGTTTAGAGATGAAGGGGGCTAAGTCTCTAGCTGCATCTTTTATAATTTGGGCAGGGCAATTATCTCCTTTGCAGTTCGATGGCTTTAAAGATAGTATGATTTTTTCTGTCTCTAATAAAGTTATTTGTCTGAAGCTAAATTTGTGAGGTATGTTAGGCTGGTTTAGAGGAAGCTGTGACTGAGGTGTGGGCTCCGTTGGCAGGAGCAGGGAGGCTTTTTTATTGGCAATTTTGGGGAGCAATCTAATTGTGCCGCCAGGGCATTTTGTATATTGGTGCACCAGAGTTTATTTTAAGGAATGTTATCAGTCGGGGGTATGGGTGATTCCATTTCACGGAGGATGGAGAATAGTTCCTTGGTATCTGATTTAGCCTTAGATATTCTATCATTAAATGTATTCCTTTTCGTGCTTATGATTTCCTTTTTGTACTGTTTGGCGAGAGTGGCTAATTTAATTTTGTTCTCCTCAGTGGGTGAGTGTTGCCAAATTGACTGCAGCTTTCTTTCAAAACCCTAAAGGGAAACTGAAAGGATGGAGGGCTGCTAGTACAGCACCGGGCCTCATAAATTGAAGCTCATGCTTCAGCTGGTAAAATAGCTCAGCGGGTTGAGTGCTCGCTGCTGCAATCTGAGCGTGATCTGCAGGTTCGAATCCCGGCAAGACTAACACAGCTTTTCATCCTTCTGAGGTCGATAAATGAGTACCAATTTTGGTTTGGTGATAGTGTATGTAAATATGTGCTCTGTAAAGCGCTTTGGATTAAGGCCCTATATAAATAATTTATCATTATTTAAAGTGTCTTTTGGGCTCCCAGCATGTTTGACTACAGAGTTTAGGGCTTCAGGCGCTGCCTGGGAAGCAGAGCTGGACCATGGTGCAGTACCTGACGGATAGTTGCTCTGTTCACTGTTACTGGTTATACATTGCCTTTTACTGGCAGGCAGCAGGCAGAAGGCAGAAGGCAGTTTGTTATAACAACCTAAAACAAATATTCCTATACACTAGAAGCCATTGTGCTCAAAGCAGCAAATATTTCTTATCAGGTGCACCTACCTTAGAGTGGATATGTTGGTCCCAAAAAGGTTCCTAAAAATAGGACATGTCCTCTCCAGATTAAACACAGAGACATTTGCCCATGCTGAAATGAAATGTTACAGCTGGGAGTGGCTGGTTCTTACATCGTACAGTCATACCACAGTGTTCCAGTCAGCTTGTAGATGATTTGGGTATCATCTTGCGTAAATGAAGCATCAGAAGCCTAAGTTATCTATCGTTTCTATCCAAGAAAGGGCTCTTTTAGATACAGAATAGGAGGTAGGAAGGCTGGATCCTTGGGATACTCTACAGTTGAAGGTATGGGGATATGGCATGACGGGTCCTTTGTTTTATTTGCGTCGTGTCTGTGAGGAATGACCTAATTCAGTGTAGTGCACTTCCTTTTAACCCATCGTTCTCCAATCCTTTTGCGCACAATTTGTGGCTGATGGTAACAAATGCAGCAGAGAAGTTCAGTAGCACGAGTGCATTTGGCGAGTTGGGTTTATTATTGTTTTTCAGCGTTTCCCATTTAGAGCAACGTGTAGATTCTGTCCCTCTTTGGTTTGAATCTGTGTAGAGACCTGTGAAGGAGATGGTTGCTGTTGACGTGTAAACCTTTTTAGCTCTCTCTCCAGCCTGAAGTGCTCTGTGGGAGCCGTTAGGCCATTGTGGCAAGCAGTTACTGGAACAGGGCTGCAGGTAAGGAACAACGGTATTTGTGTGCATTTGTATGTATGCCTGCATGAGGGTTTGTATCTGTAAGTGGGTGCATGAATGAGAGGGTGTTTGTAATTGTGCGTATATGAGAGTGTATGTTGTATGTGTGGACTAGTGAATAAGACAAATGAGTGAATGCAGGAGTGCTCGCTGAGTGCTGCTGTTCAACTGGTCTGGATGCTACAATCTCTGCAAGTGCTTTCACTTGTGCTTGACTCTTCTTTGGACTATTATAGTTACATACTATGCTATTTGAACTTTGCCGCGCCTCCTCCCGCCAAAACCTTTAAAAGGAGAGTGCACCCACATTATCGTGCATGCATCATAGAGTGCTTGCTGATTTCTGCTGTTTAGCTGGTCTGATTGCTACAATCTCTGCAAGGTAAAGAGAAGGATCACCTTGACTGTGACCAGCCTCCCTTGAATGGGGCCTTGGCATCTGTATGACTTATAAATATACCTTGAAAATGGTGATGCCTAAGAAAGATGGGGGAGGGGATATTGACCAAACCCCCAGCCATGAACCCAAACTGAGCCCAAACTAAGAATCCATCTAGAATGAAAGCAGGGAGGGCAATGTCCCTCTCATCTGACATAAAACATTTTGGGCCCACCCTGACCAGGAAGAACTGGGGCGCTCTGTAAAATCGGGTAAACCAATGACGACCTTAACGGCCCCTCCCCTGAATCATCATCTGGAAAGAGGGATATTGAAGATATTCCTGGCTCAGCATTGGTGGAAGGGGTTAAAGAATTAGAGTTCATGAATACTGTTGAATTTGCTATTGAGAGGTGACCTGAGGATAGTACATTGTCAGCACCAGCTAAAGTGAAAACTGGAACAGACAAGCGTCAACTAATGGACATTGAAGCCAAGGTTCGCTTTTTGAACACACAGGACAAGCTGGTTCTGTACTCAGAGGTGGTTGCTGGTTCCTTGAGAGGAGGGATAGCTAAACCTACTTGTAACCAATCCATCTCGCTAGGAGTCCATGATGCTTGTTTAAAAAGGACCCTCTACTTGACTGGGGTTCACAAAAGGAAGTGACCTTGGTATGTCAGACACAGCCGGGAGTGTTCCTGAGGGTTCTGATAATGGACCTTTCGGCCTCTCCATTTTTATACCTGGAATAGTCTCATTTTACCAGAAACTGTTCTTCTAGTTCGGATCTATACTTTGCAAAACCCACCCCAAGACGATAATTTGGCCTAAACCATGAGCTCCTCGTCCCACTTTATATAACACTTTCAGCAATTAATAACGGTATCATGGTATTATCTAAACTGTATGGCACTTTAGAAACCAAAGCGGA
Organism: Ambystoma mexicanum; assembly: GCF_040938575.1. Lineage (NCBI taxonomy): Eukaryota > Metazoa > Chordata > Amphibia > Caudata > Ambystomatidae > Ambystoma > Ambystoma mexicanum. The sequence continues at coordinate 705,631,736 of NC_090929.1, read as the reverse complement.
TAACCACACTACATTAGTGGATATGCTCATGGAGAAAATGAGTGTTTTGGAAACCAGGGACTACCCTAAGAGCTAAGGTTTGTCATCTAGGGAAGCTAAGGGGAAGGGGATCCTATTTCTACAGTGAACTCTGGGCGAGAAGGGGAAGTCCCTGAAAAGGTCAAATGTGTTAAGGAAGTAAACATTACACACCATGAGTCGGGGGTAGTCATTGCTGAAGTCTCCTCCGTAGATGTTGAAAGGAACCCACTCTAAGAGGGCTCTCTTGAAGAGTCACCTACATCAGAGGTTTTCTATGAAGTATTTAAAAAGAAAAGGGGGAGGAAAAAAACTAGATGATCTCAAGGGAAAAATACGCAAAAAAACTTGCCCCAACCTTCAAAATACACTGTCAGGGGGATAGAAATGTTATAAAAACCCTTTCTACCCCTCTGAATCAGTTGGTGAACAATCTTGCCTTACCACTCCAATTACCTCCCCCCTTTGGGAAAAGCAAAACTAAAAATAAAAACAAAAACTCTAAAAAATCTGCAAGGGCAAGTGAGGACTGTGGGATGGATAATGCAAAAGAACCTGGGATGGGGTCCATTTCCCCAACTCACATGCCCGAAGGAATATAATCAGGAATCTGCCTTTAATAGAGAGCTATTAAACGTATCCACTACACGGTCTCGTGTCTAGATGTTATTGCCTCCCCGGTAGAGTTGAATCAAAAAGATCATAATACTCGCGGGGCTGGAGAAGGGAATGCACCCAAGGGGAAGTCCAGGATCACAGAGGGGGAAAAGTACATGACCCTGGAAGAGCATAGACTCTCTACATTAAGGTCTGATGATGGGCAAATATTGGAGGAGGGGGGTGATAAATATCATAGGAGTTCCTCGCCAGGAGCACGGAACTGGCACCACACCAGCTCCTCAATCCATCCTAATGAAATGAAGAACGACACTTTAGGTATGGGGAAAGGGAAGCAGGCTCAGACTCTAGGAGGGGGTCTCTCGGAGGCAAGAGAGAAATCCTAGAGATCAATACGTATACCTCCATATGAAGGACAGACAGAGATCTGACCCCTATCCTAACAGGAGACCTATCTTGAAACTAATACGATCAATCCTGGACCTAAAAGCCATTAATTCGAGGGATATTTAATTAATTCAATATGTACACCGATGCAAGTTTGATAAAGTAAAACTCTTAATTCTATCACAGTTGGCGAGAGAAGGGCTTTGGAAGGCAAAGAGTCTCTTCCTACAGCGAGGGTTTAGGCTTGAAATCGATGAGGACTTGGTGCCTAAGATAAAAAGGCCACTCCCACAGCCAAAACCTTTATCACCTAAAAGGAAAAGATCTGTCCCTCTCCAATCACTGAAAACATGTTGTGATGGTAACCAGGGAGAGCTGTTCTAGAAGTTGCCTTTGTTCAAGGGCAACAACTGGAGGAAGTGGCCAGTAGGTCGTGGCTCCAAACTGCACGTTTGGGTCCTAATGGGGTACGGGATGATTAACAACAGAGGTCCAAGGAGACCTGACGAGTAATTGTGGTCCCTTTGGAACACCAGTGGATTCAGAAATCTCTTATCCACTAAGACTGATTTATTATCCACTTTTGATATTCTGGTGTTCCAAGATACATGGTTGACAATGGCTCCTACTTGGAATGGCTATGGCCTTACATGGATTCCTGCTACAAAAGGCCTGAGAGGAAGGCCAGCGTGGGTCTTCTAACAGCATGCAAACTGGACAGTGGTTTGAGACTTGTCCCATGGGTCTCTCCGAAATACCTTTATACAAGCTTCAAAGCTACTCTTTTTGAAATATAAGGCCTCAGCAAGAAAAGACAGGGCCATGGTCATTATCTATTGGAACCCGCTGGCCATTTCAGAAGATGCCTTTTTAGGGTCGCTGTGGAAGACATCTTAGATATGTGTGCATCTGATGGCTCTATAGGCACCATCCTAACTGTGGGGGACCTACTTTTAAAATGCTTTGATGTTAAAAACTCTGCCTCTGCCCTTAGGGCGCGGTGGTGGCTTAGTTTCATGAAAAATAGAGGCTTTCTGATGATAAATGGTGCCCTGAGGGGAGACATCCCCCCAAAGCCAACTTGGGGAAGAGCCCATTCAACTGCAATACTTGACTAAATGTTTTTTTCCAGATGCTCATTTATTGAAGTGGTAGATGTTTGCATCTTCCCTAACCCTAATAGTGATCACTCCATGTTGGTTTTAGCAGGGAACCACCTGCTATACCCACTCACAGAGATCACTATTTGGAGAAGGTAACCATTTCAAGTGGTAGAACTAGATTAAAATGGTCAAAAACAAAATTGATCAATTTTGAAAGAGACTTGGAAAGGACTTACTTGAGAGCCCCTGCCTATATATAGAATGCATATGTCATCCAAAGAGCTCAGATAGAAGACAGCGCCAAATCCAGTAGTGCAAAGAAAAGAGTGTTTTCTTTTATTTAGTTCAAGTCAGATTGCTCTCGTATGATGACACGTGTTTCGGCTATAACAACTAGCCTTTCTCAAATCAGGGCCTTAATTAACAGTAACATAAGAAAAATTGTAAGGATGGAAAGTTGAAAAAAGGGGGGTGGAAAAAAGGGAAAAAGGGGATGAATACATTAAATTTGCAGTTAATTTGCACAATGAGTCAAATAATTAATTGCATTCATTTCAACATAATAAACAGATATGTTAAAAAAAAGGTCACAGAGAAACAGGGGTCGTCAAAGGGGATGATTCATAGGGTGTGAAACAAATATAAAGCAGTATATCAAGAACAAAGGGAAAAAGCAAAGAAAGATATCTAATTAGTCCAAGTACTTTCATGTAAATCCATTGCACAAATTTCTTAGCCATTTAATAAAGTTGGACAGATGCAGTTACCTTATACTGTATGCCCTCAAATGTTTGTATTTAATCACGTTCATGGATAGATGGGTTTGATCCCTTTAAAAAGAATTGATGCAAAAACTCAGTATTCTTTTGAAGTGTATTATAAAAACATCCTCGGGTTACTAGAGGATTACATTCAGTATGATCATGCAATGTAAGTGCTAACTCGTTCATTCTATGTATTTGTAAATCATTTTGCGAAGATTACTCGAGTTAGAAGCTCTACATTCAAGTTAGGTATCGCACGCGTAGTGCGTTCAAAAATCTATTGCGGATGTGTGATCGCAAAGCAGCCTATACTTGCCACGTGTTGTTACGGTGCTAAATAGCATTCTTGGATCGTAACGTAAGGTGGCCTCTGCCCACTAGGGATTGTACTTTACAGACGGTCTCTTACCCGCAGCATTTCCTCGGAGCGCTCTTGCGCATAGGTCTGTTCAATGAGGCGCCAAATGGCGTCTGTATAGGATATTTCCTGTTGCTATCATTGTCATGGCGACAATGGCGGCAATCCTTGTTCTTTTCAGTTGTGGACGCCACGGCGCGCGCCATCTTTTGGGAATCGGTTTGCCGTAGTAAATACATCTGCTAGTTGTAGTTGCCCAATCGGACTATTATTAAGTCCAGAATTCTCAATATTTAAAATGAGAGATTTAGGTATATTCCGTGATGCCTATTTTTACATATTTACACAATAAAGGTTATTAAGAACATATTACATATTTTTTTTTTATTTTTTTTATTTTTTTTTATTTACTTGTATATAATCAAACAAGATTTTTACAAGAGCTCGAGAGAAGAAGGAGAGTGAAAAGCATCACCAGAGGAACAAGGACTCAGCTTCCACCCATAAAGAGATGCTGCGTCAAGTGGCAGTGGTCAGAGTAATTTTTTGGAATGCTGAGTTCAACAGTTTAGCTGACGCCGTATGCCATCTTGTCTTGTCCCCAGTGATTAAGCGGTTCCACCAGATGCCTTCTTTGCTTGCAAACAAGTTAACAGTCAGGGAGCTGAAAAAGGCCATCCTTTCTTGGTGCAGGGCAGGACAGAGCATTAGGAGATGTCTGATGGATTCTATTTCTTCAGCGTTTTTGCAAAGTCTACAGGCATTTGTCATGGATCCTGTCCTGATCGCCAGAATTTCCTGCGTCGGGAGAACGTTGAGGCGGGCTTTTAGGAAGGTTCTCATTAAGGCTTTGTTGGGATATCGTTTGCAGTATGCCATTGGTTCTTTCAATTTGTTGATGTTCGTAGGAAGATGGGCTAATAATTTATTACCAGTTGCTTTTTCGATTGTCAGGATCCAATCTGTACACTGTAGTTTGGTTTTAATCCTAACAGGATTGTACTTTAATTCTTCTTTAGTACAAGCGATTTCTTCCAATTTCAAATTTTGATCCTGAGCCCATTTATTCATCGTTTGGTTATTGCCCTTCTCGATCTCTTCGGCAATTATTCGATAGATTTCTAGGCTCTCCGGATGGATGACTTTCCTGTACAGATATAGAGTTGCGATGTCCACCACCGCTTTTAGGGAGACAAGACCGAGTTCCCGTCGGATCGGGGCTACAGCAACAGAGTTAGGTAGACCCAGCACCGATCTCCAGATAAAACCTTCGAGTTTGACCCAGAGGCCCTGAGGAATAGACGGGGTGGCGTCCATGCCGTAAGTCAACGAGGGGATAATCTTGGCCTTGTAAAAGTTGATAGCAGGTTGCAGAGAGAATTTCCCGTATTTCCGATCAACAGCTCTCAGTTGCGCAGCTAGATTCTTGGCCTTCGCCCATAGGTTATTTTGCAGGTTCCTGGCCCACTTTGTGCTGTCGAGTTGAATTCCGAGATACTTGAACGACTCAACCACTTCTATTTTGGTGTCGTAGAGGAACCAATTTAGAGCCACTTTCTTTTTTTTTTTGGTGCCTTGTTTTTGGAGAATCATTATCTTGGTTTTCGATTTATTGATTTCCAAATTATTTTCGGTGGTATAGGTCGAAAGGTTGTCTAGTTGTCGTTGCAAACCGATCTGGGTCTGATCAAGCAATATTAAATCATCTGCATATAGAAGTCTAGGCACCTCAGTGTTGCCTATTTTCGGAGGAAAGGATCTAATTTTAGGTTGGGACTCTTTGAAATCTCCTAGGAATGATATGAACAGAGCAGGGGCCAGGGGACAACCCTGTTTTACTCCTCGAAAAGTCGGGATAGAGTTAGACATTAGGCCTTGATTATTTAGGCGTACTTTTATACTGGTTTCGGAGTGAAGTTTGATTATTGGGTCCAAGATGGTCGCAGGATATTTCCAACACTTGAGTTTGGACCATAGTTTGGACCTGTTCACTCTGTCAAAAGCAGCCAACAGGTCCACGAACGCTAGGTAAATCCGTGAGGATCCAGTCATAACTCTGTCTTTGAGTAGGTTCAAGCACAGAATATTTGCACTCGTACTTGCATTTTTTTGGAATCCAGTTTGGAGAAAATCTGAACAGCCGGCAGTGGCTGCCCATTTGCGAAAATGATTCAGTAGGATTGTAGCAAAGATTGTAGCAAAGACTTTTCCAATGACATCTAACAAGGCTATTGGCCTGTAATTCGAGGGATCGTCTTTGGCTCCCTTTGTAAAAATCGGAACGATCAGAGCTTTTGACCATGAGTCCGGAATGGTTTTACTTTCTCGGCAAATTTTAAAAATTGAGCAGATAAGGTTCGCCCATTCCTCTGGATTTTGTTTGAGGTCGCAGTTAGCGAGCCCGTCAGGGCCCGGGGCTCTCGATGGTTTCAATTTCAAAATGATTGATTTGATTTCGTCGATTTCTATCTGGTCGATCCAGGCTGAATCTTTTTGTTGTTCTGGTTCGTAGGTGTTTCCTTTGACTGGCTCGAACAGTTTTCGAAAATGGTCGGTCCATTTCGCTTCTGTAACTGGGTTTATCATCTGCGAGTTTTGAAGTTTGTACGGTTTATTGATTAACGACCAGAAGTCGCGGGGCTTTTTATTTATCAGAGCCTTCAACATCGCCTCGGCGTCAGATTGGTAAAGTAACTCTCTGGAGTTTCTCAGCCATTGTTTATAGTGTCTTGTTTCTATGGCAAGGTTTTCCCAGAGTGCTGGCTGATTCTTAGTGACTGCGTCTCTCTTTAATTTTCTTATAGATCGACGTTTGGTGACTAAGAACATATTACATATTCTAATGAGATTGGTTCTTTCTGCCGTTATACGGACCTCGCTATTAATATAAGTTCCGTTGTTTAGACAATGGTCATCTAGAAATAAATAAATTGAAGAATACAAACGCTATGTATAACTGCACGTCGGTGCATATTTGGGTTCGTAGTTACTCACAATGGTGTGAGCAATTTTAATGCATAGAAAGCGCATAGATGCCAAACCTGACTCTTTCAAAATTGCAGTGGTATTTCAAATGTTTTTTTGCTGTCAAAGAAAACCATTTACTGAGAAAGATGTCAGAAATGGGAAACACTTGTCAATACTTATCGTTACAGTGGGTTAGTCACAGAGTACTCTCAATATTTAAAATTAGAGATTTACATATATTCTGTGATACCTATTTCTACATATATACACAATAATGGTTATTAAGAACATATTACATATTCTAATGAGATTGGTTCTTTCTACCGTGATACGGACGTCGCTATCAATATAAGTTCTGTTGTTTAGACAATGGTCATCTAGAAATACATAAATTGAAGAATACAAACGCTATGTATAAATGCACGTAGGTGCATATTTGGGTTTGTAGTTACTCACAAGGGTGTGAGCAATCTTAATGCATAGAAAGCACATAGATGCCAAACCTGACTCTTTCAAAATTGCAGTGGTATTTCAAAGGTTTTTTTGGGTCAAAGAAAACCATTTACTGAGAGAGATCTCAGAAATGGGAAAGACTTGTGAATACTTATTTCAATGGTCTAATTAACCACTGAGTGCTTATGTGGGATTTGACATCAATGCATAAAAATGGGTTACAGAGTACATGCTTGTTCAAGAGATAGATGTTTATAAAAATGACACCATTTAATTGTCTTTGTTGAGGCCATGAACAGTCAAATTAAATTTGCAGATAATCATGGCCTCACCTTGACAAAGTTTCTTCTCCTTATTGCCTCCTCTCTTGCCCATTGTGATTCTCTGTAAACCTATAAATCTAGTGTCTGCTTTGTTTGCCATTTGGTGTTTGTCTTGCCAATGGTTGGACAAAGGGAGTCTCTGATCTTGGCTTCCAATTTTCTGTGTTCTCGAATGCGTGTCCTGAGTTCTCTAATGGTACTTCCAATGTATACCAGATTACACACACAGATAATGCAATAGACAACATATTTTGTTTTGCAATTAATTGGTTGTTGGATTTTAAATTCATTGTCAAATAAATCTTTAAACGTATTCGTTTTGTCATGTGCATATTTGCACATTGTGCAGTTTCTGCATTTTCTAAATCCATTGATAGGTAGTTGTAGCCAATTTGAGGTAGTTATTCTTGATGGATCCGGTAATAATGAGGGACTCAGCTTATTCTTCAAAGTTTCTGCCTTTCTAAAAATCATTTGTGGTTTGGAGTCAATGTGGTTTCTAATATTTTCATCCAATTTGAGGAGATACCAATGTTTGTAAAGGATTTTATTCAATAGTTTGTGGTTGCTACTGAAGTGAGTTATGAACCCCACTTTAGGCTGGTCCGTCCTTCTGGTACTTGGTGTTAGAGTCTGTTGTTGTGTGAGCGCTCTACTCCTGTTCCTAGCTTGTTTCACATGGTCTTCTGGGTATCCTCTAGCAATGAACCTGGATTCTAATAGGGTACATTCTTTGTCAAAAGCTGCAGTAGTTTGACAGTTTTGTCTTGCTTGGATGAACTCTCCTGTGGGTATGTTAAGAATAGTGGATTTTTGATGGCAACTTTTGGCGTGTAGTGTGGAATTGACTTCAGTAGGATTTCTGCACGTGTACTTCTTCAATTCATTGTGTTCAACATAGATCATTAGATCAAGAAAGTTGATTGTATGGGCTTAACAGCTTCCAGAGAACTCTATTCCCAATATGTTATTATGGATGTGGTTTACAAAATCATTAAATTCAAGTTGTGTGCCTTTCCAAACTATTAAGACATCGTCTATGTATCACATCCATTTTAGTAGTTCTTTCTGATATGCTATGTCCTGATAGATGACGATGTTATCCAGATAGCCCATAAAAAGTTTTGCCAGGGCATGGGTATATTTGTGCCCATTGCCACACCTTTTGTTAGTTGATAAAAGACATTGTTGAAATTAAATATATTGCAATCAAAGGTAGGTTTGAGCATTTCCTTGACCATTTCCACTTGAAGGTAAAGTGATGACGAGTCCCCTTTGAAGGTATGGTCAATGGCCTTGATAGCCCGCTGATGTTGGATGGACCTGTAAAGTGCCTTGACATCCAGGCTCTCCAATTGATAGTGTTCTTTCCATTCAATAGTTTTGAGTTTGAGAATGACATCGGTAGTGTCCTGAAGGTATGCTCTCAATTTGCTTGCGCTTGGTCTTAAAATGTTATCGAGATACTGTGAGGTGTTTTCCGTTGCCCACCCAATGCCACTTAGGATAGGCCGTCCCTCAGGAATTCCGTCTTAGTCCTTGTGTACTTTGGGTAAAAAATACATGGTGGGAATTACTGGTTCCAAAATGTACAGGAAACATTTCTCTTCATCTGTCAAAAGACCTTTTTTGTGCCAGTCCAGTATTTCCTGCTCCAATATTTGCAAATTTGTTTCTTTGGATCGGTCAAAAGTGTCTTGTAGCAGCCAGGTGTTTCTAAATGTCACCTAGCCATTTCCAAGTAATCTTATCTGTCCATGATGACAACATTGCCCCCTTTATCAGCTTCCTTTATTACTATGGATAAGTCTGATGCTAAATCATGTAAAGCCTTCTTTTCTTGCAGGGACAAATTGTACATCGGGGCCTTTCGAGTTTTCTTCTTCTTGAGTTTGTAGAAGTCCTCTGTTACAGCTTTGTAAAAGGTGTCTATGATGTTGAGGCACAAACTTTGATTTAGGCTTCAGTTCCTTGTTTGGCAGCATGTCAGGTTGTATATTCAGATCTCGAAGGACTTGCGGTATGTCATAATCTTCTGATTCACCAATTGATCTTAGAAGATGTATCTCTTCAATTTCTTTAATCGTGAGGTCACTTTGGTCTACCTGTATTGACTTTTGGTAGTTATTTGGCGCCCTACTTGCAAAAAACTTTTTTAATTTTAGTTTGCGCACAAATTTAAATAAATAGATATGAATATCAATGTCATTGAACCAGGTAGTGGGTGCAAACGAAAGTCCATTATTTAGTAATTCATTTTCAGTTTGAGTCAGTGTTCTCTCAGCTAAATTGATAACAAGATCCTGTCCTATTTGTTCCTGTTGTATTCCTTTGCACTCGCTCGGGTGAATCTTGTCGGCTTGACAGACTGGGCCTACAAAACCATACTGAAATACAACTAGAATGCATATATGTTAGCTTTCTCCATACTTACTGAAAACAGTAAAAATGGTATGCGCTCGTCCTTTAGACATAAACATGCCTATGATCAAGCGATTCAAATAAGGAAGGCCCAATGCAGAAAAGAAAAATACCAGGTGCTAAAAGGAAATTGTCAAAATAAAGGACTCATCCTGAAAAGAATAACACAAAGCTATAAGAATTGGTTAAAAGCCCATAAGGGAATCAGTAGGCAACTGGACATGGAAGCAATGCTCCCAGCCATTGCGTCAAAGTCAAGTGCTTAGATTTGTCCTATACTCAAAATAGGTGCTAATAATTTCTTGATGCCGGTTATGATTAACACTCTACAAGAAGAGACCTAGAAATTACGTTTTGCGACCCTCTTCGCTAAGAGGGCCACATTATCTGATTTTATACTTCCAAGTGACAAGGAAGTCCAAGGATATCCATTTGGATATTCTGATAGAAATTAAGGAGTCAAGCTCCTCCAGATCTCCTGGTCCTGATAATTTATCTAATCAGATGCTGAAAGAATACCTGGAAGAATAGACCAAAATACTCTATCTACTATTCCACCAGATTATTATTAAAGGGCTAATCACTGACTCTTAGAAGTGCTCAATAATTATTCCAATTTTCAAGAAAGGAGACAGAGATAATCCACAAAACTATCACCCAATAGCGCTCCTTGATGTCCTAGGAAAACTATTTGCTCAGTTGTTATTGGAATAACTAATGAAATGGGCCAGAAGGAATCACCATTTTGATTCCTTCCAATCAGGCTTTGTGTCAGGTTTGGTACAACAGCGAATTTATTATCCTTAACGGCAAAACAAAATGAAGCCTCCCACTCGGGATACCCCGTTTATTTACCTTTTATTGATTTTAAGCAAGCGTTTGATTCAATATCTAGAGAATTACTGTGGGAGAAGCTTTTTATTGCAGGATGCACAATATTTATTCTAATCATTATTAGGTAACTATATTCACAAACACAAATTCAAGTCAAATTGAATCAAGAAGGCCTACTAACACCTACTAACATTTCAAATTGAATCAAGAAGGCCTACTAACTCCTCTGCTTTTGGCACGGTCAACCATACCACCCTGCTCAACCGTCTCCGTGACAACCTGGGCATCACCGATCAAGCTCCCTCCCAGGTTCAACTTGGGTCTTTCCTATCTTCTATCTCCCTTTCTACCTGTGGTGTTCCCCAGGGGTCTAACCTCTCGCCCTGGCTTTTCAACCGATACCTGGCAACTCTCGCCTACTGCATTTCCTTGTTCTGCTCTAACTTCCAGTGCTCTGCTGATGACACCCAACTCATTTTCAGGTTTCCTTCAGCCACCTCCTCTCCTACCCTCATCTCTGACTGCCTAACCGCCACCTTTACCATCCTTTCCCTCACTCTCTGTCCGGCCTCCCTTGGCTCTCCTCCTACCCCTACTTACGAGGCCAAGAACCATGGTGTCATCTTTGATTGCATCCTCTCCTTCTCTGCACACATCTCTGACATCTCTAAAAAATCTTCTTACTACACCTCCTCAGTGCTACTCTGCCTTTCCTCTCCTTCCATCAGAAGCTTATTGTCTCCCAAGCTCTGGTTCTCTCTAGGTTGAACTACTATAACAGTCTCTTTCTAAATCTACCTGCCTCCACACTCCGCCCTCTTCAACTAATCCAGAACAGGACTTGCAAGACTTGTCCTTGACCTCAAGCCCTGGGATCATATCTCTCCAGCTCTGAATTCCCTTCATTGGCTCCCAGTGGACACAAGCATTGCATTTAAAACCCTCTGCATTGTCCACAAGGCTTTCTGAGGCCTGAGTCCAAAATACCTTCAACTATCCCTCCGTAAATACCTCCCCTCTGGAGCCCTTCGCTCCACTACCTCTAACTCCCTCAGGGTTAGTCGTTTCTCAAAGAAACGCGCTGGGATAGATCTCTGTCTTCGGCTGAGGCCTCCCTTTGCAACAGCCTCCCTGCCACCTTAAAACTTGAGGAGAACCACCTCCAGTTCTGGAAACCCTCAAGACCTACCTCTTCACTTCTGCCTTTTCTCCTCCTCTCTCCTGCTGATCTGTTTTCTCTCTCGGCACCGTTCACCTGGCCACCCTCTGCACCGTTCACCAGGGCACCCTCTGTCCTCCGGGCACAGGTACCTGCCCACCCTGCCAACCCCCTGCACTGCCTCCTGCCCACCCCCTGCACTAAGGTCTGTATCTTTACTCATGTCGTTCCCCCCCACTCCTCTTCTGCACTATCAGATATACCCTATCTGCTTAACCTAGCACTTGCCACTTGCTGGCTGCACTACCACCTTTAATTATTTATTTATTTTTATTTATTTTCTTCTGTTCTCTCCTCTGTTCCGCACTTTCCACTTTCCCTTCCATTCACTTAACCCTTTTCCCTTTTCCCTGCACTTGCGCGTTTTCAATGTCACTGGGCCTAGTAAGATCGTTGTTTTTGTCCTCCCCTGTACCCCTCTGTTTTGCTTGGTCACGCTCTGAAACACTTGTGTACGAGCACGATATAAATAGAATTTCAATATCAATATCAACAGAACCGATACTAACTTAATGTGGGCTAAAGCAAGGGTGTATAGGGTGTATTTTGGCCCCTGCCCTTTTAACCTTTTAATAAAGGACTTGGGAATGCACTTTAGTAAAGTACACTCTTTCCCACTGAAAGTGGGTAACATCTTCATATCATGGTTATTGTACGCAGACGACCTAGTACTGCTAGGTAAAACTCAAATAGACCTACAGAGGAAGTTAAAAGCACTGATGGAATATGCATTGTCTAACTCCCTAACTAATAACGCTGAAAAGTCTAATATTTTAGTACTTTCTGACAAAAAGTCCTATAAATACACGTCCTTTAGGTAGATGATTGGTTCGCAAGCACTCAGGTTCACCCCCGACTGTAAATACCTTAGTATAAATATAAAAAATAACCATCGAGAAAACCCCTTTAAATTAGAACTTAAGAGGAAAATGGAAATTATGGGAGCACTGGCCTCATTGATCCACAAGAAATATTGGTCATTTTCCTGTCTTCCAATTACTACTTTGTATAAACAGAAAGTTCTTCCAACCATTATCTATGGGGTAGAAACAAAATGAATTAGCCATAGACCAGACTGGAGCAGATTGGAGGGACTATACTGGAAGAAGATGCTTGAATTGCCCAATTGCCCAAGAGCCTGCCAATCCAAATCATTTGTTTTGAATTAGGGCTTCTCTCCATCAAGGCTTGTGTAGATTGGCGTACACAAGCACTCTACAGAAAATGTATAATAAATGAGGCAATGGGGTCGAACATGCTAGCTATTGTAGCCCAAATTTAAAGAAAACAGCAGGCCTCCTCCTTAAAACCTTGCATGGAGTACTGCCTGGACTCAATGGCAAGGGCTGACATAGACAGGGTGGTGCTATTGACTAACCCTGATTGGGCAAAGGAAAAATTGTGGAACTACGATTGGAGATCAACGTCGGAAGAGTGAAACAAGTATAAATTGTTTAAACAGGGATCTTTTTTTTTTATTAAACCCCTTTATGAAATTTCGTTACACTTGAAGAAATGTCCTGAAAAGAAGTACTGCAATCTATTGCTCAGATTTTGCTTGAACTTATGGCTGACAAAAGAGGTTATGAGGACGTGCTCCCAGGGACCACTGATGGACAAAGTCTGCAGATTTTGCCAAGATATCAAGGTAGTAGAGAGCTTAAAACATAATGTAGTGTTCTGCCCTATGCTAATAGCTCAGAGAAAAACAATTTTAGGATCCTAACACAGGAAGACCTTTGGCTGATGATTTTTAACGGTCGACATGTCTCACTAAACTTAGGGGTAATTCATTGTTTGCACTTTTTAAAAATGTTACTGACTGCTTTTATAAAGTAATTTATATATGTTTTTTTCTTTAAACCCTGACTGTGATTATGGCTCTTACAGGTAATGTCTATATAATATGGATATTTCCTTGTGGAAACAGGAATGTTATCAATCTACTGCTTTTAATATTATTATTATATCACGTACTATCTCATATATTATTGATATGTCAGCCTAGCACATTGTCCTTTTTATCCACACTATTTTTAACTATGAGTTGTTAATCCGTACTTTTCTATGGAAAATGTATTAATTCAATGTTGTTTAGGGCAAACATGAATTTGAAACTATTGTCATGAATTCATGTGAAAATGTTCTTGTGTTGTTTTTGAAAGGCTGATATTTACAGCCAAAACAAATAAATAAAATAAAAAAATGAATGAATTCATGCATTTGGGGTTTGGAGAACAGGACTCTTGTGGGGGGGCAGTTGGTGAAGCAATAGTCAGGGCACGCTTTAAAAAAATGTTTTGTGGCCTCTCATTTTTACTGGGAACTAGAGGTAAAGTAAACATAAGTGTTATTAGGTGGCAATACGGTCCTACTTTGATGCAGTCAGTCTGCCCATATATCTGTAGAGTGGCATGGCATTTCGCACTGGTAATCAAGAGTAAAGCAAACATGATAAGTGTTATTATGCAGCAGGACTTGGTTGTGTAAGTCATGATCTATTTTCTTACTGCAGCATGGCAATTTTTAATGGGCACCAAGAGTAAAGCAAACATGGTAAGTATTATTATGTGGTCAGACTTACATACTATGATGAAATCAATCTGGCAATGTATTCTTACTGTGGCATTTCATTTTGGACTATGAATCAAGATGAAAGCAAACATAAGTGTTATTGCATGGCTTGACTGGCCGACTACTTCAGTCAGTATGGACATGACTTCTTATTGTAACATAGCATTTTTAAAATGTTATTTTTATTGTTATTTTTTGATACAAAGATGCAACCTTTAATAAATTACAATTGATAAGATACATCAATCCAAAAGTTACAATAATTAAAATTCGTTTGCATGCATTTTCAGTTTTCAATGTTAAGAATAAAATAAAGTAATCAAAACATTAGACATTACACATAATAACAACAAAAACCTTCTTTACATATAGAAAATAAATCATAAAATTAATGCTAAATCGAAAAGTGCAGAATCTAAAATCTAAGCAGTGCTGTCTAAAGCACACTCTTCAAATGTTAGCACTTTAATGAATCCTGTCACTGCAACTACCATGGAAGATGTGCGTCTGGCCAAACAGGAAATCCATACCTGATTATCTTCATCAGCCGATTTAAATTCGTGAAGTTTTTCTAAATATACACAGCACACACTTCATAGGTCCACACAGCCCATCAGCTAATGTTTTAATATCTCAAAACCTGACTTGCAATATCGACAAAGCGCCTGATCAGAGGCCATAATACCATATCGTACCAGTATTTGATTTGACAGAGTTTCGTTCCAACGAACACGAAGAAAAGTCAACCGAGTTAATCTGTCCGGGTACATTCTCAAAAAAGGGGCTGGGGTTCCTAATTTGTGGTTTTCTCCCTCCAAATGAGACAGTGAGGTGTAAGAGTGTGGAGATTCCTGCATGCTGATCCAATCATACCGATATAAAGCAAGTTTCACTTTTGCAGGTAATTACATCAATTCTCCCCGTCTTCTCCAACCATGACTCCAGTTGTGGCAGCAGGATTGATGCAAACACCTTGCTGTCAGCATCCAGAATTGCGATTGCTCCATAGCTCAAAGGGCTAGCACAATCTCCTCTTTTATAAATGAGGACTACATAAGCCACTGACCACGAAGATGGGTACACTCTTGTTTGTACGATGTTGCCAAAAAGAGATGACAAAACATCCGCCCATACAGCTGGATCCCCCTTAAAAAGGTAATTGGACAGGCCATTCGGCCCAGGAGCTCTTGAAACACTTAGGGGTCGATTCATGGAGCAAACGTGTGCCGAAAATCCCAGCGCAAGCAGGCGTAAGGTAGCGCAAGCGCGAGAAACGCAGTGCACTCGCACGTGTGCGATTCAAGGAAGACGCTGCGCGTGTTTCCCGCTGTCCGTGCGCCCAATCCTGCCATGGCGCACGCAGGCACACACGGCGTGCGCTACGCGCACTGCAAAAGCGCACATAGCGCGGCACACACAACCAAAGTGGGCGGAACAGTGGGCGTAACACGCGGAATGGGGAATAACGCGTGAAAAAGAAGGCGTAACTGGGAAAGAACTGCAGGAAACTACACGGAACGCCCACATGCACACCAACAACCCGTATTCATGGATTCGAATACGGGAAACTCGCGCACGGCAAAAGACGCACACAGGCATCAACGCGTCCGCCACACGAAGGCAGGCGGAAGCGTCCCCGCGCACAGTATAAAAGTGCGCGCAAACAACAAACACGTATATACAGCTACGATTAATGCCCCATTTGTCGCAGCACTGATCGTGGGACACCGCAGGAGGAGGAGAATAGCCAGGGCACGCATTTTCGCACCACGGACAAGCCTTTTTGGGATGCCTGACGACCAGGTCTACGGCAGGTATAGGTTTCCACCCCACATCATCCTAGACCTGGTCAGGGAGTGGGAAGATGACCTTACATCCCCCACCCTTTGCTCCCAAGCATTGAGCCCCTTGGAGAAGCTGCTCAATGTCCTGCATTTTGTGGCCACTGGGTCATTTCAGCGGACTACTGCCATAGTGGGGGTGGTCTCACAGGCCACGCAGTCACGCTGCCTACACCAGGTACTGGCAATCATGACAACCCGCCCCTCAGTCCGCAGGCACATATACATGCCCAGAACACCCGCAGAAAGGCAGGGCGTTGTCCTGGATTTTTTCAGGTTGGCACACTTCCCCAAAGTGCTCGGTGCCATAGATTGCACCCATGTGGCCCTACGTCCACCTAGGGCCACTGAGCACATCTACCGAAACCGCAAGCACTGGCATTCCATCAATGTCCAGGTGGTATGCGATGCAAAGGAATCATCACCTCTGTCTATGCAAACTACCCTGGCTCCACCCATGACAGTTTCATATACAGAATGTCCGCCCTGAGCCGGGCCCTGGAAGCTGGGCAGCATGGCGACACCTGGCTCCTAGGTGAGTACAAATGCCCTTGCACATGCATGCATGTCACACACACCCACACAAATAAACAAACCCCAATAATCACAACCATTTACACCTCCCCAGGGGACAGTGCCTACCCTCTGAGCAACCACATGATGACGCCAATCCGGAACCCCACCACACCACCCCAGGTAAGATACAACGCCGCCCATATTGCAACCAGGGCCATAGTGGAGCGCACATTCGGAGTGCTCAAGTCACGTTTCCGCTCCCTTGACCGCTCTGGCGGGCAGCTACTCTATGCACCACCAGTAGTGTGCAGGATCATTGTGGCAGCATGTGTCCTGCACATTGCTGCAACACGGCAGGGCGTCCCGGTGGACATGGTGGTGCCGCCACATCGCCAACCACAGGCACAGGCGCTGCCCATGGGAGGGGACAGGGCACGTGGTGAGGAAGCCCGGACCCAGCTTGTGGCCACATTTTTCACCTAAACTCCCATCCCTGCGGAGGGCACACAGGCCTGGCACATACCAGGTGACAATCGATGATGACAAAGAGACAGTCAACGGTCACAACCCTACCACCCTGAGATAGTTGCCATGGAAGTGCCACATTGTCTGCATCCCTAGCTACTTAAACACAAGCTATCATGTGTGACCAAAAGGCACACATATGACATGACATAATATGGCCTATACACAAGTATTTCAAGGTGCGATGAGGCAGGGAGGGGGGAACAAGGGAAGACAGAGAACGGTACTACTAGGCCAGGTGTCATTTAGATTGTGCAGGGGTAGGGGGAAGGGAAAAGTGCAAGGGGAAGGGGAGGGGGGGAGTGCAGTACAGGGTAAGTAGACCAAAAAACAAATACATAGGCCAGCTGGTGGCAACTGCAAAGGTAAGTGCAGACAAGTGCTGGGAAGGGGGTTTGTAGGGATAGAGAGACAGTACCACAGTGCAGGGGTTGCCAGGGAGGCAGTGCAAGTGGAGAGTGGCTGGGCCAGGGACCGAGGTCGGTGAGAGTGGCCCAGTTGCAGATCCAGTGCAGTTCCAGTGAGGAATTTAGCAAGGGAGAGGCAGAGAGAAAGCAGAAGCAAAGAGGAAGGTCTTGAGGTGCTTCCCGAACCGAGATGGTTCTCCTCAAGTTCCAGTGAGGCAGGAAGGCTGTTCCAGAGGGAGGGCCCTGCCGCGGAGAGAGATCTACCCCCAGCTAGTTGCTTTGAGAAGCGGATGACCCTGACATGCAAGGTGTGAATCACACACACCTGCAAAACAGGCCATGGCCATCACTCTTATGTCACTAAAACCCTCCCAAACCACAACATGACATGGCAAGCAATACCCATACACCAACACAGTAACAATAAGGTACACATTGCCATGTCCAAAATGTACAGTGGCATCAGACAATGATGCCTGACCTGGAATCAGATGAAATGACTGACCAACAACCTCCCACCCAAAATAAGTCATTTCCAAATGCATTACAAGAGTTGTAGACGTAACATAACAATGAATGCCTGTCTACATGCACATTGTGCATTGCAAAATCAACACTGCAGCTTCTGTGTGCTGTGTCCTACTCCTGCAACACACTGCCCAGCGCACAGCACAGTGAAAAGCCATTGTGTGTGATGCACACCCTGAGCATCACATCTAAGCGACAGACCACATCAAAAAGCAAATTAGGCATGTACAGGATCCATAATTGGTCACAGAACATGTGCTGCAGGGACACAGTGGGCACCAGAAGGCAAACAGTGTACACGCGGATATGCAAGGGTGGTTGTACATGTAGTGCATCAGAGTGCAAGTGTGTGGGTCAGCAAGGACATGCACTCAACATATGCATGTGCAATCAAGTGACCATCAGTGTTCTCTACACATCACATGTGAACATTCACCATGTGTACACCCCAGCATGTCAAACCACAACTATCCCCTTGCACCTGAAAGGTAAACACAACACATGAACAGGCATTGATCAGCAGAACACAACATGTGCATAGGATACCACCATTACAATGTCAGGGTTCCCATCACACTGCAGGGCAAGGCAACTATCAACAACAACCCCCCCCCCCCCTCACAAATGACCATGACCCACTGAACAACTGCACCTGGGTCATGGAGCCTTCAACCCCCAATTACACCTGGCCACAGGATCACCTTGCCCCTTCTTCACCATCTCCCACCTTGTGTGTAAAAAGGTGCCTGCACCCTCAGAATCCACACTCATTTCCAAAATCACAAAATCCAAGCCAGAAAAACGAACCAGAACACCCTCCAGTAGATGACTTGACGTAGCAGTACCTCACAAAGGCCAAGTACTACCACAATGATGCAACAACCAAGGTAGCACAGTAAAACAATGTCACAACAGGATGTGAACCATGTGTGGTACATAACATAGAATGATGCACCATGAACGGATGTGTACTGTCACAGGTCCCGTGTACAGGCGCGGGAGTGTCACGAAACAACCACCCCCACTGTGTCCCGGATGCCTGCAAGGTCAAACTCACACAGGCCCCTGAGACCCTGGTGGGGAAGGAGGGTCAGGGATATGCAGTCGGGACAGGTGTTGGCACACTGGATAACTGGAATGAGTGGCAGGAGAGGGGAGGAGGAATGAAACATGAAAGTAGGGAATGCACGAAAATGTACTACCTGCATGAACACATACATAATCCAAACAAACTTGGACATCATTGTCATGGCCTTCTGTAGTCCAGGCTTAGGAGTGGCACGAACCAACCACCCCCTCTAGGGTTTTGGCGCCTGCAAGTTTGGGGCTTACACAGGCATCCGCAACCCCAAGGGGAAAGAGGGTTAGGGAACGTTGCTTGGATAGGTACGGGAAACAGGAACACCGGGTAGAGGGTACAGGGTTCAAAATTGCATAGGATTCCGGGTGATTAGGGGGAAAAAAACATACCAAATTGAATTACACATTCATCCATGCATTAGTGCACCCCCCAGCAAGCCTATGCAGAGCAGTTTGAAAGAAAAACAACAAGACACTTAGCTCTGGTTTTGAGTGCTGGCCTCCGGCCTGCACACTCTCAGGTCCGGTTACAGGAGCACTGCAATGCTGCAAAGAGAGCCACAGTCAACAACCTGTACGTGCCAATTACACAAAAACAGACCACCAAACATGCCCCATAGCAACAAACTACTCTACAAACAGACAATCTGGTGTAGATGCTTTGTACCCATATATAACATTACCCCTGTGATGGGTCATACACAGTCAATGCAGTAAGTCAGCCGCCGGTGGGTGTGTGGCAAATGGAACACCAATGTGTCACAATTCACACAACATGTAATGTTCCCTGGGTAAGCAGACATACCCATATAGCAAGCCATGACTTCAGAGCAAGTTGTGTACAACCATGACCGAAACAAAGTTGGCAGTGCATTTATCAAAATGTACATGGAAATGAAATGCAGTGCACCCGAGTATGTCCCTTGCTGTATGTCCCTGTGAGCTGCCCCTTTCCATGTCTCGGAAGGCTACATGGTTGATACAAGTGCCTCAATGGACCTTGGTGTACTGGAGGGTATGTGCCACTGCCCCTGCAGGTGTCCCAGACAACCTTACAATCAACAGCCATCAGTCCACCAACACATCTGAGCTGCATTGTGTGCTTCAACACCAATATTTGTCCAAGCTCACCCTCAGTGCTGTGACTAAGCCTGCATGTGCAACTTGCCTGGTGCAAGCTTTGCTGTGTTGTGGCCCCCCTGTGCTGCTCACCTTGCCTGGAGTTCCTTGGAACACGTCAGCAGTTCTCGGATGTAGGTCTACAATCCCTGTGCCTCTGCTTGTGCACACATGTGCATGTGGGCACCAACAAACGTGTCCAGAATTCAGACGTCCAATGGGCCATGTCTGCTGGCAAAAGTGCTCTGGAGGCTCATCCCCGTGCAGAAAGGGCATGAAACACATGATTAATGCTTCAAAGTCATCTGTGTGTGTCTCTTCAGGCATCTCATTACTTGACCATGTCAGAGAGTCACATCAGAAATCACACCATCAGTACGTCTTTCACATCCAAAGTGTGGAACACTATCTACGGCATGAATTGCAACAAGCACGTGTACAGTAAAGATAAGAAAAATACTACACAATGCATAGCAATGAATGTACACATTAATCACGAAACACCCCATCTAGCAAAAGCTGAACAGTGGACAATAACACCAAAATCATCCCCACTAGGGGTGTAAACACAAGTCACACAGCACCAGACATGCTACAGATATGACAGTCCAAAGCCCTTGTGTAAAAGGTTGTGACACCGAATCATCCTTGCGAGCCCATGGATAAGGGAGGCAGGAGTGGCATATGTGAGTCAAGGACCCCAAGCAGCAAACACATACACAAGACAAGCCTGAAGGGCCCAGCTGGCACAGACAGTGGATGCCTTCAAAAGCCACAAAGCACCGCACCGTCACATGAAAGCACAATAGACAAGCAATTTTAAACTATATTAACTAATTACACTAACTATGGAAAACCTACATTACCTAATTAAACTAACTATCAAACAGAAACTTAACTAACTAAACTAAAAGAAAAATCAAAAATGGCCACATACGACCCGGGGGGAAGGGAGGCACCCAGGAGGGGGGAGGTACAGGGTGCTGCTCAACATCCACATGCGATGATGCTGAGCCAAAAAAAAAAACCTCCATGGGCTCAACGCCTGCACAGCCCGACCTATGTGGGAGATAGATGGTCGTCCGAGTCTGGCTCATCCTGTAAAGGAGGACGTGGCACAGTAGCCTGGCCACGCCTAGCCGCAGCTTGCCCCTCGTCGGCAGCAAGTCTGCCGGACGGGTGAGCCTGGTTCTGTGTGGCGATGTGACGTAGGTCTGCATGCAGAACCTCACGTGATACACGTGGTTCCTCTTGCAAGGTAGCACGTGTAACACGGAGTTCCTCCTGCAAGGCCTGGTTTGACAACCGCTGTACCTCCCGGCAAGCCTGTAGCTCAGCCGAGATGGTACGCTCAAGCTGTGCTAACCTCTCCTCTGCCCGCTGCCTCTGGGACATCATAAGGACACCCAGAGTGGATTTGAGGGAAGCATACTCCTCCCTCAGGGCATCCATGTGCGCCTCTGCGTGAGCAGCAATTGCTTGACGCAGAGACGACATTTCAGCCTGGCGTGCCCTGTCTGAGGCCGCCATGCCCAGCCTGAGCGAGCGGGCCGTGGACAGTGCCGCCTGCTGCTGGAGAAGCACCTGCCTAGCAGGGGGGAGCACAGATCGGGCCACACGCTCCATGCTCTCAGCGATGTTCTCCATTGCTGCCCCCTGCCGTTCGGAATTGGCAGTCATGTCTTGCTCCCACTCAGTATACTGCGGTTGCGCGCGGCGACCGCGTTGCCGGGCTTGACCCCTCCGGGACCCAAGGACTGGGGGTCCTCGCTATGTTGGCACCGACCGCGTCTGCACGACTACATGCCCCCGTCGACGTGATGTCCCAGGCACATCAGTGACTGGTGTGGAGGGTGACCCTGCGTCCCGATCCACCACGGGCGGAGGAACCAAGACTGTCTGATCCCTTAGCGCAGGTGTCGCGAACAGAGGAGTGTCCACATCAGAATCACTCACCCCTGACACATGGACTTGATGCTCATCCAACTCAACATGGACGTCAGAGTCGTCATCAAGGCTGGACTCATAGGCAGCCAGAGACAAGATGGACTGTAGCACTTGGGGGTTTTCGTGGTCTACCACCCTACGACCCCCACTAGTGCCGGGGTGATGTAGTGGTAACAACCCTGTGTCTGGCATGACAACACCATCCTCCGCCTCCATTGCGTCATCACCTGAAAAATAGAGAGAAAAAAGGTCACTACACATGTCAGAAGCACACAACACACACACACACCGACAGCAAACGCATCAGGCAGACATGTGACACACAACATATAACCTGGCATGCATGCTGGGTCAACTTTGAATTGCTTCTGTGATCAGACCTGTTGAAAGGTGGCAGTTTCCATGGAAGTGGGTCTATGCAGTGCAGAAAATGTGTACGCCAATCACTACCTACATGTACAAGGACTCCATGGTGTGTGCCAGGAAATGTGAAGGCAGTGCAATGTCAAATTCAGACATCACGTGCATTGTGCATTCAATGTGTACCATATCTAGAAGCCAAGCACCCCTCCACCCCAGTACCAAAGCAGGGATGCCTAGCATGGTATCAAAAGGCTGACCATATACCTGTGTATTGACAGGCAGTGTTGACTGGCATCAACAGCTTAATGTGATTCAAGTGACAACACTGCAAATGATGCTGGGACAGTAAGCAGGGCACATGATGAAAACTCTGGATGCCGCCCATGTGTGAAGAAGACACAACAACAGTTGGACAGAGTCATTGGCCATTGAACAGGCTGAGGCCTGTGAGCCACACAGATTGTCAGACCCTAAACATGTGTGCAACGCAGGACTGAGCCACAGTTGACATGGGAAGGCTGATGAGATGCCAGGCAATGTATGTAACCAAGGACTTGTATTACAGTGATCATCCAGTCAAGGACACATAGGGGCATGCGTGCAATGCACATGGAGCATGAATGGGCACTCATGTCCCTGCGGGACATCTGACCTATGCACAGTACAAGTGAGATACCCTGCATCAAGTACTAAGGCTGTACCACACGGCATATGTCTGGCAGATTCTACGCTGGAAGTTAGCATCTACACAGGACGCATGAACAAGAAAGTACACATTGGCAAGATTGAAGCAGAACAGTGCAAAGGTGGAACTGGGGCGCAGAGTGGCGGAGGAGGGGCGAGGGAGCATGCCTACATGGAGTCCCCACATGCAGGCAGAGGAGACATGCATCACGGAAGCATTGCATTACTTACACATCAGAACCATGTACACGTCACATGTAGTGGCAATCATGCACAACACATCCCACAAGTGAAACACACACGTCCTCAACAAACACGCATCAACACTCACTGGACTGGGCATCAAAGTCCAGCATCTCTCCCACTCCTTCGACCAATTCAGGTGGTATGAACTCCGCAACGAGTGCCTCATGTGGAGTGAGCACTTCCTCCTCTGGTGCAGGCCCACCGCCAGTCACGAGAGTCAAGTTGTAATTAGAGGCACGCTTAGCCTTAGTGCTGCGTTTGATGTCATTCCAACGCTTTTTGCACTCTTGCGCGGTGCGCACATCATGGCTGAATGAACTGACATGTTCCGCAACATGCTTCCAGTGGGTGTCACGTTGGGCAGCCGTAGTCTGACTATTGGCACCCACTAGCATGTCACGGCTGTGGCCCCGCACGTAGTCCACGAGGAAGTCCAGTTCCTGCTTGCAGAAAGGATTCTTCCTCGACGTGCAGGAGGTCGTGGCTGTGTGTGGGGTCCCAGCCTGTGCTGCAGGTGCAACCTTCCTCCTCTTGGACTGTGGCGCAGACCCTGGCTGGCTAATGCCGCCCTGACCAGTATGGCCAGTGGGTTCGGTGGATTGAGCCGAGGGAGTGGCAGGTGGAGGGACAACCAAAGGCCTGACTTGTGTCAGTGGCAGCGAGGTGCCCTCTAATGGAACCTGCGCAGCAACATCAGCTGTGGCAGGGTCATTGACCGCAACAGTCCTGGTTGGCAGACTCACAACCGGGGTGTTGTTGGGTGCATCTGCCCCTGCACTTGCCAACACCCGGCTGTTCGGGGCAGCAGATGACATGACTGCCCCAGGGACACGTGTCTTGGTCTGAGCAGCCCGGCCTGCCCCTATGGTTTCCCTCCTGGCCTGTTGGAGATCTACCAAGGGCTCCTCAAGTGCCAACGCGGCCTGCGCTGGCAGACCCTGAGCCTGGGTGGCGGTGTCCACAGCTGCACCTGCAGCTACCACTACCCTTGGGCCCGTGGCAGTCGATGGAACAGACTGCCGGGTCACACGGGCGCCAGTGCCAGATGCAGAAGCTGCATCCCCCGGAACCACAGGGGGTGGTGGCATGACTGCACCGACACATGGCACAACATTGTGCTCAAGTGGCGCACCCCTGCCTCTTCCCCCTCTGTGGCCGCCCTGGACACCCTGGAGTCCCCCTACTCCCTGGTCACCACGGCCACGTCCCTGACCACGCCCGCCTCGAGGAGGACGCCCAGCTGAGGCGCCCCTCACCTTTGGTGGCCTACCAACCATGGCACAGATGTAGTAGTGCCGGCACAGATGGAGTGGTGCCAATGGGAGGTGTACACCACAATTGACCCTCACCTTTGGTGGCCTCCCAACCATGGCACAGATGTAGTAGTGCCGGCACAGATGGAGTGGTGCCAATGGGAGGTGTACACCACAATTGACCTGGGAAATTGGGGTGAAGGGGGTGGAAAGCAAGATGTTAACAGCCCCCCTGCACCTGCAAGGCTGTATGTGACCCCGGTGATGTAGTGACGGGTCACGCAACGCTCAGGCACCCCAAAACTGCAGTAAAACCGTGCACGCAACCCTGCAGCCTATGTGCGTGGATTCAACCTCCCGCAGTACGCGGTGGCACCCAGTAACACGAATAACGCGTACGCGTGGGACACGCTGGCTACTATGACATCGAAAATGGGTGCGATACACAGGGGCACCCGCAGTGGGAAAAAGAGCTTGTGCGACTCACCGTCTGACTAGCGCGATGCAGAAAAACAAGCGTAGCCAATACCCCCGCCAAAAGAAGAGATACGTCCTTGATAGCTGTGAAGTTTTGATGGCGCGCAAAACAACAGGAAGCAGCAACACACGTCGGTCTCCACGAAAGGCACCTACAGCGAACTGCTGGGCCCGCTCACCTTTAACCCGTGCTGAGGGAAACGCCCGCGCGCGTCACGTCACTTACGCGCATGGCCCCTTTCCTCGGATTACATGCGGACGTGCAGTTTTTCACGCGCGCTGAAATGCCCATGCACGCCTGCGCGCGTCACGTCACAGGGGCGCTTGCGCTTGAGGGGCCTTCTGTCCAATGAAATTGCGTATGCGTGCAGAAGCGCTTACGCGCTAAGGGCCTTTCCCCGAATTACACGCTGACGTGCAGAATTTTCATGTGCCAAATCACTCCATATCAAGCTGGCCACGCGTAAGCACAATTAAGACCACGCTCCTGCCCAGAAGGCCGAATTACTGCCCCCCAGAGCCCCGAGCACGCTCCCACCTGCCATCTGCTGCTGCCTGACTGCCTGCTGCCCACGTGCCCTGCCATTTGCTGCCTGCACATCAGCCAGGGGTGCTGTTGCTGTGACCACCCCTGCTGGAACCGAAGAGTCCCGACTGGGATTCCATTGCTCCACAGCCCAGCCCCAGGACCCAGTTGCCCACCCACTCCTGCCTCTGGGGTTGTCATGTCGGGCACTGCAACATCTGGCACCACTGACCACCCCTGGCCAGAGAGGCAGAGGGGCACCAGCTTCAGTGCCAGGGAAGTTGGTGTCCTGGTGGAGCAAGTCCTGGGGCAGTATGATGCCCTCTTCGGAAGTGTGCGCGCCGACAAGGAAGGACGGACTCGGATCTGGACGGACATCGTGACTGCCATCAACGCGGAGGGGGTGGCAGTTTGCGACTTCCAACATGTCAAGAAGCGCTGGGAGGACTTCAGGTCCAGGACCCTGAACAAGGCCCGGCGCCTCTTGAAGGCAGCGGATGCTAAGGGGCGCCGGGGCCACTTGTCGGAAGATCAGATGAGGGTCCTTGAACGCATATCCCCAGCGCTCCACATCCAGGTCCTTGAGAGGCAGACCCGTCTGGAGTCGAGCGGTAAGTGTACATGCATCCTGATTGTGAGCTGTGCGTGTGGTGATGTTTCAGTAGTGTGCAGGTTGCACATCTGTTTGTATGGGGTCGAGTATGGGTGGGGGTGTACAGGGCTGTGAGGCTAACACATGCGAGGGCTGTAATGTGTGAGACATGGATGGTGCTTGTGTGTGTAGGCTTGCATGCCAAATGCAGTTGTGTGGGCACACATGTTTGGATGAATGTGTATGTAAGTAGACATGTTCGTGATGTCACGCATGTATGTTGTTTTCAGCTGCATGTATCAGCACTGTGTACATGTGCATTTGTGTGTATTTGACAATGGTGCAACAGTGATGCAACATGGATGCATGTGACAGCGGGATGTGGAAGCCTGATTGGCAGATGTGACATGGATGCCCATCTGAACACTGCGACACTTGGCAGAGGTGTACACATGCATGCAAGTGTGGTGGTGTGTGTACATGTGTAGTGCACTTCCTGTGTTGCATGTGATGTCTGGCTCAGCTTTGCCTGCTCATGCTGTTGTATGTGTATGGATGGTGCTGGCAGTTGCGATATGGCTGTGGTATGGCTCATGTGTGCGAGTTGAAATGACATGTGTGTTGGGGATTGTGATGGCATGTCTGAGGTTTGCCAATGCCACTCATGTACAACTGTCCTGTGTGTATGTGTCCATTGTACAGTGCCCTGATGCCTGTGTTTTATTTCTCCCTGTCTGCAGCGTTAACTGATGAAGAGGGCGGAGAAGGTGCTGTGGAGCACAGCGGCGGGGATCCCACCGCCAGCTGGAGACGCAAGGCCCAGCTCCCCTCCCAGGTTGTGATCTCGTCGGGGAGTGAGGAGTCCGGTGCCGCGTCCCAGGCTGCAGCTGCCGGGGGGAGGTCCAAGAGGCGGAGGTTGGAGTTGGACTCCTCGGCATCAGAAGGGGCAGCTGGGACCCCACAGGGCCCAACGGGGGAAGATGGCACAGAGTCATCCAGGTTGGTGGGTGGTTTGGTGGAGGAGGAGGCCGTGCAAGCAACAGAGATGGGGTCTGGAGGTGGGGATTCCACTGGTGCTAGTGGTGCAGTGCAGGACCAGGGACAGGAGGCAGCACAGGCTGCCGCGGAGGTGCCTGTGTGCAATCCTGTCCCTGATCCTGTCCCTGCATCATCTTGCACCAGCAGGGATGCCTACATCCAGACCCGTTTTCAGGCAGGGGATGAGCTCACGACAACTGGCCTTCCTCTGCCTGCGGACGTGGCTATCCGGGTCCGGGTTGAGCCTGTCCTGACTGGTGTGGCGTTGCGTCAACGGGCCATGCGAGGTGACCTGCAGTCTTTTCATGAGGAGACTGCACGTCATCTCGAATGGCTCGTTGACCGTGTCGGCCTACTGGGACAGGTCACCCAGGCCGGATTCCTCCGTTTGATGGGGCTTGCTATGACCCCCTCCTCAACTGAACCCCCTATGCACCAGTCGTCCTCCGTGCCATCTTCCCACCCATCAGTCACCTGGGTGCTCTGTGGAGCTGCCTCTGACGGTGCGGCCAGGCTGGTGGAGGAGGCATCCCTGCCACAGTCGGGAGTCGGACGTCCAGCAGGGGTGGCCACATCAACGACTGCACCCCAGCCAGCGGAGGATGTGCAGGCAGCAGGAGGCAGTGCACGGGCAGAGGCACAGCAGCAGCAGCAACGTGGTGGGAGCCATGAAGGCTCGGGCCTTCGACATCGGAGGGGCAGTCATCGGCCGGAGGGCAGGAGGACCCAGGACAGAAAGTGTCTTCCGTGTGGCAGCGGTTGGGCCACGCCATAGATGCGGAGCGGCAGCGGGCGGAAGAGGCCCGGCTCACGATGGTCAGGGCGGAGAACTCCATGCGGAGGGCCCTGAGGCGGGCCGAGTGCCTCGAGGCAATCCGCAGGGGGTTGGAGGTGGACACGTCGACAGCCCTGCGGACCCTCGGGCCATGGAGGAGGACCGCCTCCGGGACATTGAGCAGGAGTTCGATGATGCCCTGGCCCGGGACATCCAAAAGTGAGCCGTCGGACTAGCCCGCTGCCCTTGTACATAGTTCTGTAGTTAGTGTTAGGTTTCCTTTGGTTTTGCATTTTTTTTGGACCTTTTGGACAATGGGCCACATTTTTGTATATAGTTTTTTTTTATTAGGTAGTGTTCTTAGATAGGTTTCATTTCTTCTGTTGGGATCATGGACCCTGGCTTGTTCATCTGTACATAGTTGACTGTTGGATTTTCTTTTTTTTTACAATTTACCCATGGAGCAATGGCTTTCAATTATAATTTTCCATTGGATTTTCTTTTGTGGACTGTGACTTTGGACACCATTCCTTTGGATTATGATTTTTGGTTTTGCATTTTTTCACGGACATGCGTCTTTTTATTTTTTTACATTCCCATTTCTGTTTGTTTATTTTTGATTCAATTTATGTTTCCTTTAATACATATTTTTGTTCAAACTTCAATGTGTAGTATCATCTCATTGGTTTCATGCATATCATGATATGGGTTTTGAGATTCACTGACACTCATTGGGTGTATTTGAGGGACATGTGTTCGTTTCCAAACTTGCAATTGGGGTTCTATCATGTTATTGCCATTTCTAAGTGGGTGGATGCAATACTCGGGTGGGTGTTTTGCATTTGGAGGCTGACCATAGGGACCAGGGATCTAGATTGTGATGACATGTTGGCTGGGGAACATGAGTTGGGGCCTGGTGGAGGGTGCCCCACAGTGCTGGGGGGTGGGGGTGATGGGAGACATGAGTGGGGGCCTGGTGGAGGGTGCACCACAGTGCTGGGGCGTGGGGGTGCAGGGGGACATGAGTTGGACATGAGTGGGGGCCTGCTGGCAGGTGGCCCACAGTGCTGGGGGGTGGGGGTGCAGGGGAACATGAGTTGGGGCCTGGTGGAGGGTGCACCACAGTGCTGGGGGGTGGGGGTGCAGGGGAACATGAGTTGGACATGAGTTGGGGTCTGGTGGAGGGTGCACCACAGTGCTGGGGGGTGGGGGTGATGGGAGACATGAGTGGGGGCCTGGAGGAGGGTGCCCCACAGTGCTGGGGGGTGGGGGTGCAGGGGGACATGAGTTGGACATGAGTGGGGGCCTGCTGGCAGGTGCCCCACAGTGCTGGGGGGTGGGGGTGCAGGGGAACATGAGTTGGGGCCTGGTGGAGGGTGCACCACAGTGCTGGGGGGTGGGGGTGATGGGAGACATGAGTGGGGGCCTGGTGGAGGGTGCACCACAGTGCTGGGGGGTGGGGGTGCAGGGGAACATGAGTTGGACATGAGTTGGGGCCTGGTGGAGGGTGCCCCACAGTGCTGGGGGGTGGGGGTGATGGGAGACATGAGTTGGGGCCTGGTGGAGGGTGCACCACAGTGCTGGGGGGTGTGGGTGATGGGAGACATGAGTGGGGGCCTGGTGGAGGGTGCACCACAGTGCTTGGGGATGGGGGTGCAGGGGAACATGAGTTGGACATGAGTGGGGGCCTGCTGGCAGGTGCCCCACAGTGCTGGGGGTTGGGGGTGCAGGGGAACATGAGTTGGGGCCTGGTGGAGGGTGCCCCACAGTGCTGGGGGTGGGGGTGATGGGAGACATGAGTGGGGGCCTGGTGGAGGGTGCACCACAGTGCTGGGGGGTGGGGGTGCAGGGGGACATGAGTTGGACATGATGGGGGCCTGCTGGCAGGTGCCCCACAGTGCTGGGGGGTGGGGGTGCAGGGGGACATGAGTTGGACATGAGTGGGGACCTGCTGGCAGGTGCCCCACAGTGCTGGGGGGTGGGGGTGCAGGGGAACATGAGTTGGGGCCTGGTGGAGGGTGCACCACAGTGCTGGGGGGTGGGGGAGCAGGGGAACATGAGTTGGACATGAGTTGGGGCCTGGTCGAGGGTGCACCACAGTGCTGGGGGTGGGGGTGATGGGAGACATGAGTGGGGGCCTGGTGGAGGGTGCCCCACTGTGCTGGGGGGTGGGGGTGCAGGGGGACATGAGTTGGACATGAGTGGGGGCCTGGTGGAGGGAGCACCACAGTGCTGGGGGGTGGGGGTGCAGGGGGACATGAGTTGGACATGAGTGGGGGCCTGCTGGCAGGTGCCCCACAGTGTTGGGGGGTGGGGGTGCAGGGGAACATGAGTTGGACATGAGTGGGGGCCTGCTGGCAGGTGCTCCACAGTGCTGGGGGGTGGGGGTGCAGGGGAACATGAGTTGGGGCCTGGTGGAGGGTGCACCACAGTGCTGGGGGTGGGGGTGATGGGAGACATGAGTGGGGGCCTGGTGGAGGGTGCACCACAGTTATGGGGGGTGGGGGTGCAGGGGAACATGAGTTGGACATGAGTTGGGCCTGGTGGAGGGTGCCCCACAGTGCTGGGGGGTGGGGGTGATGGGAGACATGAGTGGGGGCCTGGTGGAGGGTGCACCACAGTGCTGGGGGGTGGGGGTGCAGGGGGACATGAGTTGGACATGAGTGGGGGCCTGATGGCAGGTGCCCCACAGTGCTGGGGGTGGGGGTGCAGGGGAACATGAGTTGGGGCTTGGTGGAGGGTGCACCACAGTGCTGGGGGTTGGGGGTGATGGGAGACATGAGTGGGTGCCTGGTGGAGGGTGCACCACAGTGCTGGGGGGTGGGGGTGCAGGGGAACATGAGTTGGACATGAGTTGGGGCCTGGTGGAGGGTGCCCCACAGTGCTGGGGGGTGGGGGTGATGGGAGACATGAGTGGGGGCCTGGTGGAGGGTGCACCACAGTGCTGGGGGGTGGGGGTGCAGGGCAACATGAGTTGGACATGAGTTGGGGCCTGGTGGAGGGTTCCCCACAGTGCTGGGGGGTGGGGGTGATGGGAGACATGAGTGGGGGCCTGGTGGAGGGTGCCCCACAGTGCTGGGGGGTGGGGGTGCAGGGGGACATGAGTTGGACATGTGTGGGGGCCTGATGGCAGGTGCCCCACAGTGCTGGGGGGTGGGGGTGCAGGGGAACATGAGTTGGGGCTTGGTGGAGGGTGCACCACAGTGCTGGGGGGTGGGGGTGATGGGAGACATGAGTGGGTGCCTGGTGGAGGGTGCACCACAGTACTGGGGGGTGGGGGTGCAGGGGAACATGAGTTGGACATGAGTTGGGGCCTGGTGGAGGGTGCCCCACAGTGCTGGGGGGTGGGGGTGATGGGAGACATGAGTGGGGGCCTGGTGGAGGGTGCACCACAGTGCTGGGGGGTGGGGGTGCAGGGGAACATGAGTTGGACATGAGTTGGGGCCTGGTGGAGGGTGCCCCACAGTGCTGGGGGGTGGGGGTGATGGGAGACATGAGTGGGGGCCTGGTGGAGGGTGCACCACAGTGCTGGGGGGTGGGGGTGCAGGGGAACATGAGTTGGACATGAGTTGGGGCCTGGTGGAGGGTGCACCACAGTGCTGGGGGGTGGGGGTGATGGGAGACATGAGTGGGGGCCTGGTGGAGGGTGCACCACAGTGCTGGGGGGTGGGGGTGCAGGGGAACATGAGTTGGACATGAGTGGGGGCCTGCTGGCAGGTGCCCCACAGTGCTGGGGGGTGGGGGTGCAGGGGAACATGGGTTGGGGCCTGGTGGAGGGTGCCCCACAGTGCTGGGGAGGTGGGGGAGATGGGAGACATGAGTGGGGGCCTGGTGGAGGGTGCACCACAGTGCTGGGGGGTGGGGGGTGCAGGGGGACATGAGTTGGACATGAGTTGGGGCCTGGTGGAGGGTGCACCACAGTGCTGGGGGCTGGGGGTATGGGAGACATGAGTGGGGGCCTGGTGGATGGTGCACCACAGTGCTGGGGGGTGGGGGTGCAGGGGAACATGAGTTGGACATGAGTGGGGGCCTGCTGGCAGGTGCCCCACAGTGCTGGGGGGTGGGGGTGCAGGGGAACATGAGTTGGGGCCTGGTGGAGGGTGCCCCACAGTGCTGGGGGGTGGGGGTGATGGGAGACATGAGTGGGGGCCTGGTGCAGGGTGCACCACAGTGCTGGGGGGGGGGGGTGCAGGGGAACATGAGTTGGACATGAGTTGGGGCCTGGTGGAGGGTGCACCACGGTGCTGGGGGGTGGGGGTGATGGGAGACATGAGTGGGGGCCTGGTGGAGGGTGCACCACAGTGCTGGGGGGTGGGGATGATGGGAGACATGAGTCGGGGCCTGGTGGAGGGTGCACCACAGTGCTGGGGGGTGGGGGTGCAGTGGAACATGAGTTGGACATGAGTTGTGGCCTGGTGGAGGGTACCCCACAGTGCTGGGGGGTGGGGGTGATGGGAGACATGAGTGGGGGCCTGGTGGAGGGTGCCCCACAGTGCTGGGGGGTGGGGGTGCAGGGGGACATGAGTTGGACATGAGTGGGGGCCTGCTGGCAGGTGCCCCACAGTGCTGGGGGGTGGGGGTGCAGGGGAACATGAATTGGACATGAGTGGGGGCCTGGTGGAGGGAGCACCACAGTGCTGGGGGGTGGGGGTGCAGGGGGACATGAGTTGGACATGAGTGGGGGCCTGCTGGCAGGTGCCCCACAGTGTTGGGGGGTGGGGGTGCAGGGGAACATGAGTTGGACATGAGTGGGGGCCTGGTGGAGGGTGCCCCACAGTGCTGGGGGGTGGGGGTGCAGGGGAACATGAGTTGGGGCCTGGTGGAGGGTGCACCACAGTGCTGGGGGGTGGGGATGATGGGAGACATGAGTGGGAGCCTGGTGGAGGGTGCACCAGAGTGCTGGGGGGAGGGGGTGCAGGGGGACATGAGTTGGACATGAGTGGGGGCCTGCTGGCAGGTGCCCCACAGTGCTGGGGGGTGGGGGTGCAGGGGAACATGAGTGGGAGCCTGGTGGAGGGTGCACCACAGTGCTGGGGGGTGGGGGTGCAGGGGGACATGAGTGGGTGTGCAGGCTAGTCCCCCGTGGTGTGGGCTGCCTGCAGGGGCCGTGGAGGTTGTGGAGAGAACACCTGGGAGGACCCACATGGCCAATTCACGTGTAGTACTCCACGGAACCCCTGAAATACACGTACCCTGCTGATATCGCGTGTGAAACTTCCCGCGCACCCCAAGATACACGTACCCAGGACATTCACGTGTGGAACTTCCAGCGCACCCCTGAAATACACGTACCCTGCTGATATCGCGTGTGAAACTTCCCGCGCACCCCAAGATACACGTACCCAGGACATTCGCGTGTGGAACTTCCAGCGCACCCCTGAAATACACGTACCCTGCTGATATCGCGTGTGAAACCTCCCGCGCACCCCAAGATACACGTACCCAGGACATTCGCGTGTGGAACTTCCAGCGCACCCCTGGAATACACGTACCCTGCTGATATCGCGTGTGAAACTTCCCGCGCACCCCAAGATACACGTACCCAGGACATTCGCGTGTGGAACTTCCAGCGCATCCCTGAAATACACGTACCCTGCTGATATCGCGTGTGAAACCTCCCGCGCACCCCAAGATACATGTACCCAGGACATTCGCGTGTGGAACTTCCAGCGCACCCCTGGAATACACGTACCCTGCTGATATAGCGTGTGATACATCCCGCGCACCCCAAGATACACATAGCCAGGACATTCACGTGTGGAACTTCCAGCGCACCCCAGTAATACACGTACCCTGCTGATATCGCGTGTGAAACTTCCCGCGCACCCCGAAATACACGTACCCAGGACATTCGCGTGTGGAACTTCTCGCGCACCCCTGATATACACGTAGCCTGCTGAATTCACGTGTGAAACTTCCCGCGCACCCCTGATGTACACGTACCCTGATGGAATCGCGTGTGGAACTTCCAGCGCACCCCTGAAATACACGTACCCAGCTGGAATGACGTGAGGTACTTCCCGCGCACCCTAGTGATACACGTAGCCCGCTTGCCGTGCTGGTACAGGGTTAGCGCAGCCCTTTGCGCTGGATTGGGGATTTTGATGGCTTTTCCCTGCGCAAGGGGCGTTCTTGGGGGCATAACTGGCGCTGCTGCAGGGTCGCTGCGCCACTGTGCGCCACGGCTGGTTTTGGTGGCTGGAATCCATGAATACGCTGTGCGCGGAAATGTATTTTGGCGCACGCGGATGGCGCAGGGATTCGCACGCGCACACTGTGCGCCAGCCGCGTGCGCCACTTGTGCGCTGAATTCTATGAATTACCCCCTTATTCTGAGCAGCACTTCATACACAATCTCATAACCAAAGTCTTAATTGCTAACGTATTGACTATTGTTTGCCATCACAAGCGGCTCATTACTTTTAACAGGCCACTCCTTTTGGCTTGAGACTGATGCAACCAATTTCTGTACAACTGTCGTAATTTCCTGGACCCTCCAGCCTAACCTCCAGGGGGACTAATAACATTTTGTAAACTTGGGAATCTATTGTCGTAATACTTTTTTTCTGAGCAGCTACCTCTGCATTATATGCATGTCGGTGGGGAACGGTTCTTCCGGGTTTCCTTCCCTTCAACTTTACCCAACCCATTTCCATCAGTGAACCTATAAAATTACCAAAATGGGCCGGTGTGAAAGTTACATATTTCCATGTATCTGATGTAGATGTCAAATAGGAAGCCAGATATGCATTAACCCTCTTCAGCACCCCAGCACCTCAGGAGATAAGATTCC
Organism: Ambystoma mexicanum; assembly: GCF_040938575.1. NCBI lineage: Eukaryota > Metazoa > Chordata > Amphibia > Caudata > Ambystomatidae > Ambystoma > Ambystoma mexicanum. The sequence goes on along the minus strand of NC_090929.1, from coordinate 705,596,987 downwards.
CAGTAACATTAGATACCAAATCGCCAGAATCCGCCAATTGAGGTAAATGGCGATCCACACCCAAATTAATGTTAGAGCAGTTTCCAACATCGCATGGTCACAGTAGGGTGTAAAATTAGCCTCATAGTTAATACACCTTGAAGAAAGCCACTCATCAGCAAAAACATAATCAAGAGTTGTACTTGTGTGGCCATTGGTCCATGTTGGTGCAACACTAAAATGAGAGGTGCAACAATCGTTCAGAGATGACAGGCCCAAACTACCCAAGCACAACACCCACCGTTTCCCATTCCCCTTCTTACTGTTACTCCAGAATCCCTTCTTGGCCATCAATTCCCACGTTTTTGCTTTTAAACAGTCATAGTCAAGCTCACCAACCAAAATAACATGTCTAACTGGGGAACCAGTGGTCCATACTAACACAGAATCCACAATACATTCAAGTGTGTCTTCCAAGCAACCCAATCCTTCAGGCCAATATACATTGACCACTAACAGGTCGAGCAGCCCCTCTTTTGCTGCAACATGAATAGGAGTTCCCAAAATTCCCAGACAGACATCGAATGATCTTAGTACTTTCACTGAACTGGAATCCTTGACTAATGTAAAGAGACCACCCGAAGGGCGTCCAAGAGTGCCCTTCTTAGCAGACTGTGAGGAGACCACATATCCTTCAAAAGAAGACGACTGTGTAAGCCAAGCCTCATAAAAAGCAATAAAAGTTCTCCATTTCTTAACTGCATCCACTGAAGAAAATAGGTGCCCATGTCCCCTTGTATTCCAAGAAAGCAAGTTCAGTTGTTCACACAGTTGGAAATCATGTGCAGCCTCATACTAATTTTTCATGCGCTACATTCAGCAACCATGACTAATTATTGGAAAACTCAGACTGTGCAATTTTTGGTTTCAGATACTGAACTTCAGCCTGTGGTAACTGCTCACTTACTGCACCCTGCACAACATTACTTTCGGTTAAATCACCCACATTTTTATTTTTTTTATTTAAAGTGCATTCGTTAATTGAAAACTTTTAGCACCAAAAACCAGATTTACAATACATCATCATAAGTAGATCTACTAAAAATATGTAAAATTATTTACATTCCATATGAAAACAATCAACAATATTATTAAAAGCATAATCAATAATAAAATTCACATATATTTAACATTTCAACAAAATTGCAACTAACCTATTCCCAAAATCAATAGTGTTTTACATTCAGATAAGTGCATAGCCTACATACATACCACCATTTAAAGTCATATTGGGCACAGCATAATGTACAATCTCCTTCCGTATCATAAATGCTGCAGATGTTATAATAATTGATTTAGCTCTATAGATGCGGGCCCAGAATTAGCCCTTGATGATATTATCAATATTTGTAACAAATCCCCACTATCCCTTTATATATTGCTTTAGTAGTGCTAGGCAAGCTGTAAGCAAATGTCAACAAGTCTCTATATTATTTTGACACATGCAGCATACAGCTGTATTAATTTCACCTTTATTACATTTATTCATGTATTCTCTAAGAAAGGTAGGATATTAAAGCGTAAATATAGCGTAAAACGTTTAAGTTCAGATGAACTCAGTTTCAACAGATAACTACATGGTTTATTAATGTCGAAACTCTGATGGGAATATTCCAAATATCTTTTCCTAAATTGTAGAGCATCAACCTTACAGGACTTATCCCATAGTTTAACCTTCTTTTTTATTTTGCTTTCATAGTTTGGATCATTCTGCAGCATGTCACCATCCAAACCCAAAGCCCTAATAATTGATGCAGCGCTATTGTTGAGCTCAATTACACATTGATTATTTTCTTGATCATCAAGTTTCAACATAATATTGGAATTCTCATTATGTTTTGCTGCATTTTTACACATAATAAAGCTCTCTGGGCAAACCATTTGGACCTAAGAGAGCTCTGACCAAACTCTAACCGTAGTGCCTAAACAGATACAGATTGCAGCATATTAATAACTATGTGTTACATTTTTGACTTGATATGATTGAGCCAATTCACCTGACTCTCGGAAGAACCACAATGGCATAGCATATGTCCGGGATAATGGCAGTACGATATATTTCAAGTAATCCTTCTATGTTGTATCCCCCTTTATGTATAATGTATTGTCTGACCGCCAACCATTTATCCAATTGTTTACTTAATACATAATCACCATAATGGGTTGGGTTAATGGTAATCGGAAATCCTAGGTATATGTACTCATTAACATTTTCCAATGCTTGTCCATTGAGTTTCAATACCTTCATGGTGTTATGCATACCTTTCTTACCCAAGCACATAGTTTTAGTTTTAAGTGTATTAATCAACATTAGCTGTGGATCTGTCTTGAATACCACATTTGGGATGCTGAGAGCTCTTTAGTTGAGATGTTACACCAATCAAATTATGCTCATCTATGTCCCAGTTAATTATATCCAGTTCATTCTGAAATTGGATGTAGGTTTCTTCTATTTCCTGTTCTACATAGTACATAGTCTTAATAACATACAACCAATCAGACTCCATTATTGGGTTGATTTCAATCAGAAGTAAGCTCATCTTTTGTGCATAGAAAATGTGACCAGAACTTTCTGGAATTATTGGCCATCGACCAATGGAATAATCTGGCCCACTTTATAGTGTTCATTGATCTTTTGTGGCACTTCATCCAGTTTCTATACTCTGTATTAGCCCTTTTCCTAGTAATCGCTTTTTCGACCAGACTAGTGTTTTTATCGCTCTTGATTTTACTACACATTTTTCGATGTAGGCTCTTACGTTTACCAATAAGTGGATCAAACAATATTACTTTTCTACTATTGTTTCTGGCTATTCTATTTTTAAAGTTGATCTGTCTAGGTTTCATTTTATTTTTGATCATAATATCTAAGGCCTAATTGGCATCTTTCAAAGCTCTTGATATATCACAATTTGGTTGTTTTAGGTGGTGATTTATATCTTGAATAGTCCTATCTGTCCAAATCAGTCGATTTCCTTTATTATTTACTTCTATTATCATTTCGTGTTGGAAAGCGAAGGTTCGCTTTTTATTTGTGACTTTTGGAATGCTGAGGCTGCTCTAATCGGCACTGCGAGCCGTTGCTCTTGCCGACACCCTCCCTTCATCTCCGCTTCCTGGAGGAGGCGGATCTGCGTGTGTCACGTGACGGCACACGTGACTACATCCTGCTACTAAAGCAGCTTCGAGCCACCCTTGCGGCGATAAGCCCTGTGGCGTCAAGCCCTTCGGCTGTTGTGCGGCTGTTGTGGGGCTGAATTGGTGAAATCACTGTGCAGTGGTCAAGTAAGGGCGCAGAATACGACGTTACTCCTTCGGGGTACTCTATAAACGAATAACTTGTACAGTATTTTAAAACTACAGTCGAAATTTATTGTTTACATACTTGCAGGGATTGCTTGAACTATTTACTTGCATTCACTTTTAGTACTGCAGCGTGTTGTGGTATTTTAATTTTTTATTCTTGTATGGTCAAACAAATGATTGGGTAGGACAGTCTTTAAAAATTTTTTATAACATTTATTTTATTGAATTCATATTTATACTTTATTTCCTAGCTTCATAAAGAGTGGTGACTCTTTTGGGTCTATATAATGGGAGTCACACTCAGAAGTATGGGAAGTATCCCAGTACAGGGGGGTAGAGTCCCACCACAGGTGGTAATCTCTCTACCACAGCTTTCGCAAGCGTTTCAAATAGTTAGTGGGTTCAGCTCCTTCCACGGGAGAAGTGACTCTGGTAGCCCCTCAGGGAAGTTTTACTTCTCTAGGTAAAGAGGTCCCCACGGATTTTGGTTCAGAGCAAACCAATCAAACGGACTCTATGGTAGAGGTTGTGGGAGTTATAAACTGGACTTTGTTAAACATTGAGTCAAAGATGAATTTTCTGGCCGATGAACCAATGGCGGTGGAGCGAGATTTAGGGGCTAATTCATAGAATTCAGCGCACAAGTGGCGCACGCGGCTGGCGCACAGTGTGCGCGTGCGAATCCCTGCGCCAGCCGCGTGCGCCAAAACCCATTTCCGCGCACAGCGTATTCATGGATTCCAGCCACCAAAACCAGCCGTGGCGCACAGTGGCGCAGCGACCTTGCAGCAGCGCCAGTTACGCCCCCAAGAACGCCTTCCGCGCAGGGAAAAGCCATCAAAATCCCCAATCCAGCGCAAAGGGCTGCGCTAACCCTGTACCAGCACGGCAAGCGGGCTACGTGTATTTCAGGGGTTCACGTGAAGTTTCTCACGCGATCGGGCCTGGGGGAGCGGGCTACGTGTATTTCAGGGGTGCGCGGGAAGTTCCACACGCGAATAGCCTGGGCACGTGTATTTCAGGGGTGCGCGGGAAGTTCCACACGCGAATAGCCTGGGCGCGTGTATTTCAGGGGTGCGCGGGAAGTTCCACACGCGAATAGCCTGGGCGCGTGTATTTCAGGGGTGCGCGGGAAGTTCCACACGCGAATAGCCTGGGCGCGTGTATTACAGGGGTGCGCGGGAAGTTTTACACGCGAATAGCCTGGGCGCGTGTATTTCAGGGGTGCGCGGGAAGTTTTACACGCGATTTCAGCAGGGTACGTGTATTTCAGGGGTGCGCGGGAAGTTCCACACGCGAATAGCCTGGGCGCGTGTATTTCAGGGGTGCGCGGGAAGTTTTACATGCGAATAGCCTGGGCGCGTGTATTTCAGGGGTGCGCGGGAAGTTTTACACGCGAATAGCCTGGGCGCGTGTATTTCAGGGGTGCGCGGGAGGTTTTACACGCGAATAGCCTGGGCGCGTGTATTTCAGGGGTGCGCGGGAAGTTTTACACGCGATTTCAGCAGGGTACGTGCATTTCAGGGGTGCCGGGGAGTCCTACATGTGATTTGACAGTGTGGGTCCTCCCAGGTGTTCCCTGTACACCCTCCACGGCCCCTGCAGGCAGCCCACACCACAGGGGACTACCCTGCATCCCTGGTCATGTCCCGCAGGCAGCCCACCCAACATGGGCATGCCCCCCAGCAAAGGCACATGTCTCCTTGAACTAATGAACACCAACTCATGTCCCCCACCACCCCCACCCCCCAGCACTGTGGGGCACCTGCCAGCAGGCCCCCACCCATGTCCAACTCATGTCCCCCACCACCCCCACCCCCCAGCATTGCGGGGCACCTGCCAGCAGGCCCCCACCCATGTCCAACTCATGTCCCCCACCACCCCCACCCCCCAGCATTGCGGGGCACCCTCCACCAGGCCCTCGCCCATGTCCCATCCATGCCCCCCTGCACCTGGGTCCCAACAATCCCCAATCATGTCCGTAATGGCCATCCTCCCCTGCCAAAAGGCTCAACCAACTATCACATCCACCCACATATCAAAGGCAATTACATGTTACACACCCAATGTAAATAATGCAAATGAACACATGTCTGTCACACACAATGGCTGCAAGTGAATGTTAAAACACCCAACATGACATGCATGAAAGTAATGAGATGATACGACACATTGAAGGATGAAAATAAAAATGTATTGAAAATCAACTAGAATGGAAATGAAATTAGAAAAACCACAAAGCAAAACAACAAAAAGAAGATGAATGTCCATGAAAAAAATCCAAAAAATCAAAAAATCCATAGAAGAACTATTTACAAGACAATCCCGGGTCCATGAGCCCAACCAAATGAAACCTAACTATGTCAACTAACTAAAAACTGAACTATATACAAAAAAGTGGCGCATTGTCCAATCGCAACCAAATAAAAAAAATAATAATTTAAAGGAAACCTACCACTAACTATATAACTATATACAATGGCAGCGGGCAAGTCCTGCGGCTCACTCTGTGATGTTGCCGGCCAGGGCATCATCGAACTCCATGTCGATGTCCTGGAGGCGGGACTCTGTCCTGGCCCCGAGGTCTCGCAGGGACAACCCCATGTTCACCTCAAACTCCCTGCAAGCTTCCTCGAGGCACTCAGCCCGCCTCAACGCCCGACGCATGGAGAACTCCGCCCTGACCATGGTGAGCCGCTCCTCTTCCGCCCGCTGCCGCTCCGCACCTATCCGCTGGACCAACTGCTCCCACACGGAAGACACTACCATCCCAGGGTTCTCCTGCCCTCCGGCCGATGCCTGCCCCTCTGATCTTGATGGCCCCGAGCCATGATGCCTCCCACGTCGAGCCTGCTGCTGTCTCCGACGCCACTGCCTCTGCCAGCACGACGGCATCCAGGATGATGGAAACCACCGACGCCGTCGTGCACGTGCCCTGCCCGATGATGCCGTCACATCCTCCATCTGCTGGGGTCCAGTTGCTGTGTTGTCCACCCCTGCTGGACCTCTGACTCCCGACTGTGGCAGGGATGGGATCCCCACCGAGCTGGCTGCATTGGTCAGGGCAGGTCCACATGGGGCCCTGGTGGCATCTGGGCCGGAAGACGGCAAGGAGAACGACTGGCGTATAGTCTCCACAGAGGAGGAGAGGGCCGCCAGATTGGCCGACACATGCAGGAAACCCCCGAACATGGCCGATCCCAATTGGGCCACGTCGGCACGGTGCTCTTCGTGATGACGTGCGTGCTCCTCCTGGGAAGCACGCACGGCATCACAAATCACAGCAATGCGCATCGCGATCCCAATCAGGACCTTCTCCACACGGCCAGGGGTCCCCTCGTCCGCAGGTGGAGGGGAGTCAGACGACATGGACATCCCCTCTACCTGCGGACGGGCCTGGGACGGGGCATCCCTGCTGGTGCAAGGTGGTGCACCCACAGGTTCAGGCACAGCGACATGCACAGGCCCCTCCACGGTGACCTGTGCTGCCTCCTGCCCCTGCCCCTGGACTGCACCACTTGCACCAGCAGGGATGCCCCCACCAGGCCCCATGTGCGCCTCAGTGGCGGCCTCCTCCTCCTCTGTGGAAACCACCAACCTGGATGGCTCCTCGCCGTCTACCGCCGTAGCAGGCCCCTGTGGGGGCTCACCCACCCCTTCCGCTGCAGCCGTGGGGGCATCCCCGCCGCCTTGCTCCACAGCCCCGTCTCCGCCCTCTTCTTCAATAGCCGCTGCATAGAGGGAGACATAGAACACAAGCATCAGGGTACTGTACAATGGTCCCCTAGACAGGAAGCAATAGCAGATGAGTGCCACTGTCAAAGTACACTTCCATCATGTCCCCCCACAACACATGTGTCAGTCCAGGCAAAACACACACAGTGACAGTCATGGTGCATGCCATGGACATTTCCATACATGTCCAATGGACTCTCGAAACATACAATGTAATGCTACTCACATGCATCATGGGTCATGCCTATCACATGCACACACTTCACCTCAGTCACATCCATCTGGCCCCGTACACCCCAATCACAGTGGATACAAGGATGACTAGGCTGCATCAGTGAATCTGTACATTGTCACAGACATGTGTCATGCATCCATGGCATTCACAAGTCACAGACACGCAGGTCAGGCACACAGACATGGATACCATATATGTACCTGGCATCAGCACCCATCCCTCACCCCCACCCATGTCCAGGAACAGAGACTGCCATGCTCTCATGTGTATAATCTGCATAGGGCTCCCCATGTCGCATTTAAACACATGCAACGACCGTGCGGTTCACACATTGCTGATCGCACATGCATTACCATGATGTCCCTGCACACATACATGCGTACATGGCCTATGTCACACATACAGGCAGGTATCAGACAACCAGCACACTGCAACATGCCCTGTCTCACACAGCAATGCTTGGCCACTTACCGCTCAACTCCAGACGGGTCTCCCTCTCAAGGACCTGGGCGTGGAGCGCTGGGTGTACGCGTTCCAGGACCCTCATCTGGATGGAACTCATGCGGCCCCGGCCCCCCTCCACGAGGCGCCGGGCCTTTATGAGGGTCCTGGACCTCAAGTCTTCCCAGCGCTTCTTGACCTTCTGGATGGTGCGGGTTGCCACCCCCTCCGCGTTGATGGCAACCACACAGTCGGCCCAGATCCTCTCCCGTCCTTCCTTGTTGGCGTGGGACGATCCGAAGAGGGCATCATACTGCCCCAGGACTTGCTCCACCAGGACACCAACTTCGGTGGCATTGAAGCTGGTGCCCCTCTGCCCCTCTGGCCGGGGGTTGCCACTGGTGCCAGATGTTGATGTGCCCGACATGGCAACCCCAGGGGCAGGAGTGGGTGGGCAACTGGGTCCTGGGGCTGGGCTGTGGAGCGATGTTATCCGAGTCGGGAGTCTTCTGTTCCAGCAGGGGTGGACACAGCAACTGGACACCTGCATATGGCTGATGTGCAGGCACCAAATAGCAGGGCACGGTGGCAGCAGGCAGCAGGCAGGCAGGCAGCAGCAGATGGCACGTGGGAGGCTGCTCGGGGCACTGGGGGGCAGTAATTCGGCCTTCTGGGCAGGAGCGTGGTCTTCCGTGTGTTTTCGCGTGGCCAGCTTGATACGGAGTGATTTGGCACGTGAAAATCCTGCACGTCAGCGTGAAAATCGAGGAAAGGCCCTTAGCGCGTAAGCGCGTCAGCACGCGTACGCGATTTTATTGGACCAAAGGCCCTTACAGCGTAAGCGCGTCTGTGACGTTTTGCGCACGGGCGTTGCCCTGGCAGGGCTTGGTGATCCCACGTGCCTTTATGTTCTGTACGTGCTTTTCATGCGGTGCGTGTGTTTTCCATCCGTTGGGGTTCACACGCTATTACTTCACAGCGGGTGTTGGCTACGCGTTCTTCTACACGCAAGGCAGACGGTGAGTGGTACCCCGCTCCCCCAGGCCCGATCGCGTGAAAAAGTTCACGCGAACCCCTGTAATACATGTAGCCCGCTCCCCCAGGCCCGATCGCGTGAAAAAGTTCACGCGAACCCCTGTAATACACGTAGCCCGCTCCCCCCAGGCCCGATCGCGTGAAAAAGTTCACGCGAACCCCTGTAATACACGTAGCCCGCTCCCCCAGGCCAGGTCGCGTGTGTGACTTCCCGCGAACCCCCAGAATACATGTACCCCGCTCAATCGCGTGTGTGACTTCCCGCGCAACCCCGAAATACACGTGCCCCGCTCGCACAATTGCTGTATGTTGCCACTTTTGTAATGCGCAGGGACGCTACCGCCTGCCTTCGTGTGGCGGACGTGTATCGGCTTGTGCGTGTCTTTCGCTGTGCGTGGCTTTGCCCTATTCGGTTCCATGAATACGTGTGGTTCGGGTGCGTGTGGGCGTTCCCTCTGCTTCCCTGCAGTACATCCCCAGTTACGCCCTTGTTTTCGCAAGTTGTTCCCCATTCCGCGCGTTACGCCCCGTGTTCCGCCCACTTTCTAGTGTATGCGCAGAGGTTGTGCGCTTTCACTGTGCGCGTCGCGCACGTCTTTCGGGATGTTGCAGTGACGTGTGCGCCATACACGGGTTTGGCGCACATCCCGAGGAAGACACGCGCAGGGACTTCCATGAATCGCACGCGTGCGCGTGCGCCTCTTTTTTTCCGCTTGCGTCTGCTTGCGCCTGCTTGCGCCTGCTTGCGCGTAGATTTTCGGCGCACGTTTGTTCCATGAATCGGCCCCTAAGTATCAGACACTTCCATATTGGCTCCACTGTTGTCCCATAAGCTTTCTAGGAAAGTTCACAGCCCAAGAGACCCTAAATGGAAAGAGCCAGTATCCGCAGTCTTCTCACCTAAACAATGGGGCTATAAGGAGAAATTCTCACAGTACCAGTTTAGTTATAAGCATGAGAGGGAAATTGGTCGAGGGGACGAGATTTCCCCATTAATATTTCGGGACAGTGAAAGTGTCAAATCAGGGGACGATGACTCCTTAGTGGAGAACCCAGAGACTGAGGCTGAAGAACTAGAGGCTGTTGAAATAAAAGAAGTCTCCCAACAGGATCAGCTACCCCCAGTAGATGAGTTATCATTCCCGGTTCTCTCTAGAATCATGGACTCTATGGATAGAGGTTATGACACATTGAATTATGAAATTCGGGAGCTTAGACAATCAATGAAGGAAGTACTGAGTAAAGTGCATTTTTTGGAAGGTTATATAATGGCAGTCTCAGTCTTAAATACAGTAAGTCCAAAAAAGGTGGACAGTGACGGGGCTGGAGTGGCACAAGGTAACAGTATGGAACCTAAAAGTATGGAAACACAAGGGGAGAAGGCTGAGTTAAAGGGAGATTGTTTTTTGTTAGTACCGGAGGTATCAGGAATAGCCCTCCCGTCGGTATCAATGTTGGGGAAGGAACAGGTACAGGAAATCAAGCTACTGAGTAGTAGCCCAAAGGCGAGAAAACTTAGTAATATTAACAAGCAGTATTCGCAGCAAAAAACCCCCAAAAACTGTAAGCTCCCTCCTTCACAACAGAATAAAGGGTCACGGAAATTCCTGCGTAACCTAAGGCTGGCAGTGGATAAACATATGCAAATTGATAGAGATATATTAGATCAGAGAAAGAAGGACTTTTTTACAAACAGGAAAAGGGGTCCAAACAAGGAAGCAGTAAGGGTTAAGGAAGCTGATAAGGTTTCATCTGTGTTGGATATTGTGCAGGAGGGGGATAGTCCTTCTTTTGATCTAAGTAATATATCCGTTTATCCAATAGACATGGAAGAGGTAGAGACCGAAAGGACTAAGGGACTAGAGGTCATAAAAAACATTGAACCTGGAATTGGGAAGGGAGTTGGAAAGAGTTGTACTCTGGTGGAAGGATTGTTGGTCCCACCGCATATAACAGTAGGTAGGGGACTGGTGAATCCTTTGGTAGAAGCTACAGTAACAGGAAATTTATCGGCTCCTAAGTTGTATGCAATTTTCTCGAAACCCGGGGAGGAGAAGACGGACCTGGTGAAGTTGCCTCCGCTAAGGGTTCCTCAAATAGTGCCTTTTCCGACCCCAAGATCAGTGGAGGAAGTGGGTCTGGGGACTCCAAAGTGTAAGTTTCTGGATCTATCGAAGGGGGGTGGGGGAGAGCATGGGGCAAGTAAGAAAGCCAAAAAAATGGAATTTAAGGCAAGAGGCAAACTCGAAAAAAAAGATGGCAGTTAATGGTGAGCTAACCATCTTTATGAATCATTTGTTTGAAAGTTCAAATAGATACCCTCTAAACAGACATTACATCTTGGCTTTAATGCAGGAAATCCAAAATCTGAAATTGATATCCTCAGGGGACATTAAGACGGTAGAATTCGTCTATGACGATTGCTTAGATATTGTAAGACTTCATCTAAGGTCATACTTAACAAAGGAAATAATACTGGGGGAGAGAGAACGCTTCCTAGCCCTTGGTTTTGAAGTTACAGATACAGGGCCCTCAATTTTATCAAGTTTGGTACCCATCCACCAAGGAAAGAAAGGCAAGATACAAGATGAAAGAGAAAGATATAATAAGGAGATTTATAGTTCCAGAGGTTATATGCAAGTTCCTTTTGGTAGAGGGGTAAATCAGGAAAGGGAGGAAAATCGATTCCAACATACATGATGGTCTAACTGGTCATTAATTACATGGAACTCAAGAGGGTATAAGAACATTACGAACAACCACAAACTCTTCTTAAATTTTGATATTATTTGTTTATAGGAAACTTTTCTGTTAGATACACCCATGATAGATGGATTTAACACAGTCTATGTTAGGGCCCAACGGGGAGCGAAGAGTAGGCCGTTTGGGGGACTTTTAACAGCAGTTAAACGTTCTTTGGGTCTTTCAATGCAGGTAATTGATGTAGACAGGCCAGACATCCTGGTTGTACTCTTAGAATGGCAAGAAGATGACGAGAGTCCCACAAGCAAATGCTTCCTGGTAAACGTTTACTTTAGTCCCTTAAAGGATAAGTTGGAAGAAGCCTTGATGGCAATTTCTTTCACACTATTGGGAGAATTTCCAGATGAGGGGGCCTCAGTGATAATTGTTGGAGATTTTAACGCAGAATGCCTAGACGAAAAGTGGTATCTAGAGAACGATAGAAAGTCTGTTTGCAAAGAATCCCGGGAGAGAGGGAAGAGGATCATTCAGGAATTCGAGGCATGGAACTTAAGTATAATCAACGGTAACATACAGATGGACATTCCGCCAGCTTTCACATGGCAGAATGGGTTGTGGAAATCAACAATAGATTACATCTTCATTTCGCATGATCTAACCACAAAAGGAGTTTCCCTGGAAATAAAATTCCTGAAATGGAGAGACCACTCCCTTTTGGAATTTAAACTGCTTGGTGTGGCAAAACATGGTGAAACAGACACTGTGGGAGTGGAAATAAACACAGGAAAGAATGAGGTTAAGTGGGTTCCCAGAATTGCAACTGTATTTTTATCTGGAATTGTAAACTTGCCAGCAAACAAGATGGCCCGCCTATGTACAGCAGAAGGATTCCCTACCACATAAGGGAGTTGTTAGGTAGGTTAACAACAGACAGGGGTTTAACCCAGATGGTGGCAAGAAGGAAGGGTTCTCACTTCTTTGATGTAGAAGTTCAGGTACACAAAAAGGAACTACATCGAGAAGTGAGGCTTCTTAAGAAATCTGCACTTCTGGGTTATATGGAAAAGGTGAGGAAATTAAAACAAACCTATAGGAATTGGGCAAAAGGTAGAACGTATATATTATACATTAAGGATGCCGAGAGAATGCTGGCTTGTATGTCAGGGAATAGGCCTGGTATATTTTGGGACCTAATTAAACCAAAAGGTAGACAATATTATCTTCAGGTACAGGTGGTTAGTGACATTGGCTGGGTGAAACATTTCACAGATTTGTACAGGGTGGAAGGCTTAGACCAGTCAGTCACATGGCCAGAGGCAGACTGGAGGGGTGCTATAGAATGGGACCTGGAGGATCTAAAGATCTTGATAAAGAAAAGCAAGTCCTCAAACGCACCGGGCCCAGATGGTCTCTCTAACCTGACCTATAAAGGTAATCCAGCTGTTTGGTCTCAGGTGTTGTCTGCTTTGTTCGTAGATATTTTGGCTAGTAATTCGTTTCCCTCTACCTGGTCAGCAGCAACCCTAATTCTTGTTTTTAAAGGTGGGGATAGGTCCTCTCCAAATTATTATAGACCTATATCCTTACTAGATGCTTCGAACAAAATATTTGCGAAAATACTGCTGAAAGCTTTACAAAAATGGGCTGTGGAATCTGATTCCTTAGATGTTTTTCAGTCAGGTTTCCGGCAAGGTCTGAGTACATCTACCAACTGTATGGTGCTAGATTTACTAGCACATCAAGCAAAGATGCAAGCACAACCAGTATTTTTCACCTTCTTAGACATTGGTAAAGCTTTTGACATGGTTAATAGGGCCCTTTTGTGGAAAAAACTGTATGATAGGGGGTGTCCGATAGCCCTGCTAAGTATTTTGGTGGCCCTCCACACACACACAAGGATTAGGGAAAGGTTGGATGAATTGGGTAACTATTCCCCTTGGATACAGACAAACAGGGGCTTAAGACAGGGGTGTGTCCTGGCACCCTTTCTCTTTTGCTTGTATTTACTGGGATTGGGAGGCTGTATGGAATCCGTAAAAACCTTCCCTCCAAGATTGGGGGCTATGGTTGTCCAATACTTACTTTATGCAGACGACGTTGTTTTATGTGACCTGACAGCTATCGGGCTCCAAAGAGCTTTATTAGCCGTGGAGGGGTTCCTGGAAAAACTAGATTTAGCACTAAACACTGTAAAATCAAAGGTTCTGATGATTAAGGGGGGTAGGAAAAGTTGTAAAGTATTGCCCTGGTATTTGAAAAACGGCAAAATAGAAGTTGTAAATAAATTTGTGTACCTAGGGCTGGCAATTTATGACAAGTTCTCGGGTCCCGAACTACAGGAAGATTTACGGGCAAAATTTGTAGGGGCTGGGGTACAACTTAGAATTTTCGATGGTAAATTCGGTAGATATTCTTTCTTACCAGTCCTAAAACTATACAAACAACAATTAACCCCAAAATTAATTTATGGAGCTCAAACTCGGAGTCAGCCGATTAATTGGGCATTATTAGAGGGGGCATTATGGAAAGGTTTGCTCCAACTTCCGCAGTCAGTCCCTTTAGCAGGGATTCTGTTTGAATTAGGTTTGTTACCAATAAAGACTCTGGTAGACTGGGGCAAGTTTCAGTTGTTGGTAAATATACTGAACCCTCCAGGGACGTCAATATACGAACAATTAAATCTGGTAAGACTTCAGGGCGGCTGCAGGGTTCTCAGGGACTGGGTTCTGAATTGTCAATTAATGCTTCAGCAGGCAAATATTTCACTGGAGGAACTGGAGTTGACACCAAAGGTTGCAAAACTAAGATGGTGTAGACATGTATGGTCTAACTTGAGATCTGAGATAATGGAGTATAAATGCTTTGGGGATCATTTTCTCTGGTCATGTAAAAGTTTCAATACACCAGCACCTTACCTTAAAAAACATCCATCGAGATCCTTCAGGTCTCAAGTGTTAAGGCTCAGGTTGAACTTGTTATTAACAAAAGAAGTACTCGGCCGTCGGGCGAACATTCCGCAAGAACAGAGACTATGTCGGTACTGTAACACAAACAATGAGACTTTAAAGCACTTGTGTGTGACTTGTCCCAAACTGATTGATTTGCGGTCTTGCTTCCTAGTAGGCTTGGTTTACTCCTCCGAGAATGAACTATGGTGGAGGATAATGAATTGTAATGAATTAAGTTTGACCATACATGTTTTAGAATTTTTAAGGAAAGTTGCAGTAATTTTATAAACGTTGGAAATTTGTATGTTGGATTGTGTATTTGTGGATTCTATGTATATGTGTTAAAAGTACCTTAGTACTGTGTAACACAATAACAAAATAATAATAATAATAATAATAATAATTATCATTTCCTGGTGCATATTTAAAAAGATATCATTGCAATGCAATTCCCAGCTCAAGATGGAATGATCGCTAAGAGTGTAAAACTCAGTCTTAATGGCTGTGCACTTCAAGAACAAGATCTGGGAGCAAAACACGTGATCTATATGTGATTTATGTACCCTGTTTGTCCGAGTTATAACTTTTTGGTCCTTATTAATAATATGATAATGCATAGCAACCAGATCCATAGTCATCATAAAACTGGGCCACGCAAATTTGAGACACTTTCATTATTGATCACCTTACTTAGTAGTATTAAAATCTCTCGCTATCATAATAAGACCCACGGGGGATTTTTCATGCCATTTGAAGATCTTCTCCTCAATCTCTGTTTGTATTGTTTTTGTAAAATTACCTCCCAGTGGGTCATACACATTTATTATCAATATCTGTGTCTCCATAAGATCTTTAATACTCAATATGGCTGCCACAGCATGGGATGAGTGGTTAGTGTCTCCAAATAGGCTTAAATCAAGCAAAAGTCTCACCCCAATAGCCAGACCCCAACTAGCCCTCCCTCTAACCGAGGGTATAGCAGGTCTATGAATAATAAGAAACCCATCTATGTAAAAGGGATCAAGTCTCCTGTAGGAAAAAACATTTGCCTGAAGAATGGATTCAACCCCATCAGGATGGACCAGAAAGGAACGATACCCTCTGGTATGACACACAATGTATATATTAATCTGATCCTTTCTGGTCCACCATCAATTTGCTCACTTTTTTAATACATTCTGGTGTTCATATTTGGTTATTTACAAGTTCACTTTGTTTTTCTTCACTGATGAAAGAATATAGAGCTTCTTTAGGTGAATTAAAAGCTATAGATGTTAAAGTCGACTTGTCGCCTGGCTAATGTAGCCCAGGTTTTTTTGATTTAAGGCATATGCTCAGTGCAAGGCCCAATTCTGCAAGCTTTGCAACATTTGATCTTAGTAGTATAACCGCCAAGAATGAGGAAAGTTCAATCAGGGCCCAATTTGTCCAAATTCCGACCCTAGGTAGTCCAATCCGGAGAATATCCAAGGTATCTATATTACTTATGTTTGGTAATTGTTTTAAAGTTTTTATTAGGTAAGCACAATTTAAAAATTGGCTATTTTCCTGCAGATTCGATTCCTTCAAAATTATTCAACAGCTTAATTCGTCAGGGGACTTTTTAAGTGAGCCCTTATTTGAATTCATTTCACTATTGGGTTGCGATGAAATATATTGAGACTTTTTTGGTGAACTGCTCAATGTAGGTTCCTCAGAACGATTCATAAGGCTTGTTTTTTTTTACAAGTAACAACAGTCAGAGTTGAGGCAACAGCAGGCAGATGTTAAGTTAGACCAGCTGAATGCAGTATGTAACACCTTAGTTGGTTCCTTACGGGCCGGCCTATATTTGTGGTTAAAGCTTTGCGGACCTTTAGGTAAGGCTTGTCGAACCGACCCATCAGCCCAAGTTTTTGTTATCATCTTAGATTTTCCATTCATCTGTCCTCCAATACAAGGATGCTCAATTGGAGGTTTAGGATCGGATATTATAGCCATGGACTCACTTTCCTTAGGCCGATTAGGTATGGCCAGTATAACTTTTTGTTGTTTCATGGTTACCATCTTCATAGTTGTTTCCATATTAATCGAAAGAGATACTGGTGGCATGAATACTTCCTCAAAAAATACCATTTTCCTAGATTAGTCACCTCCTCCAGAGAATGTATATACGGGTTTGGGGCAAGCCCAGCCAACTCCTTTTCAGAGATGGAAGGAATTAAGGATGCTTTTTCAACCTTAACAAGGGTTTATTTGGTTAAGGTTTTCACTGTTGGTATTTTTATTTCCATCGTCTTACATTCAGTCACTTTCACATGTTTGTTTATAGATGCCTTAATTAGTGTCTGTTCCATAGCAATATTGGCTGTCAAAAGTGCTAATGCATCTCTTTTAGCCACCTGTCTGTCAAAGTCATTCTTAGTGCAAGTAACATTTCCTCTTTAGCATCGTCATCATCCCTATCAGAGGACGTTGAGATAGAAATATGGGAATCATGAGGTATGGAAGCCAGTGCCGTAAAATTCGGTGAGTATGATAGATTCAAGTCCACTATGTCTGTGCAATCATCATTACGCAGTAATTGCCTCTCCCCCCAACGGAGCTCGCTGCCAACCAACCACCAGGTTTGATATCAAATTGTTATTATTAATAGTGTTCGAGGTTGTATGATTCAATATCATTTGTTCCTTACTCAGTGGTGCATTCTAAGGGGTTTTAGATTTCTCAAAAAAACGTGTAATAAGTGGTTGTGGCTTGTCAACAGAGGCTGATATATTCGTGCCCTTAGTATTAATAACTACGTTTTCGAAAACAACGGGCTTGTTCCCTGCATTTTGGTTCAGGCGCATTTTCGCACTGCTCAACAATGCTTTCCGCATTTGTCAAACGCAAAGACAAAAAGGCAGGCAATTTAGTCTGTGCTCAGGCTGACCTGTGAGTCCTGATCACTGTGTCAGTGTCACCAGAACACCAGACACAATGCCCTCCAGACGGAGCACAGACACGCGCGCTGACGCACCGTTTATCGGTAAATGTAGTAGTCAAGGGGAGGCAATAGATTGTAGATTCAATTATCAATCCAGGGAACAAGGTAGATCTGGTGAATAGCGTAGCAAGTGATATGCTGGCAAAGAGCAAAGCAACAATGCCCAGGAGAACCCAGACAGCAATTAAGTCCGCCCGACACGCAAGACTTTCCCTCACACTGTGGAGCACGGACACAGTTATTGCTATTATTTCCTTCAACAGGCGCTGCCTAAGGTATCGTTGGAGTGGGGCTGCTGCGCTTTCCTTTTCGCTGTTTGCTCTCACGGCTCCACGGAAACACAAAACACATTTTGCAGCACTCCGCTTCGCTCTGCTAGTCCAGGGACATTGGATAAGACACAACCACCGTTACTATAATTTGTCGGCTAACATTGTCTGCGGAATTACAAAGTCAAACAGAAGCTGCAAACGAGAATGCGGTCGTTCAGAGAAAAGGGTGGGCGCTCCACACTTAATCCAGTTCCATGATTTCAGTCCAACAAGAACGCAACAAGGATGCCACTTTACTCCTCACTACCAAATAGTGGGTGACATCAAACCCATACAGCTTCATCACAAGTTTGGCGTTAATCAGGCCTTAAGTCTGCCGAGTGGAATTAGTGTTACCGCCGTGACCCGTATGGAAAATACTGGTGCATCACAAGTATGTGGGCACACACACACACCCCTGGCAGTAACACTAATTGCGCTTGACGTATACATCGCCTGGAATTGGCCTACCGGACGAAAAACTAGCTAAAATAGTGCTACCGCCATGGGCAGCATCAGCGTGCAGTATTAGCGTGAGCTATTAGCGTGCGCTTATAGTGCCGACGGGAAAGGCATCAATTTCAGAACAGGAAAGACTGCGACGGCCATCTTGGAAATCACAATCCATTCTAAATTCGAGCCCCTGGCAGCCTTTCACACTTTCTGAACACAAGATATGTCACAGGAGAGGGCAAGGGGTAAGGCAGCTCAAGATCGTCTATGTAAACCTAAGGTTACATAGGCAGAATTAAATGCTCTGGTGGATGAGGTAGTGGCTCACCATGCTGAGCTGTATGGGGCAAGGCAAAAAAGGCCTCCTCCCAGCGGAGCAACCAGATCTGCCACCTTGGGCGTTGTAATGGAGTGTCTCGATGCCATGAAGGCAAGCCAGCGCCATATGGAGGGCCTTGCCACTGCCCACAACAAACATGTGCAGGTCATCAGAGCAGCCACAAAGTCGATGCCCAGGACAATGCGTGTACCATGGCTGCAAAGGAAGCGTGTACTGCCTCTCTGACTGATTTGGCCAGAGGGTGCAGGAGCTCTGCCTCTCTGCCTTCACGGAGCAGATGAGGGAAAGTAATGCCCTCCACTGCCAGCAGATAGCAGCCTCAATTCCCTCATCCTCCACCACTCCCACAGAGTATTCCCAACAGGGATCACCCAGGCGGAGGTCCCACCGTCAGCAACGCTCATGCTCCCCGGATGCTGGTGCTCGGGGAAAGAGGGGACAGCTTTAATGACCGCCATGCAGACTGTTGGCCTGAGTGTGTTCCATATGGGCATGTCGTTAAGTGGGTGGATGGGGGACAGTGTGGTGGGATGTTGGTGGTCGGTGGGGGAGAAGGGATAGTGTGCTGGGTTGTTGGTGGGGGTATGGGGAGGGGGGATAGTGTTCTGGGGTGTTTGTGGTGGGTAGCGGAGGGGGGATAGTGTGCTGAGGTGTTGGTGGTGGGTGGGGGTAGGAGGGATAGTGTGCTGTGGTGTTGGTGCTGGGTGGGGGAGAGGGTATGGGGGTAGAATAAGTCACATCGAAGCCCATTGAACTAAATAAAATGCAAGAACATTCTTGATTGTGTACTTGTGCTCTTTAATCAATATGTGCAGGTTGTGTACTGCGTCAGGTCACTCTGCTAAAAGTAATTGCTATCAGTGCCTGTTGGGTCAGTCTCCCTTCCCTCACTTCATCCCTGTGTGTGTCTGCCCTGGCTCTGGCCACATGGTCATCTTCTTCCTCTTTTCCTGGGTGTTGCCAGTCAGCGTCAATGGGTATGGGCACATTCCTCCTGAGGCAAATGTTGTGGAGCATTGCACACATCAATGCAATCTTCTCTACTTTGTCTGGTGCATACATCAGGGCCCCTCCTGTGTGGTCTAGGCACCAGAATCGTGCCTTCAGTAGTCTGGAGGTGCGATAATTGCATATGCGTGTCTGGCTATGGGCATGGTTGTAGGCATGGTCATGTGGTGTTTATGGGATACATACAGGGGTCATCAGCCATGTCAGCTGCGGGTATCTTGAGTCTCCTGCATGGGGTGGAATACTGACATCAGTCATTTGTCTCATGCATGGTTCTAATGTCTCAATGTATTTTGCCATTGTGAGCCGTGGGCATTCTTGTGTGCATCTGGACCATGCAATGTGTATGTGGGATGGGTGTGCATCGTCTGTATATCATGCCATGCATTGATTGTCCTGCATGTAGCACACTCTTTTGTTGTGGCGGCTGTTCTGTGGCATGCTCCTTGACTGCACATGGGAAAACCCGCTGTGGCACGGGTGGACATGCTTTGGTTGCTGCTGTGTGGATTTGTGCTGCAGCACATTCAAGGTGCATTGTGGATAATGTGGTCTGATGTGCCATTGTGTTGGCAGCGGCATGTGTCCATCACCATGTGTGTTTCCAGGCATGGTAGATGTGTGCATGCACACTTGGATACCCCCTCGATGTTGCAGGTGCTGCCAGTGCCCCCTCTTGACATGCAATGCTTCCTGTGGCTATCCCCCTCTTTTTTACTTGTGCTTCGACATGCATTGGTGGCTAGGTTTGTACTCACCCACTATCCAGGTCCATTGTTCTCTGTGCCTCTCCATATATTTCGGCAGTGTGCCGGTGCGTATGACCATGGAGTCGTGGGTGGATCCAGGGTACCAGGCACAGCAGTGGGTAATCATAAGGTCAGGGCCACATTTGCCTGCACGTTCATGGAGTGAGAGTGTTTGCGGTTCCCGTAGAATGCCTCATGGGACTAGGGCGCCACCAACGCAACATGGGTGCAGTGGATGGCTGCTGTCATTTTGAGCAGTTGTGCAGTAGCATAGAAGCATGCCTTCATGTAATTCACCATGGCCTGGGTGGTGGGCAGTACGATGTGCTGGTTGACATGGCGTAGAAGGGCATCCGGCACCTGGCCAAGGACACCGCAAAATGTTGACTGTGCCATATGATGCATCATGGCCACGGAGTGCTGGAAAATGCCCATCTGAAGGAACTGCAGGACCGCCACCAGCTTCACCAGTGGGGGCACGGCTGTGAGAATGTTAATCCTGCTCCCAATTTCCTCATGTATTGTGGCCAGCAGCTCAGTGATGGTCTCCATGTCCAGGCAGTGATGAGTTACCAAATGGGTGTCAGGGAGGGCCGAGGGTGATGGCCTGGCCCTGGGGATGGGTGCTCACCTTGCTGGGGCAGCTTCATCCTCCTCCTCCTCATTCCACCTGCCCCTCTGTATTCCCTGTGCACTGACCTGGTTGCCTTGCATCAGAAGGTCCAGCTGCCTGTCTCATCTTGCATCGAATAATTGCAGCATGGTGTTGTAAACAGTGTTTGGGCCCTGCGTGGGTCTTATGTAGCCCTCGGGTGTGGATTGTGTTCACCTGTGGCTTGATTCCTGTCACCTGGATTCATTTACTTCCAGCTGGAGGCTGGAGATAATTCTCAGCTGTATTAGCGCCTGTTTTCAGCAGTAATACCGCCGAGAATGCACTTGTGATACAGTTGTAACTGCACATGGTGTTGTCGGGAAATTAGCGCCAGCTGGAATGACGCCAGCTGTAAAAGCGTCTGTGCGTTTTGGGCCTGGCGGTATTTGCTCCTACTCGTGATCCCGCAGAGCGGTATTGGCAGCGCTAATAATGTTACCGTCGGATTTAAGGCCTAATGCCCAACTCGTGATGAGGCCCATAGATTCTGACTCTATTTTGAAAGAAAGAAATAATATAAAAGATAAACTTGGAATTAAGCACAGCCAAAGAAAGCTCCATCCGTTAACGATTAATGAAATCGACCCTCTTCATATCAGCTGATGAGATTCCTGCTAAACTTGGAATCTCCGACAAGAGATACAGGGCTTAATTCACAGGAGCTTTTTATAATGTCGAAACCCCATTGGAAAACGCTCTGTGAATAAGGGCCACAATATTGTTGATCATTGCAGAATGACTGCTTTGTTCTCTGGCAAAACACTTTAAAAAACCAAAACATAAAGACAGGCCTTCAGATTAATCATAGACTTAGTGCTCTTATTATAACAATGTGTTTGTATCGCCCTGTTCATCCCTGATTCTTTATTGCCCAGGAAAGCAACTGGGCCTAATGGGTACTTTCCCCAATAAGGTTTATCATTCCTATCCATTACTCCATCCCTCTTGTCAGACCTATTGACCTCCCCTCTATGTTAAGAGCCAAGAATATGTGTTAGTCTTTCTGGAATATTGAACAGTTTGCAGCAACAAACAGCATCACTTCCCCCACCTTTAATGAAGAGCAAGGGTGCCACATTTGAACCGGGATACTTTAATACAATCACACCTTTGCAGGCTTCCTGCATAGGTATATTTTGGGTTTTTAGCCAAGAAGGGGATCAAAAAAACAACTTCCCTCTGGCAATCCGCTGAGAGTCTTATAGAATCCTCCCTTAAGGAAAACCCGGCCACCCCCCTTTCACACATTTTCCATTCCCAACCAGCAAACGATTATCTCCTATACTCCACCTCAACACAAGCTCTCTCTTGATTTTACCTTACCATACCCATAGGGAACAGCTACAACTTGATGAACATCCAGACCCAATCAATCCTGTAAATTGTCTATATCCCAATCGCCACTCGGTATACCTTTAATTTGTCTTTGTTTAGAGCTTATGTGTTTAATAACGGCTTCTGAGTGGGGATTGACCTCAGGAAAAATTGATGGTTTGCTGAAGGTGCTTTAACTGGCTAAGCACTTTCAATAGCTCAAGCACCCTTAGCTAGCACTTCTCTCAAAACAGGTTGTTTCAACAAAGAAAGCATACATTGTTTAGATACACAAGTATTTGTCTTGTTATCCTGACAGTTCTTAGATATCTTCATCTGCGGAGCACCACTATTCACCTGTTTCTTCCTTTTTTTTAGCGGTATAGGTCACTATTCTAGGAATCACAGAGTCCTCAACTTCAAAGCAAGAGACCTCTACGTCTGAATCAATAGCCAAAACACTTAGGGAGAACTTGGTTCTACAGCAGTTTTGTCTTCCTTTTTCCCTGGCAACTTTGCTGATACAAATACCACATCCTGCAGAGAAACCACCCCATCACCCCTGGACATTACCCCTATTCCCCCAGCAATGTTCATTATTGGCTCACCTAAAACATTTCTATCTTTTACTAGTTTTGACAACATAGACAATGATGATACACATCTTCTTTCTTTCCCCACAGTCGAATTCTTCATTCGAGGCAGGATCTGTGTTTTAACATCCCGTTGCATAAACATGATGTTCTTGTTGCTGGGATCCTCCGCTCCCATTCGAGCCTTACAGGCCGATTCATGGAATAAATGTGCGCCGAAAATTCCGGCGCAGAGGGGCCTATACGTGCGCTGCGCCGAAAAATAGCGAAAAGCGCAGGGAAACCAGCGCACGTCGATTCATGGAAGTCCGTGCGTAAGAAAAGCATAGGACGTGCGCTGAAAAAGTGCGCGGCGCACGCCGGCGCACAGGTCAACCAACGGCGTGCGCCACAGCCACTGCGCTATCACTCCGAGCGCAGCGCACAGCTCTAAAGTAGGCGGAACACAGGGCGGGACACTCGGAATGGGGAATAAAATGGGGCACAACACTCGGAATGGGGAAGAATGTGGGCGGCACGGGGAAGTACAGGAGGCAAGTGCGCGGAACGCCCACACGCTCTCCGGCAACACGTATTCATGGATTCGAACAGGGCAAAACAGCGCTCGATCAAACCAGCGCCCAGGCCCAAAAACGTACGCCACAAGTAAGCAGGCGGTAGCGTCCCGACGCACTCAACGAAAGTGCGCCAAAACCTGCGCCAACAAATACCACCCACATACAGCAA
Source organism: Ambystoma mexicanum (assembly GCF_040938575.1). NCBI lineage: Eukaryota > Metazoa > Chordata > Amphibia > Caudata > Ambystomatidae > Ambystoma > Ambystoma mexicanum. The sequence goes on along the minus strand of NC_090929.1, from coordinate 705,573,428 downwards.
TGGGCCATACCGTGACCCCAAAGGACTAATGATGTGCAAAGGTGTACGCCATTTACACGGACACCCACTGTTCAAAAATTCGCGCGTGTGTGTACAACGGGTTGCGCGAGAAGTCACTCGCGCGATTGCCCTGGGTACGTGTATCCCGGGGTGCGGGGAAGTCCCACACGCGATTGCCCTGGCCACGTCGATACCAGGGGTGCGTGTGAAGTTCCACACGCGAAAAGCCAGGGTACGTCATTTACAGGGGTGCGCGGGAAGTTTCACACGCGAAAAGCTAGGCTACGGGAATTCCAGGGGTGCGCGTGAAATCCTACACGCGAAAAACTAGGGTACGTCATTTACAGGGGTGCGCGGGAAGTTTCACACGCGAAAAGCTAGGCTACGGGAATTCCAGGGGTGCGCGTGAAATCCTACACGCGAAAAACTAGGGTACGTCATTTACAGGGGTGCGCGGGAAGTCCCACACACGATTACAGCAGGGCAGGGTACGTGTATTTCAGGGGTGCGCGGGAAGTTCCACACGCGAATAGCCTGGCCGCATGTATTTCAGGGGTGCGCAGGAAGTTCCACACGCGAATAGCCTGGGCGCGTGTATTTCAGGGGTGCGCGGGAATTTCCACACGCGAATAGGCTGGGCGCGTGCATTACAGGGGTGCGCGGGAAGTCCCACACGCGATTACAGCAGGGTACGTGTATTTCAGGGGTGCGTGGGAATTTCCACACGCGAATAGCCTGGGCGCGTGTATTTCAGGGGTGCGCGGGAATTATCACACGCGATTTGGCTTGGTACGTGTATTACAGGGGTGCGCGCGAAGTCCCACACGCGATTACAGCAGGGTACGTGTATTTCAGGGGTGCGCGGGAAGTTCCACACGCAAATAGCCTGGCCGCGTGTATTTCAGGGGTGCGCGGGAAGTTCCACACGCGAATAGCCTGGCCGCGTGCATTTCAGGGGTGCGCGGGAAGTTCCACACGCGAATAGGCTGGGCGCGTGTATTTCAGGGGTGCGCGGGAAGTTCCACACGCGAAAAGCCTGGGCGCGTGTATTTCAGGGGTGCGCGGGAAGTTCCACACGCGAATAGCCTGGGCGCGTGTATTTCAGGGGTGCGCGGGAATTTCCACACGCGAATAGGCTGGGCACGTGTATTTCAGGGGTGCGCGGGAATTTCCACACGCGAATAGGCTGGGCGCGTGTATTTCAGGGGTGCGCGGGAAGTTCCACACGCGAATAGGCTGGGCGCGTGTATTTCAGGGGTGCGCGGGAAGTTCCACACGCGAATAGCCTGGGCGCGTGTATTTCAGGGGTGCGCGGGAAGTTCCACACGCGAATAGCCTGGGCGCGTGTATTTCAGGGGTGCGCGGGAATTTCCACACGCGAATAGGCTGGGCGCGTGTATTTCAGGGGTGCGCGGGAATTTCCACACGCGAATAGCCTGGGCGCGTGTATTTCAGGGGTGCGCGGGAATTTCCACACGCGAATAGGCTGGGCGCGTGTATTTCAGGGGCGCGCGGGAAGTTCCACACGCGAATAGGCTGGGCGCGTGTATTTCAGGGGTGCGCGGGAAGTTCCACACGCGAATAGCCTGGGCGCGTGTATTTCAGGGGTGCGCGGGAAGTTCCACACGCGAATAGCCTGGGCGCGTGTATTTCAGGGGTGCGCGGGAAGTTCCACACGCGAAAAGCCTGGGCGCGTGTATTTCAGGGGTGCGCGGGAAGTTCCACACGCGAATAGCCTGGGCGCGTGTATTTCAGGGGTGCGCGGGAATTATCACACGCGATTTGGCTTGGTACGTGTATTACAGGGGTGCGTGCGAAGTTACACACGCGATTAGGCTGGGTGGGTCCTGTCACCCTCGACGGCCCCTGCAGGCAGCCCACAAAACAGGGGACTACCCTGCACACCTGCTCATGTCTCCCACCACCCCCACCCCCCCAGTCACCAGGGGTACCCTCCACCAGGCCCCCACTCATGTCTCCCACCACCCCCACCCCCCCAGTCACCAGGGGCACCCTCCACCAGGCCCCCACTCATGTCACCCACCACCCCCACCCCCCCAGTCACCAGGGGCACCCTCCACCAGGCCCCCACTCATGTCTCCCACCACCCCCACCCCCCAGCAGTGCAGGGGCAGCCTCCACCAGGCCCCCAACCATGTCTCCCACCACCCCCACCCCCCACCATCCAGGGGCACCCTCCACCAGGCCCCCACTCATGTCTCCCACCACCCCCACCCCCCACCATCCAGGGGCACCCTCCACCAGGCCCCCACTCATGTCACCCACCACCCCCACCCCCCCAGTCACCAGGGGCACCCTCCACCAGGCCCCCACTCATGTCACCCACCACCCCCACCCCCCCAGTCACCAGGGGCACCCTCCACCAGGCCCCCACTCATGTCTCCCACCACCCCCACCCCCCAGCACTGTGGGGAACCTGCCAGCAGGCCCCCACACATGTCCCCCTGGCCCCAGGTCCTGACGATACACAATCATGGCAGTAATGGCCAGCATACCCAGCACAAACACCCACATAGTGAATGCAATCACATGACACAACCCCAATGCCAAGTATGCAAAAGAACACATGTCCGTCACACACACATACACAATGGGTGCAAGTGAATGTCAAAACCCATATCATGACATGTAACAAACCAATGAGAAAATAACACAAGTGTAAGAAAATATAAAAAATGTATTAAATACCAAAAATAAGTGAAATTTTCAAACATACAACGATGTGGCTAAGTAAATAAATGGTCCATGTCCGAGAACAAAAGTGATAAACAAAAAAAAAAGGAAAAAAAAATTAAAATGAATTTGTCCAAAGCAATATCATGTAATAGGAAATTAATGAAAAACCATTACGTCATGGTGAAAACAATAAGAAATTAAAAAAATGTATCTCCCAAAAAAACAAACTATATACAGGAATGTTCCAGGGTCCATGAGCCCAACACCAAAAATGAAACCTACCACTAACTAATGAAAAATATATGTACAAAAAAGTGGCCATTGTCCGAGCGGTCCAAAATAATAAAAATAAATAAAGGAAACCTAGCACTAACTAACTAAATAACTATATACAAAGGCAGCGGGCAAGTCCTGCGGCTCACTTGGTGATGTTGCTGGCCAGGGCATCATCGAACTCCATGTCGATGTCCTGGAGGCGGGACTCTGTCCTGGCCCCGAGGTCTCGCAGGGACAACCCCATGTCCACCTCAAACTCCCTGCGAGCTTCCTCGAGGCACTCAGCCCGCCTCAATGCCCGACGCATGGAGAACTCCGCCCTGACCATGGCGAGCCGCTCCTCTTCCGCCCGCTGCCGCTCCGCACCTATCCGCTGGCCAAACTCCTCCCACACGGAACACACCACCATCCCAGGGTTGCCCTGCCCTCCGGCCGATGCCTGCCCCTCGGATCTTGATGGCCCCGAGCCATGATGCCTCCCACGTCGAGCCCGCTGCTGCCTCCGACGCCACTGCCTCTGCCAGCACGACGGCATCCAGGCTGATGGAAACCACCGACGCCGTCGTGCACGTGCCCTGCCCGATGATGCCGTCACATCTTCCATCTGCTGGGGTCCACTTACTGTGTTGTCCACCCCTGCTGGACCTCCGACTCCCAACTGTGGCAGGGATGGGATCTCCACCGAGCTGGCTGCATTGGTCGGGGCAGGTCCACAGGGGGCCCTGGTGGCATCTGGGCCGGAAGACGGCAAGGAGAACGACCGGTGGATAGCCTGCACAGAGGAGGAGAGGGCCGTCAGATTGGCCAACACATGCAGGAAACCCCCGAACATGGCCGATCCCAATTGGGCCACGTCGGCACGGTGCACTTCGTGATGACGTGCGTGCTCCTCCCGGGAAGCACGCACGTCATCACGAATCACAGCCGTGCGCATCGCGACCCCAATCAGGACCTTCTCCACGCGGCCAGGGGTTACCACGTCCGCAGGTGGAGGGGAGTCAGGTGACATGGACATCCCCTCTACCTGCGGACGGGCCTGGGACGGGGCATCCCTGCTGGTGCATGGTGGTGCACTCACAGGGTCAGGGACAGTGACATGCACAGGCCCCTCCACGGTGACCTGTGCTGCCTCCTGCCCCTGGCCCTGGACTGCACCACTTGCACCAGCAGGGATGCTCCCACCAGGCCCCATGTGTGCACCAGTGTCGGCCTCCTCCTCCTCTGTGCAAACCACCAACCTGGATGGCTCCTCACCGTCTCCCGCCGTAGCAGGCCCCTGTGGGGGCTCACCCACCCCTTCCGCTGCAGCCGTGGGGGCATCCCCGCCGCCTTGCTCCACAGCGCCGTCTCCGCCCTCTTCTTCACTAGCCGCTGCGTAGAGGGAGACAAAGGACACAAGCATCAGGCTACTGTACAATGGTCCCCTAGACAGGAAGCAATAGCAGATGAGCACCACTGTCAAAGTACACTTCCATCATGTCCCTCCACAACACATGGGTCAGTCCAGGCAAAACACACACAGTAACAGGCATGGTGCATGCCATGGACATTTCCATGCATGTCCAATGGACTCTAGAAACATTCAATGATATGTAACTCACATGCATCATGGCTCATGCATATCACATGCACACACTTCACCTCAGTCACATCCATCTGGCCCCAAACACACCGAACACAGGCGAAACAAGGGTAAGTTGGGTGCGTCACTGAATCTGTGCATTGTCACACACATGTGTCATGCATCCATGGCATGCACAAGTCACAGACACGCAGGTCAGGCACACAGACATGGCTACCATATATGTACCTGGCATCAGCACCCATCCTTCACCCCCATCCATGTCCAGGTACAGAGACTGGCATGCTCTCATGTCCAAAATCTGCATAGGGCTCCCCATGCCGCATTTCAACACATGCAACAACCATGTGGGTCACACATCACTGGTCGCACATGCATTACCATGATGTCCCTGCACACATACATGCATACATGGCCCATGGCACACATACAGGCAAGTATCATAGAACCAGCACACCGCAACATGCCCTGTCTCACACAGTAATGCTTGGACACATACCGCTCAACTCCAGACGGGCCTCCCTCTCAAGGACCTGGGCGTGGAGCGCTGGGCGTACGCGTTCCAGGACCCTCTTCTGGATGGAACTCATGCGGCCCCGGCCCCCCTCCACGAGGCGCCGGGCCTTCACAAGGGTCCTGGACCTCAAGTCCTCCCAGCGCTTCTTGATCTTCTGGACGTTGCGGGTTGCCACCCCCTCCGCGTTGATGGCAACCACACAGTCGGCCCAGATCCTCTCCCGTCCTTCCTTGCTGGCGCGGGACGATCCAAAGAGGGCATCATACTGCCCCAGGACATGCTCCACCAGGACACCAACTTCGGTGGCAGTGAAGATGGTGCCCCTCTGCCCCTCTGGCCTGGGGTTGCCACTGGTGCCAGATGTGGAAGTGCCCGACATGGCAACCCCAGAGGCAGGTGTGGGTGGGCAACTGGGTCCTGGGGCTGGGCTGTGGAGCGATGTAATCCCAGTTGGGAGTCTTCAGTTCCAGCAGGGGTGGACACAGCAACTGGACCCCTGCAGATGGCTGATGTGCAGGCACCAAATGGCAGGGCACGGTGGCAGCAGGCAGGCAGGCAGGCAGGCAGCAGCAGATAGCACGTGGGAGGCTGCTCGGGGCACTGGGGGGCAGTAACTCGGCCTTCTGGGCAGGAGCGTGGTGTTCCGTGTGTTTTCGGGTGGCCAGCTTGATACGGAGTGATTTGGCACGTGAAAATCCTGCACGTCAGCGTGAAATCCGAGGAAAGGCCCTTAGCGCGTAAGCGCGTCAGCACGCATAAGCGATTCTATTGGACCAGAGTCCCTCAGCGCGTAAGCGCGTCTGACGTGACCCGCACGGGCGTTCCCCACTCAGCACGTGATGACGGAACACACGTGGAAATACTGCACGTCAGAGTGTCATCGCGTGATTGGCCTATGTACGTGTATTTCATTGCGTGTAATTGGACAAAAGTGCGCGTACACGCGATTGGCCTATGTACGTGTATTTAATGGGTGCGCGGCCACTTACACACGCAAGTACGTCAGCGAACCTGTATCCCGTGGTGCGTGTGAATTTCCACACGCTATTGGACTGGGAACTGGATTCCAGGGGTGCGCGGGTCACACGCTCGCCTAGAACACGCGCAAAGCATAAAATTGCGGACTTTAACAATAACAAGCTCAGACGCCAGGATGAACATACCGTTCCTAGCAGCAGTGGCAGTGGGCTACCAAAGGAGGAGGAGGAGGATAGTCAGGGCCTGAATATTCACACCCAGAACCAGCCTTTTCGGGATGCCTGATGACCAGGTGTATGGGAGGTACAGGTTTCCACCACACATCATACTGGACCTGGTGACTGAGTGGGAGGATGACCTCACATCACCCACCCTGTGCTCCCAAGCACTCAGCCCCCTGGAGAAGGTCCTCAATGTACTGCACTTCTTAGCCACTGGATCATTTCAGCGGACAAGTGCCATAGTGGGTGGGGTGTCACAGGCCACCCAGTCACGCTGCCTACACCAGGTCTTGAACATCATGACTGCACGCCCATCAGTCCGCAGGCACATATACCTGCCCAGAACACCTGCAGAAAGGCATGCTGCCGCCCTGGATTTTTACGGAGTGGCACGATTCCCCAAAGTGCTAGGTGCCATCGACTGCACCCACGTGGCTCTACGTCCCCCCAGGGCATCAGAGCACATCTATAGGAACCGCAAGCACTGGCATTCCATCAACGTGCAGGTAGTATGTAATGCCAAGGGAATCATCACCTCAGTATATGCCAACTATCCCGGGTCCACCCACGACAGCTTCATTTACCGAATGTCCACCCTATGCCGGGACATAGATGCTGGGCGGCATGGCGATACATGGCTGCTTGGTGAGTATGTATGCCACTGCACATGCATGCATGTTGGATACTGAGCAAGGTCACAACCCCACCAATGATACCAATCACCACCTCCACAGGGGACAGTGCCTACCCTCTCAGCCCCCACATGATGACGCCAATTCGGAACCCCACCACGCCACCCCAGGTAAGATATAACACAGCCCACATTACAACCAGGGGCATAGTGGAGCGCACATTCGGAGTGCTAAAGTCACGCTTTCGCTCCCTTGACCGTTCTGGCGGGCAGCTGTTATACGCTCCCCCAGTAGTGTGCAGGATCATAGTGGCAGCATGTGTCCTGCACAACGTTGCAACACGCCGGGGCCTGGCCGTGGACATGGTGGTGGCCCCACATCCCCAACCACATGCACGGCCGCTGCGCATGGGAGGGGAAAGGGCACGGGGGGAGGCAGCCCCTGGTGGCGGGGGCGGGGTGGGGGTGGTGGGAGGCATGGGTGGGGGCCTGGTGGAGGCTGCCCCTGGTGGCGGGAGGGTGGGGGTGGTGGGAGACATGGGTGGGGGCCTGGTGGAGAGTGCCCCTGGTGGCGGGGGGGTGGGGGTGGTGGGAGACATGGGTGGGGGCCTGGTGGAGGCTGCCCCTGCACTGCTGGGGGTTGGGGGTGGTGGGAGGCATGGGTGGGGGCCTGGTGGAGGCTGCCTCTGCACTGCTGGTGGTTGGGGGTGGTGGGAGGCATGGGTGGGGGCCTGGTGGAGGCTGCCCCTGGTGGCGGGGGGGTGGGGGTGGTGGGAGACATGGGTGGGGGCCTGGTGGAGAGTGCCCCTGGTGGCGGGGGGGTGGGGGTGGTGGGAGACATGGGTGGGGGCCTGGTGGAGAGTGCCCCTGGTGGCGGGGGGGGTGGGGGTGGTTGTAGACATGGGTGGGGGCGTGGTGGAGGCTGCCCCTGCACTGCTGGGGGTTGGGGGTGGTGGGAGGCATGGGTGGGGGCCTGGTGGAGGCTGCCCCTGCACTGCTGGGGGTTGGGGGTGGTGGGAGGCATGGGTGGGGGCCTGGTGGAGGCTGCCCCTGCACTGCTGGGGGTTGGGGGTGGTGGGAGGCATGGGTGGGGGCCTGGTGGAGGCTGCCCCTGGTGGTGGGGGGGTGGGGGTGGTGGGAGACATGGGTGGGGGCGTGGTGGAGGCTGCCCCTGCACTGCTGGGGGTTGGGGGTGGTGGGAGGCATGGGTGGGGGCCTGGTGGAGGCTGCCCCTGCACTGCTGGGGGTTGGGGGTGGTGGGAGGCATGGGTGGGGGCCTGGTGGAGGCTGCCCCTGCACTGCTGGGGGGTGGGGGTGCAGGGGGACATGAGCAGGTGTGCAGGGTAGTCCCCTGTTTTGTAGGCTGCCTGCAGGGGCCGTGGAGGGTGTACAGGGAACACCTGTGAGGACCCACCCAGCCTAATCGCGTGTGACTTCCCACGCACCCCTGTAATACACGTACCCAGCCAAATCGCGTGTGATGATTCCCACGCACCCCTGTAATACACGTACCCAGCCAAATCGCGTGTGATAATTCCTGCGCACCCCTGTAATACACGTACCCTGGCTAATCGCGTGTTAAACTTCCCGCATACCCCTGTAATACACGTACCCTGGCCAATCGCGTGTTAAACTTCCCGCGTACCCCTGTAATACACGTACCCTGGCTAATCACGTGTTAAACTTCCCGCGTACCCCTGTAATACACGTACCCTGGCTAATCGCATGTTAAACTTCCCGCGTACCCCTGTAATACACGTACCCTGGCTAATCGCGTGTTGAACTTCCCGCGTACCCCTGTAATACACGTACCCTGGCTAATCGCATGTTAAACTTCCCGCATACCCCTGTAATACACGTACCCTGGCTAATCGCGTGTATAACTTCACGCGTACCCCTGTAATACACGTACCCTGGCTAATCGCGTGTTGAACTTCCCGCGTACCCCTGTAATACACGTACCTTGGCTAATCGCATGTTAAACTTCCCGCATACCCCTGTAATACACGTACCCTGGCTAATCGCGTGTATAACTTCACGCATACCCCTGTAATACACGTACCCTGGCTAATCGCGTGTTGAACTTCCCGCGTACCCCTGTAATACACGTACCCTGGCTAATCGCATGTTAAACTTCCCGCATACCCCTGTAATACACGTACCCTGGCTAATCGCGTGTATAACTTCACGCGTACCCCTGATATGCACGTTACCCGCTTTGCGTTCCTTGTTTGGCAGCCCTGTAAACTGGTCCAGGGTTAGCGCAGCCCTTTGCGATGATTTAGCGATTTTGATGGCTTTTCCTTGCGCGAGGGCGTTCTTGGGGGCGTTACTGGCGCTGCTGCAGGGTCGCTGCGATACTCTGCGCCACGGCTGGTTTGGGAGCCTAAAATCCATGAATACGCTGTGCGCCGGATTCGGTTTTGGCGCACGCGGCTGGCGCAGACTATCGCACGCGCACGCTGTGCGCCAGCCGCGTGCGCTACTTGTGCGCTGAATTCTATGAATTACCCTGTTAATATCATCCAATTTATCAAGAAGAGATTCTAAGACAACTGAGTTGGCCTTAACATTAATTTTTAAATCCTCATATAGGATAACTATAATGCAGAGTACCGGGTTAATTTTCAGCAGAGTGTGGTCTGTTGGTAGTTTCCAGTGGAAATTTGTTCCCGGCGTTGATAGTGATGGCCGTCTCAATTAATCAAAAGGTGGGGTGAGTATCATAAACAAGGAATCAATCCCTTTCATGAATTTTTCACCTTCACCAGAGGAAGTTTTGTGAACACTAAGATCGTCAAGCTCATTAGTGTCATACAAGGATATTTGGTCCTCCTTCACTGTGTATAATCCACCACTACGTAGGTCTTCAACTCGTTGCAAAGCGCCCCCTCCACCCCTTATATCCCCCCAAGGTTCTGTAATTATGTTCAGCACTGTATTGGAAGCCTCTTTCGGAGCCATCCACCCAAGAACAAGTCAATGGGCTGTGTTTGTGCTGGTAGAGAGTTTCCCAGACCCTCCTCTGTTTTGCATACCAAGTAACTTTGGGTCTCACCCTAAGTTACCAGGGGAATCCAGTTGTGGACCCCTGGCTCACTGCTCTTAGAGAGGCACAGCTTCACCTCACTGATGATGGCCAACTAGGCTGAAATACGTGTATGGGGTTGCTGTGGTACTTTTGTTCAGAGTAGAATTGCTTAGAATTTCGGTGCTGGACTGCCTCTGGGCAGGACAAAGACTGATATGGCAAGAAATGTCTTCTCTGTGTAAAGAACAGTGAGCTAAAGACTTGGTTGAGACTCTCCAGGGGCCATCCACCCAAGAACAAGTCAATGGGCTGTGTTCGTGCTGGTAGAGAGTTTCCCAGACCCCCCTCTGTTTTGCATATCAAGTAACTTTGGGTCTCACCCTAAGTTACCAGGGGAATACAGACGTGGGCCCCTTGCTCACTGCTCTTAGAAAGGCACAGCTTCACCTCACTGATGATACCCAACTAGGCTGAAATACATGTATGGGGTTGCTGTGATACTCTTGTTCCGAGTAGAATTGCCTAGCATTTCGGTGCTGGACTGCCCCTAGGCAGGACAAAGACTGACATGCTGGGAAATGTCTTCTCTATGTAAAGAGCAGTGAGCTAAAGACTTGGTTGAGACTCACCCAGGGCCCATCCTCCCAAGAACAAGTCAATGGGCTGTGTTCGTGCTGGTAGAGAGTTTCCCAGACCCCCTATGTTTTGCATACCAAGTAACTTTGGGTCTCACCCTAAGTTACCAGGGGAATACAGACGTGGGCACCTTGCTCACTGCTCTTAGAGAGGTACAGCTTCACCTCACTGATGATACCCAACTAGGCTGAAATACGTGAATGGGCTTGCTGTGGTACTCTTGTTCAGAGTAGAATTGCCTAGCATTTCGGTGCTCGACGGCCATTGGGCAGGACAAATACTGATATGCCGGGAAATGTCTTCTCTGTGTAAAGAACAGTGAGCTAAAGACTTGGTTGAGACTCTCCCAGGGGCCATCCAACCAAGAACAAGTCAATGGGCTGTGTTCGTGCTGGTAGAGAGTTTCCCAGACCCCCTATGTTTTGCATATCAAGTAACTTTGGGTCTCACCTTATTTTACCAGGGGAATCCAGACGTGGATCCCTTGCTCATGGCTCTTAGAGAGGCACAGCTTCACCTCACTGATGATGCCCAACTAGGCTGAAACACGTGTATGGGCTTGCTGTGGTACTCTTGTTCGGAGTAGAATTGCTTAGCATTTCAGTGCTCGACTGCCCCTGGGCAGGACAAAGACTGATATGCCAGGAAATGTCTTCTCTGTGTAAAGAACAGTGAGCTAAAGACTTGGTTCAGACTCTCCCAGGGGCCATTCACCCAAGAACAAGTCCATGGGCTGTGTTTGTGCTGGTAGAGAGTTTCCCAGACCCCCTTTTGTTTTGCATACCAAGTAACTTTGGGTCTCACCCTAAGTTACCAGGGGAATACAGACGTGGGCCCCTTGCTCACTGCTCTTAGAGAGGCACAGCTTCACCTCACTGATGATAACCAACTAGGCTGAAATACGTGTATGGGTTTGCTGTGATACTCTTGTTCCGAGTAGAATTGCTTAGCATTTCGGTGCTGGACTGCCCCTAGGCAGGACAAAGACTGATATGCTGGGAAATGTCTTCTCTGTGTAAAGAACAGTGAGCTAAAGACTTGGTTGAGACTCTCCCGGGGCCATCCTCCCAAGAACAAGTCAATGGGCTGTGTTCGTGCTGGTAGAGAGTTTCCCAGACCCCCTATGTTTTGCATACCAAGTAACTTTGGGTCTCACCCTAAATTACCAGGGGAATACAGACGTGGGCACCTTGCTCACTGCTCTTAGAGAGGCACAGCTTCACCTCACTGATGATACCCAACTAGGCTGAAACACATGTATGGGCTTGCTGTGGTACTCTTGTTTAGAGTAGAATTGCTTAGCATTTCAGTGCTCGACTGCCCCTGGGCAGGACAAAGACTGATATGCTGGGAAATGTCTTCTCTGTGTAAAGAACAGTGAGCTAAAGACTTGGTTGAGACTCTCCCAGGGGCCATCCTCCCAAGAACAAGTCAATGGGCTGTGTTCGTGCTGGTAGAGAGTTTCCCAGACCCCCCTCTGTTTTGCATATCAAGTAACTTTGGGTCTCACCTTAAGTTACCAGGGGAATCCAGACGTGGACCCCTTGCTCATGGCTCTTAGAGAGGCACAGCTTCACCTCACTGATGATGCCCAACTAGGCTGAAACACATGTATGGGCTTGCTGTGGTACTCTTGTTTAGAGTAGAATTGCTTAGCATTTCAGTGCTCGACTGCCCCTGGGCAGGACAAAGACTGATATGCTGGGAAATGTCTTCTCTGTGTAAAGAACAGTGAGCTAAAGACTTGGTTGAGACTCTCCCAGGGGCCATCCTCCCAAGAACAAGTCAATGGGCTGTGTTCGTGCTGGTAGAGAGTTTCCCAGACCCCCCTCTGTTTTGCATATCAGGTAACTTTGGGTCTCACCTTAAGTTACCAGGGGAATCCAGACGTGGACCCCTTGCTCATGGCTCTTAGAGAGGCACAGCTTCACCTCACTGATGATGCCCAACTAGGCTGAAACACGTGTATGGGCTTGCTGTGGTACTCTTGTTCAGAGTAGAATTGCTTAGCATTTCAGTGCTCGACTGCCCCTGGGGAGGAAAAAGACTGATATGCCAGGAAATCTCTTCTCTGTGTAAAGAACAGTGAGCTAAAGACTTGGTTGAGACTCTCCCAGGGGCCATCCACCCAAGAACAAGTCAAAGGGCTGTGTTTGTGCTGGTAGAGAGTTTCCCAGATCCCCTTTTGTTTTGCATACCAAGTAACTTTGGGTCTCACCCTAAATTACCAGGGGAATACAGACGTGGGCCCCTTGCTCACTGCTCTTAGAGAGGCACAGCTTCACCTCACTGATGATACCCAACTAGGCTGAAATACTTGAATGGGCTTGCTGCGGTACTCTTGTTCAGAGTAGAATTGCTTAGCATTTCAGTGCTCGACTGCCCCTGGGCAGGACAAAGACGTATATGCCAGGAAATGTCTTCTCTGTGTAAAGAACAGTGAGCTAAAGACTTGGTTGAGACTCTCCCAGGGGCCATCCGCCCAAGAACAAGTCAATGGGCTGTGTTCGTGCTGGTAGAGAGTTTCCCAGACCCCCTTTTGTTTTGCATACCAAGTAACTTTGGGTCTCAACCTAAGTTACCAGGGGAATACAGACATGGGCCCCTTGTTCACTGCTCTTAGAGAGGCACAGCTTCACCTCACTGATGATACCCAACTAGGCTGAAATACGTGTATGGGGTTGCTGTGGTACTCTTGTTCAGAGTAGAATTGCCTAGCATTTCGGTGCTGGACTGCCCCTGGGCAGGACAAAGACTGATATGCCGGGAAATGTCTTCTCTGTGTAAGGAACAGTGAGCTAAAGAATTGGTTGAGACTCTCTCAGGGGCCATCCTCCCAAGAACAAGTCAATGGGCTGTGTTCGTACTGGTAGAGAGTTTCCCAGACCCCCCTCTGTTTTGTAATCTTCATATTGGCCTTATTCACAAGTGGCACTTCTTGGGGGCGTATAGCCTTGGATACCTCAACCATGGATTCACCCCCAACTTTCTGATCTCTGGCCACTCCATTCAATTCAGCACCGCTCAGGTGTTCCTCACAGTTAACTGGTGAGGGAGGGAGAGGCAGGCTCATAGCTCGTAACATCTCAACATCCGGGATATATGTTTTTTTCCACTCCTTAAATCATACATTTCTATACCGGCTCGTATTAATAATCACCCAGTGATTCCAGTATAGTTGCAAAAAAAGGAGTGCACAAAGGCAATTACAGCCCACAGTCACTCCCGCAATCAGTAAATTCCCGTTATATGGAAATGCAACAGAAGTACCCAGTATTAGTTACCTTCATCGCTGAGAAAATGTCAAACAACTGGCAGCACGTGGCATCCGAAAGCCGAACAAGGAACACTCTGCTCAGTCCACTCCCACAGGAGCTTTAATAGGAGGTCTTCCAATTGTGATGAAAATAGATGAAAGTCTTTGTGAAAGACACCACTTTACAATCCTTAGAGCAGGGAAACAATGTTGCCACACCAATATACCAAACACTCGGCTCACTCCACTATGCTCTGCTTCCCAAGGAGCTTTAGTAGGCGGTCTTCCAATTGTGATGAAAATAGATGAAAGACTTCATGAATGACACCTCTTTACAATCCTTAGAGCAGGGAAACAATGTTGCCACACCAATATACCCAACACTCACTAACACAGCATCTTTTCTGGCAAAGCCAACAGGAGTATGTTCTCATGAGGATAGTATATTTATTGGGATTATGTGCACAGCAAATATGAGTATACTCTCATAAAGGAATACTGGCATAGATTGATGCAGCCTGCATTGACATCTATTGTGTAGAAATGCATCGCGAAAAATAGTTGGCAAATTTTTCTGTAAACTGTTTCTTGTTTCTTACTTGCATATATTTGATTTTTCCACGTGTTATCCTACAAAAAAGATTGCAAACTGTGTTGCTTTTTTACTTAATGTTTCAAAGAAAATGTGTTGTAAAATGATGCACCATTCTCACCTGTTATTAATTTTCTCGTTGGGCTGGTGGGTGGCCATAAAGTTCCCTGGGTGATTCGGCGTTCTGTGCTATGCACTGTTGCTCTTGCACATTTTTTGTAAATATTTACACTCCTCCAATTAAATAAATCACCGGCCACCACTTCCATACACACACAGGCACTAGCGCAACAGAATGCAGTGACACCATGGAATGCAAACATATTGTCACAGGCGCCCACACCTAGAATAGGGGATGTGACAGTAGTAGGAGGGAAACCTTTCACACCAACAAGACTGGACATTTATCCACAATAGGACAGCCTACAGAAAGACTTCATGTGTTCCATCCTATCGATCACACCAGTTCCACAATCTTTATGCCATTATTATATTCCGCAAGACACCAGTTCACATTTTAGGCAGGGATTTTAAGAGAAAATTGAACATGACAATATTATTTATTGACCATAGGATGATATGTTCTACCCCAGCAATCCCTTATGGAAATGCACAAGAATTCATAACAGCATTCTATGGCGAGGAAGCACAAAGAGGTGCACCATTAAATGCAAAGGTATTCCTTTATGGAGCACAAATATTGTTAGCAAGGCTTCAAAGAATAGAGAATAGACTATTGAGATCACCTTCAGAATTCCTTTTTCGATCAGAAGTATCAACGGATGTGGAGAAAGAGCATATCATTTTAATTGAATTAGAAGCAGCAATAGTGAGGGAAGACAGAGTCATTCTGCACAGAGTTGATGAGGAAGGGCAAACTGGAGAACAGGCATGGCTCTTGATGAAGGGTACAGAGTGACTGACTTAACAGATGAATGCTTGTTTACAGATGACTATTCAGATGACATAGTGATGTTTAATATAAGTCTCACATGTCAGTTGACAGTTGAAAATAGGGAGATGCCTCAAAGAATGCCACTAGTGAAAACAGTACTGTCCTTTCTGTGGGAATATTTGGTATACATACCAAGCACTTTGTGGACCAGCAGTCCCTATGACTTTGGTCTATTGAAAGGAGTGAGGGCAATCCAATTTAAATTGAAGCAAGGAGCTATTTTACCGAGTGTAAGACAATACCCCATGTCAAAAGAAGCTGACGAGGGTATTTATAACACGATTTCCTCCTTAGTGTGACAAGGGATATTAGTGCCTTCAGAGTCCCCATGTAGAGTCCCCATGAACCACAGCTGTGTACCCAGTGAAAAAAGTGACAGGAGGGTCGTGGAGATTTATTCAACACTTATGCCCCCTGAACAATTTTGTTGAGGCAGAGTTTCTATTGGTTCAGAACCCAGCCACAATATTGTGCAATATTCCATCCAAAGCTATATATTTTACAGTGATTGATTTAAAGAATGCTTTTGTTTCCATCCCTTTGCATGAAGAGTCCCAGTATTTGACCTTGTTCACTTACTGTAGAAAAGAATTAAAACATATTCAGTTAGCCCAGGAGTACTGTGAGTCCCCCTCGATCTTTAACCGATTGCTACAGATGGACTTGGGAAATGTATAACTTGACAGCACAGTAATACAATATCTAGATGACATTTTAGTGTGCAGCAACACAGAGGAAGAGTGCAGGAGAGACTCAATAAAACTGATGACAGGTTTGGCAGAAAAGGGGTACACAGTGGACAAAGAAAAAATGCAATATTGCCAGGACGATGTACTGTACATAGGTCAGCTAATATTAAAAGAAGGAATGAAAGTGACACCTGAAAGAGCAGAAGTTATTGTGAAAACCTGCAGGCCAGGAACAGTGAAAGGATTACAGCAATTTCTAGGTCTTTGCAAATATTGCAGGGCATGGGGTTTTGACTACTGCATGTATGACAGACCACTTTTAAAGGGAATCAAGGAGGAACAGAGAAACCAGTGATATAGACTGGACAGGCGAGATGATACATGCCTTTGATAAATTGAAGCTCGCAATTATCACAGATCTCATGCTAGGGATCCCTGATTACAATGAAGCATAGTGTTTCCATTCCATGCTTTAATGAACAACGCGCAGGGGAGTCAGCTTCACTGTCCTTGCTGCAAAAAAATGGAATGTAGTCCCCGTATCGATAAGAGAGTAACCAACTTTCTCTTTATTCCGAAAAGAAGGTTAAAGGTTGGCTCCATGAGCAAGACCTCAAACCGTCTGTATTATAGCTAGAGTTATAGTGAGAATCTGGACTCAATCATCATTTAATCATCATTTCCTGCTGTATATATACTAAACTAAACTAAACTAAACTAAACTAAACTAAACTAAACTAAGAATTATTTCTATTTTCCAATTCAAATGGAGTAGCGATGACAGCTGTCCTCTCACAAATAACTAAACTAAACTAAACTAAACTGAACTAAACTAAACTAAGAATTATTTCTATTTTCCCATTCAAATTGAGTAGTGATGACGGCTGTCCTCTCACAGAAAACTACCATGGGACACAAGCCACTAGCATTCTACAGTGGGATCTTACATCCAGTAATGAAGGACATTATCCCTGTGAGCAAGTATTGATAGCAGCAGCCTTTGTGATTGAGAAATCTGCCAGCATAACTATGCGATGCACAGTTACATTATATGCTGAACATGCCCTATTTGCCATCTTTGAAAAGTCAAAAGCACATTGACCACACAGAGAGCGTCTGGTTATGAAGTAATTATATTCAACCCATCAATTAAAATTGTCAGCTGCTGAGTGGTGAATCCAGCTAGATGTATAGCAGAACCAGTGAAGAAAGGGGACAATGTGCATTATTGCACTAAGTATACTGAATACTATGATGAGATACAACATGTTACAGAAAATACCCTGGGATGGAGGATAATTCTCTTTATTGACAGGTAATCATCAATAGATCAGAGCAATGGCGAAAGACTCAGTGTGACAGTAGTAATAAAACCAAAACTAAATGATAGCTTTGAGAAAGTGACAAGTGTGAGATTCCCTGGGCCTTTCACGGCATAAGTAGCAGAATTGGTAGTGCTGATTTTGCCACTTCAAACACATGAAGAAGAGGCGGGAATAGTGTATTATGACTCTGTCTATGTGACATCAACAGTACAAACAGGATCATTACATTGAAAGAGACGTGGCATCTTACGTATAGACAGCAACCAGTGCAGCATGCGCTACTATTCGACAGACTCATTGATGCACTCCAGCTCTCATCAGCCTTTGCCGATCTTGAGGCAAAACGAGCAACATATTTTCTCAAAATATTTAACATTGCAAGTGCACCGAATGAATACACATGTGTAGGCAACATGGTGATAAAGGAGTGTTTTTAATACACTACCCATAGCATAAATAATTGAATTACAGGAAAGAGCACTACCAGAAGAGCAAGAGTCATACAAACGCAGTGGGTGCTCATTGTCCCCCACAGATGCAATGTGGTGGCAGGACAGCACTGGGAAACCAGTAATGCCTCTAGGGCTTCTTAAAATAGCATTAGACCAATTGCATCACCCAGCACACACATCAAGAGAGTGTCTTGTAATACTGATTTCGGAGGAGTGGGTTGTCTCAAATTTGGCAGAACATGTTGCAGATTTTGTAGTAAATTGTGTGACATGCCATGAGTTTACCTCTGGCCATACGTTCTGAACACCGACTATGTAGATATGCTCCAAATTTTTAACAACTACAGGTACATGCTACATGCTAGTAGTCATATTTCCCTTTTCTCAATGGTTCCAAGCAGGTCCATGCACACATCCAGATGCAAAATGTGCTACAGGGTTTCTCATATTGGAGGTATTTCCAAGATCAGGAGGGTGTAAAGTGCTCTGGTCTGATAATGGACCACATTTTGTAAATGAGGTATTTGAGCATATACTTTCCTGTTGGGTATTAAGCATACATTCTCATCCGATTACCACCCACAAGCAAACGGGATCTGTGAATCACTCAATGGCCATTCAAAGGAGCAGATTGCCAAACTAAGAGACACTGGAAAAAAGTTGTCTCCATTGCCTTAATTTAACCCTTTTTGCATAACAAAATCAGTCTGCTCTGACCATCACCTGACTCCACATGAGTTGCAATGGGACACCGAATGCACCCACCCCTTGCTCCTCCCACTCAAGCTTAAACTGATATAGAAAGTATTGCTACTGTGCTAGAGCAAGACATGCACAATTATTTGATGGCGATGACATAGTCTCTCATATGTATGTCTCAACAGCTCGGAGCGCTGCAATGGGAGTCGAAGAAGATTGAAGAAGCAAATGAACAAGTAGACCCCGAATACCTGTTCAAACCACTAGTACTTTTCCCAGGAGAGACATTTCTGTGTAGAAGTGTCACCAAATGGTGGCACAAGCCCCATTTTGAAGGACCATTTATCGTGGAGGCAGTTACAAAGATGGGTGTAAAAGTTCAGGGAAGGGGGTCTGGCTGCACTTTGGTGATGTCAAACTTTACAAAGGAGTGAACCCGCCTGCATGCCAGCATCAAGCACAAAGGTGATGACAACATGGGAATAGTCCAAACAAGATCAATGACAAGAGCCAGTCAGCAGCCAGAAGAATACAAAAATATTGTGCCTCGTTACAAGTTTGCTGGTCCGGGAACTACAGTACCAGTAAGCTTGCCGGTACCATAGTTTCCGGAACAGCAAACTATGAGGTGTTCTCGCGGGTGCCTTTCTGCCTGCCAGGTCGGACCTGGCGGGCAGAGGGGTTCCCACAAGCACAGCATGCTGCATGCACCGCTACCATTCTAGAATGGTGCCGGTGCATGCGGCTTCCCCATTCCCCATTCCCCTATGGGGCTCAAATGGGAATGGGGAAGATTTTTTTCCAGTGCCCTGGAATGGGCAATTACCAGGTCTGCTGGGGTTGTAATACCCCAGTAATTGCCCATTCCAGAGCACCAGAAAAAAATGACTCTGCCGACAGCTGTGGCTGTATTACAGTCATGGCTGTCTGCCAGGGTTGTAATGAGGCTCATTGTCTCTTCATGGATATACAGACAAGACAGTTCAATGTCTTTTCAATGACGGCTGCTTGAAATAAAGCATGAAAACCTCCACAGTAAAAAAAGAAAATAACAAATGTCATCTATAACAATTACATTTTTCTTGGCTTTATCCTGTTTGGTGGACACCTCCTTTTTAGGAGCATGGAGCTTCTGTCTTGCTGTATTATTGTTTAATATAAAAGTCTACTTTATTTTGAAAGAGTTTTCCTTTCAATACTAACACAATTTCTTCTGTAGAGAGCGGAAATAACTTTTCTCTGGTGAAAACAATGGGATTTTTCAAACCTGTCATATATTCGCTTTTGGCACTTAGCAGGAATAACAATTGTTTGCAAACATTAGACACAGTAGAAATTATTCTAATAGCAAGAAAAATGTACATTTTGTAGCCTCTATTGTATTATTCTTATGGCATTAAGAGAATTGGTTCTTTACAATGTAGCCAGACCAGTAAACAAAAATAAAACTACTGTCACAATCACAAGTGAAATGCCAAGAAATTAAAAGAATGAAAAGAAGTGTGTTAGATGACTCTAGGCACCCAAGTAGATATATAGCTGGTTCTGCCTATATCACTAATAATATGTGGTACCAGCAAAGGAGCAGAGTGGGGAGAGAGATATCTGATGAGAGCTGTTTTGTTTGTTCACTTATCCCATATGCTATGACTGTCTCTAGAGTGTTCATGCCTCAAGAAGCACATGCATCCAGAGCACATTGCTTGTTACAGCTTGCACTGTGCCTGAAAAGAGGACAATGTGAAGGACATTCAGCCATTATAAAATATGTGACATCAGCAGACTTCCCATACATAGATAATTATATAAAGGAGAAACACATGATGGATAATGTTGATGCACGTCTGATAGATAAAGGGCCTCTTAGCAAGGTGCTAAAATATATCCTGACAGGTCCAAACACAGGAGAGGCCCAGATAGTACCTCATGAAATGTTAAAATGTAGGGATGCTCAGAGAAAGCCGATACATTATAGTTTTAACATGCCACAATTTCAGATAACTGGAAAAGTATTATCCTCGGGGGAATGGGTTGACAGAGTAATGGAATGTATTGCAGAGGCAGTGGTGTCTGCATCTATAAATGCGATAAGAAAATGCAGATAAATTTTGACATGAAGAATGGAAACAAACTGCTACACTTTTAACATGGGTCGAAGATGAAGCAGGACCATGACCCATAACCAAAAAGCAAGAACCAAAGGTATGTTTTAGAAATAGTGGCACAGTGAAAGTTTGCAAAAATTAGGGATGAAAATTGGCACAGGAGTGCTCATGGACTACTATTGGGTCTGTGGTTCAAATGCTTAAATGCAGCTCCCTCCAAATTGGGGAGGGTTGTGCTCTCTGGTGGTAATACATACACCAGCCTTAGTAGTATCTCAGAGTGAAATACAGATTGGCGACTTCTCCCGAATGAATGCACACTTAAGAAACAGAACGCCCCTTACCTTTAAATGCAGTAAAAGGGTGAGCTTCTTTTTGACCAAATGAATAGAGGCCTATGATGACATACTCGATGAACATAGATTGTTCAGTAGGACACAATGGGCCTCATTGCAACCTTACGGGTCCAGAAACAACGGTGATGGTAACTGTTTTTAGTGATCCGGCGGCTACTTGCCAGTTTTACCGGCAAAGTGACCACCGGACCCGTAATGAGGCCCAATGTTCTTTACGTCCTTCTTTACTCCAGGTTTGCAAGCATCCACAAATGCAAAATGGTTACAAATAACCAGATGGGGGTTGTTGCAAACAATCACTGCAACCGTGAAAGGCTTTAATGCCATAAGCGAGGAGTTTAGGGCAGTAAGTATTATGACCCTCCAGAACAGATATGTTCTTGATCTCATAACAGCCATGGGGGCGGTGCAAATATTGGGGCTTCTTGCTGCACATATATATTCACTCGCCCATGAAGAGGAGAATGGCAACCTCACAGAGGCCATAGCCACCATAACAGAAATGCACACAACAATGGTGGAGGTGGTGGAAGAGATTGAGGATGATGACTGGTTCTTGTACCTGTTCTCATGAATACCCACATGATTGGCTAATGAATTGACAATTTTTCTGGCCATTTTATTACTAGTACTATATACCTTCTGTGTTTTAAGAATTGCAATAAAAGGGTGCAAAAAAGCTGCCAAAGGGGCTATAGGAATGAAAATAGTAATACACTTAGATGCTCTATTGCATATGAAACTCCAAACAGATGACATGCCCCATGCCCAAGAAATGGAAAGCCCTATTTATTTATTTATTTTTATTTATTTGCATTTATAAAGCGCACAGAGCTGCCCTGAGGCATAGTGGCGCTGTTACAGAAGGCTTTAGCTTAAACATAGGTAGAATGTAACATTCAGCAGTCATACATTGACAGGTGTGGGAGACACGGATCAGATAGGTTATACTTTGCTTTGGTTACAGTGCAAGCATAACTGTGCACATTGGTTTGAGAACATTAGCGGAATAGAAAGGATTTTAGGTTTTTGCAAAAGGTGGTGTAAGATTCTTCATTCCTTAGTGAGGTAGGCAGGGCATTCCAGTTTTTAGGTGCGAGGTGTTGGAAGCTGGACCCTCCTGCTCTGGTTCTTTTGAAGGTAGGGACATAGATCTGGTTGGCGCGGGGAGCTCTGGTGGGTCTGTTGGAGGTGTTGAGTGTGATTCTTTCAGAAAGATAGGGTGGGGCATCTGATGTAAGGCACCTTTGTGGATCACCCCTCTAGGATCAATGTTTACTAGTCCTCAGGACCCTCATAATTACACCGAGGACTGGCATATTGAGATTACAATGGGGAATCCTGCTATATGACCTGGAGCATGGAGAAACATGTCATACATACAGGCACCTCGAGGGGTGTGACTAAGATATGGATACCCAAAGAGCCCCATGTGGGGGAGGGCAAGCAGGACAATGTGATTGAGAACTCAACCAGAGGGGGCAATGTTGGGAAGCAGATGGTTACGTCCTCCATAGCTATTGCCTCAGCCAGGTCCAATACAGCATAGGTGAGAAGCGTTACTCACTAAGGCAACAATACTGCCCAGAAGATGACCACAGTCTAAGCTAAAGATGGCACAATAAACAAAACGACAATGAAACAATAAATGTGCATGCATACACACGAAGCAAATTTCCACTCAACATGAAGAATGAAAACATTAGGAAATATATGATTTATACATGAAGAATATTAACATGGCATCGATAAGACATGAAGAATACTAACATAAGCAATGAATACGCTGAACGCGACATAAACAATATGCAAATATAGCTCACTAACAGAAATGCAAGAGTAATGGGCAGCCATCTCTTCCAAAATGGACGCTGAAACACGCTTCTAAGTAAATGAAAGGCTTCAAGGCTTCACGAGAACTCAAAATGCTAAAATAACCAAATACATATCCATGCAGAGGACAGGCAGTAGCTTGCAACCAAAGCTAAGGTTACCATAAATAAGGGAGGATAGTATCATTGCAGGGGAAGCACGAGATAACGATTCCCGAGCCACAAGCCATATATTCTTAGATTAGGAGTAAAACTAGCCTTTGTAAGCCAGGTGCAGGGCAACTCGAAGCCAAAAGACTCCATGATGAATAACCCAAGAGTGTCCGCAGTGGTAAAAGGAACCATAATATTCACATTAATATTAGCTAAAATCCCAATAAATGTAGGGTGAAATATTTTCAAATGCGATCTTATCATACGTGTCACATATCTGAAGAACACTGTTTATTCATTAGTAATGAAACATATAGAACACCTGCCTAACTACTCATGAATATTCCCAGACATGAGGCACCACACAAGGGTGAATACAAAGAAATGACTCTGAGTCATGGCCTAGGAATAAGGGATGGTATTTTCTTTAATTGAAGGGAAAAGCAGTACATGGACCTCTCTCTCTTTCTCTCTCTCTCTCTCTCTCTCTCTCTCTCTCTCTTTCTCTCTCTCTCTCTCTCTCTCTCTCTCTCTCCCCCTCTCCCTATTCCTGTCTTGGTCATGTGTTGACGACCTGTCAGTTGTCCAAGGTTGGTCAGTATAAAGCCAACCAATAAAAACCCTCAAGGTTAGGCCGCCCAGTATGTTTTATACCAACCAATAATCTATAGTAGAAATGATATCTTTTTACTATCATCAATTTAGAGGTGGTCTTAGGAGGAGCCATACGATTGTTGTTACCCAATCAGATGTTTAACCCCTATAGAATGTATATGTAGTCAATCCCCTAACCAATCCATGTCACCCATAGGTTTTTGTAGACTGATATTATGTTATGATGTTGTTGATGACACATTCATAATATAAAACATGTTGTTTTTATATAAGCACCCTGAGAGCAATGACATGTCATGCTTCTACGCTGTCCCTGCTTTAATTTGGATGTTAATAAAACTGGCTTTTGCTCTGCATTTGTGTCTATTTCCTTTATTGAGTTTGGTTTGATCTGTCTCCAGAACCTCTTTGTAATTTTGGTACTTTCCAGGCCATCTTAACAAGTTGCCTTTCAGTCAACTCATTTATCAAACCTTTAAGTCCAGAACCTGGCAGCTCAGCTCAATTTTGCAATATGATTCAACATTAACACCTGGGGGAGAGGTGCTATGAAGCACCATAGAATTCATGTATAATGTCTAGTAGAATTCACAGAGGACATAAACGTCCTATAATTCAAGTACTAGTCAATTTGAACACAGGTTTACAATAAGTCATGTTCCCTATGATTATCAGGGTCTGCCAAACAGAAATGTGTGGTCAGTTATGTCTCTTTAGCTAGGAAGAAACAAACCTCTGCATCATAAATTATGAAGGAACATTCAGAATCTAAAATCATGATTCTCTGGGGCCAAGAGACAATGAACGTACAACATTGTGTTAAAACAATGTGATACAAAATTTGAATTGGCAATCTATTTTCAGAAGTATGACATAGCAGGACCTTTTAAACTCTATCTGACTCACCCACGTACAGGACCAGCACAATCACCACAACCATTTGCTCCTTTTGGGATGCGCAGGGAAGGGGAGACATATTTTTAGGAGTTCCTGGTGGTTGGGGAATCACTGCAAGATATCTCTTCTTATGAAGGCTCACCCCTCTTGTATCCCATCAGACCCTCTTGCTACTAATTGAGTCAAGTCTATTGCACCTTTATTGGCCTCTCACCTTGCTGAACACTTCAACCTGTCTTTCGACTCTGCTTGCTTTCCTTCTATTTTAAAGATGGCCACAGTCATCCTTCTCCTAAAAAAACAAGGGGCTGACCCAAACCTACTGGCTTAGTTTTGCCTTACGTTTTGCCTTCCCCACTACTCTAAAGTTCTTGAAAGGGTTGTGTTCAACCATCTTACACATTTCTTAGACATTCACAACCTTTCAGACCCTGTACAAGCAGGTTTCCGCTCCACCTCCCATCACACCACGGAAACTGCTCTCCTGAATGTCTCAAACGTCATTACCTCTGCTAAGCACTCCAACCTATCCTCTATTCTAATTCTCCTTGGCCTGTCTGCTGCCTTTGACACTGTCGATTACTCTGATCTCCTCAATACTCTCTCTCTTCTTGGGATTCACGGTCAAGCCCTTGCCCTGATTGAATCCTATTTGGCACCTTACCAATTCTCTGTCTCCTGGAGCAACAACACCTCTCAACTAACTCCTCTTGCTGTTGGTGTTCCACAAGTCTCTGTCTTTGGGTACTCTCCTCTTTACACTCTACACCTCTGCTCTTGGGCACGAATCTCCTCCTTTGGGTTCTCGTACCAACTCTTTGCAGACGACATCCACATCTTCTTCTCTTTTCCAGAACTCTCTCTGCCATTAAATCTTGAATGGGTTTGCACTCTCTGATGCTAAACCTTACCAACACAGAGGTGCTCTTCTCCCCCACCAAATACTCTCTCTCTTCTCTGCCTATCCAGTTCCCACCTACTCTCTTTCAGCTAGAAATCTCAGCATCATCTATGACCCTTCTCAAAATGCCTCTACTTTCATCTTCGAAACTGCAATGGCTGTTCGCTTCATTCTCCTAAATATTAGGAAAATCAGATAGGATCAATCTCCTTCCTTTCACTACCACCAAGCATCACTTAACCACTCTTGTCTTCTCTAAAATGGACAACTTTGCCAGCATCCTCTTTGATCTCCCAAACTAAGCTTTCTGTCCTCCTGGTAAGATCATTGACTTTGCTACCGGGACTCTCTTTGAACTCTCTCACTTTACACCTTTTTCCTTGTATCATCAGCAGACTGGATGGCTGATGATGCAAATAGAGCCAGATTTAAATGTCTTCTCCTGGTTCCCAAATCTATCCAGGGTAAGGCACCAGGGTATCTATCCTTTTCTTGGAACTCTACAAGCCTTCTGGTATACCTTCGCTCTGCTTTCTTGACTACCCTTGTCCCACCTCACCCTCCCTGTGCTTCCTCTCGCTTCTGCTCTTTCTCTCTGCCTGCTTCACTTGCAGGAATTCTCTCCCCTGAACATCCGAGAAATAGTCCACACCATTTATTCAAAACCAAACTAAAAGCCTGCCTCCTCGCTTCAAGTTACCCTCTTAGCCTACATCTCATCTGCGTTCTAGCTAACATTTTTCCTTCACCTTTAACCTGCCTCTGTCCCCCACTTTCTATGCATCCACTGTAGCATCTATCAGGGTCACATCCATAACACAGCTGACCGTACCACCTACCTGCACTTAAATCTGTCTAATGTTGGTTGTCTTTAATCTATGCATGTCTATCCAAGTATTGTCACTGATGACTCTTATATGCATTCCTCCACACAACCAGGTCAGAATGTCACTCAAACTCATCCCATTGTAGGAAGCTCTTTGATTCCCGTCAAATCTGATTTCTTATCTAATGTACATTCTTTTGTGATCAAAATAGCATTGTTGCTCCATGTATATAAATACATCAATACAAATAATTGAAATAAATACATAAATAAGATTAATATGGTCTCTCACTGAAACATCCACATAATCCACATAATAACAACTATAATGTGCAAGTACAGGTTTACCAGAAGGGGAACAAGTGAAGGTGAGGTTGCCTTAATTTGTGCCAAAAGGGGCTTCTAAGTACACTGGCATTTTGGCAATTATTCAAGTGTAAAAAAGTGTGGTTAAATCAATAAAGGGTGAGTATGGAATGTTCAAAATGTGGGCAAGCTATGGGTAAGTGTTTTAACTCCCCAGAGGATTCCAGAGAGGCCTTCAGAAAACAATAATATGTTGTGTTTATATCATGGCACTTCTGACTCCCTCTGAAATACCAATCCGCAGTTGATGCAAGTGGGCCAGGAGCATGGGAATATGGACTCTTGAGTTGGACTTTCAAGTCCACCTACTATTTTGCTAGCAGACAGGGCCAATTTAGGTAGCCAGGCAATCTAGGATCCCATTCAGATTCTTCAGATAAGTATGAATGTTGCCATAAGGTTAGACTGCAAGGAGAAAAGGGGGAAATACATTTTCTGTTAAACTATATGCTTTGTGATCTGGCTTTTGAAGAACTATAAGAGGGACAGAGTAGAAACATTATGTATAATGGTTATATGCACAGATGTATTTTATTGGGGTTGTTGCACAGTCTTGTGTACTTTCGGGTTTATTTTGATTAAAGTGAAAAGTGGTGTTGTATGTCATGTTCTCCACCTGCCTTCACATTCACTTTTCTGGAAAGTGGAACGTTAGTCATCAAGCAAAGTTCTGCCAATAAGTGTTGACTTGCCAGGCGGGTGTCTGCACTTTACTGCATTTCCTAATAAAGACATCTGCGGTAAATCTATGCCTGTGAGCATTTATTACACTTCATGTATGTGGGACTTTTATAGCACACCTAACGTTACAGATCCTTGTGGCACTGATAGTAACCTAGTTGTTAGTCCTAGATGCATCCTTCCTCTGACCTGCAACACCGCAAAGTGCCAAAAATACTTGTTTCTGATAGTCAGGGCTGTGGCAAGGAGTTATACTGCATTAGGCAAAGTGCCATGTTTGCCCCAATACCTTGCGTCAAGCTGCGATTTTCTGTGTGTAATACCATTATGGCACCCCCCTGTCCATATAATGATGCAACCTAGAATTGCCTTGCTGTAGAACCAGCCCTTCTGGCATAGCTTCACTGCTACCAGTGCCTCTTGGAAATTAGGATGTGTTTGATTATTACGTCAAGGCTGTATCTTTGAACTTAATGTCAGAGGGGTGGTATTAAAAATAAAATAACAGCAATGAATTGGTACATAAGATATGAGAGTCTGTTTGTCCTAAATACCTAATAGTATGCTTGTGCTTACAGTCAGTTCAGAACCCATGTTTCCAAGTGAAGGTTTACTTTTACTAAAAGTGAAAAAAGCAAAAAGCAACAAAACTGAAAAGATTACATTGAGTGTATCAAATAGGGGAAAGAAAAGCACATCAAAAGTGAGAACACTGTAATAATTTCAATGAAAGTGGTGCACCATAACACATGAGCTTTAATACAGAAAAATAAATATTTTTTTATCAATGTCAAGCTCGCTTCATTTCCTTTCACAATGAAGTTTTCTTGGTGCCGTATTTACCCAGAGGAAATTGAAATGCAAACCAGTGAAATTATACAAACACGTTAACAGAGCCATACTTTGCAACTCTGTCTATCTGACAGAAACAAGTATGCATTACAAGAAAACAATACCATCCATTTACAATAAAAACACTTATGATGAGTGCATTGTCAGCAATGGTTCGTAGGTTTCATTCGAGGGTGTGTGTTATACATCCAGGCTGAAATGACAGTGCCATGTTGGCACTGATGGGAAGCGTCCCAGGGGACTGAATATGCAGTACAACTGATGGTGAATGTTGTTGATGTAATATTGGAGAACAAGGGATCATGTGCCATGAAAGAGGTTAGAAAGCAGCTCAATGAGCAAGCTAGAATGAGAGCGAGAAGTACAGTTGCCACCTCATGAGGTGCAGCAATGGGGGAACATTGAACAGCAAATACCTGTATAAAGTAAATACAGCGCCTTATCAGACTGGAGCCATTCTAAGATGTTGAGAACCATTGCATAAATAACAAAGTCTTTACAAAAGTCGATACTCCTAGCCGAAGCTGAATGCACTTGCCGTTCATATGAATATGCCCTTTTCAGATGAATCCTGGAAAGTTCCGAGAATGTAAACGTAAACACCATATATTGATTAACCGAGCGCCTGGAGCTCAACATGGTTCACACTGTGGTCCTAAAGTCAGTGCTATGCTGTGGACCAGCCAGGCCACAGGAAAGATCCACAGTAGCCTACATTTTAGATATCCCAAGCAGGGATGCTGACAGTGTTTTGAGAGCACCCTTTGTTGTCCAGGTCCTCCACTACAAGTCCATGATGAGCGATCCTGCCACTCCTCAGTGAAAAGAGTCCACTCTTTGTCGAGGTACTTTGCCCGGCATCGGAAGGCTGTGCTGATTCACTAGGCATGACTTCCACAAAAACCCGGTTGCGCACGCCAAAGAGCATCCTTTGGCGGTTTGTCTCCGAATAGGTTTGCCTATGAACTCTTTTTGTGGAACACAAATGAACCTTGAAAGCTTCTTGGAACCCCCTGCGGAAGTTCTCGTTGAAATACCCATACACAATGGGGTTCACAGAGCTGTTGAAGAATGCCAACCAGTGGGCAAAAGGGAAGATGTAAACAGCAATCAGATTGAGCTGATGGTCACTGAGATTGCCATAGTCAGTCAACAGCATCAATGTCCATAGAGGCAACCAAGAGAGGGTGAAGAATAGTGCCACTATTATAAGCATGTTGATGACCTTGACCTTTCGTTTGGAAACTCTCCTTCCTTCATTTTCCTCCGACTGTGAGCCCCGAATGGGTGCTGAGGACTTGAACAGCTTGAAAGCGATTCGTGCATACATGATGACGATCAGCGTGAGCGGGGCAAGGTAGATGTGCGAGAAAAGAACTGTGGTGTAGATCTTACGCATTCCCTTATCTGGCCAAGCCTCCCAGCATGAGTAGAGTGGGTAAGAGTTATTGTAGTCATCCAGCATGAAATGATACTCGTCTCTGGTGACGGTCAGCGTGACGGCCGAGGGGCACATGATGATGAGTGCCAACACCCAAATGATGACAATGGTAACAATCGCCTTCCTCAAGGTCAGTTTTTGTCGGAAAGGATAGACGATGCAGCGAAATCTGTCAAAGAGGAAGAGAGGAGAGAAAAAGAAATACACAAACAAGCATTAATCGATTGTGTGTATAGTTACGGATGGCAGTGACAGATTATGAAGCAGCAGCATCATTGTACAAGTGTAACATATGAAATTGCATGTTTCTTTTGCTTTTATGTCACTTTTAAGAATGTGGTCGCTTCAGAAACGTTCCTAACATTGTTTTACTAGTATTCTTTGAGAGAACGAGTGTGTGGATCTTCCTGCCATATGTGAATTATTTTTTCCTAAGAGAAAGTTGTCACAAAGTCACATATGAGAAGCTAGAGGATGAGTCCCTGGAGAGCTTGGGAGTGAGGGATGGCCACCCGCACTGCAACGCTGCCTCTGGGGGCACTATAAATGAGATTCCCCTGGGCCAAAACCCCATCATGAGTCTTGTAAACTGTACCCCTGTTGCTAAAATGATCCGGCCCCTTGGTCTCAAAACCCAATCTATATTAGGTATTCAAAATTTGGTGAGAACTCTGGCCCAAAAGTTGGGCTCAAGTGTGCTTATTCTCAGGACCCATGAGCTGCAACCTTGAGTAAACAGCTGCGCACGAGTGTCAGATGTGCAAACATAGTTTGGGATGTAAGCCGCATCGTGTTCCTATGCAGACAGGAGTAAGCTTGTGGACCAGTCAGGAGAGTAGCAGTGGACATTGGTGGAAAGATCCAGTAATGGGATAACCCAGCAGCTGGAGTTGGACATATATGGACATGACACTGCCTCACTCTAAGATGGAGGACAGACCACTTGTACGTTCAGTAGGCAGTACCGTGGTTGGCATTGCCTGCGGTATGATTTTTCTCATATGACAAAGTGTTATTCCTATCCTGGACCACCAATCAGACACACCATTCAATACTGACATCAAGCTGCGAGAAATTCCACACTCATGGGCTAAATTGCAGTTAGGAGAGGCATATACATGTGGCCCCAAACAGAACAAAACTGTGAGAGTTAGGAGCTAATTGATTATGGAGTAAGGTGTGAGGTGAGTAAGGTGGAGGAATCAAGGGGAGGGGAAGAGCAGTGGAAGGGAAAGGGAATGGCGAAGAGGAGGAGCAAAGAGAACGAGAAAGGAGAGGTAGAGGAAGAACATGACAGAGAAATGAAAAAGAAGGATTAGGAACATGCTAGTAGAGAGAGAAGAGGTAAAGCAAATTCATGATAGAGAGAAAGGCAAGTAGGAACAGAAACATAATAGAGAGAGAGGGGAGAGGAGTGGGAGAATCTTCATAAAAGTGAGAGAGGACTAGTAAAGGAAAAACAATCCACTAGCGAAATAGGGACGAGAGGTACAGGAGGAACACCATGATATAAAGAGCGGTGAAGTATGAAGGGCGAGAAAAAGGAGATGAATGAAAGATTACAAGTATTCAGGGGGAAGGAGCAGCAAGAGCATAGGAAGGAGCAAGAGCAGGGAAGGACAGAGGAGGCGAGAAAGAGCCATGTTGGTTTGAATTAATTGTAATGCTGAGTTCATGAGATAAAATGTAAGCAGTTATTTGCGCTGTAACAGCCCGAGTGCTCTAATGTTTTTTGTTCACTATCTAAGGGACTGGTTTGCATTGTCTGTAACCAGAGACTAAGACTGACCAGTTTTGCAATATATATATGTATATTGGCAGTGATACGATTGCCATCCACCCCCTCCATCCATGCATTAACCAGGACAGACCATGCTTAGCTTCAAAGTGAGGCAGGCCATGTTGCCCGATAAATGAGCCAAACTTACAAGACCACTTATAGAAACGGGCTGGCCCTTTCCTTGCTTTGAAGCTAAGCAAGGTCAGTTCCACTTTGAAGCTAAACAGGGTCAGTCCTGGTTACTGCAGGGATGGGTGACTCAATGGGCATGAGAAATATTTCTTTTTTGTTTAACCGGGCTACTGTCAGTCCTTGAAGGTTTTGCACCCAGAGACCATTTTTTTGTCTTTTGCTGGATTGCATTCTGTTATTTGTAGTCTTCCAGTAAATCATTTTTAAAAAATGATATTTTTACAGCAACAGTGGGTTTCCCATCCCTGCAGTAACTGGGACTAACCCTACTTAGCTTCAAAGCAAGGAAGGGGTCAGCCCCCTAAGGCCATGCTGCCTAATAAATAAGCCCACCTTACAAGACCACTTAGTGAAACATTAGCTAAGGGGGCTGGTCCTTCCTCGCTTTGAAACTATGCAGGGTCCATCCCGGTTACTGCATAGATGGGAGACAGTTCACCGCCCGAATGCTGTGTTTTCTTAGTTTTAAAAATCTCATAACACACAGCAACCACATTATTTTTTTTAAACCATGCTACTGTCAGTCCTTGACAATTTTGCAGTCAGAGACAATTTCTTTTGCCTTTTGCTGAATTGCATTCTGGTATTTGTAGTCTCACAGCCAAGAGAGGGGGAATAATGCCACAATTGTACACTTCTTGCTTAACATAGTTCTATAAGGATGTATATATTTGAGTGACAATATGGTATGTTTACTTTTCAAGTTAGCTTTATAAAGCAGAGTATTGTTGAAAGCCAGACATAGGAGTGAAGAGGGCGAATGATGAGAGGGCAAGTAAGTCATGGGTATTTGCCCACAATGTGGCGAGAGAGTTTGCAATCCTGGACACTGGTGCAGTTATTTCCCGTGATTGGGATGCTTTCCAGGGCACCAGTAAAGGACACATATGGGTGGACAGCAACCCCTATTTAGATACCAGGATTTTACTCAAATTGTCATGTTCCCAGAGCAGACGCTTACCCACTTTTTGTATTGGGATTTTGTTTTCCATGGAATATTTCACTACAGATTTCTGGGTTTAAAAGATGAGCACCTTTTATACTTTGCCAGCATATTTATTGGAAGATTTCCTCTCTCTGGTTATTTTTCCGGGTGTTCATTACCTTTTTTAAAAGTCCAATGTTATTTTGTCTTGCGTACCATCTTCTAAGGAGAAGGTCAATTGAACTACATTTGGATATTTCAATTTAAAATATATGGTCACTTACTGTGCGTATATTCATGGGTGCCCAGCTTTTGATTTTCGCTATGTGTGCAGAAAGTGCCTGGGCATGTGTTATTCTTGCAGCCGGTCATTTTTTCCCAATTTCCCTGTGGCTTAAATCTGATTAGTTGGGGTTGTGCGAAGTATCACCAGTCACCAAGAGACCGGCCATAAAATAAACCAAAGTGTGTGGTCCATGGCAAATAATTTAATCTCACTGCGCCTTGTCTAAAAACATTGTTTTGCCATGGCTAGTGGTCTGGTAGCATTTTAAAATGGACAGTAGGTACAACCTTGGTGTAAGAGCATGCTAGTTGTCTGGAAGCATTCTGAAGCTCTCTGGAATAACAAAACCCTTCAAATCCAAGGAACAAACATTAGTTACAGGGATGTTAAGGTGAGAACTTAACGCAACAAAGGGTGGTTTGAGGGGCACAACATATTCAGATATAGGGTTCCAAAGGCAGAATGATTTAAGATAGTTCTTATTAATTCTTAAATTATTGTAGGGGTGTGTATGTATTTCAGGTGCAAATGGGTGGAAAAAAAGTCTCGAGGCCACTAAAGACTGTAGAGAAAGAACCCAAGCAAAACTTGCTATAAGCTAACAAGTGGCCCAATGATGCACTCCTATAGGGATAACGCTATCCCAAAATTCAACTCTACACGTATAGTGAGGCAGGCCAAGCTGATCGGGTTGTCTCAAATGGCGTGATAGCTTTCGCTGTTTCAAAATCAAGAGTTCAGAAGTTCATGGTCAGTATAAAACTAACAATGTTTCTAGGTATTTTCACTCTTTATCTGAGTACTCAGTCCCGGAAGAATTACATCAAATGAAAGGTCATAGCAGAGTAAATTTAATTTACAATTATAATTATAAATAGGAGGACAAAATTCATGAAGGAAAATTATAATTCATCAAATACAATAGTGTAAAAGCCATATGTAGGTACAACAATTATGCATGTACAGGAGGTTGTTCACATTAGTTGGTCACATCAAGGTCTTAAATTGTGTTAAAAGTCCCACATAAAAAAAGAGGAAGGAAGTAAGTGTCAACATAATTCAGTTGCATGTATGTTTTCCATTTGCATCTAATAGGCTCCTCGGATGGTGTGCTAATTGCCGACGCATTTCAGATTTCTTTGGAATCCTTTATCAAGGCTTGGGTGCCTACTATTTCTTAACGGTGTGTATCCACTTGCTTGCCTGGATGTGTACCTGTAAGGTAACACACAGATACTCAATGTGGAGAAAATAATGAATAACAAGTGAATTAATGTGTATACAACTTATAAATAACTGACCTTTAAATCTTCTCTATAAATATATGGTGTCCTCGCTGTCTGTAATTGGGTCCTCATACAGTTCAGGAGATAATGTTTGCTAGGTCTGCTGATGAGCAGTTGGCTTAGGAAGTGAAAACACTGTGATAGCTGCTGTAGTTTCAGTAGCGTACAGCTACGCCGGGCAGCATGCATATGTAGAGTTTGAGATCTGATGTGCCCGATCAACACAATCTGGGAACAAAAAGAAAGGAAGTAAATCACTCAGTGCGAGGTGTTGGGGGTTTAAGGCCGGTTGTGTTCCATGAGTTAGGAAGCGTAATAAAGCTACTGTGCGTAATACGTGATATGTACAAATGGTTTCAACACAGTCTCTTGCAGCTGCATGATGGGCGAGAGTATCTACATGCCTGTCACGTCAGCGCATGGTGTGGCATTCCGCATATTGTTCGTTGGCAGTAGTCTAATAACGGGTGCCGAGCTCACCTCTGGTGTCTTGTAACTAGACGGCCGGCAGATCCCGCTGTAGTCTATGTTGGAATATGCAATCAGCACAGCCAAAAGCCGTGGCCACTGGTAGTGTTGTGTTGAAGACTGTGACTAGTGGCTGGTTAGTGTATATGATATAAAGTGGGCACGGCTGAAGGCCATAGATTGTGGGTGGTTAGTGTTATCCCAGTGGGCACGTCCGAAGTCCATCACTTTAGGCATGTTAGTATTTTAACATATACAGTGGGCATGGTAAAAGATGTCCAAACTGCTCGTGGTCAAAGGCATTTGTGAGTGGCACATTTACATAATAGAATATATAGCGGGCACAATCAATTGTGGTAAAGCCCAGGGCTAGTGGCTGATTCGTGTATATAATATATGGTGGACACAGCTGATAGCTGTAGCCAATGGTGAAGCCAAAGTCTATGGTTGGTGGCCTGTTAGTGTTTTAATATGTACAGTGCACATGATGGAAGGCCATGATTAGTAACCATTAATGTGATGGAAGGCCATGCTTAATGCTGGTTACTGTTGTAATGCAATTAACAATGTCATCAGTAATGTGATCTATGATGATATAATTATGGTCATAGGTTGTGCAACAAGGGGCGTGAAGTTAAGGTGGCTGAATTTCAGGGGTTTTGTTGCATCAAGTTCACACCTTAACACCCCATGCAACTAAAGTTTTTTCCTTGAATTTCGAGGCTTTCTTTATGCAATGTTTTACTCACCTTAACGTCTCTGCAGCTAAAGTTTTTTAGGGTTTTGTTATTCCATAGATTCTTTTATTTTAGAACACTACCAGACCAGTAGCCATTGGCTTCGACCATGACCAAACACTACCAGATCAATAGCCATGGCATTTGGCCATGTCCACTGTCCATTTTAAAAAACAAGTGCTTGTGGTCTTGTAAGTGTCTGCAGTGGGAACATGACAACCCGAGTAAACTCCTGGTGGCCAAACGGCATCCTGTAGCCTAATGGCATTTGCATCTTTTTATTACCTAAAAATGGCTTTTTCCTTTACACATCACCTCAGCTATAACCTCGAATATCTCTCACATTGAGAGAAAAACAAGATGGCGTCTGTTTCGTCTCTAAAAACACCCAGTTTTGGGTAAATCCCAGAGATCTAGCTATCTATTTTTGAAAAGGGGCACCCCCTTCTCCGTGAAATATTTAAATAACTACTGCATGGAATAACCCCAAATCACAAACAGCACGCTTTTGAACGCTCCGTGCCCAAGTTGTTTTGAACCTGGTCCAAATCCATCCAGCGGTTTGGGCTGTGCGTTTTGGCAAAACTGTACCTACCTTGTTTGTCTATGGGAAAATGATATGGGAAGTAGGCAGCAATTTTGGGGCAAAACATGTTTTTGTCTTCTTAATAATTTTTTTTAACAAATCTTTACAAAACTTTCAACCCACTTTTCAACATATTTTCAATTGCTGGAAGAGCAGTGGCTCATTATAATACCTTCAACAGAGCAATCAAAGACTGAAGATAGCAAGGTAGGCAGGAGAGGCTTTGAACTGGCAGTGGGATAAGGGGAAAGAAGTGTGAAGGATTGCCATTTTGCAAAGGTGTAGAATCCCTGGATTATTTTTTTTATTGACAATAAAATGATGCAGGTAATCAGTGTCAGAAAGGGTGGTGTTCTAAATAGCCCACCCTTTCACAAAGCTGCATACCAAAGGCATTGTGTAAAGCTGGGCCCTGATGCATCAGTCTCCTATTTTGAATCTCATACTTGTCAGTGGCACTGAGCAGGTTGAAAGGTCGCAAGTGCCCTGTTGGACAGCTGCTGTGACAGCAACATCAATGCAGACAGAGGTTGCATTTAAATATGCATTTCTGAACCAACAACATAATAATTATTATAAACTATGTTATGTTATGTTATGTTATTGAATTTCTACAGCGCTACAAGCCCTAAGGCATCCAAGCGCCCCATCACAAGCAGAAAGGTCAGTGAGGACAACCAAAGATGTAAGTTAGATGAAAAGTTCTGTCTTTAGGAGTTTCCGGAAAGCCAGGAGATTGCTCTCTGTACGAAGCCCTAGCGGTAGATTATTCCAGGCTTTAGCCACGAGCACCGGGAAAGAACGACCATTTCCACGGGCTTTCTTAGTCCTTGGCACCTGCAAACTTAGAGTCGTTGTAGAGCGCAGATTTCTTGCCGGTTGATATATCGTGACTTTATCCTTCAAATAATTAGGAACAGTTCCATAGATGCATTTGTGACCTAAAGTCAGTAATTTAAAGGAAATCCTAGCTGATACTGGGAGCCAATGTAGTTCCCTTCTCGCGTTGGAAGTGGGTTCATGCCTCTTCATACCGTATATTATACGTACAGAGGCGTTCTGGATTTTCTGCAGTTGCTGTACATCTTCTCTACTAGCCCCCCCCAGCAGAGCATTACAATAGTCGAGTCGTGGCAAGATGACGGCTCTGACCAGTTTGGCTCGGTTGTTTTCAGAGATGAGAGGGGCAACCTGCCGCAATACTCGTAGGTGATAGTGGGTATTTTTTACTATGGCATCCACGTGTGCGCCTGCATCCAAGGAGGCCTCCATATAAACACCTAGTGTTTTTACTTTGCCAACGACTTCAATAAGGCTATCATCCACCTGGAAGCCAGTGAAAGCCTTAGCAAGTCCCTCTCTCAGTTTATTGGGCCCGTAGATCATTAGTTCCGTCTTTCCTGCATTTAAGCATAGCCAGTTTATGGTCATCCAATCTTTTATTACGCTGTATAACTTATTTAGTTTAAGTTGGTCTGCCTGATGGTCACCTGAAAGTTCCATTGACAGCTGGAAATCATCTGCATAATTGGTAAAGAAATAGCCCAACTTCTCCAATTCTCTGCATAGAGGGGCAATATAAATGTTAAAAAGCAAGGGCGACAGGCAAGCTCCCTGTGGGACACCACAAAGGATGGTCTCTACTTCTGAGAAGGCCTCGCCCCAGTGCACCCTGGAGCTTCTACTCTGTAGGAAAGAGCTCACCCAGTTGACAGTTTCATTTGCCAAACCGCCGGTGTCCCGCAGTCTATGTAATAAAATCTTGTGATCTAAAAGATCAAAAGCAGCACTAAGATCAAGTAATATTAACAGGCCTAGTCTCCCTTTCTCAATTAATGATAACATCTGCGTCTGGAGATCGATCAAGGCACTCTCCGTGCCATGAAAGCGACGGAAACCCGATTGCCTCTCGTGCAGCCTTCCCGTGTTTTCAATATATAATTGAAGTTGAGAGGTAGCAGCCTTGTCTACCAGTTTCAAAAAGAAAGGCGTATTAGTAATTGGACGATAATTGGCCGCATCTTTAGGATCCAAGCCAGCTTTTTTTAGAAGGGGGGTAACAGCCACTGATTTAATGACTTGTGGAACAGTACAGTGCCTAAAGGAGGCGTTTACAAATCTGCACAAAAATGGTACAAAGATGTTTTGATGAT
Source organism: Ambystoma mexicanum (assembly GCF_040938575.1). Taxonomy (NCBI): domain Eukaryota; kingdom Metazoa; phylum Chordata; class Amphibia; order Caudata; family Ambystomatidae; genus Ambystoma; species Ambystoma mexicanum. Next base: position 705,535,453 of record NC_090929.1, on the reverse strand, counting down.
CTAATATAATTTTAGAAGGGATCAGATCTCCTGGACAACTGGTAGGATTCATGGCTCTCATGATGTTTTCAATCTCTGCTAAGGTGATTTCCGGGAACTTGAAACCAGTATCCATTGATTTTTTTTCCTCGTCTTGTGATTCAGTACGGTTAATCGTATGGTTAGAATTTACCTCTTGAGTTAAAATAGAGTTTGTCTCGAGGGTTTGTTGATGTAATTGCCTCCGAATTTTATCTTGGGCGCATGTAAGTTTATCAGAGAAAGCTTTCTGTGTTCTAACACAGTCCTCTTTGGTAGGAATGATTGAAGGATTTAAAACTTCCGGTTTTTCCCAGGACCTAAAAAGGCGAAAAAGTTCCTTGGTGTCATTATCAGCTAAAGCTATTTGGTCATTATAATAAGTCCGTATCACCTTGTCGCATGATAATCTATTTATAATAAAAGGCCAGCTGTATGTTTTTCTGATGCCGTCATGCGCAGTAGAGGCTGCCCGAAAGCACAGCTCTGCTAGACGGAGCTGTTGCCTTAGGCTATACAGTGGTCCAAGTCGCATAGCTTTGTCTACTACAGTTATCCAATTTGCATACCTTCGTCTGTTTTCACCTCTAGAGGGAGCTGTAGGCTTAAGATACATAGTGGTCCTACTGTGTCAATGAAAACCTGAACTTTGGCCCATGTACATGAGCCTGTACACTAGTCTCAAATAATAAGCCATAAAATGGTTTTGATATGGTGACTGATAGTTTACGTAATTATTGATACTAGAGTAGGTTTGTATAATACTCATGTCAACACTCTAGCCTGGGCCAGCTATGGAGACGCTCTGTGTATTTTTTCCAGACTGCCTGTCTCTGATGCAGCCAGCAGAATAATAGGCAGAAGAGCTGCCTCTCTTTGATTGTTTGAGGTCTGTGTAACACTTCTCTCCAGCCCAGGAAACTGTCAGCATGGGACCCTGGGAACAAACTTCAAAGAGGCACACCCGAAACAAAGGGGCCAGCTTCACACCATGGAATTACATACCAAAGGGCCTTTAAAGCTGTAGGTTTGGAAAGGAGGCGGGTATAGACTGTCAGATATTACAAACGAGAATGGTGGAAGGGTTTCTCTATCTTGGCTTTGTGTGTTCTTTTCTTACCTTCCTGCCTCCTCCATTTCCTGCAGAGCAAATCACATTGGGTATGATGCAAGAAGGCAAAAGTCACTTGTTACCAAAACAGGGATAGGACCATTTAAAGCAGGGTTCCTTTATCTAATCCCCTTTGGACATTTACCTTTATAATGAAGGTGCCTCCTACTCCTTCCTGGATTCCTTTTGGACCTACAAGACAAGAATAATTTGTTTGGGCCTTGTTGGATGAGCAGTCCTTTCCAATGCCCTTTGGTTGTGAGGTAAAGCCAGGTGTCCAAGACAGAGGCACTCCGTGCTCCCTACCCATCCACAGGACACATTTAGGGTGACCTATTGTTGGGCGAAGGCTTTCACTCTGTGTCAGCTGAACTGATACTAAGGTTCCTCACTGGAGTTGAAGGACACCTGCAAGTGCCAGCTTGCATCCCCCAGGTGAGTGTGCAGAGACAAAGAATCATTTTTGTCCCTGAGCCCTGGATTGGGACTCACAACACCAGACAAAATAAAGCAGCTAGATTCTATGCATTCTACAGATTCAAACCATCCTCAAATCAGAATTGACTGCGTTAGAATTTCTTTTAACCACCAGAATCCGTCATGGTATTTTTGGCCCTTCTTTAAACCTCTGTTGATGAATTAATCAAACCGGCCCGACCCCACATTGTACCAGAAGAGCAAATCAGCTGTTTCCATGGAAAAGACAGCTGACTGCTGCAAACAACTTTGAACTGCCGCCTCTTCAAACATTGCACCGGACCATCAAGGTCACAGTTTCAAACCACCTTGGACCTCAGCTCGGACCAATGGAAACCTCAGATCACTCATCGGCCTGACCCAGCGGATACCATCATCTTGAACCGATCTGATCTTCAAACCAACCCTGGTGAGCCAGCCTAACTGCATCGCTTGAATTCCACCTTCGAACCGCACAGAGATCTGCTTTGAATCAAATTGACTATACGCCAGCTTGCCACCTGGACCAACATGACTGGGTACATCTGAACTTAGTTTGACCCTCCAAAGACCACATCCTGAAACCTGGTTTGACACTGTCAAACCGCCAAAGAAGAGATAAAGGTATTGTTGAGATGCCTCAGTCCTGTTTATCCACTTTGGGGAATCTTGTGAATGTTAAACCACCCATGTTCATCCCTTTTTCCAACAATGACACATCCTTTTTGGTGACATTGTTTTCAATTTCACCCCAGCTAAATTACACAGAATGCTTGTATCATCTACACTCTGTATATTCTGTTTTCTTTCCACAGAGGGCTTTTGTAGTATTTTTATAGGTACATCTTCCAAGAATTTGAAACAAACAAGGCAAATTAGACATCACCACTTAGCAGCCTCGGCTGAAAGGCTATTTCTCAAATGTGTGAACGGCATTGACCAACAGTAATAAGGGAATAGAAGTGCCTGCTACCCATTAATGTGCAGCAGTAAAACGGTGAGATTTTCCCCAATAGCACATTTTTGCGTAATTATCCTCAATTTGCTAAAACGTAATTTGCAGCTAAGGGGCTTCATTACGAGGTTGGAGGTAGCTACCCCCTTACTGCATTCCGGGTCCGAGTTCTCAAGATTGGAATGACCCGGTAAGTCCCGATTCTGAGAACCATTGCCCATTTCCATTCGAGCCCCCCTAGGGCTCAATGGGAATGGGGAGGGGGCTAATAATGGGCCCGCTAATGGACCCATGGCGGGTCTCACTAAGGGACCTCGTAATGCAGCTGTAAGGTGTTACCGCTGACCTCGTAATGAGGCCCAAGGTCTTAAAGAAGTGATATGCGCCCATAAATTGGCACCTTTCCAACACCAGCTGTGACTTACTGCTCACTTTCAAGGTTACCGCAGGGTGGGCTAGGTATAATCGGATTTCATGAAATATTTCACCACCATTGCGCAGCATCATCAGTGCGCTTAGGAAACGGGAACATGCACAACTTTGCAACAGATTTTTCTAACATGTTGCAAGATCGGATTGGAAAAGAAGGCATCAGAATTTTGGTATTAGTTTTTGAGAGCTTACCTACCTACCGTAGGTACAGCTGGTACAGCTACATTGAGGCCAGAATCAAGGGCGGACCACAGATACATTAGTAGTGGGCAATATCACAATCTCCAATGCCATCATGCTAATGGTGTGTATGATGGTGCCATCCCAGGTTGCAGCAGGTAATGGCATATCCCAATCTCGCCTTTGCGTCATGTTAAGGGTGTGTATCATGATGCCAACCCGTGTTGCAGGCAATGGGATATCCCAATATTCCCTTCCCATCATAATAAGTGTGTGTAGCATGAGGCCATGCCATGTTGAAGGTACTGGAATATCCCAATCTCCCCTCCAATAATGTTATGGGTGTGTATCATGATTATCATGATGCCTGCCCATGTTGCAGATAATGGGATATCCCAATCTTCCCTTCCCATTATTTTTAGCGTGTGTATCATGATTCCATCCTGTGTTGGAGGTACTGGGATATCCCAATATGCCCCCCATCATGTTATGGATGTGTATCATGATGCCATGTTGCAGGTACTGGGATATCCCACTCACCACTCCCATCATGTTAAGGGTGTGTATCATGATACCTTCCCATGTTACAGGCACTGGGATAATCCAATCTTGCCTTCCCATCATGCTGAGCATGTGTATCATTATGCAATCTCATGTTGCAGGTAAAGGGATATCCCAATCACTCTGTCCCATCATGCTAAGCATGTGTATCATGATGCCATCCCATGTTGCAGGTACTGGGCTTTCCCAATCTCCCCTCCCATCATGTTAAGGGCCTGTATCATGATGTCTTCCCAAGTTACAGGTAATGGGATATCCCAATCTCCCTTCCCATCATGTTATGGGTGTGTAACATGATGCCTTCCCATGTTGCAGGTAATGAGATATCCCAATCTCCCCTTCTCGTTATGCTTAGCGTGTGCATCATGATGCAATCCCATGTTGCAGATAACGATTGGCCCCAGGGGTCACATCTACATCGATGAGCAATCTAATCGGTCCTAGCTGAGCGAGGATGCTTTGAACTATTCTCAGCACTTGTTCGGCCTTGGGATGCTATTGTACAGCCTCAGCTTTTTGCCGCCACTAGTGTTCAGTGGTTTGGAATATTAGAGGACTAGTCATGGCACCAGCATCATCCTCACCTTGCTATGGCACTGCTGGCCTGAATATACAGCAATGTGCTAGTTACTTCACTGGCCTGGAAACCTAGTGCATATATATTCAGTTTAGTTGCCCTCAGCACTCAACAGCATGAACTGAATGGTGGTGCTTATTTGTCTCCTGGACCGGCTGTCGATGAGCAGCAAGTAAAAAAGTAGACTTGACTATTGTTGTCCATACATTGAGGTTGACAATGATTGATCTCTCTCTGAGATGAGATAAATAAAAGGGAGGCATAATGTTTTAACCCGTTCCGGAAGTGCAACAGGATTTTGAAATAAAAAATGTAACTCACAACCAGAAACCCATAAGTGTGGGCAACCTGCAGCTCTCCAGGGTGGGGCATTTTCCTTGCTCATGCTAGGGCACACACAGAACCTGTTATGCCCTTGTATCCAGCACTCTTGGCTCAAGTTTTAGCTCTTAACCCAGCTATATAATGGGCACTTCTACATTTAGTATTCAAAGTGTGTGTTATTTTCAGATCTGTTTGACTAGTTCCTTGTGAATACCAAGTCTCATAACTAGTTTTTGGAAGATTTGTCATGTTGTTTGGGTTTAGAAACTCTTCAAAGATGGCTTGACAGCAGACTTTTTGCCGAATGTTATTCTGTTCTAACTTCTTCTAGAAGTGTACCCATTTTTTAAAATTGAAATTTGGTCCAGCCCCAGAAAGCCACAGCACTGGGCAACCTACAGCAGTCCAGATGTTTTGGTCTTCAACTCCCATCAGCCGCAGCCAGTGCAGTCGCATTGCACAGGGCTCCCAGCTCTCTGAGACCTATCAGCTCTCTGTTAGGCCTCTCAATGCTACCAAGCCTGGCAGCTGTCTCAGGTGCGTTGGTAAGGGTAACCCACAAAAGTCTAATTTCAGTATGCTGAAGTTTCTTCTATTGTGTTTTCTCCTTTTCTCTTCCAGGTATCTTTCTCTCACTACCGGTCTTGGGTGAAAACCACATTCCTCCTGGTTTGGTTCTGCCTTTTTTATGTATTTCATTGGTTAAGTCCTTCTGCCCTTTCTCTTAGTGATTCTAGTTGGTTTATAATCTTAAGAGGTAATTTGGTCACCTCTAATGTCTCTAAGGTCTTTAGGCCCCAGTGAGGCTTTAAATTGCCTGGTGGGAATTTTGAGATCAGTCATAACTTTTGCCTATTTTGCATGGCTTTGTTTGTGCTACATGCAGTGCTCCTATGTCTCTAGCTACCCAGTGTCTGCAACACCAACAGCATGTCTTCTTTGACAGTGTCAACCTCCAACTGCTAATAAGGCTTTGCTTGGGAATGCTATTGCAGGTACTTGCATAGGGACAACCTTGTCACACAGTGCTCAGGCTCTTCAGTGGTAAGACTGGGCAATTGGTCATACTTTGCTGATATTATCACAACTCTGATTTGAGCTCTCTATATGAGGGTCGTGAGGCTTTCAGCCTGACCACATATATAAATAGGGACCCCGACTCAGGGAAGGGAAAGCAGAGTCCTCACTTTTCCCAATAAATGTCCATTCCTTAAAACATTGATTGGGAGAGCTAGTAGGACAGTACAGGGAGCCCTCCTCGCAGGTGAACTAGGTGCAGGGCTTTATGAATCTCAACCTTTTACCCCTCCAGTTAGTTCTCCACACTGGCCTGGGGACCCTGGTAGGCCAGCTTTCCTGGTCCACAAGGTCCCCATCAGCTCTTGGGATGCAGTCAGGACACTGAATTAATTACTTTGGGCAAGAGTCTCTTTGGACAGAGGACACACTTAGACCTTTTAGGGGGGAAGGTAAGTGAGTGAGTTTGCACAACCTCTTTGCCCTTTTGTAATTCCACCCTACCCGGATACGTTCCACTTCTCCAAAATGACCCTCAAGACACTTTACCATGCCACACTAATCTCAATTACACTTGTTGTCTCCCTGTCAGGTGCCCCCATCCTCTGGAATGCCCAATCCCTCTAAAATAAGACTTTGGGCCTCATTCTGACTTTGACGGTATCCTGGCGGTAGAGCTGCCAGGATACCAGCAATTGGTACTTACCTTTACTGGCAATTATGAGCGCCGGCAGGACAGTGTTCATCCCCATTTGTGGAATCCATAGTACTCCATGAGGGGATTTTGCCGGTGGCGGTAGTGATGGCTTTTATTGCAGGTAGGGCGCCTGGCAAACCTCCAGCTTTTAGCTGGAGGTGACCCAGGTGCCCCACCAGCAAACCCATAGTCTGGCGTCCGGGTAAAGTACTGGTATCCACATGCGGACCGCCCAACTTGGAATGAGGCTGTTTGTTTCTACCTGACCACTTTGACTCTCACCTCTGCCACCTAGCAGTAATAGCCATCATAAAAACGTGGGCCACCATCAAAGAGATGAACATGCTAGCATCTTTTCACACTAATGCTGCACACTTGTCCCACTCCACTTGCTTCTCTAAGAAACAGGTTCAGTGGAATCCCTTTATCATTAAATAGACGCCATTTGTACCTTTACCATCTTCAACTTCATCACCTCTACTTTCAAACACATTGATGATCAACTCTTTGCTCCAACTCATCTTACCATTATTCTCATCTATCAGCTTCTTGTTACTCTCAACCTCTTTTTCCAAGATTTAGACATCTGATTTGAATCTTTACGCTATGAAGTCCCGGTCAAGCTCACAGGAGGCTTCAATCTCCCTATCATGACTAAGACCCACCATCTTTCATTTGTTTATTCCATCTCGGACCATGCTATGGTCACCATTCACAATCAGTCCATTCATATTTGTGGCAATTCATCAGACCTCATCATACTTAGCTACCCTGTTTAATCCTCACCTTTCTCCATTGACCCTCCCCCCTTTGACCACTCACTCTGAAACATCACTGTATCTGTCCCTCCTCCGTTCTGCTGGCAAGAGTGTAAGAGGGACAAGAGCACATGCCAATGCTACTTCATAGGTAATAAGTCAGTCCACCCTCCAGGTGCTCTCCACATTCCATGCTGGCTCAATTGAAAAGTCCTTTCCAGATTTCAGATAGGCTTCCCTGCCACTTCGAGCACCACTATCGAGTTTGTGAATTTACTCCCTTGAACTCTGGATCTACCCCACCATCTAACATCTGAGAATAAACATGTGCCTCCACTTATACCACAGGTCAGAATACCTATTCCTTTTCTCTTTCTGATTTCTACAAAGAATACCGCTCCTCCTCATACTTCATCAATCTCATGTTATTTCGCTTTCCTCAGGCCTGCAAGCTATCTATTACTGGCCAGCCCTTGATCATCCAGCTTTGTCTTCCATACATTTGAAATAGTTTTTCATCTCTGCGTGCGTGGTTGTATTACGTACCACTCAAGAGAACATCCTGATGTACCGGTAGTAATAGAAATATAATGAATTTCAATGCATGGAGGCTGGGAAGTCTAATTATAATTAGGTCTTGGGGAACTTGTGAAAAATTAATAGTCTCTACTAGATTAACCAGACACCAGATATTTACCACACCCATATGTGATTTATTTTCTCTAGAACAATCATGTCTCCTGGTTTTCAAGATTGGAATCATGCCCAATTTAGGATTACTAACCAAACGGTAGTCTGCAATCAGAATTAAGAGAGGACACTACATACTGCAGGTTTATTCAGTAACTCAGTAAATTGTGTTTACTGTAAACAAACTGGTAGGTAGGTATTGGCTAAGCCCAGTGCGTAGCCACATATCTTCTGTGATCTGTGCTATGATCTCCAGCTTCCATGCCAATCCAGTCTCTACCAATTCAACCTTGGCCTGTTGGGCTACTGAATGTAAGCTCCTAAAGCCTACTGAAGGAAGCATACACCCTACACCACTGCTCCGCGGGATGGAAAATCAAAGTTTCCCAGAGTGAACTGAAGGAAGGACAGGAAGATAAATCGTGGAAGACTGGGACACTGAAACTAAGCTACGAGAAAAACGAACAGAAGACTTTTGGGGAAACAAATGTGTATTGAAAGATGGAGTTGAAATCCCCAGAAAGAGCTGAGATTCTTGTTGCGCTCAAGTTTTTTTCCACCTTGTATTTATGTATATACGTTTTATGATGGTGGACTAAGGAATGATAAGGATGAACTACTTACTAACACATTGCTATATATTGCGGTATTGAACTTAAGCTGAATTGAAAGAAATCACTGATGAAGAAACCGCTGCTGACAGAGTTAGTGACGGTAAACGCCAAGAGGAGATTTAGAACAGACAATGTTGAAGAAACTATCTGCTGGAATATTGATTCCAGGTCCCCAATACGAACAGAGAAACACATTGGCAACCTGTTGCAGGTTGGAACATTTTGTTGCTGAACAGGTGCCAACACTGTACAATATTTGTTCTTGTATGTCAACTGTCATTTAGTTAATGGGATTGACCTTTATCATTCATTGGGTGGTTCCAGCCAGAGACAACTGTGATCCATGTTTAAGAAGTCTGTGAACAGGATTGTTTTAACAAAATAGGGCGAATGATGAATACGGAATGTGCATGGAACTTCTGAAAGATGACACAGGTTTTCAATTTCCTCTAAGTTATCTGCCTGTGGTTCCTGGATAGGCAATCCGGGGGTTTGCCCCTCATTTTCCAATATCATCCGATGGAATCCAGAGAAGTCTATGGTGCATGGGAGATCCCACCTAGAGACAAAAGGATTTGTAAATGGTGTAATTGCAAGACTGAATCATTATGACCTCTGTTTTTAGTTTGTGAACATCTAACCTGGGTAGAACCCCTCTCTACTCTCCCTGAACACACTTAAGAAAACCCCTGATTATCATCATCAAAACTGTATTTCGGCGTTTGAGCCATAAAAGTATTTCACGACAAATTTAAAACACCATACATAATTTAAACATCAAACATATGGCCTATGGTCAAATTAATGAACTTAAATCAAATTCTGTAGCCCTGAAGTCCCAATTTCATTCTAATAAGTGCTCTATTCAGTACATGGGCTTTGCCACATGGGTTTCCTGGGAAGATTTTTTTTTTGCTTCCCATTGGGCTATTTACTATGGCGGTTCTGCCCAGAAGGGATCACCCAAAGTCCTTTTCCCCAATGGGACCCTGTCTGCTCCAGAGAGCACAGGCCACTGTACAGCAGTTTCCTGGAAATGAGTGCCATTGTGCTGCTGGGTGGTGCATTGCATCTCTTCACAAAACTCAATATTTTCTTGGCGATCCCTGGGTCTGTGAAGGCAATTTGGACGGAAACAAAGACATTTCCCCCTGTTGGCAAATCCTAGTGAACTTAACAATTTGCTCTCGAGATATAAAAGACAGCCCCTTACCACCCTGATCCAATGTATGCACTAATTTACGAGTGCCTCTTTAGATTCGTAACTGTTAGGGGCCAATTTTGAAACCTTATGTAGGTATAATGACCCCCATACATGGACTGTTTTTACTCTGCTCAATTTGGCAATAGGGGTAGTAAGGGCAGGAGAAGTGAAGCCAAACCTGCTTGTCACCTTAAACTTTGACCTGAGTACTCTATTTGCCTTCACATTAAGTGCCTGTGACGGTGGGGGAATAGTGAGATATGTTATGCTCTTGTTAGAGTCCAGGATCTTTGGGTCTGATGATGGCCAGTTCCCTTTGCCAGTTGATGCGCTTGCGACATCAGGGTTCGCTCTATTCTCATTGGTATGTCCCCACCCACCCTGGGTACCTCCAGAAGTGTTAGATCTGAGTATAGTCGTAGTGGATCCGGCTACCTCTGATACATTTGAGGCCCTTGTTCCATCCTCTAAGCCCTGTAGTATGCCCCCCTTGATTCCTCCCTTCTCAATGATTTCAAACAGGGAAAGGACTAGTTTCTTCACTTTCAAGAGTTCTATTAAAACAGTACTGCATTGGCATTCTTTAGAGACCATGCCCCCCTCAGGAGGCTGATCGGTACTGCTCTTTACAGTTTCATCGGGAGTGAGTGATAGGCAGGATGTCCTACAGGCCAGTTAGGAGTCACCAGAGGCCCCTATCGGAACAAACTGCATCACTTCTATCACTTTTCCCCTATTTTGAATATGGCCGTTTTTTTCACCCATCGGCGCCCCATTTAAGGGATCTTGCATACTTGCTGCATTGGTCTTGGTCGTGTTTGGAATAACGGGAGTTTGGTGGAGCTCCTGCATGCACTGGCTGAGGGGAGAGGCAACATTTTCTTGGTTTACTAAGTGGCCAATGCTCCCCATAGATGCACGTGGATGAGGACTGGAGATTATCGAGTGCAGGTTATTGGGGAGCACCCCAATGGGTAATGGATCAGCATTAGTCTTGGGCGATTGATCGATAAAGCAAGGCCCTGAGTCACATGCGTTAAAGGGGCCAGAGCCATGGCCTTTATTAATTAAATATGTGACCTTATCAGACTTGGCAAGGGCCTTAGTGTCCTGTACTTTAATTATCCGCCCCCAAGAGTCTATGCTTGTAGGGGGTGTTGAATGAGACCAAAAATTGGTGAATTTCACTAATCAGGGTACAGGGCCTCTCTCAGGGAAATGTTAGCATTACTGGGGTTAGTCGCAGCAGCACATCATTCCAGCGTGGTGGGTAAGAGTGGCATTTTCCTTTTAACAGTCAAAGATTTCCATTTTGGTATCAGCAAGGTCTAGGAACTTTGGCAGATGGAGGTACAGCAGGGGATATCCAAGTGGACATAACGGCAGACGCAATAGATAAGCTTTCCGGGAGTTGGCAGAGCAGTCTTTAGAGAAAAGATTGAAAACCACTGCATATCTCTGTATATTTCCGTTTTGAAGGGAGAGCCGGGTTTGGGGCCCAAAAACAGCAACAAATTGCAGCTGAGCCAGGCAGTCACACTTCCCCCGCCCTTTGGGCTCTCGCCTGGTGAACAGTTACTTGTCCCCGTTAGCTTGACCGCTTTCCTTCTTTTCTTCGGCTCCTCCTCTAGGTGGTGTCTTCAATACAAATCGGCATCAAGGAAATGCAATGCCGGGCGCCTGCAGAAGACTTGCAGGTGGAGGCACCTCGAATCCTGCTAGGGCTTACACCCTGCCAGCCAACACCTGCACCCTTTTCCCCCCACAGGCCCCACCATCGCGGGGGGTTGCTGGCAGCTTTCTCTTTCTCTTCAGGGTCTGCTCGTTCATCCCGCCCTCCTCTAAAAGTGCAGGGACCTGGGTAACTTCCCATCAAACTACCGCTGATTGTGCAGGTGCAGCTGGTTATCAGGCAAGGCAACACATTCTATGGCAAGACTGGAGGCGAGCATTATGCTTCAACTTCTTTAATTTTACTACTGCTCGCCTCCTAGTCTTTAATAGAATTAATACTCCCTGCACGGTTAGCAGGGGTAAACGTCATTGAAGCAGAAGTAGTCCGTGCAGCAGAGCTGTTGCTGGGGGGGTGTTCAAGGGGGATATAGCCCCTGGTGTTTTGGTTGTAGCCCCCGATAGAATCTCAGGAGCTGCAATCAAAAGGCTAGCTAGCCCCCAGTCCCAACAGTTCAGACATTAGCGTAGCCCCGATCTTTTCCAGACCTAGCAACACCCCTGCCATGCGGACATCATAGGGCAGATTATCACTGACTGGCATAACAGCTTCTGGAAGTATTGGGTTTACACTGCTACTTTTCTACCTAACGGAGTCAATGCTTTTTCCAGGCTGTTAACAGGTTAGTAATGTCATGCTTCTTATACAGTGTAGATAACATCGGGATCACAGTTTTCAAAGGGTCTGCAAGCAGTCCCGACTCTCCTGTGTGAATCATAGTCTCACGCATCAGAGCACATACAGTGATAACATACACAATCAGGGATGGAATGGGAACCAAAAGTGGCCCTGGAAATTATTTTCAAATTGGCCCCCATTTTCCACCGATCAAAAACATGCAAGTTAACCCAATTTACACTCCCAGCACACCATGAATATAATGGTTCAAAAAAGTGCCCTTTAAAGCATATGTTTCCATGGCATGTATCCTGCCTCCCCCTCCCCTCACCACATAAGTCAGATACCTGGTGTGCCAATTCTTACTGATTTGGCACAGTGAGATCAAATTATTTGCCCAGGATCACACAAAATTATATGGTGAAGTTAAGAGGAAGCCTCTTCTGCACTTCAGTCAGTTGACCATATATCTTCACAGCTCTGCCTGACAAATATGTCACTGATGCCCAATGTTTACACATAATACATTTTGAAAAGTGAATGCCGGACCACTTCTCTCGGTCCTTGAAGGCCACCCTATCCGTATCCCTTACCCTCTGCAGTCCAGAATTGGAGCTCATGCATGTGGCCAGGATTGGTGGCTGGCATCTCTTTGAGGTACTGCCCTTCCTCTCAGCCTAGTTGTTTCTGGGGCAACCAGAGGCTGAATGTTGTTTAGAAGGGCCGCAGGGGTTCTAGCTAGAGGCAACGTTTGGTTTTGGTGGAATAGACTGTTCCTGGAAGTGGAATGACATTTTAAATGATTCAAAGTTAGTGGGGCTGGTTAATAATTTAATTGAAGGGGCATTGTAATCGTCCCTAAATTAACCTGAGCACCCAAGTGTAGCAATGTATTGAAAATGCAAATTTTACTGCAAATTTCTTTAAAAAGAATTGGGGTATATGTCATACATGTGAAAACACATGAAAAAGATAAATTGAACAGGTACCTGCTAACCAAGAGCACACCGAAGCATTTTGGAACATTTTCCTGATGCCTCTGTCCACAATACAGAGTTTGAAATTGCCAGGAGCTCGGAGCTATTTAACTCCTGGGATTTAGCCATGGGGAGCCTGGTTAGTTTCAAAACAGCAACGAGGGGCTACTTTTGACTCCTGGGGCAAGTGGTGCCATACACATCTACTTATGAGATATTGGGCCTCATTACACGGATGGCGGTAGGAATTTACCTGTACCGATAAAATACCGGTACCGGTAAATCCCTACCGCCTTACTACGAGGTCCCTTTGCGGGTTGGGGGATTTAACGCCTGCTTTTTGCAGGCGTTAAAATCCAACCCGCTAAGGGACCTCAGAGCTAATTACGGCACCGCACAATTGTGGTGCCGTAATTAGCGCCTTCCCCATTCCCATAGAGCCCTATGGGGCAGAAATGGGAATGGGGAAGGGCAATGGCGGAAAGGGGATTTACCGCCCCTCCAACCTTGGAATGGGGCGGTAAATCCCCTTTCCGCCAAGGCGGTGCCGGTATTTTACCGGCATGAGCCATGGCTCTAATAGCGCCATGGCTCACCGCCTACCGGGTAATGAGGCCCATCAACTATGTAAGTTTGGGGATGTATATAAAGGACAATAAAGATCACACTAAAGGGACATTTAGAGCATATTTGATAACATAAAATGGACACAAAGGTAGAGCTTGCATCTTGCACATAGTAAGATTTGCTGCACAGTCTGTATTAGCTCCTGGTTTCCCATAGGTAGCACCTGCCTAGCTGGTTATGCTAGATACACAGGAGCTGCTTTTTGCCCCAGGTCAACAAATACAATTTTGATCCCTGCAATATATGCCACTACTGCCACTGTAAATCATGTTCATGAAGCTGCACTGACAATACATGCCAGAATTGCCACTATAAATCATTGATAATGTTGTGAGCATGATGATTGCTAGCATTTTGCAACTGTAATTAACGCTCATCATGATGAAGCTCCCATCCCTCACAAAACACACAATGCCCACATTACACATAAGGCTAACTAAGGCATTGGGTGAAGGTGAGGATGAAAGTGTGAATTGATCATCTAAATATACACCAAAGTGGTCTATGGAAACATTGCAAGGAAAAGCACGTTTATGAAAATTTAGTGGTACAATAGATCTAAGTACCTTGTTATACCGCTGTGGTGGCAGGAAACAGATGCATTTTATTTATACAGGACTAGGGGCACTGTGGTGTACTAGTATCACCTTGTTTCTCTTTGTAGCACTTTCCACAGATTGTAGAACATTTAAATGTGTACACCTGTAGTTTATTTGGCACAACAGAGGGTTGGACATGTGGATCCTGCCTTAAAAACAATGCCAGCCGTTAGCTGAGAGTCTGACATTTCGTGCCACACCAAGTGTGTGTATGCATATGGGCAAATTGGGAAATTTTGCTTTGGTCTTGAATTAAAGACACCAGTGATTTTTGGAGGGTGTGGTCACTTGAATGGCACTGGTAAAAAGCAGCAGTGTGGCATAAAGCAGAGGGCAGTGTATCTGCACAACCCAAGTGTGCACTTATTGCTCCACATTCAAGGATACTGTGACCACAGATGATGGGTATTAAACTCACTGGCTATTTCCAGCCTTTGCAGCAGCTTTGGTGACTAGTAGGCTTACACTATGTGTTAAAGCTGCTGCTCCTGCTCTTCACTGTATATTGCAGCCTGTAAAATGTAGTTTGTTCCCAGAGAGTATCTGTTTTCTTGCACCAATGGAATTTCCAAATTAGGAGCACGGCTGGTGCATGGAGGCGGAATGTGGCCCATGTGCCATCCAGTTGCCTGCAAGGCAGTGGCTCTTGTGAATAACATCTATGACAAATCCTCCCTTTTCCAATTGGAAACCTGTAGTAACTACAATGAAAAGAGCAATAGGAGAGATAGGAAGTAACAGGAATGACTAGGGGGAAAGCTGAAAGAAGAAAACACACCATGCAAGCAAAACAAACTTGAATCAGGAGTTGCGAGAAGACTTTTTTTATTGCTTTGAGCTTTCCTTCTGGAGTACAATCTGAAGTCAGAAATGCTGCACCATTTGTTGGGGTAGGAAGGCAGAGCTTCCTGCAAAGTTTCTGACCCTTATTAAGTTTACTCACAGTGGTGGAGCCAGGTTTTGGTGCTGGTTGGGGGGCAGAGGGCTCCTCAGATGGTACTGGTCAGTACAATTTCACTACTTCACAAAACTGGCTACAAAGAGGGAGCCCATACAACATGCACATTCATCACTGTCTTCTCGCGCATCTGTCTGGTGCTTTTCCCCTTATCTCTCACATTCACTTATTTTGCCTGCTGCTTGCTCTGCAATAGGTCAATAAGTCACACATTCACCTCAGAGCATGTGTGTACAACCTACAGGACGCAGGTTTGATTCCAGGCAGGACTCTCTCAGGTCATGTGTGATAGGGCCACATGCTTATAGTCATTGTTTGTCAGTCTTGCAGATTATTATAAAAAATGTGAAGAACAACGTGAAATTGTAGAAAACAAGCAAACTGATTTTTGTGTTCAATAACTTGATCTGAAAGGCCTCTAACGTTTGGTCAGCTCTCTCATGTGTAGGATGCCTTTCACTGAAAATGGTCTGCATAATAGGGAATAGAAGGGAACACGCCAAACAGTGCCATCAGAATGTGAAAGGGCAAACCTTTCACAGAAGCCAATAGAGTACACAGTGAGATTAAGTGGTTTGTCAGGTAGCAAAGCCTCAAAAAATGTTCCACACAATTCCACATCTCTCAGTTCCAACTGAAGCTTTATGCACTTCATTGGGGTGTCTAGCCAGTTTTAACAATGCTTGTTTAGAGCAACCAAGTTTCTCGTTGCTATGTTAGTTTTTTATAATAAGCGCTTCCTGGTGCAGGTACGTAGTTTTGTAGCACAGTAGATGTTACGAGCACCAGTGTTTACTTACACAAGCTATCAACTTCAGAAAGAGAGGAAAGGCTGAGTCCCCTTGCTGGCTTTTGGTACTTTAATCCGGCATGTGAAGTCAGATCTCTGCAACAAGTCCTTAAGACACACAACCAGGACCCAAAATGTGCACTTCGCACTGGTCATTTTCTAGTGGTAAATGAAGTATGGAAAGTAAGAAATTGTGTGTATGTGGACAATTGAGGGGGCAAGTGACTTTTTATGCCTGGCTACTAGCTTGCAATTTATAATTTTTACCCTTGCGCTCAACTACCTTGTAATCTATCGTGTCACTGACATTTACAAATAGGCTTTTTGACTTTGGTTATTGCACGTGATCAGTGCAGTCCCCCAAGAAAGGTGAAAACGCTACTCGAGTTTTGATATAGCAAATTAACAAACTATATCTGCGGTGGTCTGTAAAATGCAGCTCACCACATTTTGGACTGCGACTCACATAAGTCCTCATCATTAACAATTCACTCTATGGCAGATATGAGTTGTAGCCCCAAACATCTGGAGAGCGAAGTTTGCAGACCTATGTACAATTAACACGTTATAGGTTTAAATGATAAGATCGGATGTTATTTCACAACAGTGGCCAGGGAAAAGGCTCAAGGCCTCAACAGTGCACTATGTATCATGACATGTCTAATTTATGTTTTGTTAAACATATGCAATGATGAGTATCTTTCAAATAGCAACTATCCCCAGTGTGTCAACCCACTGTAGGAGACCATTTTGTCCACCCATGGACACGTCACTCCGTACACTTCTCTACCTTATCTGCACTCGGTTATGCTCTCCTATCTTCCCTGTGTCCCTCTCCAAGGCTCAACTCTTTTCTTCACACTAATCCATTGGTTGCCTGCACCCCTTTCTTTTACACTGCTGTCTGCCTCATTCCTCTGAACTAAAATCCCCTCTACCCCACTCTCCGATGCACCTGTCTTCTCCTTGGCACGTATTCACCCCTTAACCCTTTTGCTCCTGCAGTAATGTACTTCTTTCTTTCTTATTTACTGTATCCCTCTGTCTTCAACAGGTACCATTCCCCTTGCATGCACCCTTTTTATTTTATTTCACTCCTTTCTGTTTCACTGGCTTCCACCTCTGTCGCACCATACTGAATGCTCATGTTCCTGGTGCACTCTGCTGTCTTAGTACTTGGGATGGTTCTTTTCAATTAAAACATATGGGATCCAACCAATTATGCTATCTGCTCTCTCCCCTATGTTAATTTGTCACTGAAAAAATATATCACAGCACATTGTGAGCACTTCCGCGCACCTATGAAACGGTTCACTTTTGAAATTATGTATTGCATAGTATTTTTAGAAATCTGACTATATTTTACTGTGTATTCTCAACCCACTCTCACCTGAGATCCGTTGGTTGCCAGTCCATCGCACAAGACAACCAAGATGAGCCAGGATCCCAGTGTGGTGTATGGAGCAGCCAGCCAGGGATCATGCTTTGTCTGCAACGCCCCCAATTCAACCAGCCCATGAGAAACATGAACACGCAGGCCGGGTAGGCAGAACAGACACATTCCAGCTCAGTTGCCTAGCAACACAAGTTCTGCTAGTTTCTAGTCTCTTTGCAGTTTCCAGCACTTTCTGTTTTTGTGTGTCAGTTTCACAGAGCAGAAGCTGCAGGACAAATTGCTATGGCATTCCTGACAGGGACACTCTCAGGAAGACAGCTCAGTTGAATACAAAAGTTCAATCCAGCAACGAAACGCAAAAAAAAGTGTTTGTTAAAAAATAGAAGGAAAGTCAGGCACTCCACTGTTGGATTCCTCCGACCGGTGCTGGCGGCGGAAGGAAAGAACAATGGGGGGGACGCATAATAGGCCCAGCTGGTGTGCAGCGCAGGAGCTATGGATGAAACACCACATCAGTATTCGCTCCTACCCGGAACTGCCTGCCTTCTGGCAGGGTGAGCCCTTTATTATCATTACGCCTCACGTCACCGCTCATGCAGAACATTAGGTGGATTTAACATTCCTCCTTTTTCCCCAACAAACACAAATAAACATAACTCTATGACAGTATCAACCAACATTAGTAACTCTCCTGTGCAAATCTAGTCCGGCAAAGGTACACGCTCTCCGCCTTTCCTTTTAGCATTCATAGTTTCTTAGTCACTCTGGGGCCTTCGGGGCTGCCCTTAGGTTATATCTACTGGGCCTCTGCTCAGATGCTGTCTCTGGGCTATTTCCCCTCTCTGGCTCACCTGCATCTTCTGGATACGCCACCTCAGATCCTTCTTGCTTCAGCCCTGGCACTCCACTCTGTGGCGATTCTCTGTCGCATCAGTGACTTGAAACATGTTGTAGCTGCTCTTCGTCAACCTGTGTTTGTCTGTCTCCATCTGTTCACATCTGCTGGGGCACCCTCTTGAACCAAGATGAATACCTGGTGATTGTCTGCTGTCCTCGTGCCGCTGTCACCATTGTTCCTTCCATTCGGGTTACTGTCAAAGGTTCATAATCATATCATGTTTCCAGCTTGGACCTTGTGGGGTTTCGCAGCCCCAGTACTTGATTGCTCACTTTGTGTCTCGACCTCCTTGCACGTTTTCTGTTGCTCATGTGGTCCTTTGCTGTGACCCTCTTACATTGGGTGTGGTCACTGTCAAAAGGGTCGACTCCTCTGCTTGAATGGTGTGGTATGGTTGAGTTCCTCAGGGTCCCATACATGAGGTCTGCCGGGGGTATGTTGATGGAGCTGGGGGGCGTCACCCGGTAGTTCTGTATGAATCTGTACAGATCCACTTTCCACGGGCTGTTTTGAGATCTGGATATGTGCAACACTTTGTTGATCGTTCGCATTTAACTTTCCACATCCCCATGTGCCTATGCCCATCTGGGCGTGATGTGATGAAGTTTGATGTGTAGAACGTCCAGGTATTTCCTGAGCTCCATCCCCTGTGATGGCAGTCCATTGTCACTCCTGATGCGTCTTGGCAGGCAATGTGTTGCGAACATCTTCTCAAGTGCAGGTATTACGGTTTCCGCTGCTGTTGAGGAAATTATCTCCACTTCCGGGTATTGTGAGTGATCGTCAATGGCCACCACCAGATATGTCCCTTCCTGAACCGTGCAGAAGTCGATGCTGATGGCATCCGCCTTGGTGACCCGCGCTCTGCCAACTGTATTGGCTCAGGGTTTGGAGGGGCTCCTGTGATTTGGCAGGGGTGGCAGGATGTGAGGACCTGTTCCACCTTGTTGTCAATGTGAGGGAACCACACACAGTGTCATATTCTGGCCTTTGTCCTAACCTGTCCCTGGTGGCCTTCATGTGCCAGTGCCACAATTCTTTCCTGAAGGTTGCTGGGGATTACTATGCGGTTTCCTCTCAGGATCAGGCCTTCGCTGGTGAGGGACAGTTCCTGTTCTACTGGGAACATGCCGAGGAGGAACTCTCTGCTTACTGGCGTGCGTTTGTGTAGGTGGCGGTGGAATGATTTCCAATCACTGGATATGATTGTGTTCTTGACTATGTCACCACAAGGGTAATTGTGCATGGCCTCCATGATGTCTTTGATGCCGACCGCCTTGAGCTTCATGGTATGTATGATTTGACATATGTGCTCCTCCGTCTCCTCTGCTTCGCTCACTTCCCCCAGGGTCACGGCCCTCGGGTGCCTGGTACGTCAAACTCATACTGTTGAAGGTCGATCAGCCACTTCCTAATTCTAACTGGAGGGTCTGCTGATTGCCCTGTGAAAATTGGGATGAGTGGCTTGTGGTCTGTGTATACCCTCAACTTCCATCCATAGAGGTAGATGTTGAAGTTTTGGCAGCTCCAGAGTACTGCTATAGCTTCCTTTTCGATGTGCGAATATTGCTGTTCGGTGGGCGTGAGGGCTCAGGAGGCATATGCGATGTGCTTGTTTTCACCTGTCCATGATTGTTGGACTAGGATGACACCAAGGTCAAAGGGGCTCGCATTGACATACAGTTCTGTCATCAAGGTTGGGTCGTAATAGGCCATTGTTGTTTCAGAAGACAGAGACGTCTTAATTCGCTCAAATGCCTCCTGGCATTCAGAGCTCCAATTCCATTTGAGGTTTGACCTGGTGAGCTCCCTGAGCGGCTCGGACATGGTTGCCAGGTTGGGAATTAACATGGCGTCATATGTGGCCATCCCCAAGAAACTGCGTACTTCCATGGGTGCTGTCGGGGGGAGGCCTCCTTTATGTCTGTCACCTTTTGCGGGTCAGCGGATACCCCCTTACTGTTGAAGATGTAGCCAAAGAATGTTATCTCCTCTTTGAGGAAGTCGCATTTTTCCCGGTGGATGGTTAGGCCTGCAGTCTACAACCTGCTGATCACCATCTCAAGGCGACGCATGTGCTCCTGCCTGTCGCTGGCGTGAATGAGGATGTTGTCACTGACTTTCAGCACTCCTGGGATCCCCTGCATCACCTCCTGGATGGCTTGCTGGAACACATCTGCTGCTGAGGAGATGCCAAAGCTTTGGGCCTCATTACGACCCGGGCGGTAAGGGAATACCGGTACCGGTAAGGTCACTGGTGCCGGTTACCCCTTACCGCCCTATTCCGAGGTCTCTTTCCGGTTCCTCCCTTAACACCTGGTTTTACCAGGCGTTAAGGACAGGACCCGCAAAGGGACTTTGGAGCTAATAACGGTACCGAAACTAGCGGTACCGTTATTAGCGCCTTCCCCATTCCCATTGAGCCGTATAGGGGAAGGGCCATGGTGAATGGGGAATTACCGCCCCCACCAACCTTGGAATGGGGCGGTAATTGCTCCATTCACCATGGCGGAATCGGTAAGGTTTTGGAGGCAACCATGGCGCAAATAGCGCCATGGTTACCGCCTGGGTCGTAATGAGGCCCCTAGTCTTTTGTACCGCCGCTGACCCAAGTGGGTGGAGAATGTACCTTGAGTCTCAGTGTAGTGCCAACAGGTAGTATCCAGTGTTGAGGTCAATTTTTGAAAAAGATGTTCGAGGCGTGAGGTCTGTGATTATCTTATCAAACATGGGGGTGATGTGGCGCTCCCTTTTGATTGCTGCGTTCGGTAGGCACATGTCTATGCAAATTCTTATTTTCCCAGGTTGCTTTGGTTTTTTCATAACCACCATAGGCGAAACCCAAGGAGTTGGTCCTGGGACTTGTTCGAAAATGCCAGCCTTTTCAAGTTCCTGTAACTCCTTTGCAACCAGGTCTCTCATGCGGAATGGAGTTCTCCTATGGTGCACCGCCCGGGGCTGTACAGTGGGGTCGATGTGCAGTTTTATGAGTTTGCCTTTTAAACATCCAATGCCTTCGAGGAGGCCAGGGTTGTTTGCCAGGAGGTCGGTGATGTTAGTGAAATCAGCGACATTGCTGATGAACTGGATTAGTCCCAGGTCTTCAGTTACTTCCCCGCTGAGCAGGCATTCGATTTCTGCATTGACGACATATATCTTCGATTTGATGACCGTCTCGCCTCTGATTAGTTCCGTCCTGAAAAGTCCTTCTACTGGGAGTGACACCTTGCTGCCATAGGCGAACAGGAGCATTTCTGTTGACTTGAGGTCTGGTTGAGGACACAGTGTCTGGAACATTGCCGATGGTATCACATTTACTGATGCTCTGGTGACTGTCTTCATGAGTGTCTCTTGACCCTGTATGGACACAAGGCATTTGGGCCTTTTCCGTTTCTTTCTCAGCTCAGTACTTCTGTGATCAAGTGCCGAGATCAGATGGATTTTGCTCCTCCTCCTTGTTCTCCCAGTCCCCACATCCATCGCTGTTTCTTTATTTTAATTTCCGGATTCGTCTGTCGATGAGTTGTCCTCAGCTGCTATGCAACGCGTATCCGCTTGCTTCTTTTTCTTGGAGAAAGATTAAGCTTTTTGCTGGTGTGGTTGTGGGCGTTGAGGCTGCCCTGAGGATCCGCAGACATGTGCGTAGTGGTCCTTCCAGCCACATGTGGTTCCCTGCGCTGGGCAGTTTCTCCTCTGTGACGTGTTACACTGCACCATCCGCACTCGGCAGGCCCTGGGATTCTCGGTTGTCACTGCAGTGAATTGTTCGTTCCATTGCAGTCCTCCCTCAGTGCTTGGTGGTTGGAGATCTGTGCTATTGCCACTGTCATTGGCGCCAGTTGGAGTTTCTGTAGTGTGGTGTCCATTTGTGCTGCCCTTGCATGCAACAGCTCCCATTGGCGTCCATATACGAGAATCCTGGCTAGGGTGATGCCTTTCTCACCCAATACCATTCTGCGCCGTTTCTCCGAGTACATGCCATTTATGATCTGCAGTCTTATTTCCTTTTTGACGTTGTTGAATTCACAAGATAGTGCTAGCTTTCTGAATCTTGTCTGGTAGGCGTCTAGTGTTTCGTCCTCCATTTGTACTGTGGTACAGAAATCGATAGTTTCATAGTCCAAAATGTGCTGTGTGGGCCTCTTTGGTTAGTTGGTATATGTCTGCACATTCATCGATGACAAGCGAGTTGAAAATTAGCAGGACGTTGTCACCCACGTTGAGCAAGAGTTGTGATTTCATTTTTCTGGGTGTTCTAATATCCTTGCAGTCCATCGCCATCTTGAAATTTTGAATCCATAACATCCAGCGGGCCCCACTGATGATGGATTGGTGTAGGGGTCGAAAGGCCCTAATGCAGCCGTGGCACCTCCACGAGGTCGATGGAACGGCGCAGGCAGCATCAGTGATGCAGCTATTGTTGCCGGTGAGCTGGGCCTGGGCGTGGCAAGGCCAGTTGCCATGTTGCCCTAATGCTGTGTGCACCCCTGTTTGTGTGTGTGGGTGGTGATGGGCTCTTCCTCACCTGTGATTGCTGGTGTATAGGTGTGGCACAGTGGAACTGGCAGCTCCTATGTTTTTCCCTGGATTATGTAGTGGCTTTACAGTGGCATCCACTGTTCTGCATGGTCTCATTTTGTGTCCCATTTGTTTTTCATTTTCTTTTTTTTTGTGAGTGGGGGATGGTACACCCACTGTGTTTTCCAAAAATACGACCATGTTGGATTCCTCCGACCGGTGCTGCCGGCGGAGGGAGAGAATAATGGGGGGTGGGGCGTATAATAGGTCAAGCTAGTGCGCAGCGCAGGAGCTATGGAGGACACGTCACACCAGTATTCGCTCGTGGCCGGAACTGCCTGCCTTCAAGCAGGGCAGGCCCTTTATTATCATTAAGCCTCACGTCACCGTGCATGCATGTCGTGAGGCGAATGTAACATCCACTACTACTGAAGATCATAAGAACCGCAGGGTGCAGAGGCATATGGGGAAAACTCCTTGTGTCCCGCCAGGCTAATCCAGGCTTGCACACAATCTACAGAATACACTTGGTGACTTCCTAAAGGGTTACAGACTTTTGTCTATGTGGTTTTAAAAATACTGTACAAGACATTAAAGTAATTAACAGACGTGCTAACAAATGATAAGCCAAACCAATTGACGTGAAGAAACAGCCCTGAGAAAGGTTTTCAGGACCTGAAGATGAGAATATGTAATCCACCCACTGTTGTCAGGATGGATTTCTATTAACCTTTTCTTTTTAAAAACTTTAATTATTACTGCACACAGGAATAGCACATACATATATGTTCATAATTTCTATCAATACATCGTACACAATTACTCTTGGGTCGAGTCTAGATTTTCGGTTTCGGCTTTATCCGATAAGTACTGTTTGTATCTGGCCCATAGGTTTCTGGGTCTGGAAGTGGGTAGTATCGAGTCTATATATAGCTCTTCTGTATCGTTTGTCCATAACATATCTCAATTCCAATCCGCCTTGGCGGATTGGGATCGAGATATGTTATGGACAAAGGCGAATTCATTAATATTACCCTTTTGGCTGTCAAGAGGCTCAGGTTCAAAAGGTTTCGCCATGTCGGGTTCATCTTCCCAACCGCGCCCAGGAGGCACAACCGAGGTGTCCACTCCACAGGCTGGTCTGCTATTTCACCAAGAGCTGTGCAAACCTCTGCCCAGTAGTCTTTCAGCTTCGTCAATGCCCAGAGCATATGGTGGATATCTGTGTCATCAGCCTGTCACCTTGGGCAGGTTCCCGTAGCAGTGGGGTAGATGCATTTGAGTCCTGCAGGAGTATAATGTGTCCTGTGTACTATTTTATAATGTATTAGTTTGTATCTAGAGTTACATGATATGTGTTTGGTCAATGTGCATATCTGGGTCCATTTGTGGTCTTCTATTTGCTGCCCCAGGTCCTTCTCCCACTTGTTTTTGGCTGCGTGGATCCCAGCTGGGCACGTCTGAGCCATGATTTTATATAAAGCAGAGGCTGTGTGTAAATATATATCCAAGCCCCATATTTATCTCTGGTTCTTCTGGGAAGGTGGGACATGCATTTCTTATGATGGCTTTTAAATGCATATATTGTATCTTATGTGTGTTTGTATTTCCCACTGTGTCCTTGAGGTCTTCCCATGTCACAAAACGCTTGTCCGGGAATAACTGCCCCCACTGCACAATGCCTCTAGCACTCCAGTGTGTGACTATCTCTCCATCCAGAGTGAATGGTGTATGGGGGTCACCCCGGATCGGCATGTTCGGGTGGTATAATCTGTCTGTACCAAATATATCGGCAATTTTGGCCCAGGCTGTGGTCGTTACCTGCATACGGTCTATTGAGTTGTGGTGTTTGGGGTCTGATCTCGTCATTTTATGCAGCGATTTGACTGATTCTTGCGTACGCCGATCATTAGGTGGGCTCCCCGGGTCGAGAAAGTTTGCTGCCCAGTGGGCGGCATAGTGTGCCTATGCTGCTAGGTAGTAGAGCTCTAGGTCCGGTGCCATCAACCCGCCCCGTGGATATGTGTCCATTAATGACTTCCAACTCAGCCTGGGATGTCCTCTCCACACAAACGTGATGCAAGCACTTTTTTATTTTAGTGAACAGAGCGCGAACTTGCCTGACTGTCACTGTATTAAATAAATTGAACAGCTTTGGAAGTAGGATCATTTTGATAAGGGCAATTCTTCCCATCAATGAGATGGGCAGGGTGCTCCAGCGTTTCATCTTTACACATAGGGTATCAGCTAATGTGCTGTAGTTTAAGGTTCGGGACAGTTGGGCAGTTCTGGCCACAGATGCTCCAAGACATAGTATATGCATCGGACTCCAAATGAGACCATGTAAGTCTTGGGGTTCTACTGTGTTTTTTGTGAGTGGGAATATCTCTGATTTGTTGCCATTGAGCATTAGGCCGGAATAGTCACCAAACTTCTTAACTTCTGCCAGGAAGTTGCCCAGTGCACGGTCTGGGTTCCGCAGATATAGAAGAATATCATCAGCGTATTGAGTTATAATCTGTAGTTTACCCTCAAGCCACAATCCGTGTGAACTATAGCGAGCCCTGAGGATGTATGCTAGGGGCTCTATCACTAGAGCAAACAGTAGTGGTGACAGTGGGCAACCTTGTCTGGTGACTCCCAATAGCTCTAGTATGTCTGTTAAAGTGCCATTCACTCTTATCTTGGCGTAGGGGCGTGCATAAAATGTTTGGATCCATTTAATGATGTTGGGGCCAAATCCATAATTCCGTATTACCCCAAATAGGAAGGGCCAGTAGAGTGTATCAAATGCTTTTTGCATATTGAGAGAAACCGCTATGCCTTGAATTTCAGGGGTTTTGCCGCCATTATTTTGTGGCACCGTCTAATGTTCGTAGCTGTGGACCTACCCACAATAAACCCAGCTTGGTCCTCGTGAACCATGTAGGGTATCAATGGTGTTAATCGGGTAGCCAACATCTTTGCAAAGATTTTCGCGTCCGTGTTTATTAGTGACAGCGGCCTGTACGAGCCGCATTCTTCTGGGGGTTTCCCTGGCTTAAGAAACAATGTAATTACTGCCTCCCTGGCGGTGTTGGGTAGTTCCCCTTTGCTTAAAGCTTCCACCCATACTGCATATAGTCTGGGTACTAGGAGTTGACTGAATTCTTTATAAAATTCTGCCCCTAGCCCATCTGTACCTGGCACTTTCCCATTAGGGAGTTCTTTTATTGCCTCCGCTATCTCAGCCTCAGTGATCGGGGTTTCTAGAGACTCTCTGGTGGCGTCATTGGTATTTGGGTGAGGTATTGCTCTATCTCTTCTTCTGTGGTATTGCACTGAGGGGGGTACAACTTTTTGTAGAATTCATAGAATGTTTCTTTCACCTTACTATTCTCCGTGGTCACTGTACCATCCGGTAGTTTTATGCATGGTATGATTGTCGAGCCCCTTTCACCCCTCACCGTTCTGGCCAACAGTCTCCCCGGGCGTTCACTCTCCCCATATCGACGTGCCGCAGCCGGTTTGTCGAAGTAACAGATCTCTTGATCCGCTGCTTCCTTATATTCATCTATCTTAATTTTAATATCCGAGATTAGCTGTGATGACAGGGAGTGTGCATACTGAGATTGTAAAGAGGTTATTTGTGTCTCTAGGCCGCCAGTCTACCACAGATATCCCTGAGGATTCCGCAATCAGCGGATATTGAATTGCCTCTTATACAGACCTTAAATGGCCACCATAATATTGCCTGACTGGATACAAAGCCCTCATTGATGTCAAAGTATTCCTGTATTTGCTGGGCCATTGTTGTTCTATAGATCAAATCTTGTAGAGCCGTGGGTTTAAATTTCCAGGGTGGCCTGTTCACTGTAGTGTCAGGGATTCGTAATGTTAGCTGTATTGGCGAGTGATCAAAGTATGTTCTGGGATAAATATGGGCACCAGTAACCCAGCTCAATACCTCGCTGGCCACCAACCAAAGGTCGTGCCCTGGGAAGTAATATGTGTATTCCCTTTTTGAGAGGTTTAAAGCTCTCCATGCATCTTTTAGGTTGAGGTCAGACATGTGAATGAGTATCTTCTGTGCTGCCTTTGTGAGTGTTCTAGGTTGTGTCAATGTGCGATCCAAGTGTACATCTAGGATGGTGTTGAACTCACCGCCGCATATCAAGTAGGCGTGGGGTAGCTTGCCAATTTTTCAAATAATGTAGAATAGAAGTCGGGGTCGCCGATATTTGGCCCATATATGTTGAGTAAGACTATCTCCTTATCGTAGAGAGTGCCATGGAGCAGCACGTATCTCCCCTCGTGTTCGCATTCAGAGTTAAGGCAGGTAAATGGAAGTGTTTTGTATATATGAATCGCTGCCCCGCTTGCCCGCCTGGAGTATGTTGTGTAATACTGATGTGTCCACCAGTGCAGGACCAGTTGTCCTACTTGGTGTGGTCCTAAATGTGTTTCTTGAAGGAAGATTATTTTAGGGCTCTGCCTGTATATATACGCTAGTGTCATGTCACGCGGGAGACTGGGGTCTGCCGCTCCCATTTCCTCCTGGCGAGTCTACCCACGCGTTCGCGTCTGGGGACTCGCCGGGAGGGGAGCGACTGGTTACGGGGCCGGCGGCCTTCGGCGCATGCACGGAAGACCTCTGTCTCGGTTCCGCGCATGCGCCGTGGACTGGGCTCGCCTCCTTGGAGGGGCTTGCCTTCCAAGCCTCGTTGTGGGTTCGCCGGCGCCCGGAAATGGAACGGCTTGCGTTCCAGGCCTCTCGGGCGCCGGCGGCCCATAAAAGAGGCCGCGAGTCAAAGCGGGTCGCGTCTCAACCCGGTTCGCTTCGCTCGCCTCGTTGTTCCTGCCTCCAGCACTTACCTGTGGCCTGTCTTGGGCCAGCCTGCCTCCAGCACTTACCTGGGTCCTGTCCTGGGCCTGCCTGCCTCCAGTCCTTACCTGGGTCCTGCCCTAGGCCAGCCTGCCTCCAGCTCTTACCTGGGTCCTGTCCTGGGCCTGCCTGCCTCCAGTCCTTACCTGGGTCCTGCCCTGGGCCAGCCTGCCTCCAGCTCTTACCTGGGTCCTGTCCTGGGCCTGCCTGCCTCCAGTCCTTACCTGGGTCCTGCCCTGGGCCAGCCTGCCTCCAGCTCTTACCGGGGTCCTGTCTTGGGCAGCCTGCCTCCAGCTACTACCTGGGTCCTGTCCTGGGTCAGCCTTCCATCAGCCCTTTCCTGAGCCCTGTCCTGAGTCATCTACCACCAACTTTGTATCTGGGTCATACCCTATGCTAGCCTGCATTCTCCTGTTCCATCCTGGGCACGTTTAGACAGTTCTTTATTTGGCCAGACAGCAAGCTCCACCTGACCTCACTCTTTCCTGTCTTGCCTGACTCCGAACTTTATCCTGTGTACCATTGGAACTATCAGCACCAGCCAAGCTCCTTTTGCCAACTGCGAATACCTTTTCTGCCACACTGGTCTATCTACCAACTGTCGCTGCACAGAGGTTCTTGGAAGATTCATGGTCCTGACAACAAGCTCCACCTGGACTATGGTTCCATCCATCTGAGCCTAACAATCCTCTTGTCACGCATATCTGGAGAGTGCCTTTCGTGACATTGGGAGTTGGTCCATCCTCCACCCAGTTCCTCTTTTGGGTGGTGGAGAGGCTGGTTCCTCGTGCCGCTAGTTCATCAGTTCCCGGACTCCAGACTGGCGACCTCTGCGAGACCAACCACCAAGACTACAGGTACGCGGTCCTCTCGGGCCAACCAGCTTGACAGATTGAGACGCCTGCCTTCTGATTCAGAGATGGATGATTCGCAAGACATGAGGAACGAGTTGCTAGCGCTGAGGGCCGAGATGACCGCCCTGCATCAGGAGAATCAAACATTACGTCAAATGATAACGCAAGGAGCACCCAGTACCTCTCAAGTAGAGGGATCATTGGCTCATACAACACCCATCAAATTCGACGGAGACCCTAGACGGGTGGCAGAGTTTTGTAACCACTGCAGGATACATTTTCTCTTCAGGTCTACCTACTTCAACAACGATAGGGCCAAGATTGGGTACATCTTGGGGAACCTAACTGGGAACGCATTAGCTTGGGCAACTCCGTTTGTGGTTACGAACAGTCCTATTTTGAATGACTTTGCTGCCTTTGAAAAGGCCTTCCTTGAGGTGTTCCAGACGCCGAACCTGGCCTCCGTTGCACAGAATCAATTGATGGACTACAAACAGGGAAGCATTGACATCATCACCTACATCAGCCGCTTCCGACTTTTGGCTACCGACTCCCAGTGGCCCGAAATTACACAGAAGACACTGTTTCGTCGAGGCCTGAGAGAGGAGTACAAGGATGAGCTACTCCACATCCCTGAACCAGAGAGCCTTCAACTCTTGATTGATCAAGTACTCCGTATTGACCAAAGGTTAGCCGAACGAAAGGCTGAGAGACGTCGGCTTGACAGAAGCGGTCCCCGGACGACCAACTCACCCGCAGGTTCGTTCGGGTCGACCGAATCCGGACCTGAGCCCATGCAAGTAGGAGCCATGAGAGGACCTTTGACGGAAGAAGAGAAGAAACGAAGGAGGTCTTTGCGTTTGTGTCTTTACTGTGGAGCAGCTGGGCATTATTTGGGTACGTGTCCTTTGCGTCCGCAGAAGAAGAAGTCGGGAAACTAAGAGACCTGTCGTATACGGGAAGGGCAACGACAGGTCCTATCCCTTCCTCAGACCCTTCTGTTATTTGTTCTATTCGTCTGCCCATGCAACCAGCGGTGCTACAGACCCTGAAGGTCCAAATTAAGTTACCAGACAAGAACCTGGAAGTATGCGGTCTACTGGACTGTGGGGCTTCTGGCAATTACATTGACGGAACGTTCGTCTCCAGACATAAGATACCACTCATTTCCAGACACACACCTCTGTCTGTGGAGCTTATTGATGGTACTCCCTTGTCTTCTGGACCCGTTAGTCAGTTCACAGTTGGACTGGCTCTTCTGATTGCTGATCATTACGAAGAACTTGCTTTTGATGTTATTAAGTCACCGAACTACAAGGTGGTCTTGGGATTACCTTGGTTGCAACACCACAATCCTTTGATAGACTGGAGAACCCAGACCTTGACCTTTTCATCCGTAAGGTGTGCTCAAGAATGCAAGCTACCGGTTCCCACCATGGCCGTTTCGACTTCTCTAGAAACAGACTGCAGTGGGGTCCATCTATGTTCCACGTCTCTGGTCCCACAGGAATATTCCGAATTCAAACAGGTTTTCTCTGAACCCGGCAACATACCCCTTCCTCCACACCGTTCCTTTGATTGCTCCATTGACCTGCTGCCGAACCACGTCATTCCCCATGGGAAAATATATGCTTTAACACGTGACGAGAAGCAAGTTTTTCAGGAGTA
Source organism: Ambystoma mexicanum (assembly GCF_040938575.1). Taxonomy (NCBI): domain Eukaryota; kingdom Metazoa; phylum Chordata; class Amphibia; order Caudata; family Ambystomatidae; genus Ambystoma; species Ambystoma mexicanum. Next base: position 705,505,360 of record NC_090929.1, on the reverse strand, counting down.
TTTGTCAGAGAGTCTAGAAAAGGGGTACATTGTGCCGTCAAAATCACCCGCAGGATTTCCCCTGTTTTTTGTAAAAAAGAAAGAAGGTACATTGAGACCCTGTGTCGCCTACCGGCAGTTGAACGACATAACAGCCAAAGACCGGTATCCTTTACCTTTAATTCGCAGTATCCTTGAAACCCTGCATACTGCGCGAATCTTCTCCAAATTGGACCTCCGCAGAGCTTATCATTTGGTGCGCATCAGGAGTGGGGACGAGTGGAAGACAGCTTTCAAGACATCTTTTGGGCATTTTGAATACAGGGTTATGCCTTTCGGCTTATGTAATGCCCCCGCTGTTTTTCAACGATTCATGGACTACATCTTTGGTGATCTGCTAGGATTATCCGTCTGGGTTTATCTTGACGACATATTGATATTTTCTAAATCCTTAGACGAGCATGTGGAACACGTTCGTGAGGTCCTTCGTCGGCTGTCCATCGATAACCTGTTCGCCAAAGCAGAGAAATGTAGCTTTCACCAACCCAGCATTGAGTTCTTGGGATTTGTTATCAATCAAGAAGGTATTGGGATGGATCCCAAGAAGGTGCGAGCCATACAAGAATGGAAACATCCACACGATATCAAGGCTCTCCAACGCTTTTTGGGATTCGCAAACTTTTACAGGCGCTTTATTCCACAGTTCTCGCAGATCTCGGCGCCTCTCACCAGGCTAACCAGCAGCAAGATCACTTTCGAATGGGATGCCGTGGCTTCTCAGGCTTTCGACGTCTTGAAGTCGGCCTTTATGGCTGCCCCGATCCTGCGCCATCCCCAGGAAGAGTTGCCCTACATAGTGGAGGCCGATGCTTCCAGCTTCGCGGTAGGAGCAGTCCTTCTTCAGAAAGATCCAACCACGTTAGTGGAACATCCAGTGGCCTATTATTCTCGCAAGTTGAGTCCCAGCGAACGAAACTACGCGGTGATTGAAAAGGAACTGTTGGCCATCAAGAATGCATTCGAGGAATGGAGACATTTTCTCCTCGGAGCTCGCTTTTCTGTGGAGGTGCGGACAGACCATCGCAATCTGCAATATCTTCGCTCTTTGCAATGTCGGACTCCTCGTCAAGCCCGGTGGGCCTTCTTCTTCTCTCCGTTTGAGTTCCATGTTACTTATATCCCGGGAACCTCCAATTTAAAGGCGGATGCTCTTTCCAGGTCCCTGGAAAACGTGGAAGGGACGCCTTGTCCAGATCTGCCACTGATTTCTCCTCGCCATTTTTTGCTGGCCTTGTCCCCTCACCTTAAGTCCATCGCGGAAGCCACTCGGTCGGATCCAGAAAGAACGACCCTTCTTAGTCGGCAATTGGTTTCAGAACGAGATGGACTGTTGTTTTTTCAGAAAAGACTCTACATACCTAGAGGAGCTGTAAGAAGGGGCATTCTACATGGATTCCATGATTCACCCATAGGAGGACATCGCGGGGTCAGAGCCACTCGAGAGTTGATATCCCGACAGTTCTGGTGGCCTGGTTGGGCGACCGAGGTCCAGAAGTACATCGAAAGATGTCCAATTTGTGCCCAGTGCAAGGTTCCCAGAAGACGACCATTGGGTTTGTTAATGCCCACTGAAATAACACCCTATCCGTGGCATACAATCGCTACCGATTTCATTGTGGATTTGCCTCCATCAGAAGGGTACACCTGTATAATGGTGGTTGTGGACAGCTTCACCAAACTGGCCCATTTCATCCCATTCCAGAAAATCCCTACAGCTACTCAAATGGCTTCAGCATTTCTGCACGACATTTACCGGTTGCACGGCCTACCGGAGAAGATCATATCGGATAGGGGAACCCAGTTCCTTTCATCATTTTGGAGACAGGTGTGTGGTCATCTGGGAATACATAGAGCTCTAAGGTCAGGCTACCACCCACAGACCAATGGGCTAACCGAAAGGACCAATCAGACTTTGGAGGGGTACCTCCGCTGTTTTGCCAATGCCACACAGTCTAATTGGAAAGATGGGTTAGATCTGGCAGAAGTATCCTACAACAACACCGTTCATGCTTCCATTGGAGTCAGCCCATTCTTCTGTTCCACTGGTCTACATCCTCCATTGATGCCTTTTCAACCAGTTCCATCTAGTACTGTTCCCTCTGCTGATGGCCTGGTCTTACACATCCGGGAACAACAAGAACTGGCACGCAAGATCTTGAGTGAAGCCAAGGATCGGATGAAGAGATAGGCAGACAGGAAGAGGAGTGCAGAACCTAATTTCCGGGAGGGTGACAAGGTGTGGTTGTCCTCAAAGAACTTTCCCCTTCGCAACCTGCCCGTCAAACTGGCCCCTCGATATTTGGGGCCCTTTGTTATCACCAAACGGTTGTCCTCTGTAGCCTTCTGTCTTCACCTACCCCCTTCTTGGCATGTACATCCCGTTTTTCATGTGTCCCTGTTGAAACCCTATGTGGTCGATAATTACGGCCGCACCTCTCCTCACCCGGCCTCTGTTCTGGTGCAGGGCGTCCCAGAGTTTGAGGTACACGAGATCTGTGATGCCCGTTACCGTAGAGGGGTGCTCCACTATCTGGTTGATTGGAAGGGGCACCCAGCCTGTGATCGTACATGGGAACCGCGCCAGCACGTGCATGCACCCCGGCTGATACGTGAGTTCTACGTACGATTTCCCTGGAAACCTGGGGCCCCGGGTCTTCCTGGGAGGGGGCATAGTGTCATGTCACGCGGGAGACTGGGGTCTGCCGCTCCCATTTCCTCCTGGCGAGTCTACCCGCGCGTTCGCGTCTGGGGATTCGCCGGGAGGGGAGCGACTGGTTACGGGGCCGGCGGCCTTCGGCGCATGCGCGGAAGACCTCTGTCTCGGTTCCGCGCATGCGCCGTGGACTGGGCTCGCCTTCTTGGAGGGGCTTGCCTTCCAAGCCTCATTGTGGGTTCGCCGGCACCCAGAAACGGAACGGCTTGCGTTCCAGGCCTCTCGGGCGCCGGCGGCCCATAAAAGAGGCCGCGAGTCAAAGCGGGTCGCGTCTCAACGCGGTTCGCTTCGCTCGCCTCGTTGTTCCTGCCTCCAGCACTTACCTGTGGCCTGTCTTGGGCCAGCCTGCCTCCAGCACTTACCTGGGTCCTGTCCTGGGCCTGCCTGCCTCCAGTCCTTACCTGGGTCCTGCCCTAGGCCAGCCTGCCTCCAGCTCTTACCTGGGTCCTGTCCTGGGCCTGCCTGCCTCCAGTCCTTACCTGGGTCCTGCCCTGGGCCAGCCTGCCTCCAGCTCTTACCTGGGTCCTGTCCTGGGCCTGCCTGCCTCCAGTCCTTACCTGGGTCCTGCCCTGGGCCAGCCTGCCTCCAGCTCTTACCGGGGTCCTGTCTTGGGCCAGCCTGCCTCCAGCTACTACCTGGGTCCTGTCCTGGGTCAGCCTTCCATCAGCCCTTTCCTGAGCCCTGTCCTGAGTCATCTACCACCAACTTTGTATCTGGGTCATACCCTATGCTAGCCTGCATTCTCCTGTTCCATCCTGGGCACGTTTAGACAGTTCTTTATTTGGCCAGACAGCAAGCTCCACCTGACCTCACTCTTTCCTGTCTTGCCTGACTCCGAACTTTATCCTGTGTACCATTGGAACCATCAGCACCAGCCAAGCTCCTTTTGCCAACTGCGAATACCTTTTCTGCCACACTGGTCTACCTACCAACTGTCGCTGCACAGAGGTTCTTGGAAGATTCATGGTCCTGACAACAAGCTCCACCTGGACTATGGTTCCATCCATCTGAGCCTAACAATCCTCTTGTCACGCATATCTGGAGAGTGCCTTTCGTGACATTGGGAGTTGGTCCATCCTCCACCCAGTTCCTCTTTTGGGTGGTGGAGAGGCTGGTTCCTCGTGCCGCTAGTTCATCAGTTCCCGGACTCCAGACTGGCGACCTCTGCGAGACCAACCACCAAGACTACAGGTACGCGGTCCTCTCGGGCCAACCAGCTTGACAGCTAGTATCTTCCATGTCTTGATTTGGGATCCTAAACCATGAACATTCCAGCTTAGTATTTTTATGTTGTCCGTGCCTGCATTAGCCATCGTCTATAAAGTGGATGTAATCATGTGAATCACGGTCTATTTCGGTTGTGTACTTAACAACAGCAGTGCTTAGTGCCTGTGTGCTTTTTGTTTTGAAACCTTTCATTACGTAACTAAACCCCAACAAACTCAACCTGGCTCCTCCCCCCACCCTCATAATTCCCCGAACTTCAACTATGCCCATTAATCCCCCCTCTCCCCACCCATTAACTTCTTGTGCACCTGCTACAGGGGGGACTGTAGTGACATCCTGTGCCTATGCGGTACATAGTCATTTACAGTGTGACCGGTTCTATGTTGTTGCTCTCACTCATGTTGACACATTTGGGGTTAAGCTCAACAGCATGATTTGCAGGGTAAGTCGTAATCGCCCCCTATGTGGGCCACCCGGAGGGGGCCTTCATTTTCGCAAGTCCATTATTTATCATTTACGTGATTGCCATTGTGTGACTTCGGGGTTTCAAGAGTCTTGTTCGATTCTGGCCTGCCCAACCGGAGCGGGGATGTGTGTTTCAACAAAGCTCGCGGCCTCCTCAGGGAACGCAAAAAAGTACGTTTTGTTCTGATGTGGTATCTTAAGCCTCGCCGTGTGCAGCATGGAGTATTGCACCTGTCGTTCACGCAGCAGTTTCTTGACCCCGGTGAAGAGTCTTCTTTCCGGTTGCACCACCAGTGTGAAATATGGAAAGATACGTATGGTGTTGGATTCCCATCTCAGTTCTTGTTTTTCTCTGGCAGTTTTCAGTATCAAGTCTCTGTCCCTATAGTTTATCATGCGTGCTATGATAGGTCTAGGGTATGCACCAGGTTTTGGCTTTGGGGCGAGCGACCTATGTGCCCGCTCCACGATGAACATTGCCGACCATCCGGGATCTCCTAGGAGATTTCGTAAAAGATCTTCTACTGCCTTTTCCATTGACCCCTTCAATGCTTCCTCCGGAACTCTGATTATGCGGATGTTGTTCCGCCGGGATCTAGCCTCTAAATCTTCACATTTGGTTTTCATCGTCCCCAGTTCTATTGCCATTGTGGACACTGTGGTCTTCAAGGCCTCTAGTACATCTTCTGTGCCCGATATTCTCGTCTCCGCCTATGTCATGCGCGATGTAGTTTTATCCAGTTGTGTCTTAATGGAGGGTACATTTGCTGTTATCCCATCCACCTTTTCATTGAGGGCGGAGAAGCCCTGTTGCATGGCCAGAAAGACCGCTTGAGGGTCCATCATTGGTACTGGGGTAGCTGGTTGCTCTTGTGGGGATACTTCCTCGGACATCTCGGGTTCCATTTCTTTCCTTATCGCTGTCGTGTATTTTTACATGGCTCCTCTTCCTTTCTTAGGACCAAAGCCCTTGGGCATCGTTTTTTCAAGGAGGTGTAACCCGGGAGCAAGCCCAGCAGTCTTCTTCTTCTGCGCGATTCCTATACCTGGTGGGCATAGAATGGTGATTTATGCAGGTTTTATGCAGGCTTTGGTTCATTATCTGGGCTGGTTTTGCGTGCCTACTCGTGCCTGTTCTGTTCGTGATTTTAGTTTCGTTGTTAGTTACCCCCTCCTGTTGTCAGCCTCGTGCCTCTGTAAGGATCTTCTATGATTACTTTAAGTTCTTAGGGGTTGGTTCATTGTTGAAGAGATGTGATCTTACTCTAGTCGATTCGGCGTGTGCGTGGGTCTGTTGTGTCTTGGAGTTATGTCTCTTGTGCCCCTTTTTTCCCCTGAAATGGCTTTCTTGCCTGCTGAGTTCCTATGAGTTTTGAGTCTGTAGCCCGTGGGGAATATCACTGTGCCTCTAAGTTCTTTGAATCTTATTGGGTCACTGACCCCGTGTTCCACTTGCCACCTGGTTGCTAGTTATACTCTATAAGGCCCCTCTCTTGTCCCCTATCTCCTGTTTCTGGTGGCACCAGAGGTACACTGGCACCACTAATTCTGGAGATCGTGAGGTAGAGGATGTTTTTTAAGTGGTGCCTACGTGGTTCCCTTCCAGCTAGGCCAGGCTGTGATGTTATGGAGCAGTGTTGCTCTGCTGTAACGTTGTTCGCTGGGGTGGGCCGTCACATGGTGGTAGCTCAGGGTGAGGGCCCTGACCTGATGCAAATGGGGGCTGTTAGCTAACCAGGCAGCGGATTGACCCACAGGCCCAATCTGTGCGAGGGAGGACCGCTCGGATGGTCACTGGGGGGGAGTATCATTCCACGATCCCCCCGGCTCACTAGTGTCCTCAGCTGCGCAGCCCCGACCCCCCAAGAATGCCAGGGCTTCTAACGCCTCTCCCTAAGGGCCCCTCCAAGTGTCCATGGCCGTGGGCCGAGCGCCCGAGGTATTGGTCGCCGCACCAGGGCGCAGCGATGTGTGTAATCTCCCTGCTACCTGCCTGGTGCCGGCTCCCGCTGCGTCTGGGCCCCACTCCCCACGAGCTCCAGTCGACACGGATCTGGGGGGTCTGCGGGCGCTCTAAGGTACCCGGAGCGCCCGCGACTCACTCCAAGTGCAGCAGGGCCGTGTATCTGTCCTCTGGCACTCGTGATGATTTGGCACGGGACTCCTCCTCTCGCTCCGCGACACGCCTCCAGATTGCCTCCCTCACCATGCGTAGGAGCGTATACTTGATGCAGCTCTGATATCCTGCAGCCTATTGTGCCCAAACTCTGTGTGCTTGGTCTGGGAGTGTTGCAGCACGTTTCCTTCAGTTTTCAGGAGGAACCGGGTCCATGAGCCGGTTATAGCAGCATTGTGGCCCAGGATGTCGCCGGAGCTAACACGAGAGCGGCCATTCCTTCTCATGTGCAACAGCGCCCCCCTATTAACCTTTTCTATTGGAGACAGATGCATCAAAGGTAGAGCTATGAGCTGGATTGTCTCAGGCCGAAATGGAAAATAAAATCCCATGCTCTTGAAAGGCTGTACCCTAATGGGAGATCTGATGCTCCATGATAGTAAAAGATACTTTAGGTATTTAGTGAGCCATCAACATCCCAAAATGCCATCTGATCCGTCGACACATATTATGGACCATGCACCGCTTGTGTGGCTATCTCATAAAAAAACACCATTCCTTCTTAGCCAGACCTTACAACCATTTAAAAATGTTGGTCCTATGGTGAAGTGGAAAGCAACAGAGTAATTCAAATTCCCTATCACACTTCCCACTACATTTGAGTCATGAGAGGACATGAGAAACTCACATTGAGAGTTATGTGACAAGTCACTCATATCATTGGGTTGGGAGAGGGACTCTCAGCAGTCTCTTTTCTCTGTGAGTGGTTTTGTGATTCAACCCGTGGTCCTCACTCGTAAATGTTTTATGTCAGTTTTTAATCCCTTTATATGGGAAAATGTGCTTTGCCATTTACTATTTGGAGCCATTTTTCCAAATGTCTTGTGTGCAGCACCCCAAATCCTACTAAACGGGATTTTGCCTGCTCGCTGCATTCGCTCAACCAGTGAAATATTGGGCCTCTTTGAAGGGCCAGTCCACTCCTGCCAATGTCTGGCACTGACACACAGAGACTAAAGAAGATGAGACGGTCCTTTGTGCCGAAGAACAAATGATATTGACAAACAAAAGCCGTGCGTCAAGGAGGAACAAGAACGATATATCACCATAACCAGAATTTACAGGTGATACACTCTGACCTCAGGGAAGAGAGACCCACAGTAATCCAAGTGAGCAAGACTGCAAACCACAAATGGCTGAGCAGCCAAGAACCCATGGACATGCCTGAGCCTTAAGAAAGGGAAAGAGGGGAGTGAGGTCACGAAGCAGAGACAAGAATAGCCAGAGGAACACTGACTTCTGGAGAAGCCATACTGAAAAGACCCATTTCGAGGGCACATGCTCTCGTGAAATATGATGGGAAAATGTTTCATGCACAGAGTGTAAGGTCAAAGAATCAAATGAATGAAGGGTGTGATGATAAACCACGGCATGATGGGACACTGAGTCAAAGTTTTTAAACAAAGTGAAGGAAGCATACAATGTCAAATTGTGGAATACAGGGACACTGCATCTGATAAGAAACCATTGCATACCTGAGGGTTCCCAAGGATACACATGGTGAGAAACCGCTGCATGTCGAGATTTTTTACTTTATTGTGATAATGATTTTAATAAATTAAGACTTTCACATTTCAGCATATTTACAGTAACAGTTCAATCCTTAAAAGAAGGGAATGAAATAGAAAAAAAAGAAATGAAAAAGAGGAAAAATAAAAACAGTAAAAAAGAATCATACATACATTTCATAACTCATAAATCATAATCTGTTTCAAAATCTTAGAAATCCTAGATGATTACCTCTATGCTCCTTAATGTCTCTTCTAAAAAAACATGTAGGGCAATTATGAGTGACACACTATCACCCCACATCAGGCGGGACCAGAGGGGCTCCCCAAAGACAGTGTATTGAGTAGGCAATACTAGACTAAAATATTTAGCGCTGATATGTTTTAAATGAGTACAATCTCGGACCAGGTGCTTCAAAGTTTCTGGAAAGGCCATAGAATCACAGAATCTGCAGTGTGACCTTGACCCCACCTCTTGTTTCCAAGAGCATACTCGCTCTAAAGTGAGGAGTTGATTAAGGCAAAAGCGTATAATATGTTGTTCGTATGGTGTTCCTGGGAAACAGGTAAAAAATTTGGGAAGATCCCCCTTTTTCTAGGGTGACTTGCGTATTCCTGGTAGGATTTATGACGAGATAAGTCATCAACCATCTCACACTAGTCCATATTGAATAATAATGTTTAGTAATAGAAGGTCTCGAAGACAATTCCTCTTCCGAGGAATTAATAGCCTCCAGGATGACCCTACAATTTACTTTAAACACATTTAATGTTTGAACTGACTGGGTTATTAATAGTTGCCGCAGTTCCTCATATATGGAATTATTAGGAGGGAAGATGCTTTTCAGAGAGTTTGACAATTGACTCCATTGGGTCTATACCTAAAGGAGATCAAACCCAACTCATGTCGGATTATTGATTTAGGCACACACTTAGAAAGACCTAAGGTCTCTTCCATCCCACCCCCTAGATGGTATTTAGATATGGACCCAGATCTAGGGTGGTCAAATCTAGCCCATACAAAATGGTAGGCTCCACTTTCCACACATAATACTTAATGGACGCAAGGAGATAGAGAACTTACAAAGACTATAGACATCACTCCTTTCATATGGCATGTTAGTGGCCTAGATTTTTTTCTAATGCAAATTTTTGTTACTGCCACTGAACGGATGAAGGTTGTAATTTTACTAACGTATCGAGGATACCCTATGCAAACTCTACTCTTCCACCTTCTATGTCATTACTTTGGGTATGACGTTGTTGAAAAAAAATAATGATCTTTGATTTTTCTCTATTTACCAAAAGATTATTCCTAGTGGCGCAGGCACCGAATAGATTTAATTTTCTGTAAAGACCTATTAAAATCATCAGCGAATAGTAGACTATTTAACTTCACATTAACCCGATTAACTTGTCAATCTGGAAAAATGAACACCCTTCATTTGAATGACCGACGTAACTTGATGGCCGTGGGCCAACTGTCTTATGCACCGAATTATAGAAATATAAACTGCTATGCTTGACCAACAAGCGGTCATTTTAAATGTAGCAAGAATCGCCATTTTGCTTGTTAACCATTGCTCATTGCTTTCTGTCTAAAACTGCTTTGCAGCTTGCAATTCATGTGAATTCTGCTTAGTCTGCTCAACTGTTAACATTGTTGTCTGAATATGAAAGGACAAGGTCGCGGGACTGAAGAGTTCGCTGAAACGCCTCATGAGTAGCCCAGAGAGGAATGCCCACGCTCCCTCTCTGTAGCCTTGGGAGAGAGAGCTGCAGGGCATTTAATCACTTCACAGCTGCCAGCCACTCTCGTACAATGGTAGAATATGTTAGAATAAAAACAACTAAAGGCTTGAATTATGCTCTTCCTACGGCCCCCCCTCACAAAGCCCTTTAGAACGTGTCGGCTCCCAGGACACGAATAGTACCTCATAGATAGCAAAGCTTGGAATGTGGCTCTTCCCCCGTGTGCAGCTTGCTTCCAAGAACAGAACCACCATGTTCTGTTCAACAACTAAAAGATGCCTCCGCACTTTCTAATTGCACATTATTACAAGAATAGACCTCGAAAGGGTCATAATCGTCATGCTCGTCGGATATGTCCATCGTCATCCCGAGTTCAAAGGAACTTAATAAAGAGGGGTGTTAAACATGACATTGCTGATTGTATGATATGCATTTTGTATATATGTAACTGATGTACGTAATTCGCTCTCTTGCGTCCCTCGAGGTCTAGGAAACTCACGTTGCGGGGCGTGAGATCAGAATTGGCCAATTGATACTATTTTTGCTTGCAATAAACCCTAGCAATGGGAATTTGAACCTCGTGTCTGGTGCATCTTTTCGTGTATGGTTATTGCCTTGTTTCCATAGCATGAGGGACCCCTAGGGGCCCATTTCAAACTAGGAATGTGACTACCTCTGGCGAGAGGCTTTTAAAATCAAAGATGTAGGTGGGTGCAGAGCAGAGCCTTGTCTTAAACCAACACAAGTCTGTATTGAACCTGATACTGCACCCTCTCTTGTAAGCCTAATCCTTACAGACGTATTCCTGTGGAGACTAGCCATTAGTTGCACTAATTTCAAAGAAACAGAGCAACTCCGCAGCTTATTCCATACAAGAGATCTATTTACTCTTTCAAATGCGCTGCTCGTGTCTAAAGAGATGATATAGATGGTCCCCAAGGCCCCCTTTTTTACTGATTCCAGCAGGTGTCCCATGATGGTAGCATTAAGGACAGTTCCCATCCCTAGTGTAAAACCCACCTGACAATGGTTTAGCATCCCCAGATGTGCCAGCGATCGATTTAGATCTCACAACAGAAGAACATATTTTGCTGGCTGCGTCGAGGAGAGCGATGGGCCTGCAGTCTTTAGGATCATTAACCAGACCCTTTTTTAAAATCAGTATAATAGGCGATTCGTGACATGAACAGGGAAACACATGCATTGTGTATATCGAAGAGGATTGTGCACCCAAAGGGTCCACCCTAGCCTCTGGATTACTTTTAAGTAAAACAGGCAGCAGACCATCTGGGCATGGTGCTCTAGAGGCTTTGGCCTTTTATAGTGCCCATAACATATCATCATCCTCGCAAGGATCAGCACCAGTTTTCAGAGGACCAATCAATCGCAAATCCTCCAGGACAATCACCTCTGGTAAAGTAACAGAATAGTAATTAGTCCAAGTGGATTCTGTGATCAAACATGTCATAGTAGATTTAGTTGGAGCCACCCTAGATCCAACTTTTGCTCAGAATTCTGCAGTATTATAGTGTGAAAGCTGTTCTAGAATTGGATTATCTTGTGTGCATTTGGGCTTTAATTCTTTTGACAGCATTGTCATAGCTCTGAAATATGCGTCGATTTGCCAATACATAAGCTTGTGTCATCATGTGATTTTTTTTAATGTTTCTCAAATGTGTTCTCTTACGTATTTTGCCTCTACTAGATCATTGTTATACACATGCACATGAGTCTTGGGCATTCTAAACTTTATTTTGTTTGACATGATTGTTAGATTCTGTCTTGTGGTCATATTAAAGTTGACATTTGTAAATAAGTTCCAGCCGTTACCACCTCTTTGTTCCTCTGTGTCAATCGTTCTTTGCTGTATAAGTAAGTAATAATTACGGCACAAACTCATGTTCCACTTTATAGTCAATCCTCCATGGTCAATGAAAAGGGAGAACAGAAGTTGTGAGGTCATATGCGTTTTCACAATCGCATCTAACTTCAGATGTAAGGCTGAATGGTCACTAAGTCCATGATCCTGTATTATCAAACTACCAGAGACTGAATGTAGGTAGTTGGTAAGCTATATGTAGTCTATCCAGGAGGACGAAGAGCCTCTACTCCAATATTTTGTCTCCCCTACATCATGTAAACTCTGAGGTAGAGCCAATTGGAGGCCCCATTGTCACATGAAGCTGTCCTATTGTTGGTGACCTTGCACCACTGAATCATCTGAGGATCCCACTGTGTCTGAATATTTATTATTTAACCTTACTCCTTCTATGCAACAGGTGTTGAAATCACAACCCACAATAATATTAAATGGGTTGCCATGATCCAGCCATTTTGTAAATAGGTCCACAAGCCCCATGCATGTGACATCTTACGAGGATTCCATTAAATATTAATAATCAGTACTGCCAATTTGGGATGTTGGGATGTAAAAACAGCAGCTAATAATCCATCAATAGTTGTTACTATTTCCTCGTAGTTTGCCTTGGGTTTGAGTCGGTGGCAATTGCAAGGCCTCCAGATGGACGACCTGTGGCACCTCTAAAGCTGGTTTCGTGAAAGTGAAAACCCCTTGCAATTCGAAGTGGGACCTGTGCACAGTTTCCTCCAAAAGTAAAATAATTTGATTGTGTAAAATGTTTAGGGAGGTTCAAGGCCCTATCCACGTTATTATAGCCACAAACATTCCAGGAGATTAAACTTAGGTTGGAGGTGTTAAAGTTGCTGTGAAGCTTGTCACGAAGTTGCAAACATCTTAAGTGCTGATTCTAACCATGACCAATCCTGATATGGGCCTGTTGTAGGGCCTTGAATTAAATTACTGGTTTGAATCAATGGTTGTATACTTGCACCATGTTGCGCATTGTCGTTGTTGGAGTTACTTTGGCTGCAGATGTCACTAGAAAGGACCTTGCCTCTGCCTTGTTGTTTATCTCATAGAGGTCAAATCCAAAAGAACTTAAAGTTGCTTGCTCTTCAAACCCCATTTTTGTTACCAAATTTGAATAAAAGTGACATACCAAACGATTGCTGACTGAGTCGGAAAACTCTATTTAGTTTATATCGCCAGAGCGCAGCAATCACAGAGATCGTATTACTTGAAATTGGTTCAAAACGTTGTTCCTGTTAATGATCGTCTCTCCATTAAAGGTGATATTAGCCCATCCAATATTTGATGTGAACTTATTAAATAACTTTGCATCCTTAGTCATCTGGTTTTCATTTACTTAGAAACTATTTGGTACTTGTCGAGAGTCAGGTAACACTTTAGTTCCATTTTGAGTCAGTGCAGCCACTTGCCCTGAATAAGCCCCCAACATGTAAAAATTAACAGTGAGGCTTTCTATGCCTATTGATTTTGTCTCACCAGAAGAGGGAGATATGTGTTGTACCTGAACCTCAGATTGAGGAGTCAGAAAAGAAGTTATTTTTTGCTTATTTGTTTTGTTCATCTTCACCGGAATCAATAGACATTTGTCTTGGATCGTTGATCCCACGACTGGCTGGTGTTGTGAATCTCCAATTTCCACAATAGATTAATTTGGAAGTTCCTACAATTGTCTTCTATTGTTCTTTTTAGTTGGTTGATTCTTAGTTTTCTTCTTTTGTTGTTGTCGTTATCTTTTATTCTTTGGTCTTGTATTCACACGATTCACTCGGAAGAACCAGCAAAGTTGGACTGTCCATAACAGTTATTATGGTCTGTTCCTCGTTGAAAGAGCCAGTGGACATATTCTGTGTTTTCAGCAAAGTACTACTTCCTAAATGACAGTCAATTAAAGGAGATGGACTATTGGGGGTCACACTCCCTGTTTTCGGGTTCCGACAGATGTCTATTCATTAGTGCCTAACTTTCATTTATTTGCTCAATATTTTTTGAACGTGTAAGTTTGGAACTTTCTGAATCCTGCTATCGTACTCTTTAAATTTGGAGATGATTTTGCAGCACTGTCTCCTTGATATTGTCGTCAAGCTGGAGTAACAACTCCAACATCAAGTGAAGAGCAGAAATAGGAGCTGGACCCAGGGCATCCAATTTAAGTAAAATATTTGACTCTGATCTGCTTTGGATGTTCCTTGGCGTGAAGAAGTCAGTAGACTTGGGTCCATCAGTAATAGATGACCTGAATGTTGGACTTACATCACAATCAGCCTTCAATAGTCAATGTTGTTTCTCAGCCACATATGTTTTTGGTGAACTCTCTCGTCCTTGTATTTCATTCTCATTCAGATCCCCCATGTTCCTGCATAAACAAAGAAAGAATTAATCTAAAACAATATAGTCCTCAAAAACATTGTTTGTTTTCTTTAAAGCGTGGGGTACTTCTTGGCCAATCACAGATCCAAGATCCCCCCTATGTGTTTTATCCACCTCATGAATCACGGCTGTGATCTGGACGTGGCACAGAATATTTGTGAAGGCAAAGTTGGGTTCGCTTTCTGATGTGTATTGTCCTTAGATGGTTCAGCCCTAATTGTGAGATTTCCTCCAGTCAAATTGGTAAAAACTACATCCAATTGTTGTAGTGGATTTGTTGTCATAGAAATGGATGTCCCTCTTTACTCCCCCACCGTTTGCATATTTTGTACCAGTTTAGCTGCAAAAGTAATTTTTGATTGTTTTGTATGTGACAAGTTTTTCTTAGTAGCTGATTGAAATTGCGCTGGAGAAGTTGAAGTTGCATCAGGCTTAACCAGCGTGGTTCCTTTTGTTATAACGTCCTGCAAGCCACTTAAGTCCATGCTGCTTGACTGTTTGGTTTTAAGCGCTGCTGCCACTTAGTGACTGTCAGTGTTGTGCGAAAACACCCAAGGTTGTGGCCACCACTGAAAGTACAATGTTAATAGATTTTCAATGCTTGTTAAATATCAGAAAAGACAAACAAGTTTGTCTTTTATTAATTTATTTTTTTACTTCCCTTCCAGTTATCTGCTTTAAAACGTATTCCGTTTTATATTTGCAATACAATCTGTTGTAGTGGAGCTTAAACTGGTTAGGAAAATTCAAAGTATACTTTTTTTCTGTTGTTTTAATTTTAATTTTGTTTAATGCTGCACCTGATTTATTTTCATCTTTCCAGTAGCAACCTACTACGATTGTCTGATTAATGAACTCTGGTAGGAAAATACAAAAAAGTGTTCCCGGAGCTGTCAGGACCCACTGAAGATACCAACCACAAGAGACATTGGGCCTCATTACGAGGTTGGAGGTAGCCATGGAGGGCTGCCTCCAAAACCCTTCCGACTCCGTCCTGGTGAATGGAGCAATTACCGGTCCATTCCGAGGTCGGAGGGACCGGTAATTCCCCATTCACCAGGGCCATTCCCCATTCCCATTTGAACCCCCATAGAGCTCAATGGGAATGGCGAAGGCGCTAATAACGGCACCGCAAATTGCAGTACCGTTATTAGCTCTAGAGTCCCTTTGAGGGTCCCGTCCTTAATGCCTGCAAAAACCAGGCGTTAAGGAAGGACCCGCAAAGGGAACTCGTAGTAGGGAGGTAAGGGATTACCGGCACAGGTGCCCTTACTGGTGCCGGTAATCCCTTACCTCCCACCTCGTAATGAGGCCCATTATCTGTCTGTCATTGTAAGCACACCGTAAAATTCAAACCGTTTTAAACTGTGAAATGTTACAGTGTCAATAGCGTCAGTATAATCAATAGCGAATAGTGGACAATAATGAAATGGTCACTGATCTCCGATGTCTAGCGAAGGAACAGAAAAATCTATACAATCCAGTGCACTTTAATTATGGATGATCGGACTTACATCTGCTCCATTCTTTTTTCCCAGCTGCTACAATCATTGGCCTTCTTCTCGGTAGGGTCACTTTGAGCTTTATTGATCTTGCTCCTCATTTTGTGTTATATATTTTCTTAGAATGTTTTACTATACCTATGTTGTGTAATTGTAATGTCTTGTGTTTCATGCTCTTTCGGTTCATTTTGAGTATGATGTATGTTTTGATTGCATGCTCTTTGTTAAGAGAAGTGTCTCTCATCACCACTTCAGTGTAAGGAATTTTCTACTCAGTGTGACTTATACTTGTCAATGTGGTTCTTCTTAATTGATACTATTTTTAATGGTAATGAAATATTCTTAGAATTAAAGACAAGAGTTTTTACAATCCTCACACAGTGACTATTGATTCCTTAGTTACTGCTCTAATTTAGTTCTGTACACGCGCTCCTCTGCAATTTGGACCAATCGCAGTAACCGATCTCAGTGTATTTATTGTCTACAGTTACTTCCAGGGTTTACTGTTGTGCTTTTTCTCCCCTGGAGTTCATCTTTGTATACACTTCTTCTCTGTAGTTCTGGAATTAAAATAAACGAGACTTACTGAGTTGATGGAGCTAACAGAGAGAAAGCAAAGACTCTCTGCTCTCCATTTCTCTATGCGTCGTGGCCCTGGGAGCCACAGGGACGACAGGAACACAGTAAACCTCCAGCCACACTTCACCATGCTCTGCAGATTTAGATCCTGCCTCCTGGTGAACAAGATAGAAAAAAGGATGTTCCAAATTCAAAACTCTAACGCTGCAGTTCTTTGATTAATGGTACACATGAACACTTCAGCCACACTCTGCCGAGATATTTAATCTAAGCTCCCAAACCAAATGCACAGAAGCATACACAGTGATACCTCTTCACACCGAAATGAAGATTCCGCTGGTGGAACGAGTATATGTAGATTTAGATCCTGCCTTCTGGTAAACTAGATAGAACAAAGACTGCTCCAAATTCAAAACTTCAATGCTGCAGTTCTCTGATTAGTGCTACACAGTAACACTCCAGCCACACTCCGTCACGCTCCGCTGGTGGAAGGATTATAAGATTTAGATCCTGCCTCCTGGTGAACAAGATAGAAAAAAGACAGCTCCAAATTCAAAACGTCAACCGTGCAGTTATCTGATTAGTGCCTCACAGTAACACTCCAGCCACACTCTGCCGAGATATTTAATCTAAGCTCCCACACCAAATGCACGGAAGCATACACAGTGATACCTCTGCACACCGAAATGAAGATTCCGCTGGTGGAACGAGTATATGTAGATTTAGATCCTGCCTTCTGGTAAACTAGACAGAACGAAGACTGCTCCAAATTCAAAACTCCAATGCTGCAGTTCTCTGATTAGTGGCACACAGAAACACTCCCGCCACACTCAGTCACACTCAGCTGGTGGAAGGATTATATGAAGATTTAGATCCTGCCTCCTGGTGAACAAGATAGAAAAAAGAAAGCTCCAAATTCAAAACGTCAACCGTGCAGTTATCTGATTAGTTCTACACAGTAACACTCCAGCCACACTCTGCCGAGATATTTAATCTAAGCTCCCACACCAAATGCACGGAAGCATACACAGTGATACCTCTGCACACCGAAATGAAGATTTCGCTGGTGGAACGAGTATATGTAGATTTAGATCCTGCCTTCTGGTAAACTAGATAGAACAAAGACTGCTCCAAATTCAAAACTTCAATGCTGCAGTTCTCTGATTAGTGCTACACAGTAACACTCCAGCCACACTCCGTCACGCTCCGCTGGTGGAAGGATTATAAGATTTAGATCCTGCCTCCTGGTGAACAAGACAGAAAAAAGACAGCTCCAAATTCAAAACGTCAACCGTGCAGTTATCTGATTAGTGCCTCACAGTAACACTCCAGCCACACTCTGCCGAGATATTTAATCTAAGCTCCCAAACCAAATGCACGGAAGCATACACAGTGATACCTCTGCACATTGAAATGAAGATTCCGCTGGTGGAGCGAGTATATGTAGATTTAGATCCTGCCTTCTGGTAAACTAGATAGAACAAAGACTGCTCCAAATCCAAAACTCCAATGCTGCAGTTCTCTGATTAGTGGCACACAGTAACACTCCAGCCACACTCTGTCACGCTCCGCTGGTGGAAGTATTATTTGTAGATTAAGATCCTGCCTCCTGGTGAACAAGATAGAAAAAAGACAGCTCCAAATTCAAAAAGGCCACTGTGCAGTTAACTGATTAGTGCTATACAGTAACACTGCCGCCACACTCTGCCGAGATATTTCATCTAAGCTCCCAAACCAAATGCACGGAAGCATACACAGTGATACCTCTGCATGCCAAAATGAAGATTCCAAGATTCCCAGAGTGAACTGACAGGAGGGAGGCAGAGTAATCATGGCAGACTATGACACTGAACCCAGGTTCCCAGAACAAATTGATTGGACTCCCAATAGACACAATTTTCACCAAAAATGAAAGTACAACAGACTGACACAATGTTGTCTTCTAGAATATTGAACCTAATCCCCTATGGTAAACTGAGTGAATCACTGCTGTGCAATGAAGGTGCTGATTCAGCACCACACAGGGGGCACACCTACCAATTGTCGGAATAAGGGGAATGGGTTGGGACAACTCCTAGGAGGAAAACAAGGGCGTTTCTGGGAAGCTGGAGCCAGCCCCAAGGATCAGGCATGCAGGGGAATAAGGGGGGATGCTCTGTGTACAACACACAATGGGTACAAGGAAACCTGCTACACAAATGTGAGAAAGGCGAAACCGCAGGTAAGCAGTCTCCATGGGGACGCAGCAGGTGGGCTTCATCCCATAGGCCCGCTTTGAAAACATGTCCCGTGGAAGGAGGAAGGAGGGAGGAAGCTGACATTCAGGTCGCTAGTCTCCACGGGCTGGGGAAATCAATGTGATCCACAGAGGCAGTCAGGCAGCCACCAAGGCAGTTTCAAATCACCCCTTGGCCAGCGGGTATGCGAATGAGGATGTGGAATGGAGTAGCGCTCCAAGAAGAGCCAATCAGATGGTACATTTTGGTGTCCTTGGAAAGTAACAAGCCCCTAGAGTGTCCACAACAGTGTTTGCAATGATTACTATCTTGCGGGTGCCATGTGAATGCCTTCTTTGCCACTAGTTCGGGGTGTCTTGTGCTCCTTCCTTTCTGGTGTTGGCCAATAGCAGATTGATTAAGACCCAGATGTCAGCACAATTATCTTATTACTAATTGCAAACTGTTTGCAGGGTGGGGCAGGAAGCAATCTGGTGCCACAGGGGGAGGAGTTGAGCTGGAAGGGGTAGGTCTGTTTACTCCAATCATGTCTAACTAATGTATGTCTAGCAAATAGGTATTGGTAGTAGTGTATCCAGAGAGCTTCTTGAGAACCGAGAAGAGGTGAAGTCGAAGTGCAACTGTTTCTAACTGTACAAACATTGTATACGCGATATAAAACTACTGTTAGTTGTGAGCCAATTTGTCAGCTTTCATCAGCAGTTCTGTTCTACTATGCTGTTTGATTTGTGCCTGCCCAGTTGTAACAAACAGCATTGCTTCTTGCCTGGTGTACACTCCTTTTTGGACTCCTACTGGTAACTTATTTATTATGAGCCCTAGAGGACCCCTTAATACCTATTTGGATGTCCCCAGTGAGCTCCTCTGTTCTCTGGGTCAACTGAGGATATTCCGGCTGCCCTCCCTGGGGGATGCAGGTCCAGCGACCGCAGACCAGATCCACACACAACACTGAGGAGGCCCTGCAGATGTTGAGTTCATGAAGGTCTGCCTGGTCCAGAGCACTGCCTGCTCTCCGCGGGTGGAGTGAGCCTGCACGGAAGGCTCGGTGCCGAGTGGACTAGAGGATCTCTAGGACATGTGAGTGTTACCATGCAAGAAACCACTGCATTGTGGTTGCATGCCCACAGAGGGGAGGGACTGTCTTTCATGGTGTTTACGGTGCAATCGGCCATAGTCATTGTAGATTTCAGTACTCACCACCAAATAGGGAGTGGACGTGTGAGTGTGGGCACCACTGCATTAGAGCAGGAGAGGTGCGTACTGAGGACGGCCCCAGTAGGTGGGAGTTTTGCTTAGTACTGGCAATTGTATAGTTGTGTCATTTAGGGGAGTCAAGTGTCATTGTACAGTTTAGTTGTTTGAGCAGTATTTTGAGGGAGTAGAGAGGGATGCGTGCACAGTAGTAATTGTGGAAGGGTCATTACCAACAGGTAGTTTGTATAAAATAGCGCACTTGGCATCTTTGCAGTAGACGTAGTGGAAGGAGTAGAGGTGATTTGGTGCCCACAACAAAATTGGGGAAGGTGAGCCCGTGGAGTGAGCCATTGTTTACTAACCCAGAGTTAGTGGTTGGGCCTAAGGAGAAGGCCAGTGTGTTGGGCGAGAGTGCGTTGGTGGGCCTGTGGAGAAGGCCATAGTGAAAGGGAGAAACAATGGGGGAGACAAGTGATTTATGAGTGAGTGTGGGTGTTGCAGGTAGATGGGTATAAAAGGGGAAGGGAAAAGAGGAGTGGGAGGGGGTCCATAGGGTCCTTAGGGCATAGAGAAATGGCAGCCAAAATATGGGAAATAATGGCCTATCAAGATATGGGAGGCCCTGAGACTTAAGAATAGTCATGGTACATAAGATGAAGCCTGACGATGACCCAGCAGAATACATAAAACAAGTGCAGGAGAAGTGAAGGTGCTGGGACGAGTGCACACCCTTGTTTTACCACATACTAGTCAAGGGGTTGCCGACAGATGTCCACGCATCTTTTTATTAAATTGTGGCAATAGAAGTGAAAGGAGGGCCAGAGATACAGGCAACAATAGTACACTACTGTAAAAGGAAGCATGAGAGCGAGAGGCAGGCAGCAGGAAATGCTACAAAGGCAGATAACAAACTGGTACAAAAGAAATTGGTGCAGCATACAATGGAAGGGGCAATGCTTGCACCTGATGCTGCCCCAGTAGCACCCCCCAACAGGGAGGGTTTCCCGTGGGGAAAGCGCTGCAGCAGGGTTATGTGTAGCTGCAGTATAAACCACCGTGGGGAGCCCCACAGCAGGGGAATTACATGCAATGGGGGTACTTTCCAATGGGGAGAAGGTACCCGTAATGAGGAAGAGGAGGAGGTTACCGGGGGAAGGATACAGGGTCTTTGGACCCTGTTTTAAATGCAGGAACTTGGGACATGTCATGCATACATGCCCTTTCGGCCACAATCAATCCAGATGGCCAGGGGTTATCACAGCAGCACAGTAGCAGTGGCAGTAGATGCAGCCCCTCCCAGCCCATCTGCAGCAGGAACAGATGCCCCTTTCACAAGGACCGGAGCAGGTCCAAGGGCGGACAATGAATGGTGGAATGGCACCTCCAAATATGATACAAACACCAGCACTAGCTGCAGGAAGTACAGCAGTGTTAGGACAGAATGTGGTATCCCACTACACCAGGCTCAGCATTGTCGGAGGAAATCCTTTCCCTTTTCCAACCCCCAACAATATGGAGGCCCGTAGAAAGCTCAAGTGTGTCCAGTCCTAGCAGTAACTGATGGCCCTGAAGAAGAACCTGCGGCAGCAGTGAAAATAGGACTAAGAGAGTTCTAACTCCTCATAGATACAGGAGCATCCAAATCTTGTATAAGGGAAGGGGGATCCTGCTATCAAACAAAGTGATGGATACGAAAGGCCTCTCTGGGGCAGTAGTGACAGTTCCAGTAATAAAAGATGGGGATGCAGCACATCGTAGCACCACTATTATACTCCAAAGATACCCCAATCAATATACTAGGGAGAGATTTGTGCAGCAAACTGAACCCCACAATATCATTTGCGGAAAAGGGGATGTGTGCTCAAAACCCTACAAGGCCAACCCATGCACCCTAGCATTTTCTTGTATGGGGTGGAAATACTACTGGGAAAATCTCCCAGGGATATGAAGGAAGGTGTTTTGATTGGTGTCAGAATATATTTTCAGACCACAGCGCCAGAAGGAAGACATAAAATGCACCATGCTAGTACTCCATCTTGAAGAGGTAGTGATACGCAAAGACATAGTGATCCTATGCGGGACGGACAATGACAACATGCTACGCAACGTCCCAACACTGACAGCAGCAGGATTAATGGATGAACAACTGTTCTCTGATGGGGAGGAGGAGGGAGAGATGGTATTCTGGCTACAAATACCCTGCCCAATAAAGCAGCAGAAAAGCTCGGGCCAATACTGACACAACTGGTAAAGAGGGGGAGCAAGCACACAGTTGAAGATCTTAAAATGTTTCCAGATAAACTATGGACAACAGGGCCCTATGATGTAGGGATGTAGGGATACTAAAAGGAGTAAGGGCAGTGAAGATAAAGTTAAAGGAAGGGGTGCTGCTGCCCCAAGCAAAACAATACCCATTGTCCAGATAAGCAGATGAGGGAATATACTCGACTCTACATGCACTATGGCAGCAGGGTGTCATACAGACATCCACATCACCATGCAACACGGCTATATACGCAATAAAGAAATCAAAGGGTGGATCGTGGAGATGGATACAAGATTCACGCCATCTTAATAAGGTAGTGGAGGCAGAGTTCCTCTGGTACTGAACCCTGCTACAATACTGTGCAATATCCCAATGAAGGCAAGGTACTTCAAAGCCATTGACCTGAAGAAGGCCTTCTTATCCATCCCACTTCACTGAGACTCTAGATATTTGACAGAATTTACGTATCGCAGAACCCAATATGAACACACTAGATGGCCCCAGGGGCACTGCGAATCACCCGCATTTTCAATATAGTGATAGAAATGGACCTCAGCAAGTTACAAATGTCAAGCACAGTGATACAGCATGTTGACAATTTGTTAGTATGCACTGAGACTGAGGAAAAGTGTAGGGCCGATTCGGGGCATCTCTTAACACTACGAGCAGAAAAGGGATATAAGGTGAATAAGGCAAAACTGCAATATTGCCAGGAGGAGGTTGTGTACCTGGAACAAATATCCATTGAAGGACGCAAGATAGCACAGGAAAGGGTAGAGGCAATTCACTTGACTGCACGTCCATTTACAGTGAAGGAAATGAAGATGTTTCTTGGATTGTGCAATTACTGAAGTGTGTGAGTTTTTGATTATTGTACATTCACAAAACCCTTAATGGAGGTGCTTACGGAACCACAGAAGGAGAACAGGGAAATGAAATGGACATCTGAAATGAATGAAAGTTTCACAGAACTAAAAGAAGCATTGACCCAGGCGCCAGTGTTGGCCACGCCTAAATACAAGGAGAAGTTTTACTTGTTCTCCCACTCAGATGACTCAGTGATGAAAGCGGTTCTCACACAAAAGAAGCCACAGGAACATAAACTATTGGCTTATTACGGTGGTGTTCTAGACCCAATAATGCAGGGACATTTCCCCTGTGAACAAGCGCTTGTGGCTTCAGAATTTGCAATAGAAAAGACAGCGACAAATACCATGGCTAGCCCCATATTACTGTACGTAGAACATTCGTTATTTGCCATTTTAGAAAATTCAAAAAGCAGACTAACAACACAAAGTGCATTGTGGTATGAAGTAATCCTGACAAACCAAGCCATTGAGGTAGTGAGATGTCGTGTGGTAAACCCGGCAACATTCATAGCAGAACCCACAGAAGGAGAGTGCGTACATGACTGTGCAACACGCATGGACAAAATGGAAGGGAACACATGGGTCAAAGAAGAAGAAATAGAAGGGGCAGACATGGTCTTCATTGATGGGTCTTCAAGTATAGACCCCAATATGGGAGGAGACATACTCTAGCTGCGATAGTATGCTACAAGAATGGGGACTATGTAATAGCATCTCAGCAGAGGTTATCATCGCATTATCAGTGCAGGCAGCAGAGTTAGTGGCCATGATAAGTGCATTGCACATGATGGAACGGTATGCAGCTAACATATTTTCTGATTCAGCTCACGTAACATCCACAATACATTCAGGATTAGTGTGGTGGGAGAGAAGGGGGTTCAGGAGAAGTGATGGGTCCCCACCAAAACATGCTGAATTGCTCGGGCAACTGATTGAAGCACTATGACTGCCAGTGGAAGTGCCCATAATAAAATGTGCTGCCCACACAGTTGAACAGGACATCATAGCTTTAGGGAATGAAATGGCTGACAGAGCAGCTAAAGAAACAGCCATTTACATGAGAGAAGTATGAGACTGTAACTGGGTGCAAAAGGAAGAATGCAAATAATGGCAGGGCCCTATGCTAAAAATGACGCAAAGTTTGCAGCAAAGTTCCTATTAAGGGAGGTGTTTCAAAGGTGGGGAGTATGTGATGAAATAAGGTCTGATAATGGGCAACATTTCACCAATGACCTTTTTAAAGAAATAACACACCTCCTGGCAATTAAACACAGCACAGTGAACAGGTCGTGGACAAACGAGATTGTTGAGAGATTAAATGGCTTGCTTAAAGAATGCTTAGCAAAGCTATCCTCAACATTGTGTAAAAACTGGCTTTATTGCCCCACCTTTGGTGCTTTTTGGCCTTCACAACTCACCTGTTGCGGACCATAATAATAATAATTTGGCATTTATATAGCTCTACAAACCCGCAGGTACCTGAGCGCTGCTTATTATTACCCACGGTGATTGGTGCTCCATTATCGACTTCGGAAGGATGAAAGGCTGAGTTTGGCCCCGCCGGGATTTGAACCTGCGTTAGCAAGCTCTGCACAGATGTCAAAGCGAGCACTCTACTCGCTGTGCCACTTGACCATCATTTCACTCCGCATGAAAATTGTAACTGACAGGAGGATGCATGCCCATATTCCTCCTGCACGTTCAATTTCAGATACAAATAATATGGCACAGGTTTTGGGAGAAGAGGTAGAAACATACTTAACAGAAATGACAACTGGACTCAAATACATTTACTGCCAGGTTCAATGTTCAACAAGTCAGTCAACCAACGTTAAAGAACAGACAAATGCACACAGAGAGGAACAATTTCCACAAGCACAGCTTCTCTACCCGGGGGACAGAGTGCTCGTCCGTAACATCATAGGTGGTGGCAGAAGCCAAGGTTCACTGGCCCTTATGAAGTAGTGTACACAACATGCACAGCTGTGAAGATAAAAGAAAGGAGAGCATGGACACACGTTTTGGACATCCACATAGTCAACAGCAGCACCATGGAAGGGGAAGAGTGAAACACAACTTGATGCAAAGTATAACCCAATATATCATTGACATTTTTCACAGCCATACGACTTTCCCAAAAGCCCACAGTGTGTAGAAGGAAGTGGACAGGACACAAGTGGCAGAATGCAAGAAGGTATAAATATGATGTGAAAACTATAGGTATAGGATTGCTTTGTCTCTTTCCTGTTTATCTTTCTTCCTCTTCTGGTTTCTACTATATAAACAAAGTAGAGCTGTGTCCACTGACAATGGAAAGGTGGCACCACAAAGAGAAGTACATTAAGCACTGAGAACTTCTATGATTCCATTGGGAAGGAAGGAGACACAGCATCTGGAAATGTGAGGTACAATGAAATGAAAAGTGTGGAGCAAGAAAGCACTCATAGCAGTTGCTAAGTGTGCTCGCTAATGCTGCACATTACAAGGACACCAAAACAATTCCTGCCACAAGAAGTAGCCGCAGAAAAGGGGGGGATTCCTCATGCCCTTGTCTTTATGCAGAACTCAGGGTCTTTTGAGGGACACACATTAGAAGTGCAATTGATAGATGAAGTGGAGGAGGTGTGTGCAGATAACTATATACAGTTTGAAAGCACAGGCCGGGAAGAGGCAACAAAGCATATTATACTGGAATATAATATCGAATGGACACAAAAGGAGGAACAATTGGATACTAGCCAAAAGGAGACTATATTTGAAAAACTCAACAGGACATGATACCCCATGATGCCACACCAGACCCCTGATGTGAATAGGGGGTTTGCTATTTCACAATGGGAAGTGGGAACGGGGTATGGTACAGTGTCATGCAGAAGGGTTGGTGGGATATGAAGAATGGCTGGTAAAGAACATAAATAAGGAATGCAAAAAATATGGGATGTCAATATACATGCTTTGACATGGATAGATGAAAAACACAGTCCAGTATACATAAAACCACTCACATAGCTTTCCTTGTGTTTCAGAGCAAATGGGACTATCTTACTGGCTCGGAGAGAACAATTGTGCATCACAGATTTTCAGAAAGGGACGGCAACGTTGATGGACTACTGGTGGGCCTTTGAGTCCAAAGCTTATGCCCATTAGCCTCCAGATTACGGAGGGGTAAGCCTTTTGTGACACTCCACAACTCTGCATTGGTTGTGCCTTGGGTGAACCTGTTTCCTTTCAATTAACTTTCTACATCACAGAAGCAGAATAAGGAAAAAGTGCAGAAGGAGGTGAGAGACCAGCCAACGCAAGTGGCAAGAAAGAAAACGAGCAGCAACTACATATCTGCCGAATCAGTACAGAGTTCGAACGCAATCCCGCGGCACATAAAACATTTTAACATAGCATCATTTTTCTTCACATCCCTCCTGCTTCCCGGGGTACAAGCAGTTGCCAATGCCAAATGGCTGCTGATTACCCGCTAAGAGGTGCTACCGTTGGCAAACATGACCAAAAAAGGACTCAATGTAGTGCTGGAAGAGCTCTGTGCCCTCTGCCTGGTGGCCCTCCAAAATAGATTTCTTCTTGTTTTAATGACTGCAATGGAGGGCAGGGTCTGCCACAAAATTAGGAGTAGCTGTTGTACAGCAATACCCACCAACGATGCTGCCAATGGAATTCTCACAGAGGCTTTGAAGAGATATGTAAACTACATACAAAAATGGTAAAAGAAACACATGATACAACCTCAAACAATTGGCTGGTCTCACTATTTTCCTGGGTGCCAGAGTGGCTAGCCGCTATATTGAAAATAACTGTCGCTGTGCTCGTCGTGCTGTTCTTTGCCTTCTGTGTTGGACAGTGGATAATCAAACAGTGCAGTTGCCATGAGGAAAAAGCACAGTATATAATGTCTGCTAATAGAATTGATGATGATTGCAGACTAGAGAGGCAGCCTCCCAGGGTGAATGAGAAGGAGAATGGAGTGCATGTGGTTTTTGTAGTACCCCCACCAAATGCAGAAGATTATGATGTTTTTTGAGTAGCATGTTCCCTAGATGGGTGGGATTGTCTAATAATTGGAGACACATTGGAAGGGTTTGAGGAAGAACGAGGGGGACATGGACAGGGTAACATGGCCATGGATGTCCAAGGAACAAAGTAGGGAGCTGATGGGGAAGAACGTGTTGATCGAAAGATCGATCGAAGGTGGGAATGCAATGAAGGTGCTGATTCAGCGCCAGATAAGGGGCACATCTACCAGTTGTGGGAATAAGGGGGATAGGCAGGGACACCTCCTAGGGGAAAAACAAGGGGGAACTGGGAGCTGGAGCCAGCCCGAAGGACCAGGCATGGAGAGGAACAAGGGGGCACGCTCTGTATATAGCACACCATGGGTATAAGGGAACCTGCTGCACAAATGTAAGAAAGGCAAAACCGCAGGTAAGCGCTCTCCATGGGGGCTCCGCAGATGGGCTTCACCCCGCAGGCCACAGCTGAGAGAGTGGGAAGCTGAAATTCAGGATGCTCGTCTCCAGCAGACCGCAGTCACTGTGAACAGCGTGTGATGTAATCAAGGTCAGTGAGCCAGTTCCACGGCTACTCGTGGGATCTGGGGAAATCTACCTGATCCATAGAGGCACTTGCATATTCCAAGGTGGTTTCAAATCACCACCTGGCCAACAGGTATGGGAATGAGGATGTGGAATGGAGGAGCGCTCCAAGAAGAGCCAATCACACTGTATGTTTTGGTGTTCTGGAAACCAAAAGGGCCATCCACAGCCCTGGCACTAGCTCTCCAAGAACTAGGCTTCGACCAAAAGATCCACTCACCCACGCACTGCAAAGTGTGCACCCTTGACTGGGTAGCTGAACATAACTGTGATATTGACATCAGCTCTATCACTCTCACCGCTTGGTCTGACCATCTATTTATACACTTTCTCATCCCAACATGTGCTACCACCTCTCAAAAACCCAGCCCAACGCCTCCGGCATTGGCCTGAAGCACCAGAAACCTCACCAAAGAAAGGCTTCTCCCCCACCTAGACATTTTTACCTCCTTACCGCCCCACTGCCTCAGACCCATCGGTACTGGCAGACATCTACAAATCCACAATCAGTACGGCAATAGACATCATCGCTCCACTAAATATACTAAACATTCTAACACCTGGTTCTCCTCAGAACTAAAAGAACTAGGTACCCAAAAAACGCAAAGCGCTGAACATATGGCAAAGCTCCCCAAATGCATCCTCGCTATCCTTGTACAAAACACTTGCTATACAATACAAGAAAGCCATAATCACAGCTAAATCGGCATCCTACAATGACAGAATCTCAAATGCCAGCTCTGAATCAAAAGAGCTTTTCGACATTTTTAAAGAATTATCCACTCCAGCCACCAAGACCCAAGAAATCATTAAAGATCAAACCTGGCGTAACACCATACAGTCTGCCCTACTAAACAAAGTGGAAGTCCTGCAAAAGAAAATTCTAGAGCACCACAAAAACCTCACCCAGCACATTAAGCTATGCTCTAGATCTGAGAAAGAAGTCACAAAAGACCCATCTTTCAAATTCAGAGAAATCGCTGAATCAGAAGTAATAGAGATTGTGAACAAAATCAGGTCCTCCAACTGCAAAGGGGATGACTCCCCCACCAAACTAGTCAAAGACTGTGTAGAAACACCTAGACCATTTCTCAAGACGTTCATCAATGCCTCTTTAAACTCCAACACTGTCCCAGATAGCCTAAAAGAAGCATGGGTGCGCCCACATCTAAAAGAACCTACCCTGGATCCAGAACTAGTCAATAACTACAGACCCATTTCCACCGTCCCTTTCCTGCTCAAGATCCTGGACAAAGTTGCCTACACGCAAATCCAGCAATATCTTGAAGTTAACCATATCCTAGGAAAAAGACAATCGGGCTTACTCGATCTCAAAATACAACTCAGCGACATCATGGATAAAGGCAAACCGGCACTTCTCCTACTACTAGATCTGTCCGCTGCCTTTGACCTTGTTAACCATGATATCCTAGGTATGCAACAAAACACGAAGCCTACTTCTCACCACATCCATCGCATGGGTTGCCTCCTTCCGAAAGGGTCGACTCATGAAAGTCTTCTCTGACTTTGCATGCGCCTCCCCATGACTATCAGCTGAGGTGTACTACAGGGTTCATGTACAGCCTCCATGCTGTACAACATATTCACCCTCCCACTTTTCAATGACCTAGATCGTTTTGACATTGCCTACACCAACTACGCCGACGACACGCAAGTCCTACTCTCTCTAACCAGCATCTACGAACAAGACGCTGCAGCCCTAACCTAGATTTACACAGCCATCCAGATATGGATGGCAGTCAACGGCCTCTGCTTAAACTTCGATAAAACAGAGATCCTCATAGTTGGCACCAAAGAAACCCTTAACAAGCTCCCACCACAATACAAAACCTTTACTATCGACAACTCCACCATCACTGTCTCTGCAGCTTTAAAAACCCTAGGAGTATACCTTGACTCAACCCTGTCCATGTCACACCAGGTTAATGCTATAGCCTTTTCTGCCACACTCACCACTAAGGTTATAAATGCAGTTAAGCCATTCCTCTCTACCAAAAATTGCCTATCTATTGCAGAGCTACAGTAGGCACCAAACTGGACTACTGCAATGCCCTCTTCCTGGCTACATCTGCAAAAAACCTTAACAAATTGCAAGTCACACAGAATAATGCCTTGATGTGGCACTGAGTATCCCCGAAAGAGAACACATCTCACAGGCTAGGAAAGAAGCACACTTGCTACCAGTAAAAGAACGCATCATTTTCAAAACCATGGCCATCACACATAGATGTCTCTCCACCGACGCCCCACCATACTTATCAAAGAGGATCACTCTGAACTCATCCATCAGACCGACCAGATCTCACTTGGCCAATCAGATATACGTGCCCGCCTTTAAAAGATTCAAAGCTGGGGGGTCCAGCTTTCAACACCTGGCACCTAAAAGTTGGAATGCACTGCCCATAGCACTTTGAAATGAAAAATCCTACACTGCCTTCCGCAAAATGCTGAAAACTACTCTGTTCAACTAAGCCTCTTCTTGATCTGACCACTATGAATAGCCATGCTGCCTAAATATTACCCAGTGAACCTACTTAGCATTTTAATACCGCCATCTATGTACTATTTTTACCTGTTCAATGTATCGTATAATAATAATAATAATAATAATTATTATTATTATTATTATTATTATTATTATTATTATCCCTGTACTATTTTCACAATATTTAATACAATGCATTCCTGTACTATTTTTACCTGTTCAATGTATTCCTGTACCAAGTGAGCATTCTGTAACAGCGCCACAATGCCCCCGGGCCGATGTGCGCTATACAAATTCAAATAAATGAATAAATACTTAAATATATAAATAAATAAACAAGGACCCAGAGTGTCCACAACAGTGTTTGCAAAGGTTACTATCTTGCAGGTGCCATGTGAATGTCTCCCTACCCACTTGTTCAGGGTGTCTCATGTTCCTTCCCTGTGCTGGCCAACGTCAGATGAATAAAGACCCAAAGGTCAGCACAATTATGTTATTACTAATTGCAAACTGTTTGTGGGGTGGAGCAGGACGCAATGTGGCACCACACAGGGAGGAGGTGATCTAGAAGTGGATAGGTCTGTTTGCTCCAATCATGTCAAACAAATGTACGTCTAGCTATTGGGTTATGAAGCAGTCTAACCAGTGCGCTTCTAGAGAACCAAGAAGACCTGAAGTCTGAAGTGCAACTGTTTCTAATTGTACAAACGTATAAGCGGTATAAAACTACTGTTCGCTGTGATCCTATTTGTCAGCTCAGAGCAACCAGTTCTGTACCACTGTGCTGTTTGATTTGAGTTTGCCCAGTTGTAATAAACAGTGTTACTTCTTGCCTGGTGTGCGCTCCTTTTTGGACTACTACTGGTAACTTATTTATTACGAGCTCTAGAGGACCCCCAATACAGCTGCATTACTGCTGTCGGAGGTACTAGTGAAGGTATATTTATTTATTTATAGCATTTATGTAACGCCCAGACCTTAGGGTATTACAGTGTTTGTAGAGAGGAAACAAAGATACATCAAGTAGAAGCGAAGTGTAGAGTGACATTAGTCATATTTTTGAAAACTAGGTTTTCACAAGTCTTTTGCAGGTACAGTAGGAACACTCATTTATGATGTTTGAAGGTATGGAGTTCCAGAGGGAGGGGTCTGTGACACAGAAGCGTGAACCTCCTGCTCTGGACTTTTGGAAGTGTGTGGTGACAAGAGAGATGCTTTCGGAGGGCCATAGTGAGAGTGTGTACTGTCTGCCAAAGCAGAATGAGAGTGACACCGGTGAAGAAAGGTGAAGAAACTGCTGTCTGCTGGAATATTGAGTCCAAGTCACCAGAAAGGTGCTGTGCACTGAATATATTTTGCAGGTTGGAGTTTTAAATTCAGATCCCCAGCCTGAACTGAGAACGAGCAGGGATAGGCTCCTGTTGCGTGCCGTGAAAGCGATTCAAGACGCCAAGAAGGATTTGAACTGGGCATTACAAGCAGCAGACAAACTATTGCTTGATGAGCAAGTGCGCAGAATTCCCAGAACGCACCCAGAAAGCCAAATCTCTACATCTTCAAAAATGCACCATTTTGTTTAAATCTTAACACAAGCGTCAGTCATTCTTTTGACAAAGAATGCACAGCTGCCTTATTTCTACAATCTGCCAAGTCTGCACTTCCAGTGACTATTTCTGAGATACAGACTGTGGCCATATTCTTTCTGAGATGTATGATAATTGCAGGACTGGCAAGAGCAGAGAGTTAGGTAATAAAATGTGATCCAACACATATTATGTGCACTTTTAACCTCTTAGATGAACCATGCCCAACTCTGTCCAAGCCTGCTAGGAAGAGGAATATGATACATGCTAGAGACATTGCACTACAACATTGCAGCCCAGAGCCAAAATAAAGAGTTGTGGTCCCTTCCTTTTTTTACAGAGAGCATTAACCACTAACATAAATGCAGTCTTTCATTCTGTATATTAAAGTATTGTGCAATAGGTTTTTTGAGTTTTTAGTCATCTCTAAAATTAAAAGCAGCGAGTTATATACTGAAATTAAACTTGAACTCCAGCAAAACGAGCATGTTGTGGTCTTCTTTGTATCATACCTCCACTCTCTTTACACGCTCATACCAAAACGTTCATCTCACTGTATGATGCTAGCATGACACCTATGACCCAAAAGTAAAAATAAGCTAAGTGATATCAGGATGTATTATTTATTTATTTATTGCGATATAGCTCAACATTTGAACTTTTTGCAAAATGCTACACAATTCGTACAGAATAAACAGAATACAATTACAAACACATCTAAAGAAGTTACAGAACTGGTAAATGTTATTGGTGCTCAGGATATTACGAATGTTACACATGTACTCATGTGATAATGTATATATGAACTTTCATTATTGTAATGTCTCTCATCATTACATGATTGAGGTAGTGAAGTAGGTAGTGCACAAGTATATAGATCTTCACTTGGTAGAATGTTACAATGTTAGAAACTGGAATATTTAGGACCCAGCTGGAGAAGCTTGGAATGTCTTGCTTTGGAAGGAAGAGAGGCTGGAGGCAGGGAAGCTGACTGGGGCTGCTTAAACTGTAACTTAAATAAACAGTGTTCCAGATTGATCAGAGTGTAATGTGTTTTCCTGTTAATGGACTGCACAATACTGGTGATTATATTTATTGCGAGCAGCTCTGGCCTTGCCTTGTGATGTCGTGAAGGTTGCCTTGAGGTGGATGAGCGCTGCAGTGGACGACTGCTCCTGAAAGTTTGGGAGTGAAGTGCAGCCCGATACAGACCCAGAAGAACTTGCGAGTCCTCATGGAACAGAGTCTTTTTGAGGTCAGGCTTGTTGATGACTGAGGGCATAACAAGGACTCTTTCTCGTCCCTGTTCTGAGGCCATATTGAAGAAAGGTAGGAGTGATAACGATCCGTTGCTCTTCTTCATCACAGTGTGTGAACTATATAATCCTGTGATATCAGGCTCTGCCTAGCATAAGGTACATACATGGTGAGCATTCCAGGTCTGTCTTTATTCTAACCTGTATCAGGGGAACCAGTGGTAAAATGGCAGGATTGGAAGGAAGTATTCCTGAGGTACTTGCATGGTGTATATGGAGGAAACTTTGCCGCTGATAGAAAGGATTACCTCCTGTATCATTGTTTAGGTCAAGAGGGTCAGGCAGTTTATTAGAGGTTGCCAGACCTTCCATCATTCGAGATAGGTATAGCTAAACTGGATGAGCACTTAATCGTTGAAGAGAATGAGATCCTTGCAAGGTATCATTTTGGCACAAGGAACCCAAAAACGC
Organism: Ambystoma mexicanum; assembly: GCF_040938575.1. Lineage (NCBI taxonomy): Eukaryota > Metazoa > Chordata > Amphibia > Caudata > Ambystomatidae > Ambystoma > Ambystoma mexicanum. Next base: position 705,472,152 of record NC_090929.1, on the reverse strand, counting down.
TCGAATCCTCACGTGGATTGGCAACCAAGTGTGGTTTCGAGCATTGCAAAGATGACCATATAAGGAACCAGCTTACGATCCGATGCACGAATCAAAAGGCGAGCGAGGCTCTATGGCAAAAAGGTGATATTAGCCTGAAGAAGGCTATTGGAGTGGTAAAATTGGTTGAGCAACACTGAACAGTGCATCAAGGAGCCAAATGCTGCGACGGAGAAGCCAACAGGATGTGGGATGAATCAAATTGAGCACAGACAAAGAAGTAAAGAGGTGAAGAAAAAGGATCAAAAGGAGGAAAATAAACAGCAGTTCAAGAAGAAGCGAGAGGTAAGACAAATATTTGATGACAAATTTAATGGGAAGCAGTTCTTTCAACGCGGTAGCAGCAAACATGTCACCAATGACAAAGAGTGTTTTGGGCAACTTGTAATTTGCAGGGATTGTGAACGAAAAGATATTAAGGCATGTTGCATCAAATAGTGGTCCAAGTAAGTATCTGTGAAATTTGTGCAGGATGGTTTGTCTTCTTGAGCGGATTGTGCGATCAGGATGATGATGATGTGTTTATGGTGAACGTGGTAGTGTATGCTGTGGAGCCTAGACCTCATGCAGAAATTGGGATTAAAGACTTGCCCATCAAATTGTTGTTTGATAGTGGCGCTAATTACACTGTGATGAACATTAGTTCTTGGAAGAATAAGTTTGATTATTGCCAATTGCAGGAATCTACAATGGCAGCACACACTTATGGGGATGTGCCCATTGATATAGTTGGAGAATTTGAGGCATGTTTTGGATTTACAGGGCGCAGTGCCTCTTGAGTGGTGAGGGTGATGAACAGACGGGGAAACTGTCATGGGACGCACATACAGACTTCGGGATTAGGTTGGATCATGAGCACCTAAGTCAGGTTCTTGTGGTAGAAAAGCCAGATGAAGATTGGCACAAAATGGAGGTTAAAGAATGGTATCCTGAGGTGTTTGAAGGACAGGGTGTTGCAAGGGTTTTGCCCACTATATTAAGATAAGACCAGGTGCATTTCTAGTGAGGGCCAATGCATGGACAATTCCCGTGGCTTTGCGATCAGAGATTGTAGGTAAAAGGATGATCGTAGGAATTATAGAGGATGCTGAAGCAGTGGAATGGATTAGCCTGGTGGTGGCAGAGAGGAAACCTAATAGTGGTGTGCGACTACGCATAGATCTTAGAGCTGTCAACAAAAATGTGCTATTAGATAGATCTCCTCTTCCGCAAATTAATGAGCTTTTAATGGGAATATCTGGTGCATGTGGGTTTTTGACTATTGATCTAAGGGCAGCATACCATCAAGTTGCTTACATGCTGTATCCACGGACCTGACGACATTCATGACATCTTTAGCATCATATAGGTGCCTGAGAATGCCATTTGGGTTGATTTCAGCATCAAGTTTTTTCCAAAGGATGATGAATAAGTTGTTAGGAGGTTTAACGGGAGTATGCTGTTATCAAGACAACATACTGGTTTGGGGAAAGGATGTGCAAGAACATAATGTGAGGTTGAGAGCTGTTTTGGGATGATTAAGTGATGCTGGTTTAACAATCTCTTTGGAGAAGTGCAAGTTTAGGGCCAAACAAGGTACAGTTTTTGGTGCATGAGTTGTCTGCAAAGGGGATCAAGCCTAAAGTTGACACAGCTAAGGCTGTGTGCAGTATGAAAGCACCAAAGAGTAAAGCTGAGTTATCTTCTTACTTGGGTTTGAGTGAGTAGTTTGGACAATTAATTAAGGACTTTCCATAAAGAAGAGTATAAAAAACGCTAAATGTGTGTGGAGTGAAGTGTGTCGTGCAGAGTTTGAGGATTTGAGGCTAAGCTTAGTGATGGCACCCATGCTTAGATGCTTCAAGAAAGATTTCGAGGCCCACTTGTATACTGATGCCAGTGAAAAAGGTTTGGGTTGTGTCTTTATGCAACATAATGTAGTCGATCTTCAGATGGGTGGACAGTCATAATGTCGACAGTAAAAATGTCGACAGTCAAAATTTCGAAAAATAAATGTCGAAAAAAATAATGTCGACAAACAATAATGTCGACATTTTTTCGATATTTTTTCGAAATTTTGACTGTTTATTGTATGAATAAATAAATAAATAAATAAATATATAACTTAGATGTGTTGAGTATGAGGGGTGGTGGGGGGTGTGGGGTGGTGGCAGGGAGTGTTGGGTGAGAGGGGTTGGTGGAGACACCCCCATAGTAAATGATACTCTTTTTATTTATTTAATTATTGAATAAATAAATAAATAAATAAATATATAATTAGTATGTGTTGAGTATGAGGGGTGAGAGGGTGGTTGGGGGTGTGGGGGGGTGGCAGGGGGGTGTTGGGTGAGGGGGTGTTGGGGGGGGACCCCCCATAGTAAATGATACTCTTTTTATTTATTTAATTATTGAATAAATAAATAAATAAATATATATATAATTAGTATGTGTTGAGTATGAGGGGTGGGAGGGTGGTGGTGGGGGGTGTGGGGAGGGTTGCAGGGGGGTGTTGGGTGAGGTGTTGATAGTTCTAAGTGACATTTTTTTTGTCGACATTTTTTTTTCTAAAAAATGACTTTTTACATTATAAGTATAGGATGTCGACATTATTGTTTTCGACATTTTTTTTTCGACATTTTTGTTTGTCGACATTTTTTTTACGAAATTATGACTATAAACCCTTCAGATGGTAGCGTTTGCATTGTGGGTACTGAAGGATGCAGAAACAAGATATTTGTTTGTTGAATGAGAAGCATTGGTTTGTGTGTGGGATTGGAGACGTTTAGAAACTATGTGTCTGGAAGAAAGTTCTTTATTGTGAAGGATTATAAGCCAGTGGTGGCTATTTTTAATAGGAAAGGATTGGAAGGAGTGTTCATAAGAATTGGAAGGTGGGTAAAAGGGATGAAAGGTTTGGACTTTGAGGCTCAGTAAATTAAAGTGGTACTATATTTGGTTACAGGTGCTTTGTCTCACAATGCCGTTGGAGATGTTGATTTGAACCAAGATTGTGAGGATGATATGGAGGGAGAAATATTCACGGTAAATCGACTTGGTGGAGAAGAGGATTGGAGAGTTCAACGTGAGAAGGATGCCATTTACAAAAGTGTGATGGAGCTTGTTCTGAAAGGTTGGCTGATGGAGGAATTAGTAGATGAGTATAAGATGTACAGAAGGATAAACACAAACTGTGTGGAAAAAGGTTTGCTGGTTCCCAGACAATGAGTGGTTGTGCCAGAAGGTCTGAGAGAAACTGTTATGAGAATTACGCACAAAGGGAATTTTGAGGTTTGCAAAACATAGGGGATGATGTGTTAGGAGTACTAGTGGCCGAATAAGCATTGATTATAAGAGTGCATAACATGTGTCTGGTGGAGCCGCCATCATCAGGGGAAGTCAAGAAAATTATGTGATTGGCGCAGTGAACATGTTGTCAAAGTGGCCAGAGGTGTGTGTTGTTGGGCACGTTAGTGCGCGCAGGGTGGTGAAGTTTTTGGAATCTATTTCCTGCAGAGAAGGCTTACCAAGGAAGATTTTGCTTCGGACGATGCTCCTCCATTTGTAGGGAGGGACATGTAAGAGTTTTTGAAAGAGAATGCTGTGCCGCATTCCACGACAGCTTTGTACAATCCAAAAGGGAATTCGGTGGTAGCGAGATCTAATAGTACACTTATGGATGCCATAAGGATTGCAGTTGTTATAGGTGGAGATTGGGTGTGCGTTGTCATGGAAAGATGACGGGCTGTCACCTTTCGAAGTGTTGAGAAGAAGGAAGCCTAATACTGGGTTTTATCTGGGTTGGATGAATAAGTCCAAGGAGAAGGGGCGTTGGGGGAGTGGTGACGGAAGATGAAGTGAGAGAAAGGATGGTGCTGGTTCAAAGGCATGCCAAAGAGAGATACAACAGCACACACTGTGTGGCAGCTATGCCAGTGCCAAAGGGGACAATGATTAAAGTAAAATTAGGAAGGAGAGTGGATACAGGGGATGTCAACATTTTCAAGGCCCATGAGAGTTGAGGAAGACATGGGACACGCTGTTTGGTTGAGAAATGGAGAATAAGACATCCAGTTTTGCGGAGGGATGAATGACAGGTTTGCAAGTAGGTTCAAAGTATTTTATTAATTTATTTTAAATGCAGTAAGGGCAGGCGGTGTGTTATATTGCAGCTTAGGGTGTTACGGATGTTACACATGCACTCAAGTCACAATGTATATATTCATTTTCATTATTGTAGTATCTCTCATCACATGATTTAGGTAGTGTTTAAGTAGGTAGGGCCTGCGCTTCATGGAATGTGTCACAACTGTGTGTCACAACTGGAATATTTAAGCTCGAGCTGGAGAGGCTTAGGATGTTTGGAAGAGAGGGGATGCTTAAAACGTAACTTAAATAAACTCAGTGTTACTGACTAATGAGAGTGTAACATGTTTTCTTGTTAATGGACTACTACATAATGGTAAACAACATTTCAAAAATCTTCTTGCGTTAAGTTTACATAAAATGTATCGGCCCTCCAATGTGACCTGCCATAAAACCGCAGGCGTGGCTGCACTAAAACTCATGAAACTTCATTCTAAAATCGATCATACTTTTATAATCCATTGCAATATGATAATGTGATTCTAAAACCTGGGTTTTGCAAAAGCGACAACATCTTTCAGGTCGGGGAATTATGTTTCTTGTACCTAAGATCTCATTGGTGGGCAGAAAATGTAAATCTAATTTTTTTAAAAGTATAGCCTCCTTTGCGAATCAGCAAATGTTGGGATGTAATGAAGTGTTTGATGTAAGGGTTCTCCTCTAAGGTAATGCAATGCCGGGGCAATAGCTGTTTACATTCATTAATAGTCCGAATCCAGTCGGCCTGCCATATCTTCTTCTTTACCTTAAGAGGAATCTCTATCAAGAGGTCCCAGGAGGCATTGACCGACGCCAACGTGTTTAAACAATTATCAGTCCAGCTGTTCAAAGCAGCAGCTCTTCTATTCTGCATAGTTAGTAATGGGTAATGCAGAAGCGACGCATCTGTTGCTGTATACATTTTACGCAATAAGGAAAGAACTTTGCAAGTTACAATAGCCACGATGGAGAGTAAACCCAACTCAAAACGGATTAAGGAAGTGTGGGTACCCAAGGCGAGACCTAAGCACTGTTTGCAAAACATGCCCTCAAAGGTTTGCCATTGCTCCGTAAGCCAGCACTGGTAGGACTTTAGCTTTGTAAACCTTTAAAAGGGGCAGGTGTGAGAACCGTCCATATCTCCTATTAGAACACACTAGTGGGTGTTTCACAATCGTGATTGGTCAATCTGCGGGCTATACGAACTGGTACAGCCTGCAGATTGAATATATCCCGCAAGTACTGTATTAATTACTTACCTGTTCCAGCTGCATCAGGAGATGACCTGTCGTCGTGATTGGCTCACACCGCCGCATACACTGGGTTGTGTTGCGTTTGTGCGCAATGGTGTTGAACCTGGCTGCGGTCGTCGGGTGTGCAACGGACATAGGGGTATTTCATTGCTCCTCATATCTATACCAACCTTGCTTCTCGAGTTATCTGATGGCACCTTAGCCGTCTTTTTGATGTGCTCTGAGATGAAGCTTCATGCAGAGCTGTCCAAAAATAAATAGCTATAATTGCTGTGCTATTTCCAAGTTTTAAAAACAGAACCTGACATTTTTTTTATCATCATATGGATTACTGAAATGGTCTTTGAGTCATTAAGCAATGCAATAAAAATGAATATGGCTAAATATCCGTAGGTTTTTTGAGGTTATGGTAGTTTAGAAGTTTCTTCCCTACGAACACCGACTAGCCATTGAATCCAAAATTATTCTCTCATTTAAAAGATGTAACTTGTGCGTGATTGAAACACTCCAAAAAGCACACTGCCGTGTAGTGTCCACTCGCGGCAAGTACGCGTTTAAGGAAGCTTCCAAGTTCTTTGAAATGTGAACCAAATTGAGCAAGAAATTGGGCTGGTTTGATGGCAGTATAGGCTTGGTTCAATTTTCATATGTGTGGGGCTGCACGGGTTCGTGTAGACCGTGCAGAACACACTGTGGTTTGATTGTTAAAGTCACTTTGGGCCTACGAGCAGCTCGCAGTGTGCACAGACGGCCAGGCGGATGAGATAATTAGGGGACAGAACGATGACTGGTTCACGTCAGTTTTTTCATGGGTGCCCTTATTGGTGAGTAATCTCCTCAAAGTGCTGATACCTATTGTTGTTTTGTTGCTTGTTCTTTTTTTACACTTGCCAACTGATTCTGGGGTTTGCAAGAAAGTGATGGCAAAGGTAATGCCCATGATGCCGCTCATGGTAAAATGTATCCATGAGATGCCTCTTTTGAGAAACGCCCATGCCCAAGCGAAAAAATGGACTGCGGCGGATGGGCCTTCCATAGTTGAGATATGTCACCCTACTGGCCCAGAAGGAACCCTTTTTAACTGTTCTAATGATCCCGAGTATTATTTTGAAACTTATGTTATTCCTGCTGCTGATGGGGATTGTTGTTTTTTGCCATTTAGCCCAGAAAAATATAGAGAGAATTTGAGAAACTGCATGAAGTTGTGGGTACCGAAAACTCCTTTTGACAAGATGAAAGAGAAAGGTGGTATAGTAAATGAACTAGAGGGGGGAGCGTTAATATGCACGTGCAACGTTCTAAACATAGGAGATAATATGAGCACTATTCTCGTTCAGGCCCTTCAAACCAACCCACTCCTATTTAGCGAGCACCTGCTGTCCCTCAACTTTATTCCCAAACATGCTACTCCTTCCACTCACTCTGCCCTCCCCCCCTCCGACTGGTGTACCATGCCCATGTACCCCTCCTCGGAAAACCTTCAAAGGTGGAGACCTCTTGCATCTAGCCATGCTTAATGCTCATTCTCCCATCAAACAATCTGCCGATATCTGCCTCCTCCTTGAAGACCTTGACCGTGATATCCTCGCACTCACGAGACATGGTTCAATGCCAACTCAGTCACTGCTTTTGACTCCATTCTCCCTAATTGCCAGTGGTCAAAGTGTACGAAAACAAGCAGTGGAACCATGTTCCCTGCTGGCCTGCACCCACTGCCCACAAACACAATAGCCACAATCCCTTCCAAACACAATGCAAACTCCCAATCACATGCACCTGCTTTTTAAGGGAACGTTCAGTGGAGTGCACTGAATGTGCAAGTTTCAACTTCTTCCTACACTTTTATTTGAAAACTGAACCATTCCGGAACAGTTTCTTTTTAAAATAAATGTATAGGAATGGTAAAACATAATTTAAAAAAGTAGAGGAGCACTGCTCCCAAATGCTCCCGCTCACTTCGACCACTGCTAATGGCTATAATATCGTCTCCAAGCCTCGCCCTAACCGTGCTGGCAGTGGGGTTGCTCTGATATTCCCTGAGAGGGTCCCTTCTTCCATCATACACACCCAGTCTTACTCTTCATTTGAGAGCCTGGTTTGCAAGAAGGTCATCTCTCCCACCTCCTCTCTGACCGTTACGACTATGTACAGGCCACCTGGCTTTACTACCCTGTTCCTCTCTGAATGGGCTGATTTCTCTTCCTCTCTTCTCACAACCACCTTTAAACTCTTTCTTGTGGCCAATTTCAACATCCACTTTGACTCCTCAATCACAGAATCCACTCTCCTCCGTGATATCTGCAGCTTGCTCTCCCTCTGAATTCTCCCTTCGGGTCCTACACACTTGGCTGGACACACTCTTGATGCCTTCATCCACACCTCTCATTCTCCTCCACAATGATCACCCCACCCTCCTGGTTAGAGCACTTTGTAAAGGAATGAGCCCCCCTTCCCTCTTAAACTGAATGTAATGAGGATAGACTCACTCCCCCTCAAACCGAACATAGATAACTTGTTGGGGTGATCAAAGATTCTAAATGTTGTAGAAATCAGAAATGTAGTGTCTCACAGAAAATCACTTTGGAGGACAATCTATTTTATGGAGTCAGATTGTCATGTGCAGTAGAAAATGTGTCAGGTAGTACGTGTTATGATACATTATCAAAGAATCTAGGTTTAAAACTAAGCAGACCTGAAGTTATGGGTAAAAATAGGTTGGTCTGGCATTTCGTAATTGGTCATTCTTCTTTTAAGACAAAGTCAGGCACTGTAAGATGGATGCTTGCATGAGCATACAAAATGGTTGATTTTTTGCTAATTGATGTTGACCTCAATGGACAGTCTTTTTAAATAAAAGTTCATACAGGGGACAATGGTGCGGACAATTGAGTGAGAAAAACCTGTTTAGACTGGGTCTGTGTGGCAGGTAGGCTGACAAATCACAAGCAGGAAGAGGGGTTGTACATTAATCATGCCATCCAAGTCAATGAATCACAGGCAGGAAAGAGGTTGTGCTTCTGATCAGGCCATTACCTCACCTTCCTAAAGTGTATATAAGAGAGGGTCAACTTAGAGATTTTAGCAGAGTCCCATAGATGTCCTGTAAGATGTATGTTGTGCCTGCTGGAAGAAATAAACTTGCTGTCTCTGAAATTTCTGCTCCAGTTTCCTGATTTGTTTCTGAGTGTCTTCCTTACCCAGAGATCCCAATGCCCAGGAGAGCGGGTGATGGGACCCTCCTCTACATTTGGTGAGCAATGCCAGAAGTCCTGAGCTGATGTCTCCAGGACTATGAACTGAATCTGGAAGATAAGGTAATAGCGTGCTATGAGGCCTGGAAGAGGGGAAAAGAGAGAGGAATGGGATGATGGTGGGGGGGCAACCTGCACTGCAGCTGCCCACCCACCACTAAAAGAGAAGTGACTTACATGCCTGATAGCATGGCGGAGGGCCTTGGCACCTGGGGGTTGGAGAAGGCAATTTATTTTTGGCAGTCTTCCAAGAAAAATTATTTCAAAGTTATTTTTGGAAAACTTCCCAACATTTATTTAAATTAGAGATTTTTAAGGGTTTCAAAAGAAATGTATTTTATTAATTATTTATTTTTGCATTTTTGGGGGACACCTTTTAGAGGAAATTATTTTTGAAAGTTTTTAGAAAAAACTTTAAAGTCACCCTTTTGCGACCACTTTTAGAAGAAATAATTTTTGAGTTAATGTTTGAACAGCATTTAGAAACAATTTGTATTACTTGTGGAGGACACCCCTAAGGATTTTTGGGGGAATAATCAATGTTTTTTAGCAGCCTAGAATGTAACGGGAAGGTGGGGTAAACGTAACTTGAGAATATTAGTATTGTATATATTGAGCAACTGACTTGTGAGAGGCCAAGCAATTTAATTATTGAGAACTTGACTTGTGTATAGCCAAGCAAGTAAGAGGTAACATGAGAGAGGCCATGATAAAAGGATATGCCCTGTTCCTGCGTTTTAAAGAACGGATCAGAGGAAATCTTAACCTAAAATCCCATATTGGGAGCAGTAGGAGACGAACTCTAGTTAAAGACAAACTTAAAGAGTTTGATTTAAACTCTGTATGGCGTATTGATTAGGAGGCAAACTGGTCTTAGAGAAAAGACAGTAGAGGAAAATATATGTGGCCGGCCGAGTGTGTTTGTTTGTCTGTTTTGTCTTATGTAATTGTGTGTTGTGCACTGTATTTGTGTATATACATTGAAGGAATGTGAGAATGCATTTTATTAAGTTTAAGATGAGGATGCACTTTATTGAGTTTAAGAAAAATTGGCATCAAGCCAGAAAACGTAAATGTTCAATTATGGAAAAGAAATGAGATACATATATGTTATGGATCAAAGTAAACAAGTTTGCATTGTTTAAATGTTGATAAAAATAATATTTAGTGAAATAAATGAAGAAACAGTTGAAAAGGTGCTTCACTTTGAAGCCTTATAAAAACCAAAAATCCAGTAACTATGGAGTATATTCTTGTATTTGCTAAAACTAGACAAGTCAATTTACTTAATTACCTTCATACAGCAAAACACTGCATAGATCTTGATAGAAACAAGCAGCAGATAAAGCTGACAAGGATTTGAAAAAAATGTGTTTTCTTTTGCAGCTAACTGCGTAGTCAGAAGAGCTGTATTTCTGTCAACACAGGCTTTCAGAGTTTAAAAACTATGTATAAGGAGAATCACACCACATCGGGAATATGGAGACTAAAATATATTCTTTTTAAAGGAAATTGATGTGCGTAGTTGACAGAGTGCCAAGATAAAATTGCAAACACTTCTGGAGAATGACTAAGTGCTTGCTTTACAACCTCCACAGTTAGAAGAGATAAGCTATGTTTTCAATGAACGGTCTTTTGAATGGAATGTGATTCAGACTGCGTGCGACGCAAGTGTTTAAGAAATTACACAAGCTGTTTTTGACTTATAAATGGTTGATTAATTATGTGGTAAAATTGTGATTGAAGCCTCATGGTTATTTTATATATTTTATTTTTACTTTGTTTCATTTGTGAGAGCAGTGCGGCGGTCATGTTAAAACTAGCTGGCAATTAATTTCTTTTTGATTAGGTGCATTGTTGTTAAATGCCCATATGATATTTGGGCTTTATGTGTAGTACATAAAGTTTGCAAATAAGAAGAGAATGAGGCATTTTATTTTTTTTAAGTAAAATGGTTTTTTTTTCTGCACCATAACTAGGAGTTGAGTATAGAGAAATATTGTACTACAATGGTAGAATGCATATGAGTTTAAAAAATGCACCGAATAAAGTTGCACAGTAGAGAGGTGTCATGTGAGGGAGAGATGTTTCCAGTGATGTATATATTATATCTAAGAATTTTGAAAACATTTAGAAATAAAATCAGAAAAAAGGGTCCAGGATCACACTAGTTGAGAGAGGTGTAGTTGAGATTCAAATTGTGTTTTTGTGTGCAAGATACAGCAAAAAGCAGGCCAAAATGTTAGTGAAGGTCATTGGGGTAGGCACAGCAATTATCTGTTGGAGAGGAAAAAGATAAGTGGATCAATACGCAATTTTGTTAGTTGACAAAATATGGTAAATCTAGGTGGAAATTAAATCTTTATATTTTAACACAAAGGAAGCAGTGAATATTGAAAGAAAGCATGCAGAAGCACACACATGAGAAGGTATAGATACAGATGCATACAAATGGAAAGACATTCATGTAGATGCATGAAAAATGGGAGGCATTTATGTAGATGAACTGACATGAGAAAAAACACATGAACACACATTTGCAAGCACACACTAACGAATACACAGAATGTTTTTTTATTTTTCAGTTAAAAAGCTAGCTGGCATAGACAATAGTTGGTGCCTTTTGAAAAACCTTGGAAGGGCAGAGATTTGTGTATTTATATTTAGAAATTTTGAGATTCTTGCAGTATGCAAGCAAGAATTAAGAACAGTAATTATATTTTACTGCGGATATAACCAAAAAGGCTGGTTGAAGTAGATAAGGAAAGCGGTTCAGAGAAAAGGTGGGAGTGGTGGTGAACTCGCAGGACAGGAATGTAGCACTGGGCGGCCTTGAGGAAATGTCTGTCAAAGTTAAAAGTGCCTCATGATAAAGAGAATTAGGAATGCGGCACTCGTGCATTGCGGGCAAATAATTAAGCAGGCTTTTGTACACAACAGCTTGCGAAAGTCAAAAGTTGATTAAACAGAGAAAATATTCAGGAGTTATGGAGAGAGTTACAAATCGGAAACAAGTGAGTGCATCGCTGGCAGGCTTTCAAATCAACAGCTTGCACCAATGCAGATTGAAAATATGAGAGGCTTGTTCTGTCTAAAGCAGGAGAGCCTTTTCTATGTACAGGGTGTTTTAAAATAAAGACCAGAATGACAAGCGTGACATTAGTTGAGGACAAAAATATGTCAGATCAAGAAGGGGAGAATCTTTTGAGAGAAACAGAGTGCAGAGCCATTGTCCCTGTGATGCACAGACAGACTGTGCGAGATGAGATGAATGAGAGTTTGAGATGTCATAGCTTCTTTTAGTAGAGCAAAGAGGAGCTCGACAATAGCATATATATTTCACTGTGGATGGATAAGGGCAAAATAAGATGCAAACTTGAGAGTATAATTCTGGCACTAGGAAATGGATATATGAACTAAAAAAATTATAGGAAGAGACACGTTAGCTACAAGAGATATTAATGGTCTTCTAGCTGCTATTCTTGAGGAAAAGGGCTGATGACATATTGGTCAAGGGTAGGATAGTCTAGTGTTACCATGGTTTAACACTGCTCATAATAGAGCTCTGTTCAATAATTACAGAGTGGCTGTTTGGAAAGTGCTTAGAGTGCTTTATCTGGACATACCAGATATGGGAGCTATAATGATGAAAAAGATGCAATAAGGGGATAATCCGCTTGTTTATATTCAGAGTTTTCAAGAGCAGGGGGCTTTGGAGACACACGAGGCTTGCAGGAAATCTATACCTGTGCTCTATCACATACTATGTCAAGGGCTGCCAGACCCGGTACAGAAGCAATTTAAGAAATTAGTGGGTATGGAGGTAAAACCATGGTCAGAGATACAGCTGACCATCACATATTATTGCAGGCTTTTGCAGGAAAAGAATTGCAAGAAAGACAATATTAGGAAAAGCGAAGAGGCAAAGTCAGTGTAGAAAAGACTATCCTAGTACGCCATTGAAGGGGCAATCTTGACGAGTGGAGACAAATTAGGTTCACAGTAAAGAGCAAGCATGGAGCATGTGAATTATCAAAGGCAGTTTGTTCAAGATAATAATGGATTGATACCACAAGGTATGAGAGGCTTCCAAGATAGAGGCGTCCAGAATAATTAGGGACATTTTCAGAGTAACCAGGTGGGTTTCAAAGCATGCAGAAGAATAGTCAAAACATACAGGAGGGGCAAGTAAGGAGACCTCCTGTATATTGGACATGAGGTATATTAGAGCACCTTGCACGCATGTGTAGGAGCCAAGGATTCATGCAGGAATAGGCAACTCGTGAGAGGAGGGACAGTACACCCCCTAGTGTACAACTCACAAATCAAGGAAGGTTTTTTTTGCCCAGGATCAGACACTGCATCAGACATGAGCGCTGGGAGTGCAGCAGGTACAACCGCTTAGGAAAGGACTGCAGAGTGCAAGTAAGTGAGCCCAGGTGCAGGCTCAGCAATGTGCAAACATGAAATAAACAATGACACACAGGATTTAAAGTGTTGGGTTTAACAGGGAGAAATGCTTTCACAAAAACAGAGGAATGCATGCATCCCCAGTAGGACAGCCTCATAGGGTGACTTGATGCATTCAGAATTTTTAGTGGCATTAGGCCTCAAAAGGTGCCAATAATTAATATGGCAGAGAGAGAACAATTTTTGTTCTAGTGGTAGATATTGGGACTGTATGTCCATAAATCAAAGACAGAAATGTGGTGAATGAATATTAGAAGGTTGAGGATATTTATTGAAGACTATAAATGTAGTTTTTGTTAGTGAGAAATTAGCAGTCTCTGGTGGAGAGTGTGTTATGATGAATATTTGGTATATGTGTAAAAGGCACTTGCCAATGGTTTAAGGGAAGGAGTGGATAATACAAGCCTTAGCATTATGATTTTGTTTAGGTGATCAAGGTAAAGCGTGTTTTGTTTTGTTCTAAAACTGCACCATTTGAATAAGGGTGCATCCATAGAGGCATGAACGGGGCAAAAGACTGATGAGATGTTTCTGGTAGAGACCAAAGTTTTTTATTATTGTAGTAAAAACACAGTATTATAGATAACCTTGTGACCAAGTGGAAAAGTGGTGAGAGTATTTGGTGAATTCAGTCTCAGACCACGGATATTAATGAACAAAGAAGGGGGACAGATGACCTCCGCCAAATTAGAAACTACCATAAAGAAAAGAAACATGGCAAATGATCAAGAAATGAATAATAGAAATGGATCATGGAGGACAGTAATGGTTCTCATAAAAAGGTTTAGGTTAAGTTACACCACGGATGGTGATGGAGTATGAGTACGAAGTGGTGCTTTCTTCAGGGACATTACACATTAAAAAGAAAGGAAAGGAAACAGTTTAGTATATATGGCTATAATGTAGCAACATCCAGTATAAATTAAAGAAAATTGGAAAGAGTGTCAAAACCGGTTGAATAAATTGCGCGGAGCAATAAAAAACCATTAGGGAATAAAGGAGAATAAAAAGGGGTATGGTTGACCAAAATTGGGTTAACCAAAAAAGGACAATTTTGTACAAGAGCCAATTCAAGGAGAACAAACAAGTGTAAGTAAACTATATTTTTTCAAGTGTATGTAATGATATTGGTTTATGTTACAGATGAAAATCATGGACTTTGTGTGAACGTAAGAGGAATGTCTGCATGGCCTTAAATGGGGAAGAGACAGTGGGCCTCATTACGACCCTGGCGGAACGGGTTAAACGGCACCGCAAAAAGGTGACAGCGCCGTTCAACCCGTTCCGCCACATTACGAGGTCCCCTTGCGGGACATGTTAAGCACGCCTGGGAAAACCAGGCGTGCTTACTGGGTCCCGCGAGGGGAAGAGGGAGCAAACAACGGGCCATCTCGTTATGGCCCGTTGTTTGCTCCCTCTCCCATTCCCATTCAGCCCTATGGGGGCTGAAATAGGAATGGGGAAGGACCATGTCCAGGTCCTTGAGGGAGGAATTACGAGGCCATCTGAACTCGGAATGGCCCGGTAAGTCCTCATTCCGAGGACCCAGACACGGATGCGATTTCAGCGGGAGCCATGCCGCCAATAGCGGCATGGCTACCAGCCGAACTCGTAATGAGGGCCAGTATATCATGACACAGGTAAGTAATGGTTCACACCACAGGGTGTGGACACAGTGTTCATCATTATTAAAAGTAAGAGGACCCAGGCAAGTAACAGAAAAAGAGGCACATAGAGACACAATGTCTTCAATTATGTAGCCTTTTTTTAGCCAAGATAGGTGCAAGCAGGTGAATAGAGTAGCAAATAGACGCAGGCATGGCCACTTCAGACAAACACAGGTCATAGAAACGTCAGATGACAGGTGGGTAACCTTTTATACATTTCAATAGTTGGCAGAACGCCAACAAGAGTACAGTTTAAACATATAAATAAAAATGTTTAGAATATGTAAAAAATGTAGTTTTATGATATAATATGAAGGCACATAGTAAGAATTGGTGCCATATTCTAGAAAAACAGGGGTAGACTAGATTAAGTATAGTGAGGTAAAGAGGAGATCATGTGCAGCGAAATGTTTTAGTTTGCCTCAACAGGATAAAGACAATGCACAGAAGAAAAAGACCACGGTCCAACACGATTAGGAGAAAGATGGCGAAGCAAGGCAGAAGGAAGAATTTACAGCATAGCAGGAAGTATTTACAGCAGAGCAGATGAATACGGTTCAGCCAAGTAGAGAAAAGGATTAAGTATAAACCCTAAGTATTATACAGCGTGAATGAGAAGTAATTTTTGTGTACCTCAACTACTGAATGAGACAGCCTATGAGTTAAATGGGCTGCAAATAGGAAGCAATGACTGTTAGAAAAGATTTTTGTTGAAAGCAAGGAGAAAAAGTTTAGGTCAGGAAGAACACTTGACCCACTTGCCAGTACCCAAATGACTTTTGTCTCAATTTCGATTTTTAGCAGAGAACAGGGATCCCTGTGAGTAGTGTCTCCTTCTGCTGCAGATGCATCTAAAAGATTGAGAAGACGACGATATGCCTTTTTTATGTTTTTTCATTTTTTATGTATTTTAAGTGTCTCTACATCTGAGAATGTCGATATAGAGAAAAAATGAAAAAGTACACTGAAGGGACAGTGATTATATACATAAAAAGAAGGCCCAGAAGACATAAGGGCAGGCTGATCACATATAGTAAAACAAATATTAATGTATATGCAAAAGGGAGAGAATTAGGAGCTTTGTTACACAACAAACGAAAATGTCTGATGAAGCTTTGTCTAGGAGGCAGGGATGTCCAGAACATTTTTAAATAAGTTTATTTAGAAGGCAGATGAATTTTGACAGAACACACAAAAAGGGATTTAAGGGAATGGGTTGACTGGAAATGTACCAGTAATAGAGACATACTTATTTTGCAAAGAAAACTCATTCAGTTTTATATTACAGATGGACAATGAGGGACCTGTATGCCTCAGGGGATTGAAGGCATCTAACCTTATGAGCAGAGAGAAGTCACAAAGGAACCCAACTTAATGCCCTGTTAAAGTAACCATTGTCCCAAATGATTCTGCAAAAGACTCCCCCATCCCTGTGTTCCCTAGCTAAAATTCCCCCTCTTGTGGACTTTTCCACGAAAATTTGAACTATGAAAATGAGTGCTCTACAGAAAAAGGATACACTAAAAAGCGAAAATACTGGCCTTTGAATCAAAGGGCGTAAGGACTTGCTGCAAGGCAGCCAGAAAAAAGAGGACAAAATCAACAGGACACAGACGGTCCGCGGATGCTAAACCGAGATGAGTCGTGTGAAAGATGTACCAGTGAAAATAAAAAACAGAACTTTAAAAAATAAAAACATTTTGAAAATCTGCATGGGGCAGAGAATGGGAGCAAGGAAAGAAAATGTTGTGGGCTGGGAGTGGCAGAAAGAATGTGGAATATGAGTCATAATATGGACAAAATGTGTGCAGACAACGGGCTAATGAGTTACCTCAAAGTTCGACTATCTCTTGAGTCTCATAGTGGCTGTAAAATTATCTGTGGCATGCAGTTAGTTTAAAGTAAATTGGGGAATGGAGGTGGGGCTCCGATAAAAGTAAATAAAATTAGTTTTTAGGAACACATACATGTTTAGACTAGGAGAGTATAATATGTTAGTACTGACGTTGTAGAAATGTGTTAGGATACCTCTCAGGTTAAAGTAAATTATTGTATAGAAAAGGGTGATGAGGTCAGAGATGTATAGGTACATTTAAAATTAAGGGAGGGTGGACATGGGTGTAGTTGTATTGTGTTGAGTAGATGACTAAATACTATACAGAGGGGAGAGTGTAAAAGAATGAGTCCCCCCCACCCTCTTAAACTGAATGTAATGATGATAGAAGCACTCCCCCTCAAACCGAACATAGATAACTTGTTGGGGTGATCAATGATTCTAAATGTTGTAGAAATCAGAAATGTAGTGCCTTACAGAAAAGCGCTTTGAAGGACGATCTATTTTATGGAGTCAGAATGTCATGTGCAGTAGAGAATGTGTCAGGTAGTACGTGTTATGATACATTATCAAAGAATCTAGGTTTAAAACTAAGCAGACCTGAAGTTATGGGTAAAAATAGGTTGGTCAGGCATTTCGTAATTGGTTGGCCAGTCTTCTTTTAAGACAAAGTCAGGCATCTAAGATGGATGCTTGCTTTAGCGTACAAAAATTGTTGATTTTTTGCTAATTCATGATGACCTCAATGGACAGTCTTTTTTATAAAAGTTCATACAGGGGACAATGATGGCGAGAATGAGTGCATAAAACCGGTTTAGACTGGTTCTGACTGGCAGACAGGCCGACAAATCACAAGCAGACAGAGGGGTTGTACATTAATCATGCTATATAAGTCAATGAATCACAGGCAGGAAAGGGGTTGTGCTTCTGATCAGGCCATAACCTCACCTTCCTAAAGTTTATAAAAGAGAGGGTGAACTTAGAGAATTTAGCAGAGTCCCAGAAATGTCCTGTAAGCTGTATGATGTGCCTGCTGGAAGAAATAAACTTGCTGTCTCTGAAAATTCTGCTCCAGTTTCCTGATTTGCTTCTGAATGTCTTCCTTACCCAGAGAAGCCAATGCCCAGGAGAGAGGGTGATGGGGCCCTCCTCTACAACTCTTTCCTCCCCTCTCACCTGGGTCCTCTCCGCCCTCTGACCGTACCGCCCCCAGCCCTGCCAATCTCGTTCACGAACATTCACCCGATGAAATGCATGTCAGCTGCTGCCTTCACATCTACCTTCATATCCTCCTCTGCACCACTACAGACTCTACCAATGACTCTGCTCTCAGCAACCTCCATCTAGCCATTACACATTCTTGCCCCAGTCATGAGAATCCATCTGAAATATCCCTCCAAACGTAACACCTTGTACGACTCCAAACTTGCAGCCCTGAAATGAAACGCAAGTGCAGAACTGCGGAACGGAAGTGGCAGACCTCTGGCTCACCCTCTGACAAGCTGGCCTGTCGCCTACTACAAAGGCAATACAGCTTCTCCACCCGCGCCAAGAAAATGGCCCACATCCAGGCGTGAGTCTCCAGTGCATCCAACAATGTGGCTGAACTCTTTCCAATCTGCAGGGAACTAGCCAAACCTTCCATAGCCTCATCCTCACCTATTCCTTCCTAGGCCCTCTGCAACGCACTGACCACACACTTCAGTGCAACAACTCAGGACATTCTGAGCACCCTTGTGTCCCTCTCTCCCTCTCCTTTCCCAACCCCCTGCCTCCTATGGCCTCCCATCCTCCCTCTGCCTTTCTCTCCTCCATCTCTCCTATCACAAGTGATGAGGTCACCAGGGTCGTCTGTTCCATGAAGGTTTCCTCCAAACAGATTCCCCCCTGCTCCTCCAGAACCAGTAAGGACAATATTGGCTCTCTTGCCCTTGCACTTGCTGATTTCTGCAACCACTTTTTTGCTACTGGATCTTTCCCCTCCTCCCTCAAGCACTCCCTAGTGTGCACCCTCTTAAAGAAACCTTCTGCAGATCCTTCCTGTCCAGCCTACTATCTCCCAATATCTATCCCCCCCTTCCTTGGGAAACTCTTGTAAAAGCTGGTTTTACCCCAACTGACCCAGCACACTGAACTTGTTGGCTGCCTCCGTGACCACAAATCTGGATTCCGAGCATCCAGAGGCATGGAAACTGCTCTTCTGAACACCTGTGATGAACTGCTTGCATCTATTGACTCCTCCAACTCTCCAGCTATTCTCAATGTACTTGATCTCTCCTCTGCTTTTGATACGGTCAGTCACTCCATGCTTATAAAATGACTCCACGATACCCTAGGTATCTCAGAGCGGGGACTTGAAGTGGCTGACCTTCTTTCTCAAGGACCGTCCGTCTAGGTTATTATGGGCTCTTTCGCATCCCCCACCTCTATCTCCACCTGCTGCATCCATGAGGGCTCTAACCTTTCTCCCTGGCTCTTTAACATCTATCTTGCTCCTCTTGCACACCACATTACCACCTTCTCACCTAACTTCCAGTGTTATGCAGATGACATCACAACTCTTCTTCAAACTTCCCTTTGGCCCTCTCCTTACTTTCTCCATCATTCCTGACTGCTTATCTGCCATCCAGTCCTGATGTACTTCCAATGATCTCTGCCTTAACGCCAGCAAGACTGAGATACTTCCTATTGGGAATCCTGCTCCTCTTTCTCCCCTTCACTCTGGCCATCTTCTATGGGCTCTCGCCTTTCTCCCTCATCTGTAGCCAGAAACCTTGGAGTCATCTTTGACCCCTCTCTATCCTTCCGCCCACACATTCAGGACCTTGCAAAGAAGGCCCACTTTCAACTCCACCTCCTCAAATGAGCTCTCCCTTTCCTCACTTTCCCACAGAAGCTCAATGTTTCTTAAGCTCTGGTTCTCTCCAGGTTAGACTACTGCAAAAGCATTTTCCTTAACCTTCCATCTTCTTCTCTATGACCCTTCCGGCTAATCCAGAATAGGGCTGCTAGACTTATCCTAGCCTTAAGCCCAGGGACCGCATCTCTCCAGCCCTAAAAACTCTCCACTGGCTGCCGGTTGTTGCAAGAATCAAATTCAAATCCCTCTGCATCATCCATATGGCTGTCTGGAGCCGGGGACCATGCTATCTACAACTAGCTTTCATTAAATACTCTCCTTCCAGATCTTTATGTTCTTCCAGCAATAACTCTTTGTGTGTCAAGCGCTTTGCCAAACAGCAAGCTGGTGGCTGATCTCTTTCCTCAGCAGGCTCCTTCCTATGGAACAACCTCCCCATTCTTCTTCATCTTGAGCCGTATCTCAAATTCCAGACAGCTCCTCAGGACTCTCCTTTTCACCTCCCCCTTTCCCTCCTCCCTCCTCTGCTAACATAGTTGCTGAAATTGGTGACCAAGGCCCTTATGTGTCCTCCTGGGCCCTGACCGCTCACACACAATCACAGCACTTGCCTTGGCACCCACTGGCCTATGCCACCATAGGCTCGCACTTACATATTCACTAGCAGCCAACAACTCTCACATAGGGACTTACAGCACCTCCCTCCTGGTACATCCAGCACTCCCTCATCCCTTCTCTCTCTCTGCACTTGCACGGTCTGAATACTCACAAGGCCTAGTAGGTCCTCCTCCATCTTTCATTGTTTTATTTGCCGTTCATTCCCATGTTCCCTACCTACTGGTCCCTACCTACTGGCCTGTGGTTGCTTTGAATCACAATTTACTTGATGTATAAGAGCCTTACAAATGCATAATAAATAAATAAATACTTTGCAAGAATATTGTTGAATACTATTTAAGTGTACAGGTCTGTCATGGGCTGAGTTCACCTTTGTCCTTTTATTGCATTGGATTTAGCTTGGATTATTAATGAATCAAGTTTAGGCCTGTTGAAATTACTATTTAATTGGGTTTCATTTGAACTGCACTCTAGAGAGTCTCTTAAGGTTGCTGACTACGTGGCAGGGAGGGGGAGCACAAAATCCATACATATCTATAAAATGCTTAGGTATGTTTCTGTACTCAGCTGATGAAATTTGTCAGTGTTAGGTTGCCCTCTGCGTCCAAATGGCAAAATGCACCCACTTCAACAACAGCTACCATTTCAACAAACAGAATGAGCACAGTTCTATGTGGTCACCTTTAACTTCCACTATCGCAAACATTGGGAAGTTACTTCTTTCCACCCCCACATCTCTTCAAACAGGGCTCAGTCATTCCAGTGTCAATGAACTTTGAATTACTGGCTCAACATTTCAGTTGCTTAAGAGCAAAACACTGTAGGAAGAATGCCTCCTCATGAGCTAAAACTGAAAATAGGTGCTGTAATTATGCTACTGTGCAATCTTACACCATCACAGGGACTCTGCAATGGAATAGAACAAGGTTGACATATCTACAAAGACACATTATAGAGGCCTGTGTGATCAATGGTACACCTCATAGAAGCCTGTGTGATCGATGGAACTCAGATATTGTTCTTATATTGTGCATACTGCTCATTCCATTTGATATGTTTAGCCTTTTCAATGACCCTTCATAAGTCATAGGGACCTACGGCACCCTTCCTGAAGCAATCAGTGGAAGGGGGACAGAAGTGTCCCTATAAATTATCGACTGATATTGACCTTCAAAATATGCTAGACCGGCTAATCAATAATAACTTGAGTATGATATGTCACTCTGCACCTCAAAGAAAGTGTTACATTGCCTGTCGCTCCTAATGGGTACCTGAAGGCATACCCAATCCTTAGAAGTGATAAAGGTTGTGATGATGTGTCCCAAAGGTGTGCCAGACACTCCAAAAATGATGTGTATTTGAAAAATTAAAGCAATACCTCACAGTTTGAAACTTAAGTACATGTGGATATTTGTATTGTTCATAAATGATACATGTCCATTGTCTCAATGCCCAGATGTGACAGGTGTTTTAGCCTTAGCTAGGCCTTTTCAAAACTGGGTTTTAACTGTCAATCAAATCACATATCATCAATGTGTTACATCATCATGATTAGTGATTCATATCACTGATATTAGAATATAGCCATTAAATCATAAGTAAAAGATAACAAATAAATGAGATCAGTATATCAATAGGGTCATCATGACAAATTAAATTAAATTTGATAAGGCATTGTTCCATAAAAAGAAAAAAGAATCAATATTTAAGAACATCAAATGGTGCAGAGATAACATAAGGGTGGAAAGGGGTATGTTGTTGGGGAGAGAGAAAGGTAAAGAATATCCTATCAGTTGCCATGCATGTATCATAATACATTACACTATTTGACTTAGTCATAGCCTAGTGTGGTCTACCTTGTGATTGATGTGATATTCCATGCATGTCCCTCTCTCACTACACTTCTCAAATGATGGTGCCTGATGCATGCTTATTTGTTCCTCATTATCCAAGTCAAGAATTGCCATAGTCATGCACCAATTATTATTCACCATTGTCCCTTTTAGCCTTAATTGTGCACATCAGGTGCTTGGTGTTTGGTACTATAAATCGATTGTGGACAAACAGGAACATGCAGATGGCATTACTCTCTATTTCTACCCCTATGTGGGGTAGAAATAAATGACCTCGTTTATTTGTTATGTTTTACTTAGGATTTAATATCTATGTTCTAATATTACCGCATGAATCACTAATCATGATGATGTAACACATGGATGATATGTGATTTGATTGATTTGTAAAGCCCAGCTTTTAAAAACGCTCAACTAAGCCCGAAACATGTGTCACATATGGGCACTGAGAAAATTGACATTTATGAACAATAAGAAATGTCGACATGTACTTAAGTTTCAAACCATTACGTATTCATTGAATTTTTCAAATACTGGAACAGCATATGTGATGCCGGGAACAGCTAGTATGAAATTATTTTCTGAAGAAATAAGCCTCGATTATACTTTCTAGCACACTATGAAATAATAGGGTTGTGTCCTTCGGGTATACAGACTATTTTCCAAATGAAATTACATCGGGAGCTTTTTCATTTAAAATTGTTTATTGAAATACTTTTTCATTGAAAAAATCATTTGCTGAATTTTTTTCCAATGTGAACTGTTTTTAACATTAAAAATGTTCAAATATATTTAATACATTAACTTTATTTAGTAAAATGCAAAGGGGTGAAAGGAGAGTAAGCGAGTTGGGGTAAGTGACTGTTAGGCAGAATTATATTCAGTACCCTTTGGGAACACTACACACAATTAAGACTACAAGTGGCAGTAAAAGTTCACCTTTGGTACAAGCCTGTACAGCACAGTTATAGTGGTAGCAGTAGTGGAGCAGCCAGACTTATCTCAAGAGTAAGTGAGCAGTACAAGGAGTTACACAAAGGGACAGCAATTACTATGGTTCAGGCAAACACTGACTCAAGGTTTCTAAGTAAAAGAATATATATTTATTTACTCAACAGTTGTTTAACATTTCACTAGTGTAAGCAAGTCAAAAATCACAATCACCAATACACCACATCAATTCCCTTAAATTCCAGACAGGTTAAGCTCACAAATGAAGTGGGAGCAAAATGGCACTCCAGCAATTTAAAAGGGAGGTAAAGACAAAGTTAGTAGAAGTTAGGCAACACCAACAGGTAAGTAATCAGGGCAGTAGAACAAGAGAGACTACAAGGTTTAAATCAGATAGAAAAGGCTTAGGGCCAAAGTCAATGGGTAAAAAGTATTTTGCTCAAGATAATAGGTTCAATGTAGTTTGCAGTAAAGTTTGTGGCACAGATTCCAGATGAGGTTGGTTGGTAGAAATGTTAGTTCAAAGAGAAGAGAAGGACAAGCCCTCGGATTGGAGAAATATTTCAAACACTTTCACTGCGGCTGACCGAAACGGACAACTGGATTTGCACAGTACCTTAAAACAGAGAGGGTGCTGTAGCTGAGGCGGACGTTCCTGGTGGTTCCTGCAGGCCCACGGTTCCTGAAGCGACTGGAGGGTCCTGCACCACCCAGGGAAGAAGCCAGCAGCGGAGCAAATCAACGAATAAAAGGTGCGCTCCTTAAAACCCAAGCAGGGTCCGACCTTCCTAGCTATCCGGCCCACTGTAGCTCTGTACATCGAATTTGACCGTAGGAGGGGTCCTGGCTTGCAGTTTGGGCGAACTGGTTGCTCCCACTAGCTCAAGGGAAGAGGTTTCCTGGAGGATCTTCTCTGTCATCGGATTTGCAGATTCTGACCTGCAGCACGGCTTCACCGGGCGGTTCAGTCGTGGTAGGGGTCCTCGTTGGTTCTTTCGTTCCAGTGGCGACTCTTCTCTTCCAGTCCCAGAGACCTGCTTTTTATCCAGTTTCCCCCATTCATACAGCCTGGCTGTCAATCACACAGCAGGGTGGCTGGCCTGGCAAGGCCAGTCCTCTTAGCCAATCTTAGCCAATCAGACAAGAGTGCGACTTGGGTTGCTAAGGCAACGCATGGCAGGGGTCCGAAGATCCCTCCCTCACATCCTGCCCCTCTAGACTATCAGGCGCCTTAAGGAGGGCTTCTGTGCAGAAGCCCGCGAAAAGACAGCGAACAAAGGAATCCTCCCCGGTTTGGCGCACAGAGTAAAACACGAGAAAGAATTTAACAAAAAGAAATGGCGATAAAACCCAGCCGGAGCCAAAATAAAATGTATTTGGTCAAGCGGGTTTATGTTCGAGACTAATACAATAGCCTAAAACAATACCACGTTTATATAATATAGTCGCCCTAGGAAAGTTAGCGTAGTTACCACTGCCACCAGCCAAGTTTTAGTGTTAAGGGAGAAAAACAAGGCTCCAAGAGGCACATACAAAAAGGGATAAGAATTAACCCTTTCCAGTACTACATGTAAGATGGGGTGTACTGGGTCTGCAGTCTAAAGTGACTATATAAAGTTAATGGCAACTTTACATGTTTCTGGGGGACAGGAGTCAGGGGGAAGTCTTAAAGACAACCGTGTGTCACTGCACTGAAGGTGCTGTGTAACACACACAAAAAGTGGTGCACATGGAGTAGGTGAGGCTCCAGTGCCCAAGATCACACAAACAGTAAAAATACACACAGCAAAACACATGTAAGAGTGGAAAAAAGGCTCACACTCTTACCAGGTGAAAGAAATAAATCCTAGAAATCCAGCAAAGCTGCTGGGGGACTCTTTAGGTAAGGGAAATCAGCCATTTATGAGAATTCTCCCTAACAGTGACAAGGACATGCCATCATTTTCCTGGTTGTTTGGAGCTTTCAGAGCAGTGTAGCGCATGTCTTTGCTTGAAAGGATTTCCCAGATGGAGACAGTGACTTCCTAGAACTCAGGAGGTGCTGTTGTGAACATGGTATTTATTCACATTTGCTTCAGCTTTGATTTCCATTGCCATATTGTTTGCTACTCAGTGTCATTACCGACTGTTCCTTCTTCTCCCTGACCTTGAACTATCTATTCATTTGGTGTTGGATTGTAGCACTAGACCAGAAAGGCCACTTCAGAGCGCTATATTAACCAACACAAAACGCTGTTGCTTTCCCTGAGCAAAGAGGGAGTTGTCCATCTTCAGTTCTATTGAGGACTATACACAAGTCATCGGGCGCTGTCCAGTTCTGAAATTAATTGCGCTGACACTACACAAGTCAGGGGGAGCTGTCCAGTGCTGAACTACATTGTTGACTGTATGCAAGTCATTGGGCACTGTCCAGAGCTGAATTTCATTGCTGGTACTTCACAAGTCAGAGGGAGTGCATCGGTTCCAGTGAAAGATCGAATCCGTGATCTTTTCGTTGAATGATTCTCGGTGTATAAACACTTTTAGGTTTATTAATGTACATTCGATAAACATGGTTTAGGTGAAAAATAATTGGTGAAATATATTTTTGATATAAAAATGGCAATGAAAATACATGTAACCTGTCTTTGGCATATGCAGATGAGTATGCAATAGTAACAAGGACAGGTTTTTAATGTGGGTGAGCAGCGGGTTTTGTGAATAGGTTGGGGTGCCAAAATGTCTCATCACACGGGAGGGAACATCACTGTATTTATTTATTGCTGGGGGCAGGTCTCGTCTCCTCACTGGCCGCACATTAGGTCCTCTCCGATGGGATGCACATACAATGTAACATAGTATTGAACTAACGAATTAGGATAGGGCCATTTATGCTGATTTAGGATTTTATAGCAGGAGCCTATAGGATGGTTAGAACATGGTTACACCTATGTCTATAACATATATGAATATATTCTAATTTTGTTGTTTTCACCTTTAGATATTACTGTTTGAAGTGGGTTTGTTTTGAGAGTTATCAGTCTTTGTGGCCATATTGTTTGGCAGGGGAAGATTTTGTGATTAAATCAAGAGGATATTTTGTACTAAGGAATTACCAGTTGTCTATGGCTAGATAGTTGTTAACCTTACGACAGTTGTGAGATCCCAGAGGGTACTCTCACATCTTCTCCTCGGGATACTCTGTTCAGGTTGAAATCTGAAGGCGAGACATAGTATCCCTCCCATTCCAACGCTAATACACACTACGCTCCCTCAGAGTTCATGGAGTATTTTTACTCTTATCCCATCCCCCTTCACATCACTAGCCATTACTTAGGCGAGGAAGAGACCTCTGCAAGCAATGCAGATTCCCCATGCAGAGCAAATACATAGTACTGAGATGAAGAAGAGGGATAGGGAGGAATACAATCACTCAAGACAGCCATGTCGCACTAATAAAATCAAGCAAGGTCAGGCACTTGACTCCCATACCTTACACCTGCAACGTATTAGTGATTGACACCTGTACAAAGGAAGTGAACTCAAATAGGAAAAGAGTTGTTGTAGTGAGGAGCGAGCTGAGAGGCGAGAAGGACGAGCAGCTGAGATGCTGGGCTGGCCCAGGTCAACCCAGTGGGGAATGGAATGCCAAGGTGCTAGATTCTGGAGAGTTATGCGACAAGAAGAAGCATGGAGAGCGAGCCGTGTCTCCAAGAAGCCGGCAAAGTCCTTAAAGGGGAGCTGGGGTGTGCCCAGTCCTTTTACCCGTTGCTGAGGAGATGCTCATTTCCCTGGGTCAAGGCGGGAGCCCAGGAGTGCCTAAGGGGTAGGCGATGATCCCCAACATCAAAGGAGAAAGGACACTAATAATAAAAGTAGAGAGAACTGAGAAGCACAACCAGTGAGTTTCAGACAATGGGAAACCCGGTATGTGTTGAACGCAAGTGAATACATTGTAACAGAGTGGTCGCAAGTGAAAGAATACTCGTTGTCAAAAGTCTCTGAACACAATTGAAGAATTGCCAGTGAGAAGTGAAGTGCCTAAGAATACTATGTAACAGAGGGACAGCGTATCACAGAAGATACATTTGCGAAAGCCTCTAAGTGACAAAAGAAAGTCCTTTTGAAAAGGGGAGCTGTGCGTGTAAGCGAAGTCTTAGCAAAAATCGCAGGTTGAAAAGGGGAGCAACATTCCCCAAGAAAGATTGAAGAAACTACAATTTATGCAAATAAGAGAGTGTTGATGAGAATGAGAAAGTAGCAAGGAGGCGGCATAGCAAATCCCCAGGACACCTGGTTGCGCGACCTGCGATGGATTTTCCGTGCAGTCCAACTATGGTGCCCAGACAGGGGAGACCCAAGGGAAATAAATGAACTTTGTGACAATTGTGAATCAAGCAGAATTTGAATCAGAATTGAAAACACATTGAAAGTGGTGAAGGGAACCCTGGATGAAACACGTTGAATGTTTGTGAATCTAGGGGCCTTTGAGCTTGGGCAAAGGAAGCCTGAGAAGCCTGTTGAAGTATTGAAAGTGGGGAAGTGAACCCCAGAAGAAACCAAAAGAACTTTTGTGTTTGTTATAGAAGAACTTTGTGTAAAACAGAGAGCTTTAAGTTCAGAGAGAGGAATCCTAAGGAGTCTAACAAACTTTGTGAATCCAAGTACAGTGAACAGATAAGTGAATTCTGAGAGACCTGTGGAACTTTGTGAACCTGAATACTTTGAACTTGGGGAATGGAGCTATAGAAAGGTTCCAGTGCCAATCTACTTTACATTTGAACACTATTTTATTTTACTAAAAAAATCCCTACATAATATTTAGTTAAATGTGAGAGCAAGCATAGGTTTATGACAAGACCAATTTTATTTTGTACGTACTGACTTAGACTGCCCTTTAGTAACATCAGTTGAGGGAAAACCCAAACTCGAGGGTAAGATAGGCAATACACCAACCCTTAGTGTTTAAATAAAGGTTTTCAACTGTTCTCCTTGTGTCTTTGTCATTTCCAAACTAGTTTGAGCAACTTAACGTAGGGAGGACACCAACTGTATTTAAGGAGGGCTCCGGAGGGATGAGGGGGGTTCTTCCTTGAGAACATTTTAAAAGTAATGTGTCAAAATAGTGTATTTTGCAGGCCAATTTTTGAGACAAATAGAGTAAAAAGCAATACAGTTTAAAACTGGTTCTCTTGCGGGATGCATGAGAAAAAAGGCAGCAAAGTTAATGATTAGCAGCCAGCGACGCCTTGTGTATATTTTCATTGAAGGGGCCTAAATAATTATTGAAACAAGCGCATGTGACTGAGCAAAGTCTGGTAGCCCCAACTAAATGTAGGGTGGTTTTGGATAGCACTCATAAAATAATGGGTTGAAATGATGCATTTTAAAAGCAAATTATTTGAGAAAAATGAGATATAAGACCATACAATTTAGAATTGTTTTCTAGGGCAACACATGATAAATTCCAGTAAATACCCTGTCACCAAAGGTACACAGGCGAACTTAACACCATTTTCTTGAGCATGATAGCATGATAAAATTAGGTATGGGTTGCTGTTTGGAAATGTGATTCAGACAAAAAGGCTTTTATATTCCTCAGACAACTAAGTTCCTCCTTCGCCCCTCCTGCCAGCCCGTCCACCGCGTCCCCTTGATAGGGAATGTGCTACTGCACGTGACTGCGGAGGTCGCGGCCCATTAAATGTACATCTTTTGAGGTGCCGAGGCCCTTCTTTAACTCTGTGGCCTCAGATCTCTTCCATCTCTCTGGTAAGCCGCTCCCTGTATGGCCATCTCCTGTTTTTATCCATTTATTTATTTATTGGTTCTTTTCTTACTCTTTTTTCCTCCATTTGTTTGCCTTTTCCCACCGCAGGACCATTGCAGGCCCTTTCTCAGTCCTCGTTCCGCCCATCCTACCAACTCGCCCACCGCGTCCCCTTGATAGGGTCTGTGCTATTGCACCTGATTGTGGCGGTCGTGGTCTGGTGAGTGTATACCTTTGGAGTCGATCCAGGCCCTTCTTTAGCTCTGGGGCCTGGGATCTCTTCCAATCACCTGGTAAGCCTCTCCCTGCGTGGCCCATCTCCCGTTTTTGTTTATTGGCTCCTTCCTCTTTTCTTCCACTTTTTTCATCCATCTGTTGGCCTTTTGCTACCGTGGGTCCATCCCAGTTCCTCTTTGCCCCCTCCTGCCAGCCCGCCCACCATGTCCCCTAATAGGGTCCGTGCTACTGCACGTGCCTTGACCTCTCCCTTTTCAGGACCTTCCCCAGGGCAGCCATGCCCGGGCATCCATTTGCCCATGCCAGAAGCAAAGGGCACCTCCCCACTGTGAAGCTCCACTCCATGCCTGCCCGTGTTCGTCTAGGATCCCTGACAAAGATGACCTATAGCGAACTGATAAGGTAAGTGTGTTTTGGACAGGGAGTACTGCCATTACTCTACTCCAGTAAAACCCCATCACTCTTACTGCCTAATACCTCACACCGACATGCACCTAGCTGAATTGCATAACTGGTATTCATTGTACTGCCAAAGTTGAATCTGAGTATTTTTCCATTGCAAAACTAAAGCTGAATCTAGGTGGTTTTTCAAAGTACTGCCAAAGTTGAATCAGAGTAATTTTCCATTTTGCAAATAAAACTGAATTTAGGTGGTTTTTCATTGTACTTCCAAAGTTGAATCTAAGTGTCTTTCCATTACACTGCCAAAGTCGAATCTAGGTGGTTTGACAAATTGGGTTGGTATGGGAAGTAAGCACTGCCATTACTATGCTTATTTACAACTTTGCCAGTCCTTCCTACTCTACCAACTTCATTTTACAACAGTGTGTAGATTAATGCTGCACCTCCTGGATAGTAATGCTAGATGTATTGTTTTCTGTGTATTGCTCTTGGCGGGACTGGGAGTAGTAAAGGTATTACACTTAGACTTATTTTGGGGGTAGGAAATGTGCCAAAATTAGATATCTTGCAGGGTAGGAAATGTTCCACATTTAGATAGTTTTTGAGGTTGGAAATGTGTTACACTCAGATGGATTGCAGGGGCAGGAAATGGGTCACAATTAGATGGATTGATAGAGGAAATGGGTAACTCTTGAAGCATTGTGAAGTTTAACACATGCTTGCATTAAAATAAACAGTGTAAGATGGTTGTCTCATTTCTCCTGAAGAACTGGCACCTGTATTGCTCCTAGAAGAACAGTAATGGACCTCCTCAAGGGTGGCCAGTGCATGCATTAAATTGATCTGGGTATGGTCATTTGTGCTGCACCTATAATGTTAGCCTGACTTTCACCCCAGATCTACTCTGGTAATCCTTCCATTACACCTAAAGATCCTAACTCAGCCTTGGTATCCTGATATCACAGTTAGTAGACAGCTGTTAGCAGTGTAAATAGAACCATGAAGATATCTAGTAACATTATAAATGTAGCTGGTCCATGATGCCTATAGAATCCTACTATCCTAAATTATATGGTAACTGCCTGGTAGTTATACTATGCCAGCCAGTCTATTGCTCTTAGAAGACTTGACGTTAGCCCCCACACAGTGCCTAAAAGCAGCTACAAGGGTAAGTGGTATTTTTCCACAGACTTTCTGATGACACAGCAACATCAAAGATAAGCTCCATCGGGGCTCTTGGCACGTATAAATGCATCACATTGGTGAACATCCGCCGCAGGCCTGGCTATCCATCCACTCACAGAAGAATGAAGCTACGACCTATGACAAAATTCGGGCTAGATGGATGCTTCATGTTTTTAAGCCTACTTACACCAGACTACGCCTCAACACCCCTGTCATCAGTATGCAGCGAAAACCTACAACAAATTCAGACACAGTGGACACATAGCGAATCTCTAGCGCCCACACCATCTCCTGACTCCTCTCAGCACACATTGACATGCCTTGTCTCATGCGTTGCTTTGTAGCTAAGCCTGGCCAGTTCTTCTGGTGTCTTATTTTGCCAAATGCACACGCACATTCTAATCCTATTCCGTAACCTTCAACACTCTGACATCGGGCCCTGAGGGCGTTCCCACCACCAGCGCATTGAGACTATAATAAAGGTAAAAGGCGCGATATAAATGGCAACTACAATCCAATACAATGCAATATATGAGAAATATGTAACTTACAATTAAAACTTGAGCCAAAATTGAAGCTTAAAGATTTTTTCACAGTACACCAAGCTGGTTGTGAAACAAATCAAAGAGAGTGGAGTAATTTACTCTTGAGTATCTGAAAAGAGGAAGAATAAATTAACTAAAACTCAGAGTTAAGTGGATTATGGTTTAGAGAGTTTGTAGACATCCAGTCCTCAGTATCACCAAGACAGTAGTGCAAACAAAGGACGTCAGCTGGGGAAGACACCTTAAGATATAATTGAGTGTCATCTGCACACCTAAGGGCACGACATGAGCACCACATCTCCAGATGGTTCCATGTAAATGTAATCAACATGGGAGACAACATTGAACTTTGAGCGACATCACAACCCATGGGAAGGTATCCCAACCTATCTCAGCCCAACAGCAAAACATGTGTGCTGCTACACAAGAAGGAGGCGATCCGGGCGAGGAGCAGCCCCCTTTTCAACCCATTCGGCAGGATATGATGTTGAACAACACCTCATAGTCAACCATGTCAAACCCAGCTGAGAGATTCAGAAATACAAGTAAACAATCCTCACTGCAAAGCATCATCCACAATCTGCAAAGTGAAGTCTCAGGGCGTGGGTGAGTCTGGATGGGAAACCAGAGTGATAACTCCACAATAAACCATGTTGGCCTAAGTAATGAGAAAGCTGCACAATTTTCTGGGATCTTTCACAGAAAAGGAAACCCTGTAATCGGACAATAATTTGCCTTATCAAAAGGATCCAAAGACTATCGAACAATTGACAGGATTACTATAAAGAATTGCTCTCCATTGCTTCTCTTATTGGTGCTAATGGATCAAGAAGAATCAGCAGAAATATACACAAGTTAGATCTACGTGGAGCCTACAATCTGGTATGGTGGAGGAGGATGAGTGGAGTGTTCTGAACCCGTTTTGCCTCTCCTGAATACTAGGTCATGCCCTTTAGCCAGCGGTTGCCTTTCAACAACTTTTGTATGAGGCACTGCAAGGGTTCTTAAATGCCTTTGCCATCCACTACAAGGACCGCATCTTAATTTACTTGCAATGTGAAGAAGAAACCTGTGAGCATGTTAAGATGGTCCAACACAGACTATGGGCCTCATTACACGGTAGGTGGTAAGGGATTACCGGCACCGGTAAGGGCACCGGTGCTGGTAATCCCTTACCGCCCTACTACGAGGTCTCTCAGCGGGGCCCGTCCTTAACGTGTGGTCAGACCACACGTTAAGGACGGGACCCGCTGAGGGACTTCAGAGCAAATAATGGTACCGCTAATGACAGTACCGTTATTTGCTCCTTCCCCTTTCCCATTGAGCCCTATGGGGGCTCGAATGGGAATGGTAAATGGCATGGGGACTTACCGGGTACTCCAGGGTCGGAATAACCCGGTAAGTCCCCATACCGCCTACTCGGACCCAGATGGCGGTAAGGGGTGCCATGGCGCTAATAGCGCCATGGTTACCTCCTACCGTGTAATGAGGCCCTATGTGTTACCAGAGTGGAATTGTTTGAGTATATCCTTATGCTGTAAGAAGTGCAATTATATACAGAATGCATTGAAGTAATCTTGGCTTGGCATACTCCAACACCTGAAAAACTGTACAAGCTTTTATGGTATTCGCAACTTGTATTGCTGATTTATTCATCTTTGTTCCACCATGGTGATACCAATAAAACATTTATTTTGTAAAGATGTAGCTTTACAATGCGACGACCAGTCAAAAGAAGTATTTCAATGATTACAAACTGCACCTGTATCACAACATCGTCACAGAGTGCTACCTTTTAATAAAAATAATATTTGGTGCTTTGCATAGTGCTGGATAACACAGTTATCAGATTCAGAGTGCTTGGTAACAGGTGTTTACATTAATACAATTGGCATGGGCTTGTCCTCTACATCAGGACAGGACAGGACAGAGAAAGGTTCTATCTCTCCCTCCCTAACCTGGAACCTATACTTAGTCAGCGCTGATGTGCCACCTGGCTATACAATCTTCTATTTACTCAACAGTTCATGGTTGGTTCAATGACAGCCCAGGCACTCTATTGCTTATAATCAGTTTTAAATAAGGACAGGGTAATCAGTGTCACTAGCCTAACTTCTTTACAGTTTGACGAGATGTGTTACAAGTGGGGCTATTTCATAAACAGCATTCAGGCAACAGTCACTTTAATAACCTGCACTGTGTGTGTATATACGCAAAACTAAAAGCTCATTTGTAAATTTTAAGAACTAAAATCAAGGTATTATGAGGACTCAGCCGGGGGGATAGGCATCTTGGTTTCTAGGCATCCTGTGGTTGTCATGGGGCTTGCGGCGGACTATGCTTCCCGTCTCCCAATGTATGTCTACCTGTTTCTGTGGTCTAAGTGATTAAAGCCACCTTCTTCAGGACTGTCTTCATAATGATAATGGGATACAGGGATACAGGAAGTTTATGCTTCTAAAAGGTGTGGCTGTAATTTCTTTTATGCAAAAAACAAGAGAGTCCTGGGAGTCCCTCTGCCGGACATTAGTCCCGGTTACGAGAGACTTACCCAGAGTCTTTAGCTCACTATCTTTCACAGCAATTCTCCTCTGAGCAAGAGTCCCAACAGCAACCACAGACATGTGTTTCGGTCTGGTTGGACCTCATCAGTAGGGTGGAGCTGTGCCTCTCTAAGAATAGTGAGCAAGGGGTCCACATCTGGATTCCCCTAGTAATTTAGGGTGATATAACCCAGAATGCCTCATTCTTCCACAGACTGCAAGCATCAGATGCTGAAACCATAGAACTACCAAGAGGAGACGACGAGCAGACAAAGACAATTGAGGGAATACCAGATGAGAGATTGTCAGAACTGTCAATGGAGTACCTAGCAGAGACTGATGACTGGGGGGTCAGGAGAGTCTCCCGAATCGCACAGGCACCCCTACCGGGTCATTCGGAAACCCTCACATCTCATTCAACAAATGTCAACCCGAGCGGTATCATGATAAGTAGGGGGTAAATGTTGTGGATAGAATCGATCAAGGCTCCTTTAAGTGGGAGGGCACTGGGGAAGGGAGGGCGCTGGGAGTGGGGAGGAAAGGGAGGGCCAGGCAGGGGGAAGTTAGTTCAGATATGTAGAGAAATAAAGCAGGTTAACTATCATCAGGGCTCTGTATCGTTATTGAAGTACCAGGGGCTAAGCCCCAACAACAAGTAGCTCTATCATGTCACTGAAGAGCTGCTAGAATATGGCTGTCTACACACAATATTTCATTGATGGGCACCCACAAACGTAAACCATGTTACATCTGTCCATTTACTCTGGATACAATATTGAAACCAGTTGTTAGGCATTTGCGCTTGGCAAACTCTGTGAGAATGCCCCTTATATTCCACATCAGTCCCAGATGAAATCTGTGTTTCTCAACCACACCCCATCCAAAGGGTATTTAAGTAG
Source organism: Ambystoma mexicanum (assembly GCF_040938575.1). Taxonomy (NCBI): domain Eukaryota; kingdom Metazoa; phylum Chordata; class Amphibia; order Caudata; family Ambystomatidae; genus Ambystoma; species Ambystoma mexicanum. The sequence goes on along the minus strand of NC_090929.1, from coordinate 705,437,695 downwards.
GAGGATATTGCTATACTAGATTCCAAGAGTCTTAAGGGGGCAACCTTGAACGGGGACAGATCAGAAGAGTGCAACCATGACCCTCTCTACTCGTGCACACTTTTCAATCTTTCTTTCCAGTCCAGGAATGCTGGAACTTCCCCCTCAAGGGAAGAGCATTTTCAGGAAATGTTTTCACTACAACACCAATGCAATATTTGATCAACATTTGCACAATAACTTAAAGAATGGTGACCCAGCCTGCCCATACACAAGGTCAACTAGCCCAGCTACCAACATTAAACTGCACCTCCATGAAAGGACCCTGAGCAGTAACACCCAGAAAAGGTCTATAGCACATGTTGGGGTCACTGATGGGCTATTCTGCAGATTGGCAAAGGTTCCCCAAGTATCATGGGGATGGAAGTCATGGGGAGGTATGGCTCTCAAGGGGGGGGCTAAGGACTACTGGGCATACATAAGGGTCTAAGAATACCATGATATTGAACACCCATAGGAGATGGTCATCCTGGGCATAGCTCCTACCTGCAGGGCTTTGCCCCCCCCCAGGTTCACATGAGAGAACACCCTGAGTCTCGCAGGTCAGAGTGAGAACTTCTGCCGCTGGTCTGAATATTATAATCCTGACACCCACTGCAGTCGGCAGCCCTGCTGCCACCCTGAGCCCCCCGCAGCGAAGACTAAACTTCAGATACACACAGACAGGATGGGGCAACATGAATGTAGACCTCCCCTCCAAGCTGTTTGTCATGAATAGCAGATTCGGATGGTACGAAGGCCACATGATTGAGACTCAGAAAAGAGAATTTACAGGTAGGAAATCTGCAGAGGTTACTTTGCAGACCTAAAACACATATTGGACATTGCATTAAGAGACCATGTTTGCTAAGCAATGTTCAAGAATAACACGCTGAATGTATTACTACTAAGAATTGGCATTAACGCATTGAACTAATGCTGCGGATCGCACTTATGGAACTATAGCACGGATATGGCGCTGATATGTTGTATGAACATACATGTATAAATGTATGGTGCTATTAAGAAACTGGCTACTAAAAGGCATTCCCACCGAAAGCCTAAACTACCATTACTGTGGTGCTAGACAAGTAAGCGCCAATGAGAGTGATGGCACTCAGACCAAAACATGTTGCACATTAACTGTCTCTCCGTGAAATGCTATTGCAAATTACAAAACGATTCCTAAATATGTCTCTGGGTATTTGTTGTTGGAGGAGTGAGGGGAGTGTAGTTGGGCTGCAAGCTGTACTGTGGATATCAGACTATGCTTAGGCCTTGGTGACTAGCCCTTTAATTTTGGAGTGGGCTGAGACGTTTAAAAAGCTCACCGGGCGAAAGGCGCCGGCACGCAAGTGCAGTGAGGCAAGTGCAGAAAGGCTGCAAGCTGTACTGTGGATATCAGACGGACGCTGGAGCCTTGGTGACTAGCCCTTTAATTCTGGAGTGGGTTGACACTTTTAAAAAGCTTGCGGGGCGTAGAGCCAGCACAGAAGTGCGGTGAGGCAAGTTCAGCCACGCTGCGCTCAGTCGGGGTCAGCATGGGGTCTGGGGAGCTGAGCAGCACAAGACGCCTTTCCTTGAGGCAGAGGGTAAGGTTCTTTTGTGGAGGGACCAGAGACTGTTTTGTGCAATAGTTCAACTGTTATAACAATCGAATTTGTGTTCCCCATGCTTCCGAAAGATTCTGTCTTGCCTCGTTGGACCGTATTTTACTTTTCCGAACTGTTCTCTGGATTAACAAGCTTTGTCCTCGTAATTTTCTCACTATGCTGCTGAAAAGGAAGAATCATTACCACGTATGAAGTGTGGTTAACACTCCTTTGGATGGGGAGGTAATTAACATTTTGAATGTTGTGGCGAATTCTGAGCCTCAGCAGTGTGATGCTAAAATGACTTCCCTTTTTGCAACTAAGTCCAGCGACAGACAAAACTATTACGCTACCTCCAATTCCTGAAGTTGTGGAAGTTTGGAAATAGTCAGACGACCTCCCCTCCCCGCCTCGGGACTCACAGCCAGCGTCATGTCTTTGAATATCAAATGCCCTACACAACTAGATACAGCCAGAAGGCCGCGCTTGCAAGTTTCAGAGAGTAATAATGAATTGTAGCTGCCTGGTACTAATCACAGTGCTTCTCCCTGTCTTTTTTCTAACTCCAACAAAGATTTGAATCTTTCCCTTTTAACCCTTAAGTGCTGAGGACGAGTATGCTCGTCCTGCTTGCATGGAGTTCAGCATTTAAGGGATTAAGGAATTCGTCTCATAGCTCTGGCAACTTCCATATTATGCACATCGCTTTCAAGAAGCAATCTTCATCGAGTCGCAGTGAATTGCCACCTGATGCAGTCGGTTGTATACGAATTGTTCGTTTTACAACTGTTCGAATTACAATTGACCTTTTCACAATTGACCTTTGTAGGGTAAATAAGGCAGGTTTTGAGTCTATTCTTTCTGGTAGATCTGCGCCTCAACCAGTAAAGATCTCAGCTATTTTTAGGGACGAAGTGCATTACTCAATGAACATATGTTGGATGCTGGCTTTGCTACAAGAAGTTTATATTTTGAAGAACTTGTCGTCTGCTGAAATAAATTGTCTGAGCTGGACAAATCTGATATCTTTAACTCCTGTAAGGTTCAAAGCCACTCTGCTCTGATTAGTAATTTACTGTTGAGAGCCCAGGAAGAATGTTTTATTAGAGGTTATGATGTGTCAGCTGTTCCCCTAGTTTGCAATAACGTAATGTTGTGTTAAAGGTGGAAAACATCTCCTAAAATCACAGGGGGTAATTTGCGTTGTATACTAAGATCTAGTGGTGCGAGGCAGGTCTTGTTCATCCCACATTCGAATGAAAAATGTGGCAATTGGATCAGCTGTCAGTGACCTGGCCTTACCCCACGGGCCCTAGGCCGGGTTTCTAATCCTGATGCATCTCGGGATTTGTCTTTTTTAAGTTGGATCTGTCTGGGTTTTAGGAGTTTTCGGAACGATACCATTTTTCAAATGATCAAGTTACATGAGGAAACATGGTTACTGGAGTCTCTGGTAATAGATGGCTATAGTGTTTTTATAAAAATCGGTGAAAGAAGGAACTAAGGGCTCACCGTTGCAGGTTTGCTAATGGCTTCAAAAAATGATGTGCGTCAAGCAGCCAAGGTAATTGTTACTCATTCTGATGTTGTACTTGCAATCAGAGCACAGTTAATAATTGAAACAGGGATATCATTCTAATTTATTTATGTTGTAACTCTCTAACCATATCCGATGATAATATCAGGATTGTTTTAGATTAAATGTTATTATTGGGTCCACCTTTTTTAAGACTCCCTTGTTAATCTGTGCAGGCAATTTCAATTGTTATTGTTTGGATGAGGACTCGATAGATAAGTTGCATCTTGCCCAGAGTTGTAATGACAAGGGGGATCAATTACAGACTAGGAAAACCACTTCTTTTGTGGTTTAGGGTGGGTCCTTTTTATGCAGAAATGGGGTCTGTTTCAACTTAACAGAAATTTGGAGGGGGGTATAGACATGGGTGTCACCTGGACAGGTCCTTTTTCTTCTAATTGACTTGGTGAACACTTCAAGAAATCTATGGGGCTGGCTGGGATAGTTTGTTATTGATTCGAACAAATTTTGATCATTCATGTTTAATTACTACAGTCAGGGCCTATGTTCCTCGGCCAATATGGAACTGGAGTGCTCCAATCCCGATACTAACATTAAGGGGAATGCAATTAGACTTTGGGGAAAGTCTCTGCATTTTTAAAAATAAAGCTTTCAGAGTCTGGTATAGCTGGTCAGAGGTTGAATGATAGTTGTATCGTTCTCTGGGTCAGTTTAGTAAAACTCAGTTAGCCTGGAAGACTATTTCATCTAATAGCTCCAGAGACTTTCAGTTAAATCATTTATCATGCCTAACATGTTTTAACTCACAAATCAGAGTAATAAAAGGCACTATTGAGGCAAAACTTTAGAGTTCTAAAATATCAGCCGATGTTACTTATGTTGTATCATTTAGAAAATCAGCATTTTAATAACTGGTTGAAAGCCTATAGAATTAATACATATTTACTCCAGAACCAGCGTACTTTGGCTAAACCGATCACTTGTGATGTAAAAGGATTGGGGTGGCAACTCAACAATATGGGGTCCCATCAGCTCATCCAATTGGCATTTTGGGAGCAGATTGGGTACATTTGTAAGCAAATAACTGTAAGTCGTCTCGGATAAAAGAAGTTAACTCTAAGATGAATGTTCAGGCAAACTGGGCCCTTAATTTTGATTTTGACAAGTTAAACCTATTTATTGCCTACTTAAAACCGTCCAGAACTGCAGGACCGGACAGTGTATCAAATTATATTTTACAAAGTAATTCAGAGTTATGGGCTCCTATCCTCAGGTATGCTATGGTATGGTATTGTTTATTTATATCGCCTCCACAAAGGCACGTGTTTCGAAGCGCTGAAGGAGGGTGGGAACATGGGGAAAAAACAACAGTCGCTCAGAGCCCTTGAAATTCTGAGACGATAATAGTCTGCACAGGCAGAGTAAGTGCGTAGCATACATTTAACACAGTTGAGACACAGAAAATAGGCCTGACGGTGATTCTGCATTTTTACCAGTACAATTAAGAGGTGAAGACAAGGGAGAACAGAGAGATGATCTTCCGGCATGGTGCGTACGGATCATGTAAGTGCAAGTGGTGTTTGTTTAATCAGATATCCCTGAGGATGCTTCTACCAATGTCCCGGATGGAAGCCATAGTGGTCCCCATTTATGAGAAAGGGGACCCTACCTCCCCTGCAAACTGCAGACCCATTTCCCTTTGGATTCCTCATCTAAAATATTGGCAAACCTTGTGTTGAAGGATTTGGTCAAATGGGCTGTGGAAACTAAAAGGCTTCATATGATTTAAAAATGGGTTTCACAGGGGAGTGGGTACAATCACCAAGGGTTGGATGATGGCTTTATTGCAAGGCTTGGCAAGGCAAGATAAGTTGTTTTGTGTGCATTTTGCTAGCCTTCACTTAGCATTTGCTTTTGACAAGGGAAAACCGGCACCGCCTGTGGTTCAAACTGAACAACTTAGGCATCCCATATGCACACTATCTCCCGTCCCCTGCCCTGGGCTGAACAAGATAGTGTGCAGGGGGCGGGAGTTCCCCGATTAGGGAACTCACTCCTATTCTCATATTTCTACTGTCCATGTGGCAGCACAGTCATTTCTCCCCTGCACTTTGACCCCACATAAGTATTAGACTACTCGTTAAAAACTTCTGTCATAGATACAATTTATTGTCATCTTAAGGGTGTGCGTAGTTCATCATTGGATAATTGTTTAAGGATTATGCAGGTTTCATGTCTTTGACTGTGTTACCCAAAAGGATTGAACCACAACTATATGTGTTGAAATCTACCTCTCGGTCAGTTTGACATACGTTACTGAGATTTAGGCTAAATTGCTATAATACATTAGGGGGCTGATTCATGGCATTTGTGCGCCGAAAATGGTTGATTTGTGCGCCGTTCTGCCCGCAAATCCCCATTAATTAAACAGGGATTTGCGGGCAGAACGGTGCACAAATCCCTGTTTGTCGGCACACAAATTCCATGAATCAGCCCCTAGGCGTTTTAGGTCCTCGTCCTGGTCTCAGTGATTATAACTGTCAGCTTTGCAAGGTTTCTAGAGAATCCTTGCAACATCTAATACTTTATAGTCCTCTTTTAATGCCCCAAAGAAATCAATATTTTGGTTCTATTGTAAATTCTTTATCGACAATCATATCAGAAAGTGTGTGATGTCTCTTATGACTACAAAGGACATTTGGCTCTTTTACATTTTTTGAATGAAACTTGGACCCACATGGGTGATCTTCTGATTCAAACGAAGGACCTTTTATGTATATTGAATGATTAGAACTGTTATTTAGTATATTCATTTAGGAAACAATGTTGAATCACTGAAGAAAGTACTTCTATGGATTATGTGACTCTCCTTGAATAAAGTTTTATATGGATGAGTTTTATCTTTTTGTTTTCTGTGTTAATCAGAGGTTTTATAAAACTGCATGTTATTGAGATATGCATTTTTATTTATTGTGATGTGGAATGATCAGTTATATTATGCAAAGTTAATTTAATGTAACTAAAGAACAATTAAAACTTACATTTTAAAAATTCATTTGTTATCGTGTTCTGTATGAGCTGTTTTTTAATCTAATTGAGATACGTTTGGCAATTTTGTTTAGATTTGTTCTTTCTTATAAAAGAATGGCTGCAATTTACATTAAAGAGGACATTTTTATGTTTCTTGTTGCAGCAATTATTAATTTAATAACAATGTAATTGTGTGTGATTTATTATTTCACATTAGATATTTTGAATTCATAGTTTGCCCGATAATCTTATGTTTATAACATGGACATCACTGTGCTCCAAATAATGTGTGTTTAAAAAACAATGGGCCTTATTACTAGTTTGCCGGTCGGGAAACAACGGTGCTGGTAAGCTTACTGACACCGTTGTTTCTGGACAGGCAGACTTCGAGTCTGCCTGCTGGAGCTGCTGTGCCCAACAGGTCAGACACTGCCGGACACAGCGGCCACGGTAGGCAGACCGTCATGGAAGCACTGGCACCGTTAATAACAGTGCTGGTGCTTCCATGGTCTCCACTCCCATGGAGTCCTATGGGACTCCACAGGAATGGGGAAGAACATTTTACCGGCATCTGGCTCCCGGTCTGCCGGGACTTGTAGTGGCCTGTGGTTACCGGGAAGCTGGGTGCCGGTAAATCATTACGGGTCAGATGGCAACCCACCGGTAGCACGGGCAGGGTCACCGCCGGACTCGTAATGAGCCCAAATAAGTCCACTTTCCACTTAAAATCAGAGTAAGCTGCTGACAAGACACCCCATCCCATATACACCAAACACAAATATCATTACCGCTTGAGGTCAACATGAGGTAATGAGCTGGGTCCACAAGATTTAGATTCATGTTGAAACTTCACTTATTCCCTCTTTTGGTGTTCTACAGTACTTTATTGCAGAATTGTGGTGTTGCTGAATAGGTAATTTTGCATGCAGAATTGGCTTACATAACTCATAATACAGCTAAGCTGTAAAACATGCAGTATTTGGAAATACTGCATGCTTTACAGGTACTGCACTACTCATAACGAGCCTCTTGGTGGCATTATTACTCAACTCAATGGTACTATTTATGGACCTTAGAAATAATTAACACCTGTGTCAGCAGAACCCCAAACCACAAACCTGCAGATTGCACGCAAATCCTTGCTGTAGGCAAGTGCAAAGAATTTTGCCACCCTAGGAAAAATTTCAGATTGGAGCACCCCAATTAGGCACTTGAACACATACCTTGGTACACATATTGAATTTGTATACTTCAAGGGCTACATTAATTCTGTTTTACAGAGCATAGCCCTATAGTTTCCCATGGCTATGTGTGAGAGAGCCACCCAGTCGTGTTTTTGCTTGGAATTCGGGGGCTCGTAGTTTTCCTAAATTCCAAGTGGTGAAAAAAATATGCCAGTATAAAAACATGTTCATGCTGGCTGCACCCGTATATGTACATTCGGGCTATATGCAGGTAGATGCCAGTATTGCCATATAAGAACTTAGATTTCACAGTAAAAAATGCCATGTCATTGTAAGAAAGCATGTGCAGGCTGACTGCACCAAGCCAGACTAGCAACTTGCCCTCGCGATGCTGTGACTACCTGAAGCATCCTGCATAGGCATGTGACTAGCAGCACCACCCTGACACAGGCTCAATGAGTACCTGCAAAATGCTACTCAGGCATTGTGACATTTATGCCCACTCCTCTACTGGTGGAAGGTATTGAGAAACAACTGACAGTTGCTGGACTAAGATGCCCTGGAAAAAGAAATATTGTTGTTGACCACATGGCACAGAAAATTGAGTAGCTACTCAGACTCCCCCCACATTGGCTTGTCTGGTTAGAATGGCAATAAGGGTGCGAGGAAGACCATTATGTCTGGTACAGTGTGGTACTATGGACTGCTGCTGATACAACCCACATCCTTCTAACATGCCACATTCAACCATCAGAGGGTAAAGACCTTTCACCAGGCCCCGGTGCAACAGGTTAGGCTGGCAGCGGCATTGACTCAGCATGGTAATGTTCTCGCTTAATGGCCACATATAATGTCCAGGAATGGTGCAAAAGTTGCCCCCATTGCAGTACCTGACATTTGTTCATAGGAATCATCTTTGTACATAAAGAAAGTTCTAGTTATGGCAATTTCAGCAAGTTGGAGCAAGAACAGGTCTGAAATCTCCATGGGGGTTCTTTGTTCTTCCAAGATGTTATCAGTCACCATTAAAGTCTCCATCTGAGGGATGGAGGTGTAGAGTGATTCTATATCTAGGGTCACCAGTATCTGTGTCTGAGGATAAAACTGCATGTCTTTGATCAAGTTGAACACTGCAGTAGTGTTCTTTGTTGGCCCTCCTGTTTTTGACAAGCCCAGGAAACTAGTCTGACATCTATATACACTCTGGGAAGGTACACTTTTCCTTCCCGACACATGACAGGACCCAACCAGTTTTCTTTTTGCTTCCACACACCTTGTGACATTATAGATCACACAATTAACTTGGAAATTTGGGCCACCTTGAATCTACCTGTATTGCTTCTACGGCTTTGATCAGGTATGAACTAGGCCTTATTTTATTAAGAGCATGTGTGACATGGAAATCGTTGGCACTTTATCGGAAAACTAGAATGCCCTCACCGGCGGTGCCTTTACGAAATCTTGAAAACCAAGCAAGACAGAACTAATGATGTCCTAATGAAGCAGTGGTCTGACTGCTGTCACAATATTCTGGAAAATTTGCAAGCAGACACTGAAGAGCTGAGCAATTTTCCAGAAAAGGTTAAAAACGAACTCTGGCACGATGACTGGATTAACACCCAAGAGGAAAGAGACTTACATCCCCTCATAGAGCCTCTAAGTATAGAAACTAAACCATGAGGATTTCTCCCCAAATTGCTTGCCAAAGCCCACAACGGTTGGCACAGAGATCTATTCCTTTGTTTTAGAGTTGATTTGTATCCTACAAATCAGCTAGTAAAAATCTATGGTAAATCTGTTACAAAGGGATGTAGATTGTGTCGGAAAGATGAAACCACAGAATAATTAAAGCATGTTTCTTTGGTCTGTCAAGGTTTGACTGATCTTAGAAGTAGACACATGATCAAAATTCTTGACACCTGTAGTACTTTTGAAGCGAAGGAAATCGGATATTCCTCTTGGTAGGAGAGAATTTGTCGGCAACTATTTCTCTGATCAACTTTCTAAAAGGTATATTTGAACAGACCAATTCATTTCTTGGCCATTTTGTTTCCATGGTCCTTGATCTGTGACTTCGTAGTTGTATCTTAGTTTTACTTCCTTTGAAACCCCTTCTCTTGTTAATGTAACATTTGGATGTTTGCTAAAGGTTTGCATGAAATGATAAATCAATAAAAAATATATAATAAAAGAAATCACACATTACTCAAGGACACTGAACATGGTTGGTTGAGTACATAATAATCTTTAGGTTTGACTGACTTTTTTGCTTGCGCACAACCTGCATTAGCGAGTGTTAAGCAAAGAAACTCGCCCTTTGTTTATTCACTCACACACTTATCACTTATCACAGCAATAATAAGGAAATTCATCCAATATAATGCCACATAGCAAAAGGCTTGACACCTCGTTACTGTGCCCCCCATTGATATACCATGCTGCAGATTAGAAAGGATGACTGTGCAGACTGTTCAGGCACAGCCACCTGTCTCGTTGGCTGAGAGAAAATGTAGACAGAGGGGACATACGTGGTACAGATAGAACATCTCGTCCTACAAATGCATTCTTAAAGGGCATACTGTTTTGCAGTTCCAGGACTCTGATGCATACAGCTAGCATACTATAGACTGTGTTGCAATACTACACTCCATCTGCCTTTGTCTCATCAAAGTTGAATAAATCACACATTCAAACAATGCTGGTTAAGTGGGTGACTGTTGCCTTTGTTGTCAAGTGCCTTGCAACATGCTGCCTGTGCCAGGCCCCAGTTATAGGGTTGTTGCGAACAGACACACAGAAAAAGTTAGTATTTAGGCTCAGTTATAGGCAATGACAAACAGAATGACGGTCTGAAAATACAGTGACCGGGAACAGTGATACAATCATTAGAAGGGATAAGTTACTTTCACTCATTTCATCATCATTCCTGACACAAAGCTTGAAAAAGGGCTTTATATTAATTAATAAAACACACATCTTCAAGCACTTCAGTTGCGTCATAGAAAGGAATTGCTTCTGCAGACATGATAACATGGAGGTTTGAGCCAGGATGCTCCACTGCACCTTTGCCTACTTTCAAGCCCCCTCACCCTCAGTAGTTGAATACACCCTGACAAGACATGGCTCAGTTTCGTTTCCGCAGTGCGACTTACAGTATTCCCACTTAAGCCCACCCTGTGCCTTCAAATTCTAGTTTTAGGCAGAGCAACAAACCACATAGCAACCCCATTTGAAAAAAGCTTAACTGTGAGTGTTATTTAATGTATTAGGTCTCATTGATGAAATACAGAAAGGCCCTAGAAGAGGACAACCACGACAAGACCACACAACTAAGGGCTAACAAGATGGGGTGGGGCAAAAAACCCACAGAAAGCCTAATTTCCCACTCCCCAGATATGGTAAATAATTAAATACCATCCGTGTACCATACAGGCCTGCTTTTTGATTTATGGTTCCAACTTCAGTGCCACCTCACTAGTGGTTTCGAAGCGCAGTAAAAATGAAAGACAAGCAGCCTATGTGGGCAATGAGCATATGTTGACAGAAATAGATGGAATTGTTACAGTCACAGTGTCTGTGTAACTCAGTTTATGCTTTCCTAGGCTATTATTGAATCAGAAAGCAGTATTGGCAACTATATTCAATGCACACAGTTCTACCATCGTCCCTGGCCCCTGCCATGGGCCCTGCCCCTCTCCCTGCTGACCTGGAAAATGATCCAGCAGACCCCAGCTAATTTACGGCCCATACCACAGGAGTCACAATGACACACACATGCATGTATATATACACTCATTCTCCCTTCCACCTCCATACATCTACTCTCTATCCCACGTAGTTCGGCTATTGACGCCCCCCTGACTAAGAGGCAGAACAATTAAGACAATAGGGCACCCTCACCTGACTGTGCCGTGCGTGTGTGTGTCTGAGCCTCTCTTAGCAGCAGAGCCATCACCCACAGCGGAAGGCTGCAGCTAGTGTGCAGGCCAGGCCATGGACGGTCCAGACCAGACGACCGTCCAGAAGAGAAGAACATTTGCATGAGCCTCAGTCACGAGGACATGGGCGGTGCTAATGTGCATGTTCAGCCTGAGGCCCTGTGCACAGTATGCCCCGCCCACACCAGAGTACAGGCCTAAATCTCACAGTGCCTGCTGTGCTGCCTGTCTGCAACAGCCAGTGATGAGAGTGCTGCCCGCCGCGCGACTCGAGTGAGAGAATAATAAAAAATTGTATTAAAAAAAATCTATACGTCGTTATTGCCTTCAACACATTTGCCGCTCTAACATTTTCACATTATAGGCATGCACCTACCTTTGCCCACTGGAAGCACCGGCCCTGGCGCTCTGCTTAGAACCTTCTGAGCTATATGGTGTGACATGCTTTTGGACCACTACCTTGGGGGCTCTGGCGGAGATATGAGGTGCATGAGGCACTCTTTTATGCACGTGAATTTGTTAATTTGAACAACCTGGACTAAGGAAGCAACCAGGGTGAGGATGCAGTGGAATAATGCATGGAATATCTGGGTTCAGAAGATAAGATATACTCCTAGTAATGAAAGTGAAACATACTCTAGCAATCTGTGTGGTGGGCAGTGGTCGAGCCGGAGGCAGGAAGTGGATAGCCATTGCCCTGGGAACCCTCCTCCACGTCCCAGTGAGACCCCTTGCTGCCAGCTTGGCCTTGCAGAATACCTGGTAATTGAAACAATGACATGCAGGCCAGCGCCTACTAGAGGAGGTGAAGTGAGCAGCGGCTACAGGTTCCTCTCCTTCTAGCCCAGAGGTTCTTTGTCAAGCTCAGTTACCCGGGCGACTAATGTGCAGCTCCTCTTTACCGGCAGCCAGTGCCTTCCTGAAGCCCTTGGAGCAATGCTTTTTAAAACATGTTTTATGTGCATAAGTGCACTTAGGCATGTTTCAAGTGATAAGTTACGTATGTGTTGTGTTTGTGCACAGAAGAGTTTTTGAATGTCAGTTAGTCTGCGTTTGTGGTTATGTGTACTTGCATATGACTGAGCGAATGAGTAAGTATTGTTGCCCGATTTACAGAGAGTTTTCCCTTGGGATTGCGCCATTATAAAATGATTCTGTGAATCAGGCCCTCAGTGTCTATGTCTATGATACATATGTGTGTGTTTGTCAGGGAAGGGGCAGCACTGACAACCTGAAGGTAGACAGAGGCATCATGAATGTGTACTTTACAGTGGAATTGCTAACGTATATTGTGGTCACTATAATGAAAGCCTTTTAAAGTGTTAATATGTGCCTCCATTTGGACAGACCAGCATGGACACGTTTTTTACATGGCCCTACTAGCATATAATGTGGACAGAGGAGCCAGTGACATGTGTTTAACAGTGGCAGTGCTGGTATTTATCAGCACTGTCATGGTGGTGATTTGCGGTGGTGACGCTAACATATCATTTGATTGTAAGTTTCAAGAAAATATTGTACAATGCTCCTGTGCCATGTTGGTGATCTATCACCCATCTATTTATTTTCTTTTATACACACACCTTTCAACCTATTGGATCGATTGTAAGTTGTATGGCTTTTCGCTCTGTTTGGGTGTGGCAAAATTCCCCATTTCAACAGATTACTGTACACTTTATTAATGTGTATGTAATCAAAAAATGAATCAATCACCACCGGCGTTTACAATGGAAGTGAAAAGCTGCCTCTGTGACTAAAAGTGTAGAATTTGCAGTGCTGTCACTGGTGAACGTTTCACCTGTTTCGACCCAGTCTTCCTAACCATCCGACTCTGATCCTCTGAAGTTATTGCAATCACTGCCTCTATATGCGACTGCCCTATTTTCTGCAGCGCTTCAAAATTCTTTTGAGAGTGGGGTCATTCCGGCTCCACTGAAACATGCAATTGTTGTCCCCTTATTGAAGAAACCTTCATGAGATCCTTGGTCCTGTGCTAATTACCGACCTAGTTCTCTCGTCTCGGCAGTGATGAAACTGATTGACGCTATTGTTACCCCTCAGCTTTCTAGGTCTTTAGAGAATATTGAGAGGTTGTACCCTTTAACAGTCTGGTTTTAGACTTCTTAGGGGAACTGAATCGGTCATGGTTTCGATCGTGGATGATTTTCCTTTGGCTTAGGACCACAGGGAGGTTGGAGTTTTGATTCTTCTTGACCTCTCTGCAGCGTTTGACACCATTGACCACACTATCCTCCTCCAATCCCTGGAACAGCAGGGAATGCCCCCACCCCCCAGTTCTAGCCTGGTTCTTCTCTTTTCTGAAGGACCGTGGCAGACGGTGTAGCCTTTAGGTTTTTGTGCCGCGCCTATGCAAATTCGGTGTGGGGTGGCACAGGGCTCTTCATTGTCGCCTTTGCTTTTTAACCTATATTTGCACCCTTTGGCTAATTTAATTGAGTCGTTTGGCAAACGCTTCTATACCTACGCAAATGATACTCAATTACTTTTTAAACTAAATACTTCGGCGTCCGATCCACCTGCTAAGCCTAGATTCTGTTTTGGAGAGCTTGACTGCTGAATGTCTCAAAATTGGTTGAGACTCAACGGGAACACAACAGAGATTATGTAGCTAGCCCTCTTGAGTCACATGCCCACTGGCATCAAGACTTCTGGCCTGACTCATTGGGACCATGTGCCTCTCCTGGCCTCTCAGTCAAGAGTCTAGGGGTTAAGCTGCTGCCCTCAGGCTCTAGAGAAGGACAGATTGCTGCAGTCTGTCAGTCCGATTTTATAAATTGTGTCTTCCTAGGAAAGTACTTCCTTTTGTGCCTTTTCATTTTCGAGCATCAGTAGTCACTGTTGCCATTATGGGTGCCTAAGACTATTGCAATGGTATCTACTTTCGCCAGCCTGATTTCTTGGTCCATCGTCTTCAAGTCCTCCAAAATGCTGCTGCGCATTTGGCGCTCAATGCTCCATTTTGGTCTTCAGCCTCGCAATTTTTAGTCAAACTCCATTGGCTTCCCGTTAAGAGCCGGGTTAAGTTTAAGACATTGTGTATTGCTCGTTGTGCCTTCTTTGATATAGGGCCATCTTTTCTACAATCTAAATTGACCTCTTAATGACCTGCGCGTCCTCTAGGACCCTCCTCTGCCAATTTGCTGGTAGTCCCCCGGTTCTGTAAAGCTTGAGCAGGAGGACGTTCTTTTTCAGTGCTTGCTCTAGTTCTATGGAACTCCCTCCCATGCTCTTTAAGGGAGATTCCTGACCATCTATGGTTTTGCAGAGCGCTCAAGAATTTTTTGTTCTGATTCAGGGTGGTCGGTTTCCTGTTTTTTATCCATTCCTCCTTCTTTATTGGTTTTGTTAGCGCCCAGATGCCTTTTGGCTGTGGTTTTGCGCTCTATAAATTGAATTACATTACATTAGTACATGTCCGCTTAATATTTTCATCTAGAAGTCTGACAAATTGTAAAGATGAGATCGTGGACATAATTAAAAGGGCCAATAATTCAAGAGCTCCCGAGCCGGATGGTCTAGCGGATTACACCAAATAACAACATCCCGAGATCTGGGCTGAGATAGGTGCCGTATTATTTGAAAGAATAAACACTTTGGGTAACTCTCCCAAATCTTGGAAAATGGTGATCATTGTGTCAATTTTCAAAAGAGGGGATAGATCAAACCCGAAAAACTATCGACCAGTGGCATTGCTAGACGTCCTGGGTAAAGTCTACGCTACCACCCTCCAGCAAAAATTGGTCAAATGGGCATCAAAACCAGGTCACGTCGATGTCAGACAGGCAGGCTTCGTCAAACAAGTGGGCTGTTCTCTAAATTTACTCCTACTAAACTTGGCAAAGTTGGAGGCTATAAAAACCAGCACTGTAGTATATGTAGTGTTCATAGATTTCTCGAGCGCATTCAACACTGTCGACCGTGTCCTCTTGTGGACAAAATTGTGGCGGTGGGGTTGCCCGGAAGAACTTGTATCTGCAATTCAAGAACTACATACGGGTACATCGATCAAGATTCGGCTGGACCAAGGCGGAAGGTTATCATCGGCAATTGCTACAAGCAATAGTGTAAAGCAGGGTTGCCCGCTTGCCGCAGCCATCTTTAGCCTGTTTATAGCGGATATCGGCACCTCAATAGGCGCAATACGTTCTTTTCCACCGAAAATAAATGGATCTCACATGAGTTGGTTGCTCTATGCCGATGATCTTGTTGTGATGGACTTAACGCCTATTGGACTACAAAGAAAACTAGATGCCGTTCAGAGCTATGTAAAAAAGAATCGGCTGTTGATTAACTCAAACAAAAGTGAAATCCTAGTATTTAAGAACTTGAAAGGAGGTTCCTTGAAATCAAGTAAAAAGTGCAGTTGGACTTTAGGTGGAATTCCTCTAAAGATATCGAAAAGTGTGAAATACTTGGGAATGACACTAAGTTCCTGCATTAATGATGGTGCTGGATAACGGACACGAAGAGGAAATGCGTCCAACTATCCAGCCAAGCAGTAATCATGAAAAAGAAATTCGGGAAGTTCTCTCTTGAACCTTTAAGGCTGTTTTATCAACAGAAGGTTGTTCCAGTATTGATCTATGGGGCCGAAAATGCGCTGGGGTGCACACACGAACTATGGTCCTCTTTAGAGAATCAATTCTGGACGAAAGTTTTGGGACTCCCAAGAGGAACAAAGACGGCTTGTATCAGATATGAACTTTCTCTCATTTCACTTCAAGCTAGAATCACTTGGAATCTACTATACTTGTTCTGTAAGACCAGAGTACAAGAAAACATTCTGCAGTTTGAAATTCTCCACAGCGCATCGGAAAACGGTCAGAATCTAGTGTCCATGTGGATGCAGAGATGTGAGAGCCTATTAACTGAATTCGACATTAAGATACTCACATTACATGAAAACCCGACCGCTGCAAAAACAAAAATATGGCGTATTGATTGGGAGCGAACATGCGCAGAAAGATCAGCAGCAAAACTGATGATAGACGTCCCAGCCGAAGCTCGTGCATTTGCCACGGCACAACGCTACATCAATCTTTTTCCAGACCCTGAGGCACGTAGACGTTTTATGTTATTTCGCATTAATTTATTCAAAACTAAAGAGCGAATACAGAGGTGGAAAGGGAACAGTAACATGAATCTCACTTGCAGACTTTGTACATGTAAACCGGAAACATTGAAGCATCTGGTTCTGTTTTGTACTAATTTCCGCAATTAAAGAACTTTACATCTGGGCCCCTGGCAGGATAAACACCCCTCATTGGATGCGGATGACTGGTGGAACCACATGTTCAATGGAACTGATTTCAAATTGTTAATCCCTCTGACCCTCTTCTTAAGAATACTCGAAGAGCGTCTAAGTCTGGTTGATGCCGCTTAACAAACAAGAAACAGCCAGAAGGAGAGCAGGGCAAGTCGGATGATGGAGGGAGGAGGAAGTTGGGAGGAACTTGCAATAAGATGTAAACTGACCCATGATTCATGTTGTCTTGTTAACGTGGCATTAAAAGTAGTGAGATTAGGAAAGGAACCATACCAGATGCAATTAAACATGTTTTTGATGAGTTACTAATATACAAAGGCATGATTGTGAGAGAGGACAAGGTGTTTCCACCCACTAATATGAGAAAGACAATTCTAGAGATTGTACATGAGGGACACCAAGAAATGACAAAAACAAAACAACTCATAAAACAAGTCTACTGGTGGCCTGGAAGGGATTTGCAGGTAGAGAGATTAATTAGAGATTGCCACATGTGTGACGATTCTGCTAAAGGCTGTATTGCAAGAATAGAACCAAATGACAGTTATGTCTATTCCATCTGTACCATGGGAACGTGTAGGACATTGTGGGACCTGTAAGGAGTCAAGGAACTTTATGTTTTTGCATAGTCCTACTAGACATGTTATCTCGATGGGTAGAGTTGCATGGGTACAAAATGTCTGTTCCATGGATATAATTACATTTTGAAAGATATTTTCAGGAGAGAGGGTTATCCCACAACCATTTTGACAGATAATGGGGACAACTTGTGTCTGAAGAAATTGAGGCGTTTCTAAAGAGGAATGGCATATAGCATAAAACCAGCTCAATCTATCACCCAGAGACTAATGGAATTTTTGAGGAATTCAATAGAGTCATCAAGAATAGAATTAGGTGTGTCATTTCAGAAAATGGAGATTGGAGAAAACAGAGGAGGTCACTGTGGTGGCACAGAGGTTTACACCTCATGCCAACACAGGGGTTTCTCCCTTTGAAGTGTTGAGGGGAAGAAAACGCAACTCTAGAGTTTGTCCATCCTGGTTGGCCAGCGCATACCAGAAAGGTATTGATTTTAATGTTATTAAGGAGAATATCACCAGAAAACAAGTCGACAACAAGATTAATATTGACATTAGGAAGGCAGCTAAGAAAGGTTTGATGAAGGAAGGTGACTGGGTATGCATAACCTATGGAAGTTGTAGTAAGATTTCAGACAGTAGAGTGTGGAATGTTAATAAGGTATTCAGGTATGTGAATGGTAAGTTCCATAGGTGAACACATTGATAAGGGGAAAAAGTGTCTCAGTGATGGAAATGAAGGGAAAGCTGAAAGAAGAACTGTGTGACTCGTGTCAAACAAGTTTGTGGCAGGCCTTCATGCATGAAAGACTATGTGACTAAGATTGAAGATGGAGATATGTATACACCTAAATGCATACATCCAGATTGTTCACTGAGATCCTTCCATCAGGTTGCTTACATTGCTATTATATGTACATATGTAAATCCATAATGTAAATCCATAATTTGATGTTCTTTCTTTGGTGTTCTAGAACACCAATTTGTTTTTAAGATTCATTCCTGTGACTGTTATCAATGGAGTTACAAATTACTCACTACAGAGTAAATAAAATATCTATATTGTTTTCTGTCCATATTAAAATTTGTATTGCTGTAGTGTAAGAAATCGAGATGTGTAGTATTGCATGCTCTATACTCTGCATTCCATGATGAGGAGAACATGGAATGTAGAGTGTGGACTATGGAATACGAGAAGAAAAAGTAATTAGGAAAAGCTGTAGGGGAAGTTGTAACAACTATGCTGAGGAGCCGGGGCGCATACAACTAAACTTGAATCAAGATACCAAATATCTGTTACCTGCTTCCTGGATTCTTTCACTCTCCATCTCCATCTCATGGGACTCTGGCACCTCCTCTCCAATACCCCTACTTAATGGCATTCCTCAAGGATCAGTCGTAGACCCCTCTCCTCCTTTGGCAAACTAATTTCCTTCTTCGGATTGGACCATCAACTCTCTGCTGATGATACCGAGATCTTCTTCTCTTTCAAACCCCTTCACCCCTGAATTCTCTAAAAGCATACCCAACTGCCTAACTTCTATCCACCATTAAATGCTTGTACACCACCTAATGTTCAACTCATCTTCCTCCCTGCCTCCAACACAAACCCCACTCTCCCTCTCATTTCTTCTCCCCTGACCTCCTCATCCCATAACCCGTGACTTGAACCTTGTGGTTCTCTTTGACAGCAACCTTAAACCCTTCTTGTTCATCATGGCCACTGCCACTGCAGCCAGAGTCAATCTCCTACACATTATAACACCTGATGCACGACTCAACTTAAACACTGCACTCTACTCTTTTTCCCATCAAACTGGACCTGTGCGCAAGCCCATCCTTTGGTCTAACGCTCTACTCCTGTGTGTCCCTCAACAAAGTCCTCAGCTTTTCATGAGTCACCATGCAAAATCACTCTTTCTTTTAATTCCTTCTACATGGCTAGAAATCTGTCAGCAGTGCTTCCGACCAACAACCTCACTGACAGCATTTCACTGTACTCTCCTTCTCAGACTCTCTGCTCCTCTCTTCAGTCACCGGTGACCCTGTGTCTCCTCCTGCCTTGGATCCTTTTCGCTACTTGTCCAACACCAGTGGAAGGCTCTTTCCTGGCCATCAAAGCCATGTAGCGAGTGGAAACCTTCAAAATGTGGACCAAATTCCATGATGGAACTATTTCCTATTGTCTTTTTGAATTTGTTATTGGTACATACTGGATTCAATTGGTATGCCATAGTTCAATACCCAAAAACATATATTTTGCCACTGGATTCACTACGAACAATTTGCAATTTGGCATCAAGAATTCCCACTAGACGTAGTCTGAGTGTCACGCTTGTTTTGAAGCATGTTATTGGGTGTCTTGTCCCAGCAAACAATTATGACTTGTTGTTTGATCTTTGGTGAATCATCACTTTGTGTTCCTTAACTGTGAAACATGAGGGACTAGACACCACTGAATTGTATGACACAATAATGGCCCTATTTATAAATGTAAAATAAAAAAAAATAAAAAATAAATAAATAAATAAATAAATTACAAGTTAGGTGGTAAGATCGGCAGTAATTCCGCTTGCCAGATTTACTGTTACCGCTGTGGTGTCCGGCGGAATGATCGCCAAATTTGGAGTTGACAGGCGCACAAACTAACCATTTGCTGTAACGGTAATTCCATCTGGTGAAAATTACCTCCGAAAAATGAAGGAAAGTGGTAATTCTGCCAGTTTTTGGTGGTATATCAGCATTATTTGCACTTGTAATGTGGCAGAGTTATCAGTTTGGTTTATGGCATTCATTCTGTCAGTGGATTTACTGTAGGCGCCAATTCTGCCAGGTTTTCGCAGTGATTCTGCCAGTTCTAATTCCGCCATCGCACACGCTTTTTGTTTCAATCTCATTGCACTGTTTTGCATGGAGAAGGAAACACATAGCCTGAAATGTTTGGAAATGTTTGCAATATATTACTTATTCCAATAGATCATCTTTGTTCTCGAACACGTGACTGCATTCCTGCAAGTAGAGTATACACATTTTTCTCTTCATCATACTTTTCTATGGAAGTGTTAATGGCTGCCTAGCAGACTGCCTGGCCGATTAAGGGATCGCTAGCCCAAGGTCATAGGCTCGAGCCAAGCGACAGCCTTCAAAGTAGGCTTAAGTCTGTTACTGCCTTGGTCATCCTGTCTCAGTGGCCATTAACGCTATAAGCACCCCAGAGTTTTATTTTCGCATGGAAAGCTTGGCACTGCCCAGGCTCTCCATTGTTCCTCAAAAATAAATACTATCAAGGGGGCCACTGTAGATTACAAGATTTTGGAAAGCTAACATGTTTTGGATATTGCGTAGGCATGGAATATGCATTTGCTTGGCACTGCCATAATGGTACTACCTGACCACAAGGTGGAAACAGCTGGAAAGGCATGTGATTACCTGTGCATAAGATAACAGTGACAAGCAAATGAGTATCTAATAGCTATAAACAAACCAAAATGTTTGCTTTGTCAGTGACTGTTTTTAACCATACTTCAGTGCAAGGAACAGATATAAAATATAAATGTAGTGGCTGAAGGCACACTTGGTTAAAACATTTGTATCCTGCATGCAGCGCATTTACAGCTACAATTCTTCCATTAACTCTCAGCAGACTGCTTAGAAACAACGCTGGCAGACCCAAGTTTTAAGTTGCTGCTTGATGGAGCTCACTCAAAGAGATCCACTGAGAATGGGTTTTGTGCAGGGAGGGCAGAGAGTGGGTGCGAATGGCCATAGTGATTAGCATGGCCATGGGCAGACAATGGGTGGGTAAATAACCAAACAACATCCAGACCCTGTATGCACTTCAGGACAAGAGTTTTGGTGCATAAGAAACATCTAGTAGCCAACACGTATGAAACCAGGAGCACAAGGAAGAGTCCCTCTTCTATGTTTAGTCAGCAGCAGGCTAGGAGGCAAAAGCATGAAGAAGGCGACAAGCGGCAGAACTGGTATATGTGTGTGGTTATGTATATGTAATCCCTTGTTTTTTTCCCTGCCTTTGTCATGTTCTTTCTTGCTGGGCAGCATTTTCATCTTTCCCTCTTTCGTTGCAGTCATGTGTGTATACACAATACTAGTGTAGCACCATGTAAGCACTAGAGTTAACAGGCTTGTACACAATGAATTTGCAGAGGCAGAGCATACAACATACCTTTCCACGGCAATGGCCACCAGCGTGAACACTGAAGCAGAAACGGACATTCCTTGCACAAGGCCACTCATTTTACACATAACGTTGTCGAACGGCCAGCCTGCAAAGATACAAATGACATTATGCAATGCTGCACCTCATCACACTGCACCGTCCACTAAAAGACACACCATGACTTCCTTACATTTAAAAAGATAGAGATATTAGCATTGATTATCTCAAAGTTTTTCCCAGAGACATTACGCCACTGCAGTTTCACATTACAGTGTAAATGTGTTGCGGTTATCCAAAAATGGTCCTGTGTACGCTCACTTCTTAAGCCACAATAAAGTGTGTCTGTGGCGGGCCTTATGGGGTGGTAATGGCCTGCCTCCTACATACATTGACTTGAGCTATTGGTTCGAAGATAATGGTGCTTCACTTTTCACTTTTTCACACCAAACGACTGTGACATTCAATGGTAAATATATGAATCAGGAAATACCGACCCCCCAATCCTCCCCTCCCCGCTATTTCATTGCTCATTGGACAATATATGTGCAAAAAAGCTTGCAAACATTGTGTCTGAAAGGACCCACAACTAATGAAATTGCTTTAGGATCAGCATATGTCAATTTCATAGTTTAACAAAACAGAAGTGCATGACACATGAACTACTGTCAAATTCACCAACTTATTGGAGCTACAGTAAAATACTTCCCCCTAGAAACGCCCCTTTCTTTTTGTTTATATTGTAACTGCCATAGTGCCAGGCAGTGCTTAAAGTGGGCCGGGGCCTGCCGGGGCCGGGCCCCGGCAGTCTCCAAAAAGTGGGACTGAGCTGGTGCCCTGCCGGGGCCCCGTCCTACAGCAACATTGGCAGGAATCGCGGGATGCATTATCCCGTCGCGGCCGCAGCCGCGACCGGAGATACGCCTGCAATGAAGTCAGGCGAGCTGACAGAAGTGCCAGCTAGCCACAGCGACGCTGAGGCTGGCTGCCACTTCCGTCAGTTATAGTAACTGCCTCTGGTGACCCCTCGCGCGAGAGGTCACCAGAGGCCGTTACTGACTTACTGTCCCTTTGTTTCCCCAGGTCGCCGAGGCGTCTTTAACCCTCGACATATTTCGAGGTTTATTAAAGATGGCTTGAATTGTGTACTTTCAAAGCCATCTTTTATAAACTCGGAATGTTTAAAAAAGATGACCTGAAAACTAGTCAAACCGTAGGGTATGCACACAAATATATATAAAAGTTATATATTTGTGTGCGTACCTTACTACGGTTTGTGTACTTTGCAAGCCATCTTTTATAAACGTAGAAATATGTTATATATTTCTATGTTTAGAAAATATGGCTTGCATAGTACACAAACCGTAGTAAGGTATGCACACAAATATATAACTTTTATATATATTTGTGTGTATACCCTACGATTTGCGTACTCTTTGGGCCACGCCCCTCCCACAAGCCACGCCCCCAAATGAGAGTCCCCCCTCGATTTCTTACTCCACTTAAAGACCTGGTGCCAGGGGCAAATAGGGCAACCCTTCTCTCAAGATACGTGTGCTTTTTTATTAACCTATTCACTGCCATAGGATGCATATAGGTATACAACCTAATTTCCATAGGAACGAATGGAAGCCTGGCAGAGTTAAGTCAGGATACTTGCCATCAATGGGCCGGAAGCCCTCACCTACTGTAACCTGGTATATAAAACATGGTCACTTGACATTCTAATTGTTGATGGAGGATCGTTGTTCGGTCTCTTGCAATTAGGGCGGAATTTGGAACCTCTTGAGAAGTATGTTTGTTAGTTCAGATCATCAGATGCGCTCATTGTAGTGACACGTCGATATTTTACTCTATTTGTTACAGTAGTTAAGTTCCTTTAGACTTTGTAGGAGCTGCAGGCACCCATTGAGGGCGAATGGGTTCTCTAAGACGAGTAGCACCACAAAAGGTAAGTGCTGGTTGGATCTAGCTCCCACCAGAAGACGTTGTTGTTGTTTGGGAGCTCAGTTTGTTGGAAACTGGATGATCAGTCCGTCTTGATTTCTTCTCGTATTATGCCGAATGTATTTTTTTACAGTTGTGATTTATTATCAGAACATCTGAATAAGATGAATGCATTGAAGGGTTACTTTTCGACCTCTTTAGATGATCTATTTTGTTAAACAAAACCATTTAAATGTTTGGCGCCGAAATACTTTTGACACGCAAGCTAGAATTTACATGCATTTGTGTTTCAGAAGTAATGTTCACATCACAATATGGCTACTAGTATGATGTCCTGTTTATATATCTATATATATACTCGAATCAATTCTCTGCTGCTTTGCAGTGCTTCTATTACAGAGGATAATCAATTTATATCAGAAATGTTGGCCCTTCTCGAGGGCTTTAAATCCGGGAATTCTTGCAGTGCCAATGTTAGTCGATGAAGGGTCAACGATAGAGGTGTCTGCATCTTTATTAAAGATGCTCGCTCCAGTAGAAGGAGGGGCATTATGTACAGTAAGATCAGACGTGGGAATCGGACCAGGAAGCCCTCCCAATCAGGAGGATTTTCGGGGATTTGTCCTGCCTGTCGAAATTGACTCTGGTAAAACCACTCTTCCTGTAATCCCTTTTGACAAAAGTAGCTGTGACCAATTTACAATTGCTGAAGATGAAACCACCCCAAACCATTTGAAAATATCGGGGTCGCATTCGGATGAGATATTAGAGATTACTCAGCCCAGTCTTTGAATTTCCCCTACAGATACAAGTCCTCTTACTTCGGACTTGCACCCTCCCCCTAACATATGCACCAAGTGTGATGGGATCACAAATGCAGTTTTTTGCAAGAACATTAATGACTTATCTGCATTGGTACAAACCGGATCTGAAATTGGGACTATGAAGTCCATACTGGCCAAGAGTAGGCCGGCTCACACCGTACCCCGCTTAATGGACCATTTGGGCCATCCTAGGAAGAATCCCTTTGATACAAATGCAACTTGATAGAGCATTAACATGTCTTCCTCCTGGTACTATACCAAAATATTTAAATCCAGCGAATCCTGTAATATTTTTAATCCTATTATCAAATCTCCCATAGTTCGTCCTTAGGTGGTGAGTCACAAACAAAGACTCCATGGGGCGATGCACCTGCCATAGTGAGTAGCACACATATCTTTAACATGAGGGTAAGTTAAACTCTGCTGTGCAGAGACTACCAGAAAAGAATAACTCCCAATTGGATACAATTATAGAAAGTATAATTATTGAACAAACAATTGTTTCATGATTTATTTTCGATTGTTTTTAGGACTTATCCTTCTCAGAAATCTAACATACTGGTTCATAAACGATTCTTTAGGACTATTCCAGCCCCATCTTTCACTCCCTGGAAATGTATCAACACTCAAATCATTTTTTCTTGAACCCCACTTTTAGTAGCTGTTTGGGTCCAGGACCTGTGACTGATAAAATATGATGGCTGCCTCCCCGACCTGTACTCCCACCCTCTAAAGGACTGAAGAGATAGTTTTAGCCTTTGGAATGTAGCCGGCCTCACTTATAAAAAAGGAGGACCAACAATGACAAACCTTTATAGAAGCTCAGCAAATAATTTGCTTACAGGATACTTGGCCATGTTGCTGATGTGTAAACCGTTTTTTTTTTCATGTTTATGCGATATTGATTTGCTGGCTATTGTTGACGGTAACATGAATGTGTAATATGGACCACTTTTGCCTTCTTCCTCTAGATTATCAGAACATATATTTATGAGTATACTATGCAAAGCGTAAGAATGTGGATGCTTAAATCTTGCCAACTTTATATGCAGAACTAGGAGTGAGAGTCGGCAATTGCTAGCTGCCAGGTGACCGTCCAGCCACACCTACTTTTCACAAGGCTATTTTTCCAATGCAGATTACATTCCGGGCCTAATTCAGAGGGAGTGATCAAAGTGGCGTGCAATTCCGACATTGTCGCGCCAAAAATCGTCACCCACATTCTAAAGTGGCCGAAACAAATGGCGTGGAGCAGTGGTGAAGTCCATGTCACCACCATGCAGAAAAATAGCTGTAGAAGCGTCTGCGGGCGTTCCCTGCTCGAGCGACAGTTTCTAGCCCAACGCAACACTTTTAAAAGGCAACAAAACAGGTGATGTCCCAGGACACATCCGTACCCTTTAAAAGTGGTGCTTTCGCTAGAAATGGACACTGCCAAAGAAGAAGCCGACACAATTTCCGGCAACCTACAAAACCGAATACAATGCCCGCAGTGCCTGGAAAAGAGAAACAAGTATGTGAAAACTCGTAATCCTTCACACCCCTTCATCTGCCTCCCTACCCTCCCCCATCATTCCTCCATGTTTGCAGGCTATTCCGGGCAGGAGTGCTTCCTTGCCTGGGAGTTCATGCAATCCCAGCAAAGTCCCATGACCCCCTCCTCTTCCGAAGCCCCTTTCTAAGTTGATCGCAATGCACAGCCAACTGGGAGTGAAAAGTAGCCCAAATGCAGCCCAATTACAATCTGGCAGAGCAATGTTCATGGTGCGAGAGCATGAGATGAATAACAGATTCGTTCCTGTGTTTGTGTTTTACTTTTATATTTTACATTTTAAATACTCAATATGGCAGTTTGTAGGCACTTAATTTGTGTTGTGGGGCCTGCAGTCTTACAATGAAGATGTGGGAAGAGAAGCTAAAATAATATATTGCGTTAGGGTTCAGTGAAGTCTGATTGCAGTCATAAAACGTGTCCTGGTCACTTGCAAATCTCAAATGCAGGCGCAGATTTGAATACCTTTAAATAAATAATGTATGCCGCAGTGAGGATAGCCTTATAAACAGATCTCCACTGTAGGCACTCCAGCCCACTCAGCTGCCTTACAATCTACGTGCTTTTCAAAACGAGGCCACTGTTCTTGGCCATAGAGTACTGCTTGCCTGACGCCTCATGTCCTTGGAAGCTGCCTTTCCCTGTGCAGCATTTCATTTTTCATAGACGGGCAGACCCTGGGCTTTCCAATGCCTCGAGTGAGTTGTCTGTCCTGTTGGTGTTTGGGGACCATGCATTATTTATACAACAGGCGCCTGATTCTGAGCTCCATCTAGAATAAGAAATGTATCATTCTATCAAGGAATGACGCCTTTCCTATTTTACAGGGACCTCACAATGCTTTTCTGTTCAAGAATGACACCTCCCAGGGTACTGTTAATGAAGGCCGGTGCAGAAAGGGTGTTCTGGCTTTAGGATACAGTCCCTGCCAGACACTAACGCATGAAGTGGTTGGCAAGGATGTTGCTATGCCGTAAATCACAGCTTTCCAGGAGTGGTGAACTTGATTAATTACCGGGTTAGCTCAGAATCCTTTGTATCCTGGTAAAGTGTCTTTGTGATGAGACATGGCACTTTTCTTATTTAACACGCACTTCAGAATTGGGCCCTCAGATGCATTAACTTCTTAACCCAGTGACTCAGTGACCCTATTCCAGTGCTCCTGATGAGGGCTGTTCCCTAGAAGCAAGCATTTTGAGAAAGAAGACATTCAGATATTACCTTATTGTCATCTAGAAGATCCACAAAATGGGAAAAATAGATAAAGATGTTAAAGTACCAAAGTTCTATGCTAATCTTATTGCGATTCTTGAAGCTTTCATAAGAGGCTATTTTAACTGATACACTTAATATTGGCCCCACCCATCAGACTATTAGCCAGGCAATTCTTCACTATGTAACTTGTAATAGCCAACATTTAATGAAAAGCTATAGTGAGGTGAAATTGAGACTGAATGCAGCTCTTAAAAATAAAAGTTCTTGAGAGGCAGACACCATCTCCAAGCTATGGACTGTCTATAAGAAAAGCATTAAGTCAAAGAAATCACAGTGGCCTCTGACACTTGGGGCCTCATTACACGTTGTGCGGTAAAAATCTCCAATTACCGGCATGGCGCTCTTAACATGTCCGCCCTCGTAAGAGGGCGCTAATAGCGTACCATTACAAGTACGCGGACACGAGCATAGTGCCATGCCGGTAATGACCCTACCGCCATGCCGCTAAAGACCCCAAAAAGTCACTTACCGCCCTTGACGAAAGTGCAGATAGCACCTCCGCCCTCACGCTGCATGCAAATAGTGGTCACCGCTATTAGCGGTGACCGTTAAATTGCGGAACCGGAAATAGCGTCATCGCACAGAAACGGGAAAGAGCACGGCGGCCATCCTCTGCCCCCTGGACCTGTTTGGAGTAGGTTGCAGTTGCAAATCATCAGGGACACCCTCAACAAGCCCAAGGCATTGAAAAAAAGCACCGACAGGCAGCGGAAAGAAAAATTCACATCAGAGGAGCTGATCCTGCTGACCCAGACCCTGGCTGACAATGCCGCCGTTATCTTTGCCAACGACATGCGGCGGGCGACACTTATGAAAAAAAAGGCCATCTGGGATGAAGTTGCGGTGAAAGTTAGTGCAGTGGGCACCACCACCCGCAATGTGCGTGAGTGCAGGAAAAGGTAGGAAGACCTCAGACTGCGGGTGAGGAGCATCCTTGCCGAAAACCACAGAATAGCCACTGCAGGTGGATCCGGTTCTCCCATCAAACTAAAGGAATGAGAGGAGACCTGTGCGAACCTAATCGGAGTGGAATGCATTGAGGGAGTCGGCACTATGGAGCATGGCGTGGCAACCACTTCAAACGGAGGTGAGTGTACACATGACAGGATGCTATGTGAATGTACTGGTCCCCCCAAATGTGAGCCCAGAATCATCTCATGGATGGACAAACATCCACACATGCATCCATCCCTGCCCATGTCAGTGTCAGACCCAAACACACACACATGCACACATCACCAGAGACAAGTGCCAAACACAACCATGCATGGATGAGGCACTGAACTGACACATCTCCTGCATCCCCAACAATTAAGTTCCAATGGCCACAACTGCATTATTGATGTATTCTGCATAAAGTATATAGAAACGTAACCAATGCCATCCCCCTTCTTGTCCCTGACAGGCTCACATACAGATGGTGAGGATGCCGGAAATGCATCCCAGGCACCCCCTGCAAGTAAGAGACCAAGGGCACAGGACTCTGAGGACACCCCCACGACATCAAGGGGCAAGGGGGGAAGGTTCACCTGATGAGTGTCAAGCATCGGAGGAGTGCCACTGCCAGGATAGAAGTAGCCACACCACTAACTACAGCCCCACCACCGGAGGTGAACCCACAACCACCAATTCCAGCCACGGAGGGCCCACCATCAGCTGCACCACGCTCCGCAGGAGAGGCAGCAGCCACTGCCCCACTATCTGATGTTGAGGACACAACAGATGTCACAATGGAGATGCACACCCCAACCCCCCCTGGAAGCCCTGAGCCATCACCACTGGCGAGGACAACATTCTAGGCTCAATGTCCCCCATGGTGGCTTCCCCTGCTGACATGGATGCATCTGAGGGCACAGCAGCCACTCCACCAGCACCCAGCACTGCCCTCGACCTGGCCACCATCAGCCAGCGTCAACAGGAACTAACTGTGCTGGTTGGCCAGCATGTGGAGGAGGCTGCCCATCTCAGGGAGGAGATTGTGGAGACGGCAAGGCACTCCGGGGAGAGGATGGAGGCCTGTACAGACAGGCTGTGTGGGGAGATAGGCAGACTTAGGGAGGTCCTCACTCGAATAGCAGACACAATGGACCGCCACTTCACACCACCAGGACAGTCAGCCACGTCGTCATCCGCCGGTTCAACGCAGACAAGCCCCCTCCTCTGCTCCACACGCACCACCAGGCGCATGTCTAGCCAGCCTCCAAATGCTGCTGCAGACAATGGCCAATAGGGAGTTCATGGCGAAGCTTCTGCGTGCATGGCCCAACGCAAACATAGTGGCAGACACATGAGGTCTGTTGTGGGGGGTGGGTGGAAGGGTGTTATGGGTCTGTTGTGGGGTGGATGGAAGGGTGTTATGGGTCTGTTGTGGGGGGTGGATGGAAGGGTGTTATGGGTCTGTTGTGGGGGGTGGGTTGAAGAGTGTTATGGGTCTGTTGTGGGGGGTGGTGGGATGTTTGGGGACATGCACTTTTTCATCTTTCCGTTACTTAATACACTGGTGTCTGATCAAAACACAGGCTTGGACATCTTCATTGTGTTTGTGTACTTTATTGGCGACAGGGTCCATTGCGTGCTTCCAAACATACACCAGTGCATTCATACCCATATCCATGTGACAGTAAAAAACCACGTTACTCAGAATATTTGGTTGATCAGATGTTGTCTCACAGCACGTCCCTCTTGACCATCCCCTCTTGCATGTCCTGCATCCCCTTCACCTCCATCCTCATCACCATCATCATCCTCATCAGGTGCTTCCATTTCAACGTCAGGGGGCAGTGGCACATTCCGTCTGATACACATATTGTGCAGCATGACACATGCCATGGTGATCTTGGCCATATTCTCATGGTCATACAGGAGAGCGCCACCAGACCTGCTCATGCACATAAACCGTGTCTTCAAAAGGCCAAAAGTCTGCTCAATCACGTTGCGTGTACGGGTATGTGCACGATTGTATTCCTCCTCGTGCCTGTTCTGTGGGTTCCGTACAGGGGTAAGGAGCCACCTCTTCAGGGGATAGCCAGCATCACCTGTATGGGGGGACAAATGGGGACCTGTTACTGTTCAACTCAAGTGCGGCCAGTTGATTTCAGGCTTTTTTAATTTGCATTGTGATTGAAGTGCACAATTAACAGCATACATGCAGACTGTCTGTGTGACTGGAATGTGCAAAGGTAAGGGCGACCCTGCAAGTACACATGCCCCGTCAATGCCTACAATAGTAATGGACATGTCCTGGCTGAAGCCATGTTTTAAGGGTTCCTTGGTCCTAGGCAGATTTGGTATCACACTGCTGGTGTACTGCCATTCCAACATTGATGTTGCCATGCTGAGAGGCATCACCTGAGTTGTGCTATAAGTGAATGGTGTAATGCTATGGCTAGGGGTGATCCCTTCGCATGCATTCAAGGCCACAATGCATTATTGCTGTTGTGCTGCGCTCATTTTGTAGGACTATGGTGGTGGCATGTATGAGATTTGTGTATTTTGAGGTGTGGAATGTTGTGTAATGTGGATGTGGATGGATGTTTGATTTTTCTAGACCTGGATTGTCATCTATGTTATGTAGCTCACACTTGCATGCCCATTCATCTCTGGTACGTTTTGGGCCTACCCAGATGGATGTTGGCGTACATCTGTATGTGCATTTGTCCAACGGACAACAAGCTACACCCAATCGGAGTATGTATCTCCCCCCATCACACTGCCATGTGCTTGCCCTGCTACTCACCAAGTAGCCACGAACGTTGTCTGGCTTGTCGCTCCATGTAGCGTGGGATAGTTGAGTTCCGCAGGACCATGGAATCATGGGTTGATCCAGGAAATCGGGCACAGCAATGAGTGATTATCTTGTTGGCGTCACATACCATTTGGACATTGATGGAGTGGAATTGCTTCCTGTTTCGGTACACTACGTCATTGTGATGTGGGACCACCAATTCCACATGGGTACAGTCGATTTCCCCGATGCAACTTGGGATGCCTGCCAGTGCATAGAAGCCAACTTTGGTGTTTGCAAGCTCCTGGGCAGTCCGTGGCATGAATATGTGTTCAGGTTCATGCTTCAGGAGGGCATCGAGTACCTGGGTCAGCGTGCGTGAGAATACTGGTTGTGAGATGCCATGC
Organism: Ambystoma mexicanum; assembly: GCF_040938575.1. Taxonomy (NCBI): domain Eukaryota; kingdom Metazoa; phylum Chordata; class Amphibia; order Caudata; family Ambystomatidae; genus Ambystoma; species Ambystoma mexicanum. The sequence continues at coordinate 705,406,625 of NC_090929.1, read as the reverse complement.
ATCTGCCCCACCGTATGCTGGTAAGTGCCTGAGGCCAGGAAGTGGAGCACAGTCACAACCTTGAGTAGAGGGGGGATGGCAGTTCGGATGTCTATGAGGCTCACAATGTCGTTGTGTATCATGTCTACAATGCTGGTTATGGTATCCCGGTCCAGACGGTACAGGGTGTGTATCTGCTCCGGGGTTAGGTTAAATGGATTGGCTCTGATCCTGGGGATTGGTGGGTGCCTCTGTGGTATGATTAGGTGCCGTGGTGGTGCTTGCTGTGCCTGTCTTGCCCTCCTCCTCCTCCTGCGTCTCCTCTGTGCTGCCTGCTGCTGCTGCTGCTGCGCTTCGATCATGTCCTCCAGCCCATGTAATGCTGCTAGTATTGGAACCATCTTGGTGTGGGAAGGGGTGTGGTGTGCTCCTTTTGTGCTGCCTGAGTCTCCATTGCCTCCACCTGTGCTGATTGTGTCCACCTATGGCAGGTGGGAACACTGCTCAGTTCGCTTAATGGGTGGTTCGCGATGGCGGTATTAGCGCCATGGCGGTTAGGGGTTTTGGGTGCTTTTCCATGCCGCTATTGGCACGTCCGCCTGGCTTGTGATGATGTGCTAATAGCGGCATGCCGTAAATTACGGACTCGAGGGTCGCGTGCCCGCGGACTGGCCGCTATTAGTGGCACCGTACTTAGCGGTGCCGCAAATAGCAGTGAGCCAGGTCATAATTTGGATGGGGATTTTACGTTACCGGTATTACATTACCGGTAGCGTTAAATCCCTATCGCCTACCGTGTAATGAGGCCCTTGGTTGTGCTATTAGAAGCCTCTGATTCTAAAGATAAGCCCTTTTGGAAAACAATTTCAAGAAGTCATACAAACATTTCTGATGACTTTTGGCTGTCTCATTTTAAGAAAATGTATTTAAATGACCCTAATTGAATAGAAAAGTCCCTGGAACTTTCACCAGTACATGATGGCTTTCCTCTAATTTTTCTGCAGAGATGTGAAAAGCTTTAGCGTTGAAATGAAGCAGCAACCCCTCTGTTGCAGATACAATCCCTGTTGATATTTCTTTTCATCAGAGCCCAATATTTGGGTCCTCACATTGACTTCTTTCTTCAATGCCCTTAATAGCAATGACATTGCGTATCCACTAGTAAGCTACGCTTTGTAGGTGACGAGGAGTCCTACTTGTGAGGACACTTGCATGAAAATATGCATACATTGCACAACACAGGCATGATGGTAGTCCAGAATAATACATGTTAAGATCAGGAGATAGCAGCAATAAAGAGACTCAAAATACAGATGATCCAAACATGAGAAAAGGATGACATGTTCCTGGCAAAAAAAGAAAACACAGGTAGGAAGACATCAAGAAGAGACTTCATATGACAGGGGAGTCTAGGTTTGGAGAACCCCTTAATATATTTGTCCTGATGAAGGCTGTAGCACACAAAGAGAGCATTATACAGGAGATCCACATGGTCAAAACACAAAGGGCCTGATTCATGGAAGTGTTTTATAATGGCGCAATCCCATAGGAAAATGTTCCATGAATCAGGCCCAAAGTGTCGACATTGCAAACTTTATGTAAATTGTTTGTATATGCAGTGTGCCAAAATAATTGGCTTTTAATGGAATAATATACCACATGTGTGTATGAAGATAGAGATGTATGACTTTAAAATACTGTTGGAAATGTGTATTTGAATAGATGTAAGTAAATGTACTTTCTCATTCCTGGGCTTTTTTAACATGCATTATTGTACATTAATGAACACAGTGTGATCAGTTGTGACGACCCGTTATGGAATTGAACTTAAGATAAAAATGAACAAAAAGAGAATTTCATTCTTCATCAAGCTAATTACTGCTTATCCTCCAACAATCCAGATAATTTTTGATGTACATGTTGGCCCATCGGGGCTCAGGAATATTTGTCCAGGCCCCCCATTGTAGTTGAGATTAATAGTAATGATACAGTTCCATCCAGTTGGCAGGAGGCCCAAATAGTTTCAATACATAAATAAAGGGCTACACGTATCCCCAAAAATAGAACTCTTGAGATTCAGGGAACAACTTTAATTAAAGCACTGTTAAAGTGAGCAAATCTGATACAACGAAACCCTTGAAATTCAGTGAAAAAACTTTAGTTTAAGTGAGGTTAAAGTGACGATTTGATGCAACAAAACCCCTGAAATTTGGCTGGTGCTGGAAGCTATGCCACCTTAACTATGAGACCCAATTGCTCAGCCTGTAAGCAACAAATGGCATTACTTGATATCACATTTGACATCCATTATGGCATCTTGAATTACATCACTGCTCCCCACAAGATCTCTTGTGCAAGAAAGAGAGAAGCAACATTTATAAATAGCTTTTTTTCTGCATATAGGGCAAGGCATAGTTAAGGTTAAGACAAAGTTCCTATGGCATTTCAGAAAATGACTTTTCTCAATACATTTTGAACACTTACATAAACATCATTCTACAGTAATATTTTGAGGCAGCTGCCTGTGCATGCAGAATTTCAGATTTCTACATTAACAAATGTAATTGTCCCAATTCATAAAGAATGGGAAAAGAGTATCCCCAAACATTCTTGAAACATTTCATTAATAGATAGCATTGCCAAGATTTATGGCAAAGTGTTTCTATCTAACTTTGAAGAATGGACTACTGGTAATAATATCACATTTGATCTAGAAGGTGGATTCTGAACACACAGGTAACATATGAACAAGTGTTCATTATCCTGTTCTTTTACAAAATATTGTGGATAATTGGAGAATGCACTTAATTTTTTGTTCATAGATTTCAAAACAACCCTTGATAGTGTTAACAGAGGATAATTTGGGCAGTGTTATAGGTCTTAGGAGCCCCAGTAGATTTGGTAAGCGCCACAGCTAATATGTGCAACAATAACTCTGATAAGGTCAGATGTGGGCATGGCAGGGAATGCTCAGACCAGTTTAAAGTAAGTTCTGGGGTTAGGCAATGCTGCGTCCTTGCCCCATTCCTATTCCTCCTATATATATTAATAATCTGTCCAAAATCATTGATCAATTGCAATGGGACACCTCGACAATTGCAGGCAGGAAGATTGGAGTTCTGTTGTATGAAGACAATGGGCCTCATTACACGGTAGGCGGTAAGGGTTTACCGGTACCGGTAAGGGCACCGGTACCGGTAAACCCTTATCGCCTTACTATGAGGTCCCTTTGCGGGACCCGACCTTAACGGTGGTTTTACCAGCAGTTAAGGAACGGGCCCGATAAGGGACCTTGGTGCTAATTACGGTACCGCAATTTGCGGTACCGTAATTAGCCCCTTCCCCATTCCCATTGAGCCCTATGGGAGCAAAAATGGGAATGGGGAAGTGCCTTGGTGAATGGGGAATTACCGCCCCTGCTAACCTTGGAGTAGGGCGGTAATTCTCCCATCCACCAAGGCGGACACAGTAAAATGCTGGCGGCAACCATGGCACTAATAGCGCCATGGTTACCGCCTACAGTGTAATGAGGCCCAATGTTTTTTAAAGAAAACCAAGCAGTGATCTTATTTCTAAAGAAAAATAAGAGTTGATGGCTGGCAGGTTTAGAATTAATCTTAACCTCCGGCATGGCTCTGGGCAACCCTCCAGACCATTGCTCTTTGCCAGCCAAGCCTTTACAGGAAGGGGAAAGACCATATGCAAATCAGGCTTGGCCCCACCCCAAAAGGGGTAGTCCAGCCCAAACTGCTAGGTCACACCCCTTCTGCACAAGACCACAAACATCCACAGACATGTTTTGGCCTTATTGGGCATCATCAATGAGGAGTAGCTTGGGTCGCTAGACCCAGCAGGCAAGGGACCCAAATCTGGGCATGCCCGTCCCACTTGGGGTGACTAAATCAAAACAAAAGAGTTTATGGCTGTAAGGTTTAGAATTAAACTTAACCGCTGCCATTGCTCTGGGCAATCATTCCAGGTAAGATTATTTCTAAACCTTCCAGTCATCACCTCATTTGTTTTTATTTCTAAAACAACAACGTATTTCTAAAATATCAATAGGCTTTAGAAAGCCCTTCAGATATTCTGCACGGGCTTCTGTTTTCCAGTTTATACAGCTTATGCAGTTGCAATGGAACGGAGTGCTGCCCGATATGTTTCAAGGTTCCAGGTTCCTGAGTCAGTAGTTCACTTGGATCTATTATGCCGAGTTTATGCTCACTTTAGAAAGAGATGGGTGTTACCATTGCTAAGGAGTGACAGTATAATGTTTACGGAAGCAGCAATAAATGATCAGAAAAAGGAGGAAAAATACCTATAAAAGGCTGTTGATCAAAGCTATGTCCGAAATGCTGAATGCTAACGATTTATTTTTTATTCAAGTTTTTCACAATTTGCTGAAGGTTATCAGATTGCATGTTCGGTGGGGGGTGTAGCGTGCGTTTTGGGCTGGCTAACAGCTATATAAGGCAACGCATGTTTAACTGTCAAGATGCGCTTGCTATGAAAGGCCTCATGGTAAAGCCAGATGTAAAATGTTGCATCTGTCCTTTGCGCAATCAATGGGCGGAAGCCAGCGCACTTCAACGCACTCCAGCGTACATGGAGAGTCACTGGCGGTGCCCCTGCACCTGTTTTATCTAAGTTCTATGGTTGTAACCAGAGAGGGATAACACTGGGCACCTCAGCCACTCAGGACAGACAATATACCCAAGCTATTTCAAAGCTGGCAAAGGAAGATGTTTACCACCATACTGTGTGCATCCCCTCATTAAATTTTTAGCAGCAGTCTGGAGGGAGGTAGCGTCCTTATGCCAGAAAAGCCTGGCGATGGCCCAGGTCTAGAAATATGATCAGGAATATCGAAGGCTTAAAATACAAGTTAATAGACGCCCACTGGATCCGTTGTCTGAGAGCACACGATGTGGTATGCTTGCAGGAGACATGGATGCATGATGACATGTCTTAGGAAAATGATTTCCCTAATCATAGCATATCCATGGTTAAATTACTGCATCTAGGGTCTGGCAGATGCCCTAGAGGTCTGCTGATGTTTGTGAGAAAGGGATATAATACCTCGGTTATAAGTGAATATTCCGATACCATTGTGTGTCTAGCGGTGACCCTTCATGAAAACGCCCCACTTCTCCCTCAAAACTTAACGATTGTGAATGTTTATGTGCCCCCAAGCTTAAGCAATTCGGTACTCTTGGCGAGGATTTTTTTTGTTGGCAAAGGGTCGGTTGATTTCCAAGAAGGATGATGTAATAATGGTGGGTGAGTTTAACGCCAAGCTGGGTCAGTATAAAAGGACTCACAAGATCAATTATTGGTAGAAGAACTTTGTGGTGCTCCCAGGGGAGGCATAATTGGCAATGGGCCGCTTCATGGACTCATCTATGAATAGATATTTATTTGTGGAATTGAACGGCAGGTGTAGTGGGGATATCCTACCAAAACTCTCTTTTAAAGCCGGCCAGAGGAGAACGCTTACTGATTGCTGCTTGGTAGATTGCTTCACATTTTATAGAATCGTACCATAATGTCGGCACGACTAAAATTGAGCCGGAGTGCGGTACAAAAATCCTGCCCCCATTACTGCACCCAAGCAGAGTGGGGTTGTGGGGATGTCCCCTGCTCTCCTTGGATGCAGTAACGAGGGCTGGGGCTTACAGGGGTGTCCTCAGCTTAACGTAATGGTAAGATTAAAGATAAAAAAATAAAAGAAAATAAAAGGACCCTGCAGCGTCAGCACCGCCCCACGTAAGTAGGAGGAGCTGACGCCGCAGGGGTACAAGGATGTAGGCGGCAGACACAGGACTGTGCCGCAGTAAAGGTAAATGGGGGGGCAGTGGGGGATTGTGGGTGGGGGCAAGCAGGCAGAAGAGATCTATCTGAGCACTGCACCACGGCGTAATTGCAGTTGACATTTTCGGCGGCGGAATTACGGGCGGCGCAGTGATCACATAGATTCCATTTTTATAAGGCAAAGAGAGTTTAGATCCAAGAATGCCCAAAAAGTGATCACAATCCCCTACTTTTGAAGTGGCAGCTGTGGGCACTCCCTCTATTTGAGAGTCTTGGACTCAGCTCCCCCTAATGCTGAGAACTGAGGCTTCTGAGATTATACCTCTGTTACAAAATGAGGAACCTCCATCTCTGCATAGTAAACCCTTTCGGAACACAGTCTCTCTCTGAAGTGGCGACGTTTTTTGCCCTTCTTCATTTGCATATTTATAATATTGTCTAAAAGATAATGGTATCAAGCCTGATATTAATAAGGTGAATTCCCAATGGCTTGGCTGGGCATCTCTGTACAAGTGCTTCTCTTTTGCACAGCTTCGGCTTCTTAAGATAGTTTATGAAAAATGGTTGAAATGTAAATAAAAATTATTTGTTGAAACTCAATGGGACCTTCAGTATAGGCCATATATGAAAACTGCCAAAAAATATTCTAGGCATTGGTGAAAAAGGGATTTGCTAGAGGAAGAGAGGATACTGAGGGGTGAATCCCGTTAGAGCAGGAGATCTTTTGGGTAACAGAGGTGAAAGCACCGGTCAGTCTTTCGTCTAATAGCGAGGTACACTCTAGGGTATTTTTTACCCATGGTGAAATTGAGGCACAAATTAGTTGTTTAAAGAAAGACAAAGCTGCAGGCCCAGATGGACTGACACCCGAAGCGTTTAGTGCATCAGTGGATTGGTGTGCCCTGGTCTGGCTGTTGGCCTTTAAATCCATTGATGAAACCCTTGTGCTACCACAATCATGGGGAACCTGTTTAAAAGTCCCACTGTTTAAAAAGGGTAACATATTGGAGCCCCACTGCTACCGTCCAATAGCATTGTTGAATTGTTTAAAAAAGTTATTTGCAGAGTGCTTGGCCAAGTGATTGGAAAAGTGGGCACAGGACAATTAGATTATTCCATATACACAAGCAGGTTTCCGTAGAGGTTTATCAACAATTGATCAATGTTTTATACGAAACACGTTGGTGGAGAAATATATCGGCAGAAGGAAGGGTCGTCTTTATGTCGTCTTTCTCGGTCTTCCAAAGATTTTCGACTCAGTAGACCAACATTTTCTGTGGACAAAGCTTAAAGGGATTGGTGTGCCTCTAAGACTCCTCCAGTTCATTATGCTGCTTTATGGAAAAACATCAGCAAGGGCCAGGTGTGCAGCAAACCACAATGATTCTGGTGAGTTTCTAACTAACGTGGTGGTAAAGCAAAGCTGCCCTCTGGCTCCTTTGTTTGCTCTCTTCCTCCATGATTTTAACCCTCATGCAGGAGCTCAGCGTCTCACCCACCCTCTTCTAAATGGTGTGACAATCAGACCCCCATCGTACGCAGGCGAAACAGTCCTGATCCACCTTATTCCAAGTGGTCTATAGCGGAATTTGGAAAATGCACATCAGTATTTCTCGGGTCTCTGTCTTCAGATGAATTTGTCTAAAACAAAAATACCGGTAAAGGGAAACCATCATTTAAATGGTTGCTCAACAACAAACCCTTAGGGGTGGTGAATGAATACAACAATGTGGGCCTTTTGTTCTCTAAATGCAGAGGTTGGAGTAATCATATTAAGGCGGTATGTAAGCCTTCCTCTATGAGCTTAAAGGGTCTTCTCCAGATCTATTACAATTTTGGTGGGAAATATTTGGACAAGTGCCTGCAGTTTCTTGGGTCCAAAATGAATGCAGCCGTTCCTTATGGAGCAGAGATTTGGGGTGCAGCTCCATGTGGGTGCCTAGATACAATGTTGAACTCTGGACTGCACAGGATTACAGGCCTGCCAACCAGAATTCCCAGTGATGCTTTAAGAAACACATTAGTGATAGTCAACTTATATTTACAAAGCCAGAGGAGGTTTTTAGAGCTTCTTTTGAATGTGCAAGTAAATGCCCCATTAAATTCTAATATAACACATGCTCATGGTGACTCCATGGTCCTCTCTAGTAAAGGTTCAAAGATTTGGTATGACCATGGAACCCACTTAATAAAGGTGTGGAAGTTGACAATTGTCTCTCTGACCGATTTATCACACAGCGTAGATTTCTACCTCAAGAGAGCTGTAGAACTAGAATGTAATGCTCTCTAGAAGAGAAGTGTAAATGTAAGCTCATTGAGGCATTATTCTTCCTCACTCAGACGAGTGGGAGTAGTCCTCGCTGTGCTTAAGATCAAGACCGCTGAATCCAGAAGACTTTTATTACTAGCCTGGTTGAATGTGCTTCCTTTGAGATCACAAACCCCATGGCTGGCCTGGGAAAAGATCTGCCCCTGTGGCTTGGGGCAAGGAGTAGATTTGTGGGATTTTATGTTGGACTGTGCATTTCTGTTTCTATTAAGGAAGCAGTGGCTAAAGCCCACCCTTATCAAAAATCAATTATCAACACAAAGGGATGCTATGGATTTTATTGTAAACTGTGATGATGTGAAGTTTTAAACTGAAACAGCCCATTTTATTAAGAATGTGTTCGAGGTGGTTTATAGAGATAGGTGAAGGCGTGTAATGGTTTTGGTATGATGTGTTTAACTTATTTTATTATCTTATGCTATATTTTTCTCATCTGTCGAGACAGATATGAAAAAATGTGATTTTAAATGGATTTTATTTCTGAAATAAAAATGTTTTCTCTCTGACCAAATATCAATAATGCTTTTCAAGTGTTCACAGCTGTTAAATTTTTTGATTTACTGATGTAAATATATGAAATTAAGAGCCTCTTTATTAGACCGTTTTACGTGCGGATGATCTTCTTTGTGTGTTATGATTTAGCCACTGTTTTACTAATGTAGTTATATTTTTGCGTTGTCTTAAAGATTTGTATCATATAGATTTGTGTTTTTTAACCATAGTTCTGTATTTTATGGAAATGTGTAATTCCTGAATGATTGATTGAATATTTTGAATGGTTTTGTATTCACCATGATCATTAGTTTACTGTTTCTTGTCCATTATCCTAAATGTTTTTTTATATGACAAATGTTTTACACCTTCCTTCTAGTGCCAAGATGCCTTATAGGAGGCGAACACGTGCTTTGCTTGATGACAAATAAATACAATCTAACTTTAAGGGAATACTAAACTGTCCCTGCCCTTAGTCACTAATTGTATGAGAGCATCTTATATGATACCTTCAGGAGGCTCCATACTGGCAGGGTATTTAGCTCTGTCATAAAGATGGTAGACATAAGAGCAGGCCTTGTATTCTCAGGAGCAGCAATATTTCCCCTCAGGAAGAAGTGCAGGTGAGTACTTACCCCTTTTGTTGTTGGTTTCTGGCAACCAGCGGAAAATAAATATCAGTGGCCATAGAACAGACATTTTGCATTGGTGCAAATGCAATTAGTACTAGGGTAGAAATTGTCCTGGTGCAAAAAATATATTTTTTAATGCATTTTTCTAACAGGGCAAGTCACTAGTGCCAACATTGTCTTGGTGCAAAAATTAATTGAAAGAATGTTTTTTTTCACTAGGACATTTATTGCACCAGTGCTAGTTTCATTTGTATGCGTACAAAGTTTCTGTAATACCCCAATGTTTGTTTCACTGGAGTGATGTATGCCCTTTTGCTTACCACACTTCCATTGTGCAAAGTTTGTGTCATATTGTTCCAGAGACTTATGGAAACTCTTCCCTTTTGACAATTTGCAAAGCCTTTGGAAACACTGCCACTGTCGTACCAGGGCGATGCAATTAGGGGCTGCCTCAGGGGTGTAAGTGATTTCAATCCAGCACTCCAACTAAGTCAATGCCTAGTATGGGATGCCCGATGGAAACACTTATTTATATATTTTTATGTCAAAAGTTCTTTTAATTCTGGATGATGTACCCTTATATAAAGCTCCTCTCTTTGAATTCCCCCGGTCTCACTGAACCAAGAAATAGGTTTGTTTCGCACATTTTGAAGAATTGAACAATATATATATATCACACTTTTATAAATATGGATAATATCTGAATATCACACTTATGAATATGAACAATGATCGGCAATGGGTAATATGACAATATCAACAATCTCTTTAATCAATTAGGAGTAGGAATAGGAAGAATAATGTAGCAGAGAATAACTTTGTGTGGTTCAAGGAAATGCAATGATAGGAAAGAATGCAACACAGAAAGAAACTTGATATGAATTCAACCAAAGACAATATAATCACTCTTTCCCCCTGTTGTTACTCACTCCCCCAAAATGCAATATGAAGAGATGAATGAGGGCACACAGGTATCAGGAATAACAATCAACAATTGCAGTTTCAATCCCGATTCACCCCAGCAAGCTTAGAGAAAACAGTAATGATTTTAAAACAGGTCAATTGCTTTTAAATGTGGTTGAATTAAATGGAAAAATGCTAAAAATGATTTTAATTTGCTAAATTGAATTCCGAACTAGTGAGAGTGGCTTTGAATTGGTTCAGGTCAACACTAGCAATGATTGTAGAATGATTAACAGATGGAAAACGAAATTCAGAAGTTGAAAACAAGAAATAGCTGTTTTTACAGGTGGTGAAATTGAGCCAAATGACATTTGAATTTCGTTCCTAGTACATACGGTTCAAAAGTTACAGAGGTTTTGGTAGAGCTCGATTTTTCTCAAAAGGAGTCAAGATTTCTAATGAAATTGTGCTTTGAATTACAAACAGGCTGGCTTACACTAACAATTATCACAGGATTAGATGGATGAGAAAGGATTCAGAATGGGAATGGACAAAAGAGATTCTACAATGCAGTCTGGATATGTTGGAATGGGTTGAATGGATTACTTTAAACTAAGAGATGACTATGGACAGTTCTACACTAAATACTCACAACTCTGGTTTAAAATAGATCCGTCAAAGATCTGGTCAAGGGTTTGGCTGGGATTCGCTCGCCACCGGACAGGTCTCAGGCGCTTGGTTCTTCTCTCAGCACTCTGGTCTCTGCAGCCTCTTGGACTGGATCTGATGGGTTCTGGGTTACAGCTCTGCTGGACTGTTCTGGATCTTGGGTTCTAGCACAGGTTTTGGCCAGAAGCAGCAAAACAGCTCAGCCAGGCTGTTGAATGAGTTAGGTTAGGCCCTGTGGACGTTTAGGGGTTAAATCAGTTTGGAAGATTTTAAAGGCCTGCTGCAAAGGGTTCAGCTTTTTGGATTGGCCTTTCTGCTTCAGAGTTTTGGAGTCTGGATCTAGGTTCTGGAGTCTGGATCTTCCTGCAGGGTGCTTTGCCAGTGGATCAGTTGATGAGTGAAAGTGTCTGTGTGTGTCTTGCCTGTACTCAGCAGTCCCTATTTATCCATTTTCCAAAGTGGGTGGAGAGGCTGATTGTCTATGCCCAACCCTCTAAGGATCTGATAGGTCAGAGAATTCCCCCCTCTCCTGATTGTAGAAAGGAACAGTGTGTCATGATGTGTCATCATGTGTCAGAGTGACACTGTGTTTAGGGTCCAGAAGAAATCCCTCCCCTTTGCTTTTACTTAGAAAATCTATTTTTCCCAAAAAACATATTTCCAATATGCTCAACTTGTTAATAATACATACTTACATGACAGATTGACTAAGGTACGTTTCTGTCCAAATCTTATCTTCCTACGAGTTTTGGTTCATAAATGACAGTTTTAGGTGCTTTTGGTTGGTTACACATTTTCGGATCTGTACAATTTTTTTACACATACATGCACATACCCTCTGGGCATATTCCTGTAATTTTTCATGTTCCTAGCATAATCACAATTGCTAGAATATTAACTTTTTCGTGGTTCAGTCTCTGAATGTCGCACAGATTCCAGATTAGTTTTAAACTGTGAGTGAATTTTTCATTTTAATAATCTCTAAGTTCCATATTTTTGTCAGTTCGGCACAATATTTTATAAGTCTTTTCCCAAAACATACAGTTACTTTAGTTTCCAATCCACATTTCCAGTCTGGCCCGTCTCCAAGCTTGGCTGAGTCAGGGAGTCACATGGTCTTCTTCCTGCCAGGGCAGCTGATGTCAGTCACACCCAAATTAGCATTTTTTATTCAGTTCACGGAACCCATCGTCTCTTTCCCAGGGCAGCAGAGGAAGTCTACTCCCCTTCTCATTAACATGCCAATGCGATATCCTCTACTTTTGGTGGGAAGCAACAGGGTGGTATGTTCTCAGGGGAAGGAAGCCTCTTTGAAGTTTTAGCTGAATCAGGTTACCTTATGGTCAATTGTGACATAGTTCCTTGTGAAAAATGACAGTTATACATTTAAAATAAGCAAACATATCTTCAATTCCAGTCTTTTTTCAACATGAAAATCAATGTGTGGCAGCCTATATTGCATTTGATGGAAATCCCTTCTTTGGCATATTTAGTTTTTTAGACACACGTTTCTCCTGTCAGGTTTAGAGATCACCAGCATCTGACAGAGGCGAGTAACTGTATTGCACCCATTTTTGACAGATTTCTTTCCAGCAAGCAATCTTTAATGTGGATTTTCTTCTGATAAGTGTACTTCTGTGGACATTGTATTTATGTGGATTCTTGAGGTAGAATGATGTTTAACACCCAACAAGGAGGTTTGGTCTTTTGGGTGGTTTGTGAGCCATGATTTTTGCAAATTTGACAACCAAGAAAAATGGATTTTCACAAAGCTCTGTATTTCTTTTGCAATCAGCCTTGCTATGTGGGCAGCCAAATGATGGGTTTTGGCAGTGGTCTCCTGTGTTACAACTGGTATAGGCAAAAGTGGATGGCAGCCTATTTTTGAGATTTTTACTGCACACTTTTGGGTGATTTTTAGCGAGCAGCATGCTTTCCGGCGGCCATTCTGATGTTCCTGATGCAAGCAATGCACAGTAATGTTGCAGGGCCTGGACTAGTGGGGGAAAACATCCCACAGGGGGCATGGTGTAGCCTTTGTGCCAGTCAAAAAGGAACTTCTGTGGGGGTAAAAATGGGAGTGGGCATGGCAGCATAAGGGGGCCCTCCCTTACCTTTTCTGTGATCTGGTGTCCATCCCATAAGGGGAGTCCAGGCTGTGGTTCCAGCATCTTTTTCCTGACGCCCACACCACACACAAGTTGTTTTTACAGCCACCCAACCCTTTGCCATGGTTGTCTCAGTCGAGCCGTTATCTGGGGATCCAATTGCCACAATTATGTTTGATGATTTGTGTTAATTGTGTGTTATTTGTATGTTGCATTTTGGTGCTGTTGACGGGGACCTACACAATCGATCCGAAAAAGGTTCGGACCATGACCAAATGTTGAACTAGATGAACCATGATTTTGCTCCCTGGGTTGTGGGTTGAGGGGACCACCTTTGTCCAAATGGCCAAGCAGGTGGGGATGGTAGCGGTGGCCCCTCGGGTGGAATTTTAGCCCAGGCTTGAGCATTGGACTGTCCGGCTGAACATTGACATTTGCATTCTGCAATTAACCATTGAGCAGCTCAGACAGCTAGTAGACCAAACTGGCAGTCGGCGGGGCGGAAGGGTTGCCACATTCAATCAAGGTCATGGTAACCGATTATGGTGGATGAAAAATGGGTGCAGTCCCTGTCATAATTTCTGAGGAATGTTGCAATAAAGTACGGCCTGTTTAACTTAAAAAAGGATGTGGTACAATTATTTTGTATAATATAATGTGTATTTTCTGACGACATGGTCATTACGAGTGCACCCCTATGTCTGATGTGCTCATTGTGGCGACAGTGCTGTGACCTGATCACGTGTTACAGAGATTCTGAGTGCCCCTGCACCAATGGATGTGTGTGCTCACCTCTATATGTTTTTTTCAGCGTGGGGATTTCTATAAATGAGCATTAAACAAATGAGGGCATTTAGCTGACTTTTCAGGGAAAGCATCGTGGAATTTGGTATAAAAGCGTTGTATGTTAGCAGCTCTAAATCAGGTTCCCCTCCTCCCCAGTGGTCGAAGTGTATGAAAGGAAGTAGTGGAGCTATGCTCCCTGCTGGCCTGTCCCGGCTCCCCAAAAAACCCATTGCCACACAAACCCCTAAACAAATGCAAATGCTGTTTAAGGGAACGTTCAGTGAAATGCACTGAAATGTCAGTTTCAACCACCTCTTACACTTTTATTTTAAAAATGGACCTATTCTGGAAAGGTTTTTTTAAATAAAAGTGTAGGAACAGTAAAACCTAATTAAAAAAGGTAGAGGAGCACCGAACCGCTCCCGCCCATTTCGACCACTGCTCCACAGTGCGTGAAAACTATTTTCTGCCTTTACCCATAATTCTAAAGGCGCTGCAGGGAAATGTGCAAAACGGACAAGCCAGACAGTCGTATATGTTTATTCTGATTAATTCTGCTAATTACCAGCCTAGTCCACAATCTCATTAGCATAAGAATGCGTGAATAAAAACAATTACTAACATTAACAAGGTTTGAAAACAGCATCAATCGCATAAAAATGCATTGGATACAATGGACCCAATTAACATTAGTACACAGTCCAATCAATTTATAAACTTCAGTCACAAAAGAGCTACACTTATTTTTGCTTCCCCCACAATGTTCTAGTTTGATAGAAAATCACAGTACATGAAACAAACTTGTCCGGTAGCAGGAGGAAAACAATATCTGGTTCAAACCAAACTGCTGTTGTCGGTTAATTGCAATCTTGTTGTGAAAACCGTTGTAGATATTACAAAAGGGCATAAAGCTAATCAAGGTCTCTGAAGATTTTTTTTTTACAAAACAGGCCCATCATCCCAGGTGCCCTTAACAGAATTGAATGGCAATACATTAACATGTGAAGAAGTTACCATCATTCATTGTGAATCCACAGGGGACTACATTAAACAGTTTTCTCTTAAAAAGGGGTCAGACAGGTTTGCATGTGATAAATGGCTCCTTTTCAAGTATTTGCTCTCTGATTGATTTTGGGCTCCAGCTAAGAATGTCTAAATCGAGATCTAGAGGCTTCATTCTTGAAGCATTATCAATAAGCTAGAGAGTATGCATCTGGTCAAAATTCCAATGTGCTGCTGATAGCCAAGAGACTTTCATAGATAGCTTTTTTCATGTTTCTTTTCATCTGGAAGTATAGTGTAAGTTAGCAATGCGTTTGGATCTGTCCATATTTGCTAGTAATAAGAGTGGGGGCAGTTTAAGTAGTCAATAAACCAGCTCCTTGTTAACTGCTTAGGTAGGAGGCATATGAGAGAGCCCCAGTACATCAATTTAAATCACATTTTCTATAAATTGTACATTTTCCATACTCTCATCATCCCAAACACCTGCCCCATATGATGCTATCATATTGACTGTGGTCTGGTTAATTCTTTAGATCAGAGCTAGCCAATACTATTTCAATTCGAAAAATGATGCGTATGATATGATATGATATGGCATTTATAACGCGCCTATACACAAGTGTTTCAAGGCGCGACGCGGCAAGGGAGGGGGAACAGAGCGAGGATAGACAACGATCCTACTGGGCCAGATGCCATTCAGATTGCGCAAGTGCGTGGGACGGGGGGAGGGACAGTGCAGTACATGGGAATAGATGATAACAATAAGCAAAAGTAACAGCCAGCAAGTGGCAAGTGCAAGGTAAGTTCAGACATCGGGTGGCAAGTGCTGGTAGGGGGACTATAGGGATACAGAAACAGTCGCCAAGAGCGGGGGTTGCCAGGCAGGCAGTGCAGGCAATAGAGACTGATGGGGGAGGGACCTGGGCCTGAGATCAGAGGGTGTCCAGGTAATCCAGTGCCGATCCAGTAACAGCCAGACGGTCAGCAGGAGAGAGCAGGAGAGAAAGCAGAAGCAAAGAGAAAGGTTTTGAGGTGTTTCCAGAACCGGAAATGGTTCTCCTCAAGTTTAAGGGAGGCAAGGAGCCTGTTCCAGAGGGAGGCCCCGGCCGAAGAAAGAGATCTACCACCAACTCGTTGCTTGAAGAAGCGACTGACCCTGAGGGAGTTGGAGGCAGATGAGCAAAGAGCTTGAGAAGGAAGATATTTAGGAAGAGAGAGTTGAAGGTATTGAGACCCCGTGCCCCAGGCGGCCTTATGGACAATGCATCAGGGTTTGAACTCAATCCTCACAGCCACTGGGAGCCAGTGCAGAGATTTCAGACCCTGAGAGATACGATCCCTGGGCTTGAGGCCAAGGACAAGTCTTGCAGTACTGTTCTGGATAAGTTGCAAGGGGCGGAGAGTAGAGGCAGGCCGATTTAGAAAGAGGCTGTTGCAGTAATCAAGCCTAGATAGAACCAGAGCTCTGGAGACAGTGAGCTTCTGGGATAAGGAGAGGAAAGGAAGATTACCTCTGAGGAGGTGCAGCTGGTAGTGTGACTTCTTAGAGACGTCAGTGATGTGAGGAGAGAAGGAGAGTGTGGAGTCGAAGATGACCACAAGGTTTTTATCCTTGCAGGTGGGAGCAGGAAGGGGGCCAAGAGAGGCCGGCCAGAGAGCTACAGGAAAAGAGGGAGCGGGTGTGCCGATGAGGAGAATCTCAGTCTTACTTGCATTAAGACAGAGGTCATTGGCGGCGCACCATTCCTGGATAGCAGACAGACAGTCAGAAATGAGGGAAGGAGAAGAGGTGGCCGAAGGTAGCCTGAAAATGAGCTGGGTGTCATCCGCATAGCACTGAAAGTTAGGGAAGAGAGTGGCAATGCGGTGGGCAAGGAGTGCCAGATATTGGTTGAACAGCCAGGGAGAGAGACCCCTGGGGAACACCACAGGTAGAGAAAAAGATAGCAGAGAGGAAGCATTTGGAGTGTCACCTGTTTCCGCCCCTCCTTACATTTTTCATGGACCCTATGCGTAGGTAATGAAATATGTGCACCCATGGCAAACGAGTACCATCTGAACTGAGTAGCAGTTTCTTTTTATGTAGCCCTGTAACTACAACTGCTGATTTCCTCAGCGTTACTGCTGGATCTATAGTTTTCTCATGTTCCACTTTATGTTCAAAACAAGCTTCTAGAGAGAGCGCATAGTTCTACCTATTGATTTTTATCAATCTCAGCTTATGAGGCAGAACTCTTTCTGTTCAATATTGTTGATGCGTCTCCTTTCATCCCTTCCAAGGCCCACAGAATCCAATTGGTATAGAGATTACAAAGAAGAGGGGCAAATAGACACCACTGACAAAAGCCTCTATTTATTGGAAAAGGTTTGGTGAGGGTCCCTCTCGGCCGTAACTTACTAAAGCATTGACTCTAAGTGAACAATCAGAATTAATTATACCTTAATAGGATAGTCATGCTGTCCGACATTTTGACACTTCTTCCAACCACAACAGTACTCCACATGTGTCAGCTACTACAGCCTTTGAAATAGGAAATCTTTTAATTACAATCATGTGAAACACAGTTTTGACACATAACGCTTATTAATGCACCCCACTGTTGTATGCGCTTCGGCGATTGGCTTATCTGTGAGGTGTATGGATTGGTTCAGCACTCGGATTCGGCCAGACATCATAGCGTCACACGTCAGACTATAGTTTTAGAGGCATTGACCATGAGACAATTAACAGCCATCCAGTTGGCAGAGAGACATGAATTACAGGAAGAGCGTTTTTTTTGTTGGGGGGGGGCAATGATTTTGCAAATAGTTGGTAGAAGAAGCTGAAGGAGGAAATAAGTTTGCTGAGTGAGGAGTATAGAGGATGAAAAGGAGCCATCTGATGCAGAGCCTTGGGGTGAGCAGAGCATCATAGGGATAGGGGGGAAGGTGCCAGAGTCCCACAAGATAGAGAACTATGAGTTTGACGTGTAGGATACTATCCAGTTAAGTACTAGGTCTTTGCTGTCTATGTGGTAGAGGGTGAAGGTGGGGGAAGAATAGTCAACCATATCAAAGGCTGCTGTTAAGACATGGAGGAGAAGAATATAGGAGAGTCGTGAGTTTTGGCCAAAATAGAGGAAGGTGGGCAAGTGGAAAATGCTGTCTCCATGAGGTGCCTTCTTCAAAAAAACAGATTGAAGGTTATTGCATAATTAATTGGCCTACATGTAGTCAGTAATTTTAGATATGCATGCCAAGATTTTGCCGTACTGGGGAGGTGAGAGATAGTTCAATAGTTGGCATGGTTGTTGGTGATGGGAAGTTCCTAGATGCAAGACACATGCTGTAGAATGGTGATAAGAAGAAGAAAGAGTTGGGTGCAAGGTCTTTGTCACAATAAAGAGTCCCCGGGAGCATATGACATGCTTCCTAAAGGAGGATGAATTGGAGGCAGCTCAACTGGGATAAAAGATTTCTTATTGCCAAAGTCTCACTTACGCTTTTGCTCCCATGCACCTCACCCTGATCTTCTCTGTCACCTTTCTCTTCCTCCTACTCTCTTCTCATAGCTCTTCCTCCCACCATCTCTTCCTTCTCTCGCTTGCTTCCCTATCTTCTGTCTCTTCAATGTTTCTCTCTCGCACTCTTATACTCCTACTATGACTCCCTCCTCCCATTACTCTCCCCGGCAACTACTCTCAACTCCCACTACTCTCCACACTCCCTTCTCTCCACTACTACCCACGCACACTACTCCCCTGCTTCCATCTTAATTACTCTACACTCCCCATCCACTACTCTCTCCTCGCACTACTCTCCACTCTCTCCCACTACCCTACACTCCTCTGCCACTAGGTCACATTCTCCTCCCTCGGGCACCACACTATCCCCCCACTGCACTACTCACTCCTTCACCCACAGTTACCCTCCTTTCACTCTCTGTCGCCTTCCCAACCACTCCCATTCACACCTCCTACACTTTCCCTTAATCTGACTTACTCACCGAAAAAGCACTTTCACACCCAAGTACCACTTTTGCTCACCCAAAAAAATACCTCCCTTTTGAGACACCATCTGTACATCTCCTCAACACTCTGTTGGACTGTCTTTCCTTCGCTGGTCTGTTGGTCCGCCATCTCCTCCCTTGACCTCAACTGAACAGACCACAGTGCCTTATCCTTTCTGTCCTCTTTTATGCTCCCCATTCTCCCTTGATTGGTCCTCCTCATCAGCTGGTCCCCTTAGCCAATTGCTGCCTTCTTTTCCCCCATGGGCCGGGTTACAGGCACCAGAGAACATATATCAGGCACTAAGCTCCGCCCCCTTTTCATATGCAGGTCGGCTAGATCTAGGCCATGGAAGCCTGCTACAGCAATAGTCAATTTCAAAGTGCGTGTCCGTGTGAATGGAGAGACTGGGTAGGTGGTTTTACTGGTGTGGCACTCAGCTGCATCCACACTTGCTGCCCACTCTGTCCCATGTGAGCTGTGTAGCCGGATCACTGCCTCAATGACTTCTGGTAGCGATGGGACCAAACAAAGAACAATGGACAGCATATTGCAGTGCAGGGATGGGGCAAGCAGAAATGTTACTCAGTAGATTCAAGCAGGCACATGTAGAAGGGATAGAGACAGGGTTTCTCCTCACCCCCTCCCACCACTTCTAGGATAAAAAAGCTCTGGCAAGTACCCTGGTAGGATTTGTGTCCTAGATTGAGAGGGGTTCCCATCTCACTCTTGACAGGGTCAGATCTCTGACCCATTTACAGTGATAACTTGAAATATATGTTAAAGAGGAGCCCACCCATGCTCACATTTAAAAACTGTGCGAAGAAAATAATTAACAAAACAAATGGAGTTGTAACGTGAAGTGAAGCACGTGAAGTGGATAGTGGAAAGTGGTGATACACGAAAGAGAAGATGAACAGTGGAGTTCAAAATAGAGTTAAGCAGAGCAAGGGCAAATGCAGGAGGATCAACACGAGCAGCAGAACAGTAGCAACGCCATGAACAAATAAGAGTAATAATGAGATGTTAATTGGCCTGGATAGAGAGTAAGGAGGGGCTTGTATTTTGGGGATGCCATTAAAGTAATAGTGAACTGTATGAGCAGTACAAGAATTATGAAGTGTAAAAGAAAGAGAGGGGTTAACTGTTACATCAGGGTTAGCAGTCGACATTGATAAAGGGCGATAGGCAGGAGGGAAAATGCAGATGAAGAGGTGGAGAAGGAGAGGTAGCGGGATGATAATTAAGTTTGCTTTTAGAAGGATTAGGTTGAATAAAGTGAGTAAGCATTCATGTCTGAATCACATAAAGTAAGGGTCAAATGGTGAAGCCAAAAGAGTCGGGAAAAGAAAAAAAGGAGAAAACGATTTGAAAATGATCAGATGTTCCAGGACAGATTGAAATCGATGGTGGAGAGTGAAATGATTGTACAAGAAAAATCCACAGGACAGTTAATTCCCAAAGCGAAGAAAGAAATCGAGCCCCTTCAATGTAACTGGCTGAAGAAACAGCATGCATGGAATGATGATCTTGAGTCCATGTTTTATAGAAAAGACCATAAAACCTCCTGGCAACAGGGAACATATGTAACGGTTCGAAAACAGTAGACATTAACATTTGAGAGTTGCATTTTAAGAAAACAAATAATTTTCACATGTTACTGTTAAATGTAATACGTTTTCAAAGTTAGGTACAGCCCATCTTAAAGGCTCCGGTGATTCTCTAAAATTACTGAGGTTATTTTAATAGACATATTGAAGAGAAAGGTTTCAAAACGCATAATGGAAAAGCAGGGACAGTATTGCATTTTCCCCACACAGTCTAAAAGTGGGGTCTGCAGTCTGTAGTATTAGGACATTGTAGTTTAGTTTAGTTTATTTGTAACCCTGGGGTATCTGGGCACTTGAAGTTATACATAGTTGCAGATACATACATAAAATACAAGAAGCAGTGCTAGCCCACCAAGGGTAACAGGTTTAGTAGGCTAGCATAACAGAACAAGTAAGTGGAAAGAGTTGTCGCAGGTACTTACAGATTAGTCGACTGACTTCAATGCTACTTCTAAAGTTGTTTGCCTGTAATAGAATGAAGAGCTACAACATATGCACTCAGGATTTAACTGGTGCAATCTCCAATGTTACCTTGGTATGACTCAAGTCTTATAATGGTTTCCTGGCTTGCATACAGCAGGAAAAATAAATGCAAAATATGTTACCCCTTTTTGAACGGTGGTATTTCTGCTGTTATCTCATTGTGTCTCATGGCAATGGGTGCCAAACATTCAAACTTAGATGCCCACGATTTCAATTGTCAGTGACCTGTGCCCTCACCCATTAGGGGTCCTGAACAGTAGTGTCCAACAGCTGTTGGTGAGAAATGGTACTAAACGGTTGTCTTCTGACTTTTTGTTAATGTTATTTCTTTTTTAGTCCTAAATTCAAAGTTGGGAATAGTGGGTAATAAAATCTAGATCTATGTTCAGGCCTCTGTCTTTCCCAAGAGTAGAAACAACCATTGCATATTGCTAACCGTAGGTGTGTTTTTATAACACATCCCTGTGTCAGTTCATTTATAATATTAGTATACCCTGCCAACTGATTTTCCTCATAGGAGTGAACCATAAACATGGTAAACACACAATACATTTTAGGAAAAACAGTCGAACAGAAGGGTTTTGGTAGCTTTTCTGGCGGTGGGAGCAGCGTTATAGCCCTAATAGACAAGGCATCTGGAACATTAGCATTTGGAAGGATGTACAGATGAAAGGTGATTTGATAAGGCTGGATGGATGGCTCATGGCAGGGACGTCATTTAGGGGTTGCCAGAGGTCGCAACTGCGACCTCTGCGGTCTCCCTTGTGACCTCTGTGGTCTCCCTTGCGACCTCTAAAAAAAAAAAGAAATTAAGAACAAGTTTTTTTAATACATTTTTTTTTCTTCTTTCTGTAATGCAAGTTCCTGGGCTGTGGCACCAAATAATGTGTCTTTCTGGAATTCTATACAATAATTGCTAGACTCATTAAAGGTTTATTTCAGGCACACTTCAGGGGGTGAGTCACTGATTTAGTCTGTTCTTAAACGCCTCAACTAAGCCTTTTATCCTTCGGAGGTCCCATAGGTTGGGTGATAATGGGTGTATATTTTTTCTATATAAAGCGCTTAAGCTTAAGTGCTATATAATAACACATCATTACCATTCGGTCATGGTAGTCTGCTTGCATTCACAGTAATTTGGTAATATGGGCCTATACACACTGATCTTAATGATACATATGGTGTTCCATTCTTGTATGAAATGTACATCACATTATAGTGATATCGTAACCATATTTTTCGTAGTGTAGAATGCTATGTGATGCCACTTCCTGTTTTGTTAATGGGTGAAAGGTCATGTTCCATCCCTTCCCGCGATACCACGTCGGTGTGCGGTCAAATGACATTACTTCAAGTGTTGTCATCAGGGGGTCAAGGGTCGTGTGGTGTCACTTCGCTACCCCTGGCATTTTGGTGAAATGACGTCCCTGGCTCATGGGACAGTCCTTTTGCTTAAGAACCGTTTTTACAGTACCCACTTTTCTTTTTCTTTATTCACTAGCTTTGAATGTCTTACTCTAAGAATCTACCTTGGAATGCTGATAGGATTTATCACAGACTTGTTTGGAGTAACCCAATTTGTGTAGCTGAATTCACGGATTTTGAAACAACTGCTTTTTTAAAAAAAATCTTTGTTGTCATTTTCGTTGATGATTCCATGTTCATGGTTATGTTTTCATCATTTAGTTTGGATTTAGTGCAGTGTTGCCTTACAATCACCCATTCTAGTGGTTGCTTCTTATAGCATTATATCTTGCAATCAAGTCCATCCATTACCTAGTAATGGTCACTACTTCCCCAGTTGATTGGTTCAACATGATATTGTTTAATTTTACTGTTCATACAATTGTACATGGTTTAGAAGTAAAAAAGTAAACTATTGAAAGAGGTCACTTTATGGCCATGTCTGTTGAATCCCTTTCAGAACATTCTGGAAAGGCTGCTGAAGGGATTAACTCAGTAAATGATGCAGGATGTTGTTGTAGCAATCAGGAGCCAGATTAGCAAACATTTGACATATGCACTTTAGAAGAGTGTGACAGATGACAATTTCTTAGGCAACTTCATTTTGGTTTTATTTATTTATTTATTGGTCATTTGTATGGCTCCTATACACAGGTGTTTCCAGGTTCCACAAGGCAAGATGGGGTCGGGGGAAGAAAAGTGTTAACTCATAAAATACAACAACAAAGAACGGTTATATTGGCCGTGTGACAATCCTACCATGCAAGTGCATGACAAGTTGAAGGTAGAGTAAGTCTGCCTGAAAGAGAATTGTGTGTCATCTGCATAACACTGGAAATCAGGGGAGAAAGTAGAGATCAGGTGGGCCAGAGTGGCCAGATATATGTTGAAGAGCCATGGCGATAGGATAGAGCCCTGAGGGACGCCACAGGTACAGAGTGAGTTGGAGGAGAGAAAATTACCCATTTGCACTTGGGAGTGTCTGTTAAAGAGGAAGCAGGTCAGCCACACCAGTGACCTATCCATGATGCCGAGGGTATCATGAAGACGGTTTATGAGGATGGAGTGGTTGACTGTGTCAAAAGCAGATGAACGATCGAGGAGGATCATAATAGAGGGAGTGTTAGAGTCCAAGTTAGAGAGTAGGTCTTCACAGGTTTTCAGGAGAGCAGCTTCCGTGCCTCTGGCTGCCTTGAAACCAGACGGGTGGTCATGGAGGCAGTCAGCAGTCAGCCATTTCAGTGTGGATAGTCAGTTGGGGGATGACCATAATGGTTTTGGATGAATTATTGCCAGAGGTAATTTTTCCATCGTTAACTACTCCTTTTGTTGGAGGCCAAACATGGCATGTATGGGATGCGGTAAAAGTGGTGGAAAATCTGTTAGCCCAACTTTTTTCATGCACCTCCATGCCCATAAAGAGGGTCAATTTACGTGCAAAGTATGTGTAATGGCACATTTTGTTAGCAATTGCTTGAAGTTGGCCTATTGAATTGTAGTGTGCCATACTTATGGCTGCCTGTTCAGTACACTTGTAAAACATGTGTAAAAGGCAGATGGATATTATCGGCTCATGTGCCGCAAGGAAAGACACATTGTTAATTCATGGGTCGTGTCTCTTTGATAGGGACTGCTGCATATCATTACCGGCTGCTAAAGGTCGTGTGGAAATGCTGAATTGTTTTTCAAAATTCAAGTGAAATAAAAAGAAATCATATGCCAATCTAGTACTCTCTCTGTTTCTCTCTTACTCATTCTCTCTGCACTCGCTTTTCTCTTTCTATAAAGCACTTTGTTTCTGTCTTTGTTTCTATATACGTTTGAGTCGCAGAGTCATTTGGATGTCTGCTAGAGCCACCCCAGATGTTACTGACAGCCTTGTGAGCAGAGGAAAAAAAGATATTTTGGTGGTGCCTGTTTTTTTGCAAAAGAAGCTATGCAAACGAAAACATTATTTAATTCTCCTAACATTGAAAACCGCCTATTTTTAAAATGCCTCAATGTTTATTTTTAACGAGGAAATGTTTGTTACACTTCCTCTACTGAGCAAAACACGTGATCAAAACCTGAATAAACATATACATTACTTTGCAATAAAAGGTTGCCGTTCTTCTATGGGCAGTCAGGTACACTCTTGTCGCAATCTTTTGAAATACGCGCACGAGAAAGGAAACAAATAGCACCTAAAGTCGTTTTTTTTTGCTGCATAGCATAACATAAAAGAGCCTTTTGGGAAAATCCGAATGATAGCACTTTTTCATATTTGACAATATATATGTGTAATAAAAGGATCACTAAGCGCATAATGTACACTGTGCTCAGTACGCATTTTATTTTTCAAGACCCACCCTCAATAAAAATCTTTCCAACATGAAAGCACATAATGTTTTGGATAGTTTCTAGATTTCCATGTGGGGATGAAATGGCTGCAACCTCAAGCACTCCAATGAAGGTGCAGAGGTCATCTGGAGATGAGGTTTCCTTTCTACAGGAGAATTTTAGCTGGTCTCAATATATAAGGCTGGCTGTGCCCAGGCTCATCTCCGAATGTACAGACATCCTAAGAGAATGATATACATAGAGGATAACTACGCTGAAGCAATAGGCTACAGCCTCTGAGACATATGTGCCCGACAAGGAACCTTTGCCAGGATACCTTCATATGTTAGAAAACATTCACAGAACATTTGCAAGCATGCTGCCGAAGTTCCGGGCGCAGATAACCATGAGACGAATTACCGAAAACAGGGTGACTCCTACACAATACATTGTTTCGCAAAAGTAGAACAGTACATCTTTAAGAAGCTGGTTTAAAAAGACCCAAAGTTATCAAAGCGTAGTAGTCCATGTACATTATTCAACGCTAAGTGCATTTGCATAATATAAGCAATTATTTTGAACAAGAAAAGCCAGAACATGCCCATCCAAACGCAAGAACAGCACCAAATCAGGTGTACTCGTTTAAGTGCAGTGACATTTTTAAAGTGTTTTTTTTCTACCATCACTAATTCTTGCACAAAAACATCACGCTCTGGAGACACAGTGAATTAACTCAGCAATAGACAGTCTAGCAAACAAAAGGGCACGATGACAAACACTTAACTATTTAATTCACAACTCAAGAAATTCCCACAGGATAAACACGTGCATCTCTGAACGCATGACTAACTCCCTCACCATCGGATGACACTGCATGTATCTACCTAATGTTTAAACTCGTTTTGGGCGGAAGTCCTTTTTCTACTATTATTAACGGCCGATACTTCTCTACGGTCCCCTATTGCTTTTGCCACTGACCTTCTCTCTCCATCCTCCAAAGATCTCAACCTTAGGATCCTCTTTGACCGCAATCTCAAAAGCAAACAATTCACCCGTGCCACTGCAACTGTGGTCAGGATTAACCTTCTAAATGTCATGAGGTTCCACCTGCATCACGCCCATCATTCTTATCTCTACCCTAGTTGTCAGCCAACCCGAAGGCTGTTGCAGCACTCTGTGAGCCTTCCCGTATATGTGTGAGTCCTCTCCAAAAAAATTCTCAACTTTGCTACACAACCCCTTTATGACCTATTGAGATCTTTTCGGGCCTTGACACACCAGCACCAACACGCTAGGTGACTCTCAATGCAAAATTGCTTCTTCTTCAAATTGCTACTCCTTGTCTTAAAAGGTATTCACAACCTTCTTCCCTGTACATTACAGATTGCATCCCTTTTTACTCTCCTTCTCGGCCTCTGCCTGCTTCTATTCGATCTGACCTACGCCCAAACCCGCTTCTTCGTACTGGTGGCCCACTACTATTGTAATGCTCTCCTATCGTCCATCAAAGCCTTCCAATTTATGGGCTTCTCAAGACCAGGCACTAGCTCAACCTACTGACATGTGAATGGGCACACTCAGCCCACATTATTTTTCCTTCTCATACTGCCCTCCCAGACGTAAACAGTTGCACCAAGTGAACATACTCATATTGCACTGTTGTAAATTTCAGTGCCCAAATCTAACGCATTTATGTATGTTCCATTCTTTCCAAATGTTCCCTCTCCTTATACAATCCACACCCCTACAGCCTACCTTGCTTTCATACATAAAATCACTGCATCTTTCTAATGAAAACATGCACATAAAATGCCCTCGTCATCTGCAAACTGTCCTTTGCGCAGAACGTCAAGGAGAATATATAAAAATATACATATATATATATTCAGTGAAAAAAACTGTGTTAAAGGGACGTTATGGTTAAGTTGTGCTACTAAAAACCCATGAAATTCAGTGAAAAAACTTTGTTAAAGGGACATTATGGTTCCAAGTAAAACCGAAAAACCCTTGAAATTCGCCAGTTATGGTAAGCTAAGCAACCATAACTCGCGCCACCACCGTGCACTGCTAAGACTAACACCCAGGACATCAAAGATGACATCACAAATGTCTGCCATCTGCAGACTACACCATCATCGAGATGGCATCCTTGGCTGCTGAACTGCCACTTGGTGCTGCACCTGCTTCAGCACCACCCCCACCCCCTCCACCACCACCACCTCCCCAAGGGCCTGAAGAGGGGAACAGGAGTGAGGATGCGGAGGTGGAAGAAGAAGATGATGAGAATGAGGTAGAGGACAACCCTACTACCCGCACTAGGCGTGAGTCTTGGGTGTGGCGGTTATTTACCATTCATGGTAATGTTCCTAAGGCTCGTGTGAACCGTGTTACCTGCAATGAGCGCAAAATGATACTCAGTCGCGGGAAGCACGGTAAGTACAGCTTTGGGACCACTACTATGAAGCGACACCTTCAAGGACCTACTTGTAAAACCACTTTCCATGATATCAAAAGGATATCAACACATCATTCAACTATAAGAAATCTAGTCTATAAACTGTACTATGCTAAAAGTCCTGCTTTAGCACTAGCAAAGTTAAATAACATCCTTCTACATGGTACAGCAAAAGACCTACTTGAAGAAATTCACTATATCCAGAAAAAATATTTTGGAAGTGAAAGCTATTTACAGAATGAAATAGCTTTAAACCAATTAAGCAACAATTCTACACATGGCAAACTTTTGCTAAACACATACAAAAACGAAATGCTAAAATTTAAAAGTACATCAGCTGAAGTACCAAACCATGTATGTGTATGTTGCCGTAGAATCTTTTTATAAAAGTAACACAAAAACTGTGGACCTATCATACAAAATAGAAGACAATGAAGATTCTAAATGGTTTGAATTAGCTCTCTACCTTGTAGCAGAAAACAAATATGAAATAACTGAGCCCTTAATACTTTGCAGTTATTGCACTACAAAACTTGACAACAACCAAACTCCTTCACGTTCTATCACAAATAATTTGGAATTACACCCAGTACCAAAACCTCTACAACAACTTAATTTATATGAGAGCATCATAATTCAAACAGTACACCCATTTCAAGCAATAATACGCCTTCAACCAAAAACAGCAAAATTACCGCCCTCTGAATTGGTAAAAGGCATTCGTGGAAAAGTAGTTTATTTACCATTAAATCTAAAAGAAAATGTGCATACGCTAGGAGTGCAACGTCCAATGCAGCAATCTTTAATTATATTAGTAAATGGAGTACCTACAAAAGACAAAAAAATATGGCAACAGCTGGTAGATTTATATAAAGTTAGACAAGCCCTCCAATATCTTAAAGAGAATAATGAATATTACAAAGAAATTAATATTGAAGAAAACTTGAAAGATACAACTGAAATAATTCAAGAAACACAAGAAGCTGGTCAATTTGAGATACTAGATCCTGCTACAATATCAAATACTTTAGACCATTATACAATTCATCCTTTGCACTGTAATGACACCGTACAAGATGTACTGGAAACTTACCAAATGCGTCAAACAAAAGGATCGCCAATCAGTATATGGGAAAAAAGTATAGAAGCACATGCTTTTCCTCTACTCTTTCCTACTGGCAAAGGAAGAAGGTATGATGATAGACCTATTCAAATATCAGCTTCAGAATACCGCTCATTACGGATGTATTCTGAAGATCCCAGATTTAGAAAAAATGTGGAATACATATTCCACCTACTCTTTGAAAGTGAACTAGCAACTTTATGTTACGGAGTTGCACACATATTAAAATCAGGATCACACTTTCAAAATATGACAGCTACACAATTATTAGAGAAAGTGCAACAAAAGGATGAGGTTTTACAATCAAATATTACAAATCTATTAGCAAATATGCGTGGTACTAAAGAGTACTGGTTTCGACGTCATGGAGATGTACGTTGTATGATCAGAAACCTTGGCCCACCCACTTGGTTTGTTACATTAATTGTGCAGAATATGCATGGGAAGATTTACATGTTTCCTATGCATATCAAATAAAAACAAAACAAACATAGATATTCTAACACCTGGAGAACTTTGTTCTTTGATCCTGTTAATGTTTCAAGATATTTTCACCATCGCTTCATTGCTATGCTACATTTTATTTGTATTAAAACTGTTCCTCCCCTTGGAGAAGTGCAACACTTCTTTTGGAGAAAAGAATACCAAGCCAGAGGAGCACCACATATCCACATGCTTTTATGGATTAAAGATGCTCCTAAATTTGGTCAAGACAGTGATGCCACTGTTTTACAGTTTATTGAAAAATATGTCACTTGTGAAATTCCATCAGAAGCCACAAATAGTGATCTTCATGCACAAATTTTACAATTTCAAATACACAAATGTGGAAAATATTGTCGTCGCAAATACAAAAACAAAGGCAAATACTACACCAAATGCCGATTTGCTTTCCCTAGACCAGTTACAAATACAGGTCAAGTAAACAACCTCATGTCTTCAGTTAGACATAGTGTTAAAGGTAAGTCACCTAAAAATACATATTACATAAAAAGAAAAGAAGAAGAAAAATATATCAATGATTGTAATGCAATCATTGCCCACTTATGGAATGCAAACATAGATGTGCAGTACATTGCAGACAATTCTACTGCAGTTGCACGATATGTCACAGCATACTTAACTAAAGCAGAAAATACAGAGCTCCAAAACCTCTGGAATGACCTGTCATCAGATAAAACAGTATCTCAGAAATTATACAGCTTGGGCATAAAAATGCTCACCCATAGAGAATGTGGATCTTATGAAGCAGCTGATCGTTTAACTGGTACTTCATTGTATGGTAAATCTGAAAATATAGTATGGCTAAGTCTTGGTCCAGCTAAATCTAGAAAAAGAGTTCTAAAATCATATGAAGATATAGAAACAATAGCCAAACATGATCCCAACAGCCAAGACATTTTAAAAAAACAATTTATTGGACACATACTACCCAAACAGAAGTAATACTTTGGAAAGCATGTGTCTATACCAAATAGCACAAAATTACACATACAAAAATAATATGAAACCTGATGAAAAAAAAGGTAAATATAGAGTGACAGACTGTGAAGGCAGCTTAGTAAAACTCACCAAACCAAATGTAATTAATCATATCAAATTGTCATTGAAGACTCCTCAACATAAAGAAGTATATTACATGTCCCTGCTACAACTCTTCAAACCATGGAGAAAAGAAGAACAATTACTAGATAACTATGACTCATATGAGGATGCTTTCAAAGCAAATGAAAGCACTATAACTGATGTAAACTTTACACAGTACAAAACAATTAGTTTAACAAAGGTAGCGGGCGCCCCTACCTTTGTAAAACAGTACAAAACAATGTTGCACAATGAACAGCAACATGAAGAAGAACTCCAAGCCCGACTAGATAAGGATACTCCTGACAGTAGTCAACCTTCTGTATCAGGAAGCCAAGAACCACTGGGAGAACCACTAATAACAAATGAGGCAGAATTAGCTATGATAGAAGTAGAAAATACCATGTGTGAGTATGAAGATAAGGAAGACTTAACTATACTACAATCAAAACTCAACAATGAGCAAAGTAGCATTTTTCAAGAAGTAACAAAACAAATTGCACATGGTGTAAAACATGAAAATAAAGAATGTTCCTGCCATAATTATAAACCTATACTACTGTACGTCAGTGGTGAAGCTGGTTCTGGCAAAACATTCCTAATCAAAATCATTAGTAAGTTCCTTCAACAATTGACAAACAACAAACTGTCAGCTGTTGTCACTGCCCCCACAGGTTTAGCTGCCTACAACATAGGTGGTGTTACATTACACCGATTACTACTATTACCAGTAGAACACCAGAACAAATTAGACTATTACAAACTTTCTGCAGAAGCTGCAATGGAATTACGCAGAGTATTGAAACAAATGAAAATGCTACTAATAGATGAAGTGAGCATGGTCTCCAACCTGATGTTAGCTTTGATTCACCTCAGATTACAAGAAATACTGAAAACTGACTAAGAAGAGCTCTTTGCAGGAAAACACATTATTGTTTCTGGAGATCTGCTTCAATTAACAACAGTAAAAGGTGAACCTATTTTTAAAACATTAGGGCACAAACTCTGCCGTAAAACTGTTGGCAGCATTGGAAATGTCAACCTTTGGCAACATTTCCAATACAGAGAATTAACAGAAAACATGCGCCTATCTGCAGATCTAACTTATGCCAACATTTTAAAAAGTTTGAGAGTTGGTATACTTTCTAAAGAAGCAGAAGCAACATTGAAAACCCGGCACATTAATGCACTTTATGGCGATAATGCATGTGCTACAGATGTTATGGAACAATTACCCCACAAAAATGTCAATTGTATGGCCTTAATGCCAACTCTTGCAAGCTGTCTCAAATTCAATGAAATAATGTTAAGTAAAGAAATGCAAACAATAATGGAAATTAGCGCCACAGACAAACTAGATGTACATGGTATGACACTACCCATGTGTGACCAAGCCACAACAAGACTAAATAATTTAGAAAAATCAATCTCAAGCACAGCAGGCTTAGAAAAGATGTTAACATTATCCTTAAATTGCAGAGTAATGCTTAAACGTAACCTTGACGTGGACCAAGGACTAGTTAATGGAGCACTGGATACAGTTGTTGGCTTTCAAACATACCCACGTGACAACAAAATTCAGTTTGTCAATATACTCTTTGACAAACTTTCAGAAGTAAAATGGATAGGACGCTCAACAGCTAGATTCCTTCTCTTCAAAGATATGTATGTACGCAGAGAACAATTTTCTCTAACTCTTGCATACGCAGTAACGATTCATAAATCACAAGGTCTTACCCTAGACAAAGCAATGATAGATATTGGTAACACAGTCTTTAAAGAAGGCATGAGCTACGTAGCACTATCACGCTTACGTACACTTGACGGTCTATTTCTAATCAACTTTGATGCAAGTAAAGTAAACGCTGATATTCCTTGCATTTTAGAATATAATAGACTTCGCTCACTATACACTCCCCATCTAAACACATATTCTGTTCCACAAAAACTAAAACGTTGTAAAAGAAAACTAAATCAAACAGAAATGCAACAGGACGTCACTGCAAATCCTCCAAAGAGAGTAAAAGTAACTAATACTTCATCAAGTACCACAAACAAAAAAGAATCAATTAGAGAAAGTAAACCAGGTTCTTCTTTACAGAAGGAAGACCAACTCCAATAAAAGCAGTTAGATACAGAACTACCTGGACCATTTAAATTCTCAAATATAGTTGGTGTAAGTTGCTATGCAAATGTAGCAATGAATATTCTATTTCAATTACCACCAATTGTTGACAACATTTACTTACACAGTACAGACCCTTTGTGTTTGCAAATGTTAGTACTTCACAGAAATGCAGCAAACAATCCTGACAACACATATACAGGGTAATTCATAGAATTTCGCTGAAAAGTGTCGCAAGCGGCTGGCGCAGAGTGTCTGCGTGCGATTGACTGCGCCAGGCACGTGCGCTAAAACCGATTTCCGCGCACAGCGTATTCATGGATTTCATGCTCCCAAACCAGCCGTGGCGCAGAGTATCGCAGCGACCCTGCAGCAGCGCCAGTAACGCCCCCAAGAACGCCCTCGCGCAAGGAAAAGCCATCAAAATCGCTAAATCATCGCAAAGGGCTGCGCTAACCCTGGAACAGTTTACAGGGCTGCCAAACAAGGAACGCAAAGCGGGTAACGTGCATATCAGGGGTACGCGTGAAGTCATACACGCGATTAGCCAGGGTACGTGTATTACAGGGGTAAGCGGGAAGTTCAACACGCGATTGGCCAGGGTACGTGTATTACAGGGGTACGCGGGAAGTTTAACACGCGATTAGCCAGGGTAAGTGTATTACAGGGGTACGCGGGAAGTTTAACACGCGATTAGCCAGGGTACGTGTATTACAGGGGTACGCGGGAAGTTTAACACGCGATTGGACAGGGTACGTGTATTACAGGGGTACGCGGGAAGTTATACACGCGATTAGCCAGGGTACGTGTATTACAGGGGTACGCGGGAAGTTTAACACGCGATTGGCCAGGGTACGTGTATTACAGGGGTACGCAGGAAGTTTAACACGCAATTAGGCAGGGTACGTGTATTACAGGGGTACGCGGGACGTTTAACACGCGATTGGCCAGGGTACGTGTATTACAGGGGTACGCGGGAAGTTTAACACGCGATTAGCCAGGGTAAGTGTATTACAGGGGTACGCAGGAAGTTTAACACGCGATTAGCCAGGGTACGTGTATTACAGGGGTACGCGGGAAGTTTAACACGCGATTGGCCAGGGTACGTGTATTACAGGGGTACGCGGGAAGTTTAACACGCGATTAGCCAGGGTAAGTGTATTACAGGGGTACGCGGGAAGTTTAACACGCGATTAGCCAGGGTACGTGTATTACAGGGGTACGCGGGAAGTTTAACACGCGATTGGCCAGGGTACGTGTATTACAGGGGTACGCGGGAAGTTCAACACGCGATTGGCCAGGGTACGTGTATTACAGGGGTACGCGGGAAGTTTAACACGCGATTGGCCAGGGTACGTGTATTACAGGGATACGCGGGAAGTTCAACACGCGATTGACCAGGGTACGTGTATTACAGGGGTACGCGTGAAGTTATACACGCGATTAGCCAGGGTACGTGTATTACAGGGGTACGCGGGAAGTTCAACACGCGATTGGCCAGGGTACGTGTATTACAGGGGTGCGTGGGAATCATCACACGCGATTAGGCTGGGTGGGTCCTCACAGGTGTTCCCTGTACACCCTCCACGGCCCCTGCAGGCAGCCTACAAAACAGGGGACTACCCTGCACACCTGCTCATGTCCCCCTGCACCCCCACCCCCCAGCAGTGCAGGGGCAGCCTCCACCAGGCCCCCACTCATGTCTCCCACCACCCCCACCCTCCCACCACCAGGGGCATCCTCCACCAGGCCCCCACCCATGTCTCCCACCACCCCCACCCCCCCCGCCACCAGGGGCACTCTCCACCAAGCCCCCACCCATGTCTCCCACCACCCCCACCAGTGCAGGGGCACCATCCACCAGGCCCCCACCCATGTCTCCCAACACCCCCACCCACCAGCACTGTGGGGCACGTGGCCAGCAGGCAGTCAGGCAGCAGCAGATGGCAGGTGGGAGCGTGCTCAGGGCTCTGGGGGGCAGTAATTTGGCCTCCTGGCCAGGAGCGTGGTCTCTCGTGTGTGAACGCGTGGACAGCCTGATAGGGAGTGAAATCCCACACGTCAGCAAAGGCCCTTAGCGCGTAAACCCGTCAACAGCATATGCGCGCCTATAGTCACCTGCACGTGCAGGAAATTGTTGCGTGACACGTCCCAGTGTCAAAGCGTGTGATTGGTGAAAATGGATGTACACGTAGAAGTGACAAAGCGTGTGATTGGTGAAAATGGATCTACACGCAGAAGTGACAAAGCGTGTGAATGGTGAAAATGGATCTACACGCAGAAGTGACAAAGCGTGTGATTGGTGAAAATGGATCTACACGCAGGAGTGACAAAGCGTGTGATTCGTGAACGTACACGCCGCGTAAGTGACGCTGTACGTGTGGGCCTGTATATAAGGTACATGTAGAACACCATTTCCTTGTACGTGCTTTTCGTGGAGAGCGAGTGGGTGAATTCTGTACTTCTTGTCGTTTCACACGCGATTTACTTCACGGCGTTTCCAGTTCGTATTCCCTGTTACCTCTGACAGCTTTTTCTCTTTTTTCTCTTTTACTGGTTTACCTGGGCCTGTTCCCTCAAACAGTGTCCCCTTCTACTGTTGTCCTGTCTTCTCAGACAGCGTACACATCTTCTTTTGGCGGGGGTTTAGCCAGCCAAACGCGCTCATTCTTCACGCTCTTTTACCTGGCAGACGGTGAGTCACGCACGTATCCAACTTCTGTGCTTGCCCCGTGTGTAGCCTACCCCTTCAGAGGTCATTCTAGGCTGCGTGTGACACGCATACGTTCATTCTTGTGTTACTGGGTGCCACAGCGTAGTGCAGGTTTTTCTTTCTGCACACGTGGTCTAGGAGGGGTTGCGTGCACGTCATCTCCCTTTTTTGGGCCTCCTGTGCGTTGCGTGACCCGTCATCTTTCCCCAGGGGTTACAATCAGCCGTGCTAGAGCACTAGGGTACAATTACCATCTGGTACCCAACCCCTTTGACCCCCAATTGCCCAGGACAATTGTCTACAGCCACTCCCATACGCACATTAATATCAGTGCCATGGCTGGGAGGCGAGGATTCCGTAAGGGTGGCAAAGGTGGAAGAGCCACAAGTGGTGGCCGTGGTGGATCCGGTAGGGGACGTGGTCGTAACTTGCAGGGTGAGCCTGTCCCCCCATGTGTGGAGGACCAGTCAAGGGCACCCATCATCCCCCCCCCCTCCCCCCCCTCCCCCCCTCCCGTTGAGGCTGAAGTGGCTGACACCATCCATGCTCAGCCCTTGTTGGACCAGCCCATTGTGACACCAGACCTGGCTGACTCCATGGCTGACTTCCAGGTCAGCAGGGCTACGACACGTGCGCTGGTGCACGTTGATGCCATCATGCCACGTGGATCTGGGGCAGCAAGGTCATCTGCTGCACCAAGGAGGCAGGGCGGAGTGGCTGCAGGGGCAGCTGCGGCTCCATCCACCCCAGCCCTCACACACCCAGCCAGGACAGTGTCGGTCCTAGTCCATGCTGCTGACATTCCCCCTGACACCATCACACTAGAGCCAATGCCTCCACCAACTCCCATGCTGAGTGTGCAATCCCACACTCCTGATACAGAGTCCACCAGGGCTCCTGCCCCTAGTGTCCAGAGCGGCGCAGGACACTCAGGATCACCACCACCTTCCAAGCGGAAGAGGAAGAGTGTTCGTCCGGCACAGGCTGATGCCCCAGACACGGCTACACAGTCCGGCCCGTCCAGGAAGCCCAGCTTCACGGATGACGAACTGAATGCACTTGTCGAGTATGTGTCCGGACATGACAACGAGATGGTCATTGTTGCAGGATCCAAGACCACACCTGCACAACGCCAGGCACACTGGCAGACCGTTGCGGACATCGTAAGTGCCCTTGGAATCGTGAGGCGCACAGCCAATGATTGCTATAAGCGCTGGAATGACCTAAAGCGCAGGGCAAAGAGTAAGCTGGCCTCAAGTCATGCCGCAACTCTAGTGACTGGAGGTGGGTCTCCAGTAGTAGACATGGAACTCACTCCACATGAGTCAGTCGCTGGGACCTACGTCACGGAGGAACAGATCCAAGGCGTGGGAGATCTGGCTGATTACGAGGCATTGTCCGGTGAGTGCACATGCATGTGTGTGTCATCCATGTGCATGGTGTGTGTGTGAGGGCTTCTGTTTGGGTGCCAGGTGAGAGTGTGTGCGCCTCAGTCGTATGGGTCAGCCATGTGCTTCATGCAATACTTCCTGCGCAGCTGCATTTGGCCATAGCAGTATCCCTTCTGCCAACAGTAGACATCTAGCACAACTGCACGCCAGTTGCCCTTGAAGTGTCACCTTGACACAACATATTTGCTTATTTTTCACTGTTCATTCAGTCAGTTTGTTTGCATTCCACCACTTTCACTAGGCATGTCGCTGTCCACTAGTCACATGTCTGACATGGGTATGGTAAAGTGGAGTGACTTTGTTACCTGGATATCATTTGTACACACATGTCCCTGTGCAATTTGACCATTTCAGACTGGCAGCTCCAGGTGAAAAATCTGACCTGTTAGAATCAGAAAAGCCATTACATGCGGGAACTGGACTGAATGAATAGGTGCTGCCCTCCTCTCCATCTTCACTCAATAGCAATGGTACATGCCATCTGTGTGATGGCATGTGTGTTTCACCTGCCAATCACAGGCCAATGTGTGATGCCACTGCCAGGCAGCATGCAGAAAATTTGTTCATCTTCCATCTTGGTGTCATCAGTGTGTGCCATTTGCCTGCACTTCATACGCAGTGAGGGTGCATGCATGGGAGGGTTTTAGTCATGTGGGACATGTGTCAATCAAGTACTGGTTCTCTTGCTTCTCAGCCCTCAATGTGTGCCATGGTGCTAATGCCTGTTTCCATTACTTTGTTTTCATGTCTTTGCAGGGGAAGACGCACCTGATACTGCTGGGGTTGTGGAGATGGTGCAGACCCAGGAGGTGTCCCAGGGCCGACCAACCACCAGTGAGGGACGTGGTGTGGTGGTGGGGGAGAACCCACAAGTGCTGCAGGTCGTGCTCTCAAGGGGTGTCTCTGGCTGCACCTCCCCCGAGCTGTACTCAGGTGTTGATTCGGATGAGACCTACGTGCCGTCGCTGGTGAGTGTTCCAGGGAGGGATTCTGTTCTGTCTCACCCACCTGCACCAGGGTCAGTACCCTCCATGGGGATGTCAGTGTTGGCAGCTACGCCTTCGGTGGTTACGGATGCAGGGTCACACTCCGCGACATCTGATCCTGTTCCTGGGCCAGCAGATCAGAGGGGGAATGCAGTCCTGCAGCCTCAGGCAGTGCCGGCACAGCAAGGCGCAGTTCGCCTTGCCCCAGACAGGTGTGGTGCCCGCCGACGTGGTGGCCGTACGCCACCCGGCAATACCGCATGGGAGCAATCCATTTACGGTATGGCTACCCAACAGGCTGCATCATCCGAGATGATGGCTCAGGCCATGGATAGGGTGGCCACTTCCATTGTCCCCCCAGAAAGGCTGATGGAGCGACTAGAGCAGGCAACCGACTCCATCTGCCAGTCACACAGGGAGGACATGTTGGGGTCCAACAGGTACAGGCGGGCGGCACTGGCGACTCTGCAGGAGGCCATCTCCATTGAGTCCCAGGGCCACAGGGAAGCCCTGAGGCAGGAGCTCCTACACCTCAGGACGACTCTTGTTGAGCTTGAGGCTTCAACACACCAAAGGACAGAACAGCAGCTGGAGCGTCTCACCCGTACGCTCTCAGCTGAGATGCAGGCAACGAGGGCGGAGGTCCGGGCATCCCGTGAGTTGTTGCATGGGGACCTCCGCACACTCATCCTCCAGAACCAGACCTACCACACCCGCATGCTTGCAGCCATGGAGGAGCAGACTAGGGCCTTGCGTGGGCTGCCTCCCATAGTGCAACCACCTCCGGATGCAGCTGCACAGGGTGATAATAGCGACAGCAGTGATACTCCCACAATAGGGTAGCCGTGTGGGCCATGAGCCCATGGAGGTGTTTTATCTTCCCAGGATCCACGCAGGTGGGTTCTGGTGTGCATCCTGTCCTCGGACCTCCTGGGTGGCCTCCCCAACCCCCCCGGGCCCATCAATGGCCATT
The DNA here is from genome assembly GCF_040938575.1 of Ambystoma mexicanum. Taxonomy (NCBI): domain Eukaryota; kingdom Metazoa; phylum Chordata; class Amphibia; order Caudata; family Ambystomatidae; genus Ambystoma; species Ambystoma mexicanum. Next base: position 705,368,639 of record NC_090929.1, on the reverse strand, counting down.
TTTGATTGTTTCTTTTTTATATTTTTATTTTGATTTCTTTTATTCCCAATTTTTTTGGGACGATCTGTTGGCTCCGATCTGTTGGCTCCGATCTGTTGGCTCCGATCTGTTGGCTCCGATGTGTTGGCTTCGATGTGTTGGCTTCCGTGGTTCCTGTGGGCATACGCTGCATTGTGGCTGGGCACATGCAGGCTTGTAATGTATTTGGTTCAGATGCTTGGGTTTGAGTCACACACACCCCTCCTGCTTCCCGTTTCCATGGGCTTGCAAAGGGTGTGCCCAAGTGACAGTGAATTACACAGTGACGTTGGACTCCCATGAGCTGTGTGGCCAGTCTGTAGTCAATACTGTGTATACATTCATAGTGCATATTGCTGTTGTGTTGTACACTGCATGTTGCATTGATGTGTAACTCTTCTTCTGTGTCTACCTCCCAATTTGCAGGTCCCTTCCTCAAGTCCACACAAGGACCTCTAGTCTGGTGATGGGGACCATGCTGGCAGCAGTGCACCTACAACTCTACATGGCGCCAACACTGCACAGTTGGTAGTGGTGGGAGTGCAGGCATTTCCAGGTGGTGAGACTACTAATATGTAACATTTTTGATGTCATGTTAATGGTACTACGTGCTCAAGTATGTTGTTGGTCCGGCATTGCTGTGAGCATTTCAGGTGTTGCAGGTTTCTAATAGTGCCACTGTACATAGTGAGAGTGATGTCATGTTGTGGGGATTACTTTGTTTACCTGCAATTAGCATGACATGGCACGGTGTGTCGTGTGGCAGTGCTGGGGTTGGGTTGGCTGACATGGCACTGTCCTCTTGTTGCATTTTGCAAGTGGGTATTCATTTTAGCTGCTTCAATGTGTAACTTCACAAAACTGCATTGGTGGTGTCTGTGTGGGTAGGGATGCACACATTGTGACACTTCCAGGTGAACAATCTCAGGCTGATATGGTATTCACGGTTCATTCTCCAGACATTCAGGATCAGTGTCAGGTTGAGTCATCATTGATTGTCAGATGGAATGTGCCAGGGCAGTGTGCACTCCACAGGGGTGTGATTTCTATGTGAAGTAATTAGCCACTAGCTGTGTACGGGCTGCCTCCCCCTGTGCCCTTTCCCCTCCCATGCGCAGCGGCTGTGCATGTGGTTGGGGATGTGGGGCCACCACCATGTCCACGGCCAGGCCCCGGCGTGTTGCAACGTTGTGCAGGACACATGCTGCCACTATGATCCTGCACACTACTGGGGGAGCGTATAACAGCTGCCCGCCAGAACGGTCAAGGGAGCGAAAGCGTGACTTCAGCACTCCGAATGTGCGCTCCACTATGCCCCTGTTTGTAATGTGGGCTGTGTTAAATCTTACCTGGGGTGGCGTGGTGGGGTTCCGAATTGGCGTCATCATGTGGGGGCTGAGAGGGTAGGCACTGTCCCCTGTGGAGGTGGGGATTGGTATCATTGGTGAGGTTGTGACCTTGCTCAGTATCCAACATGCATGCATGTGCAGTGGCATACATACTCACCAAGCAGCCATGTATCGCCATGCCGCCCAGCTTCTAGGTCCCGGCTTAGGGTGGACATTCGGTAAATGAAGCTGTCGTGGGTGGAGCCGGGATAGTTTGCATATACTGAGGTGATGATTCCCTTGGCATTACATGCTACCTGCACGTTGATGAAATGCCAGTGCTTGCGGTTCCTATAGATGTGCTCAGATGCCCTGGGGGGACGTAGAGCCACATGGGTGCAGTCGATGGCACCTAGCACTTTGGGGAATCGTGCCACTGCGTAAAAATCCAGGGCGGCAGCATGCCTTTCTGCAGGTGTTCTGGGCAGGTATATGTGCCTGCGGACTGATGGGCGTGCAGTCATGATGTTCAAGACCTGGTGTAGGCAGCGTGACTGGGTGGCCTGTGACACCCCACCCACTATGGCACTTGTCCGCTGAAATGATCCAGTGGCTAAGAAGTGCAGTACATTGAGGACCTTCTCCAGGGGGCTGAGTGCTTGGGAGCACAGGGTGGGTGATGTGAGGTCATCCTCCCACTCACTCACCAGGTCCAGTATGATGTGTGGTGGAAACCTGTACCTCCCATACACCTGGTCATCAGGCATCCCGAAAAGGCTGGTTCTGGGTGTGAATATTCTGGCCCTGACTATCCTCCTCCTCCTCCTTTGGTAGCCCACTGCCACTGCTGCTAGGAACGGTATGTTCATCCTGGCGTCTGAGCTTGTTATTGTTAAAGTCCGCAATTTATGCTTAGCGCGTGTTCTAGGCGAGCGTGTGACCCGCGCACCCCTGGAATCCAGTTCCCAGTCCAATAGCGTGTGGAAATTCACACGCACCACGGGATACAGCGTGTGACCCGCGCACCCCTGGAATCCAGTTCCCAGTCCAATAGCGTGTGGAAATTCACACGCACCACGGGATACAGCGTGTGACCCGCGCACCCCTGGAATCCAGTTCCCAGTCCAATAGCGTGTGGAAATTCACACGCACCACGGGATACAGCGTGTGACCCGCGCACCCCTGGAATCCAGTTCCCAGTCCAATAGCGTGTGGAAATTCACACGCACCACGGGATACAGCGTGTGACCCGCGCACCCCTGGAATCCAGTTCCCAGTCCAATAGCGTGTGGAAATTCACACGCACCACGGGATACAGCGTGTGACCCGCGCACCCCTGGAATCCAGTTCCCAGTCCAATAGCGTGTGGAAATTCACACGCACCACGGGATACAGCGTGTGACCCGCGCACCCCTGGAATCCTGTTCCCAGTCCAATAGCGTGTGGAAATTCACACGCACCACGGGATACAGCGTGTGACCCGCGCACCCCTGGAATCCAGTTCCCAGTCCAATAGCGTGTGGAAATTCACACGCACCACGGGATACAGCGTGTGACCCGCGCACCCCTGGAATCCAGTTCCCAGTCCAATAGCGTGCGGAAATTCACACGCACCACGTGATACAGGTTCGCTGACGTACTTGCGTGTGTAAGTTGCCGCGCACCCATTAAATACACGTACATAGGCCAATCGCGTGTACGCGCACTTTTGTCCAATTACACGCGATGACACTCTGACGTGCAGTATCTCCACGTGTGCCCCGTCATCACGTGCTGAGTGGGGAACACCCGTGCGGGTCACGTCACAGACGCGCTTACGCGCTGAGGGACTCTGGTCCAATAGAATCGCGTATGCGTGCTGACGCGCTTACGTGCTAAGGGCCTTTCCTCGGATTTCACGCTGACGTGCAGGATTTTCACGTGCCAAATCACTCCGTATCAAGCTGGCCACGCGAAAACACACGGAAGCCCACGCTCCTGCCCAGAAGGTCGAGTTACTGCCCCCCAGTGCCCCGAGCAGCCTCCCACGTGCCATCTGCTGCTGCCTGCCTGCCTGCCTGCCTGCTGCCACCGTGCCCTGCAATTTGGTGCCTGCACATCAGCCATCTGCAGGGGTCCAGTTGCTGTGTCCACCCCTGCTGGAACTGAAGACTCCCGACTGGTATTACATCGCTCCACAGCCCAGCCCCAGGACCCAGTTGCCCACCCACACCTGCCTCTGGGGTTGCCATGTCGGGCACTTCCACATCTGGCACCAGTGGCAACCCCAGGCCAGAGGGGCAGAGGGGCACCAGCTTCACTGTCACCGAAGTTGGTGTCCTGGTGGAGCATGTCCTGGGGCAGTATGATGCCCTCTTTGGATCGTCCCGCGCCAGCAAGGAAGGACGGCAGAGGATCTGGGCCGACTGTGTGGTTGCCATCAACGCGGAGGGGGTGGCAACCCGTGACGTCCTGAAGATCAAGAAGCGCTGGGAGGACTTGAGGTCCAGGACCCTTGTGAAGGCCCGGCGCCTCGTGGAGGGGGGCCGGGGCCGCATGAGTTCCATCCAGATGAGGGTCCTGGAACGCGTACGCCCAGCGCTCCACGCCCAGATCCTTGAGAGGGAGGCCCGTCTGGAGTTGAGCGGTAAGTGTCCATGCATTACTGTGTGAGACAGGGCATGTTGCGGTGTGCTGGTTCTATGATACTTGCCTGTATGTGTGCCATAGGCCATGTATGCATGTATGTGTGCAGGGACATCATGGTAATGCATGTGCGACCAGTGATGTGTGATGCACATGGTTGTTGCATGTGTTGAAATGCCGCATGGGGAGCCCTATTCAGATTTTGAACATGAGAGCATGCCAGTCTCTGTACCTGGACATGGGTGGGGGTGAGGGATGGGTGCTGATGCCAGGTACATATATGGTAGCCATGTCTGTGTGCCTGACCTGCGTGTCTGTGACTTGTGCATGCCATGGATGCATGACACATGTGTGTGACAATGCACAGATTCAGTAAAGCAGCCAAATTACCCTTGTAACCGCTGTGTTTGGTGTGTTTGGGGCCAGATGGATGTGACTGAGGTGAAGTGTGTGCATGTGATGGGCATGAGGCATGATGCATGTGAGTTACATATCATTGAATGTTTCAAGAGTCCATTGGACATGCATGGAAATGTCCATGGCATGCACCATGCCTGTTACTGTGTGTGTTTTGCCTGGACTGACCCATGTGTTGTGGAGGGACATGATGGAAGTGTACTTTGACAGTGGTGCTCATCTGCTATTGCTTCCTGTCTAGGGGACCATTGTACAGTGCCCTGATGCTTGTGTTCTTTGTCTCCCTCTACGCAGCGGCTAGTGAAGAAGAGGGCGGAGACGGCGCTGTGGAGCAAGGCGGCGGGGATGCCCCCACGGCTGCAGCGGAAGGGGTGGGTGAGCCCCCACAGGGGCCTGCTACGGTGGGAGACGGTGAGGAGCCATCCAGGTTGGTGGTTTGCACAGAGGAGGAGGAGGCCGCCACTGGGACACACATGGGGCCTGGTGGGGGCATCCCTGCTGGTGCAAGTGGTGCAGTCCAGGGCCAGGGGCAGGAGGCAGCACAGGTCACCGTGGAGGGGCCTGTGCATGTCGCTGTCCCTGACCCTGTGAGTGCACCACCATGCACCAGCAGGGATGCCCCGTCCCAGGCCTGTCCGCAGGTAGAGGGGATGTCCATGTCACCTGACTCCCCTCCACCTGCGGACGTGGGAACCCCTGGCCGTGCGGAGAAGGTCCTGATTGGGGTCGCGATGCGCACGGCTGTGATTCATGATGCCGTGCGTGCTTCCCGGGAGGAGCACGCACGTCATCACGAAGTGCACCGTGCCGACGTGGCCCAATTGGGATCGGCCATGTTCGGGGGTTTCCTGCATGTGTTGGCCAATGTGGCGGCCCTCTCCTCCTCTGTGCAGGCTATCCACCAGTCGTTCTCCTTGCCGTCTTCCAGCCCAGATGCCACCAGGGCCCCCTGTGGACCTGCCCCGACCAATGCAGCCAGCTCGGTGGGGATCCCATCCCTGCCACAGTCGGGAGTCAGAGATCCAGCAGGGGTGGACACCAGACCAACTGGACCCCAGCAGATGGAGGATGTGACGGCATCATCGGGCAGGGCACGTGCACGACGGCGTCGGTGGTTTCCATCAGCCTGGATGCCGTCGTGCTGGCACAGGCAGTTGCGTCGGAGGCAGCAGCAGGCTCAACGTGGGAGGCATCATGGCTCGGGGCCATCAACATCAGGGGTGCAGGCATCGGCCGGAGGGCAGGAGAACCCTGGAATGGGAGTGGCTTCCGTGTGGGAGAGGTTGTGCCAGCGGATAGGTGCGGAGCGGCAGCGGGCAGAGGAGGAACGGCTCACGATGGTCAGGGCGGAGGACTCCATGCGGAGGGCGCTGAGGCGGGCTGAGTGCCTCGAGGGTCTTCGCAGGGAGTTTGAGCTGGACACTGCGTTATCCCTGCGGGACCTCGGGGCCAGGGAACATGCCCGCCTCCAAGCCATTGACCAGGAGTTCGATGATGCCCTGGCCCATGACAACAACCAGTGAGCCGTCCGAATAGCCCGCTGCCTTTGTATATAGTTGTATAGTTAGGGTTAGGTTTCCTTTGTTTTTTTGATTTTTTTTTGGTTGCGATTGGACAATGCACCACTTTTTTGTATCTAGTTCACTTTTTAGTTAGTAGTCAGTTAGGTTTAATTTGGTAGGGCTCATGGACCCAGGATGATCTTCTTAATTGGCTTATTTTAATTTTTCAGAATTTTTTCTTGGACATTCATCTTGTTTTGTTTGATTTGTTTTGTGTTTTTTCTTATTTGCTGTTCAATACATATTATTTTTTTAATCTTCAATGTGTCGTATCATCTCATTGCTTTCAGGCATGTCATGTTGGGTGTTTTGTCATTCACTTGCAGCCATTGTGTGTGACAGACATGTGTTAAATTGCATTATTTACATTGGGGGTGTAACATGTAATTGCCTTTGATATGTGGGTGGGTGTGATAGTTGGTTGGGCCTTTTGGCAGGGGAGGATGGGCATTACGGACATGATTGGGGAATGTTGGGACCCAGGTGCAGGGGGGCATGGATTGGACATGGGTGGGGGCCTGCTGGCAGGTCCCACACAGTGCTGGGGGGTGGGGGTGGTGGGAGACATGAGTGGGGGCCTGGTGGAGGGTGACCCTGCACTGCTGGGGGGTGGGGGTGGTGGGTGACATGAGTGGGGGCCTGGTGGAGGGTGACCCTGCACTGCTGGGGTGTGGGGGTGGTGGGTGACATGAGTGGGGGCCTGGTGGAGGGTGACCCTGCACTGCTGGGGTGTGGGGGTGGTGGGTGACATGAGTGGGGGCCTGGTGGAGGGTGACCCTGGTGGCTGGGGGGTGGGGGTGGTGGGAGACATGAGTGGGGGCCTGGTGGAGGGTGACCCTGTTGGCTGGGGGGTGGGGGTGGTGGGAGACATGAGTTGGACATGGGTGGGGGCCTGCTGGCAGGTGCCCCACAGTGCTGGGGGGTGGGGGTGGTGGGGGACATGAGTTGGACATGGGTGGGGGCCTGCTGGCAGGTGCCCCACAGTGCTGGGGGGTGGGGGTGGTGGGGGACATGAGTTGGACATGGGTGGGGGCCTGCTGGCAGGTGCCCCACAGTGCTGGGGGGTGGGGGGGGTGGGGGACATGAGTTGGACATGGGTGGGGGCCTGCTGGCAGGTGCCCCACAGTGCTGGGGGGTGGGGGTGGTGGGAGACATGAGTGGGGGCCTGGTGGAGGGTGACCCTGCACTGCTGGGGGGTGGGGGTGGTGGGTGACATGAGTGGGGGCCTGGTGGAGGGTGACCCTGCACTGCTGGGGTGTGGGGGTGGTGGGTGACATGAGTGGGGGCCTGGTGGAGGGTGACCCTGCACTGCTGGGGTGTGGGGGTGGTGGGTGACATGAGTGGGGGCCTGGTGGAGGGTGACCCTGCACTGCTGGGGTGTGGGGGTGGTGGGTGACATGAGTGGGGGCCTGGTGGAGGGTGACCCTGCACTGCTGGGGTGTGGGGGTGGTGGGTGACATGAGTGGGGGCCTGGTGGAGGGTGACCCTGGTGGCTGGGGGGTGGGGGTGGTGGGAGACATGAGTGGGGGCCTGGTGGAGGGTGACCCTGGTGGCTGGGGGGTGGGGGTGGTGGGAGACATGAGTTGGACATGGGTGGGGGCCTGCTGGCAGGTGCCCCACAGTGCTGGGGGGTGGGGGTGGTGGGGGACATGAGTTGGACATGGGTGGGGGCCTGCTGGCAGGTGCCCCACAGTGCTGGGGGGTGGTGGTGGTGGGGGACATGAGTTGGACATGGGTGGGGGCCTGCTGGCAGGTGCCCCACAGTGCTGGGGTGTGGGGGTGGTGGGTGACATGAGTGGGGGCCTGGTGGAGGGTGACCCTGGTGGCTGGGGGGTGGGGGTGGTGGGAGACATGAGTGGGGGCCTGGTGGAGGGTGACCCTGGTGGCTGGGGGGTGGGGGTGGTGGGAGACATGAGTTGGACATGGGTGGGGGCCTGCTGGCAGGTGCCCCACAGTGCTGGGGGGTGGGGGTGGTGGGGGACATGAGTTGGACATGGGTGGGGGCCTGCTGGCAGGTGCCCCACAGTGCTGGGGGGTGGGGGTGGTGGGGGACATGAGTTGGACATGGGTGGGGGCCTGCTGGCAGGTGCCCCACAGTGCTGGGGGGTGGGGGGGTGGGGGACATGAGTTGGACATGGGTGGGGGCCTGCTGGCAGGTGCCCCACAGTGCTGGGGGGTGGGGGTGGTGGGAGACATGAGTGGGGGCCTGGTGGAGGGTGACCCTGCACTGCTGGGGGGTGGGGGTGGTGGGTGACATGAGTGGGGGCCTGGTGGAGGGTGACCCTGCACTGCTGGGGTGTGGGGGTGGTGGGTGACATGAGTGGGGGCCTGGTGGAGGGTGACCCTGCACTGCTGGGGTGTGGGGGTGGTGGGTGACATGAGTGGGGGCCTGGTGGAGGGTGACCCTGCACTGCTGGGGTGTGGGGGTGGTGGGTGACATGAGTGGGGGCCTGGTGGAGGGTGACCCTGCACTGCTGGGGTGTGGGGGTGGTGGGTGACATGAGTGGGGGCCTGGTGGAGGGTGACCCTGGTGGCTGGGGGGTGGGGGTGGTGGGAGACATGAGTGGGGGCCTGGTGGAGGGTGACCCTGGTGGCTGGGGGGTGGGGGTGGTGGGAGACATGAGTTGGACATGGGTGGGGGCCTGCTGGCAGGTGCCCCACAGTGCTGGGGGGTGGGGGTGGTGGGGGACATGAGTTGGACATGGGTGGGGGCCTGCTGGCAGGTGCCCCACAGTGCTGGGGGGTGGTGGTGGTGGGGGACATGAGTTGGACATGGGTGGGGGCCTGCTGGCAGGTGCCCCACAGTGCTGGGGTGTGGGGGTGGTGGGTGACATGAGTGGGGGCCTGGTGGAGGGTGACCCTGGTGGCTGGGGGGTGGGGGTGGTGGGAGACATGAGTTGGACATGGGTGGGGGCCTGCTGGCAGGTGCCCCACAGTGCTGGGGGGTGGGGGTGCAAGGGGACATGAGTTGGTGTTCATTAGTTCAAGGAGACATGTGCCTTTGCTGGGGGGCATGCCCATGGTGGGTGGGCTGCCTGCGGGACATGACCAGGGATGCAGGGTAGTCCCCTGTGGTGTGGGCTGCCTGCAGGGGCCGTGGAGGGTGTACAGGGTACACCTGGGAGGACCCACACTGTCAAATCACATGTGGAACTTCCCGCGCACCCCTGAAATACACGCGCCCAGGCTGTTCGCGTGTGGAACTTCCCGCGCACCCCTGGAATACACGCGCCCAGGCTGTTCGCGTGTGGAACTTCCCGCACACCCCTGGAATACACGCGCCCAGGCTGTTCGCGTGTGGAACTTCCCGCGCACCCCTGAAATACACGCGCCCAGGCTATTCGCGTGTGGAACTTCCCGCGCACCCCTGGAATACACGCGCCCAGGCTGTTCGCGTGTGGAACTTCCCGCGCACCCCTGAAATACACGCGCCCAGGCTGTTCGCGTGTGGAACTTCCCGCGCACCCCTGAAATACACGCGCCCAGGCTGTTCGCGTGTGGAACTTCCCGCGCACCCCTGGAATACACGCGCCCAGGCTGTTCGCGTGTGGAACTTCCCGCGCACCCCTGGAATACACGCGCCCAGGCTGTTCGCGTGTGGAACTTCCCGCGCACCCCTGAAATACACGCGCCCAGGCTGTTCGCGTGTGGAACTTCCCGCGCACCCCTGAAATACACGCGCCCAGGCTGTTCGCGTGTGGAACTTCCCGCGCACCCCTGGAATACACGCGCCCAGGCTATTCGCGTGTGGAACTTCCCGCGCACCCCTGAAATACACGCGCCCAGGCTATTCGCGTGTGGAACTTCCCGCGCACCCCTGAAATACACGTAGCCCGCTCCCCCAGACCCGATCGCGTGTGAAACTTCACGCGAACCCCTGTGATGCACGTACCCTGCTGAAATCGCGTGTTAGACTTCCCGCGCACCCCGGTATACACGCACACGTATTTTTTGTCAGCGGGTGTCCGTGTTTGTGGGTACCCCTTTGCACGTCTTTTTTCCTGGAGGGCCACAGTATGGGACATTCATCATGGCAGTATATAGGTGCGATTTGTTGGCGCACCTTTTGGCGCACATTTCTTACAGCCGCAGAGACGCTACCGCCTGCTTTCTTGTGGCGGTCGTGTTTGTGCCTGTGCGCTGGTTTGAGCGTGCGCTTTTTTCCCCTATTCTATTCCATGAATACGTGTTGTAGGCGAGCGTGTGGGCGTTCCGCGCACTTGTGCCCTGTACTTCCCCCGTGACGCCCACGTTTTGGCAAGTTGTTCCCCATTCCGAGTGTTACGCCCGTGTTCCGCCTACTTTTGTTGCGTGCGCCGCGCTATGTGCGATTTTCGCTGTGGCCTGTGCGATTTTCGCAGTGACCTGGCGCACGCTGTTAGATGGCCTGTGCGCCAACGTGCGCCGCGCACTTTTTATCGCACATCCGCTGGTTTTCTCGCGCACGGCCTTCCATGAATCAACGTGCGCTGCTTTTCGTGCGATTTTCGCAATTGCACTGCGATTTTCGCTATTCCACTGCGATTCGCACGTTTTTGCCCACTTGCGCCGCGCTAATTATTCCATGAATCGGCCTCATTGTGTTTTTGGAATAAAACGACAATTGGACTACTGTGCTGGAATGGTGAAATTCACTATAAACTCACAGGAAGATCCACAAGAATTTCTAATGTACTTACTATTAGTACTGGAAAACAAAAACATACCTATAAATGAAATCTTCCAGATTTCATACATGTGGAAACATACATGCATTCTGTGCAACAATGTGACACAAGAAGAAATTCCCAATGAACGCTTCATATATATATCAATACCAAATTGTGAATCCATTCCATTTCAGCAACTTGTACAAAATGCAAACCATGGTAGATTATGCTCTACCTGCAATTCAGATAATCGCTCCACATTAGTAATACAAACACATAGTAAATACGTAATACTAACGCTTCTACGTTACAATGCAGATGGTACCAAAAACAACTGCAAGCTGACTGGATTCACACATAGTCAAATATCACTTGGTAAGAAAACCTTCACAACAATAGGTATAATCTACCACGCAGGAGCCACAACCCATTCAGGGCACTACACGGCATATATAAAAAAGAAATGTGGATGGTTTGAATGTAATGATAGTACCATTACTCTAAACCAGAGATTACCAGCAAATCTTACAAACGCTTATTTGATGTTCTTAAAACCAAAATTTGATAAATAAACTGTATTTAAACCTTTAAGTAAATTTGTGTTAAAAAAATATAAACTGTTAGAATACTCCAAAAGCTATCTAACTGCTCAAAGATTCTACAACAACTAATCAGATAAATGAATACCACTAAATTAGACCAAAAAATACACAGTTAGAATACACCAATTGGTATCTAACTGTCCCAAAATTATAAATTTGTGTTAAAATAACATAAACTGTTAGAATACTCCAAAAGCTATCTAACAGCTCAAAGATTCTACAACAACTAATCAGATAAATGAATACCACTAAATTAGGCCAAAAAATACACAGTTAGAATACGCCAATTGGTATCTAACTGTCCCAAAATTTAACAATATCCAAATAGATAAATCAAAACCACTAAAATATATTAAAAAAATAGACAGTTAGAATACGCCAATTGGTATCTAATTGCTCCAAAATTTTATAATATCAAAACAAATGAAGAATCTGTTACTGCTCCAAAAAAAATACAACAAAGCAAAGTATAAAGCATTAGCCAGAAACAAAAAGTGAACATTGAAAACAAACAAACAAATAAACTGTAGCATAACAGAAAAAGGGTTTTTTTTTAATCCAACATGGATTTTTTTTTTCTCCCACAGACCCAATGATTTTAGCAACAAATACAGAAACTGAGCAAATTGCACAATACTCTGATTTGTACTCTACTAAATATGAGGGTCGAAAAAAAATAAAAGTATATTGCTTATACAATGTAATAAGTCATTACAAAATACTAATACTAACATGCTATTTTCTTTTATCACAGAAATGAAGAAGAAAAACATGGACTCCCATTACTAGACCAAATAGTAAGTATACAATAATGACAACCATAGCAGCATATCACATCCATAGTATCTAATACCTTTGTTCCTTATACATTTGTTTTTCACCCAAAGTTATAAGCAAATATGAATGTGATATGCTGCGGTGGTTGTTGCCAGGGCATAGAGTCTTGGGTGCATGGCCAAATGGCCATGCACCCAAGACTCTATGCCCTGGCAACAACCACCGCAGCATATCACATCCATAGAGTCAAACATTTGAACTATGATCTGTGGGAAACTTTTAATGTCCGCGAACAATGTGAGTGTTCTTAGAACACTTTGAACTTGCCAGCGAACAATACGGACACCATTTTCAGGACACCCCCTACGAACATTTCAGAACAACGCGATAGTTCTTAGAACACTTCCAACTTAACAACGAACAATATGGACAGCGTCCTAAGGACACCCCCTACGAACATTCCAGGACACCGGGAGTGTTCTCAAAAACGTCTTCAGAACACCCCCATTTTGTTTATTTGCGAACATTTCAGGACACCGCGGGTGTTCTTAGAACACATTCAACTTGACAGAGAACAATACGGACAGCGTCCTCAGGACACCCCTACGAACATTCCAGGACACCGGGAGTGTTCTTAGAAGCTTCTTCAGAACACCACCATCTTGTTTATTTGCGAACATTTCAGGACACCGCGATTGTTCTTAGGACACATTCAACTTGACAGAGAAAAATACGGACAGCGTCCTCAGGACACCCCCTACGAACACTCCCCGGACACCGCAAGTGTTCTTAGAAGCGTCTTCAGAACACCACCATCTTGTTTATTTGCGAACATTTCAGGACACCGCGAGTGTTCTTAGGACACATTCAACTTGACAGAGAACAATACGGACAGCGTCCTCAGGACACCCCCTACGAACACTCCCCGGACACCGCGAGTGTTCTTAGAAGCGTCTTCAGAACAGCCCCATTTTTTTATTTGCGAACATTTCAGGACATCGCGAGTGTTCTTAGGACACATTCAACTTGACAGAGAACAATACGGACAGCGTCCTCAGGACACCCCCTACGAACACTCCCCGGACACCGCGAGTGTTCTTAGAAGCGTCTTCAGAACACCCCCATTTTGTTTATTTGCGAACATTTCAGGACACCGCGGGTGTTCTTAGAACACATTCAACTTGACAGAGAACAATACAGACAGCGTCCTCAGGACACCCCCTCCGAACACTCCCCGGACACCGCGAGTGTTCTTAGAAGCGTCTTCAGAACACCTCCATTTTGTTTATTTGCGAACATTTCAGGACACCGCGGGTGTTCTTAGAACACATTCAACTTGACAGAGAACAATACGGACAGCGTCCTCAGGACACCCCCCACGAACATTCCAGGACACCGGGAGTGTTCTTAGAAGCATCTTCAGAACACCACCATCTTGTTTATTTGCGAACATTTCAGGACACCGCGAGTGTTCTTAGGACACATTCAACTTGACAGAGAACAATACGGACAGCGTCCTCAGGACACCCCCTACAAACACTCCCCGGACACCGCGAGTGTTCTTAGAAGCGTCTTCAGAACACCCACATTTTGTTTATTTGTGAACATTTCAGGACACCGTGGGTGTTCTTAGAACACATTCAACTTGACAGAGAACAATACGGACAGCGTCCTCAGGACACCCCCTATGAACACTCCCCGGACACCGCAAGTGTTCTTAGAACAGTTTCACTTTGCTTGCGAACAAAACGGACACATATTGAGTCCTTAGAACACCCCCCAGTCAGTTTATTTACAACATTTCAGAACGCCCGTGATGTCCGCAAACAAATCGAACACAAAAAGAACGTCCAACACATAAAAAACACAACTTTCATCCTATCTCATACACTCCCACCCTCCCCAAACACTCCTACACACCAACACACTCTACAAAATACACATTTTGAACAAAGTTTCACCGCGCTGTCCGCGGACGTCCGCAAATCCAAGATGGCGGGCGCTATCGAAAAATCTGACGCGCTTCACGCTCCATGCCGTCCAATCAGCGAACACGTTGCATGTCCACGAACATCATGCAAGACAATTGGTCAATCAGGACACTGTCCGCGGAGCGAACAGGGAAGTGTGTCCGCGAACCGAACACAGATATCACTAATTTTTTTTGACCTACTTTTTGGTCATTTTAAAAGAAACTACTGGACGGATTTTCACCAAATTTGCAAAAGCACGCTTTCGGGACCAAGCCGCTGCTCCTGGTCCAAATTTGGTGGAAATCCGTCCAGCGGTTTGGGCTGTAGGCGCGAGCAAAACATTTTTCCCATTCAGTCTATGGGAAAAAAAAAGTTTTGGGACCCCCCCTATAACTTTGCCCCCCATGGACGAATCCTCACCAAACTTTTCAAAAATATTCAGAGTGACCCAAATACTTTCTTTGCAAAGTTTGGTGAGGATCCGTCCAGTGAGAGCAAAGTTATAAGCCACCCAAAAAGTGCTCTTCCTATGGAAACAGCAACTTAACCATAACTACTAATATTACATGGCCTTTGGTGGCAGCTGTGTAGTTATGGTTAAATTGCTCAATCCAGGAAGAGCACTTTTTGGGTGATTTACAACTTTGGTGCCGTTTGACGAATCCTCACCAAACATTGCAATACAAGTATATGACCACCTTCGAATAATTATGCAAAGTTTGGTGTGGTTTTGTCAAGTGTGGCCAAACTTATAGGGGGTCCCAAAACTTTTGAAATCCTCATAGACATAATGAAAAATAAAATGCTGGACGGATTTTCATCAAACCTACGCGAGGAGCAGCAGCAGCTTGGTCCTGAAAGTGTGCTTTTGCAATATCCAGTAGATATTTTTAAAATGGGCAAATTTAGCTAATAAAAAACTGGTGACATTTCTGTACCAATCGGAGAGCTGCGTGACGTTCACAGACATTGTACACGTCCGCTGATTGGTCAATTAAAAACATGAGGTGCATCAAAACATGTTGGATTTGCAAACTGTGCCGATAGTCTGCAAACATTGCGGTAAAAACATATTGAAAAACACAACATTACACTTGTCAAACTAATTAAACAATGTCTAGGGAGTTTAGAGGTGTTGAGGATAGGCTGGGATATGGCCATTAAAATCAGAAAATCTGGTAGTTTTTGATCTTTGATGTCCGTGAACATCTTAGATGTTCGGGGACATTCCTGTGATGCTTGGGAACTTGCAAAAAGTTTGAGGACATCCATGCATACTACTGCATTATAGGGTCGGCGAAAAGCATTTTTTGGTTGGCTTATAACTTTGGCAGCACTCAATAAAACTGCATGGAATTTTTCAGTATCATTTTAGACCCAACTATGAATGGTTCTGCAAAGGTTAGTGCAGTTTCCCCCGGAGATGGCAAAATTAGGGGGGGGTCCCAAAATGTTTGCACGGTTTATACATTTGGTGCCATTTGACGGATCTGCGTACAAGTTTGCAAAACTATTTTAGACCCAACCTTGAATGGGTTTGCACAGTTTGGTGGGATTTTGTCAATATTTTGAGATGGTTTATAACTTTGGTGCCTATTGACAAATCTGCAGAAAAGTTTGCAAAAACATTATAGACCCAACCTTGAATGTTTGTGCAAAGTATGAATGGATTTTGTCTTTCTGGGGCTAAGTTATATGACTATTGTTTGTACATTAATTTTGACACCTTTCAAAAAATAAAACATGGACGAATTTGAAGCAAACGTGTGTAGAGCATTGGCAAAGACACAAAAGCGTGGTTTTGCAAATGTGTCTGTGGTTTATTTTTTGGAAAGTGTCATAATAAAGGTACAAACAAATAGTGATATACCATTGGTGACTGATGTATAGCCTATGGCCATGACCAGTGGCCAGATTGTCTGGGTCATGGCCAAACCCAGAAAATCTAGCCACTGGCCTTGACCACAAGGTACTAGCAATGCTGTTAAAGTGGGAATGGCCACCAGGGACCAGCTATGTGGTAAAGTGTTTTGAAATCGAGATAGGTCTGAATGGGAAAAATTCTGCTCGTGGCTACAGCCCGAAGTGCTGTACATGATTGCAGCAAATCTGCTTGAGGAGCATCCGGAAGGACCTGCAAGCATGGTTTTGCAAATCTGTCCTGTGTTTTATTTTTCCCAAAGTGTACAAAGAATAGTGATATAACTTTGTTGACTTGGCAGTGGGTCTGGCCCTCAGCAAGGGCACATTTTTTTCCCCCAAAGTGTCAAAATATTAGCCCAAAATTGAGTGATGTAAATTTGGTCTCTGGGCACTAGGTCTGGCTCTCTGCAAGGAGTAATATCTACTATGATTTGCTTATCGGGGCAAGCAGCATAGCCATAGCCCTTGTTTTGAATGGGAAAATAAATTGTGCTTGTGGCTGCAGGTGAGTGCTGGGTGAAATTGCAGCAAACTTGCGTGAGGAGCATCAGCAAGGACCTGGAAGCATGCTTTTGCAAATGTGTCCTGTAGCTTTTGCCAAAGTGTAACAATGTACATATATACCATAATGATTATTAAGAAAACAGTGATGTCATGTATTGGGAGGCATCATTTGCATCAGATCCATAAGTTCATGTCCCTCACTCAATCTTTCCCTACTACAAACACAGCACATGTGCAAATAACAGGAAGAAGTGCTCACGCTACAATATGTGACAAAGTTACATGGCCAACCTCATATCCTGCCCACTGTCTACCTGAGAGAAAGACTGACAGGGTCCTGACACACCACACAGCCTGATCAGTTAAGCATCCGAAGTGTTATCCATCACAAGGAGAAAAATGAGTGCAGAAGAGGTGGGGAAGCTCTCTAAATCGGACACAGGATATTAGGCAGATATTAGGCTCTACCCCTTGAAATAACAACTAGCTAGCAATTACCAGGGCCAAATAAACAGGATATTCAGGACTGCATCTCCCAGGATGCATCATATTTAAGGCTCCAAACCCTAGAAATGATTCAAGAAGGTCTACCAGTAGTGCAAAGGACGATACAATATGGGGAACCAGTAGCACATTTAGACAGATACCTTAGAAAAGTGCCAATCCTTGAAGGGAAAAGTCAAACTGTTTCCAACCGCCCACTTCCAGCATCAGTGCTTGTGAAGAAGAAAGCCTTGCGCCCTCTCCTCTGCAGCTAATGCAATTAGGAGACAAATGTTTCCTTCCACTTTCCCAAATGGGAAATGATTTTTCACAGCTGGGAAAGTTACTAAAGGATTTCCTTTTCCTGGTGATGGCTGTTCAAACACCAGAAACCAACAAACAATTATCCTTCAAGGTGAACAGCCAGGAGCAAAGGAAGACCAGCGCTGTAGACAAACACAAGTTCCTGCACTGAAAACAGAATGGAACAACATCCAAAATGGTGGCAAGCCTTTCAAACACCTACTTCCACTGGCCTCGACTAGAAAACCTATCATCCAATCAATTCATAAATATGCCTCAGCCAATCGGAGGCTGATGAGCTCTTTAAAACTGTGGTTAAGAAACCACAGGCAGCATCTCTGGGCTGGGTGCTGAGGAAGTTAGTTTGTTGAAGAAGCTGAGAGCAGCAGAGAAGGGCCCTCCTCGTGAGACAAGAAGATGTTGTGCTTCATTAAGACGGAGAAGAGTCCTTGGAACCCCAAAAGAGGGATGTTCTCCAGTCAGTGGGAGAAGAGTCCCAAGAACCATAGAATAGGGTTGTGTTCCAGTGAGGAAGTGGAGAGCCTCTTGAACCCCAGAAGAGGGGTGTACTACAGTGGGTGATTGGGAGAAGACGAGTGAGCCCAGAAGAGGGGTACTCCAGTGGAGACAGATAGTGACTGTGACCCCGGGAAGAAGGGACAGAGTTGGAGAACCTTTGGTCCTGTAAGAGGGGAGCAGATAACAGAGATGGAGAACCCCATCATGGTATGGACATTTTGGGTAGCTTTTTTTCAGCCACAGTAAAAACCAAATGCTTTGTCTTAGTTGTGTTTATTTTTAGATCATTGTCATTGGAAAAGGTTTGAAACAATCTAAATTGTTTTTCCAACCCAATTGGTTTGAGGGACATTAGCACAGTGTCCTCAGCAAATAAGGGCATAGGATACCAGCGTCCGTCGGAATGGTAAGCTCAAGGTCAATAATACCACTGATAGACAAAAGAGTTTGAGGGCTGGGAAGAGGCCTTGCCAAACTCCCTTTTCAATCTTAAAGGGCCGTGATACTCCCCCATACTCCATCTGACCGTGGCTTCATTCCTTACATGGATCAATTGCAATGCTGAAAGCAAAGAGTGGGGATGTTTAATTTAATAAGATTACCCCACATCTTACTTCTTGGGACGCTTTTTCTAAGTTGATAAACATAGAGTAAAGCTTAATTTTTTTGAGTATAGCATACTTTTTTATTAATAGGTATAGCCCCTCAAGCACTGGTCCGCCGTCCTCATACCTGGTTGGAACCCTGCTTGCAAGTGATTGATAGCACCTATCTCATCTGCCCAATTTTCCAGGTGTCCGAGGACTGTTCTAGCAAAACCGTGCTTCCTAAGTCTAAAAGGGAGTTTGGGTGGTAGTTAGAAGGGTCCTGCAAGGACATGGGTGCAGTGTTGGGCACGACAGGGGTTAAGAGCGGTAGGGGTACAGAAGCCCAGGTCCAGAAAGGACTTGCAGGAACTGAATGCGTCCAACCTATCTCCCAAGCTCTATTTATTACCTGCAATTTCAATGCCATCCCATAAGTGCTGTCTTCCTCGCACAGGGCTGTGGGCACTTTATGAGCACTGAATTTCCTTGGTGCTTCTCCTTTTATGCAATTTCAACGCAGGGTTTTTGCAGTCCCTGCTTTCTGATTGTGATTTTGCCTTGGCGCAGAGTGAGGGGGGGAGATGGATTCTGGCAGCCTCTCGAACCGATGAGCATGCATCGTCTTGCCCTCATTCTAACAGGGTTGGAGACGACCAGCGGCCCGTGGTGCTTTTTGGATCTGGGAGTACTTTGGAGCTGACGAGACCGGCATTCAGTTTCTAGTGCTGTCAGACCTAATGATTACTCTCAGCGTGAACGCTTAGTGTTGCCCTTTGATTCTTTGTATTACCGTGTTCTTTAGTGGTGGCATTGTTCAAGTGGTATTTTTTGCGGGGAGTTTGTTTGTTTGTTTTATTGATTTATAAAGCACACCACACCCTGAGGTATCCGGGCGCATTACAAGACAGCTTAGAATCGCAGTTGTTACCTACAATAGTAATGACAGTAGGTACATGCGTAAAAAGTGGTGGCATAACAACAATATGAATGCATAACATGCAGAAGTGTAAACATTACTTGCAAGTAAAAGTTAGGCAAGGCAAGTTGCTAAATGCAGCCGAACAATGGTAGTTGGCAGATATGGTAGAGGAGTAGACGACTACAGAGAATAAGTGCATTTTCAAAAGAAGAGGTGAGGGGAACTGGTACTATAGGCGAGCGGGTAGGGAGAGTCATTCATGGAGAGCCATTTTTTGGTGTTTGACCTGAAGCTATGGAAGGTCTGGTTGATGCGCAGATGAAGGGGGAGAGCATTCCAAGCTTGGGCTGCTTGAACAGGGAAGCTTATGCCGCTAGTGCAGCATTTGTTTAGCCTTGCTATAAAGGCTTAGTTTGGCTGCTCTTCTTGCTTGCAATGCGGAGCGTTGGGGCCTGCCTATTGCTGCAGACCGTCACACCGGTTGATCCTTGACAGCCGTGTGGTCGACTGATTAAAATTCTGTAATTTGTCAATTTTCTAACAATTGGTAATTCATTGATTTCATTTAATCCAAATTGCTCACACGTACGCTGTTATAAAAGTATCATCAACTTGTTGTTTTAACTGTTGATGAATTATGTTTGCTAGCCACTTGCCAGTTTGGCCTTAAATGCTTTAACAGTTTTTAATGGATTACATCTAATGTATACTAGTCCAAGCCTGTATTATCTCAACAGCATTGTCACCTCTTGGTTTTATTGTCGACACCCTGCTACTTGATGCTGTCATTCCTAGATGTTCTGACCTTTGAGTATATTGTAGCTTTTAACTATGCTGTTCCCTTTTATTAGATAGATTTTTGGTGCAAAACTCACATTTTGGAAATGTTGAAGAGAAAGCACTATAGCCCCCCACCCCCGCCTTAACTGCACAGCGGGGAAAAGAGCTGCAACATTTACTTATCGCATAGATGAGGCTAATGCAATGATTAGTGAAATTGCTAGCCTGCGCTGTGAGAATGAACCACAATGGTCCCAGGATGTGCCTATTCCTTCGGCGGGGAAGAAAGGTGGAAAGAAGTTGGCGGTGGGGAGGAAATCGACTTCTAATTGTATAGTCATAGACAACGATTAACTGATATCTACTGCTCCACTGACCGTTTTGGTAACCGTGGTTCCCCCAGCCAAAAAGTCTTCCCGCAGAAAGTTTACCAATGAGGAAATGGGGAAGCTGGGACTCCAGAATCTAGGCAGCTCTAAAGTTCTGCTTCCTGCATTGGTCGGGTGGGGAATATTCTGCAAAGATGTGAAGTTCCAAATCCCCCAGAGCAGCAAGGAGGCAAAACATATAATATCCCAGTGGAGCAAAACAACCCCAAACACGGTGGTGCAGGCCTAGGGATAGGAGGGGGCAAGAGTCCAACTTCCCTTACAGTGCACCTGATGCTGTATTATATCCATCAGAGGTTGCAACCCGGAACAGGTTTTCGCCCTTATGCAGGATGGACCCAGAGTCCGAGCAGGGTGTTGCTTGTGGTATCCCACTTCGAGATAATTGTAAGATTGGGGTCTGTCTGGCCCTGGGGGGGATGGTAGGGGGAAGGTTTGAGCAGGGTGGGACCATCCATTGTGATGCTTGTAGGCACCTCTTACTTATTATGACCCAACTCACGAATGATAATGAGACATTGCGTCAGGAAATCAAGACGATGAAGGGACTAATGGCTCTTCTTGTCCATAGGAAGCAGAGTGGGGTCATAAGACCATTCACTATATCAAGGACCCCAGATAGACATGGCCCCAGCAAGGGGGATAGTTTCCGAAGGGAGGCCGGCAATAAGGTCATGGAAATTATTCTTGCACATGAGGCAAGAAGCAACACCAGGAGGCCCTCAGAATGCCTCAACAGGATAAAAGGGTGAATGCTGAGTCCTCCAATGGGACTCACCCATCTAATAACTGCACATACTTGACAACTGTGGCAACGCCAGAGACCCCAGGCACGAATCAGGGAATAGCCTGGTCAACAAAGGCATGCACTGACTGAGAACAAAAAGAGGCTCCTATGTCATTATACGCAGAGACATTGTGGCATGCACAAGAGTGCCAGGTCTTCAAAATAGGGATATTATTAGAGTCCAATTAGCAGAAGGGCACCTTGTGGGGGGTGTTCTGCGTATGGAACAGCAGGCTCTCCCTCGCTCTGAGTTGGAGATAGCAATGCAAATGAATGCTCCCATGGCTCCTGAGGTTACCTGAACTACTGAGAGAGCAGGAAGAAGAAGTCCTCCAAAGGCTGACCAGGCTCCGCGTGCACCGTCAGCCCATTTTACAACCATGGCTCACACGGTTACTTTTACTACTGAGAGAGCAGGAAGAAGTCATCACCCAAAGGCTGACCAGGTTATGTGTGCATCGTCTGCCTATCTTTCAACTATTACTAAAGCAAACTACCCAATAGGTAACTTGCTGGCCCCTTCTACATGCATCAGTGAGACCGATTCAACTCAGATCACCCTGAGTGAGCCTATCACACCGATCCCACCTGGCCATCAAGATGTATACCTCACATGCAGTCCACCCGGGGCATTGTGTTGAGGGGCTTTCCCGGTCATGGTGCTTGAATGACAGGCCCCGTATGTCAGTCCTGTAAATGCAAATCTGAATAGACAGGTGGTTTCTGAGGACCAGGCGATCCCAGGACACCCAGGAATAGCCACACACCAACCTCAAGTCGGGGGCTGGGATGCGTATCACATCTTGGAATATACCGGGGGTCAAAAATATTTAATTGATAGTGATTGGCTACATAATAATATTTTAGCATCTATATAGCGCTACGAACCCTCAGGTGTCTGAGCGCTGCTTATTATTACCCACGGTGTGTGGTGCTCATTTATCGACCTCGGAAGGACAAAAAGCTGAGTTTGGCCCTGCTGGGATTCCAACCTGTGTCAGCAGGCTCTGCACAGATGTCAAAGCGAACTGTGCTATCACACCAGCATACATTTTATCTGCACTTTTGGGATGATCAAACTATTGGAAACATGGGCATTGGAAGCTCCCCACTTGCAGGGGTATGCCACCTTTTCTAACCTGCTGCACAAGGGAATAGCAACCGGCCTAGTGGTGGACTTTTAATACAGTTGAACGCAGCAATTTTTGCATCCATAATTGCTCACGTAAAAGGTTCGAACAATCTCTTGGAGCTTCATATTAAACTCCTTGATGGAACAGAAACCCTCCTTATAAATCTGTGCAATCAGCAGAATCCTGTAGGGTGGGTTGGGCTCTTCCTTCTCCTCCATGACAGGATCAATGCTTGGAGCGTGACGTGTCATGGCCCCTTAAGGATTCTGGTTTCAGGATATTTCAACCTGCAATTTGAGCCCTTCGATAGCACGGTCAAGGTCCTGGATGAGGAGCACTCAGTGTGGGGAATACTTGAATTAAATGTAGGAGAGGTGTCTATACTGACCAGGACAGCCAACCTAAGGGCTTGCAATGGGTGATTTGCAGTGGATTCCCCTGCAGATGCAACATTTGACAATGGCACTTGCATGATTGATTATATCTTGGTCAATTTGGAAGCGTGTACATCTATCAAGGATTCTGCAATATTTCAAAGAGCAGAGAGTGATCACCATCCCCTGGTTTTGAAGGTTGAGGAAGCCTTCTTGGGAGTGACACCAAAGAAGGCACAGGTTGCCAATGTCGCACTAACCTTAACTGGCCATGCATTATGCTCAATCAGATGTGCCAGTCTGGACAGCGATCGGGTGCTACCAATGGCTTATAATAGCATTTTACCTTTGCTGAATGCCTTTCTCTTTGTTAATTTTGAAGACCCTGTGAAGCTGTTGAATATCCATGAGAATTTAACCAAGACGCTTTGGGGCTTCTTCACTAGTCCCCATAAAGTGGCATTCTGGCAAACACAGGCCAGGAAGGCCCTGGTTCGACCGGGACTGCCGATGCGCCAAGAGCCTGTTGGTTGAACATGCAAAGTCTGCACAAACAGAGGTGTTCTGGCACTCTGTGAGGCCAGGAAAAATTATTGCACAATCCTAAAAAGGAAGAAATTGGCCTTTGCTGGGGACCTTTGGAGCCCCCTTTTGATAGCAATTGAAAGCTGTGACTCTGTAATTTTGGGCCATAATGGGAGGGGATGCCTGAGGGATTGTAATATCTTCCAGGGATGTATACCAGAGCTAACCTGGGTTAATCACTTCAACAAGTTAACTAGGTCTTATGAGACCTTTGAGCCAGCGGGCACTAATCCTGACCAGTGAAACCCATGGTGCAATTCAATCACATTGGTTTTGACCAGAGAGGAGGTCGGACGCACACTTAAGAGCCAGAAATTTAGCAAAGCTGCAGTGCCAGACAAGGGTCCCATGGATTATGATGCTTCGGAGCCAGAAATCTGGATCCCATACCTAACCACGCTATTCAACCTAGCCCTTAGGTACGATGTGTTACCCGCTTCATGGACTAATCAGACGCATAAATAGTGTCAGTCTTAAAAACTGTTTCCAGGGAGTCACCTAGTAATTACTGCCCCATCTCTTAATCAGATGCGGGTGGGAAGATATATGCCCAAGGAATCTTGGAGCACTTGGGAGCTTGGATTGAAGGAAATGAAGTCATAAGCCATCTCCAGGGACGCTTCCGTCGTGCCTTAAACACAATTGGCCAGAGCTTTCCCCTTCGACTAATCTACGACAAATAAGTTGTTCTCAGGAAGTTGTGCATATATGTGCATATAGGTTTTGCTCATCGACCTGAGGATAGCCAAAACCTGTGCTGAGGGAGCGGCTATGGGATATCCTAGATGATTTTAACATACCAAATTCACTAGTTAAGAGGCTATCCAAAGTCTCTATTCTGGGAATTCAGCAATTTTGTGGTGGGGCATGAAGGGTAACACCTTTTTGGCAATAGAGGTAGGCATAGGGGTTCCCCAGGGGTGTGTGTCTTGACACCCAAGTTGTTTTGCATATTTATAAATGGGGTGATCAGTAATCTATGGGCCGACCAAGTGGATGCCCCGCTACTAGAAAACGAAAAAATCCTGGTACTCATGTTAGCGCATGATGCAGTTCTACTTTCTTTCGTGAATGATGTGGTTCTACTTTCTGTAACACCCATTGCGCTTATGAAACTACTTAATACATTTGTGCTATTCTGTGATAAGAATGGTCTGTCAGTAAATGTCTCAAAGACAACATTTATGATCTTTAACACTGGCAAGAGGAAGTAGTTATCACTACCGCTAGAGGAGGATGCAGGGCAAATGAACAAGTCGATCAGTATGATTATTAGGATATAGAGTTACTGTTTCTGGGATGGGCATTTGTCCAAAGCAGGTATTACTCTCGCACGGTTCACCAGCGAACAGGGGAATGGGGTGGTGCGGGCCTCCCTTGAGACTTACAAAGCCCAAGCTAGACACGCAGCAATATTTGGTGCAGAGCTGTGGGGGAGCATTGGGTGCCCGAATCTCTTGGTTCTAGAAAACAAATTACTGAAAAACATCCTTGCCATACCTTAGAGTACACTAAACTTAACAGTGTTCTACAACACATTGAGACGTTCTGTAAAGGTCGTCCAGCCTACTACTGGGTAAGACTCCGGCCTGTCGAACAATTGGGAAAGTACAAGGGAGCGCTTATTGACCTTGCATCTCAGGCCAGTGGAAAGTCGCTCTCATGGCTCACCCACATAAGACACAAACTTAACATGTTAGGGCTGAGTGAATTATGCACTTGTCCGGATAGCATGTCCAACAAGAGTAAATTGATCATTAAGGGTGCATATGAGGTAAAGGCTGAGCAGGACGTTGTGAGCAAATTTAATTAATCTGCCTTGCTGTGAAGTTACTGGGAAATGAAGCAAGTACATCTCGATGGTTTATAGTGGAAATGTCGACTGTAAAAATGTAGAAAAAAATAATGTAGAAAAAACAAAATTTCGAATGGGTATTTTTTAATACTTTTTTAATTGGGGTTCCCCCAACCCCCCGTTTATTTTTACTAGCTAAACCCAAAAACAACATACAAATAAAAAAACAAAAACATTCAAATTTCTTTTGACATGATTTTTTTCGACATTTTTGCATTCGACTTTTTTTTTTCGATATTATAACTGGATACCTATCTCGACTATGTCAAACCTAAATATGAAAGAGCTTTGTATTTAAAACTCCTTATCGGGATACTACCGCTTGCAAGTGTAGCGATAGGTGGACGTGTCAGCACAATGTCCGTTTTGTCAGGACCAAGTTAAAATGCTGCCATTTTATCCTTCTCTGCCCCCATTATCTAACTCCAAGAAGGAGATTTTTGAGGCTTCTCCTTAGGAAAAGACAAGTTCGAACCACAATGGGCACATTAAGATTTTGCTGTAGTGCTAGCGATAGCCTAGCAATCCACTCAACATCTAAGTATCTGATATGGGCTTCATAAACCAGAACAAGGTGAAATCTTATCCTTGTGAAATTTCAAATATGGTTGCCCCCTCTGCGTTGTATGTACTCTTGCCCTGGGTAAGGGATGGCCATGATGCTACAGCTTGCCAAACCATGGCCTGCAGATGGCTGCATCGAGCTTATTCGTGGGGCGAATTAAGTTGCAATTTAAGCTAAACTGATGTGAACATGTATTGCATGTATATGTAATAGCTGCTGCCCCACATTGCTTTTATTGATATATTATCGATTGGTCTGCATTTTCTTAGCACTTTTATCAACAATGTTATGATTCGATATTTTATGTAAAGTTATTTGCTGATGATATAACATGAGATGCTGCTTTTTTATGAACTGTTGTATTCATGTACTGTTTTATCATGGTTCTTAATTTTGCTTGAGCCACTATATTTTAAATTCTTGTATGATGTTTGTTTCTTTTATGGAATTTCTTTATCGAAATAAAGCAGTACTGACTGACTGCAGATTATATGTGAGGATCTAATCAATGTACACCATTCGGTATCAGGGGAATGTTTCACTAGGCCGGGTAGGTTACATGATAGAACTTGCACTTCAGTGCTGGTTGTAACTGTCCCCAGGAAGAGAGGGATGGGAACTCAGCAGCTTGCACTAGAGGCGTTCGCCCCATCATTCCACATCCTATGTTCCCAATTCTATCAAGCTGCATAGAGGAGGCACAGAAGGACCACTATTGGTAACCATGCGACCTGATACAGCAGTGCGAGCAATTGGGGAAGAGGAACATGGAACAGCAGATGTAACATTTAGCCCATTATTGATTATGACCGCTCAGGCAGGAGTGGATCTTATCGAGATGCTGACATCATTTGCAGGGTACGACCTGTGGTCAATAGCGATTGGACACACAGCCAGTGGTTCGTCCCAATATTCTGTGCTGAAGTCATCTTTGTTTCCATCATCCAAAACTGGCAAACAAAGACAGCCTCTATATCATCTCTGATATTTGAACAACATCCCCTTCCAAATCTAATCCAATGGGTAACTTTGTTCTTCAATGACCCTGTCATTTCTTCTGAAGAAGGATTACGTTTTGAGATGTTAACTAAGTAGGGACATTATTCCCCCAGTTCCTTTGGCTTACAGGGGGCTGTCCTATGACTGAATGTTGGCATGAACCCCTGGCTCGCAAATCGTTAACCCCATCAATTTTATGCGGGCGTTGCCCTCTACCAAACCTAGCATATCTTCTTTTTTGGGGAACATTTCCTGGTGGTGTATTCGCATAAGAACTGATCACTTTATTGATCTTTGATTAAAGTGCCCTGTCATCTGTATACACTTCATTTGACTATGTAAGGCACTGGTGCAAGTTTGTTTTACTGCAACATGTGAGGAGTCAGTAATACCAGGCGGACAGCTGCTTGTAGATTTCTCAAAATAGGTCATTTTATTAAAGAAAATATAATTAAATAATACCTTGCTTGCCCTACCCTACAGAGGAATTCCCTACCTAGGCTAAAGACTAAAGGAACATTCTCTAGCATGGGTAAACTGGCCCTCAGACTAAACAACCAATATACAAAGAAAATGATATAGCAACACAATATAATAAACAATATAAACATAATATCTGTATGGTCTTCTCTTGTCCTGGATAAACTCCCTTCCCCGGCCTTCAAAGTAAATTTCAAAATGTTCAACAAATAAAAGAAAGGTTTCAAACCAGTTCTTGGAATTTCAGGTAAAAACAAAGTTCACCAAACAAAAATCTCCTGGTAGCCACTCTTTATCCATTTATGAAAAGATCCCCTTTCAACTCCCAGGAAGAACAATAGCACCAATGGTAATCCTGGTTGTGATGATCACTGGTCTCTACTTCTAGGTAAATTGCGACAGTTCAAAAAAAGTCTGATATTCTTAAAATTGCCATAATATACCCTTTTTGACAGTTTCTTTTGTAACAACTTTACATTTGGTGTATTTGTCAGGATGCCTGCTACTTCTACCATACTTCTATTGTTGGTACTATGAGAACAGTCGCATTCGTGTCATAGCACAATACTGCAGTAACCACTTTGATATGACATCTACTGACAATTGTATATGCCACCACAGTTCAAGTGTAACTACTACTGCTTCAGTTTTTATGACATTTGGGTAGATTTTTAACCAGACACTTCGTCAGGCAGGCAGGCAGGCAGGCAGGCAAGGCACTCTTCCTTTTAATGGGTTTCTTAAAAGGGTTAGCCTATTTGCCCCTTTAGACGGTATAACTAGCACAAGAACAAGTCTTTTGTTTCTAGCTTCAGCAGTCTATTGTATCACATGTTGTTTTCTACTTCAAGTGGTACTTCACAAGCATTGGTTTGCCCTTCCCAAGCTTTGCACACCCCCTTTCACCAGGTATCAGTCGAAGTAGTTACCCAAAAGCTTCTGTGCCACTTCCTCCACTTCAGGTAATAATGGGGTGCTTGCTGCTTATGCCACATAATTGTTAACAACCTCACAAGACAGTTAGTTGGTTATGTAATGCCTGGCAAAACAAGTTTCACTATGAAAAGGGGAGGACTAGTGGCTTGGGGAATGCATGTTCTTCTCATTAAAGCTTCTACAATACAGAATTCAATCTTCACAGTGAAAACATAATAAGGCACACACAACCTGTATTTCAGGCAGTTTACAAGGTTTAAAGTTGACAAAAAACCTTGCGTTCCTGTGTAATAGCAAAGAATGAAGTTCAGGCTTCTTTTGGGAGTTGTATTAAGGCACACGAGAGTTCCCTTTGTAATAGTCTTCAGTCTGCTACTTGAAACTTGAGTATAGATAAAGTACAGACGAAGTTAGGTATTAGGTAATATTTAGGAATAGTTATCTTAATTTATTCAGAGACACACGTTCAATACGTGATACAGAAAACAGTCTTGGATGCATCAACAATGGGTTTAAAGTGTTTAGATTCTCACGCGAACAAGGATCTACAACTTCATTGATTTGAAGACTTTCAATACAACGAGCAATGTACTCGCATAAACTCTAATGTGAGTCAATTAGGAGCTAGCAACAGTTACCGACAAGGCATGTGCAGTGCACCTGAATGCTGTGCTTCACTCACCACCTTCAGTGACACTGGTTGACACAGGATGTCTGCACTTACCCTTGCACTTGCCAATAGCTGGCCATACTGTAATTATTATTATTATTTTATCCCATGTACTGCACCCCCACCCCCCTACCTCACACTTTCCCCTTACCCCTTCCAATGCATTTGCACGTTCTGAATGACACCTGGCCTAGTAGGATCGCTGTCTGCCTTCCCTCTGTTCCCCTTCCCTTGCCTCGTCGCGCTTTGAAACACTTGTGTATAGGCGCTTTATAAATGCCATATCATATCAGATCATATCCTAAAGGTCGCACTGCTTCACTGACCTTCTCCACTTCTTCTGCTACTTCTGGCCTGCTGGGGACCCACACCCCTTTCCAGAACGGGTTTCATCAGTCCGGCCACTTGCTGTGGGAGTTTCCCTTCTTCCCGAGACCCTCGGCTTGTCTTTTGCTTCTGGCCTTTGTCTCCTGCAGCACTTCCACAGCTTTGCAATCAATGCAACAGGGCTCACATGGGGAAAACTCGGCCTTCTGCACGTCTTCCACTGCCCAGCCTCCGCAATTGAGAGTTTGACAGAAAATAACTCTCTCAGAGCTTGCAGGTGAAATTCGCTGTCTCCATGCTCCAGTATCCCTTCTTTTCTGCCACTTTCCGGTGATTTCCCAACCTCATGCTTCTTCTCTACTACTGCTACTTCAACCAGTCTTCCAGTCATCATTCCAGCTCCTTCTACTACTTCTTTTTGGCTGGGGCCTTTTATATCTCCCAGCTTGCTCAACAGGTTTCAGGTGTGAGCCATTAGGTTTCATTTCCTGACTCATACAATGGCTGATAAGCTTGATCAACTGACTACTACACCTGCATGTCTCTTCAGCCCTCTTACAAAAGTTAGCTTTTTCAACTTCGACAGCCTTTTTAAAGGTAAATGTTATTCCCAAGATTTTTAATAGGGGGGTTGTGAGATTTATCTTTTCCCGAGAAAGATTTTGTAGAAAAGACAACATTTCCATAATCCTACCTTGCACCTTTGTGATTGAAGAGGGTATTTAGCTTGGGACACCAATAAGGGTCTTGGTTTTGATATAATGTGCTCTGAATTTTACATTTAGATTTCACAACCTTAGATCTCATATCAGGTTGAGAGACATTATAATGCCAATACGCCATGACCTCCTTTGGTACAGGAAAAATACTGTGTCTCGTCTCATGGAATTCCCTCACCAGCCTGTGCCCTGTCTCCTCCCAGGTGATCCTGCCACAGTACACCACCCCCAGGGTTGGGATCAGGAAGCCTCTGCCTTCCCAAGGCCATCTTGGAGGGGACTTTAGGCAGGGTTTCCGTGAGCAATCCGTAGGATTCTTCACAAACATTATCCCCCGGTAATTGGTAACCGTCCCTTGTTTACCTTGAAATCCTTCAAGGAAATCATTTTGGAGGTCAGAAATGTCAGCATTTATATTCCCTAGCATTTGTAGAGCATGCACATGATTCAGCTATCTCTGGCTCCCTCAAAGTACCTTTGTTGACACTCCCACCCCAGGCTGTGCCAGACCAGCATTAACTCTCCTTTTATTTCTGCTTTTTGCACATTGGGCTTGCATGGCTCCTGACAATTACTGTAGATGGATTTTGGTAATTAGGTGGAAGCGCATAAACTTCACTTATTTGGTTATAATAATCTCAGGGAGATAGATTGTATGCTCCACAGTCTCACCCGGATTATGCCCAACTGTGTACATTTCAGCTGGTACAGTATATTTTTCCCTCTGAGTTGGTTTGTGGGATTTTGCACCTCAAAGTTGATTACGTTTTGTCGCATATCCCTAACTAAAGCAGGATTCTGATTGTTGCTTTTGGTAGCCAAAGCTTTACGACAATTGCTCCTGATAATAAATCCAATCCCAGCTTCCTAATATTTTCAACCTGGGATTTCATTTTCAAAGGAATATGTATTCTAGGAACTCTTATTGTTGTTAAGTAATAGTGTAAGCTTGAAAACAATTTAAGAACTCCTACTTATGTCCGGCTTTGGTCCGGCATCTTCCCTTTTCTCTTTTTTTCCTTTTTCTCCTGTATTTTGCCCTTTGGCCTTGTTTGGTTAAAAGTGTTGATTTGACAGTTAATACAGGGCTTCAATGATTCCACCTATTGTTATATACATGTGTAGTACATGGCTTCAACCAGTTAATATATGATTTCAATGATTTCACTTATTGTTATCTATGTGTATTACATGTTTGACTTAATTGTATGTATAAATATCTTGTATTAAATATGTTTTTTTTATCTTACACAAAACTCAATTGTTATGTGAGGTTATGACTTTGAAATATACAAATGGGTGTAGTGTTCTACATAACCAATGAGGTTATTTCGGGAATAGGACCCATACAGGACTTAACTCCCTATGAGGTTTTAGGGGCCGTCCCCTGCGTTACCAGTACCCCTTTTGTTGTATATACATGTTGCTTTTGGTAGCCAAAGCTTTACGACAATTGCTCCTGATAATTACATTGAGAATTATGATTTAGTGGAAGCTACCGTGTACAGTTCTTTAGATGAAAGAATGCTGCAATTTGAAACCAACGGTCTGCCTCCCTCATCCACTATGGATAATGGATCCTTTGAACTTGTTGGTTGGTCAATGTTATATAAAAACATTTAATTTCATGAATTAAATTATTCATCTCCTCCATAGGTTTGCTATACTTTGCGGATCTTTTTGCTGCCTTCATACTGGGCTAGCTTTCCTCTTTGACATCATTAACTTGCCAGGCTTTTACCAAAGCTAATGTCTGGCCTTACAATAGTTTGAAAAGTACTTATTAGTTGGGTGCTAATAGCTTCATATACGTTTAAATCACATTATATTTTTGGAATGGGTTGAGGTGCCTTTCTTATTCACAATGTAAAGCATTGTGGGTTTATTTTGTCTAAATATTTACAACAGCATATGCAAATGTTAGGTTTTACTCTTGTGGGATTTGTTCATCCAGAAATAAATACATTCTAGGGCCAAACCGCATTTTGTTGTTTACGTCACTAGTCTTTTCATATACATTAATACATGTTACATAATGTTTGTAGTATGTGCATCTGCAACACTCACTAGGATATTTATTCATTTCAAAATTATACATTTATAGTTGTTTGGCAGATTTACAAAGTACTTGAGTATTCAATATTTCTTATTGTGTACTTTGTGAAGGTTCGCCTTAATTTGTGTTTTGCAAGTGTTCTACTCCAAAGTATCAGATCTGCATATTATCAGAAACATTTTTACTTTCTAATCTGTGGCTTTCCATTGTTTGTTTTAAGTGCAAAAGTAATTCTGCAGGTCTTTTAGCAGTATAATGTTGGTAGTATGTGTAGCTAGCTTCCAAATGTGACTGAATGTACAATTACAGTGTTTTTCAGAAGAACAAGAAGTATGATGTCCTGGTAATCCTGTGTATTGTCGCATAATATATGGAAAAATCTGTTGCAGATTGTCTATCTTGCATTTGTTTTTACGTTTGCAGTATTTATGAACAAATTGCTGTAATGAATGATAATGTTACTCACATATTGAAAAGGCTTGTGTACATGTCCATTATTTTGAAGTTTTAATCAATACTTAAGGATACATTTTATTATTCTTTTTTAAATTTCAATTAACTCAAGGATTTGTCCATCCTTTCATTTAGAACCATTACATTCCTTAGTCAAAGGATGAGTTCTATTATTTTTAATACAGTACGTTTCTTCTGAAAAGTACCATTCAGAAGAGAAGTGTTTATCCGTTTTCCTAGCATGTTTTCATTACATTCATTTTTCCAGTGTATATCACCTAAGATGTTCCAAGGGAACAAGGGAATAAGTGTATAAAGACATTGAGCTTTTTACTGCATTTACATTGTATTGAAAAATCAATTGGGATAAAAAAGCCTTATCAACAACATTTTCATTGTGATTTCTTTGGCCATTTTCCTGTGTGCTTTTTTTAATATTACATTGTTTTTTTAATCTGTTGCTAAATTTTGACCTGTATGTTAGAAAACAAATTTGTTTTGTATTGTTTATGTTTTTGTTGGGATAAATTTGCTTTTTAAGTTCAGTAGCTGTATGTTTCAATATGTTTTGTCTGTGTATTATATTGTTATACATTTTATGTGTATCTTTTTCCTTCAATAATGTTACAATTGGTGCTGATTTCTCTTTTGGTTTTACATGTTATATTTTCAAATTCTTTAGTTGTGTTTTGTACATTATTGCTAAATTGTGTTGTATTCTTTTAAATATTTAATTTTACTGGACATTTTAATAAGTGTTAT
Organism: Ambystoma mexicanum; assembly: GCF_040938575.1. Lineage (NCBI taxonomy): Eukaryota > Metazoa > Chordata > Amphibia > Caudata > Ambystomatidae > Ambystoma > Ambystoma mexicanum. Next base: position 705,335,580 of record NC_090929.1, on the reverse strand, counting down.
TTTTTCCATGCATTTTCGATAGACTTGTGTGTCTTTTTACCCATTGGTACAAAGACATATTCATCTGTGGAACTTAAAAAAAAGTAATAACCAATGTTAGCAACATAATATTGTTTTGTTTATGTGTTATTTAAATTTAAAGTTTTTAATGTACTTTAGTGGTAAGCATATCAACATGTTTAAATGTGTACAATTATTATGTATGAAATATACATACAGTTATTAATGTGTTTAACATTTCCACTTGCTTTTGTTATGTACAATGGAAAACTAAGGTGAGGCCGAAAAACAGGTTAGGATCCTGCTCCTTATGTCATAACCAAAGAAAACAAAAAGTTGTTCCCCTTCACTAGATATTCAAAATATCTTTTCTAATTGCACTATGTAATACATTAATAAATAAATAGATCTTAAGCAATTCCAAAAATGAATATAATTAATAGTGTTAACTCACTCCATTCCACATTTTAGTGAATAACAGTGAAATATCCAACTAGAGAAATATCCTCCTTTATTACAATTCTAATTCACCCTCAGTCTAAATCACATTCAAGATTGGCTTGAACTAGACAGTATTCCACCATATGTAAAACGCATTAATCTTCTAAAATAGTCATCAAGACAAAAACACACATATGTAAATAAAATTCAATATAGATATTGGGCAGGAATTTCAAACAATTAATAATGAATTAATCTGAAAAAACTAGAAAATCAAAGAAACATTGCATTATACAAACACATGCTCATATATTACAGCGTTTTACAATGTATTCACAAAAAACACAAGTTAAACAATCCTATTCAAGTCACTCTGACTGATTGTGCTGCTGTTATTGGTTGATGTGTTAGCGTTTCGGCGTATCATATGTCAATTATACTGCTTGATTGGAACTGAATGTGATCTTTTAAGTGACATGTGAATTCATTACAAAATGCACATAATTCATTTTACATTATCGACAAGACAATATGAAAATTCAGCCATATCGCAGTCAGCATTTTGTGGGCTTTTTTTATAACTACTTTGCTGCCTGTGCTCAGCTGTCGGCATCCGTGCCTGCCTGCACTCCACCACCCCTCCCTCCCAATTTCCACCCCATCTTTGATTCAATGGAGTTCCAGGAAGCCCAACTATTAGTCTGAGAGCCCCAGGGCAGCCTTGCCCGTGCAGTCAGATAAGGTCTTTGGCAAAGGGCACCTCCGTAAGGCATCTCCCCTGCCTGTTTGTGCCTGTCCGCCTGTTCGCCCAAGCCCACTTACAATTTTCCAGTATCCTGCTTACTCACCCTAAAACACAGAACAAACACGCCTTACCACTACCGCAGCAAAACATAAAACAAGCACAACATCACATCACACAACATCAAACAAAAAAACAAGCGAGCCCCGCACAAATCGCCACACACACTCACACACCAAACATCACATAATGACTACCAACAAAAACACCACACAGTGACTGATTTTTCTGAATTGAAGCTACCCACAGCACATCAAAGCTCTCTTGCGCTTTTGCCTCTCAATCCTTCTAACCAAGTCCTCCCAGCCCTATTTCCTTTTCAGATCTGCCTTGGTGCCTGGATACCATAAAAAATGGCAGTAGTGTGCGGTAAAAGTCACAATAATATAACGTATCCTATAATATTTATTAATCATGGCCTGATGGATATCTAAAAAGAACCGTTGCAACCATTTAGTTAATCCGATTCATTGAATGCCTTAACAAGACAGAATGGAATTTAGAAGGGATTAGCTCTAGAACAGCTAATACAATAATCAACTCAGATCCTGAGTGCCTGAAGCATTATTTTCTCAGTGTGGCCAATGTGTTGTCCTCCCTGTGTTATAGATACAATTTTGTCCCAAAGGCGTAATAACTTTGTTCTCTGGGTGATGTAGTACCTTAAATGAAGCAAGCCTCATTGATGAATCTCCTATTTTAGTATCCCTGTGCACTTTGTTATTTCATAAATGACATAGTGTAAGGACTCACCCACAAGTTTTGCAATGTACTTAGTCAAGGCCAATGGGCCATAACAATGACCATGTCCTTAAATAAAAGAAGAGCTCAATATGTGATTACTTACACCTTTGTGTCTAGCCCTGCCATGCACTGTAGCTCGTCAAATGTTAACCATACCTTAATAGACTTAATACCTCAAGCGTTTCATCCATGTATTTCCATGACCAGGTGGTGTCCACCACTCCAAATAACTTATGCTTAGCGTTTACTCATCCTCCATTGGGCTATCAAGGCCCTATTCAAAGCACAATCATTCCACCACGCAGACAAATGCCTAGTGTGCCTACGCCATCAAGCAAGGCACCCAGCAGTGTAACCGGGCTGCACTTTATGAATCCACGTTATGTTTAACAACTGATGTAAAGTGAGCTTTCGTATACACACCCTATGCAAGGGTTACATTATTTGTCCAACATATAATTAATGATATGTTCTTTTGCACAGGAGAAACTAAAAGGGAAGATCATGCTGAATATTGTTAGCAGTTTATCAAAAGTTGTTCCTCATAATTAAGGATGTTAGAATCATTGTGAATGGAGCATTGGGATATTGTGAGAAAACACCAGCAAAGTTGTCATTTCAACCAAGTAACACAGAGCACCAACACCAAATAGCCTTTGCTCCAGGAAAATGTCTTTGTCTGTAGGGCAGCACTATTTTATACACCCCATTTTCAGGCAAGACATACAACTCTCATGGATGCAGTAAACTGCATACATGTTTCACCTTTATTAGGTATCTTTAGTTCAGTAAAGTCTGAAACTTGTGGTTGGAGCACTGGGGCATGGTGAGCGAACAGACGTTATGGTGGCTTTAAAAGGCTTTGAAAAAAAACATCCACCTGAGATGTAATTAGCCTTTGCAGCAAGTCACATGCAGCACAGCACCACGCAGTAGCATTAGTGGTAGCTCACCACGAATTCAGAGCGCGATAGGCAACCAATGCGTTTTGCTATTCCAATGAGCTTAAATGGCAAGCTTGTGCTTCAGGGAAATGCATCTGTCTGTATGGCAGTGCTGTTTTATAGAAAGGTGTTTTCAACCTAGGATATTCAGCTCTACAGAATGCAGATATCTGCATGCATGTTTCAATCTTATTAGGGATCATCAGGGCATGCTGAGCAAACTCCAGCATATTTGTGGGGGCCTTTAAAGGCTTGAAAAAAACATTCCAACTGGTATGTGAAATCGGAATTATCCATTATCTCCCACGTAGCCATCACTGGGAGGTACGTCCAGTCCAGAAACACTGAGCAATGCATTGCGGACATTTAAGTTAGTTCAAAAGCCGCCATAGCTGGATATCATCAGAGTATTGCTGTGTGGAGATGTCATGTAACTTTGGTTCGGCCCACCTTGCTTTCACATAAAGGTCGAATAACTGTTTATTTCAGTGGTAGTGAAAGGGGTATGCTTGTGCCCATCACCTCAGTCTGGGGATTTTCCTTATGGAAGAAATGAACCAAGCCAGAACCTTACCAGGGCAGACCCTCCAATATGAGAAAGAGGACAGAAGTTCCTCCTGCTCAACCATATAAAATGCCTTGGACAAATAAGCTGTATTAAACACGCGTTAACTACCTCAAGATTTGCTTATACTACTCTGGGTGTAGCAATTAGGATCTTAAACACATTGATCCATGTTACTGGGAGGGTAGTTCAAGCTCTGTGTTTGCACTGTCTCTGGCTGCTAAACAGCTGTAAATATTGAACACTGATTTATGTTCTAATGAACGCCAGCTGAGCATTCCCGCACTTTAGGCATGCACAATTCTAGATTCACACAACGAGTGTTGGTCAAGAATCGAATCCGATTAGAAGAAGGTCATGTGTTATCTTGCAGACTGCTTATATCTGCAGTATGCCAGGATGTGCCTCCTGTCCTTCCTTTTTATGTGTTGGTCGTCAAAGGCACATTTCTGAGGACTAGTGGCGAAGGATTTTAGAGGAGGAAGGAAGGAGGGAGTGGAAAAAGTGATGTGTTGGTGTGGCAACACTGCAACCAAATGACACAAGCAGTTAAACATTGAGAACTCAGAGGCCAAGAAACATGTGAGGGGCCAGCAAAAAAAAAAAAAAAAAAAAAAAAAAAAAAGAAACATGTGAGGGGAATCGAATATGCAAAGCAGAACAGATCTACCAGGAAAATGTACACATACACACACAGTCACACTCCAAAGAACACAGTTTACAGAGCACAGCCAGGAAGACTAGCCTCATTACGAGTCCCGAGGTAATCCGCTGCTGCTTCCGCCAGACTCATAACACTTTTCTTTCAGAACCGAAAGTCAGGCGCCGGAAAATGTTAGTCCCCATTGGAGTAGGGACACAGAAGCATTGGCACTGTTGCGAACAGTGAGTCCATGAAAACTCTGCAGGCAAGTGCCGTTACGCATGACAGGTCAGATCTGCTGGGTGCAACGGCCCCCACCTGCAGAGTTGTAGTGTGGCAGTCCAGTAGGGGTGCTGGTAGAGTGCAAACTGCACCCTTATTTCAGGAACGCCACAGTTGTAATGAGGCCCAGCCTGACGTGTGCTGTCGGCTGTTCTGGGTGAAGGATGATGTCTCCTGTCTGCCATTGTACGTGATGGTAGGACATGTTGTAGCCTGTGAATGGAGTGAAAATGTAAACAAGTGACATACAGTGGAATGCTGACAGTGTGGCCTGAGGAAACATTCTATGTGTTTCAGTTAAGTCCTAGAGTTGAGTGGCGATGGTATGCCAGTGGGTGTTCTCATCAATGTGTCCTAGAACTGTAATTTGACATCAACAAGAAATAAAGTAATATGTAACTGACACCTGAGACTCCAACATCATCTTTGCAACCTGCATCCCACATACCTTGTGAAAACCAATAAGGCAGTACAGTCCACATGACCAAATCCTGAATGAAGACAAAACAACAATAACAAAATTAGTCGATGAAAGGGACCCCTTACCAAAATAACTGTGGTGAGGAGAGGCACATGCTGTTCAGGTACATGCACGGGGCAATTGCATGTGTCAGGCAGTAGATATAAGGACGCACCACTGGCAGAGACATCAATAGTTGTGGCAGCATTACAGTCTGAGACGAGTTAACTTACCAGTGCATAGACCAGTGCATAGAGTGGGCTGGGGAGGAGAGTGTGGTTTTTCTGAGCCCTGAAGTGTGATATTTGTGTATACTAGCCAGTCAAGCGATGTCAGGGAGTGGGCATGGTTATCAAAGCAGGGACTGCCAGAGAGACGTGTGCCGTACAACAACACTGGTGATGAGGATTGAAGTCAGAATGAGAATAATGGAAGTCACAGTGACCTTGGAGAAGTTGATGGTGGGAGCACTAGTCCTGGCCAGAGGTGGAGCGAAGAGGAAGCGGGTCTTGAGGGTGGGGTTTAGTACGGTCCAGGATGAAAGCGATGAGGGCAGAGCTGAGTATCAAGAACCCTATGCATTGAGGATGCTCCACTTCCTCGAGGATTCTCCAATTTTAGTAGCTTAAAGGTCATCTCAGGTGTTTGATGACCTTCCATGAACTGTCCAATGATCTGATTTCCTTGGTTTTAGAAAGGCAGCTGACAGTTGAAGGATAAAAAGGAAAATTTCATCACAAAAACTAATCAGTTCTGTTTAATCAACACCTGGCCAGAACGATCGGATTGGTTGGTGTTTGTTTATGTGAGAGGATTCTAGCATACTTAGAAAGTTCAGATGTAAGAAGAGCAAGTCCGCGCTGCCTGGGAGCTCATACATAAGTGAAGTGTAGGAATGCTTCACTGGGTGTAAATAATAATTATAGCTGTGATTTGGCTGTTAGTGTTCATTGCATAATTACATTATTCATGCAAAGATAAAAAGCCTGTGCTCCATCAGTTATCTTCTGCTTGATTATGCTGTGCAGTCTTTATTTAATCTTTTGTAGAATAATAAGCAGTTGTTAGAACTACCCAATGTACCTTCGTCATTGCATTTTTCGATGGGTAAACAATACCTTAAAATTCAGTCATTTGTGTAATGCGGTGCGGATTGACTGGCAGCCTGCATGGAGATGATGCCAAACAAATCAGCCACACTTAAACTTGCTTTAGAAGGCCAATACGGAAAAGGGGCTCAGTGGAATGGGGATCAAAATGTACGAGCAACAGTAGAAACCGTATCTCTAGGTCTGACATGGTGTTACTGAAACAATGTATTTGGAGATGTAGCCCCATAGACGGTCACACCAGAAAAAATATAACCCATTAGGGAAAAAGGCCCAATACACCTCTTGCAGGGTTAACACGTTTTATTTCCATACAAAAGGAAAACGTGCCAACAAAGGACTCTGCTTCCACAGAATGTTCTGCCAAAATCTGCATGAGCAGCACAATTAGAAGGTCTACAGTGTGATCAGTGATATCATGACATACAATAAAAACCTGCGAGCGAGTCCCCGTGGATTCCCCGCTTTGCCGCTACACGCTGCTGCAGTCTGCTCTGCTCTGCTCTGGATATTGCATTTGCAAAACTTCTGTGGACTACAACGCCCAGCAGGCTTTGTGCTGGTCCCTGTTGGAGGCGGGCCTACATAAGCCTCGAGCCACGCGCACCGCGCGCGCGCACCCGAGCGAGTCCCCGTGGAGTCCCCGCTTTGCCGCTTCGCCGCGGCGTCCGGGGCACCACGGGGCCTTTGTTTTCTTTTTTTTTTTTTTTCTCTTATTCTTAAACGGTAGAGCTTTTTACCACACAGTCTGTTCTGGTCATAAAACTTGTGACGTTATATTTAAATCATGACCACTAAAAGAAACGAAATCTATCGTCTTACAACCGATATGCCCACGAACACACGGCTTCGAATAATGTCAGAAACCCAGCCTTTGCTGGTCGCGTCGGCGGTCGAAAGACTTCCACCAAGTCCTGCAGGAAATATCTGTTCCACGCCTGTCCAACACTTTGCTCGAATCAAATGCAAATCAAAGGAAAAAATGAAAAAACCACCGATGGATAATGTTGACATTCGGAAATATGGCTTCGGGGCGCAGTGTGGAACGACTACCCCAGCTCCCCTGACTAATCAGATGGTAACTGCTGCGCATGTTAATGATATTATTAATATTGTACCAATTAACTATGAAATAGGTAGTGGGGGTGAGCGGGTGCTCACATCGGATGACAACTTAAATTTAAAAGAGACACTGGAAACCTCCAAAACGCCTGCCTCTATGTCAGACAGTATGCTTTTAAAAAATGCCTCGTCTGGTGTTGTGCAACCTGGAGCTGCTGCAACATTTGAAAAACCAAGTGAATTAACAAATGCTTTAGAGAATAACAACTCGGATTGCTCGGCTAGAGCAGAGGGCTCTAAATTATCACAATCTCCAGATATGTTCCATCGTCCTGATTGTGACCTATCGACTCTGGAGGTATCATTCATACCACCAACTCCACGAAGATCGATTAATATTCTTACAAGTCTTGAAAGATCTCCTACTAATCCCAAATCTGAAAATCTGACTTTGGAAGTCATGAACATAGCATTAATGGCTCTTGCGAAGCTCTTTGAATCAGTGGATAGCACCTTAAAGTGCCTCACTGCTAATGTTAATACTCTTGAAAATAATCAAACCAAACTATTATCAGAGATGTCCTTTTTACATGATGACATTAATGTAAAAATAAATAATGTCACTCATTTACAACAAAAAATAGCCGAGTCTCTGGCCCAGAAGCCGAGTTGTACATTAAAAGAAAGTGTGATTGGGACCTGTATAAGCACTCAAACTATAGAAGACCCAGATTGTCAAATCGTAGAAATTATTATGGACTCTCAAATTTGTCTTGAATCACACAAATCCAGTGTTCCACACACTTCCAAGACAGTGGTTCCCTTTGTACCAGGTATCATAGTAGAAAAAATGGCACCTCAAGAACTTGTCATATTGCCCTCCGTTGAACGTTCTTCAGCACAAAAAGAAAATAATAAAAAACTGGAATGTGCTCAAACACATAAAATGACCTACTCTGTCTTTGACAAAAAAACTATCAATGAAGTGAATGAGAATCTCTCAAAAAAGAAGAGCTCTAAGCAAATGGCTGCAAAAAAAACAAAAAATATGAAAACTGTAAAAGCAACAGCCTCTCCATCTATCAAACAATTTGTCAATAATATCACAAGGGCGAATTCCAGATCAACAACAGCAGCGAACCTCATAACTAAAAAATATGTTGCTCTAGCAAAATCTAAGAAGCAAAAAAACATCGTTAGCACTGCGTCAGTGGGAATGATCATGGATCATCCTCCATTGAACGATTTGATCACATTGGCAGAGGGACAACAAACCGCAATTAAAAACAAAGATCATAGTCCACTAATCTCTGTCCCACTCATCAATTCTAGCATTGATCTTAACGCAGTGACTGAAAGCTTATCTTTTAGAATTCAAAATAAACACGCCTGTGTGCCTTCGAGAACTACTGTTGAAAAAACAAATGCAGTGAGTGTCCCAAATACAAAAGTGACAGATGTAGTTGCATCATCAAGAAAAGCATTAAGGGAGGAAATTGATTTATATCTGGAGACACGTAAATTTGACCCCCCAGTCTTTCCAATCATAACTAATGGTCCAGCAAAATTTTCGACTCTTAATTCTCCGGATCCTGTATCTTATGCGATGCCTAGTGAATCAATGAAGCCATCAGTAAAACGAGTATCTTTTGCTGACTCATTGTCATATGCTGATGAGAAAACAACACGAGAGGGGTTTGTTAATAATAACATGTCACAATCAGATCTAAATGAAATTAAAGAGTCCATTGCACGCCTATGGATGCTAAATTCCAAAGCTCAAATGCAAAACTATCCAAAAGATGAAAAATTCAAAAAACAACCAAACCCATATCATTTTGCTAACCAAGAAGTGACAGACCCAAAGCTTACTTCTGATAAACCAACAAAGTCTGGCAGAAGACAGCAAACAAAAGTAGAAAACAGACACTCCTTGCTCTTAACGGCACGAGAAGATCTAACTACATCATACAACATGAATCGACAAAGTATTCTTAGACTTTTCTCGGATGTGAAATCCTTGCGAGAGATCGACTCTAATGATATTGATCAGATTGAATTCCCCCGCAGTGAGGATCTGACAACAGTCCTTATATGGTGTCGGTCTCTGATTATTCATAACATCATTTGGGCTGCCCGGGACGAACTATTTGATTTAGGATTTGCACTCTCACGCAATAACAAAGATGAAGGACCTATCAAATCTTGCTTGAAGTCTACCCATAGATTTCAACCATACATCCCTAAACATAGAAATGAAACTAATACACCTATGTACAAGAACCCAAATGTCATTACTAGAGTATAACTAGATCGAAACAGGGAGCAGATTGATTTGTCGGTGCTAAGTTGGAACACTCGAGGTTTCTCTCATTTTATTAATAACCCTGAAAGCATACTGGGTGATTATGATTTGTTTTTTTTACAAGAGACTTGGCTGTCCACTGCACCAACTTGGAACAATTACGATATATTACTTGAACCAGCATTGTGTGCTTTGAGAGGTAGACCTATGTCAGGTCTGCTTATTGCATCAAATTCTCTAGCAAATATCCACCTTTCTCCATTGCCTTTTAGCAACCCGTTCATCCAATGCTCCTATATTTCGGTTAGTTCTCTTAAAATTGCTTGTATTAATGTTTATTGGAATCCAATGGGCATTACAACTGCCACGTTTTTGAAAGATATAACAGATGTCCTGGAAAATGTTATGCTTGTGCGAGAAATTGTATATTTTGTTATTGCAGGCGACTTGAATTTGCATCTTCTTAACAAAGAAACTTTAAAAGATCTTGAGCGTATAAGATTATGGAACAAATTCATGAAGACATGGAATTTAATTATGCTGAATGGCACAAGTGCAGTGGATTCACCTCCATTACCGACATGGCATAGCCAAAAACAGTCAGCAATCATTGATTTTATTATTGTTTCCAGAAATCTATTTGCGCACACTACTGATTTTGCCATCAAGTCATCGCAATACAGTGACCACTGTCCATTAACATTTAAGATCATGCTGACCCCAGTACCGATTGTAGAAAGTCAATCGCTTATGGGCAAATACGAAACTAATAATTCTCTAAATCGATTAAAATGGTCTCACGAGTCCTTAACATGCTATCGTGACCATATAAGATCTTATGCAGAAATCTCTCAAATGTCAGTAGAATCATATAGATTGGTCCCTTTTGATCTTATGCAATTATATGCCACAAAACAAAACATCAAACTAAAGTCCGCCAACCATATGACACTGCAATTCGCACTAGGAAAGCTCTGTTTAAAACACAAAAGCGACAAGCTCTCAAACTAGCTCCACCTTTAAAGATTCACACATTAAGAGCTATCAAAACTGCATATAGAAATTGGATAAAAGAATACAAAATAACAAAGCAACAAAAAGAAGGAGAAGCTATGTTAGACCAAATTAAGAATAAAAATACAGCACAAATTTGGCAATTCCTAAACTCAGTAACCAACATATCGCAAGTATCATCTCATATAAATGGAGTGTCGGAAAACGATTGGTGCAACCATTTTTCATCCATTTATCTTGCTCCAACCGTAAGCGAGCCCTCGGACATGATAGTGTCACCTTTTACTTTAAAATTTGATCAAGATGACATTTTTTATTATATTAATAAAACAAGCATGTCACGGGCTCCTGGGCCTGATGGACTCTCGAACGCAGTCTTAAAGAAACATATCGATATGTGGGCACCAATTTTGTACTCACTTTTTCAACTAATCATATACCTTCAAAAAATTCCAAGTTCCTGGACACATTCTATTATTGTCCCTATCTATAAAAAGGGAGATAGGCAAAATCCTTTGAGCTATCGACCTATTGCCTTATTGGATGTACCGGGAAAAATCTTCTGTAGGCTAATATTACGTGATCTGAACAATTGGTCTCTCCAGTATAAGCGTAGCAGCCGTTTCAATCGGGTTTTGTAGCAGGTCTCGGAACAGCTATTAATCTGACCATTCTTAATGCAATTAAACAATCCTATGCCATGCGAAAGCAACCCTTATATGTTGCATTTGTGGACTTCCGCATGGCATTTGATTCCGTTGACCGAGTGCGTCTTTTGAGGAAATTGGCGTATTATGGTTGCCCAGGGAGACTGTTAAAAATTGTGAGTTTGCTACACTCTAACACTTCTGTCCAGGTGAAACTTAATTTAGAGGGCCTGTTATCTAAATCTATCCCAACTGAGAGGGGGCTCAAGCAAGGATGCATACTCGCCTCTACTCTTTTCAATCTATTTTTGCTTGATTTGGCGGACGAGCTCGCGGTGGCACAATCTGATCCCCCAAAGTTGGGAAGTCAAGCTGTTGCTTGGCTTCTTTATGCTGACGATCTAGTCCTCATTTCCCAAACTCCCAGTGGGCTCCAACATTTATTAAATGTCCTCGATCTTTATGTGACAAAAAATAATCTCACAGTGAATGAACATAAGACGCAAATTATTATTCTTGGGAAACCAAAGTCGTCTCTACGGACTAAATATACATGGTCGATATGCAATAAAAAATTGCAGATCGTGAACGAATATAAATATCTAGGAGTATATTTTAACAACTTTGCCTCAGAAAATGCACTTGAGATAACAATTCAAACCAAATTAACAGGTCTAATTTCACAGGCCAGAATAATTCATGCAAGATTTGGTAAGTTTACTTGCATTCCGATCATGAAATTTTACCAGCAAAAGGTAATACCTGTTCTTATTTATGGTTTGGAATCTCTACTCCCACAAACTTTCAAATTCTGGAATGGTATTGAAGCAAAATTTTGGAAACGAGTATTTGGACTGCCCAAGTCCACACCGAACATGTTACTGAGATTTGAATTTGGCCTGCTGTCCATTCATGTTCAAGTTACATGGAAAATGTGCACCCTTCTAAGAAAATGTCTTATGGGGATAAATAAGCTAGATAGCCTTGCCATCTTAGCAAATTACCTTTTATTCTCCACTCACTTATTTCCACAAAGATGGAGAACACATGTTATGAATGCACTTGTTGAAGCACATATATCAATTGATCTATTGATTACAAATCCGAATCGAGCGAAGACCAAAATGTATCAGACCGATTGGATAACCACTCAAGAAAAATGCCTAAGACTAAAAGATTTTAATAGATCTCTCTTTGGTCACAAGGAATTTGGTAGCATGGCTGAATATCTCATTAAATGTCCATCTGTAAATTTAAGAACGAAAATCTTGCGTTTGCGTTTTAATCTATGGCCAGTCAATGAAATTTTGGTAAAACGTGGTGTGGTCACAAAGAAGCAGAGCCATTGTCGGTTTTGTAATGATAAATCTCAAACAGAAACGCTTGCTCATATCATTGTCCAATGTAATGCCTTTGTTCCACATCGATTTAAACTGATGAAAGAAATGACATGGCAACATGTCAGTCGATCCTATGATGAAATATGGTGTGAAATTTTCAGTGCAAGAAAAATATCGATCAGCATTGCTGCTATACAATTACTTGACATAGCATTTCCTTATTCAAAAAGAATTTCCTAAAAGTTGCACTTTTTGTACCTGAAAATAGGGAAAAAATACTTATTTGTAATTTTATATAGTTATTTTTATATGTTGTAACTAAATGTTGATTTTATCTGTTTATCTGTAAAAATGAAAATGTGTAAAGTTGTAGTAACAACTAAATCAAATAAAAAAAAAAAATAAAATAAAAAAAAAATAATAAAAACCTGCGCTACTGATTGGTGTGACCCTATACATAGGTCACCTGCTCCATAGAGGATGCCAGGCCATTGGTCCCAGCTCTGTCTGTTCATCTTCTTCCACGTGGGCAGTCATCATTGGTCAGCAGACAGCCAAATAAAATGATATTACTAAGAAAAAACATATCTATCTCTATGTAACAGTGCACCTGGTACTAACAGACAGGAGCCCAGGAGGAAAGCCAAGATCACACTACCTCACACATTTCACCCACTCCCGGACAGACTGGCATTCCTCCAAGGTCTCCCACCCTCATTCTGGGCTTTAATGTCATCCCTCCCTGCTGCTCACAGCACAAATCATGTGACCTAAGGGTGAAGGCAGGAAGGTCCTGCTTTCTGATCTTTTGATCGATTGGGAGTCTAGCAGGTTTATGGTCAGTGGTCTGGGATTATCTGGTACATTGGAATTCAGAGGTCCTAAAGCCAGGGCATTGCGGTGCTATAACTTAGAATTGGGACTGCTGGGGGTTGAAGCTATGTGCCCTCCTTCTCATCAGATCGCACCATTCATAAACACTCAGTCCTCCTCCTGTGGCCTTACAAGGCACATTTCGTACAGGACATGAAGGTTGGCAACATTTTAGGGTTTTATGGAGCTGTGTAGCTCTGGCCTTTCTCATCAGTGTGTGGGCACAACCTATTCCCTTGACCATATTCGTGGCCTAGGTCTGGAGTGCTGACTGCCATGCTACATTTAGGCTTTGTGCCACAATATGGCTGCTAATATCTAAGATAGCTACTATTCCCGCAAGACAAACTCATTTTTACAGAACCGATTTCCTCTCTTTCACATGGAAAAGTAAACACTGCCTGCAAATACACTTTGCAGTTGACATTTACCAGTGGTTTCCTTTGCAATCGGCAGCTATTCCCGCATTGTACACTACACCTACAAAGCATGCAATAATATGATTGTGTAGAAGACTGTAAGAGCACCTCCTTTCCCCCCAGTTTCTTACATTACTGAGGATGGCCTTTGCCTTCTTCTAAATTGCCTGGGGGTGCAGGAAGATCATGTCCCCATCTGAACATTCCCCTTTTGTCAATTCTACATGAACAAACTCCCCTATAAGCCCACTTTTGCTAGTCCCCAGTAGTGTTCCCCTTCTAACCTTTCAGCATCCAAATAAGGCTGATATCCCTCCTTTGGAGCCCAAGCTCTACATACATTTTGCAAACTTTGGCCAGATGGAGCGTACTCCTCAGGGGTACAAGTCTTCTATATCCAACCCCTGTCTCCTGCTAAATCAACCCAGTGCTCTATATAATGCTCGGGGTCTAGTGGGGATGTAGTGGTAGTACCAAGAGGGTATAAGCACTGCTCTATCATTACTATGCGTGGTTTGTTTGGGTCATCTGCTTGGACAGCACTAACCTTTGTACCACGAGGTGCATTTGATCCCCTAATTGAACCCATCAGCATGGCTCTGCTAGGTACTGCTTTGGCACAGCATTCAAGCCCCAATTAGCAGGTGCAAAAAAGGACCAATATGAACATGATCACTGACACCGGAATCTTCACGATCGCCCCCATGGTGACCAAGCAAAAAGGTCCATCAAACCAGTAATTTTCTTGTATGCCAGCTTCTGTTTGCATGTGTGATCCGAAGGAGTGCAGTGCTCCTACTATTTGCACCAGGGAGCCATTCTCTGTGGTGTTTGGAGGCACGAATGTGCAGCAAGAATTGCCAATTTTCTGGCAAACCCCTCATTCCCTTGCTGTGAGCGGGTCAAGCACATATCTGTTCTAAATGTTCATCAACCTTATGGTTTGCATCTCAACCTTTATTGCGTTGAGGACTTGTTTGGTGTTTGCCAGCTGTACGACCTCCAATCTGATGATTTGGAGCAATTTGGAGCAATTTGTCATTTGTGGTTGTTTGGCAGAAGTAGAGATGCGAACACTGTTTCTTCTTTGCTAAATGCTCTATATTCATTAGGTATTTCTTTGAGCAATTTGGAGGAGTCTTGTGACACATAATTGGATCTTCTTTTCCTGTTTAGCTTGCTGCTCTTTTTGTTTCTCAGGCAAGACACAGAAGATGGGGCATGGTAACAGGTTTTTGCTGGGCCCCATTGCAGCTGGATATGGGGTTGGGGCAGGCAAATTCTTTGATCTCACTGCAAGATGTACTTCATGGGTCACAAGGATTGCTGAATGCAGCTTGACCAGTGAGCAATAGCGCCTCCATGATGGTAGGAAGTGCAAGAATACCTGCTGTCTGCACACCCAGTAGTAGTCCATTACTGCAGCAGTGACTTTTTGAGGTCTGGGATAAACAGTGTCTTATTGCATTTGATATTAGCCCTCACGAAAACAGTTCCTTCATTATAAAAGCATAGTTAATGAGTTTCTTGCTGCTGCACATTTACTTTCTTTTCCATTGCTTCAACGCACATTAGTTTTGCGACATGTTAATTCCAGAATTGTGCACATACTTTATTCACTTGAGCCAGTACTTCATTTTTTCGAATCCTAGTAACCGTTCTGCTGCGCAATTGATTGAAGTTTCTTGCCACCTGCTGTCTCTGTATTTCACTTCTCGTAAATTCAGGTATGGTATTTGCAAACAATGGTTGCTTTTGGGGTTTTGCTTGCATTGCAGCTGATCAGGATCCATAGTTTATTACTGCACATTGTTCATCTGGAATGTGCCTTGCAGCCTACACAGTGACAGAGGAACCAGGAATTGAGCCTCTAAAATTGGTAGTTCTTGCAATATTAATACCTTATCAATGAACAGACACAACACATTCCATTCACTCTTTTCTTTCATGGTCGTTCCTACTGAACTCATGTCTGCATACCAGCTATTTGAAAATTCTGGATGATACACATCTTCTATTTTATCAAGGCCTAGCCCATTCTACTTATCATATATATATTTTCTGAGTTGCCTTTCCTTACGTGTTATAGTTATGTTATATACACTTTGTAGAGACCTAGTGAAATTGAAGGATGTCCTCAAAGGTTCACTAGAGCCAGTAGTATTACAAGCAAGGCTGTCATTTCTCATTTTATCAGTAACGTTGGTGTCTGTGGCCACAGTGTTGGGTGTGTAATGTTTTTTGGTCACATTTACATCTTGAATTCCCTTTTTGGTGATCTTAGCACCTTGAATAGATGCATTAATGGTGGCATTTGTTTTTATATAGCCCCTCTTTCATATGCCCTCCCCATATAAAAGTGCACCCCAAATTTATTCCTAGGTCAAACATAAATATTGCAAATAATCCAGCAATGTAATGCATTGCACATATATATGAATAGGAAAACCTTGACACATTATTTTTCCTAATAGGCCACCTAGAAAGCAATCTTTAATTATTAGAGACAGATGAAAGGAGGAGGGATATTGAGCAAAACAGAGGAATAGATGTAGCATAAGACAGAGGTAGAGAATGTTTAGAGAGGATTCAAGAGAGAGACAGAGACAGAGAAAGAGAGAGTATGGGGAACTGCGAGAGTGCAATTCCTGTGTAAATGTAGTGTTTCTTTATTCTTCAAAAAAGGGTGCTTGGGCTGTCATGGAGGGTGGAATTTCAATATTGTGGGCAAGGTTTCAGTTCAATCTGTCAGTGCAGGTTGGGGCAGAGGTGCCCTTCGGTCATCAGAGAGGTGCACCCAGCAACGTAGCTCTTTCACCTTGACGGCATTGAGAGTGGCATAAACAACCCCAAATGGGCCGTTACACCTGGGCTGGTTCCATCAGCGAACAAAATTCCTCACATAAATTAGATCAGCAGGGAGAGCAGAGGGGGTGACATTGCAGGCATATCTGCTGTGGTGCCAGTTGCTTTGTCTGTCCGGGGAGGCGTAATCTGTTGGGAGACGCATTTAATTGTCTTTGTTAGGGAGGACAGGTAGCTACTAAATTCCTCCCCCAAAATTAGTGCTGCTCTATGAGCGTCTAACGCTTGCCTGACAGGAGAGAGCAGCGTGTGCATGCGGCACCCTGTGACCACTTCATGGGGTGATAAATGGTGGTCTTTATAGGGCGGTGTACGGAAACTGAACAATGCGAGTATTAGACAGTGCACCCAGTTCTTTTGTAAGGTGGTGCACAGTTCTGACTACTTTCTTTTAAGTAGGACGTTTAGCCTTTCTACAACTCTGTTATCCTGGGGGTGGTAAATTGTATACATCAGAAGCCTAATGCACAGTAATGTCAAAATGTCTTTGAAGAGGTAATTAAAAAAAGGGTGCTGTTATCTGACCTTAAAACATTGCACACACCCCATTGAGGGAGCACTTCCTGCACTAAAAAAGTGGCAGTGAACTTATCATTTGGATATGCACAGAGTCCCACCCCCACCCTTCGGGACAAGGGACAAACAACTACAATGAGGTAATGAGATCCATTACACCTTGCGCCCATGTCCACATAATCAATGTGGAGTTTGCGGGATGGCCAAGCAGGGCGGGCTAGGGGGGCCTCTGATAGTCCTTAGTGTGAGGCATATATTATAACTTTGGCATGTAGTGCAATATGTGGCCATGTCTGTCAATGTCTATTGTAGGTTGTGGACAAATCAGTCTTCCTGAATCTCTGCTGCAATGTGTTGTTTGGAAACGTATTATGGATGATGTAACTGATCAAATGCCACTAGTAATAACTCATGGGTCAACACCGCTTTTCCTGATATTTCCTGTGTCCATAAAAGATCTGTTGGAGAATGTTTGCACTCTCTCTTCATCCAGAGCTCCTTCTCTTCTTTGAACGCATGTCCCTGTAATTCAATCAACTGCGCAATTGGTGCAGTATTGTATGATGTAAGCAACTATTCTGCGTTAGGTGTTAACATGTGATACTCCAATACTTGTGGTACTGGAAGGTATGCTGTGTTTTTGCTACTTCATCGATGGCAGCATTACTGAGTGAGACCTCGTCTGTGTTATTAGTATGGATTGCATTTAACAATCGTCACTACAGATGGATGGGAAAGTGCATAGATGAGCTTGTCCAATAATGCAGCATGTTGCAAGGGAGATCCGGCCACCCTCCTGAATCCCCTTATCTTCCACCGTGCAAGACTTGCATGTACTGTGGTGGTAACATATGCTGAGTAAGAGTAAATGGTCATGTGACATCCTTGGGATGCTTGTAGTGCTTCAATAAGCGCTATGAGCATGGCCACTTGAGCTGAGAAATGCATTGGTAACCTTTTCTGCACTACTGTCTAATATTCCCCATTTACTAGGTGGACCACTGCCACCCCAGTGTGTCGTAAAACTATGTCCTGGTCAACTGTTGCTGACCCATCAGTGAAGAGGACCCCCCTTCAAGTGGTCATGTGCTTTGGGGATATCATCTTCCTCACCCTCAAAAGTTACACAGGCATGGTTGGCCGAGTCTTCGTCAGAACATATTTCAGTTAGGAAAGTGTCAAAATTAACAGTTTTACATTGTATAATGTGAATGTTTGAACTGGATAGAATGATCCTCTATGCAGATACTTACTGTGTGGTCAGTGTGAATTTAGAGCATTCTAAGATGGCAAACACTGCATGCTCAACATACAATGGTATGGAGCACCCCATACTGATAGTTGAGCAATTTAAATGGCGAATGCCGCTGCACCAAGAGCTTGCTCCCAGGCTAATTGCCCCTGCATCACTGAATCGAGGATACCATTGTAATAGGCCATGGATTCTGGCCAATGGAGCTTTTCTGCATCAGTACTGCAGTCATCAGCTGTCTGTCAGAATGGGAGAATAGGTAGATCTCTTGCATGTAGTCTGGGGTTGCTAACATGGGTGCAGTTGAAATTACCTCTTTGAGGTCATTGAAATTGGTACACATCTCTCTTGTCCATATTTTGCTGTCACACTTCTGAGCTTCCTTAAGGCCCATTAACGGTGGTCGTGTGTAATCTGTATAATCCAGTATCCTGAAAATCCTGACCCCCCATTACTGCACCCAAGCAGAGCGGGGCTTGCAGGGGTGTCCCCTGCTCTCCTTGTGCAACTTCCTCAGAGGTGGTGGCGTGTCTGAATATTGACACTTCTATGTTCAATTAGTGTGATCCCATATAGAGTGTGCACTGCAATTTGAGATGCTTCTTGGTGCTAAGGATGTACCACCTACGGTTGTTACTGAGGAACAGATGAACAGATTCCATATGTGAAGAGCTGGCAGACAGAGAGGACCCTTAGAGCTGGACAGAGCCCCTTGCTGGCTTGGGAATACATTGAGAAAAGAACAAAGAATTAATCTGTAATCAAACTGTACTTTCCATCCTTCTGTCCTGATGAGGGATATGACAGGAGATGACTCTCACGCCAATCCGAAACTCGAGTCTACACAATATTTTACAGGAAGACAAATGTGTAGTTTTTCTGTGTACTACATACATAGATGTGGCAACTTACTACATTAGAATGATTGTAATGTATGCCTACAACACAAAATAAGAGTGATGTGTTTTTGTGGCAATTAATTATGTCTAACATCAAGGGTCTAAAGGTCCGGCCCATGGGTTTGTTTTAATCAAAAAGTGATGACTGCGTTTTTTTGCACATGTATGAATATTTTGTTTTAATGAGGTTATTAGTGATTGTGATGAGTGCTGCATGGATGTGATCACAGTATGGCATGGTGTTTTTAGAGAATGAAATTGTCCAGATTGGATTTTAGGTTCAATTGTTCTTCACTCAGGTTCTTCATGCAATACTAATGGGTGATTATTAACTGTGTATTTTTGTATTTTTGTATTTTTGTATTGCTATTTTTGTGATACCAATGTTTATATGAAGAAAAAAGAATAAAATTAGAATCAAATAATCAATAAAACTACATGGTATGAAAAAATCAAAAGTTTTTCAAATAAAATTTCTTTGAAGGTTTTGTATCCCACTTATCTTTAAACAATTAAATGCAAAGAGAGTATGCAGGCCAGAAGTTGTAGGAGTATGCTGGAGTCCAGTCTGGGCTGGTGCTTGCTGACACTGCACACCAGTAAGTCATCCACATGATGGCATATGAATATTGCCTAAATCAGCATGTCGTATTCTGTTGAAAATGCTGAGGGACTTGCAGTACCCTTGAGGCAATCTTGTGTGTTCAATGCACATCCCCATGTGTAAACACGGTAAGGTACTGTGAATCTGGGTGCAGGGGAAGAGAGAATAAGGCATTTTTAAGATCCACCACAGTAAAGTGGGTCACCTCTTTGGGGATGTTGCAAATTATTGTCGCAGGGTTCGGGACCACTGGAAATTCTGCCTGTATAATGTCATTAAGGGTGTGCAAATCCTGAGGTATTCTCCAACTCCCCCCTTTTGTCTTCTTTATCAGGTAAATTGCTGTGTTGCATGGGGAAGTAAATGCAACAATTGTTCTCTGATTTACTAGGGAAACAATGATGTCCCTTATCCCTTCCTCCGCCTCTCTCGACAAGGGGTACTGTCTTACCCGAGGCAAAACTGCTCCTGGCTTGAGAGTTATCCGAACTGGGGTAATTCCTTGCAAGAGCCCAACATTGTTAACAGTCTCTGAGGGACCTGTTTTAAGACTGTCAGTGAAGATCGTTGGTGCTACAAGGGCTATTAATGGACACTGCACTTTCCGATACTGCACTATAATGTTGCAAGCGATAGAAATCGCCAGCACAATCTTGCCATCGCCTGTTCTATCTTCAAACAACTCTGCATTTGTCACTTCTTTGAGGGGCATTGTACGGTCAATACATAACAGTGTGCACCACATGCATCCATCCAAGTCTGTTTCAATGACAACAATCCATTTAGCTGATACCACCAGACCCAGGAAATCTAGAAAAATATTATTCCTGTTACCAGTTCAGGGGACACCACAGGTCAGAAAATAAAGTCAAACAGCACCCGCCAACAAGCCTTGCCAATTTGGGGCACTGCTTTGAGAAGCACTGTTATGCCGTAAACAAACAAATCAGGGTCCACAGGAATACCGTGAACCACAGGCTCTCCTCCCTGTGCATGTATTATAACCATTGCTCTTGTAACACACATGCTCGGAGTGGTTCACACTACCTATTCATCTGTGAAAGAAACTGTCATATTCAATTTGCTCAACAAGTCTTGCCCCAATAAATTTATCGGGGAGCTCTCAGACTATAACAGAGTTGCATGCACCACTTTTCCTTCTATTTTAATGTCAAGTTCTTTTGCAAAGGGAACCATGGTGACAGCCCCAGAGAAGCCCTACGTGTCAAGAGTTTCACCTGATAATGGGAAGTTTCCCTCACTGATGCATGATTTAGTGACACATGTGTCAACCATGAAGATGAATTGCTTGTTACCTATCTCAGCGCCCATCAAGGGTTCCTCATCAGGGTGGACTGTCATGGACAGGACTGGGCATGCACAGTTCTCTGTGGGCTGTCCTATTAGGGGTATGTGTTGGTACCAGGAAATGTGAAAGGGTTGTTTCCCACTACGCTCACTCTTCGGTAGGGTACGATGGTGCCATTCGACACTGCATCCATTGTTGGCATATTACTCCTGTACATGGCGTTCTGTTGGGGCATTAATGTTTCTGTCATTTGTGGGTGTTGCAACTGTGTACCTGGGGGTCGTTGTGGCAGTTGAGTGTAGGCCTGGTGTATCTCATAGGGTATGGAGGTTGGCCTGGGAGTTGGCAGCTGTGGTTGGTCCATGGGTGGGCACCAATAGTTGCTGTATGGATTGTATCTGGCACCCTGACTGCTTCTACATTCCCTTGTGAAGTGTCCCCACTTCCCACAGCTCCAGCATTGCGAGGGACCCATACCTGCTCTCCGAGGTCTCATCCCTTCAAATCCCTTCTTCTCCCTCTGAACCCGTCCCTCATATGCTGCTGACCTCCTTGCTGCCACTCTGAGCAGGGGTATTGTGGTCCACCTCCCCACTGTCCTTGTCCTCTTCCTGGCCAAAATGCTGCTATTCCAACATATCGAGGGGTCGGGGTCTGCTCGGCCACCTCCGTTCGCGTACTCGATGGCACTGCCCCCTCAACTTCTATCTTTGCCAATTTCATTTGCACTAGTTTCGCTTCGTCCACTTGCAGCCATTGAACGGATTCCTTTTCTCGCTCTTTTATCCTCTTACAGTTTATAATAATTGTCTGAATCTCATCCCACCCCTTTGCCTCAATGCCCACCATTTTCTCTAATGCCTTCTGTACTTCCTTGGGCAACCCCGTCTTGATGACAAAATAGAAACTGATCGGTCCCACTGGTTTCGCATCTCAGCACACCACATCTCCTGAACCTTAATAATGTATTGTGCAGAGTACCCATTGTCTCCTATGGTATACTAAAGGATAGACTGTAGATCTGGCATATCGGGGTATGTCTGCTGCAGCGTGACCCACACCTGCACTCTAATATTCTTAAAAGGGGCACCATGGACACAACATCTTATTTCACTCTGTGATACACTGCCTTAACCCAAACTTCTCCATCTTGGTCCACCACTATTGCGACAAGCAACTTTTTATATCTCCCACAGCACAGGGAATCCCTGCAGTCTGTTTTTAGAACGGGGGTACAGTCCCAGTTCACTGTTGTGTTACAGGCATCGCATCTAAGGTGGCCCCTTCAGTATTCTGAGTCCCACCTCCATCATGGTCCTCCACATCCTCTATCATTTTCCACAGATCCAATATCTCTTTTCTCTTTTAAAGTTGTTTACCTTTATATTTAGCAGCTAAAAACATGCTTGTGTGTTCTAGTATCCATTATCGGTGCCCTGCTCTGGCCAGGAGTGGGGCACCCTGCCCTTGTTTGTGATATTTCTCAATCTTGTCACTATGCAATGCCAATGCGCTGTACATGTACTCCACGGGCGTCCCCCATCTTGCAGTTTGTGAGCCCCAAAACCCCAGTCTTTACAAATATGTGTTGCGCACAGTTTATCACAAAGGCCACTAACAGTCCACTGTCTCAGCCTCCCCATCAGCCCCTGTGAACACCTCTTCCTCCCCCCTGCCAGCATGCATGCACACCCACACTAATACAACAAACGCTCTAAAAATGAAATATCAACACTGGCCTCAACCTTGTACACATGAAAATCATAATTTGCTAAAACAACAAGCTAAAACAAAAGCTAAAGCAACAACTACTACTTCCACCGAGCCCACTAATTATATGGAGCTCTTAATTTTTCCTTTTATCTCCTTGTTACAAAACAAATGGCGCCATCTTCTTCCCTTACTCGGAAGGACTCCCTAGACTCCTGTTTTTCCTCTGTAAAATTCTGTTAAATATCCCAAAAAATAATAAATCTGGCCACAAGGCCTTACGGTACTTTTACTTTCACTCATGCATGCCACACTCCTCTACGCTACCCCTCATTGTTATTCCTTGCAAGGGGTGTACTCACATATGCATGTTCACCCTCCCTCCTTTGTCACAGGGTTCCAATAACGGCCTGCACTCTCCTTGGAGCCACACCCTGCTTCAAAGAGCAGACATGAATTCTGAGGAAAATGGCTCCTGCACACCTCTGCGGATGGCGTGCTTTGGACTGGTCTACGCAGATGGGCGCAGCCCCTCCAGAGAAGCAGCCTGGAAGCCTCTGTCAATGCGGGGGCCATTAGGATCATGTCAGAGGTTACCAAATGTAGGAAAGCCCCCTAGATGCTCACACCAGAAAAAATATAACCCACTTGGGAAAAAGGCCCAATCCACCTCTTGCAAGGAAAATAAGTTTTATTTCCATACAAAAGGGAAAAGTGCCAACAAAGGACTCTGCTGCCGTGGAACGTTCTGCCAAAATCCTCATGAGCAGCACAATAAGAATGTCTACACCATCATGATTTACAGTAGAAACCCATGCTGCTGGTTGGTGAAACCTAACACACAGTTCACCTGCTCCATAGGGGATGCCAGGCCATTGGTGCCAGCTCCGTCCATCCTCTTCTTCCATGTGGCCGATGTTGCAGTCACCATTGGTCATCCGACAGACAAATAACAATTATATTACTAAATAAACACATCTATCTCTATGTAACAGTGCACCTGTTACTAACAGACGGGGGACCAAAACAATACAGGTCAAAACTAAATCGCTAAAGCCTGGTCAATTGCAAGACCATACTGACTCCGTTGTCTAGGGAAAGACGTTATACAATTTAATCAATCAAAGAAGTCAAAAACATACTACCCTGTATTTTATATATTATACACTCTGCTAGAGTGTCACGGTTTAGAGGGCTTACTGCCACAGTGAGAAGATGGAGAAGATGGAGCAATGAACAAGATTGAACTAATAAGAACTTGTTGATACTTGTGGATATTGAGCATGAGGTGCTGTTTACGTGGTACAGAACGTCATACTTATCAAAGTGTGCTCATACCGTACCCATTAAAGGGTCTTTGATGAAATTATACAATCTGGCTGACAAGGATTATTGTGGAATGGGTACTTCCCATTGAATAGACTATTGTATCGCTATCTCAGCAGTGTTCGGAAAGTGTAACCCTCTCCCAGGATACACGTGGTTGAACACAGAATAAAAGAACAGAATATCCCCTGATGAATGTCTGACGCAAAAGGTCTCCTTGACAGAAACATGTTTGGTTTGATGTAAAACACAACCAATAAATCTATGTGAATTTTATATGTTGGCAATGTTGTGTTGTAAAGACAATTGTTCAATGGTGTTTTTCTAATGTGCATTGATATATTGAATGTGTTCGTATTCTGACCTGTGGATAGGGGTCTAAAACAACAACAACAAAAAGAAACAACTTCTTTTTAAAAAAAAGTTTTGAATGTTTTTGTATGAAATTCTCTACTGTGCTTTGAATAAAATAACATACAAGTGTATTTTTTATACTGAACAAATTGTTTATATAGTGTGTTTAAAAAACGGATGTCACCCGAAACAGGGTATTAACAGACAGGGGCCCAGGGGGAAGCACTCGCTCCCAGACAGCCTGGCATTCCTCCAAGATCTCCCACTTTCGTTCTGGGCTATAATGTAATCCCTCGCTGCACCTCTCAGCACAAATCATGTGATTTGGGAGTGAAGGCAGGAAGATCCTGCTTTCTGATCTTTTGATCGATAGTGAGGTCCAGCAGGTTTATGGTCAGTGGTCTGGAGTTATCTTGTCCTTTGGAATTGAGGGGTCCTAAAGGCAGGGCGTTGGGGTGCCATAATTTAGGATTGGGACTGGTGGGGGTTGAAGGCTCATGCCCTTCTTCTCATGGGATTGCACCGTTCACAGACACTCAGCCCTCCCCCCGTGGACTTGCAGGGAATATTCTTTCCAGGTCGCGAAAGTTGGCAACATTTTTGGACAAAGAAGTGTTTTATGGATCAGTGAAGCTCTGGCCTTTCTCATAAGTGTGTGGGACACAACCTATTCCACTGCTCATGTTCGCGGCCTAGGTCTGGAGTGCTGACTGCCGTGCTACATTTAAACTTTGTGCTACAATATGGCTGTTAATATCTAAGATGGCTGCTATTTCCGCAAGACAAACTCATTTTTAGCCTCTCGCTTTCCTCTCTTTCACATGGAAAAGTAAACATTGCCTGCAAATACGCTTTGCAGGTTACATTTACCAACGGTTTCCTGTGGAATCTGCCTTTTTTTAACCACATACAAAACCAAGGTTTTTTCATAGGAATCCCTTTGTTTTAAGCATGCCTAAAAATCAGATGTAGGTGTAAAACAAAGTGCTCAGATGAGACAGAGGAATTGAGCGAGGCAGAGATCTTACATCTGTTCCGTGCCCATGCTCTATGCCTCACCTTACTGTCTTATTGTCTTAATTTCTTGCTCCATCCTATTTAAAACAAGGGCCATCATATGAAAACTATTTAAGTGTTCATTATGAAAGGTACATTTTTGTACTTTTGTGTCACTGTTTTTCCAATGCCACTGTTTTCCAATGAAATCATGATGGCTTAACATCTTTTAATAATAAATAGCTTTACTTGGATAAAGAAACACATGTCCATCAAAGCATTAAAAACAAAATTCATATTTTACATACATTAAATATAGATGGAAAATAAAAAAAAATGTGTGATTTATTAACATGAATTTGTGTTACAGTCATCAGACCAGATATATTATTATAATGTGTCGCCTACGACAGGCAGCATCAAAGTATTTAGAAAATTCCTCAACCAATTTATGACATCGATGTTATACAAATTACCATTGCAGTTTTAGAACTCAGATTATTATTTCTCGTCATACATGAACTCAAAAACGTTCACCTATATATTTTATAAGCAGAGGATAAGAATATGGAATGATATAAGTATTCCCTGATATTATCCAAAACTGACACACATCTGAGTGCCCTTTGCTCCACTTAGCATTAGTGGCAGCGAGGGGTTGGAGGTTTAATCTAAATTTGATATGCAGAGCCCGTTTTCTAGATCATACTACCCACTCCAAATATTGTTCTACCCCAGGTTGTCTTTAAGCGGAGGTATTCAATTAACATTGGCCCCAATTTTGGGCTATTCAAAAATGGTGTAATGACAATTCTTCTTAATACTGTTAATGGGTGTAGTCAGCAACACGCCATCTTAGCTCTATTTAATTTAATAATGATTTAATAGAATTTAGCCATAGCCTCTTCTCTTCACAGCCCCCACATAGCCATTTCCTGTAGCTATAGTTTGACCCTTAAATTAATACAAACCAGAAAGATAAGGGTTCATTGCGATACAACATTCTGAATGCATAGCAGGCCAAACTCACAATGAAGAGTAGTTAGTGCACAAGTTGGCAAACCAGTTAGGCTTTTCAAAAAACAATTTTTGCCTCTTTTGCTTCCTTGTTTGGGTGCAAAACAACAAGGTTCTGCACCACACAGCGCAGCTGGGTGTGCCTGCAATTTATACATCACTTTATTTATTTTATTTTATTGCTCAAAGTACAGACCTAGTTCAAGAGCTGCAGAACGCAATACAGAGTGTGGGTAGCCGGCATTTTGTCTGGTATGCTTTAACAATAGCACAGTACTATGCAGTCTGTGCGTCGGTATGTGAATCCATTGGAATTAGTTCTTGGTCAGGTGTTGTTGAAAGAGAGATATTTTGAGAGATTTGTGAAATTGGAGAATTGTGGGAGCATTCCGAGTCGACACCAGGATTGAGTTTCAGAGGGTGGGTGCATGGCAAGAGAAAAATTGTTTTCTGGTCCTCTCTTTGCGGACGAGTTGTGATTCAAGCCAATTGGTCAATTTTCTCCGTGAGTAGCATGTGTCACCAGATATGTGGAGCTTAGCCTCCAGGTACACTGGTGTGCTACTTGTGACTGCTTTGTAGATGATACATGCCATCTTGAACAGTATCCTGGCTTGGAGTGGACGCCAATGTAGTTTGCGTAGAATGGGGTAATTCAGTCAAATTTCCCTGCTCCCGTAATAAGACATGCTAAAGGATGGTGGACAGCTTTTAGGGGAGCCAAGTAAGCAGCTGAGCCCTGTCAGGAGAGTATTTCCCCCATCGACGTGTGAGGCCACAGGGGCCTGCACTATGGTCTGGAACTCCTACGGCGGGATGAAGGGTTTGATTTTTCGAAGGGTAGAGATTCTGAGCAAGGTTATTTGGGCCTTCTTAGCTGTGAGTTTCTGGAAGGACAGATTGCTGTCAAAGGTGCAGCCTAAGGATTTTGCACAGCATGAGAGTTGTGGATCATATTCTTCTAGGCGCATATCATTGAGCCATTGTTGGCAAAGTCGTTTTTTAGCAGGCAGACCCATGAGGACGAATTCGATCTTGGATGGGTTTAGTTCGAGGTAGGCAGTCAACATCCAGGACTGGATGATTGATAGGGAATCGCAGAGATGAATAATGTCCTGCACGCTATTTACTCTCATGTTCAACTGAGTATTGTCTGCATATTGGTGGATAGCTATATTGGGATCTTTGAGGAGAGTGCACAGAAGTTCCATGTAAAGGTTAAAAGGGATTGGTGAGAGGATGGAGTCTTGGGGGACTCCGCAGGAGACCTGGAGCTGGTTAGAATGCATCAAGTTCATATGGACAGCCTGGTGTCTGCTTGAGAGGTAGGAGGTAAACCAATTCAGGACAGTGCCAGAGAATCCCATCCTGTCAGGATGTGGTGGTTGACGTTGTCGAATGAAGACGAAAGGTCAGGTAGGACAAGGAGGCATGAGTCTCCCTTATCCATGATTTGGAGAGCATCATCCACCACTTGGATGGTGGCTTTCTCGATGCTATACTTTGGGCAGAATCCTGACTGATAGTCATGGAGGAGGTGGGAGTTGTTTGATTCTGGCGAGTAGTTGTGTAGCAACTAGTTTTTCCACCTCTAGTGTTTCAAGTATGGTTCTCCCTCTAAATTGTATGGCAAAAAGCCAGAGTGACTCTTGCCTGCTGCCGTAGAGTGCAACTACTATGGGCAATTTGCTCCACCAAGTCTCAATCGCCACCAGTCTGATGCCAAGATAACAACATTTTCAATGTGCAAACTTATAGACCCTTTAAAATTGAAAGATTACTTTAAAAAAAAAGTTTCTTATGCAAAACCTTACTACAGTTTTTACCAAGATTACTTCCAACATACACTCACTAAAAAATGATTGCAAGCAGTCTATTTGTTCATCCCCATTGATAATTGGGATGTTAATACTATATCGCCTGCATAGATTAATAAGCCAATTTTCTAATTACCCAATGTAGGTGCATCTCAATAAAGTGACTGTATTTGATATGCAAAGGAATAAATATATAAGGACTATAAAATAGGTGATAAAATATAGCCCTGACGTAGATCAATATTAATATTTAAATCTTCTGTACACTTACCTCTTGGCCTATATCTAGCTCAAGCCTTATTCTTAATTAGCACTTGGAAGGGGGAGCCAGCCAATCAGGTGGCTAGGAACATGGGCTTGAACCGCTGGGGTAAACCTGCGTTTCAATCCGCCTGACGGCTTGCTCCCCTGCTGCCATCTTCCCCCCCACCCGTCCCCTTTTTTAGTTTTAATCCTCTCCCCAAACTTACCTTATTGCTGCTGCAGCGACACCCCCCGCCACAGCTGCAGCTTCCTCTCTGCTCACAACGGCTGCCATGGTGGCCATGTCGTGAAAGGTTTTTCCTTCCTACACCAGCATGGCGCGTGCATCCCTTTGTAAGAAGAAAACCCCTTTTTTTTAGTACCACGGTTTGCCGCTTTGGTAACTCGGAGCGCTAATGGCCTTAACACTCGATCCGGCCCACTGGATCGGGGGTTATCACCACAGTATAGTGCATTTATAGCAGCAAATATTGGCACTGGGATATTCAAAGACACTAAAATCGACCACCATGTACTCCTGTTTACTCTATCAAAGGCAGTCCTAAAGTCTATAAATACTATATCCAAACACATTTTTCTGTTGGCAATATTTCGCAATTGAGGCAGATAAAAGAAATATATACTGTGCCCTTATTTTCTTTTAAACCACCATGTAAGGTTGAAATAAGATTGCTATTTCTGACCCAATGTTCATGCCTTGTTAAAATGATTTTACAATGATTTTCCAATGAATGTTTGTCATACTATTTATTAAAGAAACCGGTCTATAATTTTCTGCTGAATTTTTGTTTCCTTTCTTGTAAATCTGTATAATGTCTTTTTTTTCACATGTGATCATGGTCAGGAGCTTTGTCTGGGTTGTGGGACAATAATACCATCTTTACCTCATATTCACTCAAAATTAATTCATCCATGGGGCTACCTTCCATATCTGTAAGCGTTTATCCTGGGCAATTTCTTCAGTGCAGCCCCCAATACTTTCTCTGCCTACCTTTACAATTTGTATGTAGTGTTTGCCTATCTGTAACTTGTATGCTAATGCGCCCAGATACCCTCGGGTTTGGCGCCCTATATAAATTTATAAACAAACAAACAAACATGAACAGTCTACACCAGACATCAGGTGGTACTACAGAGAAAATGGATATTTGTTCCTTACTCACTGAACCATTTGGTACATCCCGCTTAGACTACCGTCATATGGGTGTCCACTATGAGCACCCAAACGGAAGCCTTGTTACAGACACTTTTTAGATGGTAGTAGCATTATATCAAATAACACAGTTTAACGTTTCAACAATACGGCCTTATGACAAAGGAAAATCCAGGGGACTAAAATACATCTGAAAGCACCTCAGTCCCTATTTACCTCAGCGGCTGCTCAGTTCTAACTTTGCTAACATGCTGCATGTGCGCTTTGAAAAAATTAAATTAGACAAAAGGGCCGTGCAATATGATGCTCTCCACCAGGGGACCTCAATTCTGGAACTCTCTCTTTCAGGATCGAAGGCAGTAAAAAGGCTGCCTTCATTTCAGAAAATCCTCAATATATCATGTAAGTAAGTGGTTCAGCAGTTGCACACAGTGAACTACGCCTACCCTCCGTCTTAAGAAGACCTCACTGTTCGATCTCTCATTGTGTTTTTGCGCTCCACTGATAAAAATAAACAATGATTAACCCTTTGGCTGCTTAACCCTACGGGGGACAGGGTGCTGTGTCTAATAAAAAAAATTCTTGTCTGCAAACAGTTTGACTTTGAAGGCACACAGACAGCCCCTTCCTCTGCAGGAATTTGGGGTGTCTATGTGGGCCTAAAGGGCGAAACAGGACCTCTTCTTTCCGATCTATATGCACCTCAAGGGTTTTTCTTTTTCTGTGCTGTCTGCATCTGCTTAGCCTTGGAATTCATGGCATGGCATTACATTGGATGGCTTAACTAAGGGATCCTCAACTTGTTGCTCTCCAGATGTTTTGGACTACAAATCCCATGATTCCTCATCTTTGACTATCCTGTCTATGTCTAATGGAAAATGTAGTCCAAACCATCTGGAGAGCTAAAGGTTGCACACCGGTTGGTCTAACTAGTCGTTTCCTCTCGTCTTCCTTCTCTGATATAGCCCATTAGCACCTGGACCCGCCAACTCTGGAACCCTATTTTTCTGGCACTCTGACGAGAATCCTTATTTCAATTGGTTCGTTAAAAATCCGTAATTAATAAATATAAAAGTCCAGAGAAGCAGCATATTTTGCCGCTTTCATTGACCACACCATCTCTGCAAAATGTATGTATAACTTCCTTATTGACCATCATTGCCCTACTTTTGATTCGCCCTTACCATCTGAAACTTCTTTGCAGCTCACTGTCAGGGATTAAGAAACTGTAACGCCTCTCTCCCTTTTGGATTGATGTATGAAGTCCCTTAACGATGTCCAGGCAGTTCTTTTCAAGAACATCAAGGAGCACATTTTCTGATAAGACTTTCACATTACTCTTATAATGTAGAAACATCTGGCAGGTGCAATGGTAAAGGAGAAAGCGTTTTAACTCTGCCCCGCCCATGAATATATCTCCATTAAAAGCCAAGATGGTATTTTATTGCCCACCTTGCCAGCCATGCTTCGTCTTAGCAGGTACTGATTGCCAAGGCGAATGCCACTGGCATTTTATACTTATCTAAAAGCTCCCAGTTGTTGTCCACCCTGTCCTTTGCTTGGACTTTCCTGATTTTTGTGGTCCAGGCAGCAACTCCCGAGGACTGCAGAAACCTGGCAGGCTTGTGTTTTGGAGGAGATTAGAGCAACTCAGAGAGGTGATGGCCAATTAAAGAGAAATGGAAGTCAATTCATCCGTGGGTTTGGCAATCAGTACGCTCATGAATTTAAACCATTTCTGCAATGTATACAGATATGGGAGCATGCTTTAAACGAGCACGTAACGGGAACCTAATGCGTAAAAGCCTTCCGTAAGGCTTTTATGCACTAGATTCCCGCCACGGTTCATTTTCATTCCTGTGTGTCCCGGAGAGGAGAGGTGGATCGTAACTAACGATTCCGTCGCCCCCCTTCCTCTCGGACATAACTACTGCAACATTTGTGCCAGCACAAATGCTGTGCATTCCTATGGAGGCCACCTGTTTTTTACACCAGCAAAAATTATGCCGACTCCGTAGAATTCCATTTTAAATGCTGCCTGCACATGCCAGGCAGCGTTTACTACATTTGCATGGTCCCGCTGCATTTTTAAGGGGAACTCAAACAGTGGTCGAAGTGTACGAAAAGAAGTAGTGGAGCTATGTTCCCTACAGGCATGCACCTCTCGTACAAACCCCAGCTCCATTCTCCCTCCCACGCACAGTACAAACCCCCAAACACATGCTCCTGCCTTTTAAGGGAACGCTCATTGCAGTCCACTAAAAGTGAAAGTTTCAACTTCTTCCTACACTTTTATTTTAAAACAAAAGCATTCCAGAACGGTTTCTTTTGAAAATAAAAGTATAGGAACAATAAAACTTAATTAAAAGAAGTAGAGGAGCACCGTTCCCGCCCACTTCGACCACTGAACTCAAAAATGACCCCCATTATGTTCTTATTTCAAAGAAATGAAAATCACCTGCAGTTTTTGTAGCACACTGTTTTCTGTTTGTGATCGTTTTTCTTTCATGCATATCTTCCAACTCGTTTTTATGTGTTTCTGCTGTACATCTCATGCTTAAAATGACTCACTATAGCCATCGATTAAAATGGCTATTTCTGCCTCTTTGTCTACCATAGCTGCTCTGCCACTTTAGAGTCTTACACCAATACCTTTTTGCTTAACATTTCGTCACTGGAGCTTATTCTCATACTTTTAATAGCCAGTTCCCAAAGAATTGCAAAAAAGACGCATTTTAGAGAAGCTCGACTCCACAAACGTGGAGATTTTCTTATTCCCAAAGGTGACCTGCTCATTAAGGCTGGCCAAGCGGCTCAATGCTGCTCATCCCAGGAGCACGTGCCTGACAGCTAGCTATCCATTGGCTCCCAGCGCCCACGTGGTGCTGTGAGTGCATTAAACAAGACACGTCTTAAGCATTTGATTCTTTGTGCTCTTGGATTCCTTCACCACCTCTTAAGTGACATCCAGACCATCACCCACTGTCAACCTGATCATCCCGATACGTCGAAAAGATGGATATTTGTCAAGAATAAGCCTTTAGTGGGTTTTCAAGGAAACCCAACATAGCAAAACAGGCAATTTCCGCGGTGACTCGACTAGCTTTGTTGAGCAATATCACTTTTGTTTTTGAGCCGCTGAGGCTGTCTCATTCTGTTTTGGATTTCAACTAAACACTAGCAGGTCGGTTTTTTGAGGTATTCTCTTATGCATAGCAACATTTATGTACGTTTATTTTTCATTTAATTTGTAGGTTTGAACTCCACACTTCTCGCATTTGGGCCTCCAGGTACCTGGGAAAATGGGGTTCAAAGGCAATAGGAAGTGAGTGGAGTGGATGGATGAAGAGCAGGTGTTTGGGACTGCGATCAAATATATAGAGGGTAGCCCAGCCCTGACGATGGAGGGAGAGAGTTACAAAGTGAAGCTATAAAGTGAACTATCCACGTTGCACAGCCCCTGTGCACCTGAAAGGGTTTGACTGTGGGTGCATGCATTAAACAGCCCTAGTGTTTAGGAGAAACCCTTCTGTGCTCCACGTGGTACATCTGGAATTCTGAGAAGAATCAGCCAATCTTTATTTGTCAGGCTTGGTTGAAGAGAAACAAAGGGATCCATTGCGGCTCTGTGTCCAGTCTGCATTCATTTTTGTAGTGAGGGGAATAGTATGATGTGGCCAACAGTGTCCGATGCAGCTGTGGTCTTGCAGTATCAGCGCTGCTGATTGGTCCTCATCTAGGATTCTTTGGAGTGCTAATGATTAAATAAGTAAATGTAGTGGCAAATTGACAATTCTGCATGTTTTATGAGGAGTAATGGAATGATATCCACATGCTGGGAACTCTCATTTAAAGGAGGATAGTCTGCTACTCTCTAACATGGCTTTCAGAGACAATGAATAGTCTTACTTTGTGGGAACGTATGCCAAAAGCATCAATTTGTGTTTTTAGATTAGGTCACTTAATGATATCTTACTTATTGCATATTCCATACGTAATAAGGAGTTACAAGTGTAAGTGCCATGTTGATCATTCCCTGAACAAACATGTGTTTCATGCAAAAAGGCACTTACTCAAGGCTGAAAATGAATATGCGATACACATTTCCCAATGTTCATTGCAAAGAACAATAATGAATCTACTTTTTCATGTATCATGTGCAGGTCTGTTGTAACATCTAGTAAAGTTGATCCAGAAAACGTGCTGTTGCGTTGCACTTTGTTCCACCTAGTAACGCCACAAACTGACGTGTAATAATAAAAAGGAGATGCAGAATGCAGTGCAAGCCTGCCAATTGGCTACATCCAATGATGATCAGTTTTGTCTTTGTTCCCTTATTATAAAGCATGTTCAACTGTCATGGTTATTAATTGCTTTCATAAAGCACTCATGCTGCTTGGAGGTTGCATCTGAGAGCTTGCATGGTAATGCCTTTGGCTGTGCAATTGCAATCCACAGTTCACTCTCTTTTGAGACTTTGGGCCGCATTACGAGTTAGGCGCGAAGGGATACCGGGCACTGGTAAAGGACACTGGTGCCGGTAATCTCTTTGCGTCCTATTCCGATTTCCCTTAGCGGGTCCCTTCCTTAACGCTTGGTTTTACCACGCATTAAGGACGGGACCCGTTAAGGGACTTTAGAGCTAATAACGGTACCACAATTTGCGGTACCGTTATTAGCGCCTTCCCCCTTCCCATTGAGCCCTATGGGGGCTCAAATGGGAATGGGGAATGGCTTTTTCAATGGGGACTTACCGGTCCCGCAAAGCTCGGAATAGACCGGTAACTCCCCATTGAATGAATGCAGACTTGGTACCGGTATTGGAGGTAGTCATGGAGCTAATAGCGCCATGATTACCTCCAAACTCGGAATGCGGCACTTTGTCTTGGAATAGGAGGTTTGAAATGAGTCAGTAGATAAAATGCATGCTCATGTCCACCTCTGCTGACCGAGCCTTTTAGGGCTTTGGCTTTCAGGGGGCCCTGCAAGCACTGCCTCTGAGTGGAAACTATTGTTATGGGCAGTGAAGGTAGGACTCAGATGAATTGTGAGGAGACACATACAGCCTGTGGGTGTTGCTTGATTATTTACCAACCCATTGACAGCCCTTGGACATGCCAGCCCCTACGGCAAGTCCCACCCACTGCCTGGATCACGAGTACAAACATCATTCCGCCGACTGAACAACCCCCATGATAGAAACGATTGTAGATCATTGCCAAAATATAAAGGGCCTCATTATTAGTGTGGCAGTGAGGTAAAAAACATTAGTAACATGAGGTAACTTCGTTACCACCACATTACCACAACGCCGTACTACAACTTCCATGGAGAAGTCGAGGACTTACCTCTAGTAAAAAGCTGGAGGTAAATTTGCTGCTTTACCACCGAAAATTGGCAAAATTGGTGGAATTAGCACTGGCCAAAATCCTCATGGAGTTCTATGGACTGCAATAAATGGGGACTAACACCTCCTATTACCACTTGTAATCTGGCGGTAAATCCGCTAGGCCAAGTGGCGATAACAGTATGTCTATTAGGTGGTATTTCAGTGGATTCACCACCAAAATACGAGGCCAAAGTCCTTGATTGATTCATGTATTTATCTATATCGAAATTCATTTTGGGTCTATAACATTAAATAAAGCATTAAAAAATAGTAACACTCAGAGTGTTTGCTGTCTTTCTGTAAGCATGATTCTCGGATGTAAAACCTATGAAAAAGGTTCAGCCAATTGACAGGAGATGTTACTATAACAATCATTAACCATAAAAAAAGAAACACTGTAGTTCGGAACTGATCAGAGCCCCCAAACCAGGGATCAAGTCCTAAAAGTGAAAGTGGGTGGACTCATCAACAAACACGTCACCAGATATGAGCACATCGAAGTGAAATATGCACATTTCATTAAATTGGCTTTGCATAAGCACCCAAATTTCACAGGATGAATGGCGTTTGACTTTCATAAAATCAACACACACACAAAACCAAGAGAGGATATTTTCTTCTAATAGTGTTTTTGAAAACTTCAAATGGTGTGCATGTTTTAAACTCCAAGAACCAATACAAATGTTCTCCCTGGAACTTGCAGTACTGAAATGGGACATTTCAGATTTAACTGTTTGTCATTTTCATCAGGTGATATAGTGCAGTGGTGAAGGGTCCGGCCTGAAAACCCAACGACTGCGGTTTGGTCCTTGAGGTTGGCTTTAGTTCATAAATTCAAAGAAGACATTCAATGTTTCTCATTTTAGCTGGGGATGACTGAGTCCACCCTCGTGTACTCTCAACTTGAGCCCTGCCTCACAATCTCTACCATCCACGGTACAGAGTACATGGCTGTAGTATCCTTTGCTTCCATACTCATGCTGCTTTGAGAGCCCTCCCCTAAAGTCGCCATAAAGGGAAATGCTATGCACGTTCCACCTAAGAACTCTGTTCACTCTGACAGAATAAGGGCATTCTTTACGATAATGAGCGAAGATCCGTGTTTGTTTATCTCTGTCAGGAAGACTAACACGTGTCCCATCGGAAGCTGAACAATTATCATTGGTAAACAACATGAGACACTTTTTGGAAACTAACCAAAGTGAATTAGTAGGACAACAGACATTTTTCTACTTAGATCTGTGACAGGGTCAGGGACTGTCAAGAGGGTGTGGGGATCCCTCTCAGCCACAGAGTTAGGGATTTGGGAGGGGCCCAGTTCCTGATCCCATCTGCATGTGCCTGCATGTTTGAAATGAGTACCACCTTTTCTTGCCCCACACGTGTTTTACGCTGTCCGGTCATTTGGTCGACAGAAAATTGGTCGACAGACAAATGGTCGACACAATTTGGTCGAAAGACAAATGGTCGAATTTTTTTTTTATTTTTATATATATTTTTCAGGTATTCGTTTAGGAAAAAAAGAGTTTTTAAGCAAAAAAAGGGGGTTGGGGAGGACCCCCCAACAAAAATAAAAATGTGAAAATACAAAAAATAAAATTCGACCATTTGTCTTTCAACCAAATTGTGTCGACAATTGGTCCTGTCGACCTTTTTTTTCGACCAAATGACCAGTAACCGTGTTTTACACACTGCTGGCCACAGAGATGTTTTTATGGGAGGGCGAAAGGGGCACTTGCCCAGGGCCCCCACCTTGGAGGGGGGCCCCACAAGGCTGTCTGATCTGAAGATTGTTCACCAATCTTAAATAGCACACGGCAGGATATTTTATGGGGTGCTGCTGAGGCTCCAAACCCATTGCCGTTCTCTTTTGACAAGTACATTCTGCCTTGATCAATTCATCATGTATTGCTTTCTGTGCTCACGGTGGTATACATAGTTAGTGTGTTCCTTACGGTAGCATTCTTTCCTTCCTGTGGGAATTATGTTGATCATGTGCAATAGGCAACAGTGAAATGCATATTTAAAAATTGAGTGCCACAATGGTTCAGAAGTTAGTTCAGTGTGTGAAGCACCCATTGCAGGGATAGGTGTTCATATGCAAAATTAGAATATCGCATTCCAGCAAGGATGGCTGAGCCTTTCCTATGTCTGAAGTTTGAAAACCTGCCAGGATGTGTACTTGGTTTTGCAGAACAACATCTGCTATTATCAGCAACGTACCTGCACCAGATAGGGGTTGCTATAAAAACGAACATATCATCTGTATGGTGAAAGTCTAGAAATTGTTTTGTTCAGATGGGGTGTTGTAAAACCTAGGCAATCGCCTCCAACGATGGCATAAACTATTAGTCCAAGAGGGGAACAGGTATACAAATTCAAGACTATGGAACAAAAGCGTTCATGCTTGTATCCTGGATTTGGCAGCAGATGATATAGTGATCCTGGTCAAATCATCTAACATATCTTACATTACTGTGCTGTCTTCTGTGAAGTTAGTCTTCTTGCATGCTACTGGTATCGTTTAGCCCATTACTTGATCGTTCTTCTTATCTAGGCCATCTGGGTGGAAGGGTTGGTAGACAGAAGAGAGCGGACCAGATGTTGCAGGCCTCAGGCAAGCATATTTCATGATCTGCTTGTTTGATACAAAAAACGGTTTACTTTTTGGTAAAAGTCAAAAGGTTTTTAGGCACGTTTATAAAGGAAAATGTCACAAGCCATTGTTTTGGAAGTATTTAAAGCTTTAAAATACAAAAGACAACCCCATATTAAATTTGTTCAATCACAACGATTGATATGCTGGAACTTGTATGCTTTCCTTGATGATGGAGAGAAGAATTATTTTGTTTAAAAATGGTCATGCTTGTGTACTTTCCAAGTCCGTTTTTATAAAATGAGATTGTTTTAGTTCATGGTAAGAACTGCAAAAGAAAATGTTCAAATGCAGAAATTGCAGAGTTGGCACAAATCACAGCTTTACCCCTTCAGCCCTTAACCTGATCCTGGGCATCTCATTTAAATTTGTATTGCCTAACCTCGCAACATTGCCAGTCCCTAAACCTTTGAAAATTGTCAACCCTTCAGAGTGATTTCCTTCTCATGGTATGATCTTCGTAAGAGACGTATTCATGGTTTCACTGTCTCTAGGGTTGCTTTGACTTTAATAGTGAGCATACTTATATTGCACACCACAGGCATTTGTTCCTTTGATATCTAATGGCAACACTATTTGAAAACCATATCCCACTTCTAATCTCAGTCTGTCTGGATAAAGATACCTTCCTGGTAGCTTCTAATCTGCATCCGCTATCCATGCTACGGTATGTGTAGTGTTCTCCTTCCCTCCAATTGGTCTCTTCTGTCCATGCATGAGCACTTTTGCATTCTCTGAGGCAGCTAATGTGAGGTCTCTGTCTATTATGGGTTACATGTACCTTTTACATACGGTCCTGCATTAATGCCACAGGCTGCATACCTTCCTGGATGTTATTGATAAAAATTATCCTGTATGTACTAGATCAGTAACCTCTTCGTAGACTGCTACGAAGAGCAGTTGGTCTTCAAATGCTACTTGTTTATCATTCTGATTAGAGCAAGAATGAAGAGGCTAAAGGGACTTAAAGGGAGTAAACATGCTTATTATGCTGCAAGACAGCATATCAATTTATATGATCCCTTAATTCCTTTGGTTTGGTGGAGGGAGGCCCCAAAGATGTCCATGCCCTGGATCCTTCTCTAGGGTCAGTCTGTCTCAATGCCCAGCTGAGGTGAGTCTGCTGTCACATTCTTTCCTTCAGAGAGCTGTGCTGAACATTGGGGATTTCACCTCTGTCTCAATATAGTTTTGTGCCAAAAACACAAACAAGGGCATCGAGAAAACACACCATTGCATTATACACCAAGACTGCACATTTACACTGCGCAAACATTACAGTTCCCTTTTCTCCTTTTAATATCTTGCCATCAAGACATTGGTTAATGATATGACATGATGATATGATATTTTATTTATATCGCTCTCGTATACAGGTGTTTCAAAGCGCGACCACGCAAAGGGAGGGGAAACGGGAGAACAAAAACAACGATCTTACTAGGCCCAGTGACATTGAGAATGCGCAAGTACATGGGGAAGGAAAAGGGGGAATGTGCATGGACGGGGAGAAATTGGAAAATGCAGAACATAGGAGAGAACAAAAGAAATAATAATAAATAAAATAAATAAATAAAGGTGATAAACAGTGGTAGTGCAGTCGGCAAGTGGCAAAGTGCTAAGTTAGTTAGATAGGGTGCATCTGATAAGTGCAGAAGAGGAGTGGGCGGGACACTGTATGGGTACAGATACAGGCCCCAGTGCGAGGGGTGGCCCAGAGGCAGTGCAGAGGACAATGTAGGGGACATGAGTCAATGTCCTGTTTCTCAATAATCTTTGACCTAGCCAATTTTATTTATTTCCCTTTTGTGGAAAACTACCTCAAGACAGAAAGAAATTGGTAGACTGCATAGCATTGGACTCATACAGTTCAATCCAACATTTGAGAACACTTAAGAGATGATGTTGCACCAAGAAGAGGGACCTTTGTTGGCACACCAAAGCACAGTAAAGACCGCCACAGATTGCAGTATGGCCTTTCCAACCCATACTTTGTTCATGACTTCAATCCTGTGAATTGAGGACAGAAGAGAGTTATGATTTCTGACTTTGCTTTGCAATACAGGTCATTCATCAGCTTCTTGCAAAAGGGAGTCAATCATCTCACACAATTCATCTAAAAGTACTGTAAGGTGATATGAAAGGGAATGTTGGCGTTCAGAACTATGGAGGACATTTGATTTTTCATATACATCAATGTAAAACACAGCCCGCATCCCAACAGGCCACCCTATAGTATTTGCTTGTCTTGATGCTTGATTATCCAACTCTGTGGGTGCACTCCCCGAGTGTAATTATAGACCGCAGACCACCTGAGGGAAGTTCTGGTGGTTATGTGCCATAGTTCGACTTCTTGAATTATAGAGCCGGCCCCAAAAATATGCTACAGCTTGGTGCTCATCCCCGGCTTCACCACTTCTATGATTTTGCTATACCACAAAACCTGGAAGCACAGGAGGGTCAAGTAGCTCACGAGATGCAACACAGAAATTAAAATAATGGTCCTTAACATTGTCCTTTAATAGCACAACGGGGAAGAAGCGGGAATTGCTTGTCTATCTAAAGTGTGAAGTTTGTTAGTGTAATTGAGCACAAAGTTGATTATAGCAGTCAATGCTCAGTGCCACAATAATCATGCATTCTTGGCTTTTGCATTCAGGTTAGCCAGAAATTGCCCATTTGGAAACCTGCGAATCCACACCTTATAAGAGGACAAACACCAATAAAACTCAATGGGATTCTGTGCACTCTGCAATGGGTTAACATAGGATTCCACATCACTGGCACACCTAAGTCAGTATTACAAAAGCATGCAAGAAAGACGTCACTGAATGTCATGGCTCAGATGCAGGGTATCAAATTGTGTCAAACGGTGCATCATCTGAGCTGTCTCCAAGTGTTGTCAATATTCCAATAAGTTGCTGCCTATCTTCAGGAAACGTCTGAAAACCTGGTTGTTCAATAAATACGAGAAAGACTATAATCTGGTTTCTGGCAACTGCCAGCATTGACCTTGTTACCTTTGACTATGACATTCATTGCTTCCTAGGTTCCTTCCTATGTACTAGCGCTGTGATACCTACGCGTCTGGGAGCTGCAAACAAACGAAATCAATAAATACGTTTGGGTTGGCAAAATTGGCTTTGTGATTCTGTAAAAACTGTACCTTTTTAACGTTTTCTGTTTTTTGGATAACTACACTATAACGTGATTAAAATTAGTTAGCCTTTCTCTGAGAGTTACATGGTATTTGTATTTTGATATAAGCGTGCCTCTCAGCCTTTGTGTTTCTTGATATTGCTGTTCCCTAAAACCCCAAAAGGTTGCTTGGGAGGACCGCATGCTGAACATTATTGTACTAATGTAAACTTCATTGCACACAAGAAACCACAACCAAAATCCAAAATAAGGGTCAAGCACCACATAGTCTTTGTCCCAAAATATTTAATGTGCACATGACTGCCAACTATACTTGGTGCAGAGAAAGACTACGTAACCCAATCTGTTGTCCCTGAGTTATCGGAATGATATCTCAGGTGCAACGTGCTCGCCTTGCAAGCAAGGCGACACAGAACATCACAGGTTTGATCCCTGGGTCCGTGCTTAGAAACCTCTGGGTATTAAGCATGTTATAAATAACCTATCATATAGCATAAGCGAAGAGGTGCACTCGTGGAGAAGGAAGAAACATTTTGCATCAGTGTGTGCCTTCCATGCACTGCACACATTATGCACAGACAGATTGATATTTTATATAATATGTACAAGTGTGCGGTGTAGTCCTGACAGACTTTACAGGGGAAAGGGCCTGCTGACCCTTCCTTGTTTGTTTGTTTGTTTTATTCATTTGTATTGCGCGCCAGACCCAAGGGTATCAGGGCGCAGGGCCAACAAGGTTATTCTCAGCTTGGTTACAGTGCTGTACAGTAATTTACAGGTGTATACATGAGTAAATGCAGGTACAGGTACAGATAAAGACATTGAAAAACCATTTACAAATATACATAAGGAGGGCAAGCCTGGTGAGGTTAGTGGTCATTTTCCTTTATCCACTGGATGTAATTGCGCCTACAGTGGGGGTAGGTTTGATGTGTCCTTAGGGTAGGTGGAAGGGAGTTCCTTGCAAGTAATGTAAAGTCAGGAAGTGTGCATCAACACCCTGCATGGTGAAGAAGATGAGAAGGTAATTGCCCACCCTCGAAAGACCAGGGCAGGCTGCAGTGCCAGATACGGGCCCTTGGTATAGATGTATGTGAGTGTGCTGAGGCTTATCTGGTTTGCCTTTTCGAGGGCATTAGTGCACCTAGAGAGGGTGCCTTTCAGACTGAACCCCACAACCTGGGATGTGTCTTACAAAGTGCATGCATGCTGCACACTCTGCTTTGCACCCCATTAATACAACAACAAAAAAAACTGTTTCAACTGAGTGAAGCAGCAGTTTTCTCGAGTCACATACCATGTCTACCATGCATCCCAGTGAAGCGGTGACTAACACCCATGGAGTGTAACTAGAGCCTTCACTTACTTATTCCATCATTTGTGGGGGGGTCACAAAATGGCAATTTTGTGGTGTGCAGCACCTCCTAAATGGTGCATGAACACTGGTCTTGCTTGTCCATGTGTTTGCTTTGGTCATTAACATTCCCCTCATTTGCAAGGGTTATACCCACAAAGTCATCAGCCCCTTATTAAATACCAATGTGCAACCCCTACAGAGCAAAACACAATGAGACCATATCAGCAGAAATAGTTATGTTTAGATGAGCTACAAACTGGGACACACACATAGGGAGATTTCCCCACTCTCTTTGAAGATGCACGGAACCCCAAACGGTTTCTCTAAAGAAAACTAATGGCGAAACAGTGTTCTGCATTTTTCAAGTGTGGAGAATATGGCTCACTGTAAGGACAGCATCAAAAGGAAAATGAAGACTGACTAAATTCAGAAAATGAGAGGTGACGGAATAGTGCCTTTTCCTGCTTCATTTATGTGATATCTTACCATTGCTAGGAATAGGGTGCACACGTGGGCCGCAGCCATGTCAACAGAGCATTTATTATAACATGAAAAAAGTCAAGTGATAGGATGTTGAATGGCAAACGTCTGCAGTTTCCCTATCATATACATCAAAGCAAGCCAAAAGGGCCGATCAATTTTATTCACATTTTTCTCAAATGTAACTTTTTATTTATTTCTCCAACCACTGTCAAATCATTGTACAACATTATAGTAATACCTTACAATGTAAATTAATGAAAAAACAATGGTTTTGTATTGGTTTCAATAGCACTAGTATTACAGCCCTATTTTATGCTTCCTTTATGTTGGCTGGGGTTTCATCCCAGAGACCAGATAAAACTTGCCCCCCCACCTTTGGGAGCACCTTTTCAAAGGATTCTTTAAATAAACAAAGACCCCAAACCCTAGATGCTCAGTGTACATGGAGATTAGCTAGTTTTTATTGCTGGGCCTTAAGAGGAATTCCTTCCATAAAACTGCTTCCTTTGAAATCTGCTTTGCAATTAAGCCAGCCCTCCACAGGGACCACGGGAGAAGAACAAAGAGGACCTGTGATCCCATTTCAATCAATCATTGCCTGAAGCATTTACCAAGATTTGCTCACATGAGTCATTGTGCTGAAGCACAAGATGTATTCTCCATCCATTACTTTCAATTACATTTTATATACAAAAAATGTGTGCTCACATTTCTGCAACCATATGACGTAGAAAAAAACCAAAGAGTAAATTGTTAGAGTGCACCTTTTAATTAATGAAAATTCGAATTTTCTACTATGAGTAAAATATAATACAATTATTAATATTCATAACTTTGTGATTCACCAATTCTGCACATTCATGCCACATAATTAGGCAGGCAAGTGGACCAAGGGATTATAGACAGCCATGTTTTATTAATATGGCAGGTTGCTACCTTGAATTGTGTAATAGAAATGATTTGGTATTTAAAAGAGGCGGTTTTACCCACACCCGTTCTCATGTTAAAAAATATAGGAATACAACCTTTCAATGAAGATTTGGGGTATGCATTCTCTTGGAGGGCTTGACTGTTGGGTAGGCCAATGGAAGGACTTGACCATCTAAGATGCACATCATCAATGACAAATGATGAGAAGATTGTGGATTAGAAAATGGGTAGCATACAGATATATGGGGATTACGGTAGACCGATTGAACAGAGAGACCAATTTAAGGGCCACAGAAAGGAGGATTCCATTCCTGGGAGGGGGCGGGCTATTTACAAAGTAACTTGGAAGGGGTTTATTATAGGTTGTAGTTGGGTGAGTACAGGTGGCGAAGGAGGACATCTGAGAGACCAGAGG
This sequence comes from Ambystoma mexicanum, assembly GCF_040938575.1. NCBI lineage: Eukaryota > Metazoa > Chordata > Amphibia > Caudata > Ambystomatidae > Ambystoma > Ambystoma mexicanum. The sequence continues at coordinate 705,291,462 of NC_090929.1, read as the reverse complement.
AGAGTTTAGGTTATTTGAGACAGGGGGTCTGTGCATTGTTTTGGCATGGGAATGAGAAGTGAGTGTAGTAGTGGTAGCCTACGAGTAGAGAGTGGAGGTGTTAGCCTTCTTGTCACGTGGTGTTGACCCTGCGTGGCTGGGACTACTCTGGGACTCAGATGCCGGACCACTAGTGACCTGGAGCATGGCATTAACCTCTCTTGCTGGGACAGCTGCTTCAGTTGCAGGTCCCTTACCCTTGCAGGCTGGGACAGCTACTTTAGCTACATGTCCCTTACCTTTCTGGGCTGGGTAAGCTGCTTCAGAAGCACGTCACTTACCCTTCTGGGCAGGGACAGCTGCTTCAGCTGCACGTAACTTACCCTTCTGGGCTGGGACAGTTGCTTCAGCTGCACGTCCCTGGACCCTTGGGCAGCTGATTGACATCCCTGACCCCGGGAACCTCTGCCCCCTTTCCTTTTTGGGGCCTTTCCTATCATGTCCCAGGTGTAAGTGAACAATGGAAGGCACACCAAGCAATTGTCCTGGGCAATTAGAGTGAGGGAGCAGTGTACGTAGTGGAAGACATACTTCTGTGGTCCAGCAAGGCTCAAAAGTACCCCAGGTGACAAAACTACCAGATGCGCAATGGACAGGCACCCCAAAAAAATGAAAAATTGTGTACGCGAGACCAGGATAGGTTCCGTAAAAAGAAAAAGCATTACGGGATACGCAGTGGCACCCAGCAACACCAAAAATGTATACGCAAACCCCGGAAAGCTACACTAAAGGTAACAAGAGAGGTACGCAATACCCAGGGGCACCCAGAGTAGGAAAAATGTGTGTGCGACTTACCGTTAGCCTCTGAAAATACTAAAGTAGACACGCGTATGCACAGAGGCAAATCACTGAAGAGAACAAATTGTGTGGCACCCCAAAATTCACAGTATTGCACTCGTCTGTCTCCTCCCCTTTGCATGGACGGTCAGAGTTGCTTCTACATGTATTTATGTATCCCCAAATCTGCCATGCTCAATGCCAGCGCACAGCGCGTTTCATGTAAGTTACGTGCTGATGGCCTTTCCTCAGATTTCATGTGTCCACGCTCATTTTTTTCGTGCAAAGTCCCACCACTCTGTTTCCAGCTGCCCTCGGATTAATACACGGAAGACCCACGCTCCTGCCTCCATGCCATTTTACCTGCCTCCACTGCCGTGAGCTACCTCCTTCTTAGCCATCTGCTGCTGCCTGTCCAGTGTGTATGCCTGCTGCCCACCTGCACTGCATTTGGCGTGCCTGCTGTCTAGCCATTGCCAGTGATCCTGTCCCTGGCCTGTGACCTCCTCAGATGCTTCATTGAACTCCCACTGTGCCATATCACCACCACCGCTGCACAGCCCAGCTCCAGGACCACCTTGCCCACTCACACCTGCCTTGGGGGTTGCCATGTCTGCACTGTCATCTTCAGAGCAGAGCGGCATACCCCATGGTAGCGAGGCAGAGGGCTGTCAACTTCACTGCCAGGAAAGGTGACATCCTGGTGGAGAGGTCCTGGAGAATTATGATCACCTCTTCAACCCAGTGATGCAAAGAGGCAAGGAAGAATGTTAGCAGATTTGGGACGGGATGACGGATGCCATCAACGCAGAGGGGTTGGCATCCCATACCTTCAAGACCATGCATAAGCTCTGGGAGGACCTGAGCTGCAGGACCCACAGAAAGGCCCTGTGCTTTATCCAGGCCAGTGCCACTGTAGAGGTGCACCATGCACGCAGGTCTAATACCAACATGCGGGTCCTGGAGAAGTTTTACCCGACGCTGCACACCCAGGTCTGCGAGTTACAAGAAAGCCTGGAGTCGACTGATGAGTACCCATGTGTTGCTATGCTCTATGGTGCATGTGCATGTTGCTGCCTGTTGGTAGTCAGCCCCTTAGGCTTGCAGCAAGTATTCATCATGGACTGATGTCTGTGTGCATGCCCCAGACATTGCTCTCCATGTGTGCATTCAGACAATATGTATTTTGAGTGAGATATCACTTGCATTATGTGTTGTAGTGTTGCCTTTTAGACCGTGCACATGTTTTGTTACTTGTGTCTTAGATGTGACAAGTGTGACAGTTAAGGTAGTGTTTCCCGCATCATGTGCATGCATGATGTTCATGTCTATGTGCCAAAGATATGAATGTGTGACTGGCCATCACTCACGCCTGGATGTAACACGTGCATTTGGATATCTGACGTAATCATGTAGAGGGATTACAGTTAATGGGACTCAGATGTGATTGCTCATCACACTGCTTGTGGCCTCTCTGTTGATGTGTGTGCATGACATGTGTATGTGCCTCTTTCCACATTTATTCGAATCTATGAGTACTTAAAAAAATGTTTGTGCTTACCCATGTGACCCTCACCCTTGGTTTCCTATGTATATTGCTCCCCCGGTCCATGGTTCAGGGGATACCCATCACTTTTATGTCTACTGTGCTTGTTGGTGTGGCACGCTGACATGTGCACATGATGTATGTGTGTGGAGCATACGCAATTTATTAGTCGTGACAGTGGCATGTAGCCTGATGTGAATGTCTGGAGTGATGGGCATGCATGTATCAGCTTGGATGTGGATTGCATGTCCATCTGTTTGGGGGTCGAGGTTGAGTGTTGTCCCCTTGACTAGTCATGTTCATGTGAATGTTGTTATTGCCACGCACAAATTGGTGCAGTACACTGATGTTTCTGTTTTGTGTCTCCTTTTCAGCAGTTGCATCTGATGAAAAGAGCAGAACCAGTGCTATGGAGCATGGCAGCAGGGATGCGTTCACGAGGCAGAGGCGCAAGGCCCAGCCATGCTCCCATGTAAGCACTTCTTCGGGGAGCAATGTGGCTGTGGCTGCGCCAGTGATATTGGGCATGGCTGCTGGGGGTAAGTTCAAGAAGGTGAAGGTGGGAGTGGACTCCTCAGCAGCGGAGGGACAGGTGATGCCACAAAGGGGCCATCCATGGCGGAAGAAACCCCGGGGTGTCATCCAGGTTGGCAGGAGGAGGAGGTGGCCGTTGCAGCCCAGCACATGAGGTCAGGTGGGTGTGTTGAGGTGGGCGTCCCTACTACAGGCCTGTCACAGGGGCATGAAGCTGTGCAGGCCACCCTGGAGGTGCTTGTGCAAATTTTAGTCCCTGGGCCATCGGATGCAGCTGTATGCGCCTGCCTGAGTAGTGAGAGCGTGACGGTGGACTCAGCCCTGGTAGAGAGTCTGAGTGAGATTGGCGAGGAGGAGTTGGACTAGCCCGCTGCCTGTGTACATAATTATTTAGGTGTAGGTTTCCTTTCTTTCTTTATTATTTTACCCAGACTTTTCAGACATTCCTTCCCTGTTTTTATTGTATGTAGTTGTTTAGGATTAAGGATTTCACTGTTGTACATATGTTACATGGACTACTTTTCACTTCATTCAAAGTTTATTTTTGTACATATTTCTTCAATATACATCATTCTGTTTGTTATAATCCATGCTTTTTGCAGTTCATTTGTGTGTCGGCCTGTTTGCTAGTTCTATTTTCAGCCCGTGCATCTCTACATTAAAAGTCATGTGTCTTGTTGCGTGCATGCTTGTGTATTGTTGTTGCAGGGATGGTTGCGGATGGCAGGATTCACATGTGCCTGACATATGGTGGTATGTCCATCAGACAAATGGATGTGCACTGTATATTTGGATTTGCAATTACCTATGCTGCATCACTCTGTGTTTGACATCAGTGTGGGTGGGGTGGAGGGAGGTGGGCTCACAGTGGAAGTGTCCCATGGTCACGTTCATAGCACATTACTTTGTTGAGTAAAACACATGTCGTTCATACACCTTCACCAGCATGTGCAGTCACACAATGCCTTCTCTCATGTGTTGCTCAACCTCTACCACTGGAATGCAGTAGTGCCTTATATTTGATCTTCCTAAGTGGCTGCAAAATTCACCAGTCTCTGTGAGTCATGCTATCTCTGACTGCCCTACCATCACACATGCATGGACCTGTCATGTGATATTTCCTGGACAGGTATTTTGCCACCCAGCTCACTCATGCTCAGGCTGTGACACGCCTGGCCATTGTGTGTGGATCTTCCAACAACTTTTGGTATGTTTGTTTATTTTGTGGGCACACATTCCGTCACTGTGCTTTCATGCCTTGGCAATGTGCCATGGGCAGCATGCACATGCTTTTGCACTCACTTTTCACATGTGCATGTTGGGGGATGATTAAGGCCTGGAACGGTGTGTGAGCAGATGCTCTACTCATGGATGGACTTCCGGGAATTCCAGTTGGTCGGATTTACGGAATACATGTTGATGTTGCAATTCATGATGCTGTCACACCACAGATGTTCGGATGCGCAACAGACATGCATTGCAGTGGTAATATGTTAGACTGTCAGGGTGCTGCCTGTGGGTGGTGTCACAAGTGAGGGGGGATAGGGATGGTGTCCAGTCTGGAGATGGCTGCCTGTAGGCAGTGTCCAGTTAGGAGGGGGCTGCCTGTGGGGGGTGTCCAGTCTGAAGGGGGCTGCCTGTGGGGGTGCCCAGTCTGGAGAGGGCTGCCTGTGGGTGTTGTCCAGTCTAGAGTGGGCTGCCTTTGGGTGACATAACAGGTGAGGGGGGCTGGTGGGTGGTGTGTGGACTACAGTGGTTCATGTGCAGTAGGGGCATATATCGACAGGATGGGTGCCAAGGGTGTTGGGGGAATCACGTTTTTGTAATGGGTGTAGCCTACACTTATGAGGGGGCACGCAATTTCGCTGGGGTATGGGCTGGGGCTTTCCAGCGAGGGCACGTGTTTTCTCTGGTGTGTGGCCTGGGATTACAAGGTGAGGTGCGTAATTTTGCTGGGATGCGGCCTGGCCTTGCAAGGAAGGGCATGCATTTTCTCTGGGGTGCAGCCTGGGATTGCGAGGTGAGGCATGCGATTTCGCTGGGGTGCATCTTGGGGTTGCAAGGGAGGGCACACATTTTCTCTGGGGTGCGGCTTGGGATTGCGAGATGAGGCATGCAAATTTGCTGGGGTGCGGCTTGGGCTTGCAAGGGGGTGCACACGTTTTCTCTGGGGTGCAGCCTGGGATTGCGAGGTGAGATGTACGATTGGGCTGGGGTGCAGCCTGGGCTTGCGATGGAGGGCACGCGTTTTCTCTGGGGTACGGCCTCGGATTGCGAGGTGAGGGACGTGATTTTGCTGGTGTGTGGCCTGGGATCGAGTGGGAGGGCATGAGTTTTATATGGGGTGTCGCCTGGGATTGCGTGGAGAGGCGTGCAATTTTGCTGAGGTAGTGGATGCGTGGCCATGGGTGGCGCTGAGGCTTGCACCGTGTTAGTCCTTTGTCTTGCTTTTTGGTGTGCGTGGTGGCGTGTTGTAGGCGTTCCAGGCGCAGCTTTTTGTGACTTGCTCGACAGCTAGGCATGCGTCTTGGAATCCATGAATATGCGTGGCGCACAATATTTTTTCTGTGCCACGGCTCCTGCAGGGTCCTTCTCAGCGTGCAACCCTTTCACCATTTCTGCGCCGGATTCCATGAATTAGGCCCACAGTGTTCAATCATGAGAGTGTTCATTCAAACAAATGTTCATCTTGATAATCGTTTCTATTCGAGCCAATCTCCTTCTCCAAGCTCTCTCCCGGTAGGTGTACGCAGAATGCACCACTAAACTATAATTGGAATTGCGGCACAATAGCATTGCCTGATCTGTTCCAAATCATCCTTGCTAAAAACTAAGGTTTTATTTAGGTCTTTCTAATGTCCTGGTGTCGTGGACAGATCAGTATAAAATTAATGGTACCTTCTGGTGTGGTAGCACAGAATAATAATAATAATTTGGCATTTATATAGTGCTACGAACCCTCGGGTATCGGAGCGCTGCTTATTATTACCCACGGTGTGTGGTGCTCATTTATCGACCTCGGAAGGCTGAAAGGCTGAGTTTGGCCCCGCCGCGTTAGCAAGCTCTGCACAATGTCAAAGCGAGCGCTCTACCACTTGACCGGCATATCATCCCTACCTCCATTACTACAGTTGGTTCTCCATTGTTAGACTGACACCCTGTCATAACTTGATGTAGATAGTTCTCAGCCTATTAGGCTGCACAGCATCTAGACAATCTTAATAGCCACTGGTATGTTTGCAGTCCTCGCTTTCTGATTGATAAGGCTTACTATTTCTAATTCCACCTCAGCTTTTAGTGCTCTTTTAAGCTTGCACTTGGATGTGGAACACAACAGCTCGGGATAAGCACAGAAAGCATTGAGTGCAATATTAGCAAAACCATTCTTGATTTGCAAGAACCATGGGAGTGACGTCCCACACGTTTGAGCTATAAGATCCCTTACCAAATCCTTATATTTATGCAGCTTTGGTATGGTGCATAGACTTACCTTATAAAACAAGGGTCTTGATGTACTGAGCAAATCTATCCTCTGGATCTAGTTCCAGAGGGATTGGCAGTTTCGGGGCAATAGCTGGTAAACCTAGATGATGTACAGTGAGATGTTATTCACATACCCCCACAACTCTGCCCCATACAAGGCTGCCTGTCTAGCCTGAAGATTACAGGCCTCAATGGATACTCTAACTGTCCCATTACTGTGCTCTTTAGTGAATCTGGCAATTGCTCCGCTGTATCTTGATAAGGCCACGCCAGACTTGGCAACTTGGGCCATTCATCTACAGTCATCCTTCACCCGTAAGTCCGAGGTAATCATAGGTTAGAACCTGCTCAATAGATTTCCTGTCTATGTTGAACTTTATTCTTGCTTTGTGCTTGGCCCTGTTGCCCCTAAATACCAGATCCTCTGTTTTGCTTGTATTAAGTGCTAAGACACTCTACAAGACTAGATAATGGCAACTTCAAACTCTTTGGCGACTGTGACATTAACACTGAGTCATCAGCGAAAAGAAGGATCAGGATTTTGTCTCCCATCAGAGACGGTCTATGGGAACCTCGATCTGCCTTTTAATGATGCCATACAAAAATTGGCAAAATCATTTTGAGGTGAGAACGCACCCTTGGTGTACTCCCATCACAATCCCAAATCTCTTAGCTGTGATCCCATCCAGTTTCCACCTGACAACGGCCTCATTGTCCACATATAATCCTTGGACAGCCCTCAGCAGGGATGGGGGGATTTTCAAGCCTGCTAGGACTTCCCACAATTTTACCATCCGGACTCTGTCGAAAGCTGTTTTTAAATCGATAAAAACAGGGTACAAAAACATTTTTTCACAGGGTCACGTACTTACTACATATTAACTGCAAATTGAGACTTTGGTTGATGGTACTAGTGCATGGCTGAAACACTGCCTGTAAATTCTACATTGCACTTTGCTCATCAATACAATGCTCCAAATGCCAAAATACTACTTTGGCAGAAATGTTGTCACTCGCACAAAGCAGAGAAATTGGCCTATCATTTCCCAGATGCACCCTACTCCCCTTCTTATATATATATATATATAGGCACTATCTCTGCCCTTGTCCAAGGCGGTCCAAGATCTGCATTACATAATCTTTTAAGATAAGTCACCCAGAATGAGCTCCATATGACAGAAGTCCACTGGAACTTTATCCGGCCCAGGTGCTTTGCCTATGTTTTGGCTCATCAGGGCCTGTCTTAAATTCTCATAACTGAGAGATAGTTACTTGTTCCACCTCTGAGTCACTATGTTCTCCTTCCACCAGTATCTGTTGAACACTGTTAGGGAATCTATTCTCACTATACAAGTTTTTAAAATGCTCGAACCAGGCTTTCTCTTGGCGGGGCGGGACTGAGAACCAAAAGAGGCAGTGGAAATAATGTTCAAAGTGCGCCTCATATTGCACCTTTTCAGCAAGCACAGCCCTTTTCCTATGAGCAAATTTGGAAATAAAATAGGTTGCCATACAAAAGAGGCCCAGGGTGCAGAGGCCTAACGGGGAATGTGCAGGAGTTCCTGTAGGGCAGTCCACCCCTGCCTCTGGGATACAGGCAGCAATTGATGTCTGATCTGAGTAGTTGCCCACCCCATACATTTCCAAAGCCTTGCTGGGTCTTTATTACTGATTGCTATTAATAACTGGTGCCATAATTCTTCTTGGTATGTCTCTTTCTTGTGCTTAATCAATATTTTATACTTTTTCCTGGCCTCCTTTTCCTGTACCTGCAAATACAACTTCCTTCGCACTTTTGATTCTGTAGGCTTTTAACTAATTTACAATCCTTTGCTTTAAGAGAGATTTTCCCTGTGCGTCTAGCTTATTTTGTAAAAAAAAAAAAAAAAAAAAAAAAAAAAACTAGGGCCTTTAGCAGAAGGACTTCTAGAGTTGGGAGGATACTGCCATAAGCCCCAGGCAGTGTTTGGTATAAACCTCAGGCAGTATTTATGCTACATCCAGCTTAGACCATTTGATAGCTCTCCTGGTGTGCCCTTCGATTCGGATGCCTATACTCGGGCCAGCAGCTCTCGTCTGGATCATTTCAAACATAAGGCTATTGATAGTGAGCGTTAGAGGATGGTGGTCACTCTCCACCTTGGGGAGGACCGTAAAGTTTTTTTTATATGTGCCCATGACTCTAAATTAACTAAATATAGTTGATTAGGTTACAGCCTACTCCACTTTCAATGGTTTTTGAGGCAGGGCTGTCCCCTAGAAATCTTCCATTGCACACACTCATGCTACAGGCCATCAGAAGACTAGCCGCCTCCTGGGCCTTCTGGTATTTTATTTTCGCATAGGATTATGTTCGAGGCTCTTGTCCTTGTCCTCATCCTCACAAACATCTCCCATGATCTCCAACCTATCTTTAAGGAGGGAGAAGGACCCCATTTTATTGGCCCTGTTCTGTCGACTGTACAAATGTATCAATAGCAATTGGTACCCCCCTCCAAACTCAGGTGCACCTCCAAGAAATCCTCAGAGCCATTGTCCACGCAGGTTGATGAGCTAAATATTGTGGTCTTAACCCATATCTGAAGGTCCCCAATGGGCCTCCCTTGTTTGGCCAGGCAGCAGAATGTGGCGTAACCCTGGATTTGCTGGGCTTCTGTTGCCCACGTCTCAGACTACTTTGTGGAGCCGGATAAACCTGAGCCATTCCTTGTCATTCAAGTATAGCCCCACAATATTCCAGGAGGATATTATGCACCTCTGGCCCTACCTGTGAGTCCATATGTGGAGCCCATTGCTATCACTTGGACGGGGGCTCGGGTTCACATCCTGTCAGTCCACGTCCTCCATTGTACTTTGTTCTTCAATTGCAACATGATTGCTATTTGCCATAATTCCACATTGTCCCCGCTCTGCCAGTGGCCTGGGCCTTCCAGCATCTTTCCCATCCACCTTATTGTTTGGCCCAATGTTGTTGTTAATTCCAGGGGGGCCTGTCCCACTATTCAATGTCTGTGGAGCTCTGGCATTGGTTCCACTATAGCCCGCTCAGTGTCGTTCTTCTGGATTATCAAAGTGATGGTCATCCTCAATTCTGCAGGTGTAGTATCCGAACTAGCTACTCCAACTGGGGCGCTGAACCTAATTGCTACATCCAGAACTGATGTAGGAAATGATCTTTGTTCCATTGCCAATAACCCATCTACAAAATCCCTGTTTGCAAGATCTGTCTTTATGAAATCCTTCTGGTTATCTCTGTGGCCGGGGTAGCGCTCACATCCGAGTATGTCACTGCGTATCACAGAGTAGCATCCTCTTTGGTGACTAAATCAATGAGTCACCTTATTTACCAGTGTATCCCTGGTTTCGCGGGGTCTATCCCCTGCTTTAGGAACATTTACAAGGAACAAATAATTTCTTTCTACTGTGATCCCACTTTTATTCATGCATATAAGGGCCCCCCTTGCACTTTGGGTCATTTCCTGTATATTTTTAATTGGCCCTTTCCCTGGTGGCTTCCTGGCTGCAAAATTATTAATTACCTTGGCTACTTCTTTCCCAACGACTATTGCTGGGATCGCCTAAGAACACCCCTGGATGAGGCAGGGGCTCTGGTTTTCTTGGACGCCGCTGCTGTGGCTCCTGGCTAGCATGAGCCTTCGGGTCCTCAATCTTTTTCCATAGTGTATCCATATCTCTCCTCAACTCCTCATTGTCCATCTTAAGTAAGGCCAATAGAGAGTACATTAATTTAGAACCTTTACATGAGGAAAAAACTGATGCACTGCTTTTCCCCTTCTGAACTAAGGCTAATGCTCCCGGCTGCTGCACTTGACCATCTGATAATTCCCCTACTCCTTGCATAATTTTAGCTGTCCCACTAATGTCAGCTTCCTCACTTACATCAGTGATAATAAGTGGGTCAAACGTATTCTGAAGTTTGACCTCTGGTGGGTAACTAGGTGCTTCTAATTCTTCTATGCCTGTTGCTCCTGGGTTATCCTCTTGGGTGTGCCTGGTAATCTCAACAGGGATGTTATCAGCTTTCCCTCCAGTTATACAGGCGCTTTGGAGACCTCGTAACTTGGAAGGATCTGCCCCACTTTTATTAGTTCTGTTACCCCCCCCCTGAATCCTTTTACAGCCTGGTCCCGCATGTTGGTTTTGCTCATTATATGGGGCGTGGATTCCCAGTCCTCCCCCTTCTCCTTTCCCTATTCCTTCCTGGGAGGTTTCTGGTCCTGTCTCTAACAAGTCGCTTGTAATGTTGACAGCACAATTTGACACCTTTAAAACTTTAAACTTCCCACTAGCCCTTTTAGTCTGATTAGGACCCCCCTTTTCTCTGGGTCCTCTGTCATTTAGCAAATCATCAATCTCATGTATCATCTTGTTCGCCTCATCAATATTTTTCGTGAGCTTAGCTGACTTCTTCAGTGCTCTCCTATTAACCGGCGAGTGGGTTGCCTTCCTTTTTGTCATGATATACCTTATTATTGTGGAAGTTAAACTCTATTTTAGCACTGTTTAATATATATATATATTTCATATGTTTATAAATTGCCCTCCCTTTCATTATAAAATGCTGATATAAACTATGCCTCCTTCCCAATCATGGACACCAGAAGGTAAGTAGTTTACATGTAGGTTTATTTCTCTTAGTTGTAAAGTAGAGAAAGTACTGGGACATCCATCTAGTCCAGTACCTTAGGTCCAACTGACATCAGTAGAACCCTGCACAGCAAACATACATCAACATTCCACCTCGAGTTCCAGTGACATCACCACATCAACACTCCACCTAGAATGTTAGTGACATCACCGTCCTTCACAAGACAACACTCATAGCCATAATCAATCCCACACAGATTATGACATATGTCCTTCTCTTCAAGCAATACAACACTCATAGACATAATCAATCCCACACAGATTATGACATATGCCCACAACAGATTATGGCATAAGTCTCCCTCCCTAGCACTGATAAATCACATCACCCACCATGGGGATGGATGAACACCGCCAATCAATGCTCCACACTAAATGGCCCAACCATCTCCAAGCAGCTCCCAACCAAGCCCTTGTGCTACACCACAATTCTAACCCATAATCTGTAAAATTGAAAACACACAGCTGGAAACCCAACCACAGGCCCTCCCCAAAGTCTGAAGGCACTCCGCTATCAACCAGCTGAATAACAACAAAGGAGAAAGGAACCCAAAAATTAAACTTATGACCAAGCATCATCTGGCTGCCCCTTAACCTAAACACAGGCAGCACCACCCTGCCCCTTAAAAGTACCAAACATCTCTTCACTGCCCCTTGAATGACCAGACAGCACCTAGCTGCCCTTACCCAAGACATAGACAGCACTTAAAACCCCTTAAGTACAGTAATGGCAACACTAACTACCCCTAACCGGGCCCTAGACAGCACCTAAATAAACCTTAAATCAACAACAGCACCTCGCTGCCCAACCAACAACAACACCTGACTGTCCTAAAATCAACACACCTTGCTACCCCACCTAACAGCATGTGGACAGCATCTCACTGCCCCTACAACCCTAGACAACACCTTGCAGCCCCTAAAACAACCAGACAGCACCTCACTGCCTTAAAACAACCAACAACACCTCACTGTCCCTAAAAACACCAGAAAATAACCAGACAGCACCACACTGCCCCTAAAACGACCAGACAGCACCTCAATGTCCCTAAAAACACCAAACAGCAACAACACCTCACTATCCCTACAAAGATGTACAGACACCTCACTGCCCCTTCTACACCAGACAGCACCTCACTGCCCTTAAAACAACCAACAACACCTCACTATCCCTACAAACACCAGACAGCACCTCACTGTCCCTAAAAACACCAAACAGCAACAACACCTCACTATCCCTACAAAGACCAGACAGCACCTCGCTGCCCCTTCTACACCAGACAGCACCTCACTGCCCTTAAAACAACCAACAACACCTCACTATCCCTACCACACCAAGCAGCACCTCACTGCCCCTAAAACAACCAGACAGCACCTCATTGTCCCTAAAAACACCAGAAAATAACCAGACAGCACCACACTGCCCCTAAAACGACCAGACAGCACCTCACTGTCCCTAAAAACACCAAACAGCAACAACACCTCACTATCCCTACAAAGATGTACAGACACCTCACTGCCCCTTCTACACCAGGCACCACCTCACTGCCCTTAAAACAACCAACAACACCTCACTATCCCTACAAACACCAGACAGCACCTCGCTGTCCCTAAAAACACCAAACAGCAACAACACCTCACTATCCCTACAAAGACCAGAGAGCACCTCGCTGCCCCTTCTACACCAGACAGCACCTCACTGCCCTTAAAACAACCAACAACACCTCACTATCCCTACCACACCAAGCAGCACCTCACTTCCCCTAAAACAACCAGACAGCACCTCACTGCCCCTAAAACAACCAAACAACACCACACTATCCCTACAAAGACCAGACAGCACCTCACTGCCCCTACAACGACCAGACAACACCACACTGTCCCTAAAAACACCAAACAGCACCTCACTGCCCCTACAACGACCAGAAAATAACCAGACAGCACCACACTGCCCCTAAAACGACCAGACAGCGCCTCACTGTCCCTAAAACACCAAACAACTCCTGACTGTCCCTAAAAACAACAGAACACAACCGGGCAGCACCTCACTGCCCCTAAAACAACCAGACAGCACCTCACTGCCCCTAAAACAGCCAGACAGCACCACACTATCCCTACAAAGACCAGACAGCACCTCACTGCCCCTACAACGACCAGACAGCACCTCACTGTCCCAACACACCAAACAACACCTGACTGTCCTTAAAACACCAGAAACAACCAGACCGCACCTCACAGTCCCTTAAAACACCAGACAGCACCTCAATAACCTAAAACCGACACAACACCTCGCTGCCCCACCTGACAGCATGTGGACAGCATCCAGACACACCTCACTATCCCTACAAACACCAGACAGCACTTCACTGTCCCTAAAAACACCAGAAAATAACCAGACAACACCACACTGCCCCTTCTACACCAGAGAGCACCTCACTACCCTTAAACAACCAACAACACCTCACTATCCCTACCACACCAGGCAGCACCTCACTGCCCCTAAAACAACCAGACAGCACCTCACTGCCCCTAAAACAACCAAACAACACCACACCATCCCTACAAAGACCAGACGGTACCTCACTGCCCCTACAACGACCAGACAGCACCTCACTGTCCCTAAAAACACCAGAAAATAACCAGACAGCACCACACTGCCCCTAAAACGACCAGACAGCACCCTCACTGTCCCTAAAAACACCAAACAGCAACAACACCTCACTATCCCTACAAAGATGTACAGACACCTCACTGCCCCTTGTACACCAGACAGCACCTCACTGCCCTTAAAACAACCAACAACACCTCACTATCCCTACAAAGACCAGACAGCACCTCGCTGCCCCTTCTACACCAGACAGCACCTCACTGCCCTTAAAACAACCAACAACACCTCACTATCCCTACCACACCAAGCAGTACCTCACTGCCCCTAAAACAACCAGACAGCACCTCACTGTCCCTAAAAACACCAGAAAATAACCAGACAGCACCACACTGCCCCTAAAACGACCAGACAGCACCTCACTGTCCCTAAAAACACCAAACAGCAACAACACCTCACTATCCCTACAAAGATGTACAGACACCTCACTGCCCCTTCTATACCAGACAGCACCTCACTGCCATTAAAACAACCAACAACACCTCACTATCCCTACAAACACCAGACAGCACCTCACTGTCCCAAAAAACAACAAACAGCAACAACACCTCACTATCCCTACACAGACCAGACAGCACCTCACTGCCCCTTCTACACCAGACAGCACCTCACTGCCCTTAAAACAACCAACAACACCTCACTATCCCTACCACACCAAGCAGCACCTCACTTCCCCTAAAACAACCAGACAGCACCTCACTGCCCCTAAAACAACCAAACAACACCACACTATCCCTACAAAGACCAGACAGCACCTCACTGCCCCTACAACGACCAGACAACACCACACGGTCCCTAAAAACACCAAACAGCACCTCACTGCCCCTACAACGACCAGAAAATAACCAGACAGCACCACACTGCCCCTAAAACGACCAGACAGCGCCTCACTGTCCCTAAAACACCAAACAACTCCTGACTGTCCCTAAAAACACCAGAAAATAACCGGACAGCACCACACTGCCCCTAAAACGACCAGACAGCACCTCACTGTCCCTCAAAACACCAAACAGCACCTGACTGTCCCTAAAAACACCAGAAACAACAGAACACAACCAGGCAGCACCTCACTGCCCCTTCTACACCAGACACCACCTCACTGCCCTTAAAACAACCAACAACACCTCACTATCCCTACAAACACCAGACAGCACCTCACTGTCCCTAAAAACACCAAACAGCAACAACACCTTGCTATCCCTTTAAAGACCAGACAGTACCTCACTGCCCCTTCTACACCAGACAGCACCTCACTGCCCTTAAAACAAGCAACAACACCTCACTATCCCTACCACACCAAGCAGCACCTCACTGCCCCTAAAACAACCAGACAGCACCACACTATCCCTACAAAGACCAGACAGCACCTCACTGCCCCTACAACGACCAGACAGCACCTCACTGTCCCAACACACCAAACAGCACCTGACTGTCCCTAAAAACACCAGAAACAACCAGACCGCACCTCACCGTCCCTTAAAACACCAGACAGCACCTCAATAACCTAAAACTGACACAACACCTCGCTACCCCACCTGACAGCATGTGGACAGCATCTAGACACACCTCACTATCCCTACAAACACCAGACAGCACTTCACTGTCCCTAAAAACACCAGAAAATAACCAGACAGCACCACAATGCCCCTTTTACACCAGAGAGCACCTCACTACCCTTAAAACAACCAACAACACCTCACTATCCCTACCACACCAGGCAGCACCTCACTGCCCCTAAAACAACCAGACAGCACCTCACTGCCCCTAAAACAACCAAACAACACCACACTATCCCTACAAAGACCAGACAACACCGCACTGCCCTTACAACGACCAGACAGCACCTCACTGTCCCTAAAAACACCAGAAAATAACCAGACAGCACCACACTGCCCCTAGAACGACCAGACAGCACCTCACTGTCCCTAAAAACACCAAACAACTCCTGACTGTCCCTAAAAACACAAGGAAATAACCAGACAGCACCACACTGCCCCTAAAACGACCAGACAGCACCTCACTGTCCCTCAAAACACCAAAAAGCACCTGACTGTCCCTAAAAACACCAGAAACAACAGAACACAACCAGGCAGCACCTCACTGCCCCTAGCAACGACCAGACAGCACCTCACTGTCCCAATACACCAAACAGCACCTGACTGTCCCTAAAAACACCAGAAACAACCGGACCACACCTCACAGTCCCTTAAAACACCAGGCAGCACCTCAATAACCTAAAACCGACACAACATCTCGCTACCCCACCTGACAGCATGTGGACAGCATCCAGACACACCTCACTATCCCTACAAACACCAGACAGCACCTCACTGTCCCTAACAACACCAGAAAATAACCAGACAGCACCACACTGCCTCTAAAACGACCAGACAGCACCTCACTGTCCCTAAAAACACCAAACAGCACCTCACTGTCCCTAAAAACACCAGAAACAACAGAACACAACCAGGCGGCACCTCACTGCCCCTACCAACGACCAGACAGCACCTCACTGTCCCAACACACCAAACAGCACCTGACTGTCCCTAAACCACCAGAACACAACCAGACAGCACCTCACTAACTGTGAAAAACGACAGACAGCACCACACTGCCCCTTAAAATAACCAGCACCTAACCACCCTTTACATTAACCAGGCAGCACCTCACTACCACTTTAAATTCCCAGGCAGCACCTCACTACCACTTTAAAACCCTAAATGGCACCTCACTACCACTCTAAAACATTCCAGGCAGCACCTCACTACCACAAAAACACCAGCATCATCCCCACATAACCAGGGGACATACCCCTACAAACAACAACCAACATAACACACACACAGGACAGCATACAAATCCCATGAAAATCATTTTAAATAACATCGTGGCGCCAAAGTTCTTGCGCCACCCCCAAAATATCCATGAAATGCACAACATAAATGCAAATTCTCTGCGCCACCATCCCTGCGCCAATCCCAGAATGTGCATAAAGTGAAAGCAATGATCCAGACAGCACCCCACTGTCCCTAAAAGTACTGGCATCATCCACACATAACCAGGGGAAATGCCCCTATGAACAAGACAAACAAAACACTGCAGGACAACATGTAAATCCTACAGTAAGCGATAACCAGATCGAGTTCATGGCGCTAAAATCCCTGCGCCAAACCCCACATGTGCATGAAGCGAAAGCTAATGCATGCAAAAAACTACCTGGCGCTAAAGTCCCTGCGCCATCCCCAACCCCACATGTCCAAATCAACCAACCTGCAAAGAAAAACATTGTGTAAAAACAACAGACATTACAACTTTGCCCATGAACTCTACCCACAAGTCCATACTGTAAACCCCATGAAAGTCCTAAACATTAGGCCACCACATATACACAACAGCAGTACACACAAACGACAGGCCTTAAACTGCTAACATTCACCCATGACCCGAACCATATCTATACTAAACCCAGAGGCCACAACAAATCACAAACAGCATTAAAAATAAAAACCGGCCTCCCCCAAACACATACCTCTGTTTAGTCTTTAGACAGGTCCTTCTCCACGTTACATATGCCCCACTGGTCCAGATCCAGCGCTCGCCACTTTACTTGCCTCCCTGCTAAATCACCTGCAAGTGGCTTCCATTGCCATTTAGCGCACACATTGTATATGCCCATAATTCCAGACACAATGTCCGTGCTTCCCTCTCCCGTAGGAAATCTCTTCTAGCATCCATGCTATCCACGGCCTCCACTTGTGCCAAAAAGTCTCTTATTTCAATGCTGCCCGGACCATCAGTGAAGCACGAAACTCTAGCCTGTACCCCCATCCAACCGGCGAGCATTTCCGTAACACCACAGCTTCTGCATTCAGCGACGGCATAATCCTCTTGAGGAACATTGCGTTCCACGCCCACGCCAGAGAGGCCTTCAGTGCTGCGTTCCAGCTGGCGTAGCTGGAGCACCATACCAAGCACAAATGCTCCTCCAATCGCCGTCAGACCTACCCCAGCCGACGTCATCACAGCTGTTCCCAACGCCATGAGAGAAACATCGCTCGTTTCCGTAACTCTGCAGCTTCCGCATTCAGCGACAGCGTAATCCTCTTGAATAACGTTGCGTTCCACGCCCACGCCAGAGAGGCCTTCAGCGCTGCGTTCCAGCTGGCGTAGCTGGAGCACCATACCAAGCACAAATGCTCCTCCAATCGCTGTCAGACCTGCCCCAGCCAACGTCATCACAGCTGTTCCCAACGCCATGGGAGAAACATCGCTCCCTGGCTCCGCTGCGCCAGCAACCACCGTGCCTGCAGTTCGGCGCTCCATAGCTCCTCCATCCCCAGAATCAGCCCGCAGAGCTCTCCATCGGATGACCTCACTGCTCCTCTCCACAACGGAACTGCTCACATTGATACGGCGTCGCCTGGCCACCACAGGTGAGACCCTCCACAAATCCACCTTGCCCAATCCGTAACATCCGGGACAGCGACTGTGCCACACAATATCACCGGCCCCAACACAGGGCCCACAGCGACTGATTCACTGGTCCACTTCCAATCCTGCACCAACCAGTGTGCAGCTCCACCGGCTGGATGCAGAGCGCTCACTAGTCACTTTAGTGCGCTGCCAAACACGATACCACAACATCTGGCCACAAGGCAATCGGACCCTCAGGATCTCCAACCTGGACCCTGACCAGACCTCTGCACCGCCCGTTCTGCTGAATGCCTCCGCTGGACCTAAGCCCCAACCTGGACTTCCACTGCACCGCCCGGCCTGCAGCCTCTTCCTGCTCGATGGATGTCTCCCTGGAAGGCAGTGCTTCTCACCAGCTGCCCATTCCCAGCAGCATTGGAACCATCCTCGTCGCCAGTGATATAAACTATGCCTCCTTCCCAATCATGGACACCAGAAGGTAAGTAATTTACATGTAGGTTTATTTCTCTTAGTTGTAAAGTAGAGAAAGCACTGGGACATCCATCTAGTCCAGTACCTTAGGTCCAACTGACATCAGTAGAACCCTGCACAGCAAACATACATCAACATTCCCTCTAGAGTCCCAGTGACATCACCACATCAACACTCCACCTAGAATGTTAGTGACATCACCGTCCTTCACAAGACAACACTCATAGCCATAATCAATCCCACACAGATTATGACACATGCCTTATTGTACGTTATTGCCAGTCAGACTCAACAACTTGCAAAGGGGATACAACTAAAATAAGATGAATATCTAATCAATTTATAAATAAAACAGGTGTGACATTTAAAAGCGCACCTTAAAAGCATTTGAAAAACGTGCTTAAATTTAAAATGTGTCGATCGCATCAACTCTACAAAGAGAAATGAAAATAAACTAACATACTGATATAAGTTTATAGTTTAAGGCAGGTGTGCCATTTAAAAAACTCTAAAATCTGGTAAAACAATATTGTCAAAGAAGAAAAAAACAACTGTTCACAGACCCACAAATAGAGCGAGGCACACACCACCTTCTTAGAGGGCATCCATAGTCAGTCTCCCTCCCCTCGCTCCCATGTAATCCAGACACAGCACGTCTACCATCAGTAGCGCCACCTAAGTGTGCCAGCAGGTCAGTGTGCAATCAGTCAATCAATACAATCTTATTTATTTATTGTTTGCTTGTTAGGCCCTTATACAGGAAGTAAATCATGTTAAAAAAGCACCCACAGGGCAGCAGGGAGGGTACATGGGATTGCAGTACAGTTAAATGCAACAAAAATACAGCGAGGGAAGAGACGGCCGAACCTACTATGCTTTGTGAGTATTCAGAACGTGCAAGTGCAGCAAGGAAGAGGGCAATAGGGTTGGTGCTGTGGTGTCTGTGCTCTAGGGTGAGCCGCAGATGAAGTACAAGCTATGGTAAGTGCTATGCGGCCAGGAACCACGTTGGGTGGAAAGTGCAAATCTCCAGTGTGGAGGGTGTGCCGAGGCAAGTGCTGAAGGAAGACAGAAGCTGGGGACATTGGGTGTGAATGGTCAGAGGCCCTGATGATGTATAAGGGTTCATGACATCAATCACAACAACTGTGAGATTAGCAGAGGAAGGAAGAAGGTAAGGAGGAGGAAAAGAGGAGTGTCTTGAGGTGCTTTCAGAACTTAAGAAGGTCCTGCTCAAGATGCAAAGGGAGGGGGAGCCTGTTCCAAAGGAGGGATCCAGCTGAGGAAAGCAAGCAGCCTCCTGCTCTCTGTTTAGCAAAACGATTTATCAATCAAATTGAGCACAAGCGTATACCAGTATGTATGAATTCCAAATTTCCATTATAGGGACTAAACCATTGACTTGTTACCCCAGTTCAATCCGTGCATTCAAAGGCTTTGTGGCTCCAGTCTTAGCCTAGGTTGCACTCGGCTAAACAAGGCATGCCAGTTTGTGTGCCATGTAATGTCAAATGACAAAATTATTAAGCTCAGCGGCTCCCAGTGAGGCAAACATAAGTTAATTGAAACTTGTAAGTTTCAGTAAAATACTTTACTAAGCCATCGTCTTTACTTCTTTCCAGCGTGGGTGTTACGGCAAGACTGCAGGAATATCGGTGGCCAACCCTCACCCTCAAAAGATTTGAGCTCCGAGGTTCCAGGCTACTTATCCAAAAGGCAGCTGAGCTCAGAAGAGCCTCTGACTTGTGACACCTAAGCCCTTTACCACCCAAGGCTTTGCCCTTTACTTCCCAGGGCTTTGACACAAGGGTGTTTGGAGCAAAGTAAATACCAGGTGGGGAACTCCTTATTCTCCAGGTACTCCAGGTGCCAAGAATGCAGGAACAGCCACTGGCTTGTAACAGCCAAGTCTTTTCCCACCAGAATTGCAAGTGAGTATGCATGATCGAGCCATATCAAGCAAAGTAAGCTGCTCCGAGGTCAAAGGTTTGCTTGATGTATTCTTCACAATTGAATCACACTTTTTGTCTTTGACCTGAGATATTTTTTTTGCTTTGTCTTGTTTTCATTGGTCTAAAACGAGGAAGGTGTGGAGGGGACTAAGAGCGTACGTTGTGTTGATCTGTAATTCGCTATGTCTATTAGTGCTATAGGCACATCCTTATCAATATTGGTAGAAGCTTCTCGACCACTGCTTCAGATCAGTGCTCGGGTGACTGATGTCTTCTGGAGATATAGTGGGTATTGAAATGATTGACCTATTTTGCTTTATTTGTTGATAGTGATCTTGCCAAGTCTATATTAGTTCATATAGATGCTCTAAAGTATCTCTCCAAAATTAGAGAATTTTTCTCTGTTCAAGTTCAATCAGAATCTAGTGTAGTATTGATGTCACCTAATGACCACTGAAGTTTATCTCCAGATATAAAATTGGATAACTGGTGTTTAAGTTCATTAATATCATGGTTTATTTGCGGTACATTTTTAGATAGTTCTACAGTTGAAAGTAATATGAGGTTATGGGAACATTTATTAAGTATATGCTCCCATTGCATCATAAATTCAGGATTGTCTTTTCATAATGTGACACAAACATATATTCTCAATCCTCTGTGATTTATAATATTGTGACAAACTAGATGCATGTCATTTTTGAGATCTCTTTCCACGGATAAGGAATTCTAATCGGATAGCCAAACTATTTGGGTTCTCTTTTGTAGGTAGCGATTTATCGATATCTTTGATTAATGAAAGAATTTGAGTCACCTTCTCCTCTTCAGTGAACGCCAGACATCTGCCATATTTATTAGTCAGTTCATTAATTTTAGAAAATAACATATTTAAAGAAAAATAGGGTGCACAGAGACAGATGTGCCACTCCCTCTGGAGAAAATAGGTGACTAAGACAAAATGGTGCTCTAGTGCACACCAGAGTCGAACTCTTCAAAGAAAACAAATGTAATTGATATTGATATTTTATTTCTATCGCGCTCGTACACGTATAATGTAGATGTGTAAGAGTTTGTGTTCATGGTAGATGAGAACACTCAAGGCCCATAGGGTGTAGAATACTAGAGTGTGGACCCCTGTGCCCACACCATGTAGCTGGAAAACCAGCCAAATATTTTGAGTATTTTAGAGTGTATGTTTAACAATAATGTTTTTAATTCTTTTTTAATTATTTATCAATAGATATTTTAAGACAAAGTTTTCTATATTGTGAAATCAATAAGGTCCACATGTAGGAATACATCATTTAAAAAATACAGTGAAATGTAAACAATGTTAGTGTTTAATACAAATTCCACAGACTGAAATCCATTTTAAATGTCGATAAATGCTTTAGTAATCTTGATACAAGGTGATAAATGTGCTCAACAGGTTTCAGAAGATGATGATACATTCATCAGGAGGAATATTTGACATCAGTTGAGTAATATTAAAAAAAAAAAACAATTAATGAATTAACTCACTTTTAACCATAAAGGAAGATACACACATAATCATCTTAAGCATGGATCTATAGGTGTGAAAGGAGATTTTGTTTAATGTTTGTGAATCTTAGGCAGAGCATATAATACCGGAAGGATTGGACATGTATTTGTCAAAACATGCTTAGTTGTGGAGGTAATCCATTGCTGTTCTGCGTTCTTGACAACACTTTTAATTAGCAACTTAACCTCTTTCGTAAGGTCTATCTGATGTTAAATGTAAGTTGATTGATCTTTTAATAAATTGAGGCAGCTTTCCTGATACAAAATCATGTCCAAACCCTACAATGGTTGCACTGCCATCAGTCCGCACTGACGTCATCAAGCTATAAAAATACACCCACCATTTTATCCGCTATACATGTGATGAGGTCAACACACAACTGCATTGATATCATCATACTATTTAAATATACCTGCCATTTGACCCATTCTTTTGGAATGTTAACCAACTACCACGCCACGTTGACTACTTGGACTTTCTTTTCTTCTTCTTTATTAGGTTAGTTTAATTATATATTACTGATATTTCCAGATCAAGGCTATGTTTTTTTTTTAATTAATAAGTACTGCACATGAATTATTCAATGTTGTTATTTTTTTAACCTTTTTCTTAGATAAATAATCTGTTTCTGTTTCAAATCAATACTATGGTTTGAGGTTATAAAATGGGCATATAATCCCTCAATATTGTACCATATTAGGAATTCAATTTTACAAGCTTTTCTAGATAAATGTACAGCATCCACCTGGTTTATTGGTTAAATACTGAATAATATTACTCTATCGCTTGAGTGTTTTAAGATAGCCTCTCCCTATCTTTATGTTTTTACACAATATTATCTGAATGAGTTAATATGTGTATCTTTTGTTGCAGCTACTCCTATGAGTTTGTCTGGATTTATGTACTATGTGTCTATGCATAAGCAAGATGCATGCTTAAAATTATTACGAGTGTTTATCTCATTTTATAATTACAAGTGAGTTACTTCATGATTTATTTTTAATATTACTTAGCAGGTATCAAATATTGCTCCTGATGAAAGGATACTCCTCTCCCAAAGTGTGTTGAGCACATGAATTTGTATAAAGATAATAAAAGGATATGCGGGTGCGAAAAACAAAATCTAGCAGACAGGAGCTGACTGTCCTAGCAGAGCAGGTTCTGGCCCATTCAGATTATTAATATTATTATTATTATTACTACTATTATTACTATTATTATTACTATTATTATTATTATTATTATTATTATTATTAGAAGAATGTCATCTGGGTGGACATAAGGGACAATGTGGTCACTGTAGGCCATATCCCACAGGACACTGAGGACATGAAGAAGAGGTGGAGCGACCTCCAAGCACGAGTCAATGCCCTAATTTCCTTCCACTGCAGGAGACAGCTGGTGGCACCACTAACCCAAGTCAGAGACATCTGGCAGAAGTGGAGGAACAGTGGACCCTCTACAGCTGACCCAATGGGTGGAGACGGTTAGCCGCATCCTTCTCATGGTGGGCCTGGAGGGTGTCGGTTCAGCGGAGGTCAGAGCCCGTAACCAGAGAGAACCCAGTGAGTACATAACTGAATGATGGGCCCATTGCAGAACATCCCCAATAGCAAGTTGGGGTGGGGTGGATGAAGGATATGGAGATGAGGATTTGTAAAATTGACATCAAATCACTGTTGAGTCTAGTCAATGTTTACAGTGTTAGTTCTATGGTGGTGATAAATGTGCATTCAGCGAATCATGAGTGTTGTCAGAGGTGCATATGTGCTAAGTCAAAAAGGTTGTCCATGAGGTCCTTGAGGACCATGCGTCATTCCCTCACTTTCCCACATATGGCCTGAAGTGCCCTGTTTTCACCTGCAATGTCTTCATCATGAGAGTCAGGGGGGAAACATTCCTCAGCTGGAGGCATTTGAATGTTCTGTTGTATGCACATGTTGTGCAGCATTGCGCATATGACAACAATTGTACCCACTTTCTCAGGGCTGTACATGAGTGCACCACCTGTCCTTGGATGCACCTGAATCTAGCCTTTAGCAGTTCGAAGGTGTGCTCAATGCATGTCCTGGGCCTCATTATAGGCCATCTCCTGTGGTACCAGGATTTCTTACAGGTGTCATCAACCAGTGTAACTGGATAGCCTGAGTCACCTACAAGAAATGGAATGTAGAGTGTTAGACATGGCCGTTTGTCTGTTGAGGTACATGTATATGGATCTATTGTGCCGTTGGCCTATGTGTGCTCACCTATGCATGTGGATGATGCATCTTGCATCAATTGTGGTGCAGGGGCATTGGCCTACAGAGTGCACTTGCAGTCATTCACAGACTGTGCAGCATCAGTCATCATGTGTTTGTCGGTGTACTGACATCACCCATGCAGTTGACAATATGGTGATGGCAGTAGGCCATGTACCGCCATATACCGACACATTGGCAGAGAATAGGTTTGACATGGGCCTTGCTTGGTGTCGCTAATTGTGTGTCTGCTACCTTGCATACCAGGATGTCCTCTGGAGTCACCTGAGGTCAGTATGTGTACTGCAGTAAGTCATCATGAGCCATGGGCTATTAATTGTTTTCTTGATGAAGCATTATCAAGCATTTGTTCTCATTCCATTCTCCATGTGTGCCACGGTGCTATGTCTTTGTCAGATTGACTACTATTACTTACCCAGTAGCCTGGTACGCTGTCCTCTGTGTGTGTCCAGGTATGCTGGTAGGGTGCTGTTCATCAGTTTCATGGCATCATGTGTGGCACCAGGAAATCGGGTGCAGTAGTGGTTGATTGTGAGGTCGACAGCATCAGATATACATTCATGGAATGGAACTGTTTCCTGTTCCAGTATGCCTGCTCCATTACCTGGGGGGCCACTAGTGCCGCATGTGTGCAATCCAATGCCATCATGGTGTTGGAGAACAGGGCAATGGTTTAGAAACATGCCTTTGCTGTTTGCACCTGTGCCTCGGTGGTGGGTATGTAGATATGCTGATGGGCATGCCTCATGAGTGCATCCAGGACTTCAGTGTGCTGAAATCTGCCTGTGACACAGAATTGTAGGATGGACACAAGCTTTAACAGGGTGAGAGATGGCAGTCTCATATTGATGGTGCTCTGGAGATCAGCCTCGATCACGGTCAGCAGGTCTGTGATGGTGTGCTGGTCAAAGCGATAGAGTGTCACTAATTGGTTGTTTATCAGTGTCCAGGGGGATGGGTGGACACATTGTATTGGTGCCCTTCGCAGCACATGTCTCCTGCACCTTTGTGGTGGTGCCTGTCTCCTTCCCTGCTGAGGTCTTGCATGTAACTGTAGCTCAATGAGTTGTGGATCCCATAGTCAATATCTGCTTGTGGCTACATGTTGCTTGGATGTATGTTTGACGCAGGTGTGGGCCTTACATTCTCCCCTTGAGGGGATTGGGTGCACCTGTGACTTCTTTTCCCTCACCTGTATACATTTACTTCCACCTTTTAGGTGAAGGTAACTGCACTGTGTGTTTCACTGAATTACCTTTGATTTTCGCTGGTAGTTCAGCTGTGTTTCCACTTGTAATATGGTGGAAATAATATTTCTGCTTCTTGTGGTAAATTCGCCGGCCGAATTAGCCCCAGAGCTATCTCTGCCTATTCTTTGTGTTAATTCCGCTGGTGCGAATTCCACTGGTGGAATTAGAGAAAAGTGCATAAGTCTGCAGAGTGTAAAAGTGGCTGAAATTTTGATACCGTCACTTTTAACGCTTACCGCCAAACTCGTAATGAGGGTCTTTGTCTTAAAGTATCCATTTTACCATATAATAAAAGGCCACATGTATGTATGTCCGAAGCCGTCCTACCTGCTTCGTCTGTTATCACTTGAAAAAGGACCTTGAGTATACAACAATAAGACATCAAGTTCATCTTCCAGGCAAACAAAATGTGTATTTCATGTTATCACTGCTAGGGGGAGCTGTTGCCTTACGCATACAAGAATAATACTTCAAGTTCACCTTCAAGGTGAACAAAATGTGTATTTCAACAATGATAACATAAAATTAGCTGCAGAAAAGGCCAAAGACTGGGATACCACTGTAACAGCATACTTCAAATTGTATACACTAAGAAATTATATTCATTATTTTTAAAAACATTTAAACAGAAATTAATTTGATTTAGCACAATTTATCTAACAAAATAAATCACATGTATGTGCTTGTGTATTATTTAATTATTCATTGTAATATTTCTTGGCTGTATTATAAAATCAATAACATTCTTTATGTAGATTTTAACCTTTATTTGACTTAAATTTGCTTTATTTTATCATCTCAAATCTACTTCAAATCATGCTGCACATGAATTGTATTTCTCTGACATCCCTCAACATTTTATATTTAAGTCCAAAAACCATAAGTGTAATCCAAGACAATGAGGAGCAGATAGAACAACTGGCTGATTGTATTATGTTGAACTTTCAATGGATTCTGTGAGATTTTGGTTGAGGTTACTACTCCTTCACTGTCACAACTCAGGGATTGTTTTCTGGTCGTTGCAGATAATACCTCCCCACTCTTTTGGGGAAGTTACCTTCACTCAGGGAATATGAAATCTTTATGGTGATGTGCCAAAGACTTCCCCCCCAAGAGCTCAGCCAACAGGGATCAATACACCTGGCAGGCCGGGGGCTTGAGTGAAAAGGCAGGAGCAGAATCGTCAGAGCTAGAGGGACAAAGAACAAAACAATTGTTCAGGAAATGCAGCCAAGTAGTGCCGGAAAACGAACAGCCAACACCACCCACAATTACCCACTCTTACCTGCTCCGTAGAGACAATATACCAGTAACCTACTAGTATCGAAATGCAGAAACAAGGAGGCTGTATGGTGAAGGGAAGGTGTGCCAGTATCCTAGGAACACCAATGTTAAAGCAGCAGCAAAGCGTCCAAAAGGTGCCCGGGAGCAATCCAATGTTCAAAACAGCAAAGCGTCCCAAAAGGTGTTCAAAGCAATCCAGAGTTAAAGCAGCAGAGCGTCCCAAAAAGTGTTCAAAGCAATCCTGTGTTAAAGCAGCAAAGTGTTCCAAAAGTGTTCAAAGTAAGGCAGCAAAGCGTTCCAAAAAGTGTTCAAAATAAAGCAGCAAAGTGTTCCAAGAGAGTTCAAAGTAAAGCAGCAAAGCGTTCCAAAGTGTTCAAAGTAAAAGTAGCAGACAAAAAAAAGTTATGAAATGACCAGGGAAGCGAGCGTTCACCTCACGCTAGTTCCCTTACAGAAATTTTCGGGTTCTCAGGTCACCAAAACTTAAGGATTCAGAAATGGGAGGTCAATAATGAGTAAGCCGGGTTCATATAATCCAAGGGGGACAATCGAGGGAGGCAGGCGTCGGGCGGCATACAAGGGAAAGGCAAAGACAAAGACTTGATTCGAGCGGGTAGTCAATAATTAAACAGGAGTCCGGGAACAGAAGCTCGTAACTAACAACAGTTTAGGAGCACCCGATCTCCGAATAGCCGGCATTTAAATACGGTCTTCAATGAAGGAAACACAACAACGTAGTGCGCGTGTGTCACGTGCCTACAAGTAGCGGGAGTTGTGGGAATTGTAGTCTCAAAGGGTTCTGCTTGTGGGGTAGCTCTCGGACAAACGCCATGGTAGTCTCCAATTTAACCGGGTCGTGACATTCACCCAAAAGGTACAAGATCCTATACTATTTTTTTCTATTAACATTATTTACATTAAAACACACCACCTAATATATTTACACTCTGAAAATGTCTTCCTTTAGGCACATTAGCCCGTGTAAAGTGCTTTTCCACTAGTTTATAAATAAATGAAAACATTCTTTGTTCAACATATGCTCAAAGAATATGTGTCTGGTTTTCCAGGTAAATGGTGTGGAGGGCATATTGCAGGGCATATTGTAGGATACCAAATATTCAAATCCTAGTATTCTACACCCTATATGCCACAAGTGTTCTTTCCATCCCTGCATCCAAATTCATACACATCTACATTACATGATTGCCTTTGTTTTCTTTGAAGATTTTGACCCTTTGGTGCGCAAAAGAGTACAATTTGTTCTGGGCAAGTTTAATCGTGTCATTGTACTCCCATGGAAAATGATGCAAATGTAAATCCCATGCAGCCCTCACTCTTGAGTGTGCATACTAGAGAAACGGAATTTCTGGGCAGTGGTAATCTGCTAAATAAAAGGAGGGGATCACTCATATTTGGATAAGGGCATCCTAAAACCTTCCATCAAGGTTGGGTGGGAGAATACACATTCTCAGCATTATGAATACATATCCTCCCTAACCGAAACAACTGCAGAATTCTGATGCAATTTATTTCAGGCTTACTTTAAGCTGCTCACACGTTTGCGACCTCCAGCATCATATTTACTTGCGAAATGCGACACATGAAATAGTTCACTGATAACAGTTCTTGTTGGTAATATCGGGGAAAGCAAAGCTCTCTGTATCAATTGCAAATGTAACTTCATGTATAATCTGGAAAGGTTTTGATGTAAAGAATTGTTGACATATTGACAGGGAAGAGGCAGAAGTGAAAATAGAGTGTCTATTGTTCTTCAGAACGTATTCGAATACATAATTGACTACAAATTGATGCATGTGTGTGAGAAATAGTGAGAGTTATAGAGGGAGGTTATTTAAGTTGTTGTAGACAAGCTGTCTTTGATTGTTTAACATTGTGGTGACATTCCCTGCATAAAGCTTGGGGAAAGCCTTTGCTCTGATTTTATTTTAATAAAATTCCTAAATTAGCCTGAATCTTGCCCCTAGATTTGCGGGATGGGACAGTATATTGGGGATGTTAATTCTGGGATGTCCGATTAATGAAAAAGATCAATATATATATATATCAAAATTAGCTCTACGACATGTGCACTTTAAAGCCACCTGTGTCAGGCGAGGAGGTTATTCATTCATTTTCATTGGAAATACCATATGCACTTTGGGGAAATCTAGAATGTGCCGAGAAAATAAGCCTGCCGCATGCACATTTGGTATTACAGAAGGGGTTTGAGCTCCGTCAAAAAAGAAATACAGGGCCAATTCGTAGTCTTGTCCTAGAGTATCATATATAGATGTATTTGATGTCTGTGCATTGCAAACTAAGAACTAGCACTGCGATACTTAACCTGAGATCCAGCAAAAACTATGCAGTAGCTGGCCTTTAAACGCTAATGGAGTGGCTGGTATCACAGCCACTTGTTCATCACATCCAAGCTATGAGGCTGTCTGACTCAGAATATATGATTCAGTGCGAGAAACATTTTAATTTTAGGGTATTTTGGAGCATGAAATTAACAGTAATTCCAGTGTGCATTATAGACTTAGTGATTCAAACATCCAACCCTTTTATTACATGCGTTTTTCTTAAATATGAAGATATGTTGTGTGTTCCAAAAGATCTCTGATTTATGCGAAGGAGGCTGCTGCCTTCACTTTTGCTATTCGTCCCCTTTCCCATAATACCGCAAGTAAGGGTGCTGCACTTGCTGCAGCAGCCCCCATACATTCCATAAAGAATTTCAGCTGACAGGCTTACCTGTAAAAAGCCTCAGTGTCTTTCACTTCATAAGCAGCAGGTGAATTTTCAAGGCGTTAGCTGTATTTTGCTAAATTATGTGCAGGATCTGGCTGCTTTTTGTGTTCCTTTTTTTCTTTGTTTCGTAATATTTTAAATAGATTAAGGTAAATTGGGCCTCATTACGAAGTTGCCGGTCTGGTTACAATGGTACTGGTATGCTTGCCGGTACCGTTGTTACCGGACCAGCAAACTCCGAGTTGTGCCGCGGGTGCCTTTCATTTCGCCAGGTCTGCCCTGGCGGAATGAAAGGCACCTGCGAGCACAGCATGTCTGTAGCACCGGCACCGTTCATAACTCTGCCCTGGCGGAATGAAAGGCACCTGCGAGCACAGCATGTCTGTAGCACCGGCACCATTCATAACTCTGCCCTGGCGGAATGAAAGGCACCTGCGAGTACAGCATGTCTGTAGCACCGGCACTGTTCATAACTCTGCCCTGGCGGAATGAAAGGCACCTGCGAGTACAGCATGCCAATAGCACCGACACCGTTATGAACGTTGCCGCTGCTACAGGCATCCCCATTCCCACTGAGCCCTATGGGGCTGAAATGGGAATGGGGATAAACCGGCACCCGCGAAAGAGCAATTACCAGGTCCGGCGGGGTTGGAATATCCCGGTAATTGCTTATTCCCGGGTGCCGGACTTTCATGCCGGTATGGAGGTAGCCTTGCCTCTCTTACCGGCAAGACTACCTCCAACCTCGTAATGAAGCCCATTGTTTATCAGTGAATGTGCATGAGCATTTCATCTCACTTTCATGATTCAGAATCAAATCCACTATTTTTTTGATAGCCTGAGGTTTTAGATGAGTAGACGTTGCATGATGTCCCCCCCTGAACGCAGTAGGGTCTATAGCTTGGTTTATACAGATCCACTTTTGTGGTTTGATTATGACTGTGTTTTGTCTGTTTTTTAAGAGAGAGAGAGAGAGAGAGAGAGAGAGAGAGAGAGAGAGTGTGTGTGTGTGTGTGTGTGTGTGTGTGTGTGTGTGTGTGTGTGTGTGTGTGTGTGTGTGTGTGTGTGTGTGTGTGTGTGTGTGTGTGTGTGTGTGTGTGTGTGTGTGTGTGTGTGTGTGTGTGTGTGTGTGTGTGTGTGTGTGTGTGTGTGTGTGTGTGTGTGTGTGTGTGTGTGTGTGTGTGTGTGTAGGTAGTTAGGTATATTAGCACTTGCTGATTATTTCAGCTGTGAGGTTGACATTCCGCCTGCCCATGATTCATGGCACGTTTTCCTATAGGATTGCGCCATTATAAAACACTTCCATGAATCAGGCCTTAGTCTCTCAGGCTGACATAATGCGCATTGAGAACAACATTTCTATTTCTGAGAAGTGGTGCTTTAGTTGTTAAAAGTATCAGCAGAGAGCCAGAAAATTGAATTGGTGCAGTGCCTAAACACTCCTCTTAACTGACTTGCTTTATGCAATGTTCGGCAGTCCATAGTGCCTTCAATTCAGCACCTTCCATGACTGCTCTATCAACTCTTGCTGACCAGTGACTAACAATGACCATCCCTAGTGGCCCAATAGATGGCGATACCTTTTAAAAGCAAATCCTGATTCCCATATGGCCTAGTCTTTTTACGTTTTCAGGCTGTTGTAAAGGCAGCGTCAAATCATGTGTGCCTGACATGTCAGTGACACTGACCCAGCCCAGCCCTACTAGCCTACTAGTAAATTGTGTGCCCTTGTCAGTAGCCCTACATCATTAGTATGATTAAAGAATGTTGCTATGTGTCATGAACTTTGCAACATGATACCATATTCATCTACTCTACCACCTTAGCTTTTCCATAAACACTTTAAAGCCTGCCTTTCAAACATACGAACTTCCTTTCAATGCAAAGTGGAGAGGTATGTGTACGTTTTGGTATTCTCATGGTCCAGTAACTAAGTGAGTCTGACTATTGGCAGGAGCATGGCTACGAAAGATTGCACCTGGGTGTCATCAAGAGCAGATCTCAGTTATGGGATTATTGGGAGCTAACTCTGAGGGTGTCTAGGTATTAGAGTGTAGTTCTGGTTGAGCCAGTGTGCAATTAGAAGTATGCTTTGCATGAGTCTGGATATCATTATGAGCAAGACTGAAATGGATTTTGTGGAGCAGAGGTTAGCATGAGTCTCTTAAAAGAATTATCAGCTTTTCAAAAGACTTTTCTTGAACATCTGAAAATGATGTCAGTTTTCAAATTTTTTTTCAGTTGAAAAGGATAGCGTGAAAATACTGGGCCTCATTCCGAGTAGGGCGGTAAGGGTTAACGGTCACCGGTAACGAGACCGGTGCCGTTAAACCCTTACCGCCCTACTACGAGTTCCCTTTGCGGGTCCTTCCTTAACGCCTGCTTTTAGCAGGCGTTAAGGACGGGACCCGCAAAGGGACTTTAGTGCTAATAACGGTACCGTTATTTACAGTACCGTTATTAGCGCCTTCCCCATTCCATTGAGCCCTATGGGGGCTTAAAGGGAATGGGGAAGGGCCCTGGTGAATGGGAAATTACCAGTCCCTCCAACCTTGGAATGGACCGGTAATTACTCCATTCACCAGGGCGGAGTCGGAACAATTTTGGAGGCAGCCATGCTGCAAATAGCGGCGTGGTTACCTCCAAAGTCGGAATGAGGCCCACTGTCTTTATCACAGTAGTTAGCTGCGATGACCACCCTACTTTAGGGTACAATATTAAGCCCATATGCTATTGTGTAATATTCAAAGTAACAATCTATCACACCTTATTTTGAAGGACATTATTCTATTTCACAGTACTGGTATGTTGCACTACTTTGAATGAACACACTTTTTCAAGAGGAATAACATTCTGTCACAGTATTCCTCATAGGGATTGATTGATTGATTTACAGGAGCAATGGTTCAATGATATGAAAACAGAGATACACATGCCAAAAATCTAAGTAAGATAATGAAACCATCAAAAATAAATCAATTGCAGGTTAGTGATAAAATACACTACTGAACAAGTGATCCTTGAGACTTTTCTATGCAAAGCTGCAGGGGATCTAAGATGGATATCCGGTTACCAGTCATTTGGTCGAAAACCAAATGATCGAATGCCATTTGGTCGAATGCCAAATGGTCGAAAAAATGGTAGATTTTTTTTATGGGGGGGTTCCCCTCAACCCCCTTTTTCTTTATTATTTTTTTTTTTACCAACCGAAAAAAATATATATAAATAAATAAATAAATTCGACCTTTTTTTTCCGACCAATTGGTATTCGACCAAATGGTCATTCGATCTTTTATTTTCGACAAAATGACTGGACACCGGATATCCAGTGGCAAAGAATACCAAAGCTTAGCTGCTAACAATTGAAAAGAATGACATCTACAAAAGGCACACAGGAGTTGGCTGAACAGAAAGTAGACATATAAAGCTAGAACGTAAAGATCTAGATGGTCGATACACCAAAATGAGATCCGTAAATTTAGAGGGGGCAAGCATGTAATCAAGTTTGTGACAAGACATGATAGGTTATTCATAACACACTTAATACCCGGAGGTTTCAAAGCGCGGACCCTGGGCTCGAACCTTTGTTGTTCCATGACGTTTTGCTTCCAAGGCAAGCACATTGCCCCTAAGCTATCCTCCCGAGACAACGATATGCATGTAAGATGTAACCCGGAAGCACAGAAGGGGATGTTTCTGTTGAATGCCCAGGACGAAAGATTGATGAGCATTGAGACTTGAGAATAGCCAACTCTTTCTAAAAGTTTAGATGATTAAGTCAGAGAGTAAGGCTGAAAATTTATCTTTTTTTTAACATAGGATGGCAAAGTATTTATGTTTCACACTACATTTACTTTGGGCCAAAGGTTCAGATGGACACAATTACTGTTCTTTAATTAACATCTTCCGACCTTGCATTTAGGATTAGAAGTGAGTTACAGTGTGAATGATTGGAAAACGGCCAGCTTTCTTTATCTGCACAGGTCCAATCTATCTAGAACACTCTTTTAAATGGAATTCATAGAATCCCTTAAGTTGCTTTTGAAATAGGACATCGTAAGTAAGGCAAAGTTAAAGGCCAGACATTTTCCCCAGTAAGATTGAATTCAATGTCCATTTGCTCTTTCTGATGACTGCACAAAATTAAAAGGTGCATATGATTGAGAAGATGACCTCTATGGATGACTACTGATTTTGGGGAAAATGCGCTTTTAAATGCACCGGACCCAATTTTTGGAAACGGGGTTTGAAGATTTGCACATAGGGATGTCATTTGGGGGTCGCCAGGGGTCGCAACTGCGATCCCTGATGTCTCCCTGCTACCCCTGTGGTCTCCCTTGCTACCCCTAAAAAAAGAAAACAAAATTGTCTTTACAACAAAAAAAAATGTTTCAATGCTAGCTCCTGGCCAGCGCCATGTCGCTCTTTTCTTCTGGAGTGGCTGGATTTGTTGTTCAGGCCTCTTAAAAATAAAAAAGAACAGCGGAAAGAATATCAATACCAAAAAAATGGTCTTTCTGGAATTCTACACTAATAAATGCTGGACTCATTTTTTTCAAAAACATTTCAGGGGGTGAGTCACTCATTTAGTCTGTTCTTAAACACCTCAACTCAGCCTTTCATCCTTCTGAGGTCGATAAATGAGTACCAACACATGTTGAGTGATATTATATGTATATTTTTTCTATAAAAAGCGCTTAAGCGTAAGTGCTATATAATAACACATCATTATCATTTGGTCACGGACGTCTGCTTGCATTCACAGTAATTTGGTAATATGGGCCTATAAACACCGATCTTAATGATACATATGGCGATTCATTCTTGTATATCACATTATAGTGATATCGTAACCATCTTTTTCGTAGTGTACTTAGGAACAATGCTATGTGATGCCATTCCCTTTTTTGTCAAGGGGTAAAAGGTTGTGTTCCATCGCTTCCAGCGATATCACTTCAGGGTGGGGTAAAATGACATCACTTCCTGTGATGTCATCCTAGGTCAAGGGTCATGTGATGTCACTTCTGCTACCCCTGGCATTTTGGTGAAAGGACATCCCTGTTTGCACGCCAGGGTATTCACGCAACTCTTATGCTTTCTTTAAAGTGACGCCACTTGCCAGCACCCCCACTCTGAAAAGTGTTCCAGCACCACTGCCCCTTTACTTTCATAAACGGGTATTTCAAAAGAGAGCACCATACGCTTCATTCAGAAAATGATTTCTATGGTCGTTCGTTTTCATGATGTGCTTGGGCAGTAATCCACATGTAATGTTCTTATTACAAATGCAATACATACCGAAAGTGATCATCAGGTTTAAACATTATAACATTTTACAAAGTGACAGTTTACAATGTTAGTACGATTCAATATGTTGCTTTTTTATAATAAAACACTCAGCTTTTGTATAAAAAGGCAGCCCCTTCTGAGGCCTTGTTTTTTCCTCTCTGGTATAGCATATGTCAGCAAAGGCTAGTGTAGCTCTACTCGACCCTTGCCCACATAGATAGGGAGAGGCGGAGTGAGACAGAGAGAAAAAGAGTGCTCCGGGACAACGAGAGAAGAAAGCGAGAGAGCGATTGTTAATAGAAGCAAATAATTCGACGTCTGATGCAACCGGTAGAGGGAGTATCTTGTTCAAACGCCCCCGGCCTCTAATCAACTGTTGAGTCAGTCAGAACACACTAAATTATTATAATGACCAGAGTTCAATTTGTTGTACTGTAATTATTGAAATAGCTTTACTTTGGCAGTTGGCGCATGAGTCAGCTTTTTAGAGGAGTAATTGTTGCTATTGAAACTTTTCCAACAGAGGCAGCAAATTATGTCTGTTTGGAATGTTCTGCACCGGTCCTTCTGGATTCCTTCACGACCTCTATATGACACGTCGACCCGTATGTTTGGTCAACGTGTCACTGATACCTGGCACCAAGTGGCGTAACGGGAATCGAGTTTGGCTGCAATTCAATGCTATTTCCGCTGAATTTCCGCCAAACTAGCAATGAGGCCCCTTGACCATTTTAATGCCATCATTTCCCAAAGTCCTCACGTTATTTGATAGATATTTTACTTAAAATCTCTGATACTCACACCATTTGCAAGATATTGGCATCATTAATACAATTGTCTTTTTGAATATATAGCACTTCATCCCACATTCCTTGGGCTAATAAACTCTTATTAGGAAAGACTTGTTTTTCTGCTTTTTAGCTTCATTGGTCCTCAATTCAAGTTTGGTGGTGCCGAAACCAATGGCTGGTAATTCTGTTATCACCAGTAACAGAACTACCAACATATTTCCTGCACATCCACATTATAGGTTTTAGCCTATTTAACGCCAGTGGAATTACTGTGCAGTAAATCTGATGAAATCTGGAGGTAACTCCTCCACTTAACCTTCAAAAATCGGTGGATCTACCACATAGTAATTCCACCAGCAGTAAATCCACCAAAAATCCCAATGAGGTGCTATGAACTCCAAAAATGGGAAGTTACCACCACTTGTAATGTCATGGTAACCCCAGGGGACCAAGTGTCAGAACTGGTAATTGAGTTTGGTGGCAATGCCACAGGATAACCACCGAATTCCCATAAAACCCAAACTGATGCCCATTATTTTGAGGTCACTAGCATATTTGCTGTCTCATTTTGCTTTTCCTGACCCTTTTAAAAAAATGAGGTGCTTTTTCCTTCCCACTTCCCTATATAAAACATTTCTTTGGACAATTACTGATCAGTTCATAAGTGCACAAGGACCCTCTCCCACTTTTTACCTTTTTATGTAGCACTACTGCAGTCCCAGTGAGGTTGCCCATTACCTACTACAGTGGGCAAAATGGCTATCTTGTTCTTTATTACCATTCTACGTGAAGCCCTAGTTTTGGTTGGCTGTCTTCCACCTTTTCAAAGGTAGGAATAGACATATATGGTCATGCCTCTAGGTGGGCTTTGTTCAGAGCCTAGGAAGGGCAGCTATGTGTTTGGAACAGGCTTGGACTTGGAGGTGGTCTCAGACACCCCAATCCACATCTTCACATTGACTGATTTTCACAAGTGCCACTGAGCTGGTTATAAAGGATTCGATAACCGCTCATAGTTTGAATGGTGCATTCCCTTGCATAGGTAGGCTGGGGTCACCACAAGACAAGCATTTCATTTATCTGGGGAAGGTTTGGAGACATTGACTGGCCCACGACTGTAACTCATATTCCAAGCACTGAGACGTACTTGAAAGATGCAAGGATTGCTGCTGTAAATGCCATTGATTAAGGAAAATCATGTATGGCGAAGCTCTGCCTTTCTCAATCAGGAGAAGCCTAGCACAGGTTTCTCCTTCCCTTAAACCTAACCAAAGGACAAAACTGATTCTCGATCCAGCTCCACACTTGCAGAACCCATATCTATGCTCCATCGTAGTAGGGGGCCCCTCTTGAACCTGGAAACCAAGCTGCTGTACATTCTGTTCCCTGTGCTGCACGACACCACCAACTCACCTTTTGTCTATGCTGTTGCTCATTGCCATCAGGTTGAGTTAGCCTTTAGAGCTGAAGTCTTTTGTCTTTTCATAATTGCCAGCTTGCCCCAGCGGTGTCATCTTGAGACTGCTCACTTCCAGTTGCATTGTTTGCCCTTCTGCATCATTGTGGGACTACATGCAGAGGATTTACTTTATCAGGATCCTGAGGTATAACAGTATGAAAACTTCTTTAACCATCTGTCTTCAAGTGGCGATAGGAACCCCCACAATCTGTACCCAATTCCACCCTGTAAATCACATCTGCACCCATGACACCTGGGCCTTCTTTATGGCAACCATCCTTATGAATAGTCTCTCTCAAGTCATCTGACTTTCCTGGACTCACCGGCCTTCCTTGTGGTGGTGGAACCTGGTTTTAGGACTCTTTTGTGTGGGGTCTTCTGTGGGATATAGTCTGCCCAAGAAAAAGGAAACTGCATTTAGCCACATTGGGCCTAAAAATGCAGAGCATTGAAAACACACAGAGATGAATGCCAAAGTGAAAAGGCAGTATTTCATTTGCATCTACCACGTATCATAATGCTGTTTCCAATAAAGAGAAATCCACTTACTGATTGGGCCTCGCATGTGATTAACAAAGCCCACAACTAAAAGGTTTACTGTACATGGAAAGCATGGCATTTGCAAACGCAGAAACTGCTATCATGGAATTGGGTGCATTTTGCAGCTAAAATAATGAACACACAGGTCCTCATTATGTGTTTGCAGGTTTCCCGCCGGTATTACTGGCGGGATACCGGCAAACTGCCCTTACTGTCTCCACCGCCCAATATCCCTGTATTACCGGGATATTATGGGCAGCAGAGAGCCGGAAAGTTATCATTTTCATGGAGTCCCATAAGACTCCATTGGATGGGATTGCCTGATTCAGCCATTTCTTTGCCGGTAGGGGCCTGATCTACTGGCAGGTCAGGATTGCTGGGAGATCTGTGTCCCCCACCAGCAAACTTGACGTGGGGCGATCCGTAAGAAATATCAGAGACAGAATTACCAGCATTTTTTCCAGCATTTTTTTCAGAATGGCACACTTGTAATGAGGCATATAGAGTTAAAATCTCCCATGGCAAAAATAATGTGAACATATCCTGATGGAAAAATGAACCTGGATGGTAAGACGCAATTATATATAAAAAAAACTCAAATGCTGCATGCGTACAAGGAATTGAAACAGTCACAAACTGTTTCTGTTTAGGAGAATTGAAACCTAAGTTGGAATTTTTAGAGAAATGACTTCAGTTTCTATTCAGAACACTTAGGCAGTGACCAAGAAGGAATGTTATTGTGGCTTGCTGTCCAAGGGAAGCAACAAGATGACTCATTAGCCCTGAGATAAGAAAGGCTGATGGGTTAATTGCAGACCAAAATCAACAAAAGAGCAGCTGGGGCCTGGAGCACATGATCCGAAGATAAACGAAACTTAATGTGCAAAGTGATTCAGTCAAAATATGTATGTCATCTATTTTGCTATAGAGTTACACTCAGAATCACAGTTAATGTATTTTCTCATGAATTATCAGGTGCACAGGAACCATTCTGTTATCATTGTAGAGCTTGGGACAATGCCCATGTTTGACTTTTGGAAACCAAGTTACAACTTAAAATGTGTTTCTAGCTCCTCAGAAAATGTTATGAAGCAGAAACTTGGGGAGGTAGTACCATAGTACCATGTGGAATCATCTAACTTCATATACAATTTGGCAACACTGCCTTTTATTATTTATCCGTAAACCATGAAAAAGCGCTGCTTGAACATGCACCTCAGCAAACATGGGAATAATTTAATCTAGTGTGGCATGGTTAGGGGAATCTAAATATGTATATATTGTTATGTTTATTTGTAAAATAAAAGTTTTTGCATGTAGGACTTTTCCAGTTTAAACTTGACATGTGACATGTGACATACGGGGGTGCATTCATCCCTCCCATAGTTTAAGTTTCATAACTCCAGGAGCCTATCCCTAGAGAGAGGCTGGGCCTCCCTGGGGGTGGCGAGGACACTAGGTATCCAATCAAAATTCAGGGCCCATAAGCCAGCAACTCCCAATTCAAATATTTCAGAGGTGTGGTTTTGAGGTTCAAACGTGGATGCACATTGTCAAAGGAGAGAGCTTCCTAAAAATCATCTGGGTGCAACTATTGACTAGTTTGACATGCATGCAGGGAGATGATAAATTGATAAATAAAGAGCGCTGTATATGGAAAATTGTTTTTTTTAAACATCTCTTTATTGATTTTACAACACCGTAAACGTTATCACCCCTGCTCCCCCCTACCTTCCCACCGGTCCCATGTCAGGTCCACTGTACTTTCGGTTTAGTGCAAGTCCAGGAGTTTCAGTGTTTGTGGGCACCATTGCTCTGTAAAGTCTCCTTTCAGGAAGGAGAGTGTTTCTCCCCAGTCTGATGCAAATTTCTGCAGATTATTGTTCGTTGGATATGTGTCCCATTCCAATGCTACCAGTTCCCATATTTTCCAGAGCCATTCCTGCTCCGTCAGGATCGTGAGGCCCTTCCTCTTCTGTGCTATGAGGGGCATAGCCGCCAGTGTTAATATCACCCTAGCCCTTTCACTGCCCTGATGTTCCCCTTCTGCCTCCGCTTCTTTCAGGCCTAAGAGGACATGTTTGGGGTCCCTCCCGGCCTTCTGCCCAAATGCCTGTGCTTGGGGGGCTGGGGCATTCCCACCATATGTGTGCTGCAGTTCCCACTCCTCCACACCCCCCAGCAATCCTGAGATACTTCCGGGTACATACTATGAAGGCCTACCGGTGTGCAGTGCCAGCCATACAAGTACTTATACCATGCCTCCTGAAGCTGTGCGGCCCTGTCTACTTTTGGTAATTTCCGCCAGAGGCTTTCCCATTCCTCAGTTGCTATCTCCTTACCTAACATTCGATCCCAACGCCCCATGTA
The DNA here is from genome assembly GCF_040938575.1 of Ambystoma mexicanum. NCBI lineage: Eukaryota > Metazoa > Chordata > Amphibia > Caudata > Ambystomatidae > Ambystoma > Ambystoma mexicanum. The sequence goes on along the minus strand of NC_090929.1, from coordinate 705,251,355 downwards.
TGGCCATCTGTGTGGTGGTGCCGTCCCTTCCAGTATTTTGCAAAGGCTTGATATTAGGCCCTTGGTGCCGTCATTTGTCAGGAGGAACTTCTCAAACTGTGTGAGTTGTCTAGTGACGGCCTATCTCACTTCCTTGTTCATAACCCAGTGTCTTATTTGGAAGCACTGCAGCCTTTCGCCTTCCCCCACTGCGAAGTCTTGTTTGCATTCCTGGAAGGTTTTTATCCTATCTCCAGTGAACATGTCCCTGATCTTCCTACAGCCCCCCCTTTCTCCACATTTCAAAGGCCCCCAGCTCCAATTTTGGATAGAATTCCTTGTTATTGAATATTCGGGTAAACAGCGATGGGTATGTCATTATCCCTTCATCTTTTACAACTCTATCCCATGTGTCCTCTATGGCTTTTGTAATGGTGCTCTTATAGAGATGTTATGGTCTGGTATTGCGAGGGAGCCACAGCACCTCTCCCAGTTCATGTTGGGCCACCGACCTTTGCATCTGAGTCCATTGCTTTCCCCCATCCTGTAGGAACCACTCTCGAATCATCCTAATTTGAACTGCTACATAATATTGTTGGAAATTAGGGAAGGCCATTCCTCCCGTCCTCCCTGATGCCTCTAATAGGCGGCGGCTTATACGTGCCTTCTTGCCTTCCCAGATAAAAATTCCCTTGTTGTCTTTCCCAGTTCCCTGAAGAAGTCCTTGGGTATTAGCAGTGGGATTGCTTTAAATAGGTAAAACAGCCATTTCAATGTGATCATCTTCACCACCGCCATCCTACCCATCCATGACACCCTGTTGTTCCTCCATTTCTGCAATCCCCCTTAATTGCTGTTAGGGTGGGGGGGAAATTAGCTGCATACCATCCTGAAAGGTATGGAGTGATTTTGAACCCCAAGTATCTAATTCCTCCCGGGCTCCAAATAAATGGTGATATTGCCTTCAATTCCCCCTCCCTATTGTTATAATCATTAACTCACACTTCCCCAGATTAATTTTCAGGCCTGACACCTCCCTGAACTTGGCCAGTACGGCCTCTCCTGTTACTGGTGATGTTTTGGGGTCTGTGAGCGCTAACAACATGTCATCGGTGAATGCAGCCACTTTGTGTTGTACCACCGAAGGGTATCCCCTGTATTCCCTCCTCCTCCCTTATTGCCTGCAACAGAGGTTCCAGATAAATTGTGTACAGAGGGGGAGAGCGGACACCCCTGTTTAGTTACTCAACCCAGCTTAACAGGACGTGACATTGACCCATTCACCGCCAGGGGGATAGTCGGGTTCATGTAATTCGCTTGTACCATTCTAAGAAAATCTCCTCCCAACCCCATTTTCTCCATTACCCTGAAGAGGAATGGCCACTCCACCCGGTCGAATGCTTTCTCCGTATCTAATGCACGTAAGACCGCCGTAGTGGCCGTTTCTATGCCTTTTCCACCAGGTAAGCCACTCTTCGAATATTGTCTGTTTTTTGCCTACCCAGTATGAACTCAGCCTGGTCTGGGTGGATCAGTGAGGGGAGAAGAGTTTCTAATCTTTTCGCAAGAATTTTGGTATACATTTTGGCATCTATATTGATGAGTAGAATTGGCCTGTATGAGGTGCACTCTGCGTGGCCTTTTTTGGGCTTGGGAATGAGCGTGATTTTCACTTCCTCCGTTGGCGCTGTGATCCCTCTCGATGCCTTAAATGTGTTAACCAGCTGTGCCAGGTGTAGGCTCAGGATGTGCGTGTATGTTTTGTAGAAGAGGGCTTTAAAGACATCTGGGCCCGGAGCGTTGTTCGTGGGGAAGCTTCACAATCGTGTTTTGCACCTCTTCCACCGATATTTCTTGGCTTATGAGCTCTTGCTCCTCTCGGGGGATCTGGGGCAATTGTACCATTTCTAGGAAGTCTATCTGCTTCTGTGTTTGCGGGTTCTGTATAGTGTGCTGTTGTATATAGCCAGGTGTTCCTGAATTTCTTCCGTCCTTGTGAGTCTCTGCCCCCTTTCGTCATTCACTGCCACTATTGTGTTCTGTCCCTGTGTTTCCCTCAACAGTCTAGTCAGTAGGGTGTCGGCTTTGTTAGCCTTGGCATAGTATTTCTGCCTCATAAAGAGCATTGCACTCTTTGTCTTCTTAGTTCTCAATATCTCCAGCTGTCCCACTGCACATCTGTAAGCCCTAAGCCTTTTCCTCATTGAAGGGTCTGCCGCATTCTGGCATGCTTCCTCCACTTCACCTATTAGCTATGATTCTAGGGCATTCATCTGTTTATCCCTCTGCGCCTTTTGAGCGATGAGCTCCCCCCTTATAGTGGCCTTAAATGCATCCCACCTTGTATTTTCTTGTTCACCTCAAAGAACATTTTTATTTTTTCCCCTATTTCCTCCCTCGTTACTGGGTCCCTGAGTATCTCCTTCGGTAGCCTCCATTACAGACTCCTTGTCTGTGGTTCGGCATGCTCAAGGTCATAGAGACCACCTTGAGGTCTACAATCCCCAGGGGGCCAGCCTCCACCTCCCTTATTCTCCCTACCAGTCGGGGTGAAGCCTAGATGTAATTGATCCTGGATTGTGTGCTCTGGACTCCTGAGATGAACGTGTGACCCTCTTGCTGCCCCTCCAGTGCCCTCCAGGTGTCTGTCAGACCCAAGGCCTCACATTTTTCTCTCAGCTCCGGGGAACCTACAGCACCCCCACCTCAGCCCTCTCTCAACGTCCTGTCCGCCCTCTTGTCACAGGCTATGTTGAGGTCACCCATAAGGATGATATACCCCTTTGCGGTGTCCTCCAGCATCCTCATGTTGGGCGCGTACGCTGACACTATTGTGTACTCTATCCAGCCGTGGTCCCCTTTAGCTATTATGTATCTTCCCCCTTTGTCCCTCAGGATATCCCTTGCTATGAAGTCCAAGTTGTTCCTGAAAACTAGTGCCACCACCCCCCATTTTAGTGTGGCCGAGGCAAGGAACACCTGGTTGAATCCTCTCATTTTGAGATGTCCCTGATCCCGTTTGAGCAGGTGGGTCTCCTGTAGGGAACGAATGTCCGAATGTCCGGTCCCCATGTCTTGGTGAACCTCTCTAGTTTTTTCCTCTTGAGTGGGGAGTTGAGTCCCCTCATGTTATATGTCATGCATTTGAATTTGTTTTGTTCCTTTCTCCGTGCTTGTTTTCTCCCCCAGTTGCCTCCCCCCGCACTTTTGTCATGTCCTGTTGCTCCTCTGTACCCCCGGGGCTGTTCCTGCCCTATCCTCGCTCCTCCTTCCTGGAAGCCCGCCCTTATTTCCTCTCCTGATGTTTGACCTCTGATTTCCCTTGTTGCCTGCTGCCCCCCAACTGCCCCCTTCCTCTCACCCCCTGCTGCCCCCTCATCCCAACCCCCACTTTGGATTGACCCTCTCTCCCCACTCCCTTCCCCTGTCCTCCTACCCCTCACCCCTTCCCTCAGGTGACATCATCATTTTTGGTTCCAACATGATTTATACTTCCTGTTCCCCATTCCTTTTCATATTCAGTGTGTCCACACCCCGTTCTGATCCTATTTTGGTCATTTTGGTCCTTCGTTGGTTGGATCTACCCCTCGCTACTCCTTGGTTCTTCTTCCAGCACCCACCCTCTTGGGGGTAGGCCCCTCAGTGACACCCTTCTTCTCCGTTGCTCCCCTGCTAGAGACCATTCCCACGGCCGGGGTCCATTCGTCTTCTCCTTCTAACTGAAGTCCTCTGTGGGTGCGCTTTGTTTTATATCCATGTGTATTATATCTGCCGCTTCTTGGATGGAGGATGCTCATTACTGGACCACTTCCCATTCAAACACCAGCCCAAACGGAAGGTCCATCTATACTTGATGCCTTTTTTGGTCAGCTCTCTCAAAATTGGGCTCGTAAGTCGCCTCTTGGCCAGTATGCTGGATGCTAAATCCTGAAACAATGCTATCTCTTGGCCTTTGTATAGGACTGGCTCTTGTTGTCTGGCTGCCCTAAGGACAGACGCTTTTTGACCATATCGAGTGAGGGCTGCCAGGATGTCTCTGGGCCTGGCATTGGGCCCCTTGTTTAGCCTTCCCAACCTATGGATCTGGTCCAGATGCACTGTTTCAGGGTCCCCTTCGCCCAGATTTTCCGCTAATATTTTTTGCACTTCTTCCTTGAGGTCCCTATCCATGATTGTCTCTGGCAGGCGCTTTATTCTTATGTTGATTCATTGTGACCTGTTCTCTAGGTCCTCCAACTGAAGTTCCATGCTTTGTGTTGCCATATTTAGGTGCTTGATCGCCTCGCTAATCTCTGGGGTCTCTCTGACGATTTCTTGCAGACCTCTTTCAACTAGATCCGTGCATTCTCCGAATTGGCCTATTTCCTGCTTCATCTCCCCCAGCGCTGAGTTGAGGTCCGACCTCATCAGCTGGAATTGATCTTGAAATGCCTTGGCCAGGGTGGTTTGGAGGGTGAGCATTTCTCCCCGGAAGTCTTTGGGGATAAGCATTCTTCCCTTTCTATGTCCATTCGATCTCTCCCCCTGCCTGTGCCCCCCTGGCCTGTTCCTTTGTTTCTGCCGGCGGCCACATGTTTGTGAGTGTGCCTTGGGTGTGCCCTATGGGCTCGCCAGCTTTCGTCGGGTGACTTTTCCCTTTGGTCCTCATTGGGGGGGGAGTTGGGTGGTTCTCCTTCTGCTGTGCTTATTTCTGTGGGCTGTGCCTCTACTTTGCTAAGTTGTCCGGTACCCCTCCGCCGTGGGGGTTACTCCCCTGATCCCTTGATGGACTTTGTCTCTGTGTTGTGTGCCCCCGGGACCTTTCTTGCCACAATGGACCTTTCACCTTCTCCTGTCTCCCTCCTCAACCCACCTTTTCTGGGGCCTTCTCTGCCGCTGCCTGTGTCCTTGTAAAGCGGGTTCCTGATCTGTTCTCTTTCTCTGCCCTTTAGTGGGGTCTCTGTGTGCATGTGGTGAGAGTTACCCCTTCCTTTTCCGTTCACTTTCTCTTTACTTTCTTCCTTGCTTGTTTCACTGACAGCCCCTTGGCCGTGTGCTCTTCTGCCTTGGTCCTGTGTCCCTTGGTATTGTGGGTGTCCTGCTATCCCCCCTGGGTCTGAGGGGGGCACTTCTAGCCCTGTGTTTCGTTCACTTACCACTTCTTGTGGAATTGCTGCTTTGGGCCAGGCTCCTTTATCCCACGCTCCACCCCTGTCTGTCCGGCGTCCTCCTGCTGCCTCCCCCCTGCCTCTCAGGGCTCACCTTGCCTTGCCCTGGGCGCTGCCTACCAAGTTTGGGTCAAGCGAGGGCTTGGCTTGGGCCCTCAGCCTGTTTAGGCTGCACCCACGTTTTCCACCCCTCCGCTCGTCCCTCCTTACTTGCTGTGCCTCGGCTTCTTCATGTTCCTCTCTGCGGATGTCGCTGGTTCTGCTGGGGAGACTTTGCCGCAGGGGTGTTGAGCTTTGATTTGGCCAGTTTCCCCAGGTTGGTAGGCTGCCTTCTCCGCCTCATGCCCCCGGTACTTTGGGGTCTTCATTTCACCACCCGTGGAGATGGGTCACCTTTCATCCTGGCGTTGCTTCCTGCTTCTGCTTCTACATTCAAGTGTCTCTGGCAGGCAAGTTCTTTATCTTGCACCTCCCCACACACTCTGGGGGGGGTGTGCCCTTTATTCTCGGGCTGTTCTGGTCCCCAGGGACAGTTTATTGCTGTTCTGGCAGGGGAAACATGCTTTCCTTTCCGGCTCGAGGCTCCCCTCCGGGGTGAATTGTCACTGACTGCTGGGTGCATCTTGTGCCTCTACTCTCACTGGCTCTCTTGTTGTTAGTGCCCCGCTGTTGACTCTTTCTTGCGCGGGTGCGTCTCCTGTCCCCCAACGCTCGCTCCTGTGCTGCCTCTCCTCTGTGGGCTGTCCAAGCCCTCTCACCCTTTCCTTTCTTGCTGGGGTGAGCGTCGGCTTGTCACCCCCATAGATCTCCTTTTTGCTGCCCCGATTGCCTCTTCTGCGGCTGCCACTGTGGCCTCCGGTCCTACAATGGGCCTGCTCACGCCGTTGCTTCCTCGCCTATTTCTCTCCTTAGCTGCAGCTTCGCCTCCACAGTCTTCCTCCTTCCCGTTGGGTGTGCTGTGCCCACTGGGGGGTGTGCTCCTCTCTTTGCCTGCCGATTCAGATGTCAGGGGTGGTGGAACCACCGTTTTCCTTCCTGGGGCAAGAGAGCAGCTGTCGGCATGTCTATCTCGTGTCGGTGACCATCTTGGAATCCCGGGTAATTGTTTTACATGTAGAAAAGTGATGCATTTTATTAAATTAAATTCCCTATTGCCATAAAGTGTCAAGCTTATGGTCTTGCCATGTTTTAAGGTGCTACATGTTATTAAAAGTGAACCCCAGACCAAGTGTTTTGACTGTAGTGGTTGTGGGGTTACGAACTCTATGATCTGTGTATCCCAAACCAACTAGTCTTTTCTGTTTGTGTAGAAACATCATTCTTAGGAAAGAAAAGCATTTGGGCCATGGAGTGAGGTGGCGTGATTTGTAATTGTCTACAGTTTGATTGGACATTCTATTTAATAAATATATATTCTTCCTGTACATCGGTCTATTTCTTTGCTTATCTGTGACACATAGGTATGGATCTACGTAGCTCTATATGATCCATAGACAGGGCTAGATTGAAAATGTATATTGTCGGGTGCTTTTGATTGGGGGGATGAACTCCCTATGTTAAGTTTAGTCCCTAAATATATCATTACAATTCTGCTTTCCCAGAATGGTGTCTGCCTACCTTTTCTTCTAAAAACATATAGGTTCTATGGCAAAGCCTCCTGCCTGGTAACAGGGACTTCTGGTGGGGTGACCAGGAGGCTGGGTGATTGCCCAAAATAGAGAATGATGAACCCACAGGTGACATTGGGTGATTCCCTCATTAATCCTGCCACCTCATTAATCCTCATTAATCCTGCCACCTGTCCCCTGTCATAGAGCAGGGAACTGTCACAGAGAAAGCTAACATGACTCTTAACATTTAAGAATCCTCGAAGAAGCACCCTGGCTAAAGAAAGATCAGCAACCTACCCATTACCAGAAACACTGGAAGCTTAGTGCCCAGCACTCCTGTTTCAGGAATCACTATGCTGACACTGAGAACTTGGAAAAATAGCCTTACTCTTCCTACTGGATCTCTCAGTTGCATTTGACTTGGTAGAACATGATGTGCTCTGTACCGGTTATAGGTCAAAGGATAAAAAAAAAGGGTTGAATAACAAAAGGGTCGAGTCAATTCGACTGAAAAAAAGGATCTCATTTTTTTGGGGGGGTAAAAAAACCCTTTTAAAGCTACACTAGAGCAAAAAAAATATATATTTTAAAAAAAAATCCAATCCTTTGGTTTTCGGTCGAATGCACTCGACCCTGTTGCATTCGACCCTTTTGCTTTCACCCTTTAACTGGACACTCTCTGTACCCACATGGAATCTGCAGCCCACTTCTCCACACATGCCATTGCGTGGATCAAGTCGTTCTTAAGTGGCAGAACTATGAGGGTTTCCTCTACCTCGGCAGTGGCTGACCCAGTACCTATCATATGTGGTGTTCTCCAGGGATCCTGCGTCTTTCCTACCATGTATAACATTTTCACGAAGCCCCTGTTCGATGATCTAGACCTTCTGGGTGTCACCTACACCATCTATGCAGATGACACTCAAATTCTCATCCCACTTTCGGGGGATTATGAATAGGATTTGGCCTTGGTGAATAAGGTATACCTCATCATCCAGGCATGGATGGCCCGTCATGGTCTATGCCTGAATGATGACAAAACAGAACTCATCATACTGGGGAATACACAAAATATCAAAAGACTGAACAATGATTATTCATCATTTGTTATAGATGGCAACACCATTAAAGTAGCAAAAGAGGTAAAAACATTAGGTTTTTACCTCGACTCTTGCCTCTCTCTAACAAAGCAGGTGAGGGCGATGGCCTCTAGTATCGCATACACCTGTTAGTTGATTAGAGCAGCAAAATCATACTTGTCTGCTACCAGCTGCCTTAGCCTATCAAGAGCTCTGGTATTATCCAAATTGGACTACTGTAACGCATTATACATAGGGTCTAATAAACACACGCTGCAAAAAATCCAAACCTTGCAGAACAATGCCCTCAGAGCCGCCTTAGGAATCCCAAGAAGAGAGCATATCTCAGATGTCAGAAGACAATCTAATTGGCTCTCTACAGCAGACAAAATTAAACTCAAAACAGTATCACTAACACTCAAAAGTATTCATGATTTAGCCCCCAAATACCTAACAGAAAGGTTCAAAAGAAGAACTTCCAGTAGACCTACCGGAGAAGCATATACCAACCAGGTAGTTGTGCCCCCATTTAAACTGAGCACTGCCGGAGGCAACAGCTTCCCTGACAAAGCAGCCCAGTTGTGGAACACTCTCCCATCCTCTTTAAGGTCTGACCAATCCTATCCACACTTCAGACTTAACTGTATTAAATGGCTCAAAGAAAATTACCTATAACTGACCGACACCAGGACTACCTACGTCTTACACATCTGTTAACCTGTAGCTGAACGCACACATACATGCTCATCTCTCCCGCTTACTCCATCTTGTTTTTTGACTGCCAACGTACACTGTGTATACACCTCTGTGTACAAATACCTGTGTATATAACTCTGTATATAACTCTTGTACAAACTTGTAGGGTAATCATTAGCCTGTTGTCAATGTATCCTGTATCTACTTGGAATGTATAACTGTAACCTGTAAGCTTAAAGTATTCTTGCACACGCGCCCGGATACCTTTGGGTCTGGCACGCGCTATAAATAAATAAACAAACAAACACACTACTTTCCTTCTGTGAGACCAGGATATCAAGCAATCACAGAAAAACATAGAACATTCTTATTGCACAATCACTGTCATGCTACGGATTCAGCTAAGACATCAGGGTTACTACCTGAATTATTTCTTGCGCTTTTACACTCATGAGCTTGTGCCGGCATCAGGAGTCTGCAGATATCTTCTTTGTTCCATGAGAAGAGACTTTGTGTAAGATTGCACAGTGCACCAACAATGCCAGCCACACTTTCTCCATGATGGTCCCAACACTGAGGAAGCAGGGAATGCTAGAGCACTTACCCCAGGCTCATTAGCAATATCAGATACAAGCCTTACTAAAGCAGTACAGCACTGATCTACGTGTTCCTTAAGACCAAAGCAATGACTTACAAAATCCAAAATGGCAGACTAGTCATTTAAAGACTCTCCAGGCCCTTAGCCACCGTAGGTGCAAATATTAAACCCAGCCAATCAGAGCTTCTGACCATTTTACCACCGCAAGTTCAGCCTTCAAAGGGTGTCTGGCTCAGTGGGACTGGTAACAGGGCTATATAAGTCCAGACAATTAGTTAGACAGTGTGGGTGTTTGGGGAGAGTGGGGTTGGTGCGAGTTGGTGGTATTGGATGGAGGTGGTGAAAGGAGTTTGGAATGGGGGTTGGATATGAAAGGGGGAGAAGGAAGTGTCAGGAGAAGATAAGGGGGGTGGACATCAGGTCGTGATAGAGGATGATAAGGAAGAGGTTGCTGAACATCAGGAAGAGGTGGTAGAGGCAATTAAGGAGGACGTTGGTGCACATCAGGAGAAGGTGGTACAGGAAGAAAAGGAGTAGGTAGGCACACACCAAGAGTGATGAAAAGGGTAAATATCAACCCAGAGAGGTCTTCAGGAGCAGTCCAAATTCGAGATAAACCACAGATAAGAAGGGCATGGGACACCTTTGGACATTATACCAAGAGGAGAGATTGAAGGAATATAAAAGGACGGGTGTCGGATCCCTTTTCAAAACCAATATCTAATAAAAGAGACTCAAAAGATAGAAAAAAGTAGTGTCCTGGAATTCCTTACACCCAAGACTGACCAGAAATGTGAGCTCATTACAAGTTTGGTGGTATCTCGGCAGTGTATGGAGATGAAACCAAGTGGTTTTGTTGTTACCGCCACTTGGCCATGCAGTTTTACCAATGGAGGTGCATTTCAAGAGCTGGTTTGGTGGTGTATATCCCCATTCCGTGTAGTCCATAGTACTCCATGGGGATTTGAGCTGGTATTACCTCCAGTGGAATTACTGGGTGAAGCTTGAGGTAGATACTCCACTTTGCCTGCAAAAATTGGCAGCATTACCATCTGGTAATTTCAGTAAACTTGTAGTTTGGCAGTATGCGAAAAATGGAGGTAAATGGAATTACCTTCACTTTTTTCCTCCACCGTCAAAATCCTAACGAGCCCCAATGTAAGCTATAGTGAGACTGTGTGGGGGCAGGTGGAAGAGTCCTGTAAAATCCTTGTTGCTATTAGATGCTGCTACTTAGTCCTTTGTGCTGCCCAGTTGGCTAAATGACAGTTTGGGTCAAGAGAGGATGGACTGAGGGTGTAGCTGAAGTCTGTCCATGGCATCCAAACCCCAGTGTACATATCCTGAGAATGTTGTGAATAGCCCAAATCCCCACCAAAGCCAAGCTGGAAGCAGCCGGCATCAATCTATCCAGCATGGACAATTTTGATATCCCCCTGGGTTGGAGAACCCTTAACACCAGAAAATATAGAATGGCCTTGCCCAAGGGAAATTATGGAACACTCCCCACTAATGTCTGGTCTGGCTGTAAAGTTCAGAATTGACATTGGAGCTGGCAACTGGCATCTTTGACATAGATCAGGGGTTGTAACTTTTCTTTCTAAGCATGATTCAGACCTTTTTTTGTGAATGAGGGAGACCCACCAGCTCAACTAATATATAAGGTATTGCAAGTGACATAGAGGGGTGATGCCAAGTTTGTTCCTTCCTACCTAAGGGGTCCCAGGTAGGGAGCAGGTTGGAACAGAGGCCTAACAAGAATCTCTCCTAAACCTTGGGGTCAGGTAACTTACTCAGGGTAATAGGATAACACTGAGCCACAGCTAGGAGTAATGATCCCTCTATTTGTGCAACCCTTGATACCATAAATTCAGCTGAAGAGGGGAGACAGATGGTGGGCTCCTACTTTATGTACAAAAAGAGATGTATAGAGTCCTGATTAATATGTAAGAGGATGCTCTAAAGAAGTCCAAACTGTTGGTACCCCCAAAGTTCCAGAAAGCAATACAAGACAGTGGCCAATTCCACCATTCCACAGGACCCGAAGCAGCAAAAACACATCCTCAGCTGGATCTTTTGGCTGGAGGGTCCATCCGCAGATTCAGAAATACTGGTTGGAATATCCCCGACGTCAGAAGGCCCCCAGAAACAATGTTGATAAACACACCTGCAACCTCTGTTGAGTTGACATTTTCCTGAATTGGGATGAATGTTAGAGGGCCTGCAAGTCCTTCTATGACCTGGAAACGATACGCCCTATTGAACCTTGATTATGCCATCCACCATCCAGAAGCTTTCCCTTTGATAGAGAACACTACCCAGAACATCCTAAAACATCTGTTGTCCTATTTTTCCAAGGGAAATTCCTACTGTTTAAGGAACCCCATGCATGTCCCATCTCTTATACAACTTACAGAAAATGCAATAGATGCATGCTCTACGCACCTCATTATGTGAACCCCAAAGAGTTGCCTTAGTAAATCACTTTAGACTCTAAAGAATGAGATTAGGAAATTGATATCTGGGAATGCTGGGAATTTAGATACGCTACCTCGGTGGGCTATCTTCTTGCCCAGGAAGTACTGCAAACATCCATTGGATTCTCCCCATTAGAGTTGGCCTATGGAAAGGATTGCTGAGAGGTCTTCGATATTCTGATGGAAGGGGGACAAGCCAAGACACAACAGAAGAAACAATCTTGGAGTTTGGGCAGACCACCCAAAAAAGGCTATGCTTGAACTGTAATTTAGCTCCACAACACTTACAGACATGCCAGGAAAAGCAGAAGTATCTGTGTAATGTAGAGTCAAAAATACGATTGAGGTCTCCAGAACACGCCCTCAAAAACTGATGTACAGAAGGCTGTATGATGTAGTCTATGTCTGTCTTTAGGGTTCCTGGCCTGGAAGGAAGCCAGAAGAACTTTCTGGATCCGGTTGAGATAAGTAAGGGGGGAAGGGGCCGAGAGGGTGTGGTGGTGGGCCACGCAGTGGGAGGGTTGTGCAGGGGAACTCCCGGAAATGGACAGTGAGGGATGTTCGACATGTGGGACAGGAGGTGCAGGAACACACTGCAGAGGCGGACCCTGTGAGCATAAGCATACGGTCCACTGTCCGCTTATCTAATAACTCCAATTATTCCTGCTGGTGTTTTAAAAGGTATTACTTGTTCAAGTGGATGGGTCTTCAAGGTCTTCAGGTATTTCCTGCTGATTGGCCTTGTGTTGGTCATGCTTACCTTTTGCATTCTCTCCAATCACTGTTCTAATTTAGCTATTATTTCAAGGTATCTATTGCAGAATTGCTGCCTTCTTAACTGTTAGGATGGTGGGGATGGGAAAAAGAAAATCTACAATGTGGCTGCATCTAGTGCCATAAGACAATAAAAGGAGGAGGAGGAGAAGTGGGGACAAGGAGGAGGGAGTGATACCCAGTCATAGCAGTAGCAACCTCACTGCAGCTTCTGTGTCCCACATTGCAAAGCAAGACCGGGAGGCCACAACTGCCCCACTAGAGAAACTGTCTAAATGTGTCTAAACTGAGTCCAATGTGGCATTTATGGATTCTTGCACATTGGAGCCACATACGGGTGAGAGAAGGAGAGGGAAGCAATAGATCACCCATGAACTTTATATTATTAGGGCCCACTACTGAGACTGCAAGGCTCCTTCCCAATGCCCCCCGTCTTCTGAAACTTCCAAGTTGGCTTACCCAGATGGCTGAAAGGAATCTCTTTGCCACTGCCTAAATCTATGGTCGTCTGCGGCCAGCCCCAGAGCTCAGTGTGGCAGATTTTTCCAAATCCATGGCTAGGGCCCCAAAACTTACTTTTGGCACAGCTGGCATATCGGCCAATAAAACATTTGGTACTGTGATCAAGCAGTTCCCTCACCTGATGCTAAACCTTTCACATGCCCAAGCTAATGCTGTGGAAGCTTTGAATACATCATGCTCTCATGTCCCCAACACAGCCTGGCTGACAAAGGAAGAACACACCAATCCAATGGAAGACGGGCTTACAAAGCATATCAAATGCACATAAAGTTGGAGTTTGTGTGTCTCACAACTCACGGTAATGAGGATGGCCATCAATATTGTAAATAAATATTTGCACACATCTTATCATGCAATAACCACCTTAGAGGCTGAAGTAGCCATTCTAAGTGCTAAAGGTGCTACCCTGTTTGGTTGAGAGGGCCACGAGCACCCCAACCCCAAATGCTGTGTGCCTTCTGTAGATACAGCCCTCCAAAACTCTGGACATTGAGTTAGCGAGAGAGAAACTTTCCACCCCATACCTTAGTCTTAAATCCTAAGCCCAATATCCATCAGGGTGGTGGGACGTAGCATGGTACCATTGGGAAGAGCACTACATTTATCAGGGGAGCCTTAAAAAGAGTCTTTTTGGACCAGGTGAAAAGGGAGTGACTACCCTGTCCCCTATGGTGGCCTTGCTTGGTTCTCACTCTCTCCAGGACCACAGGCTTTTTCTGTCTTCTTCCTAGAATAGACTGGACCTGCTCCGTTAATCCACCCCCATATGTGGCTATCTCATGTCGTGTACTAGTACATCATCAAGGCACTAATGAATTACCATCATCCTTAATACTGAAAAGTGCACACTTCATTAAGACTAGAACTGATAGGGAGATGGTCCCTGAAAAACACATTAGGATGGCAAGTAGGATGAGCTGGTGGGAAAAGGAGAAAAAAGCTGGATGGTGTCACGTTCCGATCCCTCGATTGCTGCTGATTTTGTACAATGTTTGTTCATAAGTAATGGTCATAGAGAGCGTTAGTTCGTCAGGCACCACACAGGGATTGTGAGGTACCACTGGGATTTTTTTATCGGCCAATGAGGACCTCCCTTAATCAACAGAGCTTTATCCCACCTAGTAATCATAAACCCATCAAATAACTCCCGATCTATCTGCACTGGAGCGTGGGGTTATCTATGGCAGGCGCCCGCTATTATTGAATAGCCGGTTTCAGCTACTGGTTGGGCTCGAGGATATCAATTGACTGCTGTTTCACCTATGTCATTCACCCAATCTATGCTAAGATTTGGCCTAGACCAAGAGCTGGACCTCTAGTTTCATCGTCAAGCTATGTCAGAGAATCTTTTCATTTTCCCCTGCCCAAAAAGAAATGCATTGTGGCAATTGCAGTGGCCTGGAGCTTAATAGCGCCACTCCTCCACTGTACACCAGCCCTTTGCTGGTCGTGTCTTCGCTAAACCCCTTGCCATCTAGTTCTTCTCCACACGCGACAAATAGAAGGAGGGTGCATTTGAACCTGGAGCACCAAATGAGAGGAGCATTGGGGATCCCTGCCCAGAAAGGCATAATTACTTATTACTTAATAAAATTTGGCCAAGGAAAGAAGGACTTAACAGTCTTGTCATGGAGCATTGCGGGAGTTTCTGCGTAAATTAAAGACGTGGGCTGGCTTGACTTTATCGAGTCATTTTATTATTCCAGGAAACTTGGGCCCAAAACTAACCGTACATTGATGGCTTCCTACTATTTGAGAGCACAGCCACACTCAATACGTGTGGATACTCCTCTGGCTAGCGACATAAACCACCAAAAAAACTTGCTTCAACTAAGGTCATTCCCTCCATAGAATGTAACTTGAAGGATAGGACTTAGCAGTTCCAATGTTCATCCTGGAATCACATGTTGGTCACATGTTGATGCTTCATCAAGATGTTCTTTTGGTGGCTGGTGACCTTAACATCAAGGTCAGCAGTGGTATGGGGAAAGACCTAGAGTCTAGGGAGGATATGGCCTGGGCGATGCCCCCATTGATGTCTTTAAGGCCTAAGAATTGCACCAAAGCATTATCTTTTAATCTGTTTTTGGTTGAACATGGGATACCAGTGATCAATGGGAAAACTGTATCTGTTTCACCAGCACATGATACATTTAGAGGTCACCAAGGTAGTTCAATGATTGATTATCTCATAATCAATGTAGAAAATTAGTAGAAAATTGGAAATTGATAAAGACATGAGGATGTGTAACAGAATTGAGAGTGATCGCAATCCGTTACTATTGACCCTGTCTTGTAGCCACAAAGTACTTCCAGTTCCAAATTTGTTCCAAGGAGAAAGTACATCTGATAGACCAAGGATTAAATGGTATTGTATTCACCCGTCTACATTTTACCAGCAGGATATGAAGGCAGTCTCTCCGATCTTATTGGAGTGCTTAAACGAGAGACCAAACCCAGATACTAAGACCTTGGGTGCAATTGAAGACAGGAGAAAGGGGGAGTCCCGAACTGATCCTAGTCAGTATAATGACTCCGGGTTGGGCCCTCTCCACTTTGCCATTAACAATATAGTGCTTGGAGTGTTTCCTGTGTTGGGATGCCCAGTGTTCTAAAAGTGATTTACAAGTGTGGATTCACCTCTTGAAAAAGACTTAGTGTGATTTCCCTTGCTTTGCTGACTGAACGGAGGAAGAACCAAAGTCCTTAAAACCTCACTCCACGCCTCAGAGTATCACAGAGTGCCTGGAGTAATTCCTGTGTTCCCTGGGTAACCTGGGAACATGGAACCGAACGGGGAGATGACCCCCTTTCAACCACAAAAATGAAAGTAGGGCTGTTGAACCGGATATTGAATTGAACCATATGAAAAATGCCCCCCTGCAGATGAGACGTCAAACAAGACTTGAGACTATGAAGCACATGAGCTCTGCAAGCGACGTAAGTGGAGTCCAGAGCACCATGTGTGGCAGAAGTGGCGATGCAGAAAAAGAGGGAAGACTTTACATGTGCCTCTCTGGGGGGCTCTACAGAAAGATGTAGTCAAAATACAAAATCATAATCATGAAGCGTCCACGGGAAGAGAGATAATTGTGGGTAGAAATTAGACTGTGGTCACTTATTCTCAGTTAACGGGCATACCTACAACTGTGGATGGAATTGAATGGCATACCTACACCTTCGTATCCATTGCAGTTGTCTGCGCGAACCGAGAAGTGGAGGTTAACACTGCGTTCCTACTCACAGCTGTGTGCCATGAATCTCTATTGATGTCCAATGCCTTCCGTTATGCTGTCGCAAGCTCCATTCCTCCAACTTTACCGATGATCTGACTGGTGGTGCATGCATAGGCAGCGTGGCTGAAAGGAAAGGCCCACATGACAAGGGGGAGCATGGAAAGGTATGCAGCGTCCAACTGAATGGGCCTGGTAAAGAAAACACTCCTACACTCCCAACATACAAAGCTAACAGCAGAAACACGGTGCCAATGATGATGGCACAAGAAAATCCTAATCTGCATATTAGTTTGATAACAACCCAATGGGCTTCATTACAAGTATGGCGGTAAGGCAACAATGGCGCTGGTATTGCTACCGGGACCATTGCTACCATACCGCCATACTAGGAGTTCTGCTCGCAAGTGCCCTTGCAGCCACCAGGTCTGACCTGGTGGATGTACTGGCACCAGCGAGCAGAACATGATGGTAGCACTGGTACCATCATAAGTAGTACTGGTGCTACCACCCTCCCCATTCCCATTGAGCCCTATGGGGCTCAAATGGGAATAGGGATGTACTGGGACCGGCACCCGCGAAAAGGCAATTACAGGGTCCGGCTCGGCCCGAATAGCCCGGTAATTGCCCATTCGCGTTTGCAGGACCCGGATGCGAGTTTGGAGGTAGCCTTGCCGATGAAACCGGCAAAGGCTACCTCCAACCTCGTAATGAGGCCCAAAGTGTGATTCGAAATGAGGATGATGTCACAGAAGAACCTTTATCATATAGACGCAACTCCTTGGCAGTTGTGCATAAAATCTCACTTGATATAGCTGAAATATCATTCAAAATGTAGAGTAATCGAGTGAAAAAGTTTGGCCACTCCTTATACCTGGATGAGAGCTCTCTCAAACAAAGCAAATTTAACATTATGTCAAACAAACAGAGAAGAGTGGACTCAGATACATCACCGGACATTGTGTGTTCAAAAGTGGGGTCGAAAATGAACCAAACAAAAAAGGCTAGAGGACTAACTATTACTGCAGCAAAAAACAGAAACAGAAACTGAAAACAGTGACTTAAGTGGGAAGTCAAGCACAAGTGTGGAATAATTGTCCTCTCACTCTTCAATTATGCAGAGAGACTTTCCAAAGATACAGAGAGCCTCCCAATATAGAAATAACAGACATAAAGCAATGAATATAAATCCTAATAACACTTCTTAGCAAACTTCACAGGAATTGAATGCAACCATTATGTCAGCCATAACAATATCACTGACACCATTTCTCAAAATGTACAAACCTATAAATGACAACTATAAAGATCAAAACACCCTAACAGCGATGATGCATTCAAAGCATCTAAATATTGAAACATTCATGAACATGCTTCAAACCAAAATAAATCAAGACGTAGAGAGATCAGATATGGCCCAAAAAGTGATGATAGGTCAATTAAAAGCTAACAGTGAATACCAAAAATTTCTGGCAGAGGTTGCCCGAGGAGCCTTGCTTAGCTGAAAATTAACAAAAATACGCATAACATCTATCACAAACATTTGGGAGTTGAAAAACGAGCATGACTAAACATAAGTGAACAAAAATAAATTCCAGCTCCCAAACATAAACACTGCATCCACTTTCTGAGGAGCGGATTAGGCAGGGAGATCACACCTCGACTATTCTAGAGCATTGCAATTTAGGTACCATCAAAGAAGCAGTTAAGCCAACATATGTGCAAATGCTCAAAAAGAATGATATTAGCAAAATATGTGCTACAACTGAAGAGTGGGAATTGAGCAATCGGCCATCAACATCTGCAAATGCAGAAGGCATAGTGGGTAATCTGATTGACCTAGGTCTCCAAGGGAAAAAGATAACACCTCTGACGGGCCGCATCTACTCTATCTTTGAAAGACGTATTCCACTGCAGACAACCATAAGCGAACCCAAAGACTGCCAAATAAAGAAAATAAAAAATAATGCAAAAGCAAAACATTTCAAATCCAATGGTTCGCGAAAATGTTTACGGAACCTGAAATCCTTCTCATTAGAAATGGAAGAAAATTCCCTTAAAGAAAAAACAGAATCAAGCAGGTTGAACAAGAGGAAAAAGAAAATAGTGGCAGTAACACAAAATGAGAAATCACCAGTACCCATGAATAAAACCATGAGTAAAAACGAACAGAAAATAGATATACAAACATCAAGTGGGCAATCACCAGTAATCATGAATAACTCAAATGAGAATTTGATGAACCTACTTGATTTGTCAACCTATGAGATAAATTCTAATGAATATGATGAGGAAGAGCAGAGAGACTCAATTTCGATGAACACGGGTCAACTCTCTGAAATTGACGAGCTAGAAGACATCGATGCACTAAGACGCAAGGTATCAATAGAGGAAAAGCAAACTCTGGGTTCTGAGAATTGCTTCCTTACCCTTTTGGAGAGAGAAGAAAAAACTAGGAGCAAATCTGCAAAAGTCAATGGCAGGAAGGGAGTCCGCAGGGTGATGCAAACTCGTGGAAAGAGGAACGATTGGCCGATTTGACTCAACATAACATAAATAAGTCAAGTTAACAGGGCCAAACATTCAGTAAGGCAAACACCTCACATCAAAGCCAGCAGGATGAGCGATTACAACAAGAAAGATAACTATAATAAGGAAAGATCAGCAAGAAAAATAAGCACAAACAATCAATTACTACTGGTACATATTTTGTCTAAGAGTGACGGATTGATATTAAATCGCAAAAACTTCCTACATTTATTGCACCATGTCCCTGCCTTGCATGCAATAGACTCAGAGGATATTGCAGCTGTGGAGTTTACTGAAGAACAACAGCATGACCATGTACGACTGTGTACGCTTACACATACACTCTAGATTAATTTGTGAGCTCTTGCTTAATGCAACAATTAAATAATTAGTATATCCCATTAGAAAAGAGATTAACCGCAAACTCCATGCTCTAACGTTAACAAAATATTATATAGCACAACAGATTCCAAGAGGACTACGAATGCCTGTACGACCAACTCTATGCAAGGAGAATAAGGATTTTGTACGCACATGGGAAAACATACTCAATAAGTGCTCACTTGACTTGATCCTTTTGACTATACAGGAATTGGCCAATTAATTGAAATCAACCACAACTGACATTGAGACCATCATATCGGAATTAAGCGTAAGTTTGAGCAAAGAAGATATGAAAAACATGCTTGAGGATATAGATAGAAAACTGGAACAATACAAATCAGAATTAGAGACTAATAAGAGCCACACATTTAAAAGAGACACCTAGGATTATCATAATGATGAGGTATACACTTGGATGGACAAGTACAGACAAGTACAGACAACCTGGACAACCACAACACTCTAGGAATGCCTCTGACCAATCTAGCTCGGATTCAGATACACAACCACGCCCAGGCACCTCAAGAATTCCAACTCCCTCTATTGATGATGAGCAAATTATTACTACAGATGACATCGTAAGAAGGGAAGACAGATTACCCAGGGAAGACAGATTACCCAGACAGCCTTTTTCAGACAAGGGCAAAGGAAGAAAAGAACCAGGAGGGGCCACAGGAAAAGAAACCACACAGAAACCATAGGGGAGGTATCCGAACAGGAGGGTTTGATCATAAACATATACAGACGTATTCTTAGTAATACTGACAAACATATCCTCCAAAAGGGGCTCAGCCTTGTACCAACTTTCGACACAAGTCTTTTCAATACCAATGTGGAACCCTTTAAATTTGAGCTTATTTCGCTGATGTTGAAATACCTGAGGAACAAACAACCAACAACTATCTAGAACTTAAACCTAAAAGCTCTTTTATACCACCATTACCTCACAGCACCATCGACATCTTCCATGAAGCTATTCTTTGAGATCTGAAGAAAATTTCATTCAAGTCACCCAAATTTCGTAACCTCAACCGAAAAGATCTGTCAATCATTAGGAATCTATATGAGGATGAAACTATTACCATTCGACCAGCAGACAAAGGTGGGGCTTTGGTGGTGATGAACACTGTTTACTATAGAGACGAATGCCAGAGACAACTGAATGATACCAACATCTACAAAGCTCTACCCTCCAATCCAACTAGAGAGATTTTGAATAATCTTAAAACTATTCTGGAAATCGCAGAAGAAAATGAATGGATGAGTGAAAAAAACAAAGATTTTTTAATCCAAACATTTCCACAGAGACCATATCTCTATTTACTGCCAAACATTCATAAATCTCTTCTCAAACCTCTGGATGACCTCCTGGATAGTAGCTGCCACCCAGAGTGTCCTTCAACCTTTAGGTATTTATATTGACACCGTACTGCAGCCAATCGTACAAAAACATTAAACCTATATTAAGGATACTACAGACTTTTTGAACAGACTGGAAAGTATTCAATTAGAGGAACATGAACTTTTGGTTACCGTTGATGTGGATAGCCTTTACTCCTCCATCCCACACTGCCTAGGACAACATGCAGTCAAATGGCTGTTATTGCAGGAAGAACAAATAGAGACATCAAAGGAATGGATCATGATGTTACTCAACTTTATTGCACAGAATGCTTACTTTCAATATGAGAAACAATACTACTCACAAGTTAGTGGTACAGCTATGGGGGCCACTATGGCACCTGCATACACAAATTCCTTCATGTTGAAATTTGAAGAGGATCATATTATCAGACACCCTGTTTGGCATTGATATATAAAACATTGGGGAAGGTATATAGATGACATCTTTCTGGTGTGGACCGACATGCACAAAACCCTCAATTCATTTTTGGGATACATCAATATGAATGATAAGAGAATCCAATTCACACATGAAATTGGTCATCCATGTGTGCATTTCCTTGATGTCTTAGTAATCTCGAAGGTGCCATCATTTGACACTGAGGTTTATCATAATCCAACTGACAAAAATAATATCTTACACAGGATGAGTTTTCATCCATCAGCTACAATACAGAGTTTACCATATAGTCAGCTACTGCGTATTAAAAGAATCACCAATGTTGATTCCAAATATGTGCAAGAAAAGGAAGAGATGTTCAATAAATTCAAAGCGAGAGGATTTAAGGAATATTAACTTCTCTGTGCCGCTGAGAAGGCAGACACGCAAGAGAGAACCAATTTACTAAGGACAAAAGAATTAATCAGAAAAGAGATTGTTTTTTGTTAGCAAATACAGTGTTTAGTCATCCAGAATAAAAAAGATCATTCTTAAACACTGGCCCATGCGAACTTGCGATGATAAATTCCAGAATCTATTCCAGGAAAGACCCTTTTTGCTAATTAACGGAGCAGTAACCTGAGGGACCTGTTGGTTAAAACTAAACCTATGATGACCAAAAAAAATTAATATCAAAGAAACAGGGAACTTTTCCATGTATGTCCTAGAGAAAGTGCAACAATATCATAAAAGGTAACGCAGTCACACACCCCAGAACTGGAGAGAAGATAAAAATCAAGGACTACTCTACCTGCAATTCAAAAGGTGTTCTATATTACATCAAATGCCCTTGTGGTCTAATGTATATTGGACAAACTGGTAGGACAGCATGTGCGAGATGGAATGACACAAATCTAATGTAAGGACCAATAATACAGCGTTTAGTCATCCAGAATAAAAAAGATCATTCTTAAACACTGGCCCATGCGAACTTGCGATGATTAATTTCAGAATCTATTCCAGGAAAGACTTGTTTTTGCTCATTAACGGAGCAGTAACCTGAGGGACCTGTTGTTTAAAACTAAACCTATGATGACCAAAAAAAATTCATATCAAAGAAACAGGGAACTTTTGTATGTATGTCCTAGAGCAACTGTAACAATATCATAAAAGGTAACACAGTCACACACCCCAGAACTGGAGAGAAGATAAAAATCAAGGACTACTCTACCTGCAATTCAGAAGGTGTTATATATTGCATCAAATTCCCTTGTGGTCTAATGTATATTGGACAAACTGGTAGGAAAGCATGTGCGAGATGGAATGAACACAAATCTAATGTAAGGACCAATAATCAACACTCACCTGTTGCCAGACATTTCAATCAAGCAAAACATCAGATAGCACAGATGCGATTTCAAATTCTAGAAGTAGTTCAAACAGCGAACATCAGAACCAGTGCCACTAAGAGACTCGAACAATGTGAAGCACACTGGATTGAAAGACTGCATACGGTATCGCCTCGAGGATTGAATGAAAAATTTGAATCTGTACTGTTTTATATAAAAGGGACATTATTAATTTGTACGGTTGTGTCCCCATCTATATGGTGATTCAATTGTACATTGTTTATAATAACAGTAAGTATGTTCACAATGGAGTTATGCAGGTTGAAGTTAAGCAAGAGGGAATGCCACAAGTTTGGTAGACACATAAATGCGATATCGACAGTTTGATGTAGGACCATGACCATAAGGGTGGATGTACAAGCATTGGTAAGGTTTTCATTTTCTGTTTGTTCAACTTTTTGATTAAGTTACCTATGGACTAGAAGCAAGCTTATACTGTTTATGACCTGCTGAACATAGATAATCTATTAATTCTATACAAGCTCTTTTGAACTAACACGGCGAAGGAGCAGGAGGCAGCTTTCTTCAGACACAGGCCATATTTATTCTGCAAACTTACCAGCCCGCTCCCTCTCCGCGCAGCATTGCGAGCACTGGACTCCTGCTAGCAACGGGAGGCGGGGCCGCTGTGAATCACGCACGTGATCACGTGACTGCCCTATGGACTTCAAAAGTGAACTGCAGCTACCCTTGTGGCGTAAGCCCTGGTGGCAGAAGGGCTGGTGCTGTTAGGCTGTTTGGCAGCTTTGGTGTTTGGCGCTCCACCTTCGATTGGTAGGGAGCTCATTTCCGCCAACTACAAGATCACCCTCTACCCTTACAAACCAGCTCGAACGGAGCAAAAGGAAGATCTCTATCATACCGGGACAGTTTTAGGTAAAAGTCAAATAAAACAAAGTGCAAAAACAGATAAATAACAACATAAGATTCATAAAATCACAACTACCGGCAACGTCTGACCTTAGAATGAAATTAAGGAGTACAGCGCATCTGGACTTAACCAAAGTACCAGAGTGGGTCGGCTCCTATTTGGAGCCAGTGGCACACTCCACTACTGTAGGATCACCTGCAGATAGGAGGGAGCAGGAACCCACAATGAATAACCACCACTCAGTGGAGGCCCAAATACATACCCCTAATCCAAGAGCAGAAGAGGAGAGAATTGAAAATGGAAGTCAGTCAGACTGTAGAAACCATTGGAAAAAAGGGCTGGAATACACCGTCACCACCAGAAATATACAGAAAAAAATAAAAGAGTATTTTGAAAAAAGGAGAAGTAGAAGCTTGGATGAACTGGTGGAATACCCAATAAATGATCCAATGCAGCAAAGTGAAGAGGATGAGATGAGGAAAAAATCAGGGGATGAACAACAAATAACACAAGAAAGTATTGAAAGTGAGAAGGAAACTGAGAGGGTAGTTGAGAGGGATATCAATGATACAAACAATAGAAGCCCCCCAATGGAGACCCACAACAACAAACCTACAGAAGAGAGTAGAGGGAAAAAGTGTGAGCCAAGTCCCCCCACAAGGGGGGCAACCTTGAGTGCCCTTAACTATGTTCTAAACTCATTGGTGTCAGTTTTCGAATTACTAAAAGGGGAGGTCCAATCCCAAGCAGGCATAGTTTTGGAATTAACTAATGAAGTAGCATGATGTGAAGCATCAATGGTTGGCCTCAGCAATGTGATAAACACCACAATAACTCCATCATTGGAAGAGATAAATAAAGTCTCCCTAAACCACAGAAAAGAAACAGCTCTTCTCCGCACCGTGTTGAAAGATCTAGGGAAAGCAGAAGAATCAAGCAGAGACCAGATGCTGAAGGCTATGTGGAACTGGAATGAGAAACCAATATAAAAAGAAATAGGAATCCAGGTTGAAATCCAACATCTTGACGCCCAGGAAGACACCCCCCTATCAGAATCAACAATAGAAGAGCTTTTAAAGACAGCCCAATTGGTGGAAGAACAAGATCAAATAGAAGAGGAACCCAAAAACATGCAAAAGGAAGCCCAAGAGGATCCTAGAGACGACTCAATTATAAGTTGGACTAAGGCAAATAACAAAACCTCTAGGAGAAGAAGGAACACAAAAAAAAAAATATGGAGGAGGAAAATTTCCCCCACTTGACAAAAAAACAAGAAAAAAAAATTTATGAAACAAAAACAGCAAAAAAAGGGGAGAGGAAATGGAAGAAAAAACACATGAAACTGGGAACAATACACCCCCGAAAATGGGTAAAATACCTCTGGAAAAGGTCCCAAAAAAGGGGAAAAATGCATTGGAAGACAACTTGGGAAATCTACCACAAAGACAGAAGGGAAAGGAAAGCACAGGGCAAGACGCCCCAAACACATCAAAAATAACGGGTGTAAATGCAGGCTCACAAACTGATAATCAAATCAAGCCTACTGAGATAGTGGGAATCCTTGCTAAAAAAATAAATTGAAATTGGCTCCAATTTTTACCAAACAACTTAAAAAACAAATAGAAGAAGCAGGGCTCAAAAAGAGAATAGCACCGATATTCCAAAAAAAGAAAGTGATTTTACAGAAATTGCCAAATTCAAATGCCAAAGACTCCTTTATTGAAGTGATGATGAACCTGGGACATGGAAAATTCCAAACTGTACCAGAACCAGAAACAAGAGAAACTAGAGAGAGAGAAAAAGAACCCACAAAACAAAGGATGGAAGAGAAAAATGAGTTGGGATGCAGCAGCGCAGACAGTCAAAAAAGATTCCCCTACAGGATTTGAAATTCCTAAACTATGGCTAAAAATGGAGTAAAAGCGAGCAAAGACCAAATCCCTTAGTAGAATAGTGATACTATTTATAACTAAAAAAATTAGAAATCTGTACCTATTTACCACAGAAGATCTAGAGTATGTGAAATTCCCAGATGGGGCAAATTCGTTCCTAGTAGAAATAGGACTGAGCTCAACAAAAGCCCATGCCACAATTCTAAAGGCTAATAAAGAATTAGAACAAGAAGGGCTAACCATTAACACCTCTGATCCTAAATCAACTGAACCTCAGACGAACAAACAAGACCAATAGAAGGACATAGCCCGGAGTGAAGGGAGGGGCTCAAAGGACACAAATGGAGAAGAAGAAGGAATATCCAAGAAGGGAACATTACTTCATGAAAAAACACTGGCGGCCCTACCTGATATACTGACGCAAGTATTGAAAAATATGGGCATAGGAATTCAGAACCTTTAGGCAGGAAGAACTGAATATGGTCAGCTGTAATACAAGAGGCTCCAGAACTATCTTCTGGAGAAAATGGATATACTGGCTTTTCAGGAAACATGGCTAGTGAATCCAATGGAAATAGAGGGATTTCCAACCTTTTGCTTACCAGCAAGCCAGAAAGCAAAAGGGAGGCCGACAGGAGGGTTAATAACGGCCATAAAAAACAGCACATTTAAACGTGCTACACAAATATAGAAAGATGAAAGAGGAATCCTGGCCTGTTAAATCCAAGCCTCTGACAATCCAGAAGACACTGCCCTGATCGTAATAAACATGTATTGGAACCCGGCAATCATTAAAATCCGTCCCTTTCAAGATAAATTAGCAGAATTAATGGGGTTGATCAAGACAAAATGGCAAGAAGTGGAAATCATGCTAGTAGGTGATTTCAATGCAGAATGCATATATCGCAAGAGAATCAAGGGGACTCTTGGCAAACAAACCCTATCAAATAAAGGAAGATCCTGGTTAGAATTTACCAAGGCCTGGGACCTTGAAACAATGAGTACTGCAAATCAAGGAGACGAAGAGCCTTGTATGACCTGGCAAAGAGGAAATTTAGCATCAACACTGGATTATATATTTGTCAGCGAAAACCTCTTCTCCCGGAAATCAATGCTAATAATATAAAATGAAGGAGGAAGCGACCTTTCCAGATTGTAACTATCAATCAAGTACAACTCGAAAACCGCAAACTTTATTCAAAAGCAAGAATTAACGGGAATAAAAGGCAAAGTAAAACTAAGAAAATATGGTCAAGGTGGGAGAAACCTCAATAAAAAACTAGAAAACATGCCAGAACAGACAGCCCAAGAGATAAGCAACCCAGAAAAATTTGTGGAGACTTTATGGCCAATCCTTCCCCCCAAAAGAGCCATCAAACTGTAGGAAACACATAGATCTCCATAGTTTCGATGAAAAAATGAGGCAAAGGAAAAGAGATCTGAGAAAAACCATTAGCGACCTGAAAAGCCAAAAACTCAACTGTGAAGCATACTCTAAGCAATTGAAAATCATTAAAAGGAACTTTAAAGCCTGGACAAGGAACCACACATGTATGATCTATCAAAATGAAGGGGAGAAGATGCTAAAACTAGTGTCATCCTCGCCATCGAGAAGCTTCTGGTCACTGTTAAGAGAACTAGAACCAAACTCAAGCAGCACATTGTGCAATCTGGTCCCAGAGAGAACCTGGATGGAATACCTTACCAAAAGCTTTGTAAAGATACTAAAAGAACAACCCTGCCTGCCCCAGTGTCACGCCGCCCGTCCTGGGGTCTCCTTACCCGCTACGGCGCTCCCCGTCCTGGAGGCTGTATCCTCGTTTTCGGCTTCGGGGTCCGGGAGCGTCCTGGGTCCCGGGCGCTTCCGGGTCTCCTACGCGCACTACATTGCGCATGCGCGGGCGCCCGCTCTCTGCTCTTCGCGCATGCGCAGTGCGCAGGATGCTCGATTCCGGAGGGTATGCGGCTCAAGCCTCGTTGTGGGGTGCCCGATGCCTGGGAGATGGCACGGCTTGCGTTGCAAGCCTCCCAGGTGCTGGCGGGCTTATTTAAGGAGCCCTGATCCTTTTCCAAACCGCGTCTCAACGCGGTTTGTTCGGATCGTGTCTTTGCTGCCTTGCATTGCATTCCCGTTGCCTGTTGTCTTCCACCTTCCTTGTTCTGCCTGGGGAACCCCTGCCTACCACCTTCCTTGTTCTGCCTGGGGGACCCCTATCTTCCTCCTTCCCCGTCTTCCTCAGTCCTTCCTGCTCCAGTGGTTCCGCTCTCCCTCCTTGGTTCTGGTCCCCGCTCTGTCCTTCCTGGTCTCCTCGCGCTCTGAGTCCTTCCCACTTGTTCCGTGCTCCTCTCCTTACCAGCCTGCTCTTGTTGCTTCCTTGTCATCGTCCCTGGAGGGACCGTGCTGCTTCCAGTCCCCGGACCTGCCTTCCATCGGAATCCCTCTAGGATCCGGACTATCTGCTCAGAGGCTCCCCCTGCCAGTGCTTGCACTGTCCTGACGCCACTCAATCAGGGGTGAGCCAACCCGTGGCGTTGGGAGCCCGCTCACCTCCAATCCGGTTCTAATTTGGGCTGGTGTTGGGCTGGTTCCCCGCGCCATCTATCACGTCTATCCAGATCATCTGACAGCCTGGCCTCATCATCAAGGAACCCAACCGGACGAACAGGTATGCAGCGTTCTCGTGACGCTATTTACAACAGATTGAGACGCCTGTCTTCTGACACCTCGGACTCTACGATGGAAGAGGATCCGGGTCTTCGTAACGAACTTCAAGCGCTTCGTGCCGAGATGGCGGCACTCCGTCAGGAAAACGTAGCCTTGCGCCAAATGGTGACACAGAACGTTGGTGCCATTCCACAACCTGAAGGTCCCATGGCTCACACAGCTCCCATCAAGTTCGATGGAGATCCCCGCCGTGTGGGTGAATTCTGTAATCATTGCCGCATACACTTTCTCTTCCGTTCATCCCACTTTACCAATGACAAGGCCAAGATCGGATACATATTGGGTAACTTATCTGGTAACGCGCTTGCCTGGGCAACTCCTTTGGTCGTTACTAATAACCCAATCCTGGATGATTTTTTAGCCTTCGAGAAAGCATTCTTGGATGTGTTTCAATCCCCCAATCTGGCCTCAACAGCGCAGAACCAACTGATGGATCTACAACAAGCCAATACCGACATCATCTCTTACATCAGCCGTTTCCGTCAATTGGCAACTGACTCCTTATGGCCAGAGGTAACACAAAAGACCTTGTTTCGCCGGGGATTAAGAGAGGAATACAAAGATGAATTGTTGCACATACCAGAACCAGATGATCTACAGAAACTTATCGAACAAGTTCTGAGGATAGACCAGAGGTTGACCGAGAGAAAAGGAGAGAGACGACGGTTTGAGAAGGGAAACCCCAGACCACTGACTCTTCCTACTGGGATATCAGCACCTTCGGATGATACCCAAGAACCAATGCAACTGGTAGCTGTAAGGGGCCCATTGTCGGAAGAGGAGAAGAAGCGCAGAAGAAGACTACGACTGTGTTTATATTGCGGAGGCGCTGGACATTTTCTGGGAACCTGCCCTCTACGTCCTATCAAGAAAGGGGGAAACTAGAAGACCTATCGTCTAAGGGAAAGGCTACGACAGGTCCTTTCTTGCTTTCAGACCTTTCCAGCCCTGGGTTACAACTGCCCCCTATGCAGCCTGCCGTCTTGATGACTCTAGGGATCACTTTGAAGTGGCTTGATAAGACGATTGATGTCCATGGTCTATTGGATTGCGGGGCCTCCGGAAACTATATTGATGAGGCATTCGCCATCAACCTTGGTATGCCCTTATTTACCAGAAGAACGGTTATACCAGTAGAGGTCATCGATGGTACACCCTTAGCTTCCGGTCCCATTCGGTTGCATACCATAGGCATGCTGTTACAGGTCAAGGGGCATGAAGAAAGGATTGCCCTCGACGTCATCAAGTCACCATCGTATCATGTGGTTTTGGGACTGCCTTGGCTTTTGCGACACAATCCTACGATCGATTGGGAGTCCCGTTCTTTGAGATTTGTTTCTGCCTTTTGCCTCCGTGAAGGGTGCTGCCACAACACCTCCTTGAAGTCTACAACCTTGATCCCTCTAATCCCGGGAGAGGACTCATCTGCCGTATGTTCTCTGTCCCAGATTCCGAATGATTACGCCGACCTTTGTACGGTGTTTTCGGAACCCAGTGAAATACCTCTTCCTCCTCATCGGACATTTGACTGTTCCATAGACCTGATCCCTGGTGCTGTGATTCCTCATGGGAAGTTATACTCTCTGACTCAGTCTGAAAAACAAATACTCCGGGAGTATCTGGATGATTGTTCTAAGAAGGGTTACATCGTACCCTCCAAATCCTGCGCCGGTTTCCCGTTGTTCTTTGTCAAAAAGAAAGAGGGGACCCTGCGGCCCTGTATCGATTACCGTCAATTGAATGACATAACACTCAAGGACAGGTACCCATTACCTTTGATTCGGAACATCATGGAGTCACTACGTTCTGCCAATATCTTCACTAAGTTGGATCTCCGGGGAGCCTACCACCTGGTTAGAATCAAAGAAGGCGACGAGTGGAAGACGGCATTTAAAACACCCTTTGGGCACTACGAATACAGGGTAATGCCCTTCGGGTTATGTAATGCCCCAGCCGTCTTCCAACGGTTTATGGACAGCGTGTTTGGCGATTTGGTTGGCATCTCGGTCTGGGTTTACCTAGACGACATCCTGATCTTCTCAGACGATCTGAAGGAACATGTCTCGCATGTCCGTGAAGTACTTTTACGTTTGTCACGTAATCACCTGTACGCCAAAGCCGAAAAATGCTCGTTTCACCGGAATAGCATGGAGTTCCTGGGATACGTAATCAGTAATGCAGGTATACACATGGATTCGGGCAAAGTGAAGGCTATTCGGAACTGGAAACAACCACATGATTTGAAATCCCTTCAGTGGTTTTTGGGGTTCGCCAATTTTTATCGGCGCTTTATTCCGCTGTTTTCACAGGTCACGGCCCCGTTGACACGTCTGACCAGTGTTAAGATACCTTTCCTTTGGGATCAAGAAGCATCGACAGCTTTTGAGTGCTTAAAGACAGCGTTTAGTACAGCTCCTGTTTTGCGTCATCCTAACGATGAGATGCCATATGTCATCGAAGCAGATGCCTCCGACTTCGCTGTTGGAGCGGTCCTACTGCAAAAACATCCTACATCTGGCGATGAACACCCTGTGGCCTATTACTCTCGGAAACTCACCTCTAGTGAGCTGAACTATGCAGTCATTGAAAAAGAACTTTTGGCCATCAAGACGGCGTTTGAAGAATGGAGGCATCATTTACTTGGTGGTCGTTTCCCTGTAGAAGTACGTACCGACCATCGCAACTTGCAGTTCCTACGAACATTGCAGTGTCGCACTGCTCGCCAAGCCCGATGGGCCTTCTTCTTCTCTCACTTTGATTTCAAAATCACATACATCCCTAGCTCCCAGAACCAGAAGGCTGATGCCTTATCTCGATCCTTGGACAAGGAAGAAGTGGGAGCCGGTTTGGACACGCCTATGATATCGCCCAAACACTTTCTACTAACCTTAGCTCTGCATCTCCAGAAGATCATACAAGAGACGTTGAGGGATCCGGAACGTGTCGATCTGCTGAGGAAACCCCAGATCTGCGAACGCGACGGTTTTCTGTTCTTCCTGAACCGATTATACATACCTTCGACTGCCCTTCGCTTGGACATTCTCCATGGTTTCCACGATTCTCAAGTAGCTGGTGATCGTGGTATCAAGGCTACCCAGGAGCTGATCTCCAGACAATTCTGGTGGCCTGGATGGGCCAATGATGTAAAGTCATATGTGGAAAGTTGTCCTATCTGTGCTCAGACGAAGACACCCAGAAGAAAGCCTTTGGGACTACTTAAGCCTACTGAAACTCCTCCCTACCCTTGGCATACTATCGCCACCGACTTCATTGTTGAGCTTCCGCCCTCTGCAGATCACACTTGTGTCATGGTGGTTGTGGATTGTTTCACCAAATATGCTCATTTCATTCCCTTCGTAAAGATCCCGACTTCCTCCCAGATGGCTTTGGCATTTCTACACAACATTTATCGGTTACATGGACTCCCTGAGAAGATCATCTCTGATCGTGGTTCACAGTTCCTTTCTTCTTTCTGGCGTCAGTTGTGTAATCATCTAGGTATCCACAGAGCCTTGAGCTCAGGCTATCACCCGCACACCAACGGTCAAACCGAAAGGATGAATCAAACCCTGGAGCAATACTTACGTTGCTATGCCAATGCCACTCAGTCAAACTGGCTTCAGTACCTGGACTTGGCGGAAGTTTCCTACAACAATGCGGCCCATGCTGCCACCGGCATCAGTCCTTTTCTATGCTCAGCTGGACAACATCCCAAGCTGGTTCCTTTCTCACCTGTGGTGCCCAGCTCTGTTCCGTCTGCGGATCACTTGGTCTTCAAGATTCAGAAACAACATGTCCTGGCCCGGAGAACCCTTACGGAGACACGTGAGCGCATGAAGGAGCAGGCTGATAGGGGCCGAACCACGGAACCCGATCTCCAGGTGGGAGATCTGGTTTGGTTGTCTTCCAAGAATCTACCTATTCGTAATCTACCCACTAAATTGGCACCCAGGTTCTATGGGCCTTTCAAGATTGCTAAGCGTTTGTCCTCAGTGGCTTTTCGATTGGTGCTGCCCCACACTTGGAGGATACACCCTGTCTTCCATGTCTCCCTTCTGAAGCCCTATGTGAAAGATGTCTTTCGACGCTCTGGTCCTCGGCCCTCCTCTGTTCTGGTACGGGGGGTTCCTGAGTTTGAGGTTCGGGAGATCTGTGATTCACGGATTCATCGGGGTGTGCTCCAATTCTTGATCGATTGGAAGGATTATCCCGCTTGTGATCGCACTTGGGAGCCGCACTATAATGTGCACGCTCCCCGGCTTATTCGTGAATACTTTCTTCGTTTTCCTTGGAAACCTGGGGCCCCGGGCCTTTCTGGGAGGGGGCATAGTGTCACGCCGCCCGTCCTGGGGTCTCCTTACCCGCTACGGCGCTCCCCGTCATGGAGGCTGTATCCTCGTTTTCGGCTTCGGGGTCCGGGGGCGTCCTGGGTCCCGGGCGCTTCCGGGTCTCCTACGCGCACTACATTGCGCATGCGCGGGCGCCCGCTCTCTGCTCTTCGCGCATGCGCAGTGCGCAGGATGCTCGATTCCGGAGGGTATGCGGCTCAAGCCTCGTTGTGGGGTGCCCGATGCCTGGGAGACGGCACGGCTTGCGTTGCAAGCCTCCCAGGTGCTGGCGGGCTTATTTAAGGAGCCCTGATCCTTTTCCAAACCGCGTCTCAACGCGGTTTGTTCGGATCGTGTCTTTGCTGCCTTGCATTGCATTCCCGTTGCCTGTTGCCTTCCACCTTCCTTGTTCTGCCTGGGGAACCCCTGCCTACCACCTTCCTTGTTCTGCCTGGGGGACCCCTATCTTCCTCCTTCCCCGTCTTCCTCAGTCCTTCCTGCTCCAGTGGTTCCGCTCTCCCTCCTTGGTTCTGGTCCCCGCTCTGTCCTTCCTGGTCTCCTCACGCTCTGAGTCCTTCCCACTTGTTCCGTGCTCCTCTCCTTACCAGCCTGCTCTTGTTGCTTCCTTGTCATCGTCCCTGGAGGGACCGTGCTGCTTCCAGTCCCCGGACCTGCCTTCCATCGGAATCCCACTAGGATCCGGACTATCTGCTCAGAGGCTCCCCCTGCCAGTGCTTGCACTGTCCTGACGCCACTCAATCAGGGGTGAGCCAACCCGTGGCGTTGGGAGCCGGCTCACCTCCAATCCGGTTCTAATTTGGGCTGGTGTTGGGCTGGTTCCCCGCGCCATCTATCACGTCTATCCGGATCATCTGACAGCCTGGCCTCATCATCAAGGAACCCAACCGGACGAACAGGTACGCAGCATTCTCGTGACGCTATTTACAACACCCAGGACAAAGGCTAGGAACTACAAATCGAGGAGAAGGAAATTGTGGAAATAATAGCCAAGGCCTCCTTGTCAAACGCAGCAGGGCCAAACGGCCTCACCCACCAAGTACTAAGGGAAAACCCGAGGTTGTGGGCCAGGCTATTGAAAAATCTCTTTAGGGAGATATTGAAACAAAAAAATGTTCCTCCATTGTGGAAAACGGCCTTAGTCATATCATTCTTTAAGGAGGGTGATAGGGCAAATCAATGAAATTATAGACCCATCGCCCTCTTAGACATAGATAGTAAAATATTTATGAGACTGCTATTGAATGAGCTCTTGAGCTGGACAGAACAAGAGGGGATACTATCCAGATGTCAAACAGGCTTCAGAAAAGGTCTATCAACAGCCCTAAATGGAGCCCTCTTAAACATTCTTAGTGAAACAACAAGGGCCAAAGGAGAAGCACCTCTATATGGAGCCTGGATAGACCTCTCTAAGGCTTTTGACCAGATCGATAGAACCAGATTGTGGCTCAAACGCAGAAAAAAGGGAATACCGGAACCACTACTATCAATGCTAATGGAACTGCACAGGGGAACAAGTGTAAGAGTACGGCTAGATAACAACGGCCATCTTTCAGAGGCAGTTACTGTGGAAAGAGGGGTTAGACAGGGTTGTTTGGGAGCCCCCACTTTCTTTAATCGGTTCCTAGCAGATATAGGTAAACATTTGTGCCCGTTCGCACTGGCAAGCCCAGTCAAATGGCAGAAAAATATACTGGCTAGCCTATGCGGATGACATTATTCTGCTGGACAGAACAGCCATTGGGTTGCAAAGACTGCTAGACGGCCTGGGTAAATACGCAGAGGAGAATGGGCTGATAATAAATCCTAAAAAATTAAGGATCTTAGTACTCAAACATCTGAGGAAAAAGATGCTATACAAAAATTGGACTCTGGATAGTCAAAGAATTCCCCAAGTTGAAGATCTTAAATACTTGGGATACATGATCTATGATAACCCAGCAATATATTAAGTAGAGAGAGACATTACCTCCAAAGCCCAAGCTCTAATCCCCCACCTGATCAAAATTAAGACCAGATCGGTGTCCAGTCAAATGGTCGAAAATAAAAGATCGAATGACCATTTGATCGACAGTCAAATGGTCGGAAAAAAAAAGGTTGAATTTGATATTTATTTATTTATATATATTTTTTTAGTTTTGGTTGGTTAAAAAATATTTTTTGGGGGGTTGGGGGGAACCCCTCATAAAAAATAAAAAAAAATAAAAAAAAATCGACCATTTTTTCGACCATTTGACTGTCGATCAAATGGCATTCGATCCTTTGGTTTTCGACCAAATGACTGGTAACCGACCAGATCCTGTAAATTCTCAATCGTCCCAATGGTAAAATACTACCTGAGCAAAATAGTTCCAATTTTGCTATACAGAATAGAAGCCAAGCCACAACTATGGAACTTTAATTGGGAAAAAATAGAAGGAAGAATCTGGAAGAAAGCCTTAAATTTGCCATGGTGTGCATCAGGAGGACAACTACGCCTTGAACTGGGTATAAAATCTCTAAATTGCATGGCTGATTGGAAGTTAACATCCTTCTATAGAGAAATTGTAACACCTAAAAAGGTTCTTTATATGAAGACATTAACGAGCATCATAAGAAATCAAGATCTGAAATGCTGCAAACCCTGGAAAAGAAAAGAAAAGTGGTAATATCAAGAACTGAGTCAAATATGGAAACCCTGATGGAAAATCCATTGAAAATAAAGCAAGAGATGGTAACATCAGATTGGATAAAAACTATAGAAGAAGCAAGATTCACAATATCAATAAATACCTTTCTGACAGTGGACACAAAAATAGGTACACTCCCAAAGTACCTAGAAACATTTCCAGATGAAAAAGTCAGAAACAACTTTCTCAGAGCAAGAATGAACATTCTATTAACGGGGGAAATTCTGAACCTTCGAAAAATCAGTGATCTACTGCAAAAATTGTGCAAACCCAGGAAACCAAACTCTAAAACATCTGCTCATTGAGTGTAAAGGAACTTGGGGCTTGCGATTAAAAAAACTAGGAAGATTTGTAGAAAGACCCGAATGGCTGACATCAGAAAACACCTGGCACAGAATAATAGCAGGCCACAAGATCCATCGAACAGCAGCAGTGGTGAATCTTCTACAGTCCCTACACTTGTTATAGAGGAACAAAAACCATTTTTCTTCCCCTCCCAATGAGGGGTAAGGAAATTGTTTACTTTAGCTGTTGAAGGACAACACGAACTTCCACTCACATCTATTTTTTATCTCTTGCTTCTTTACTTACCATCTCTTCTGGAACATGTTCCTTTTTTTTAGTAAAAGAAATTGTAAAGGTTTCCTTTTCATGTCGGTCAGACAGAAATTGTAGACCACAAACAATATAAAAAAAAAAATATATATATATATATATATATATATATATATATATATATATATATATATATATATATATATATATATATACATAATGACAGTTGGTATGTTTGCAATACGAATTTTGGTTACTGTTCAAATGCATGTACTAATGAGACTAATTATTGATACTTGTTTTTTTGAACCAATTGATCAAGCTATTTATGGGCCAGAAACGAGTCCGCACTGTTCTAGATTGTGATATGTGGACGTATTATTGATCATTTATACAGTGTAATAACTATCACTGGGATAGGAAACATGACTGATGTTCTAATGGAATTGGGAAGTGTATATGATACTAATTTAAGAGGTTTTGTTACTTAGGGTGGATCATTCAGCATTTACTAAAACTTTCTACTTAGTACAAATTCCATTATAAGAAGAGTTATGCTTGACGAACACCTATTACAGTAACAGCATTCAGCTTTAAACATTTTCAGCTCGACATACTAATAGTTTCAGTTTCTATCTTACTGATTGTGATTGAGGTATAGCTTAGATGGTTTGATTGGATCACAGCAAACAATATGGTTTTTTCATACATCGAGTTACATGAATACATAAGTTCACCACAATTGATGCAGTGCAAGGGATTTTGCTAATGTAGAGTTTCGATGAATGCATAGACTGTATGATCTCAGAATTATTTAGGCAAAGATATACGGACAGGGTAATTTAGTCATAACGCGACAACCAATACCATTGATCTTCACTTGTCTGTTTGTTTCAAGATCCTTCACTTTATAATCTGGACAAACAGGGAATTTACACATTTTTATATACCTGGGTGTACGAGCACTTTCTAGCATAGAATTCCCACTATGAACAAGAGGTGTTCCTCGAATACTGACGGTACATAGATGTTCTGAGACGTAATCACGTAACATCAAGCTTAAGAACGTTTCTATGGCAACGTTTGCGCTCGTATACAACAAACTGCAGCAGAATGGA
Organism: Ambystoma mexicanum; assembly: GCF_040938575.1. Classification (NCBI taxonomy): domain Eukaryota; kingdom Metazoa; phylum Chordata; class Amphibia; order Caudata; family Ambystomatidae; genus Ambystoma; species Ambystoma mexicanum. Next base: position 705,214,959 of record NC_090929.1, on the reverse strand, counting down.
GACCGCAGCGCGATTGACCTTTCAGACAAACATAGCAATCTGGATGTAAGGAGATAATACATAGAGAATCATGTCATTGGGATTAACTTTAGCAAGTAATTGGGCATAGTCATTTAAACAGTGTTCATATCTAACAGGCACGTAATTGCGTGGGAAAAGATACGGCTTCATCCCGCAAATACGTGCAGCAGTAACAAGCTCACAAGAGCCTATAGGAACGACCAGAAGAATCCTTATGGGAGCAAATAGTAGCCTGTTCCACATAAATAATTGCACTCGGATATAACGTATTGCAGATGTTTCATGACCACAGAGAAAAATTACAGCTTTAGAAAGCACAACAGTGTTGAGGTAAGGAAATTATGAACATGACACCATGTTATTGTAACTACCCTCATTAGCACATGATTAAGAATCACTCAAACTGTATTTTTATATCTGCTAGATCTGCGGTCAAGAAGTGTAGCAGACTAATAAGTACGGCTTCACATAGGCACTAGGTGCAACAGGAATAGGAACACACGTACTTACACAAGTATTTACACAATAACACGTGGGAACAGGTATGCGTGACACTTTAACTCTAACTGTAATTTTGTTTAACATAATGTGACAACATCTAATGACCCTTAAATGATCTTAGCTGTTTAGTAGGTAGCACATTGGGCCTATATTGTTTTTTTCACATGTGTTACCAACGGGAAGATTTCGACACAATTGTCTTTAAGACTCTATGTGGAAACTAACATTGCATCAAGGATTCTTTAGGATATACATCAACGCTTGACACAAAGGCGTTATTATTATGATGATGTGAATATCACTGTATAAAATAAGTGGCAAGGACTCATACATTTGCAGGTATTTAATAGCTATTTTAATGTGCTCCATGTAGCGTGAAAACATGTTGAATTTATTCCAATTGTTGTGTGTGAGCGCTTCATATTGTTTATTTTTCTTTTTGTACTATAGAATTCACCCTGATGAAGGACCGAATTGTGGGTCCAAAATGTATTGGCATAATTTTTCTGTTTCTCCAACACAAATTAATTTTGAAAATTAAAAAGCCAATGATAAAATTAGCCACATGGGATATTTTTTTCTGTGTATGGATGATAGCCTAATCACGCAACTATTTCGATTGGTTTATTTTCATGATATGAAAGAATTTAATATCCATCAGTAGTTTTCACTACAATTGGTGACCCACGGTCTGATGTAAGTTTTTTTCATCAGACACATTTGTTGTTTTTCTTTCGTCCCAGTATAGTGTATACTGGTTTACTTGGTGAAGCCATTAACTGCATGCGGAAATGAGTAAGCAGTTATATGAACTTTAAACACATACAGCGGTTCCCGCTCACAACCCCCCTTCTTCTGTTGCTGAACGCCTCCAGTCTCTATTGCCACTAGAATTTGACATCACTGAATTATCATGTGAATTAGAAAAGATTGACAGACATAACAATTCTAATAAACCTAAGCAAGGATCCTCAAAAAATCAAGAAACAAATTATAGAAGGCTGCAAAAAGCAGTGGACTTCATGACCCGTAATGAATAAGAAAAAAGCAGCAGAAGAACAAACACAACCCAGGATTCGCTGGCGAAACGAGCTGGTAAATGTATGACAAAGAACCAAAACATGATAATGGATCAAATTGGCCCATTCAAGATTACAATAAACTGTCCAAATAACCCAACAAAGACAGCCAACAAAGCGCAAGAGTCCAAACAGGACATGTGGTATTGGCTAGCTGAGGCTTAATGCACAAGCAACACGAGCTAATGCCAGAAACAACAAGCCAAGGAATCTACACGCATTGGCTCATGGAACACCAGGGGATTTGTCCATTTATTTTCCGACGACCATAACCTAATCCAATTTGACATACTATGCTTGCAGGAAACCTGATTAACTGCACAACCAAGCACTGAGGGCTACGACACGTTCTTAAATCCAGCAATAAAGGGCAAAAAAGGGAGACCAATGTCCGGTTTACTAATTAATACTGATAAAAAAGAGATTAGGCTTTTGAGTTGTAAAAACCGAGAATCCAAATGCTTACATACAGACATTCATCGTGGAATTGGGACAAAAGTCAAAAACGTCGGAAAAAAGATTGGTAGTCATGAACCTTTATTGGCAATACAAAGCTACGTGAACGGCACAATTCATCGATCAAACAACAGATATGATTGACTATTTTAACATCTCCCTACTGAACCAATCATAATCATATGTGGCTACTTAAACCTCAACAGCCTAAGTACAGGCAAGGCCAAACAAGTAAGCTTAATGTGAAACCCAATGTTAAAAGCAACTCGGGGTAAGATCTGGATGGAAGAAATGGAAGCTAGAGGAATATGTATGTTGAACGGTCAGATAAGAGGAGGTATTCCAGCACGAGCAACATGGAGGAGAGGTTCACAAGAATCAACATTGGATTACTTCTTCACGTCAGAAAAAGACACACAAAAAATCATATCATTTCACGTTAAAACAATGCCGAATAGTGCTCATCATTTGCTGGAGCTTGAGTGTAATTTGGCAAAGCCCATAACATAGTATTTATGGAAAACATTGCTTTTGATAGAGCCTGGCAGAAATAGACTCAGTTTAAACACAGTTGAGGTGTGTGAATTACACAGGAAATTTGAAAACTGGAACTCACAAGAAAAAATTGAGGTAGAATATCTCCCCCTACTCCAAGACTATGCAAAGATCATGCACGTAGCTCGTAGATGCCATCGTAAAACCAACCATGTCTTTGATCTAGAATAGTTATGTCTAAGACACAGCTCCGTAAGAACATAGCACATACTATCCTCTTTTGCCTATGGAACGAGTGCAAAAAAAGACCCTAAAACAAAAACACCAAAATTGGCTTATTTCCCACAGAGTCATAATCCAACAACAAGATGCTGATGCAATAATGAAAACAATGTCCAATAGAAACACCCAGAGATTTCTCGGGGCTTCTGAATAATTTACATAATTCACAGCACTCCATTCAGAACAACATGGTCCCAGAATAATCTTGGATCAGACATTTTAAAGATCTATACAAAAAAGTAGAGTTTGTAGACCCGGTACTTCCAAAGGTTGACAAGTGGTATACCGATTTTGATAGGGATCGGAGCAAAAATAAAAAATGCCAGCTCTTCAAGAGCCCTGGGCCCAGATGGGTTAACTAACTCAACGCTTAAAGAATCACCAGAAGAATCGACTGACTTCTGCATGACCCTATTCTTGCACATAACAATAAAAAAGAAATCCCCAAATCTTGGCAAAGTGCGTTTGTGGTGGTGATCTATAAGGATGGAATAAGAACTGACCCAGAAAACTGTTGCCCAATCACACTTCTGGATGTCTTAAGCAAAATGGTTGCATCCTTGATTCAACCAAAAATGGAAACTTGGATTCAAGCACCAAATCATTATGACAGCCGACAAAAAGGGTTTGTAAAGAGAGTTGGATGTGGCCTCAATGTTATTTTTGATCAATTTGTTAAAAATAAAGGCAATTGAACAGGGAAAGAGCGTCTACCTGGCATTAATCAATTTAGCTCAGGCTTTCGACAATAGTGATAGAGAACTTCTGTGGTCGAAACTAAAAAGATGGAATTCCCCGATGGGTCTGCTCCTTGCCACTAAAGCTCTACACTCAAAAGCCCATATCAAAATATGTCTAGATCAAGCCGGCCCCTTATCAAAACTGATCGATACACACAGAGGAGTCAAACAGGGATGCCCCTGGCATCTTTACTATTCAATCTCTTTTAAAGCACACATTGAAGAAGTCTTAAACAAATCAAACTTATTTCCACCTAATATTAATGGGAATACACTTCAGTGGATGTTCTATGTGGATGATTTAGTCTTAGTAGACCAAACCCTGATAGGGCTGCAGAGGAAATAGAATTTGCTACAAATCTTTGTTGAGAACAATGTCCTCAACATTAATGCAACCAAATCCGAGGTGTTAACATTGCAAGACTTAAAAGGAAAAAAGAACAAAAATACTTTGTGTTGGTATTTAGGACAAGAAACCCTAAAGCAAGTCAAAGCAACAAGATACCTTGGTATGCACATCAATTGGAGTGCCAACCATTCCCCGTGAGTAGCCAGCATCAAAATAAAGATCAAGCAACTGACCGCACAGGGCTGTATTGTCCACAAAATGTTTTGTACATTCTCACTGATTCCAGTAATCTCGTACCATAACCAGAAAATAGTCCCGGCTCTAATACATGGCTCTGAATGCACTTTATGTTTCCCCTGGAGCCTGTGGTCAACTTTGGAGAGCATATTCTGGTGAACAATACTGCGTCTTCCAAAGGGTGTTCCCACAGGCATCATAAGATATGAGTTGGGGCTAGTATCTATAAATGCAAGAGTATCTTGGAGTGCTGTATCGTTATATAGAAAAACAATTCTGGCCGATAACACTCCACAGTTTGGAATCCTACAATCTGGATGCAAATATAAAGATGAACCAATTCTAAGAGTGTTCAATGATTGCTGCCAAAAACTCCTGGACGACATTGGTACTTTCACAGAAATGTTGAGATCTAATCCGGAGAAAGTAAAGAGGAGATTGTGGAATAGACATTGGTCTGACACCAACGACCAGAGAAAATAGACCCTTCAAGATTGTGGCCAGTGAATCTAAAGCCCTATACAACCTACCAAAATACTTGGAAACATTTCCCAGCCAACATTATCAGCACTTATTTATGAAATTTCGATTCAGTTTATTCTGCACAAAGGAGATTCTGGCAAGTTGGAGAATAATGTTGTTTAAGGACAATAAGTGCTGCTTCTGTCAAGGCGCAGATGAAACATTACAGCACTTAATCTTGTTTTTCCCCACACTAAGAACATTTAGAACAAGATGGTTAGGACTTTGCATTGTGGGTAGGCTGTGGATGAATGGGCAAAAATGGTGGCAAATGATGTGTGAAGGGAAAAACTCAAAACTCACTTTCGCCTTGATGATATTCCTGGAGCAAATAGCTAAACTGATAGCCCAGTTAGCAACAGTCCCTTGAAGAACGAGTTAGAAAAGCAAGCAGCTAAAAGGGCCCAGGTTATGGCTTCAGTATTTCATTTTGCTAACTCCATAAATGCACAACCAATGCTGCTGCTGTTCAAAGTCTATAAAGTTAAGTCCCTTGCAATTGGGTTACATGGTTCATACATTTGGGGGATTGAGTCACCTTATACACTCCTAACAATCGAAAATACATTTTGTAGATGGCTGCTTATGTTACTACAGGGTGCCCCAACCCTGGCGGTACATAATGAGCTTCGGTTTTGGTAAATTGAGAATCACTCATTATTTTGGGTATCAACGTGGGTTAATCCTCATCCCTCCCTTTGAAGAGAAATTCTCTCTGACATTTTACAGCTTTGGGGTGCGAGTAAATTGCAGTGGATATCCCATGTCAAAAACGCCTTTAAATTAATCAATGCCTCTCATTGGTACAAGAGGCCAGAGTTTTAAGATAACTACTCCAAAGGGAAGGTGAGCGCCCTATTACTCAATAGGCTAAAAGATACTTCAGACGCGGCAGATATGGGAAAACCTGCAAATAGGGCTCATCTCACAATTTAATCTCCTGATAGAGTGGAGCCTTACTTGGAATGGAGCCCATATTCTATACAGTGCAGACATGTAGTGCCAATGAGTTTTAATCTCATTAAGCTCAACTCGATTGCCTGTATTTGGAAGGGGCTTGGGCCTAATGGCGGTGGGTGCCCCTTTTGCTTAACAGCTATGGAAACTTTGGGCCATTTTCTCCTCCTCTGCCCGGCTTATAATTGTAAAACGAAAAGAACTATGACACCAGTGTTAAAAGACCAAGGATTCTAGCAGTTTAGACCAGCCTTTATTCGTTGACATATGTTATGATATGATATTTTATTTATATTAAGCCCATACACAAGTGTTTCAGGGCACGACGAGGCAAGGGAGGGGTACAAGGGTGGACAAAACAATGATCTTACCAGGCCCAGTGACATTGAGAACTCGCAAGTGCAGGGGAAGAACACGCAAGTGCAGGGGAATAACTCACAAGTGCAGGGGTCTAATATTGCGTTATTCTTTGGGCACTGCATTTATTCATGAAGAGAACCTTTGGGCCGAATGCTAAGAATTCTGAAGGATGTTTGGCAGAAACCTCTGCAAATACCTGGGTGTTATCAATTTAATCTATTCAATAAGTGATGCTTTTCACGTTTTCTTTCATTTTAAGTGTTTCCTGGTTAAACTGTTTTGTTTTATCTGTAGATTTGATCTTTTAGGGAATGCATTTTTAAATGTTTACTCTGATTTTGTTGATTGTATTTTATTACTGTCTGCTTATGATTGTCTTACAATCGAATAAAGTTAAACTTGACAGGGAGTGGGAGGGGGAGTCAAAAGACTGACCTTGCAGGGGTGGCCTTTGTGGCAGCCTTCCATAAAGGCAGTCTTTTCTTTTTAGGGTTAAGGCCCTGATCCCAAAAGTACGGAAGTTAAATATGGTTGCTTTACTCCCAACATCGAACAAAAAGATATTGGTCAAATGACAGTCTTTGCAAAGTCATCCAGGTACTTGGTCAGAGGACCACTAAATTACATCACATTAACTGGTCAAAGGCCTAGAAGAAGACCAAAGATTCCAATTTGATGGAATACATTTTGTTGGGTGAATTGGCAAAGCTTACAGTGGTATTGATGAAGCTGGTAATGAAGGATCTGAACCTCAACCAGACCCATGATCTAATGAAATGTAGTTAGCAAATCAGTTGCCTCTAGAAGACCTACATAAATAGTGTGTGTAACTCCAATGGGGCTATAGCAGTTTACCATGCTGCCTTTTGGTTTACATGGGGCTCAGGCAACCTTCCAATGAGGTACAGATCACATACCCCAGTCACGCTAGGCCTTTGCAGCGGCATACCTCATTGACATGGCGGTCTATCGCCGATAATGTTTTGATCACATGAGATATCTGCATCTGGCCACCCAAACACTATGAAAGGTGGTTTAATATGGCTTTCACACACCCGTGGGGGCCGGGGGCGTACATAGCCGGAAATGGTTCAACAGCTCAAGCCATGGTAGGCCCAAACAAAGCGACCATGTCGCCCTGTCCACCAGGGCATGAAAGCCATTCATACCCCGGGGTTCAACGGGTTGCAAATATTTTTCTTTCCAAGAAAACAAATGTTTTAGAAAGATGCCGTCTGCCATAAGAGAAAGGGCCTAAGTTCCTTTTCCATTTCTATGGTAGCAGCCAGAATCAGAAGGAGCGCAGGGACTGGAGCTCCCTCTTGCCTCCCACATAAACGTTTTTTTTTAAATAGCTCCACGCGGGAAAGCGCCTTGGGTGGCTGCAATAGCGGGCAGAGAATGTATATTCTCGCACGCTGGTCCAGCCAATTGATTGCTGCGGAAGACCAATCCAGCCAAATTCCATCCTTTTTTCCTCTGTCAAGTATGTGAGATTCCAAGTAGAGGTGGAATAGTCCAGCCTCTGACAGTGAAAGTCAAGAGCACCCAGTGAATCCTCCCCCCTCAACGCCAAAAGGGTATTACAGTCCTATAAGTGTCTGATTGGATTTTACTTTCTCTTTGTTCACAATTATTTGACCATCACAGGGATGCTTATTGACCAATTGAAGGGTGTGAAAGGAAGAGGTTGGAGATAATTAGGAGGTGGTAGTAGGGGAGCATGGGGAAGAGGTCTCTAAACATCTGGAGAAGGTTCAGATCAATGAACATCGCAAGGAGGTGGTAAATGACGATAAGAGGAGGTGGGAGAAGATCGGGAGTTGGGTCTACAGGAAGATAAACCAGGGACTATGCCTGGGCTAGGTTGGTAATTTTGCTGGAGTGCCTTAGCTTTTCTAAGCTGTGTAATGCATTAAACCACTTTTGCTTACCTCTTTCCACTGCAACAGTGACATGTATTGTGATCCCAATTCAACCTCCTGTTTTTCATTTAAAGAACGGATGGTATCCACTTGCAACACTTTGCTTTTTATGAACACATATTTAACGTTACTTTACTTGTAGATGTTCTTAACCTGATGCACATTATTTTTATTTTATTTTACTTCATTTTGTAATAGGCAGGAACCTAACCCCAAACGGTAACGGAGCACTGCACAACTGTACAAAACACCCCTAGAAGGTATAGCATCGCAATGTGGACAATGCCTACAAAATATTAAACAGCTTTAAAATTGTTATCCCAGATAATAGTTGTGATGCTTTGCAGCATTTTGAATTGACAATCATTGCAATTCACACATATTCATGTTTTTAACTTTTCAATGTTGATGATTAATGTTATTTGTTCTGATTTCTGGGCACTCAGTACATGAGCAATGAAAGCACAGTACTTTACCATTTTCACACGTATCTCTCTTAAATTGTGCACTTTGGTATATTTTGTGATTAGTTAATTAGCAATGTTTAAATGATAGTGAGCAATACATTATCAAAATAAATGTAAAATAATTGTTCACATTGGACTGCATTGTGGTGGTTAATGGATTATGTAGTGTAAGCTTCAAAAGTGCAGTCTATGACAAGATATCCTTTGTTTTCCAGATAAAAGCTATTCATAAGATAATACTCATGTATTTTACACAGACACTGTCAAAGAATGCAAGGTCATTTCCTCTTAGAGAATAGGAAGGTTTTTCAATTGCTTCCTGAAAGATATGAGCATGGAAGGAGAAGTCTTGTTTATGAGTTGTTTTCCCTTTTGGCTTTTGGGATCTGAAGTCTGAAATGATTAGAACTGCGAGTCACACACATGCTGCCATAGATGTGAAGTTGTTTTCCCAACCCTATACCTTTATAAGTAATGTAAGCTGGCTTGAATAAAATGTGTGATTCGAATCAGAGGGAAAGGCAAATAAAATAATATAGGGGACACATGATCGAACATCCTCTTCCCTGCGAGCTGCTTCCCTGCAGCATCAAATACAGTCTGCAGAGATAGTAATACACAATGAGGGACTCCAATCAGAAGAGCATTTCCCCCTTCAATGTGGGAAATATCCAATGGCTGTACAAATCCTGTAAATGTATCTTCTGGCAAAAAAGGTTTTATTTTCTTCAGCAGATGGAGTTGAATGTTGGCAGTCTGATCCTTTTTCTTTACAATGATTGAGCTACTCCGGATAGTCTGGAGACAAAAGAGCTAAGTGCCAACAAATACAAACAGTTCTCTGTCAGTTTCTATTTTTTCTAGAAAGAATCAATAGGAACTCAGTCTTCCGAGGCTGCCATTTTTGAGAGACATAAGCCATACAGGCCTCCAGGCAGACAATACAATTACCAAGGGAGTGGACATCTGGAGAGGAGGATACTTTCAGATAGAGTAGTGTGTCATCAGAATATTGGTGGATGGAAACCCTGCACTGTGTCAATGTACCTTCCATAGGTTCATACACATCCGGGCATGTGGCACAGTTTATAAAACATTTAAATAAATAAATACATAAACAAATAAATAAATAAATAAATAAGTAAGTATGACAGGCAATATTATTGACTCACGTGGCATGTCAAATGTCCCAGGGTGGGGGGTAGGTGGGGCGGACCTTGAGGACTCCATTTGGGAGAATTGACGTTAGCCATATAGGAAGGACGCAAACTACTCAAGAGCTTCTGCTCTGTGCAAAGATGGAAATGAAAGCCCGATGGTCTAAGCCACAGAGTGGTCCAGTAACGCAGCAACCGGGCTCCACCATTCCTCAACAATTGATAAATACATACCTATATGATTTCATTATATACTGTGTGCACAATGTTTTATTTGCTTTATCTTGTGAGTTATATGGACCCCATGCCAGTTTCTAACCATTCTAAGAGGGAAGCCTAACGCATTAGTCATGGCATCCAATGAGAGATTGCTCTAACATTGGTGGAAACCATGAAAGTCCACTATAGGTTGCTCCCTTGCCCAACATCCCAACAACGCTGTAATAGTTATTATTACCCAATTTGTCAGGATTCGAACAAAATGCAGGTTAGGCGGATTTCAGAGAGTAGTGATTAACCCAAGAGCTAGCCAACCTGGCAAAACATTATTTTCCAGGCACTTGCTGTTTGGGTCCGGGTACTCCACCATTTGCAATATGGTGCAAGGCATTCACACTCTTTGCAAGGAGTCGTGTCAAATGACCAAATACATAAACCATTTGTCAGGAATTTCCAATGAATGCCCTGCTACCTATTCTAGTTAATGGCATGACATGCACGGGTGCTCTCAACATTTCCCTCGTAGGCCTAGTGACTAATATTGTGTCATGTATTGTTTACGTTTTTCCAGATGCAAACAGAAGCTATGGTTATCATTGACAATGTACTCCATACATTTCTGTAGGTTTACACCTTTATGGTCAAGACCTAACATAATATTCCCAATAATATCCCCAGATACCTATATTATTTGAAAGGGACTGACTTTAAATGTGCAGTGCTGACATCAAATGCCAGGTTTTGCCAACATATGTCAAGTTACTTACACTGTATTGCAGATTTTGGATGAAACCATCCGGTGCTCACACAAACTGCCAGACTGACATTGCTTGCTAGGTACTCACACAATAGGACAGATGTTGACATCATTTGCCCACCTACTCACTTAATTTGCTAGGTTTTTCCATGCCACCTTATGTCATTGTAGTCACACCACATAGCAGAAATTGCCAACATTTGCACAGATACTAAAATCATTTTCCCGGTTTTGCATTTAAATGTAGGGAGCTCCCTGCCGCCAAATGTTTGTCATTTGCATGGCATATTGCAAAGTGAGTAAACACTGCCCAGCCTGCTGCATGTACACAGGAACCCTATTGGGTCCACCTGCTTTATGCATCTTCAGCACTTGCGCCAGCATGACAATCCATGCAGTTGGTTAGCAAGTGCAAGTGGATCTAGTTTACGTGGCTTAAGTGCCACCCAACCACCTTCTTAGCCCTGCCTCTTCCTTTCTGTTCTTATGTTCTTAACTTTTAGATCAAGGGCACGCACAGTGAAGGGCACATGAAGAAAAGGGCAATTCCTGTTTAGACCAGTTTGAACCGGGAGGACCCAGGACCAGAACCCTTGCCCTCTTCACATCAGATAGGCTTTCTGATTATGTGTTTCACCCCTCTCTCCCAACAGCCCATTGCTACCATCACCACTCATCGACAACCACACTGCTCACCAGCAACATCATGGACCACGCATTGCAGCAACCTCATCCATGTCACTATACACCCCATCACCACTCCATCAGCCACCATCACACTAAAACTGATGCTTGCAAATTTCCGCTCATCAATCAACCATGCAGCTGACATTCCTGACCTCATTCCCTTCAAATTATCTTCCCTCTGTTTCCCCTCCATTGCCTCGTCGTGCCTAGAAACACTTGTGTATAGGCGCTTTATAAATGCCATATCATATAATATCATATAATATCATAACCATACATGACTTGTATACCATCTTCATTACTGAGACCCTGATGACATTCTCCTCCACCCACATCCTAGATGTCTTCAACCCCAACAGCTACAGAATTCTACAACAAGACCATCTAAACAAGATCGGCGGTGGCCTCACCACCATCATTCAAAAGGCATCATAGCCCTGCAAACAACTGGACGTCGCCAGTGACTGGACGGTCACTTTTCATCTCATCTAGAGACCACCCAAGCCCAACACTACCTTCATCGAAGACATCATAGACCTGATCACCACCATGTCTCCCAGGCATGCCACCAAAATCTTCCTTGGCAAATTCAACATCCCTGGCAATCGAGCAACTCAGTCAGTGAAGTAAGTTCTCCACTGCTTACTCAACACACTGAACCTCACACAGCACACAAAAGAACCAACTCACAGGAACTGTAATAACCTCAACCTGATCATCACTGCACTGCCCACCCTCATCATAGCTCTCCTATTCAGCTCAACTGGTCGGACCATCTGGCATTCCCCTTGGTTATCCATCACACCACAACTCTCAAGCAAACCCATTGCAAATCAAGGACAATCAACCCTTACGATCATTCAACAACTTCCCAGTGTAGGCTCTCACAGAAGGCCTCAACAAACTCCCCCTCTAAGGGCTGATGTACCTCTGATGAAGCAGGACTGGCTTCTACAAGAAATCAACACCACCCCCACAAACAACAACATCATACCTCAGTGAAATGGCACCCCTCAAGCCTGAACCTTCAGCACCCTGGTACACTCAAGAACTCAACCTCAACAAACAAACCATCCGAAAACAAGAAAAGAATTTGCAAAAATCCAGCAGCGTATCCAACCTCGCCCTGCTCAAGGGACTCTGTGCTAAATGCAGGCAATTGGTCAATACTGCCAAGGCCAACTACTATGAAAATACTATAGCAAAGGCCAACAATGAAAGCAAAGCCCTCTTCAAAGCCATCAAGCACTGCATCAACCCGCTGCCTGGCCCATCCGTAGCACACTCAATCGAAAAATCCACTGCCATCAACTCTTTCTTCATCAACAAGATACGCCAACACATAGACACCAAAGCCAAATCTGACAGCAGATGACACAATTTCAGACCCAGATGCAGCACAGAAATGGCTACCATCAAGGTGATCAATGATGCCCTCAAAATCCTCGATGATGGCCATTTTTGCCTACTAGTTCTTCTTGACCTCTCAGCAGCATTTGACACAGAAGACCAGCAGACACTCACCAACAATCTATATCGCTGCATGGGGATCTGTGAGATCATCCTTAGCTGGTTAAAATCCTACGTTGTGAATCATGGGCAGTCCTTACAAATGCATTCTTCCAGGTCACCAACTCTACCCATCACCTATGTAGTCGCACATGGATCCATCCTGTCCTGGGGATCTTCTATCTTTACATGGAACCGTTCTGAACCCTCCTCACTCCACACAACATCCGCATTCACCAATATGCAGATGACACACAGGCAGATCTACTTCAAGATCTCCTCCATCAAAGACCCACATTGATCCAGTCATGGATGTCCAGTGCTTGCCTGAAGCACAATGCCTCTAATAGTGAATTCCTACTGCTGACCAACAACACGGAACACCCAGACATCTGAACCTGTCTCTCTGCTATGAACCTCGAGGGATTCACACTTCATTTAGTCCCTTGGTTTCAACATCGACAGACACCTCATGCAAGGAAGACAAAAACGGCCTGGTAAGAACTTTCTCTCCTGCAGATCAAGCCCTTCATCCAAGAAAACAACTTCAGATCTACTGTCCAAGCCTCAGTCTCTCCCAACTGGATGGTGGCAATGCCCTTTTGGAAAACCTTCTGGTGACTACCCTGGCACCCCTAAAATGTGTCCTGCATGCTTGTTATGCTTGAGCTAAAACATGGCGCTGATGCGCAGTGCATTCTGGGGGCACTCAGAGCTATAATGGATATTTTATTCCATGCCTCAGTGAAAACTGCACTTGCTTTGCTAAAAAACATGCTTTCAATGTTATTCGTTGCTGAGCCTGGTATGCAGGCCTCAGTCAAGGACACTGTGCTGGGAAAGCTGCTGGGATCCACAGGTGCCGGCTGGCACCAGATATAAAAAAGGGGTTTGTTATGTCTTGCTCAGGATGAGTTATGGAGTTGTTTTCCGTGGTGCTTTAGAAGAGGGAAGCTTTGCTCATTGGGGTGACTGTCGGTTGACTTGGCCGGCAACCAACGGTCCCTCAGCAATGCGCAAGCGCTAATGCCCGAAGGTTTGAGAAATTGCTACCCCTTTTTGAGGAGGGCATATATGCAGAGCTCTGGAAAGGTCAGGTGGAAAAAACACAAAGACATCAGTTGGAGGGGGGACGCCTTGTCCCGACCTTCCTGTGGGCTGTTGTGCTCTCTAGCTGGCTGTTACCGGGGTCTTACAGACGCTTTTGGCGAGATGAGGGATTCAGTTACGCCCATGGTGATGTATTTTCTTTCTTTTCTGTGATTTATTTCTGTTTTATCACTTGTTGCTTCTTAGCTATGAATAAATAGCCATATAAGTGCTCATTATCTTGCTAACTGCATGTCTGGTTGTGAGTTATTATTCCGTCTACCTGTGTTAAAAGTATTTGCTCTGCTCTGCAAATGTACTGGTGATAAATAACTGTCTGTGCACTCTTGGCAAGCAATACAATGCTGTGGCAAGACTCAGTAAAGGTCTCAGCAAAGTCGACCACCTCACCCTGATCCTCTTTGAACTGCACTGGCTCCCACTGCAAGCCTGTATCATCTTCAAATCCTGTTGCATCATCTATAAGGCTGTCATTGTGAAATCCCCAAGCTACTTCACTGAGAAACTCAGCATCTCCGGAGGCCTGCAATCCACTAGAAGTAAGGAAATGTGCAGACTTGAATTACAATGGTGCAGGAAGGAAATAACCAAAAGACAGGATGTATCTGTCTTTGCTCCAAGACTCTGGAACCTCCTCCCCGCCATACTTGCTCTATAACTTCTACAGTTCAGGAAAGAGCTCAAGGCCTTCCTCTTCATGGAATGGCTCCTCCCTAACACCTAGGTCCGCACACCCTGCACTCCACACCTTACCTGAGATTCAGTGATGTGTTCCCTGCTATCTCCCCCCCCAGTTGCTTGTAGACCCCTTGCTGCCAATTTCCCACCGTCATTATCCTCTGTTGGCTTCATGCTCCTTTTTCTATGCTTCCCTCACTGTGTTCTTGCCTCTGTAATTGTGTCATGCACCAGCCCTGGAAGTTCATGCATAGATGTAAATACCACTAACATGGTTCTGATAGTTCCAGGTTGACGGTCTAGTTTTTATCCAACATGGCCGCCGGAACCTATAAACAACAATGCATTCTGGCGCCCGGCGCGTTGTATCAACTTTGTTACGTGCACTGCCAGTTCTTTCCCTAAAGCGACTTGCCGCCCAGAGCCTCTTCTCTGTTTAACCTCTCCTACTCTCCTTTCTGTATGTATTTGACCTTTATCTCCTCACGTGGGTGTCTACAGGTTAAGGTAAGGTAACGGTTGGTTCTGTTTCGCTGTTCGTTCGTACACGCAGCGCTAACCACCTTTGGTGTCTGCCGCTATTTCCATTTAAGTGTCTATCTCGGCTATCTCACGCAGCCTCTCTCTCTATTTTTACTGCCTTCCTGAGTATCGGACGTCTTTACATTTTTCTATTTCTTTCTCGCTACCTTCTATCTTTAATTCTTACCTGTTTCTTTCTTTCTCTGCCGGTGTTCCGGTTCCTTTCCTTTTTTTGTGAGAACAACTGGAGTCTGTTTTCCTCTATTCAGCCCCTCCTTAATCTAATCGGAGGAATCATTGGAGACTTTTCTGGTACCCTTCCCAAAGGACAATTGAAAGGTACTACCAAACACTCTCCACATCTGAAGACGGACTGCTAACATCTCTCAGGGTTTTTTGCCTTTGGGCTTTTTCCCAGCACGAAGGGCGTGCTCCTCGGGTTTCCCCAAGATCTGTAAAACATCCAGATCAAGGTGGCCACCGAGGGAGTGCGTCCTTACTTACGTCAGAAAAAAGAGAAGAGGCCAGTGGAAAGCATAAGAACCAGGAAGAAGACGGAAGCATTAAAGTTGGAGGAGATACAAGAAGAAACAGGTGAGGAGATAGGGCAAGAGGAGTCAAGTTTTGACAGTATACAATGCCAAATTACACCCATGGCGTCTCCGGAACAGATTCAGGAGATGTGCAATGCCATACAAGGACTCAGAGTGGAGATGCAAACCCTGTATGCTGAGAACCTTCTGCTTCGTCAACAGGCTGCGGCCAGAACAGAGAGTAGAGATGATTAACCACCTATGCCATTTTCGTATGGTAAATATGAAGGAAATCCTAAGACGATAAAGGAGTTCCTAGATGCCTGTGCGGTATATTTCTCCTTCAGGCCTCGAGCTTTCGTGTCTGGAAGGGCTCGGATAGGATTTATCATTTCTAACTTAGCTGGAAGTGCCCTGGCCTGGGCAACCCCCCTGGTCACTAACCAGGATCATTTGGTTAATGATTATGCTGTGTTCATACAGGGGTTCAAGGACCGTTTTGAACGTCCAGAGGTCCAGTATACCAAATACGGAGCTTTCCTCGATGTTAAGCAGGGAAATCAGGACCTACAAGCTTACATTGCGCAATTCCAGAGTCTAGCAGTATCCGCTGGTTGGCCAGATACAGCGCAACAGACAATCTTCAGAAGGGGGTTGAACGAGGAAATGAAGGACGAACTGGCCCGGGTAGCTCGTCCCAACAGCTTTCGTGAGCTAGTTACCCTCTCCCTCCAGGTCGAATTTCGTATTCAAGAGAGACGTTTGGAGAGAAGAAGAGGAAGAGGCTATGTACAACGGTACAGCCCCCCGCAAGGAAGAAGAGAACGCCCAACCCTAGAGGAACCGATGCAGATAGGATCTACCAGAGGACCCTTAACCAAGACTGAAAGGAAGAGAAGATAAGAACTGAACCTCTGTATGTACTGTGGATCCTCTAGACACAGCCTCTAGGACTGTTCTGAAATTCCCTCCAGAATACAGGGAAACGACAGACCCCAGGTTTATGCAAGGGAGACCGTGGGGACAACTGCTCAAACCCTTGCAATCTTACCAGATTCAGCCAGGAAGTAATAGAAGACAACCGTTTAATAGTATTTCAGGTCTCGTTTTCCTACAGTTTGAAGCAGAACATCCCTGTACTAGCCATGCTAGATTGTGGAGCTGCGGGAAATTTCATAGACGTCAAATGAGCCCAAGAGAACCAAATCCCGCTCCAGAAGAAGACAACACCTCTCCCAGTCGAAGGGGTGGATGGACGTCCTTTATCTTCCGGATTTATTACTATGGAAACGGTTCCTATCTCATTGGGAATGGGACACCACACGGAGACCCTTAGCTTTGATGTCATCAGGGCGGCACATTTCCCTCTGATACTAGGTATCTCCTGGTTACGACGTCATAACCCCAGAATAGATTGGACGGCTAACAAACTCAGCTTTGATTCAGACTATTGCGGAGAACATTGCATGAAGGGACTCCAGGTTGAAATCCAATCCAGCATTACCGAAAGACTATCCAACATCTCAGTTTCCTCTATCCCGGTACAGTACCAGACTTTTTCAAAGGTGTTTGAAGATGTAAACCCTAGACTCCTCCCACCTCACCGTAATGAAGACTGTAGCATAGACCTCAAGGAGGAGGTTTCTCTTCCCTTTGGACGGATGTATCCCTTGTCTTTAGCAGAGAAGGCAGCTCTGAAGGATTATCTAGATGCCAACTTGGAGAATGGAATGATCCGACCGTCAAAGTCTTCAGAAGGGGCATCATTGTTCTTTATATCTATAAAGGACTCAAAGGAATTACGCCCATGTATTGATTACAGGGGTTTAAATAGCCTGACTGTCCGTGACAGATACCCAATGCCCCTTATTTGAGACATTCTCGAGGCTGTCCGGAACTCAAAGGTATTCACCAAACTCAACCTACGAGGGGCCTACCATTTGTTAAGGATTAAGAGAGGGGATGAGTGGAAGACTGCATTTAGAACACCAATGGCGTTGTTCGAGTACTGTGTGATGCCATTCGGATTAGTGAACGCCCCGGCGATATTTCAGATATTTGTTGACAAGATCTTTGCAGATCTTCTATATACATCCGTCGTGGTATATCTGGATGATATACTGATCTTCTCATCTTCCTTGGAAGAACATCGAGTCCATGTAAGTGAGGTTCTACAGAGATTACTAGAGAATCATCTCTTTGCCAAGCCGGAGAAGTGCATCTTCGAAGCTTCCGAGGTCTCATACCTCGGGTTTATCTTGTCTGCTAATGGGGTGCGAATGGATCCTAACAAGATTCAGGCAATAGACCGATGGTCAGATCCTTCTTCTGTTAAGGAGGTGCAACGCTTCCTAGGTCTGGCAAATTTCTATCGCCGATTTATCCCGAAATTTTCAGACCTGGTTTTGCCCATAACCTCGCTCCTCAAAAAGGGAGTGGTTTTTCACTGGGATACTGAAGCACAGGAGGCATTCAAGAACCTTAAGAAACATTTCACCTCTGCTTTGGTTCTACTACAACCTGATCAGACTATATCTTTTGCCCTGGAGACAGACGCCTCCGGAGGTGCCTTGGGGGCAGTCTTATTACAAGAGGATCGTAAAGGGGAAGAACACCCCATAGCTTACTATTCCCGCACCTTGACGGGAAGTGAAAGAAATTATTCCGTGCTCGAGAGAGAGCTATTGGCTATACGAGCTGCCTGTCAAGAATGGAGACACCTGTTGCAAGGGGCAGCGCAACAGTTCACTATCCATACGGATCATAGAAACTTGAAGGTACTCCAACAGATGGAGTGTAGAAACTCGAGACATGCTCGCTGGGCATACTACTTTTCCAATTTCGACTTCCAAATCACCTATATACCTGGATCTCAGAACAGTGTTGCTGACGCATTATCCCGAAGCTGGGTAGATGAGGAGAAGCCAGAGTTACAGAAGGAAAGAATCCTACCGAAGCATCATTTTTACATGATAGCAAATCTTTTCCTACAGGAAGTTCATAGTGGATTGGAGGAATATACACAAGAAGAAAGAGAAGCCTATCAATTACAAGAGATCAACGGACTATGGTTTCACCAGTCTGCACTATTTCTACCTACCTCGACTCTTCAGAACCAAGCCATCAGCTTTTGTCATGATCTACCCTTGGCGGGACATAAGGGAGAAAAGGCATCTTATGAGCTGATATCCAGATGTTTTTGGTGGCCATCTATGCGAAAAGACATCACCTCCTATGTTTCTACCTGCCCCATCTGTGCCATCAATAAGACACCTCGTCAAAGACCATTAGGACTCTTACATCAACCCAAGGCACCCACACGTCCTTGGGAAGACCTTTCGATGGACTTTGTAGTAGAGCTACCAACTTCAAATGGTAGAACAGCGATCTTGGTAACGATAGATTCCTATACAAAGCTAGCCCACTTTGTAGCATTACAAGGAGTACTCTCTGCCTCTGAGACGGCTACCATATTCCTCTGGGAGGTAATAAGACTACACGGCTTACCCCGAACCATAATCTCTGACAGAGGAACCCAATTTACCTCCAAGTTTTGGGACTCTCTTTGTCAATAACTAGGAATTCAACGAGCTCTCTCCTCTGGGTATCATCCTCAATCAAACGGACAGACGGAGAGACTGAACGCCAATTTAGAGCAGTACCTTCGTTGCTTTTGCAATAGAGAACAAGATAATTGGGCTTCTTTGCTACCAATGGCAGAATTCGCCTATAATAATACGTATCATACGGCAATCAAGATGAGCCCTTTCAAATGTACCTATGGGTACCATCCGCACCACTTACCAGGAGTCCTAGCTCCAAGGTCTAAGATCTCCACGCCAGCCATAGAAGAGATGCTAATGGATCTCAGAGTCTCACACACAGAAGCATTGCGAGCATTGGAAGACAGCAGGAGGAGATACAAGTCGCCGACACCAAAAGAAGTCCTACTCCATTATGGAAGCCAGGAGATCGTGTCTGGCTCTCTACTCGGTATTTACCTCGTTGGACCCATATGGGTAAATTTGCAGCCAGATTTCTAGGTCCATATCGCATTCTATCCAGGATCAATCCAGTTGCATTCAAATTACAACTCCCCAGCGCCTTAAGAAGAATTCATCCGGTCTTTCATTCTTTGCTTCTAAAGGCTCATAAGGAATATCCTTACAAAAGAACAAGAAGAAGCCCGATCACTGCCCCTCGCGATGAACCAAAGGAGTATGAGGTGGCCAGATTGGTGGATTCTCGTTACAGAGGGGGTGCTCTTCAATACCTAGTCCATTGGAAGGGTTATCCGATTGCTGAAAGAACATGGGAACCAAGATCCCATGTACATGCCCCATGACTTCTTCAACAATTCCACAGACGGAACCCGGGAAAGCCTGGAGGAAGCAAGTATCGAAGGGGGCATACTGTCATGCACCAGCCCTGGAAGTTCATGCATAGATGGAAATACCACTAACATGGTTCTGATAGTTCCAGGTTGACGGTCTAGTTTTTATCCAACATGGCCGCCGGAACCTATAAACAACAATGCATTCTGGCGCCCGGCGCGTTGTATCAACTTTGTTACGTGCGCTGCCAGTTCTTTCCCTAAAGCGACTTGCCGTCCAGAGCCTCTTCTCTGTTTAACCTCTCCTACTCTCCTTTCTGTATGTATTTCACCTTTATCTCCTCACGTGGGTGTCTACAGGTTAAGGTAAGGTAACGGTTGGTTCTGTTTCGCTGTTCGTTCGTACTCGTAGCGCTAACCACCTTTGGTGTCTGCCGCTATTTCCATTTAAGTGTCTATCTCGGCTATCTCACTCAGCCTCTCTCTCTATATTTACTGCCTTCCTGAGTATCGGAAGTCTTTACATTTTTCTATTTCTTTCTCGCTACCTTCTATCTTTAATTCTTACCTGTTTCTTTCTTTCTCTGCCGGTGTTCGGGTTCCTTTCCGTTTTTTGTGAGAACAACTGGAGTCTGTTTTCTTCTATTCAGCCCCTCCTTAATCTAATCGGAGGAATCATTGGAGACTTTTCTGGTACCCTTCCCAAAGGACAATTGAAAGGTACTACCAAGCACTCTCCACATCTGAAGACGGACTGCTAACATCTCTCAGGGTTTTTTGCCTTTGGGCTTTTTCCCAGCACGAAGGGCGTGCTCCTCGGGTTTCCCCAAGATCTGTAAAACATCCAGATCAAGGTGGCCACCGAGGGAGCGCGTCCTTACTTACGTCAGAAAAAAGAGAAGAGGCCAGTTGAAAGCATAAGAACCAGGAAGAAGACGGAAGCATTAAAGTTGGAGGAGATACAAGAAGAAACAGGTGAGGAAGGAGATAGGGGAAGAGGAGTCAAGTTTTGACAAATTGAAAACCACTCTGTCTGCACTCATATACAATATTATTATGATTGTTATTATTATTATTATTATTAATAATAATAATAATAATAATAATAATGATAATAATATTACTAATAATAATAATGCAAGTTATGGCTCATTGGAACATGACCCCCGCTGCCTTTGATGAAGGTCCACAAACATTTTGTCAAGCATTGTAAATAATGATAGGATAGCTACTGAAAGTTTATCTTGCATGTAGCAGTCTACTATTTACGATGCAATGTGGCAGAACCTACGGCTCTCCAGAGGTTTTAACTTACAACTTCCACTAGCTCTATCCAGTACAGGCAATGGTGAGGGACCATGGGAGTCAACAAAATGTAGTGAAATGCAGGCTTCAACCCCCAGCACTAAAACGATTATATCTTTCGTCCGTCCAGTAGATTAGTTCCTCTAGTCCTGATAACCCTGTGTCCTCACAACATGAAAGCGATTTTCAAAATGGTGAACCTTTGCATGTCTCCTGCCCTAACCTTTACCAAACTACTTGGAGACCATTAACTACTTGGGCTCCGATAATCTGGCTTTAGGCCCCAAAATGGCACAGAAAGAGCTCTGATAGACCTAAAGATTGAGATCGACGACCTGAAAGATGAAGGGAAATCAGCCCTATTGCTTCGGTTGCATCTGTCTGCCGCCTTTGACCTGGTTGATCATAAGGTGCTGTGTACCCACCTTTCTACAGAAGCAACAGAATGGATTAACTCCTTCTTAAATAATAGGTCTATGAGTGTCTTCTCTGCTTCGGCAGCAGCTGACCCTATCCCTATATCCTGTGGAGTCCCACAAGGATCGTGCATATCACCTACCATGTATAATGTGTTTACCAAACCACTTTTTGATAAACTGGACCATCTGGGCGTCACCTACACAAATTATGCAGATGACACCCAGATCCTCATACCTCTGACAGGTGATTATGACAAAGATCTAGACCTAATAAACCAAATTTATCTCATCATTCAGGCCTGGATGGCCACTCATGGACTGTGCCTAAACGATGAGAAAACTGAGTTGCTCCTCCTAGCCACCCCTATCAACATTACAAAACTAGGCGATCACTACCGCTCATTCAATATTGATGGAAATAATATCAAGGTTTCTAATGAAGTAAAAACGCTGGGCTTTTACCTTGACTCCTCCTTGAATATGCGCAAACAGGTCAGTGCAACAGCATCTGCAACAGCATACACCTGTCAACGTATCCATGCATGCCAACCGTTTCTCTCCATAAAAAGCTGCATCACCTTGGCTAGAGACCTAGCATTAACTAAAATGGATTGCTGCAATGCACTTTACCTAGGTGCTAATAAGTATATCAATAAGAAACTTCAGACCCTGCAGAACAATTCACTCAGAACTGCCCTGAGCCTACCTCATAGACAACACATTTCTGCAAGTAGACGCAACAACTGGCTCTCCATCAAGGAAATAATTCACCTTAATACAGCATCTCTGACCTTTAAATGCCTCAATATCTCAGCCCCTCAATATTTTACAGATAAATTCATAAGATGCCACTTTGCCCGACCTACCAGATCATCTAAATCAGGTTGCTTACAAGTGCTAAGGTACAAACTAAAAAAAGAAGGCGGTAGCAGCTTCCCAGTGATGGCCGCCCAACTCTGGAACTCACTACCTACCACCTTAAGATCTGACACATCCTTCTATAACTTTAGAAAATATATAAAAAGCTGGCTTATTGATACTGATTCTCCATACTAGCCTATGCTAGCCACCCTAACTTGAACCATGCACAGCACTCCGCTAATTTCTAGGCCAAACCAACTGTACTCTATGACATTGCCTGCTTAATTTGTATGTCATCAATGACATTTGTGATGTCATCTTTGATGTCCTGGGTATTAGTCTTAGTAATGCACGTAGGTGGTGCGAGTTATGGTTGCTTAGCTTACCATAACTTGCGAATGTCAAGGGTTTTTCGGTTTGACTTTGAACCATAACATCCCTTTAACTAAGTTTTTTTTTACTGATATACATATATATATATATATATATATGTATATATATATATGGAAGTGAACAAAAACAAAGGGCCTACACATGTGATATCATCAGTGATGTCATCAATGACATTTGTGATGCCATCTGTCATGTCCTGAGTGTTAGTGTTAGCAGTGCACAGTGGTGCGGGCAGGTATGGTTGCTTAGCCTACCATAACTGGCTAATTTCAGTTTTTTTTAAATTTTATCTAGAACCATAATGTGCCCTTAACAACGCTTTTTTTACTGAATTTGATAGGTTTTTAGTAGTGCAACTTAACCATAACATCCCTTTAACAACATTTTATTTTACTGAATTTCATAGGTTTTTAGTAGGGCAACTGACCCATATCGTGCCTTGTACAAAATTGTTATAGTAAATTCAATAGGTTTCTACTAGTGACACGTAACCATACCAGTTACGAACATTGGCTTTCAGTGCACACCTTCCGAAGAATGCAACATGATCATATACTGGCGCACAGCATGGCGACGGGTCTGAAAATCCATACACAATTCACAATAAGATATGTGCCTCGTAGACAGTGTGGAGGTACATTTTGTGCTGCTGTGTGAACATGCAACCGCAGCATTTTCCGTGCACAACTCCAACACCTAATCGTACACAGCTTATAACAACATAGTACACAGCAAATACTTTTAATAAAACTGCTATTCATCTTAAAATGACATTAGCTAAAGCCACCCCTCCTCCCCAAAAAACACCAGTAGTGCTGTGAAGAAGCAGCTGTGGAAACACTGGCCCCAGCTCACAAATAACACACCCACTACATTTTCCACCTTCCACCCCTCCATATTACTGTTTGCTGCCTCTTTCCTCAGTTCCGTCCGCAACTTTCGGTCTTAGCTATCCTTCCAAACAAAAGCCATACATAGACAAAAGAATTGTTGCTTGGGGACCCACCATTCACAGTCAAAAAAAGGAATGAAAAAAAAAAACGCATACATTGCATCTGCTTTATATTTCGTAGTAAAGTACGTAGACGCAATAATATTTTCAAACAGTTCCATATATAGTTATGCTAATGGGAATATTGTTTTGTTCATCTTCCGTTCCAGGGACTGGAACAGTGGACAAAGTGCCAGCAGGGCAAGTTATGAGGGCAATGGAACCGAAAGTGCATGACGAGGTCTCTGGATCATTAACCCCCCCTTCCACTCCTAAAATGGGGGATGCAAGCCATTTGCAATGTACATTTCCAAAGCAGTAACCCGTGGTATTGAAACAGATGATTTTGTGTCTTAAAGCGGGCCCCCTCTGGCATCCAGCTTTAAGAAATAAAATCCTCTTCCAAGATGGCCAGCATAGAAAGGGAAGCCGGGTGTTGCATACATAGTCCTTTTTCACTTTCCATTGCAGTCTGCAAAAAAAAAAAAAATGAAAACTGTGTGACCGTATTGCCATGAGCACATTTTTATTCCCATTGAAATGTATGGTTACGTGCAACAATTTACCACAAAGCCAGTCCCAGGTAGACATTGCCAAAGTAATGCTATCTTTTCTCCGTTCTGGTCATGGCCAGTAGCCACATTGCTCACATCATGACCTTATAACAGCAGTATTCAAACTGTGGGGCGTGACCCCCCCAAGGGGTATGCAGGTGCATCTCTGGGGGGCCCTGAGAGCTCAGCATGAAATATTAAAAAATAAAAATAAAAATAAAAAATCTTTTTTTTTTCAGATTGGAAGAAATGGGCAGGCGTGGCTCACATGGTCGGGCTGAAGCATGAAAATGTCTCACGCAACAATGAAAAAGTGGCCCTCAGTTGTAAATGGATATTCATTCCTTTAGTCACAGACTGGGCCTCATTACAACTATGGCGGTACGGTAACAACGGTGCCGGTAAGCTACCGGCACTGTTGCTACCGTACCGCCATAGTAAGAGTTGTGCTCGCGGGTGCCTGACAGCCCGCCAGGTCTGACCTGGCAGGCCGTGCAGCACCGAGCACAGCTCGTCGGATGCACCGGCACCGTTAATAATGGTGCTGGTGCATCTGCGCTCCCCATTTCCATTGAGCCTAATGGGGCTCAAATTGGAATGGGGATCTACCGGTACCGGCACCCGCGAAAGGGCAATTATAAGGTCCGCCAAACTCGCACGACCCGGTAATTGCCCATTCACGGGTGTCGGACCCAGATGCAACTCCGGCGGCAGCGGTGCTGGTTTTACTGGCACAGCTACCGCCGAGTTGTTATGAGGCCCACTGTTTCAATAGTACCCAAGGGGGTGCTTTGTGTTAAAATGTAAGTAAATTGTGATATATTCAGCAACAATGGTCAAAATTACTAACTGCATAGTTAAGTAACTCATCAAACTGGTCCACATTGGCCAAAATGGTGGCCCTTTTTGACTAGCCCACGCTAGCATTTTACATTTTTGGTACAGGCATTGCCCTATAGGCCAGTCCGAGCCTGGCAGCTCATCCATAAGGGCGAGGGGGCGCCCATCAGTGGCCCCTCACCCATTATGGAGGGGCTAAGGAGCCAGCCCAATGAAACAGTGAGCACTCCCTCAGCTGCTTTTTCCAGCTGATGGAGTGCTCCTGGGCTGGCTGAACTGTCAAAGGGAAACACTGAATGTGCAGTGCCTTGCATACACACATAATCATGTTGATTATGTTAGCTCAGTGGGGTCCAGGGGACAGGGATGGTATCTTTTTACTGGACATCTATCATAGATATCCAGTAAAAAAGGTCATGCCTGCCCCCTGGACCCCCCAGCACCAATTGCAAACTGTTTGGCTATTTACCCATTTGTTTGTTAAAAGTATGCTCTACAATGCCACATTTGAACCCATTATTTAAAAAAAATTCACAGAGGGAAATTCCCCCCGAACCCCTCGTTATTGGTTCGGGCTCCCTCACTATGCTTGGTCGCTATGACATTTTTGGGGGAAATAGTTATGCCCCTCCACTTAAAAAAATCACCAGCTGCCACTGACTCTCAGACTGTGTTGGGAACGGTATGGGGAGAACCCAGGGACTATGGTGGGTGCACAATGGCCGGGAACCATGGGATAGTGGTGGGAGCAGAGGGGGGAGACCCCAGGGTGTGTGATGCGGTGGGGAGAGACCAGGGACTGGGTAGGAGTGGGATGAGGGAGCCCAGCGACTGCGATGGGAGGAGGTGACGGCACGCAATATAAACTGTCCATTTGGCATTTCTGGGGGGTTGAAGACCACTGCCTTATTCCATGACGCCGACACTGTGGCCACTACCCATAGGTACAGCCTACCCCTCAGCCATTGAAGTTGTAGCGTTGTTTTTTATTGAAATAGCGACACTTGTCAAACACCAAAACACTGCAACATCTGCAACACCAGTCTTTTCGGGCGTTAATAATTTGCCATAGACACATTTTCAGTAAATGCACCAAGTTTTGTCCCCCAAAACTGTCAAATAACTGCCCAAATGAATTGTCATATTACATGTGGAAAAAAATCCCAACAAACTCTGTGGCCTCAATCGCAATCATGACAGACATATTGAAACCATGAGCATTAGAACTCACCTTCGGACACATATTTTCATAAAGTGCCCAGGTGGAAAGATCAGAAGATAAGATTGTACCACAGAGGATGCAACCATGTATGTTTGCAGAAACGTTGATGCAGCACAAACATTTGCAGTATACCTTACCTAATGTTTCCTCTTTGACAAACATACTAAATCTGACTGCAGAGCGTGTCCATCCTGTTCTAATGTTCGCCCTTGCTTCAGCTGCCTAACATAAGTGGGCATGATGTCAATAGAACATAATGGCCGCCCTTGACCCTCACATAACCAACCCTGGTGATATGCAGTACCTTTCTTATTAATGATCTTCTCCAGCATAGCCAAATGCGCTCATAAGCACCTACGTGCCGTGACACAGCACCTGAAAATGAACACAAAGGAACATACAATGTAGCATGTGACATTTTGAAGTAATAAACTAGTTTTTAAAAGAAAGAGTACCCTTTATGAATTTCTAAAGTACTTTTATTTAACAATAAACTGTGCACGAACATCGGAGTAATCCCATTGTCAATCACATAATAAATGTGTTTTTTCGGTTGTCATCGAAAATGTTAATGGTGAAGCACACGTTTTTTTTTCCAAACACAAATTATGCGTTTTCGATAAAGCAACCCTTTCTGCAATGATTGTCAAAACGTCGCCATGACCTTTTGGCTACAACACCGTAAAAGATGTTCTGTTACTCCTAGTAGACACTTCAGCGTACGGACAGAGTGGGCCGGCGCGATCATCCCACAGAATTATTACGGGCAGGCACCCCGTCACCAGCAACTGCATTTGGCGGCTGAAGAAGCCATCATTCGGCAACTGGAAACCATGACATGCACAGTATGGAAGGAAGTAGCTGGTCGGGAAAGTGTAAACAAAACACGTATCAATAACCAACCTTTATCAAACAATTTAAAAAAAAGACAAAAAGAACGTAGGAACTAAGATACAAATCGAAGTTGCCTACAAAAGTGTTTAAGTAAATAGTAGGTTTCAACAAGGGTATAGCCAGTGACAGGCTACAAATGTCAACAATTTGCACTCTCTATAACTTTAAAAAAATGACAACTATACATAAAGATACTATTGCAGCTACCAAGGCAAAAGTAATGTGCAAGCATTTGCAAATGCCACCTCGTGATTTCAGAAAAGTCCAAAAGAACGTGCAAAGTGATACAGCTACCGATATGGCCAAGCATGACATTTTAAAGGGAAAATATTAGCGTTCAACAAGGGTGAATTAACGCATAGCCTGAGAACGCGGACAATCTGCATTCTCGGTAAGGGGGAAAGAAATAACTGCCTAGAAAGGTAATACATCAGTAATATTGTCAAAAATAATGGTCTGGTAACATAAAAATTCAAACTCACATGATATGTACTGCCTCCATTGGTTTAGGTGAAGTCAGACAGCAATGTTTTTGGCTCAATGATTCTTAGTGAAGTGATATTTCATGTGCCTTACAAATGTTTTTGAAATATAACCTTATCAAATGGTATGTGTTGCAAACTTTCACTCCCTCATTCTCACTGTTTTTTCGCTCAAGCTCAAGGTCAAACAACAATGGACCCTTATGGGTACAGTTGGATGCGTGGCCCTACTGTGCTGGAAAACAAAAAAAGCAAATCAAGTGACCTTCACTCAGAATGCAAATACATTCTCACTTTACAACAACATATTAGAATCCATTCATGAGAATCGCTACTCCCATACACATGCTGAACCACTGTTGGCAGCAAATAGTGCAGGTGGCTGTCTCAGATTTTAAAATGTAGGACGCCAGTCTCACAGTAATAGTATTGTTAAAGCGTTGCAAGACAGACAGAGTGATTCTTCGCCATATATTGAGCATCTACTGCCACTGTACCGTATGACTTTGGTGACATGAAAACCCCACTTTTTGACTTACTGCTGCCACAGTCCATCCCAGCCTCAGTAACGCTCATCTTCTGAAACAGTGTTGCATAAGTGTAACAAGTGCAATGCTGGCTGCGATTGTATGTGTTAGGGGCAATGTCCGCGTACACCAAAACACGAATGAAAGGTGGCGGCCGCAGCGATCGAATCTCATGCACTTCACGCTGTTCCACAACCAATCAGTAAAGGGGCCACATGTCTGTGGACATGGAAGCCGCCCAAAAAAAGTGCACTTTCTATGGAAGCAGCAACTTAACCGTAACTGCAAAGCCACTACCGTGGCTGTGTAATATGCTGCAGTCGTTGTGTCCAGAGCCTACAGTCTTGGGTGTAAGGCCATAGATATTGCAATGTATGGGTGTGCAATTTGTAAAAACCATAGTGGCCTATAACTCCAGTGCTTACAGCTTTTTTTTTGGACTCTAGGTCCTGGCCGCAACCACCACAGCATATCGCACCAATTGTGGCTTTTAACTGCACTACGTACAAGTTTGGTCTTAGGTGCATGGCTTTCGACCATGCATCCAAGACTCTACGTCCTTTGGCCTTTGGCCATGCAACCAAGACTGTAGGCCCTGGCCACAACCACCGCAGCATATCATCCCCCTGGTGGCGTATAAATGAGGAGCACCCTCATACTAATAAAAATGGTCAGTAAGGCATGTACCCAATTGTAATGTTCGCTGACACCACGCGTGTCCTTAGAATTTCAAGGTGCCTACGCACAGCACGGACTGAAGTACTATCCTTATGAGACCCCTCATTTTCAGTACTTACAAACATTCCGTACAAGGCGGGCATAGGGAATACATCATGAACACAGTTTCGGAAACAGCATTTCGTCTCTGGTCGCCGGCGCGCTGTTGGCAGATCCAAGATGTCGGGCACATCCAAACAACCTGACGCAAATCACGGCTCACTGCAGCCAATCGGCGGAGTCGCCGCCTGTCTGCGGTCAAGACGTCAGCCCCTTAGCCAATCGGTATCCTGTCCGCAGAGCGAACAGGGAAGTGTGACCACGTAGCAGACATAGATATCACTAATTTTTAGAGACATACTTTCTGATCGTTTAAAAGGAAACTACTGGACGGATTGTCACCAAATTTATAAAAGCATGCTTTCGGGACCATGCCCCTGCCCCTGCCGCAAACTTGGTGAAAATCCGTCCAGTGGTTTGGCCTGTAGGCGTGTGCAAAGTTTTTCCCCCATTCAGTCTAAGACGTTTTGGGACCCCCCTACAACTTTTCCCCCCCTGGACCAAACCTCACCAAACTTTACAAAAAAAATCAGAGTGGGCCATATTCAGAGGATTCATCCAGGGACAGCGGAGTTATAAGCCACCCAAAAAGTGCTCTTCCTATAGAAACAGCAACTTAACCATAACTACACAGCCACTACTGTGGCTGTGTAATGTATTTATTACACAGGGTATGGGTATGGGTAAGTTGCAGTTTCCATACGAAGAGCACTTTTTGGGCGGCTTATAACTCCGCTCCCCCTGGACGAATCCACACCAGACTTTGCAAAAATATTGTATGGGCCACTGTGAATATCTTTGCAAAGTTTGGTGATGTTTGGTCCAGGGGGGGAAAAGGTATAGGGAGGAGTCCCTAAACGTCTTTTTTTCCAATAGACTGAATGGAGGAAAAAGTTTGCATACGTCTACAGCCCAAACTGCAGGATGGATTTTCACCAAATTTGCGGCAGGAGCAGGAGCTTGGTCCTGAAAGTGTGCTTTTATAAATTTGGTGACAATCTGTCCAGTAGTTCTCTTTAAAACAACGAAAAAGTATGTCTCAAAAAAATTAGTGATATCTATGTCCGCTCCGCGGACACACTTCCCTGTTCGCTCTGCACAAGATACCGATTGGCTAATCCGCAGTGTCATGTTCGCGGACATGTGACGTGTTCACTGAATGGATGTTGAATGGCGTGACGTGCGTCAGATTCTTTCGCTGCGCCCGCCATCTTTCATTCGTGTTTTGGTGTACGCGGACATTGCCGCTAACACATATAAAACAACACACCTTTGCACTGGTTAACCTTATGCAATACTGTTTCGGAAGGTGAGGGTTAATGAGGCTGCAATGGGATGTGGCAGCAGGAAGTCAAAAAGTGGTGTTTTCTTGTCCCTAAAGTCATAGGGTAAATTGAAAGTTGCTGCTCAACATAGTGTCCACTAAGTACAGGGGAAGATTTAATGCATCTGTGTTACAATGTATTTAAAATAATATTGCAGTCAGAATGGCATCCTAGAGTTTGAAATCTGAGGCAGCCACCTGCAGTGTTTGTTGGGAACAGCGGTTGTGCAAGTGTATGGGAGTAGCAGTTCTCATGCATGCATTCAGATATGTTGTTGCAAAGTCAGAATGTATTTTTATTCTGAGTGAAGGTCACTGAGGTTTGCTTTTTTGGTTGCGAGCTCAGTAGGCCCACGCATCCCACTGAACCCATAAGGGTCAATTGTTTTTTAACCTTGAGCGAAAGGGAAAATTCAGTAAGAATGCAGGGAGTGCAAGTTTGGAAAAAATACCATTTGATAAGGTTATGTATTCAAAATGTTTGTAAGACACATGTAATATCAATTGAAGAAGATTCTTTGCTGCAAGAACATTGCTGTCTGGGTTTAACGAAGACAATGGAGATGGTAAATATTGTGTAAGTTTACTTTTGACGACTCTACACCGGAACGAGTTTTACTTTTTTATTACCAGAACAACAATTTTCCCATTGTATCTGAGGTACTATCTTTCGGTGTAGTTGTCAATTTTTTTTTACTTATGGAGAGTGCAGATTCTCGGCGTTTGAAGGGTATCATTAGGTTCAACCATGTTCAACGCTATTATTTCTTAAAAATGTCATGTATGACCACATCCATTTTTGTATCAGTTTCCACGTTCTTTTTTTTTTTTTTTTAAATGGTTTGGTAAAGGTTGGGTATTGATACATATTTTCTGTTACGTTTTCCGAACAGCTACATTTTGCCTTACTGTGATTGCCATGGATTCCAGATGCCAAGTGATGGGTTCTTTGGACGCCAGATGCACATACTCGTGACCGGCTGCCTAACCGTCACTGTATTGCGGGACGACCAGCCCAGCCCCATTTGTCCATACGCTGGAGTGGCCACTAGGAGTAACATAACATCCTTTATGGTGGTGTAGGTCTCAGTTCATGGCGACGTCTTGGAAATGAATGTGCAACCGAAGCGGTTGCTTTATCGAAAGCGAACACTTTGTGTATGCGAAAAGATCAACGTGTACCTCACGAATAACATTTTCGATGACGACCAAAGAAACAAAGTTACTATTTGATTGAAAATGGGAATAGTCTGATGGGAATAGTCCGATGGTCTCAGACAGTTTATTCTGAAATTAAAGTACTTTACAAATTCTGAAATGTTAATGGTTTATTTTAAAAACCAGTTTATTATTTCAAAATGTAACGTGCTGCATTGTACGTCGCTCTGTGTTCATTTGCAGGTTCTGCGTCACGGCACGTAGGTACTTATGGACGCATTTGGCTACGCTGGAGAGGAACGTCATCCAAAAAAGTATACAATATCATTAGGGTCGGTTATGTGACGAGATGTGGGAGTGTTTTCGTATTACACAAGTGTCGTAATGTAGTTAAAAAATGTAGCGGTATACATTTATTGACTGAGGGGTTGCCTGCAGCCATGGGGAGTGGAAGAATGTCGGGGTCATGGTATAACGTCATGATCGGCACAATGTGGCTACTGGCCATGACCAGAAGGGACAAAATATAGGGTTACAGTGCCCATGTCCACCTGGGAATGGCTTTGTGGTAAAGTTGTTCAACATTAGGATACATTTCAAAGGGAGGAAAAAAGTGCGGGTGGTAATATGTCAACAGCGTTTCCTTTTTGCTTTTTGCAGGCTTCCATGGAAAGAGAAGAGGGGCCATATATGGAACACCCGCCTTCCCTTTCTATGGTGGCTATCTTGGAAAAGGATTTTGTTTTCTAATCCGGGACGCCACAGGTGTTAAAATGACAAATCATCTTTTTTAGTAGCACACGTTACTGCTTTGCAAATCTAGATTGTTAATGGCCAATGTTATTGGACATATGTCCTTTACTGAGAAATATAAAGTATATGGAGTGTATGCACATTTTTTGTTTTTAATACTTTTAAACTGTGAAAGGTGGTTCTTAAAGGAACATTTAATTTGTTTACGGATGGCTTCTTTTTGGGAACCACAGCTAAGAAGGAAAGTTGCGGACGGAAATGAGCAAAGAGGCACCAAACAGTAATATGGGGGGGTAGGCTGACGGGGGAAAATGTTGTGCGTGTGTTATTTGTAAGGTAGGGGCAGTGTTTCTCATGTTCCTTCATTACAGCAGTGGAGCTGTTTTTTGGGGAGGAGGGATGGCCTTAGCTCATGTCATTTTCAGATAACTAGTACTTTTGATAAAAGTATGTACTGTGTACTACATTGTTAATGGCTGACTACGAATAAGTGATCGAGGTGTGCAGGGAAAATGTTGAAGGTGGAAGTTCCTACAGCAGTAAAAAATGTATTTCCACACTGTCCATGAGGCATACATCTTATTGTTAAGTGTGTGCGGATTCTCGGACACATCACCGTGCTGTGCGCGAGCATATGGTCATGTGGCATTCTCTGCAAGGTGTGCAATGAAGTCAGATGTTACTTTACATTATGGTTACGTGTTACTACTACAAACCGATTAACTTTAGCAAAAAAACTTTGTTAACGGAACGTTATGGTTCGAAGTAAAACCGAAAAACCCTTCAAATTCGCAAGTTATGGTAAGCTAAGCAACCATAACTCGCTCCACCACCGTGCACTGCTAACACTAACACCCAGGACATCAAAGATGACATCACAAATATCATTGATGACATCACTGATGTCTAGCCCCTTCTTTTTTGTTCACTGTCATATCTAGACCAGGTGGTTTTATTTACTGACAGTCAGAAACGTAACTTTCAAAAGGTTTTACATTCCGTTAACAACGTTTTTTTAGTAAATTTCATAGGTTTTTAGTAAGGCAACTTAAGCATAACATCCCTTTAGCAAAGTTTTTTTTTTACTGAATATACACTTTCATCATGTGAATTTGGGAGATATTTACTAGTATTCCCTTACTTTGTGTACATATAACATAGAACATACTGAACCCCCTTGCTAATGATATTTGAAGGGCACGGACTGAGCGTCTGTCCACGGACGGGCACGGACGAGAACAATGCTACCCAAACAGTCAGGGGTATCTGAAATGTCATATAAAAAACTGCACAAGTTTAAAAAGCAGCACATAAACACATTATAAGTAGTAATAAATAACCATTGGAACCTACACGTCTCACACACATAACCCATCCATTTAAATACCATGTGTAATTAAATGGATTATACCATAACAAAAAAAGATATGCCTCCAACGTAATTACCTCACAGAAACTGTACAGCTAGGGTTGACAGTATACGAACACAACAAATACAAATTACAAGAACGTAGTAAGTGAACTTCATTTTTCTTGTATGTTTGTACACTTTTTGAATGAGGTGCAGAACAAATAATGTATTTCTGCTGTTTTCACACAGAAATGTGCAGTACTTTGGACTGACTGGAGGAGAATTTTCCACATGGCGAAATGTCGGAAGATAGCGATAATAATGGTACACACTTCTCTGCATAACCAAATTAATAGTCAGTACTTTATGGGTACTTAACATATATATATACTTTTAACAGACCAGTTAAAAATAGAAGAAAGTCCACCAAAAGACACAGTGCAAGTCACCTTGAAATGCATAGAAAACAAAGTGGACATGCTAAAAGAGAATTTTAATGGGTTAAGGCAATTTGTGGAGGACCACATCAAGGGAAAAAATAGATACCACTGTCCAACCTGTACCTGTCCCCCTTCTCCATTTCCCAGTGAATTATCCCCAAACCCTGAAGAACAACATAAACGTTTCGATGAAACTTCCATCCCTTCATCCCCTCACAACCAGCCTGTGGAACCCCTAATTCCCCTATATTTGTTTCAGTGTCTGCTTCCCCCTCTCTCTCTTAATTGCCGTATATGTGTTTAATAAAAAAAAGTTATGTTACTTTTAATGGAATTGTATGCATCTAATTTTTTTTTTCAAAGAGTTAAAATTTCCGTGGACAGAGCGCCTGCTTGGCCTGTTTGTAATTAATTAAAAATGGATGTCCCAAGGACAATACACCTACCCGTACCATTCACAACCAAGATGTAACTGTTCTTAGAACACACCAGCTGTCCAAGATGTCCGTAAATCAACAACATGGGGGCATACTAAGGACATTATAGCTCTCCGTACTGTTTGCAACCAAGATGAAACTGTTCATAGAACAAACCAGGTGGCCGGGATGTCCGTAAATGAACAAAATGACACTATACCTGTCCGTACCGTCCGTAGCGAAGATCGAACTGTCCGTAGAACAGGCGCAGTGTCCGGCATGTCTGTAGTCAAACAAAATGGATGTCAGCAGAACATCTACGCACATGCGCACCACACCCGTAAATCCTGCGAACATCGCGCCTGTCCGTAACTGTCCGTCTCACGTGTGTCGCACTTTTAATTAGTTTCAGGACCGACCACTGTCCGTAGAACACCCGTGCGCATGTGCACGACCGTTCCTGTGCATTTGGTGTCCTGCGGGCACCCATTTCCTTTGCGGATGTGTTCACACCGTCATCATGTGACTGCACCCACGCTGAGCGTGTGCCCTAATTTGTGCACTTTGTCCGCTTCTGCAACATTTCAAAAGAACTTATGCAGACACAGCAAATTATATTACAATACAAAATCACCATTTAACATGTCCCATACAATGGCCCTAGCTTTCCATATATTGTTTGGAACTTTTTCAACACTTTTGATTGATCGATATGGTCACGAGGCGCACCCCTCCGCCCCTATCAAAGCCCAGAACCCCGAGCTCATCTTCATTGTAGATCTGGTGATTGTAGATTGAGTTTTGCGGCCTTTAGTCCTCTAGCGGGGATTATCTCACCAATCCTAATGTCATCCATGGCTACTGTTGCTACATCAGCCTCAGCATCACCCCCAAACCCTCCACTGCCACCACCTCCCCAAGGGCCTGCAGAGGGAAATACACGTGAGGATGTTGAGAGTGAGGAAGAAGAGGATGAAGAGAATGAGGTGGGGGAACTCCCTACATCTAGCACTCCCCGGGAGTCGTGGGTGTGACGGCTGTTTACCGTTTTTGGTAATGTACCAAAAGCATGTGCGAACCTGGTCACCTGTAAACAGTGCAATTTGGTGCTGAATCGTGGGAGACCTGGTGCGTACAGCTTTGGTATGGCAACCATGAAGCGACACCTAACTTCGTTCCATGATGCGGACATTCGCAAGGTGTAAAGAACGTAGTAGGTTGAGTACCTCCGCAGCATCCTCCATGTCCGATCCTCTCACCACAAGAGACACTCCTGTGGGAGAGCGCATCCCTCCAGCTGCCTCACAGGCCATTCGCGATGCTGTTGACCCTTACCTTTCGAGGGTCACAATATTGTGTATGTACTGTGACGCAGTACTCTGCAGGGGGGAGAGTCTTCGAAGTGCTTTCGAGACTACGGTCACGGAGCACCAGAAGAGCTGCTACCTACCTAAATAAGGCCCACCCCACATCTTTCTCGCTCCACCTGGCCTTTCTTATCCCCGTGGTTGGTGTCCCTTCCTTACCCTCCTTTCCCCTCCTCTCCTAGTGTGTCGTGTGTAAAAAATCCCCAAAAATATAAAACAACAAAAATTACAAAAAGGCTCTTTTCAGAGCCACCTTTCTCAGTTTAAAAATGGAACTATGAAGTAAAAGGTGTAGGCCTCCACTCATTTTTTCAAAAAGTCAGCGGACAATCCTAGCACAGACAACATTTTACGGTGCAATCATAGCAAAACCAATGTACTTTTCTCTGGGAGTAAGTGGTGGCTCTGAAAAGAGCCTTTTGGTGGTGTTTTGTGTGTTTGAAAAACTTGGATTCCTCAACATGTAATGCAAAATAGGTGACTAGAATGGCAAAAAAGGTTGCAATGCATTTTGTACATTTTGAGGAAAAATCTGATTGCCAGTATATGTAAGATGGACTCCATCTCTGCGAAAAATGAATGTGCTGTGAAGCATAATATTTCCATTGTGGAAAGAGGACATGCCAACATCTCTTAGAAAGGCACAAACAGCCTTATTGACATTGCGCCTCGCTTTCTCCATTTGTGGACCATATAAAGAAGAACGCATACACATTTGTCTTTGTGCAATACGTGAAAAAATTACTTAGCATGACCTTCGAAAGTCCTTCCTTCATTGCAAATTGCAAAGAAATTCCAGAAATATGCCCTAAACTGTTTCCTCTACAATGAATGATAATTATATCAGGTTGATGCTCTGTCTGTAAAGTAGCACATAGAGTAACCAAGTCCAGCCACTTCATTTTGTGCACTCCATGCCAGCGCACTTCCACATGAAGGAATCCAAGATCTGCAGATATACCGCAACGTTCTACATGCACCTTCAACCAATGTATCCATGAGTCTCCCAAAAATCAGATAATCTGTTTTCGAGCACACACAGCCATTTCTCCTCTCAGGAAAAAGACGTTCTCACTAAGTCTCTCCGTTCACAACACACCCACTGAACTTTACTGACCAATCCCTAGCTCCGCTCATTCTCATTTGCATGCCTCTCCACCCCAGAATACCTGTATGTAGTACGCGGTGTCTGCAGTCTACCGCCATGTCCGCGGATATGTAGAGGATCTGAGCGTGACGACTGTACATTTAAATAGTGCTCCCCTTTTCCCCTTTAAGGTGGGCTCTGAAAAGAGCCTTTTTTTGGTTTTTTTTGCAGATGCCTGGCAGACACCTGTTATTTTGTATTTTTTGGGGGTTTTTTTCTTCTTAGTTTACTCCTACAATCATCACATAACCTTCTCCAAAGCAAGCCTTACATTCCAAAAGAACATGGCATTTCCCAAAAAAGATAGAGAAACACCATCTGCTACAAAATGAGCCACATTACTGGAAACAATGTTCTCGTGGCTGCAGAAAAACATACAAGCTCTTAACATGAAAGCACGCATGCTGCGATCGATTGCACACCTACCAATAATTTGATCAGGACCAAAAACAGATCTGTTGTCCCATTTTGCTCTAGGGAGTAAGCCAGAAAAAAATACTTTCGCAGTTGGAAAGATGTTGATGAGTGCTTGAACCAACTGTTCCAAATCTCCCAACAAAGTAGGTGAACTCACGTACCCCCAAATGGAAAGCACCATAGTGCAAAACTACCACATGGGGACTGTTCATCCTACGCATTACTCGGCAAACTTGGAGAATTGCCTCTACATTGCAATCCATCGCAGCGCTCCACACCACCTCCACTCCTCTTACATCAAAATTGTTTGCCACATGCCTACATTCAGAATAGTGCTGTAGACCATGAACAACAATATCTCCAAGCACCAACACCCTGACTGTCTCCACCTCTGCAATCTTCACTACACACACTCTCTTTCTACACAAATCAACAATTTCAACATCTGATTGGCTCATCCCTACAGTCCCCTTTCCATGCTGGATTTGCTGGAAAACCCTGTATGTGGCACATAACTCTTACCAAGCCCTTCTACCATTTCCACATCACTCGCAAATCCATTCCCTCATTGGACACAGCTAAGCAGTCACACAACCATCCACCAATCACATCCAAGACCTCTACATCTAACTCCGTCATCAGAGTTCCGCACTTCAAATGTACTGTTGATCACTCTGAATACAAGTCTCATATCATTGCAAAGCACCTACTACAAAAAGTACTGTGCAAGTCTCGAGTATTTCTACTTACAGCTCCATGCATACCCACATGCATGATTACAAAGTACAGGTATGCATATTTAATTCAGAGTACATGTGCAACTCTTATGATTCCATTTAAACAAATTAATGCCACTAAATCTGCATAGCCAATACATACATACCAACACTCCCGCTTTAAGTGCAAGACTTCCGATTTTTCATAAAAAATTTGCACTACTTCTTACTGTCTCCCGCATAACTTATACATACGTGCCAACCCTCCCGATTTACGCGTGAAACTCGATTTTTCATTATAAAATGTCACCATTTTTTACTGTCTTCCCCCTAAATTAATGCTACTTCCAATGCGATCGTACGAGAAAAATAAACGTTCCCGATTGCTGTGGTGACATCTCCCTCTCAGGTGCTCCCAATTTTTTGCATTCCTACTTATAATATGAAAGTATTCAAATTTTTCCCATCTACTATAATAACCTATCACTTCCAAACCTCTCTGCTATCTACAACACAGTTGCAAAAAACAAGGGAATTTCATGAACTTAAAATTGTACTCATTTGCGAAGCATGTTCAACTAACATATTGCAAATAACATATAAAGGCTGCATATAGTCAAATGAAATGCACGCATACACCGTGTTGAGATATCAATCGAGAATACTTCCACGAAAGCTAAAAATGAACGTGTACATTAACATCAGTGCTATAAACACACAAAATTACTAACTTCTTCATTTTACAATTGCAGTGAAGACCACTCTCCTGAAAATCAACTGCATCTACACTACAAACAACATATAAGAAGAAACCTGGTCATTGCACAAAAAAAGTAAGTACAAAACTACCTTTACATTCTAACTATTCCTCAATGAGACTGTGTGGGTTATTTATGTAATTTGCGCACCAAAAAAAACATACATTTTTGAACCATTCTGCCCACAAATCCCCAATTATTAAACAGTGATTAGCAGGCAGCATGGCACACAAATCCTAGTTTTTCTGTAACACATATAACATACTCAACCCTTAGAATGTTAGTACTACAAAACAAAGAAATGTTTTAATTTTATACCATTACGTTTACAATTAATGCTTCTCCTCACCACTAGCTCACTTTTTACTCTCATCTGAACCGCAGTGTAGTAACATACAAACAGAGGAATAGCCTTCCCAGCTCATTGTAACTGCCCAATGCACATTCACACACCACCACATACATCTTCCCCATCAAACTCATACACGCATGCACACAGCACACATACATTGTAAAACAGACCAACCTATACCTTCTTATTTTTCAACAGATCCCAAAGAATGCCTACCAAAAAGCAAGTCCGTAGAAAGGAATGCAGAAATAGAGCAAATGAAAATAAGTGTCCAAAGTAAGCATCCATGTCGACCAGAGTTTGTACAAAACATTGAAACAAAACAGCTAATGCAGTCATTTAGCGAAACAAATGAAGCTTCAACTACAGAAACTTTGCCTCCTCTATCAAAATGTGGCACGAAACAGAAAATGCTTAACAAGAATTGGGCTGCCACTACTGATAACAGTGCTCCTATAAATCCTGATATACTAGCAAGAAACCATAGTAAAAAAAGTATTTTAGCAAAATTGTTCCGCCACAGAGT
The DNA here is from genome assembly GCF_040938575.1 of Ambystoma mexicanum. NCBI lineage: Eukaryota > Metazoa > Chordata > Amphibia > Caudata > Ambystomatidae > Ambystoma > Ambystoma mexicanum. The sequence continues at coordinate 705,175,073 of NC_090929.1, read as the reverse complement.
CCTTCAGAATCTAATAAGAAGAGGAGTGAAATCATCCACAACCCTTAAAATGTACCGTAGAAAATTAATCCTAAAAGCTCTCATAGACATTGCAATCCTTCTCAAAAGGAAGTTATTTATTTTAGTTTTAAACAGGATGAAACCACTAACAAAGCTAAGTACTAAACTACAAAAGAAACTTCTCAATAAATGGAATGTCAACAAAAATAACTTCTTAAATATTTGTGGAGGTGAATGGAGTCACACAACGACCACAGAACCATATTTTAATGAAGTAGCATACAAACAAAATCAAACAAACACAATTACCATCCATAGCAGTGGACGAGGATATGAAAAAATCAATAATACCATCATGGAACAAGAAACACTGCTTACAAAAGTACCCCCAGAAAATGCAGAATTACCTCTCCATTCGACTGAACCAGACCGTCCAGTATACAAATGGCTGTGCATGTCAATGTGTAACATTCCTAACAGATCTTTCAAATCTTTATGCCAGTTCCTCAATCAGTACATGAAAGGTAAAGACAAAATCAAAATGAAAGTGCTGCAAAATATGGATACCTGTCCAGTGCGCAAATACACAGAACTACAAGGGCACTCATTAGCCTGCATTTCAGGACCTATTTGTAAAAGCACCTTCCATGATATCAAAATGATATCAACACATCATTCAAATGTACGAAATCTAGTGTATAGACTGTACTATGCTAAAAGTCCAGCTTTAGAACTAGCCAATTTAAATAACACTCTTTTGCATGGTACACCCAAATACCTACAAGAAGAAATCGACCGTATCCAGAGAAAATATTTTGGAAGTGAAAGCCACGTACAAAATGCAATAGTATTAGAACAGACTAGTAACAATTCTGCACATGGCAACCTTCTATTACACACATACAAAAAAGAAATACTAAAATTTAAACGTGCATCCACTGAAGTACCAAACCATGTGTGTGTTGCCACAGAACTTTTAACAAAAGTAACACAAAAACTATAGATGTAACATACAAAATAGAAGACAATGAAGATTCCAAATGGTTTGAATTAGCTGTGTACCTTTTAGCAGAAAACAAATACCAAATAAGTTAACCCATAACATGTTGCAGTTACTGCACTACAAAACTTGACAACACACGGTCAAGTGTCACTTGGTAAGAAAACCTTCACAACAATAAGTATAATCTACCACGCAGGAGCCACAACCAATGCAGGTCACTACACTGCATATATTAAAAGGAAATATGGATGGGTCGAATGTAATGATAGTAGCATTACTCTGGGGGCGTGGCTACAAGGCCATGTAGGAGTACGTGTTCCAGAAGAGCTCCTGTTGATTCTGCGATGATCCGGACCAAAACTGCACATATTTGAGGCCAAAACAGATAATAGTTGGAGGGGCAGGCGTGTGAAGCTGCGAGGCATAGCTGCAGAGTGATGCAACTTTGATCGGTACAGTGGCTCATAGAAGAAGAGCCCGGAGAGGACTGTGGCGGATCACTCATAACGGATCCAAAATGGCGATCGCCCAGGAACAAAGGGCTGGAATAATAGGAACTGTGTGAGCGCTCTGACCGCGCTTTACTGCAGCGCTGTGGGACACGGATTGGAAGGGAACGGACAGCGAAATAATAGAGCGAGAGGAGCCCTACTGTAGAGGTGCTGCGGGCAAGTGATTTTTTCGGCAGAGAGACGGATGTCACAGCCGGTCTGGATGAATCTGGACGGCGCACGCCTTGAATCAAGTGCTCAAGGAGGTGGGACCCGGGGGCTGAAAGGCATCACCGAAACGAAGCCAGACCACACGGGCTATGCGACCTCCAAGCTGTGGGTTGGACGGGTTGAGGCAAGGAGCCGAGTGCAGGAAGCACAGCCTGAACTCTAAACACCCACGGGTAACAATGTATCAGTGTAGCCTTTGGAAACTATGCAAGTGTCTGTATCTGACATCACTCTAGGCCGAGTCACCGCATTGCACACTTGAAGGGGATACATTTGCAGCACAGAAAAATACATAGCTGCAGGAGGAGGGAGGCAGGCACAGTGCTGCCTGGACCTAATAAGAGGTAGCAAGCTGAAAAGAAAGGTGGCTTGCAATAACGAGAAGCTATGAGTACAGTCTGCCCGAGGGACGGCAGGCAATAAAGAAAAGTGAGATGGATGGAGCAGCCCTAACACAGGAAGGAATTAACTAGCTGGCTGTCAGGGGGCGTGGCCAAGGAGCCATGGAGTAGGACGTGACTTTGTGAGTCTCCCGTCCTACATCATCCTGTCGTGTACCGAAGATACAGCCAGGCAGAATGTGAAGGAAAACAAGTGAATTGCATGGGAAAACATAAGGAATAAGATGACATAATTCCCATGAGAAATCGTGGAACGAAAAGGCTGCAAAACAAGGAGAAGAGAAGAACGAGCAGTCCGAGGAGCCGAGAACTGCACAATAGCAACGGTGCATCACGCTCCCGCGCGGCAGGGTGGGTCCCAACCTGCAACAGAACTGAGTTCGACCCATGGGCCGGAAGACACGCATGTGAGGTGGGGGACCGAATCAGAGCCGGGACAACACGGAGAAGCTTAAGAGCGGTGGCTCACTACGTGGGAGGACATAATCCATCCGTGCAACGGGCGGCTCATCCCGCAGTGACATTACCTGGAGTTACTCAGCCCTTGAAAAGCAGATCCAAGGGTAGCGCCGCAGTCGGGAGGAAACACCTAGTGGCGCCCCAGGAGTTTGGAGTGTGAGTATAGGCACCAAGATGGCATCCAAACTTCCCAAAGCCAGGGGGAAGCAGTCCACATTGGAGGACTTCACCAAAACCCCACAACAGACGGAAGGGGCATGGCCTAAAGACAAAAACCCGCAGGTGGATGCGACCCCGACGTGAGATGATCGGCAGATCTTGGAAGCGATTGCGGCCCTAAAGGTTGCGTGGGAGAGCAAGCTGACAGCAGCCACAGCTGAACTCAAAGCAGCACTGGAGCTCAAAGTGGGCATAGTACAGGAGGAAGTCACTCTATTAAGACAGGATTTACGGAAAATAGCAGAACGCACAGATGAGCTGGAGAATGAAGTGACCACAAACACGACAGCTCGTACATCTCATGCCTCGGAGATTCATGTCCTGAAACAACAGGTCAGCAACCTAGAGAACAGAGCAGAGGAGGTCGAAGGGCGCGCCCAGAGGAACAATATACGTATAGTAGGCCTTCCGGAGGGGGAAGAGGGCCCTAACACGACGGACTATGTTGAAAATATGCTGTTGCAGGAAATTGGGGTCGGGGCCCTCACGCAAGGATTTGTGGTGGAGAGAGCACATAGAGCGCTCACAAGGAGACCTCCCCCAGGAGCCCCCCCAAGGCCAATAATTGCCAACATACTGAACTACCGAGATAGAGAGAAGATACTAGAATATTTCCGCAAAGGGGGCACCATAAAGAGAGTAGCTGCGAACATCTCGGTGTACCCTGATTATACTCTCCAAGTCCAGAGACAGCGTCTGAATTATGGCACAGTGAAGAGGAGATTGTGAGATGCGGGCTTACGATATATGCTAATGTATCCAGCAAAGCTGAGTGTTTTCCATAAAAACAAAGCACTGTTCTTTGAGACTCTGGAAGATGCAACAGAATGGCTGGATACCCAAAATTGTCCGGAAGGAGCGGAAAGTCAGAAAAAGGACGGCACGGATGAGTGAAGCCTGATTCGGAGACCGAGGTGCTGTATATCCTGTGACTTTGGGACTTGATTATATAATAGAGCAGGAATGTGTGGAACCTTTGGGGCGTCAGATTAAGAATATAGTGCGGCAGATGACATGGTGCGGGACATAGTGGGAGACTCAGAGGAGCACTCTTAAACCCCAATAGTTAGGAAGTTAGGCTGCCAGTAGGGTGGCAACCCCCTGCTGGGTCCGAATATCAGCATTGCCAAGAGGTACCAGATGCAGGTAGGACTGAGATCCAGGGATGGAGCTGGGCACCAGTTGGGGAGGGTGGGTGGAGGGAAGGGGAGAAGAAGGGGTGTTGGGGAGTTTGTAGTAATAGAGGGGGAGGGGGGAAGTTAAAGTTTGGGGAAGAGCCTACAGGCATAAGTGGTGGCCTTCAGGGAAATTCTGCAGATTCATGTGAAGGGGGCAGGAAGGTATTGGATAATGGGGCACCTCAAAGTGTTAACTTGCAATGTTAGGGGGCTCAATAGTTATCTGAAACGGAATAAGTTTATGATGTACCTGCGCAGACAAAAAATAGATATAGCCCTGATACAAGAGACACACCTCACAAAAGAGAAACTGGAGATCATTCATAAGAAATGGAGGGGGACGGTGGTTGGCGCGACATATTCGGCCTACACAAGGGGGGATGATCATATGGGTGGCACCGCATTACCCGTTCCAATTATTACAGTCTGCGGTGGAGGCACATGGTCGCGGTGAGAGGGTTGGTGGAGAATAAAGAAGTATGTATCATAAATACTTAAGCCCCGAATCAAGACACAGTGGCATACTTTAGGACCCTGTATACCAAACTGAGGATGTACCTGGGGAAGGCGGTGATCTGGGGAGGGGTCTTTAACTGTACGCTAAACCCAAAAGTAGATAGATCGGATAACAAAATAGACAAACCTTCTCCGGCAGCCAGGGTACTGCAGACATTGTTAAAGGACTTCAGGTTTGAGGATGCTTGGAGGATGCGCCATCAGCAAGACAGACAGTATTCACACTATTCGGCCCTGCAGAACTTCAATACCAGGTTGGATTACATGTTCGTTTTGCAGGAGCTGATGGCAGGTATAGTACAGATTGAATACAGGGCAAGGGTCTTGTCAGATCACTCACCGCTGACCCTCACGTGGCAATACAGACCCCCAAGAGCAAGGATACCGACATGGCGCCTAAGAGCTGAAGCGTTAAAAGACGTAATGTTTAGGGAAGACTTGAGAGAAGGGATAGTCAGTTATTTTGAGATTAATACCGGTAGCGCAGAGTCAGCGGGTACGCTCTGGGAAGCCTTTAAAGTGGTAGTGAGGGGGTGGCGATAGCTAAAACTAAAGGATTGCAAGGAGGGATACTAACAGCACTGCAGGAAACAGAAAAGGAGCTGGAGAAGAAGATGAAAAGTGAGGCCAACACTAAATAGGACGCTGAAACCATAAGTAGGCTTCAACAGGAATGTGCGGGACACTGGGAGAGATTATGTAACCTAAATTATGAAAAATATGTGGAAAGGCAACACGTGGGAGGAGATAAACCGGGTAGGATGTTGGCATGGTTATATAAAAGTGAGACCCCTAGACCAACAATCAGGGCGTAGAGAGGGAAGATGGGCAGGTAGGGGACACCCAAGTGGGAGTGAATGACGAATTCCTAAAGTACTATCAATGATTGTATGGGGATGAAGGGGGAAGCGACCATAGGGTCATAAAAGAAACACTAGAAGACATAGATATGCTGAGAATTAGTGCGGAGGAGCAAGCGGATCTAGATGCCCGATAACCCTGGAAGAATGAGAAGAGGTGGTGGTGCAGCTACCCACTTGCAAGGCCCCGGGGGCTGACAGACTCCCCAGTGAATTTTATAAACTGTATAGAGAGGAGGTGCTCCCCCCGCTTCTGGCCATGTTGAATGAGGCGTATGAAATAGGAAGATTGCCAGAGTCCCTGAGAGAGGCGGTTTTAATACCACTCCCCAAGCCCAATAGGCCTGGCAAAGATTTCGGATCATATAGACCGTTGTCAATGCTTAATCAAGATAGTAAAATGCTCACGGCGGTACTGGCAAATAGGATGAAACAAATTATTGACAAACTAATACACCGGGACCAGACCGGTTACGTCCCACATAGAAATATAACTAACAACCTAAGGCGACTACATCGAGTGATAGAACACACAAAAAGGGAAACATTGGAATTTGCAATTGTATCGCTATATGCAATTAAAGCATTTGACTCCATTAAATGGCCATGGCTGATGGCAGCCCTATCAAGTTATGGGATAGGACCCGGGTACCTTAAATGGGTTAGATTGTTGTACAGTGCACCATTGGCCAGGGTTAAAACGGGAGCGATAATATCGGAAAGGTGGCAACTTAGCAGGGGCACCAGACAGGGATCCCCGTGGTCCCACATGTTGTATATACTAGCACTGGAGCCCTTGGTGATATACTTAAGGCAACAATATGACATGATAGGGATAAACATAGGGGGAGAACCGCACCTGATCTCCTTGTATGCTGACGATATGCTGCTGTATTTACAATACCCAGAAGAAAATCTCCAATATGTTCTGGAAGTGATGGAACGATTCGCAGCGCTGTCAGGCATAGCGGTGAACCCCAACAAATCATGTATATTCCCTATGGGGAGATACATCGGTATCCCACGAGAGAAATTGCCAGTCTTACAAATACAGTGGGAGGTTAATACATTTAGGTACCTGGGGATAGACATCTACCATACGGTAGAGGAAGAGCACCAGCATAACACAGAGAAGGCGGTCAAGGGCATCGAAAATAGCATGACATTTTGGGTAAAGCTCCCCCTGGCGATGATGAGGCAAGGGGCAATGTTGAAAATGGTGGTCCTACCAAGATTATTGCATTATTTTGGGAACATACCATATTTAATATCGAAATGATTCTTTGGTAAGGTGCACAGCAAGTGTAGGGGGTTCCTCTGGCACGGGACGAGGAGCAGGGTAGTCCTTTGGAAACTGCAAAATGCGTTTGATAGGGGGGCATAAACTTGCCAAATTTCGAAATTTACTACTTGGCAAGCCAGCTACAATATGTGGCAAAATGGCTATCAGTGGACCTAACCTCAGAAACTAGGTTGTTTAGACAGGATTGTGCCCCGTACTTCCTGAAAGAAATCATATGGCTGCCCAAACTAGACATGAAAGAGCGCCCAAAGATGATGACATTGGGGTGGAACATATGGTGCAAGGCTTGTCAGCGAATGGAAAATCCGACCCCATGTTCCCCGCAAGTGCCATTGGTTGTGCTGGCGGGGAAAGAGGTGCAATTAATTAAGATAATTAGGAAACACTGGGAACCGGTTGGGATAGCGACAATGGGTGATATATGGCTAGAAGGGGAGATAAAGGAATTCGGGATGCTGGTCGAAGAAACGGGGCTACATAGAGGGCAATATATTACATATCACAGGGTGGTAGAGCGGTTTAAGGAGAAATGGCCAGAAACAGTACTGGAAGGACAACCGGATACCACTATAGAAATGATATATGATATAGCAGAAGGCGGACATGAGATATCTAGGATATATGAGATGGTCATGTCTAGAGTGGGTAGGGAAGTGGCACAATTGCGACAAGATTGGGAGGAGGATGTGGGTGCCCCAATGAGTGATGAAATGTGGGAGCGGGCCCAAAGATACCATAAGAAAGTGTCTAGGAACGCGAGATTGCAGCAAATGCAGCTATACATAACTCACAGGGCCTATATGACACCCAAAGGATAGCTAAATGTAACAACGCGGGAAGCAAACATGCCCCAAATGTGGCGAGGAAGATGCTGGAATGATGCATATGTTCTGGGCAGTGCCCAGAAATTAAGAAATTCTGGGGAGAATTAGCACACAGATTGGAGGAAAAGAGGATCAAGATAACTGTCGGGATAGCGTGGGCATGTCTGCTTGGGGCTTTCACAAGACCACGTAAACTTAAACATGTAAGCAAACTAAAATACTTGGCGTATATACTAGCGAAGCGTAGGATTGCCATTGGATGGAAGAGGTGTCATAGACCTAGGATTGAAATATGGTGGAAAGACCTCCAGAAATGGGCGGAAGCCGAAACAGCAGTGTGGCAAGAGGCTAGTAACAGGGGGGGGAGAAGAAGCAGAAACTTTAACAAGCTGGAGACACCTAATCGCCACGCTATTTGGGCCCATGCAAAATGGGTCAAGTGACCAGGATCTGGAGGAGGATACAAGAGAGGAAATCCCTCTACAAACTGTGGAAGCAGAACACGATGAGATTTAAGCTCTGAGGGGCATGCACCCAAGACTCTAGGCCCTGGCCACAACCACTGCAGCATATCAGAACCATGGTGGCTTATAACTCATTGTCACACCCATACAATCAAACATTTTAACTGTGGCATATACTCAATTAGCACCCAAGACTCTACGCCCTGCCCACAACCACCTCATACATATTCGATTCTATGGGTGTGATGTATGGGTGTGATATGCTGTGGTGGTTGTGGCCAGGGCCTAGAGTCTTGGGTATATGGCCTATGGCCAAGCACCCAAGACTCTAGGCCCAGGCCACAACCACTGCAGCATATCACACCCATGGTGGTTTTTAAGTCATTAGCACACCCATAGAATGAAACATTTTAATTGCAGCATATACTCAAATTGCACCCACGACTCTAAGCTCTCCCCACAACCACCTGACTGTTGTTCGATACTACGGGTGTATCTATAGCTGTGATATGCTGCAGTGGTTGTGACCAGGGCCTAGAGTCTTAGGTGTATACCCATAGATATTGGAATCTATGGGCGTGCACTATATAAAACCCATGTTGGCTTATAACTTCAGTGCTTATAAGTTTGTTCTTGGGCCATGCACCTAAAGACTCTAGGTCCTGGACACAACCACCACAGCATATCACACCCATTGTGGCTTATAACTTCACTAAGTATTAATTTGGTCTTGGGTGCATGGCCTTTGGCCATGCACCCAACACTCTAGGCCCTCCCCACAACCACCTGATCGATATTCGATACTACGGGTGTATCTATTGCGGTGATGTGCCGCAGTGATTGTGGCCAGGGCCTAGAGTCTTGGGAGTATGGCCTACGGCCCACAGCCATGCACCCAAGACTCTAGGCCATGGCCACAACCACCGCAGCATATCACACCCATGGCGGCTTATAAGTCAGTACCACACCCATAGCAACAAAAATGTTAACTGCGGCATGTAGTCAACTTTAACATTCGCTAACACCACGCGTGTCCTTAAAACAGTTTCATCTTGCCTGCGCACAGCACGGACAGAAGTACTATCCATATGAGACTCCTCATTTTCAGTAATTACAAACATCCCGGACAGCACGGGCATGGCGAATACATCATTAGCACCTGCCGCCTAAACAAATACAGGATTTCACCCATCTCTTACTCTCTGAACCTGCCCAAGCACTGTGACACACCAAAACACTCCCCAAAACAGCATTTCGCCTCTAGTCGGCACTGCACTGTCGGCGGATCCAAGATGTCGCGCGCATCCAAACAATCTGACGCACATCACGCCTCACTCCAGCCAATCGGAGGACACGTCACGTGTCCGCGGTCATGACGTGAGCCCTTTAGCCAATTGGTATCTTGTCCGCGGAGCGAACAGGGAAGTGTGACCGCGGAGCGGACATAGATATCACTAATTTTTTGAGACATACTTTTTGTTCATTTTAAAGAAAACTACTGGACGGATTGGCACCAAACTTACAAAAGCCTGCTTTCGGGACCAAGGTCCTCCTCCTGCCGCAAATTTGGTGAAAATCTGTACAGCGGTTTCAGCTGTAGGCGTGCAGAAAGTTTTTCCCCCATTCACTCTATGGGAAAAAAAGATGTTTTGGGACCCCCCTATAACTTTTACCCCCTGGACCAAAAATCACCAAATTTTTGCAAAGTTTGGTGAGGATTCGTCCAGGGGGAGCAAAGTTATAAGCCACCCAAAAAGTGCTCTTCCTATGGAAAAAGCAACTTAACCATAACTGCACGGCCACTACCGTGGCTGTGTAATATATATATATATACATTGCACACGGTTGAAAGCTGTATCCTCTGGTAAAAGCCACAATCTATGGTGGGTAGCCTGTTAGTGTTTTAACATATTCAGTGCACATGGTTGAAGGTTGTGACCACTGTCCATATCTGAAGGCCTTGATTAGTACCCATTCATGTATTAAAATATATTTGTCACAACCCTCAGAGAGACTAGAGGATATTTATAAAGACCCCTTGTGAACAGCCCTCTATAAGTAACAATACAATATAATTTATTCATAGGGTCACTTGCTTCCCCAAAACCATTTGTATCTGCCCAGTCGTATGTGTTAGTGTTTATTAAATCATCACATACAATTCCAATTAATATCAAAAATATCAGTTTATTTGCTTTTTATACAACACATTTCAATAAAAAAATATACAAAATCTATCATATAATTAATAGAATTGTCTACAAGATTCTAAAATACTTTTCATGTTAAGCACAATCGTACTGTACATCCACAGTGTTTTTTGGTACCTAAGTTTGCCAACACTTAATTTTGTACATAGAATAAATTCTCATTCAGGATTTGTTGTTAGCTACCATTTCCTATTCAGGAAGCACACGTAAGTCCATACAGCTTCTGACTATCCGTGCAGCCGTCACCCATTCCATCAATCACACAACATTCACAACACACCCCACATGTTTCTTTCCTTATAATTTCATGCTGTTAGCTAAGAAATTCTTCAGGGGTATGTACCACACTCATTCACAATGTACACGCTAATCTTGTCTTCTTGGATTCATTGAGGGTAAATCTTCTGATACCCTCCCTTTGATACTTTCTCTTTGATCTATATTTAGCCATACACACTGAACATGGCTGGAGGCCATGCTTAGTGCCAGTTACTGTTGTAATGTAATTATTGATGTCATCAGTGATGTGATAGGTGATTTCATCATTGTGGTCATAGGCTGCACAATACGCGGCATGAAGTTAAGGAGGCTAAACTTCAGGTTTTTTTTCCAGCATTAAGTTCTCACCGTTACGTCCCTGCAACTAAAGTGTTTTCCTTGAAAAAAATATATATATATATATTTATATTCAGTGAAAAAACTTTAGTTAAGGTACAGTTAAGGTGAATAAGTTCAGTGCAACAAAAACCCTTGAAATTCAGTAAAAAATTACTTTAGCCGAAGTGAGGGGTTTTGTTGCCTTAAGGTCTCACCTTAACGTCCCTGCAACTGAAGATGTTTCCTTGAAATTCAAGGGTTTTGTTATTCCATATATAATTGAAATCAATAATACAGACAAACGGGCTAATAAAAACGATGTATCATGTGTAGAAAGTTAAATTTTAAAATACTTTTTTTCTGCATTTTACATTTTGTACGTTTGTGTGTTTTATTTTCTAAAGAAGGGGGTAAAAAAATTGAAACATATTCCTAGCATTGGCAGTTGGGCCTATGATCTGAAAGAGCCTTGCACCAAGTGTCTAGGGTGCCATCTCCCACCTCAATCAAGCTGTGATAGGTTTTGCACATCACAATAAAATGAGGGATGGATTGAGGTTGGATGTTAGTTGGTGGAAAACAGCTGGTAATTGAATTGGAAGTCTGTGGTACAGATGACAAATACTGCTGTGCTGATCTTGAACCATGTGCTTTGACCTCATGTTTCACATGAGCCTTCCTATAGGATTCATCAACTTCATCTCAATGAACACAGACAAGATGTTGAATTAACGTGGTTGTCCCCAAGCTTTGCAATGGCTTGTGTGAAGGTCTTCTCCGCAAAACCGTACCACAGAAATTACACATGACCTCCTAGATTTCCCTTTTGCTGTATTGGTCCTTTTCATGGGAATATTGCCAACTGTCAGCTATGTTTTTTTGTGCACATTGCTTCTACAAAGTGGCGGTAAAGCTGAAGCAACCCACAACACCATACCACTACTGGTCGTAGTCATTTTGAAATGCAGGACTGTGGAGGAACAATAAAAACTGTAAAATAACAACACAAAACGACTCTACAAATTAATATCAAAACACTTTTTACAAAAAATATAACAAGCTAAAATAACAAAAACTATCAAACTACAAAGTTATAGGAAGAAGAAAGGTAAAAAAGGAATGTATAAATCAAGGTACTGCTTTTAAAAGTTCCTGAAGGCTTACAATGAAGTTCACCCACCAAGAGACAAAAATCAATGACAGAAAATATGAAAAAGGTGTTTGGGAGACAGGTGTTACATGATATAGCCAACTGGAATGTGTTTTCCGTACTTGAGGGTACGAACAAGCGTAATGACGTGTTCGCGCCTGAAATTATTGACCAATCGCATGGCCCAATGAGTACTCGTGCCTGCACGTGGCAGTAGCAGAATTAATTGAAGACCCAATCACTTCGAAAGCTATGTTGGTGTGGCTACATGCTTCACGCTAGTTTTTAACAGCCAACCTGATCATGGGTTGTGGTCCCCTTCTCGCTGCGTCAATGAACAAGCCAATGACACACTGCAGTGCATTAACGCAACTATGTCCATGGCGTTTGATGAAATCCACTGGTGCGAAATGAGACAATAAGACATTAAGCTGCTTTAACGTGGCTATGTGTCTTTGTAGCTTATGTGGCAGTCAATCATATCATGTGCTGCGGCTGCGCATCTACCCGTGACTCCTATCTGCGGCTATGAAAATTCTTTTTGGGGAAAAAATCTGAGTATGGAAATTAAATGACAAAAGAGACAGTAGTGATACATATTTGCTTAAAAGGTGTCAATACAATGAATGACTGCTCATGGAGTTATTTAAAGTGGATGATGATGAACTATAGAAAATTGGGCCAATCGAGACGTGTATGCGTTTCACCGGGTTTTTCACTCATACCACCAAATCTTCATTATTACCCATGGACAAGGGTCTAAAACTGAAATGTGGTTCTCACTCTCTACAGTGTTTTACTAAAGGCTCACATGTGCACAGCTGCTTATCCACTGCACCCCACTGCACACCGTGGAGGGGACCATCAAATACCCCATTGAAATCACACATACAGGGTAATATTTGTTGTACTACAATTAGAATAAGAAACCAGTGCACATTCATTGGAATATTGCCCTGTACTGATATATATATATATATATACACAGAAGGATTGGTGTTTTTTGCAAATGGGGGAAATACAGCCCTATACCTGCATCCACTATCTACTTATAGAGACCCTGGGAAACTCAAGGATCACTACTTCTCCTCCTTCAACAGTTTTGAAAACACTTTGAGACACTATGAAAACACGTCAAAAATGACCACTTCCGTCATGGAGAGGGTCACCTCTCTCTTTTTTTAATTGCATAGGTATGTAATGCCATTGTTAAAATTAACTAATTATCATCCAAATGTACACACACTCTCACATATCCATCTCTGTTGATTCTTTCACAGAGAGAAACAGGGCTAGGTCACCAAACCCCTCTTTTCGTCCTGATGAAGGCCATTCATTGCCAGCACATTAGATCAGCTCTCAGTTGGACAAAACACGTTTGTGTCGACATCCTCCCCAGTGTCTAATGCCTACACTGTAAATGTTGTAATTTGGCTTACGCTTGTTTTGTTTTTGTGAAACCAGTCCATCTGATCCTGAAATGTCACTTGGGACTCTGTTGTCTTTCTTAAGGTATGTCCAGGCCAAAATTCATGGACAAAATTGTTAATGTATCACTTTTTAGATACTGTATTTTCACTACTGTATGTCCTGTTATGTTTCTCTTCCCGTCAGGGATAGATGCATGGAAGCAATTGGTTGAAACTAAATTTCATTTAACCAACTGCAATAACCAACCTCAATAAGAATGACATTCATTATATGAACTGAATGAAGATTGCAATGTGTGCGTTAGTTTTGGTCACCCTTATCATTTGTTGTTATTTGTGATCGTTGACCTACCTGGGTAGATCAGGGTTTAGCTAAGAGCCCTTTTGATTACTAGGTTGGACACAAACAATGAGTATAGTGCACAGAGAGTTCTACAATCAGAAGGACAAAACTGCATAGAATGATTGCTTTTATACTTTCCAAAATAACAAAAAGAGGACTATATTTACTAAACAAAATACAAAAATGGCTGACACATTTTGGTTGTAACCTATCACAGACAAACAGAGAATTACAATAGTAACATCAACCAATTACAAACACCAAAACACACACATCATACATACCCTATTCATAGAAATGACTCAAAATTCAAACTAGGCATCATTTTCCTGGAAACAGACAAAGACTGCAGCTATCAGGGCTAGTTTGAAAACTGTGTGGCTTATCGGAGACAGTTGGCTGTTTTGCTTACTGGCTTTTTGTGAGAGACTAAATATTAACAACGATCTTGGCTTGAGAGATTTTACAATTAAATGGTTTTGATTGCTGGGAAAGCATTGGTTCCAGGTTTTTCCAAAATAGCTCAGTCTAAAAAGTACAGGGCACCCAGACGTCATACTAATTAATTGTGGAGGCAATGATTTGGGGAATGTAGGAGGTGAGTCCCTTACTTTAATGCTGAAACAAGACTTGGAAAAACTAATGGAACTTTTTCCTCACACAGTCTTTATCTTTTCCAGTCTGACTCAGAGGCAAAAATGGAGATGGACCACCAGTTATAATGGTAAAATTGAAAAATCACAGTGACATGTTAACAAAGTAGTTTCAGCATTCATGAGAGACCACAACCAATTAGGGATTTCAAGCAACAACATACAGTTGTACACGTTCAATTTCTATAGACATGATGGAGTACACCTAATGGATTAAGGAAATACAGTGTTCCTTGAAAACATCAAAAAGGTTCTCCAAACGTGCTGAAATTCTACACTCGTTTTACTCCAAAACAGTCCTGATTTTTCTATTTGCTGCGGTTACGAATTGTTAGTTAAAGGGGGGGACTCAGATCAGGTTTATAATACAATGGAAGTTAAAAGATCAATACAGTAAAAGACTGCTCATGTAGAATGTGCAGTGCATCATATTTTCCAAAACACCTGCCATGTTGTATACGCGGACAGTCGTGACTGACCGTGGACATTGCGGTGGGGAAAAAGTGTGGACAACACATTTTGGGTTATTTGGTGGTGGAAACAAATAGGGGCTGTTAAGAGTTCTGGAGTGGAAAACAGATGATTAAGGGGCTAATTGTGTAGGTGGAAAAAAGGTGTGCAGGTGTCATAGCAGTGGGAAACACATTTAGAGTTATTTGGTGGGTGAAAGAGTGGTTGTAAAGGGTAGCTGAGTGGAATAAAGATGATATGGGTCTGTTTCTATAGGTGGAAAAAAGGGTCTGCAGATGCCATCAATTTTAGTGTCTGCAGACATCATTTGGATGGCTGGGGGTTCTGGGTGAGTAATTTGAAGGTGTATTGTACATACTTATATGGTTAATTGTATTGTGTTGGTTGTGGGCACTGGCCACAAACACCACAGTATTAATATGTGTATAGTAATTATAGGTAATGTAGTAGAAGTACAGCAAGAAGTAGTAAAATGTGTACAGTAATTATAGGTAATGTAGTCGGAGTATAAAGTGTTTGTAATATAGTGGAATTATATAATTGAACTGTATATGGTACTTATGATTGTAGTACAATTCAAGATAGTGCTTATAGAATATGTATTTGATTATACTTGGTATGGTTACTTAGTTCCGTAGCATTATGAAGCTGGAATTTCTGGTTCATTTTCTTTGGGGAAAACATAGTATAATTTGTTAAACAGGATAGTTGAAACGCTTTAATTGTATACAATTTTACATATAAATTTACTTTTTTAGATCCTCATAAACAGTACATTCTAAGTACTATGTTTGGTTGTATTGACATTAAAAAAACATTGGGGAAAAAATCCATACTTGATTAAAAAAAAACTGATTACAATTATGTGAGTGTAAGTGTCATAGTATGTTTGAAGTATGTTGTGATTAAGGAAATGCTTAAAATAGATACATACCTGTTGGCATATACTACCTAAATTAGAGTTTAGAAGATGTTTTGGGGTATAAGAATTGTGATGGCATATTTGAAGTGTTTTGCAATGGATGGTATTGTTTAAGTAGTTAGATACCTGTAGGTATATTCTAACTATATTGCCTTTTAAAAGTGCTATTGCAGTATTATGGATGTAGTTAGATACCTGTTGGTGCATTCTAACTGTTAATTGTGGTACAGTTTAGTGACTACATTTGGGTTGAAGGAATATTAAGTAGGCATTTCTTAGATATGCTGGTAGCCTATGTTTTGGAGTAACAGAGGACCTGTTACATTCAAACCAACCACTTCATTTTTTGACATATGCAGTATAGTGTCCTGACGTGTGTGTGGCACCAGTGTGGTTATATTATACCTACTGTTGTGAAGGGTTTCTTTCCAAGAGATACTTGGCCATGCGTGAAGCCTGTAAGTTTACAGTTACTTTTGTTACCAACTGCATTGTACCTTAGAAGCATTTGTATGAAATATTGGCTATGTGAGTTCATTAGTATGTTGAACGATTGTCTGAATTGCAAAAATGGCATAATATGCCATTATTTGCCTTCTGCAGAAGTTGGTGAAATGCCATGGATTCAGGAATTGGTATAGATACATATACACATCATTCATTAGGGATGTGCCCTTGTGAAACATGTTTGCAGAGAGTGCATGTATGTTTCCACGGGTATGAAATCTAGAAGATTTCATTCATAGGGATGTTTTGGGTTTCCAGTACTTGTAGTAAGTACATTAGGAATTCTTGTGGATCTTCCTGTGTGTTTCTGGTAGATTTTACTATTCCTGTACAGTAGTCCAATTCTTGCCTTATACCTGAGACACTGTAAGTTTTGTCAGGATTATTTGTGGCATTTCTAAGAAGGACGAGCATTGCAAACACAACTGGTCTGAGCTGTTTAAATAAATGTTGTTAACAACTGGTGGCAATTGAAAAAGAAGATTGATTGTTACATTAGCATAACAATTTACTCCAGTTGTGTTGCGGAATTTAAATGTACCAGAGAGTTCTGTTTCTGGAATGTTTGATGGGCCTGCAGATTTTTCTGGAGCATAGACATTTATGTCTTTGTTTTCTGATGGATGTGCAGTTAACTTTGTACTAGACAATTGTATGGTTTTATTTTTTGATGCAGAAGGACTTGGTCATTGTTTCTTTAGTGGTATTATTTGGAGATCTGTTATAGATTATGTTTGTATTAGTTATCTTTTTAAAAGTTTCATTTTTGGAGGTACAGAATGCATATCTATATGGGGGTTGTATAGTGCACATAGTCTGTTGTATTCCAGGATACAAGGGATGTCAGCATTTACATTGTTTGCATCACAGTTAACTAGGAATAGACCATTGAGTGTATGCAGATGTGAAAGTGCTATGTAACTCATACCTTCTTTGAAGACTGTGCTGCCAATGTCAATCAATGCTTGATCAAGGGTTAGACGTTATGATTTGTGAATAGATCCATCATATGCAAGAGATAGAGAAAAATGTTCTCTACATAGGTACATGTCTTTGAAAAGAAGGAAACATGCTATTGTGCGGCCAATTGTTTTAACTTCTGTAAGTTTGTCAAAATGGATGCTGACAAACTGAATGTTGTTGTCATGTGGATATGTTTGGAAGCCAACAACTGTACCAATTGCTCCATTGACTAAACCTTGCTCTATGTCAAGGTTACGTTTTACAATACAAAGTCAATGTTTTTTCCAATCCAGCTGTATTGGAGATACTTTTTTCTAAGCTATTTAGTCATGCTGTTGCTTGTTGACACAAAGGAAGTGCCATGCCTTGCACTAGTTTGTCTGTGGAGCTGATATTGCATTGTATTGTATTGGTTATTTATATAGCGCTCTTTTCCCACTTGTGTGGCCTCAATGCACTTTGCAGTATGGGTTGCATTTCTTTTTTCAATATTGTCTCATTGAATTGAATACAGCTTGCACGGTTTGGCATTAAGGACATGTATTTTAGATTTTGTTGAGTTAATTGTTCCATGAAATCAGGAGCAGATGTGTTTCGTCTATCTAGCACATGGATTAGTCTACTATTGATGATGGATTTTTCATCGTTAGGAAACAGAGCAGTTCTAATGCTCTTAAAAATGTAAGAACAGGTGAGGTCTGCAGACTTATGCATTTTTTTAGTTAGTTCTCTGTAGTGAAAATGTTGCCAGATGTTTACATTTCCAATGCTGCTGAGCGTATTGCGGCATTGTGTCCTTATTATTTTAAAATAGGTTGACTTTTTACTCGTGTTAACTGTAGGAAGTCCCCAAAAACAATTACATGTCTTCTTCCAAACAGTTCTTGATAGGTGGTTTTTAACACTTCTTGCATTCTGAGATGAATTGAAGCCAACATCACGTGGGAAACCATGCTTACTTCATCTATCAGGAGCACTTTCATTTGTTTCGGAATTCTGCATACTTCACTAGCAGCTTCTGCTGATAATTTATAATATTCTAATTTGTTTTAGTGTTCTACGGGGAGGAGCAGCAGTCGGTGTAAAGTTACAACTCCTATGTTGTAGGCAGCTAAACCTGTGGGGGCTGTTACTACATCCAAAAGGTTGTTGTGTGTTAGGTTTTGTAGAAATGTGCTGATTATTATAAATAAGAATGTTTTACCAGAACCAGCTTCATCAGTTACAGACAGGAGCAGAGGTTTATAATTTTTTTACAGCTACATGATTCAGTTTCAGGTTTAAAACCATGTTCAATTTCTTGAGTGACTTCTAGATAAATGGTGAGTTGCTCATCATTTAGCTGTGTTTCAAGCACTGACAAGTCTTCCTCAGATTTTTTATATTGATACATGGTATTTTCTACCTCAATGATGGATATTTCTGCTTCATTTAGAATGGGAAGGTTGACTGCCCTCAAGAGTTTCTTCATCTAGGTGAGCTTCAATTTCTTCCTCTTGTTGGCGTTCATTGCCCAACATTTCTTTGTATTGTTTGAAGTTGACATTTGTTATACTGCTTTCATTTGCATTGAATGCAGCTTCAAATGAGTCATAGCCACCTAATAATTCTTTTTTTTCTCCAAGGTTTAAAAAGTTGGAGTGGGTCCATGCAATTCAGTTCTCTATGTTTTAGAGTTTTAAATGATAAGCTTTATATGATTAATTAGACTGGGCTTCGTGAGTCACTAGGCTTCCTTCACAAGTTTATATTGAATATTTGCCAGTTGTCTCATTTTGTGCGACATAGTTTTTGTAGGTGTAGTTTTGGGCAATGTCATACAGACACATGTTTTCTAAAGCAGTACTTCTGTTTGGGTATTATGTGTCAATTAAATTGTGGGTTAAATCTCCTGGCTGAAGGGGATAATTTGTAGCTATGTTTTCTAACTCTTGGTAGGGTTTTAGTACTCTTTTTCGGTATGAAGCTGAACCAAGGTTCAGCCAGACAATGTGTTCAGATTTGCCATATAAGTCTGTACCAGTTAAATGGTCTGCCACTTTGTAGCACCCACATTCTCCATGGGAGAGCATTTTTATACAGAAGCTGTACAACTTTTATGATAGTGTCTTGTCAGATGATATGTCGTCCCAGAGGTCTTTTAGCTCTGTTTTCTCAGCTTCGGTGAGATAGGCTGTGACATATCTTGCAACTGCAGTAGAATTGTATGCAATGTATTGTATATGTATGTCTATGTTTGCATTACACAAGAGGCCAAGGATTGCATTTTAATAATTGATGTACTTGGAGGCTTCATTCCTTTTAATGTTGTATGTGTTTTTAGGAGATTTGTGTTTTAAGCTGTCTCTATCAGAAGACATCAAGCTATTTACTTGTCCTTTTGTGCAAACCGGTCTAGGGAAGCCAAAGCGACATTCAGTATAGTATTTGCCTTTGTTTTTATATCTACGTCGGCAGTACTTGCCACACTTATGTTTTTGGAAGCATAAGATTTGTGTATGTAGCTCACTATCTGTGGTTTCGGAAGGGATGTCACAGGTAATGTATTTTTCAATAAACTGTAAAACAGTGTCGTCACCATCATGTCCAAATTTAGGAGCATTGTTTATCCACAAAAGCATGTGGATGTGTGGTGCTCCTCTGGATTTATATTATTTTCTCCAAAAGAAGTGTTGCAATTCTCCGGGCGGAGGGGTAGTTTAATTGCAGATAAAGTGCAACATGGCAATGAAGTGATGGTGAAAGTACCTGATACATTGACAGGGACGCAAGAACAAAGTTCTCCTGGTGTTTTTATATCTATTCCAACTTTAGTTTGGTTTGCAGTGTGTAAGAAGTCATGCAAGTCATACCATGCATACTCTGCACAACTTAAAGTAACAAACCATGAGGGTGGGCCTTGGTTCCTTGACATCGGAACCAGTATATTTTGTACCATGCATATTTGTCTACAGAATTGTGATACTTGCCTGCAAAACTTAATCTTTGTCTTTTATTTTTTTAAGTAGTTGGGTAGCGACATGTTTAAGAAGTTAGAGACTGTTTTTAATGTGTGTGCAACTCCATAACATAGAGTTACTACTTGTCTTTCGAAAAGAAGGTGGAAAATGTATTAGACATTTTGTCTGAATCTGGGATCTTCAGAATAAATTCTTAAAGAGTGATATTCTGATGCACTAATTTTCATGGACCTTTCATCATATCTTCCTCATTTTCATGTAGGAAAGAGTAGAGGAAAAGAATATGCAACCACACTTTTTTCAAATATGTCCATTGGGGATCATTTGGATTGATGTATTTGATATGTTTCTAATGCATCATCAATGGTGTCTTTGGAGTGTAGTATATGAATTGAATACTGTTCTAAAATGTTGGCTCCAGTAACAGGATTTACATGTTCAAATTGGCCAGTTACCGGTGAGTCTTGATTTATTTGGGTGGTTTCTCTTAAGTTTTACTCTATGTTTATATCTTTGCAGTATTCATTGTTTTCTTTTAGATATTGTAGGGCTTGTCTAACTTTGTTTAAGTCGACTAGTTGTTTCCAAATTTGTTTGTCTTTTGTTGGTACACCATTAACTAGTACAATCAAAGAATGATCTATTGCTCTCTGTACTCCTAGAGTTTCTACTTTTTATTTGAGATCTAATGGTAAATATACTACTTTGCCACGGATGGCCTTTAGTAACTCGGTTGGAGGTAATTTGGCTGATTTCGGTTGAAGTATGTGTAAACTATTGTGGGGTCAGTTATGTTGTATTTAGTTTCTGCTGTTAGATATAGAGCTAGTTGGAACCATTGGGATTCCTCATTTTCCTCTATTTTGTAGGCTATATCTACTATTTCTGTGCTCTTTTTATAAAAGGTTCTGATATGATATGATATGGCATTTGTAACGCGCCTATACACAGGTGTTTCAACAGACACATATTTGGTCCAGTATTTCAGTGGATGTGTTTTGAAACTTAGCTATTTCTTTTTTGGATGTCGTTTTTAGTACGTTAGTGTTTATGAGGTTTTCCGTAATGTTTTCTGAAGTTACTGAATTTTCTAAGTCAACTTCAGTTCCAAAGTATGTGCTTTATTTCTTGAAGCAGTTCTTTGGCGGTTCCATGTAGGAGAATGTTCTTTAAATTTTGCAGTTCTAGAGCAGGACTTTTTGCATAGTTTAGTCTATGCACAAGATTCCCTCTAGCACAATGGTGTGTTGTTAACATTTTGATGTGGTGGAAGGTGCTTTTGCAAGCAGTTCCTAGAACGCAGGCTAATGCGTGCCCTCAAAGTCCAGTGTGTCTGCGAACTGTCCATGATTTGTCTTTTAGTTTCACATAGTGATTGGGGATTGTTGTAAAGATTTAAAGGATGGTTGGCATACGTTACACATTGAGCTGCATGTCCATTTGTACACTGGATGGTTTGTTTTGGTGTAAGGAGCATTTGATTGAAGGTTTGTGGGGGACATTTTTTTTAAGGGCGTCTTTTGCCATAATGGTGTCTTTTCCAGGTCATACCCTCGACCATTATTGTCTATGGGTATTGTTTTTTTATGTTGTTTATAAGCTTCTTCATTGAAAAATGGTTCTGTGCTGCTTGTGTAAATACATTCACCATCACAGAAGTTTGAAAAGGTATCTTTATTGACACTGCACATGTTTAGAAGTACTTTTTGTAATGCATTGATTAATTTAGTTACTGGTTTCATTCTGTTTAAAATCAATAGAAACAATGTTCTCTTTAGTAGAAAAGTGCTGTCAATTAGAGATTTGTGGTTTAGTCTCCTGCAGTGGTTTTAAGGGTAGATTGTGACTTTTCAGCAGTTTTTATAAGATTGTGAAGAACTCTACGGTGAAAAACTTTTGTAACATAAATGTTTTGGATTGCTTTACCGTGACTACGTCAGCACTGGTAGATATAGTGTTAGCTTAATTAGTAGGTCTGCTTTTCTTTGTACATATTTTTTTACTTTTATGAGAGGGACCTTACCTTTTTTAGTCATGGCTCGTTTAATTTTGTTGAATGAGGTTACTAGCTCTTTTGTTTTAATGTTGTCAATACATTGTTTTAGAGGTGGATGACTATACGGTTTGGTTGTATTCTTATCTGCTCTATTTTTCCTTTCTTTTCTACAGAGTTGCTTTTTAGTAGGCATTTTGTTGTGTCTGTTGGGAAAGAGAAAGTTTGGGTTTTAAAGTTGTGCAATGTATATGCATCAATTGTGAATGGGTGTATGCGTGTGATTAGAGAACTTAATAAAGTGATGTTTGATTGTGAGGTGGCATATGAGTTGTGGTTGGGAATGTTGTGAGAGTAAGAGTCAGTAGAGGTGTGATGGCATTGGGTTAGTGATTAAGGGAGTGGTGGTGTGATTGAATCAGAAGGTACATTGTGCTGTTTTCAGGAAAACAATTGGATGTTGCAATCGGGGTGTTTGATTGGAATATGGAAGAGTGTGAATGGTGTAGTATAATGAGTTTGAGTGAAAGAAATGTTGGTTCAAAAAAGAGTATTCTGGGCTAATATATAGTGGAACTGTGCTGTTGCAATGTATACATATGCTACATTACTGTACTTACTTTGTAGGATGTGAAGGGTATTCTTTTTTCGGTTCTTGTCTTTGGCAAGGGGCTTGTTTCCTGCAATTGTAAAAGAAAGTTAGTGGGGATATGTGGTAATGATAAAATACTTTTAGTAAGCAAGGTTGTTGTTTATGAAGGTAGGAGGAGTTGTTGGTAAAAATAGTTAATTAAATTGCTGTTAGTTTTTAGGAACATTTTCAGGAAAGTCAAGAAATGCGAATGTGTATTATAGAAGCTCTGTGTAATGCTTTGTAAAGGAGAAGAACGGTTGATGGAAAAGATTTGTTGTACACATTTACATAGCAGGTGGTGTGTGGAAGCGTAATATGTTAGTAGTATATGCATATTTGCCAACATGATGCATTCCAATTTGTAGGTGTGTATGTAGTCGTAGATTTTTTGTTTGCGTTCTGGGACTCGTAGTTCCACTTTTCCCATTTAAAAGTTGGAGTACAATTCCCAGATTGTAGAGAAAAAATTAGGACTGCATAAGTAGCTAAAGATTGGAATGGGTTATGTTAGGAAGTATACATGTACTATCAATATATTAAACTGGCACACACTGATTGCTGATTACAAATGTCCAGGCACATCTATTTTACGTGTGTTTACTTTCTTTTATGAAAAACTGACACAGTGGTGCTATAAATGCACATATGCATTTTTTAACTTTCATCAAAATGCTTTCAAAAAGAAATATTTTTAAAATCAGAGCATTTTATGTGTTTATTCGATGGACATGCCACAGTTTCGAATGTTGAAGTCCAGTCCTGTTTTTTTCTTTGCATTCTGGGAGTTGTAGTTTGGTTTTATAATGGGATAAATGGAATTGAAAGTGACAGATTGCAAAGAAAAACATTAAGTATTGATAAGCACCTACAGATTGGAATGGGTGGTTTTGGGATGTATGCAAGGCACTTAAAATAGTTTAATTATCTATTCTATCTGCTTTTCCTTTCTTTTATGAAAAAGTGACACAGAGTGCTGCTGTAAAGGCACATATGCATTTTTTAACATTCATGAAATTGCTCTTCAAAGAAACATTTTTAAATGCAGAGCCTTGTAATTATTTGCTGCTTCATGTGAGCAGGTGCTGCATCCTGCAATGCATGGGTTTTGCTATTGTGGTTACAAAAGATAAAATAATTATTGAGAATCTTATTACAGGGTAAGTAGCAGGAAGTTTCCATATATATATATTTGTGAAAGAGTTGAAGAAAATATGTTTTAAATATAAGCATACCTGTCTTATGTCTTGCTAGATCCAGATTTAGTTGAATCTGGAAATGGAAATTGTGACAGTTTCAGAGCATTTTTTGATGCAAATACCTTTGATTAACAGGAGATATGTACTCTCAGAGTTCAAGTGTAAAGTGTTGAACTGAGATGACAGGGTTAGCTGTAGAGGTTTGGATGTGATTGGTGGATGGATGTGTGACTCTTTGAAAACAGCCAATGAGGGAGTGTTGATAATATGAAAGTGGAAAAGGTAGAAGGGCTGCCCCTGTGTTACAAGGTTCGTGGTCACTGTGGTAGTCCGTGGATGAGACGTGCCACATCCTGGCCTTTTGAGGATGCCTGGCATGGAAAGGGGACTGTGGAAATCAACCAATTAGGTTTGCTGGGTGTGGTGTATAGAAAGGGAGGGTAGCAGGAGTTTTGTTTGCAGGAGTTGAAAATGCAATGAAAATGGATATGGCTATGTGTTTGAGAAGGCAGAGTGTGTGGGTTTTGGGGGACTCTTCAATTTGGTCATTGATGGTGTATGCTGAAAACCATGGCATCTCTGGAAGCATTGGATTATTGGATTAGTTGAAGTCGAAATGTTGTAGCATATAGTTTGTGGATTAAACTGGGCAAGCTTGTCTTCATTCTGTGAGAGTATGGCTCACTTTAAGGGGCTGATTCATGGAATTTGAGGGCCAAAAAAACAGGGATTTGTGTGCCATTCTGCCCACAAATCCCTGTTTAACAAATGGGGATTTCCGGCAGAATGGCACACAAATCCCTGTTTTTCGGCATACAAATTCCATGAATCAGCCCCATATGTCGAGATATTGTAATTGTGCATTGTATAGGGGACAGTTTGGGATTTGTAATTCCAGTGTATTTGAAGGTTGCCCTGAATTATTTCTTTAAATGCCTAATGGAACTGTTTCCTGCTGCTAATATTATGTTGTCTGAACTAAATCAGAGGCAAACATGGAGATGTCCAACACACTTTTTCAGTCCACAAATGGAAGAATCAAGGCAGCTTGTCAATAAAGCTGTATCTGCTTTTTTATATGCTGCACGAATGTCATCTTTTTAGAATGACAATGTAAGGTCTGATTTTGTGAATTATTTTGTGAAGATGGAGTTTATTTCACAGATGCCGGAAATGTTTTCCTTATCAATGTTAGGAATGCATTGAAAAAGTTCCTGTATGAAAATTGTAAGGGAAGATGTAGAGTGTATAGTACTATTGTACATAAAAGGAGAACTAGGAAAAAAAAGGTGTTTGTTAACAACCCCCCCAAAAAAGGTTCTTTTTAGAAACACTAAAGAATAAATAACTGAAATTGTATTTAATTTCCTTCACTGCTTTGAGTCACTACGACATCTGCGGACACTGCGGTAGTCCGCTGAAAGCACCTGCCACATCCATATCTTTCAAGGATGCCTGGCATGACAAGGGGACTGTGGGGATTAGCCGATGAGGTCTTCTGGTTGTGGTTTACAGGAAGAGAGGGTAGTAGGTGTTTTGATTGTTGTGTATAGGTAAGATGGATGTGGCTATTGCTAAGAAAACGCTCAATGTGTGAATGGTGAGAGATTGTTGGATGAATAATTTGAAAAGGTACACTGAGTTGTGTGGCATCTCTGGTACAATTGATTTGAAGGGAGTGGAGGTGTGGTGGTATACAAGGTCTGGGCTAAACTGGGTGAGTTTACTATCATTTTGTAAGACTGGCTCACTTTCAATGCTCAGTAATTATTGTTGTTCATTGTGGAGGAAATAGTTTGGGCTATGTTACTCCACTATATTTGCAGGTTGAATTAAAAGATATGTTCTGAGGCTTAATGGAAAAGATTATGGAAAAGATATGCAAAGATTATTTTCTCAGAAACTAGAAGAAGGTAGGCACCTTGTAAACAAAGGTGAATGTGCTTTGAATGGTGCAGGCATGGCAACGTTTGAAAATGAAAACATGAAGTTGGATGGTGCAAACAATTTTCAGAGTGATGGAGTGAATTTTACTGATTTTGGGAATCAGATGTTTCTTGTAAATATTCAAAATGCACTGAGAAATTTTATGTGAAAAAGATGTACATTGTATATGAAAGGATTTAAGAGCCACCATTGTACAATACATTTTTAGATTAAGTGCAAACCTATCCACCCCCTTTAATTGGACGATCTGTCCGTGGACACCGTGGTAGTGCGCAGACAGCACATGCAACATCTGGGTCTTTTAAGGAAAACTGGCAAGGAAAAGGGACTGCGGAGACCGAGGACAGTTGTGGTGTTCGCGGACATCGGAGGATCTGCGAATCAGGTTTCCTGGGTGCATTGCACATGAAGAGAGGATAGCAGGAGTTTTGTTAGTAGGAGTTGTGAGAGGATTGCCATGGATATGCCTTTCAGAAGACACAGCGTTGGATTTTGAGGGACTCTTGGGTCTATTGGTTGAACGTCTATGTGAGCACTGTAGATTGGCTGAAAATCTTGGATTCTCAGAATTGGAAGTGTTGTGTATGGAGTGCAAAGCATGAAGTGGGCAGACTTGTTCCCATTTTGTGCAAATATGGTTGAATCAAAACATCCAGCCATTATTATTGTTCATTGTGGGGGGAACAGTTTCTGGTACATGACTGGAATTTCATTCAGATTGCAATGAAGGAGACATTGGGAAAGTTGAAGGAAATGTTCCCGAATTTGAAAATGATTTTTTACGCATTACCCAGAGACAGATGTGGATTCGCTCAAGTTCATTTGTCCACAAATGGAAAAAGCAAGGTGCAACATCAATAAAGCTGTGTGTGCTTTTCTGCAAGATGTTGGCATGACATCATTTCACAATGAGAACATTAAATTTGATATTGCCAACATTTATTTTTCAGAGAGATGTAGTCCATCTAACTGATGTTGGTAATCAGATTTTTGTGGAAAACATTGAAAATGCTTTGAAGTCGTTTTTGTGACAGTGATAATAAATAATTAAATTCAGTAAAATGTTTCTTAGTTCACTTTATACAACTAAAAATTAAAAAAAATATAAAAGCCAAGAACACAAACAAGTTTCTTTTATGACCCACCATTTTTAAATGCAAAACAATAAAAATGATCACAATTTGTCCACCACACGTCTGGAATTTTTTAGATTTCTGCGGACTATGCAGGGTGCACAGGAGCCTGTGACTTTTTTTCTCACTTCTATTTTTTAACTGTGAAAGGTGGCTCCTAAAGGAACTGTTTTTTTGTGTTTTTTGGTTTTGTATTTTTTTTTTGGCTCTTTGAGGTTTTTTGCAGGAGAGGGAAGGTAAGGTGGGGAAGGGAAGGGAGGGAAGGGGCACCATCCACAGAGATGGAGGGGCAGGTGGATAAGGGAAGATGTAGGGCGTGCCTTGAATTTAAGGTAGGGGAAAGGGTTTCTCGTGCTCTTTGACAACTGCCTCAAAAGCACTTAGAAGCTGCTCCCCCTTCAGAGCGGGGTGTTGCAGTACATGCAGAACACTGTGACCCTCGAAAGGTAAGGATCTATAGCATCCTGTATGGCCTGCGAGGAGGCCGATGGGATCCTCTGCCCCAAAAGAATACCCTGTGTGCTGGCAGGAGCGGTTGAGGAAGATGGCTCAGAGGAAGATAGCCTGCTCTCCCTGAGAAGGACCATCCTGTGTAATGAATGTGCACTGTAATTAGCTTATTGGGGCATGCAGTATGGTCGAAGCCATAGGTTTGAATGGGAAAATAACATTCTGCTTGCAGTTACAGCCTGGCTGCTACAGTTGATTACAACAATGTTTTGCGATGAGCATCAGCAAGGACCTGAAAGCATGTTTTTGCAAATCTGTCTTGTGTTTATTTTTGCCAAAGTGTCAGTGTGTAAGTAGAACAAGTAGTGATATAAATGTCGAGGTAGCAAGCCTGGCCCACAGCAAATGAACATGTGTACTCTGATTTACTTATTGGGGAATGCAGCATGGCCAAAGCCCATGCCCCGTGGATTTTGGAGAGTGGGCATGGCTGCAAGCCATGAACAGTGGCTATTGGTCACATTATTAGGGTATACTGGACACTGAGCTAGGATGCAGAGTAGGTGCACTGAATAATGGGGGTGGTTTTGGTGGTGCTGGGGTGATGGTCAAGCCTCATGCTGTAGGCACTTCAATGATGGTTTGCATCCCCAGAAGGTGCTGCAGATACAATACACATAAGTATGTGTTGTTAAGGGTTTTATTCACCAGCTATTTCTCTAGTCAATCTCAGATTCTATATATCATCTGGTATGGAGTCTCTAAGAATAGTTATTTTCTCTCTCAGTTGCTGCCGATAGAATTCAGGATCGTATCCTAGGTGCTCCAGGAGATTATCTCTGAGAGTGTCTGACGATCAGTGTGTATCACAAGGTGTGAGGCCTGTAGTTTCCCAGTCAAGAGCAGAGTGATATACAGGGCCAGCATGTCTTCTCTCAATGTGCAGTTTTAGCAATACTCTCAAAGTACCAGAAGAAAGTTTCATGGTCATCATCCTGCACCTGCAGCTCTCGTATTCCTCTGCTTTCTGCCTCGTCAGCACCTTCTTCTCCTGCAAATTCACTTTCTCCATCTCTGTAAACCTGCACCCTCTACTGCTCCAAAAATCCCACAATTCCTAATGCTTTCTCTGGGTATTTATAGACTACCTCTATTCCTCTCACTGGGCCAGGTTACTGTCTAGTGTCTATCTGTGCATGTACTGCTAACTCTGCACTGATGATTGTCTGGTCAGTGAATATTCAAGTGGATTCAATGTCCCTTAGATTTTGCATTGCATCTGTGAATAAAGCCGTCAATAGACCGGTCATCCATCTTGGAATTTCCAGTCACATAAATTTGTGGTAGTATTCAGATGCAGCGATTGAGTCTGAGTAGGGGTAACAAGTACTCTAGATTTTGCTTGCAATTCTAGAACTTGTGACAGCAGCATTCTGTTGCAGCCTCAGGTTGGTGATTTCTAGATCTTACTTGTCATTTTTTTCCCCATAGCATGTCTTCATAACCAAACGCTGGTGTAGTAGCTCATCCCTCACTTAAGTACTGATTTAATGCACCAGTAGTTCATTCTTTCTTATCAGTATTCATGACTGCCTCACATATGGCTGTTGATGCAGAGGGCTCACATTGATAATAGACTTTCCTGGGGCCGGTCCATTGTTCCCTGTACCTTGTATTGTGGCTGGGACCATAGGATCCTCCCCAAACCACTCCTGGGTCTCACATCACAGAGTGGGATGTGAGGCCTAGACCCTTGAGTTAACCCTGTTGCAACAAAGGTAGTGATCTTCCCTAAAGAGGGTGAGGGTGCATAGGAGGGGGTATCCTTGAGGAGGAGCATCATATTGGGGAGGAGCTGCAGGTTGATGACCAGTCTGTGGTGCCACAGTAGGGGAAGTACCTAACCGAGGGAGAGAAGGTGGCAGAGAAGCCTCACCATACATCTGACGCTGCTAAGGGAGCAAATCAAGTACAGTAATCCTAGGAAGCAGAGACATCTTCTCTTTCACACAGCCACTATGGTCCAGGGTGTGGCAGTACTTTGACCTGCCACCAGATAAGAA
Organism: Ambystoma mexicanum; assembly: GCF_040938575.1. Classification (NCBI taxonomy): domain Eukaryota; kingdom Metazoa; phylum Chordata; class Amphibia; order Caudata; family Ambystomatidae; genus Ambystoma; species Ambystoma mexicanum. The sequence continues at coordinate 705,145,502 of NC_090929.1, read as the reverse complement.
TGTCAAGCATGATGAGGGAATGGCCTTCTGCAATTTTGATGTATGTAGCTAAAATGCAAGGCAAAGAGAGAAAGAAAGAGAAGTGCTGTACATTGGGGTGGTTGGCCATGTCCAACCACATTTGCCAGTGGCATACAGGTATTTCCCAGCAGACATACTCCACCCCACCCCACCACACCACAGATGCGACCAGTGACTCCCATCACAGCTTCTTTCAGCAGTGGTGATGATGCAGGTGCTAGTACCTCTCATTGCCACGGTCCATTCCAAAGTCATCTGGCACACTCTGCCAAGCAGATGGGAACCCCAAAACCTTCCCAATGAGTGCCAGTGTCATCAGCGACTATGAGCAGAAACAGGCCACTGTTGACAGAGTCACACCAGCAAGTGGTTGAAGGTATCACATACCTGCAGCCCCTCTATTTGAAATCTAATTCATAAGACTGGATAATGACACATGAAGGCAGCTCCTGTTGCGCAGCGTTACATCTGCGCAATAGGTAATTTAATTTCAACCTCATTCCAAGAACCACCAAAGTATTTACAATGTTACATTTTCAAGCTTAAATATTCAATTCAGAGCTGGCAGTTGGAAAATGATTGAATAAATAATCCTGAGTCAGGAGGAATTAATCAGCCATGATGTAATCCCCGATGTTAGCATTAGAGGAAAGATCAGTCCATAGTTTAGCTCTTCCAAGATCAACCATATGCTCTTTAATTAAGGACTTACATTTCTCATAATTAACTCGGTGGAATTCACTTCACAGATCTGTTCCCCGTCTTTGCTCTTTGACTATAAACCAGTGCCAGTGGTTTTTATTACCATATTCAAACAATTTCTTAACCTCAAGTTGAAGGGCAGTTTGCCAAGGCATGAGACCAGGATTGGTTAAGTTCTAGTAGTAATTGGCTTTCTGTACTCCCATTCTCACTGAATATTTTATGTTAAATTCACTGACTGGATACTCTATTGGAAGACTAGCAGGTAGGTTCAGTAATGACTTGATGGAGCATCTCTCCAGGCAAAGTAAATCTTGTTTGCGACTCCTTTCTCAGACCACTGGTCCATATGTTAATTTGTGAAGAAGTTTAATTTTGTATAACTAGATCATAGTTGGCAGGGAAAACCCAGCATACCTAGTTTCAAATGGCTTGATGGCACCAACTTGCTGTTTAGTTCCAATGTCAAGTTTTTCCAAATGGGGTCCTCAATTTAGTTTAGGGTCCATTGTGACTCCCAAGTATTTGTGACATTGAACCTGTACCAATGCAACACCCTGTAGCAGCCAGATGTGTTTCTTGCATGAGCTCCTGTTCTTACGATCAAACACCAACATTTTGGTTTTGACAATATTAATCTTCAGGTCATGTTGTTCAGAAAAGATGGAGAGTTGTGTGAGTAGGCCTTGTAGGCCCTTGGGGTGTAATTCATTAGAACAAGATCATTAGCATAACAAAGCCTGGCAATCTTAAGGCAACCCTGTTAGGAGGACAAGTGTCCACAGCATCGAAATAGTTAGACAGGTCAGCCAAGTAAAGGTTGAATAAAAGAGGGGCCAGGAAGCAGCCCTGTTTCATCAAACCAGCCGTAGTTTTGATACTATCCGTGAGATCATCTCTCATATTTACCTAACCGAGACAGAAGTGTCTTGATTTAACTTACGCGCCATATTATGAAGCCCCAAAGGTATCCCCCAGTCTTCCAATTTCCCCATTAAGTGGCACAGTTCATCCTATCAAATACGGCAGTACAATCTATGCAGGCAACATATAATGGTTGCTGTTTAAAGCACCATGCATTCTCAATGATGGTAGTAAAAATCAAGAAGTTATCAATGGAGGAGCTCTGTTTCTGGAAGCCAAGTTGGTTAAAGGGGAGTACTGTCTTATTTAGAGCCCAAATAATAATTTCTTCTAACAATACTAGGATGTGCTACCTCCTGGGTGAATTGTTGGGGTGCCGCACTTATATGCAGGTAACACAATATTCTGGGTCCATGTTTTTGGTAAAATCCCATAGAAACTGATAAACTGAATCAGAAGGTGCAATACAGCCCCCCGTTTAGCTGGATTTAATTTCATAAGAGAATATCAAACCCCATCCTGGGCCTGGGCTCTGGAGTCCTTGCTATATTGGACTAATGAGATAATGTCTTCAACTTTGTCTTTATACTGCCATAGATCTTGTGAACTATTAATTATGGTTACTTCCAGAGGCGCTGCTAGGGGGAACGAGGGGGCGATAGCCCCGGATCTTTTTGTTGTAGCCATGGATAAAAGCTCAGGGACTACAACCAAAAGGCTAGCTAGCCCGAAGTGCCGACAGTCCAGATATTAGCTTAGCCCCAGATCTTTTCCAGACCAAGCAACACCACTGATTACTTAATTCGAGATAATCCTAATGGTATCCCTAATGTTAGCTTCCCACGCAACCTTAGATACTCCCGCAAGCAAATTAGGATTTCTAGCGTGGTTGTTGATGGGCCTTCAGAATGCTTGCTTGCCACTTTTACCTACTTTTTCTATAATATTTCTCCAGCACTCTAACTTTAGCTTGTTTTGATAGGCACAGAGCAAGCACTGATAGTGGTGTTTGAGGGAATTGCTATGAGTACTAATCAAGAGCGGGTCACTACCTTCCATAACTACCTGTCTTAGTTCTTTTTTTAAGGCACATTTGTAGTCATGAATGACCCTGTTTAAATGATATTTGTGGAATTTGTCACCAGTAAGGGTCTTAGGAAGGGGCTTGCTGTAGTGGGGCACTGTAGAAAAGGGGGGTTTAACAACTGTGCAAACCATGTTTTGATAGTTTTCCATACATTTTTCTGGTGTTAGAGAATTGATGTTGTTCTATCCTTGATGATATTTTAGCCACAAAGTTCTATTAGATTCACCTGGAACATCTTGGAGGGTTTCCATGTAATACAGTTCTCAAAATTATTAGTATCTAAGTTGTCTATTCCTCCTCTAGAAGATAAACTTACACCTATCTCTTCATTGGAGTGACACTGGAGTTATAACGGGAAGTGGTCACTTTCCTCCCTGCATAATATTGTTAAGCCTGCAATAAGGCAGAAACAACAGGGTTGAGTGAAAATATAATCAAAGGTTCACACACTCTTGCCAGTGACCCTGGTATAACCTCTCGGGATGTCTCCTCCAACTCTCCCATTCAGCAAGGCCATTCCACGAGTCTTCAAAAATGAGGGCCATTAATGGCCTTTGGTATTGTGTCGCTGCTCTTGAAGTTGGGCATTTGGGATAGCTAAATTGGTTTCGACATCATGTTTCAATTGAGCTGGAATTTTTGCATTTAATCCACCAGAATAAATATTGGATCAGTGCCTTGCCTTAGAGTCTCCTCCACTAATGGTTCAATAGTAATGTCCCACCCCGGGGGGACCATAAATGTTAATCATTAAAACCCTTTGATAATGGCCCAACCACTGCCCCACTATGAACCCTGCCAAAACAAATTTTGGAATCAAGATCACCTTTACCAATGTCCAATTGATTCAAAAGACTCAGCAGTAAACCTCCCTTGGTCTGCCTATATCACTAAGGATTCAATACGATTGCTATCATCGAATATCAGGAAACTGGTAGCATGTGTTTCCTGTATGGCCACAACTGTAAAACTGTCAATGTTGTCCCACAAACCTTATTTTTCCAGGTAATGGCCATGGCCTGTAGTATTCAAAGACAAGAGAGTATTACGAGTACTATGGTCTTACAATAACTATTGGTTGGAGAGCCCCAACCAACCAAGACCAATCGGCTTCCTCTGTGTCTGCTTGTCTCATGGTACTAATAGTATTGACATAGGTTTTCCTAGCCCCCACTTCTTTTATTTCCACCGTTAGTAAACCTTTTGTAATTGGTATGTGCATTTTAAGGTTAATCTCTTCCCCAATGTTATAATACACATGTAGACGCACTTGCTTGATGCAGCCACATTCGTACCCTAATTTAAAGACATTAGCAAATGAGAGACTAGTCACTCTCAATGATTGTGAGTAATCGAACACTCTAGCACCTGCTCTAGAATCATCTTCAGTTTGTTCAACTATCTGAATATCGTCAGTGTTAATCATATGAAGAGGATAAATACATATTATGGGAATAATTTTAGAGCTGCACTACGATTCAAGATACAAGATTCTGGTTTACAAAATAGGCTTTGAAACATCAGTGCACGATCAGGGTCCAGTATATAACTTCTGCCAACCCTTGAGTAGCTCAAGTTGGAATTCTTAGTTGGCAATTCAGTCATATTATTAGTAATAGTAAGGTGGAGAAGAACTGATTTTACAAGGTGACTGGTCATAGGGAATGTAGAGCCCAGATGATCATGGGATGTATGAAAGTTAGCTCCAAAATGATTGCTTAAAGAACCATTGTGAGAAACCTAAGGATATTCTCACTCCTAGACCCCTTGGATCCTCTGTGCAGGTGGCCAGGGAAAGGTCATTACTCTTGCATCCCAATACTGGGGGTAGAGAAGTGAGGGAGGATCACCTGGGTGGAGATTCCTTGGGGACTGGGAGAGGGCTGCCCTTGGACGATATGTGGCATCTCCCTTTCCTTAGTGACAACCAGCCCAACCCATCACCAACTTTTATGGGCTATTGTAAAACAGCTCCCCTCATTTCTCCACAATTGACACTTAACAGTACTGGGACGAAGAAGAGGCAACTAAGAGCAATGAAGATTATGTTCTTTTACCACTCTACCAATGGGATGAGGAATCTGCCTGCTAAGAGCAGTGAAGGTCAGGCATGTCCCTTTAATTATGGTCCGGCAAGGCTGATTGGTCATACACATGTAACGCCTGTTAAAGGGAGTCAGGTGTATAAATGGAGCCCAACGCAGGGGCAAAGGGGAATGACAGGAGAAGGACCGAGAGGCTGGTGCATGCAGCAGAGACTCCTACCGTGTGGCGTGGAAGTTGGAACTCCCTGGAGCAGATCAAAGAAGGTGAAGGGAGCCGTGCTGGAAGCATGTCTCTTTCCTTTCTGCTCGAAGTGCTGGTTCCACTGTGGTGTGGTGTGGAATGTCTGAGGGGCAGGGACTGGAGCCCTGACACTAAAGACAGAAGGCTGTGTGATCTGCGATGCAGTACAAACTATTAAAGCGGCTAGTGAGTTTCTGGTGATTGAAAAACCCGGTATGCGCGTGGGTAAACTCTTTTATTCTGAATACTATGTATCGGAGTGCAAAGTCTCTGATCCCTTTCATTGTTAATGATCAAACCAATGGGGATATTTTGTATCAGAGTGGTTGTGTGCGTGAGAATAGAACCTTGTCTAAAGTCTCTGATCCCTTTCATTGTCAATCATCAAACAGACAGGAATAATTTCTAGCAGAGTGGTCGAATGTGACGAGAAACACATTATCAAAGGTCTCTGAGCATTGAACTATGCAATTAAAGCAAAAAGAACAATTATTAAAATACAGATGAAGTGAAAATGAACCATATCAAGAGGCTAATTATTGAATCCCAAACTGGATTAAAAACGTGCTACCAAACCTAAAATAAAGCCTTTGGAACCCAAAAAGGGGAGAGAAACTTTAAATTCAAGCAAACTATTATATGTTGAAGTATTGAATGAACATTATACGCAAACCATTATCTATTGAAGTGCTAAAATTAATATAGCTCTAAACAAACCACAGTATGCTGAAATCTAATGTGATTTTAAAGACCATACAAACAAAAGATATTCAAGCCTGACTTACAGTGACATTTTCAACCAATGCGAAAGCTACAAAATGTCTGAACAAACATTTAAAACAACATGGATTGAACTGTGGGGACAAGGATACTTTTTTTTTTTACTGTGTCACTTGAAACTTGGTCAAGGGACCCCAATACCTGAAAAAGACTTTTGCATCCTAAATCTAAGAAAGGGAATTTTGAGACTTTTCTTGTGGAACTATTTTATACTTGGGGTAGAGAGCTGAAAGGAAGCTGTGAGCTCCAAGAAGCTCAGAAGTTTGTGTTAAACACTGTTTTCTTTTTGGTTGCTGACATCCCTACACATATATTTATAGTAGTGAGGGCAAGTATAAGCTTTGGACACAGACAGATTCCTAAATTGAACTCTTTGACTCACACTTTCCATAGTTTTATTTAAGTTGGGTAGCATAGGGCAGGTTAGGCCTTTTTCCATCCTTATATTTAAGTTAATAAAATGGATTGTTTTTAACCTGGAATATGTTGTCTGTGTCCTCCTTCATGATGCCTTCGCACCATCCACTATTATGTGCTTGTTTCCCATCTCATGTTTAGGATGTTCCAGAGGAGAAACCAGTCCGTTAATGCTGAGTAGTATGGCAATGCCTTCTAGATTAAGAGATCCATCTTGTAGTTGAGATTTGCGCTATGACTTAACGTTGGCTCGAGAAATATGGGTTAATTCCCAAAAATCCCTGCTATCCTTCCTTCATTTCTGCGTGGGAACACTCTTCTTGTTAGTGTCAGGATGGGAAGTTTCAGTAGTCACTTCTTCAATAGCTTGCACCTTCATAGATTTCTTGTGGGGCTTAAACTGCGTGCCTCTAGTATTGAAGTATTTCTTCTTTCTTCCCGTAGGCCTGTTTTACATTCGGAAAAGGCCCTCTTTGTTAGATATGAGCTCAGTTTTTGACACTTCAGAAACAATTACTTTGTTTGTTGCTTGTGTACTTTTTAACTTCTTTTACCAATTTTCTTTTTCCGGTTATTGCTTTAATGCTTGCCTAGTCGGTGATTCTTGATCCTTTTTGGAAGTCATCAAACAGGTATTTAACACAACCGGTACAGGCTCTTCTATAAGAATATTAGAAGATTGTGTAATAGATATAAGGGAGCTTCTAAAATCCCACAACATAACATTCTTGGGACAATTGCCATTAGTTGTAATAGCACCTTAAACACATGTTGTGCTCTCCGGGATAAAGCAGGCCACTTTAGAAGTTAAGGGCTTGGCCCTAGATGAGAAGAGAACTGCTTCCGAGTTTCCGAGTGAGATCTGACTTCTTAGTATAAAAGGTCATAATGCTTCTCCAGAGAGATGCAAAGGAAATGTAAAGCTTGTAGCTTTAGAGTTATGCGAGATTGGATGTTATCTGCCCCCATTATAGATTGTAACTCAATATCCTCCAATGGAGTAGGCAGGATGGCTAAATTCTCTGGCTGCGCGTGTAGTAGTTTGTTGGTCTCGGCACCACTGCTCAGGCGAATTTGTGCAGTTTTGAGGAATTCATTTAGTGACTCCCTAATGGTCGAATTAAGGAGGTGAAAGGGGTGTATGTAATAGACTAATTTCCAACGTCAACTGTGCATCTTGATGCATCAGTATGTCTACAATTTTTCCGATTCATGGTTGGTGAAAGTGGACACCATGTTTTGTCCCTTTTTTCCTGGAGGAATGCGCTCCGTGCATTGAAACCCGTGCAGAAGACGATTTCTGAGTGTTAGTAGCCTGATCTAGTTGGTTAAAGGTTTCCACTCCAAAGCTATTTAGTACAGATTGAGAAATGTTTTAACCTTAACAACGTAGTGATGTATTGACATTGTTAGATATGGTAGGGGCTGGCTTCGAACATGATTTTTTTGTGAAATAATTCGTGATTTGAATTCTAGAGGAGTGGTCGCTGAGTTGCTCACTAGAGAGTTTGTCTATGTGTTTGTACTTGCCAGTCAATTTCCTTAAATCATATGGATGGATAACTGGATTTTGACTATCTACAAGGTCAGACACACTTATTGAATAACCCTCTAAGACCACCTCTCGAAGAAGACTCTTCTGGTAGCATCCATGTTCCCCGGGTTAACCTTTGACAGCGTAATGGCACCGCACATTGATGCGTCATGCGCAATGACATACCGCCTCAGCATGTTGTATAAATAAGCAGCTGTGCAGGAAAGCCCAACAGACTGCAAGAACAACGCTGCATAGACGGGTTGTTTAAATAAACAGCTGTGCAGGTTCAAAGAGTGTAAGCCCGACAGTCAACCTCTTAGGACGCTTGGAGTTGTAGTCCGATAGTGCATACAGTGAACACCAACAGATACTGTTAGATCACACCTATCCAACCCCTAACCATACTTTTCGTCTGGGCTTTTGAGAGGTGGGACCCTTAAATTCACATTTGACAGTAGGAAGTGGAAGCAGTGTCACGTGCTGAGCTGAAAAGGCCATCTTGGATTCCCATGGATTTCTGCCTTAAAGCGTTGTTTTCGTTTTCTTCGATTTTGTACAAGATAAGCTGTACAAAGGTCATAGAATAAGATCTTCAGCTGGGTGAGCGTCATCAGAAGTTTCCACGGGAATCTGGAAAACATATTTAGTGCCATCTGACGACTATCCCATGGTTTTATAATGCCCAGAGGGATCTAATCACCCGATCCTTTCGACCTTTTTTTCTGCTATATGAAGGCGAGTCACTGCATTGTCAGCTGCTTGCGGTTTTGGATGTTAGGAATAAAGGTTATTTTTGGCAATGATACGATAACTTTAAAGCCTGCTATTCATACATGATGGGATGGACAATGGGATCAGCAGCAGGTGTGAGTGAGCCCAAGGCGACCTGGGGTTCCTCTATTCACTTAACAAGAAATATGAAAGAAGAAATAGGAAGACCAACACCACATCATACAGTGCAGCCATGCTGTCACACTGCTTTAAGTTACTGCTGTGCAGGGATTCACAGTTACAGGCCGATTCATGGAATGAATGTGCGCTGAAAAAACGGCGCACGCATGCGAAAACGTGCGATTCGCAGTGAAATAGCGAAAATCACAGTGCAAGTGCGATTATCGCATAGAAAACCGCGCACATCTATTCATGGAAGTCCGTGCACGCGCAAAATGTGGGATGTGCGCTGAAAAAGTGCACGCTGGCGCACAGGTCATCGAACGCCGTGCGATAAGGCCACAGCGAATTCGCACATAGCGCGGCGCACATAACAAAAGTAGGCGTAACACGGGGCGTTACACGCAGAATGGGGAACAACTCGTGAAAATGTGGGCGTCACGGGGGAAGTACAGGAGGCAAGTGCGCGGAACGCCCACACGCTCGCCTACAACACGTATTCATGGAATCGAATTCATCGTATTCATCTCTCATATTTACCTAACCGAGACAGAAGTGTCTTGATTTAACTTACGCGCCATATTATGAAGCCCCAAAGGTATCCCCCAGTCTTCCAATTTCCCCATTAAGTGGCACAGTTCATCCTATCAAATACGGCAGTACAATCTATGCAGGCCACATATAATGGTTGCTGTTTAAAGCACCATGCATTCTCAATGATGGTAGTAAAAATCAAGAAGTTATCAATGGTGGAGCTCTGTTTCTGGAAGCCAAGTTGGTTAAAGGGGAGTACTGTCTTATTTCCAGCCCAAATAATAATTTCTTCTAACAATACTAGGATGTGCTACCTCCTGGGTGAATTGTTGGGGTGCCGCACTTATATGCAGGTAAGACAATATTCTGGGTCCATGTTTTTGGTAAAATCCCATAGAAACTGATAAACTGAATCAGAAGGTGCAATACAGCCCCCCGTTTAGCTGGATTTAATTTCATAAGAGAATATCAAACCCCATCCTGGGCCTGGGCTCTGGAGTCCTTGCTATATTGGACTAATGAGATAATGTCTTCAACTTTGTCTTTATACTGCCATAGATCTTGTGAACTATTAATTATGGTTACTTCCAGAGGCGCTGCTAGGGGGAACGAGGGGGCTATAGCCCCGGATCTTTTTGTTGTAGCCATGGATAAAAGCTCAGGGACTACAACCAAAAGGCTAGCTAGCCGGAAGTGCCGACAGTCCAGATATTAGCTTAGCCCCAGATCTTTTCCAGACCAAGCAACACCACTGATTACTTAATTCGAGATAATCCTAATGGTATCCCTAATGTTAGCTTCCCACGCAACCTTAGATACTCCCGCAAGCAAATTAGGATTTCTAGCGTGGTTGTTGATGGGCCTTCAGAATGCTTGCTTGCCACTTTTACCTACTTTTTCTATAATATTTCTCCAGCACTCTAACTTTAGCTTGTTTTGATAGGCACAGAGCCAGCACTGATAGTGGTGTTTAAGGGAATTGCTATGAGTACTAATCAAGAGCGGGTCACTACCTTCCATAACTACCTGTCTTAGTTCTTTTTTTAAGGCACATTTGTAGTCATGAATGACCCTGTTTAAATGATATTTGTGGAATTTGTCACCAGTAAGGGTCTTAGGAAGGGGCTTGCTGTAGTGGGGCACTGTAGAAAAGGGGGGTTTAACAACTGTGCAAACCATGTTTTGATAGTTTTCCATACATTTTTCTGGTGTTAGAGAATTGATGTTGTTCTATCCTTGATGATATTTTAGCCACAAAGTTCTATTAGATTCACCTCGAACATCTTGGAGGGTTTCCATGTAATACAGTTCTCAAAATTATTAGTATCTAAGTTGTCTATTCCTCCTCTAGAAGATAAACTTACACCTATCTCTTCATTGGAGTGACACTGGAGTTATAACGGGAAGTGGTCACTTTCCTCCCTGCATAATATTGTTAAGCCTGCAATAAGGCAGAAACAACAGGGTTGAGTGAAAATATAATCAAAGGTTCACACACTCTTGCCAGTGACCCTGGTATAACCTCTCGGGATGTCTCCTCCAACTCTCCCATTCAGCAAGGCCATTCCACGAGTCTTCAAAAATGAGGGCCATTAATGGCCTTTGGTATTGTGTCGCTGCTCTTGAAGTTGGGCATTTGGGATAGCTAAATTGGTTTCGACATCATGTTTCAATTGAGCTGGAATTTTTGCATTTAATCCACCAGAATAAATATTGGATCAGTGCCTTGCCTTAGAGTCTCCTCCACTAATGGTTCAATAGTAATGTCCCACCCCGGGGGGACCATAAATGTTAATCATTAAAACCCTTTGATAATGGCCCAACCACTGCCCCACTATGAACCCTGCCAAAACAAATTTTGGAATCAAGATCACCTTTACCAATGTCCAATTGATTCAAAAGACTCAGCAGTAAACCTCCCTTGGTCTGCCTATATCACTAAGGATTCAATACGATTGCTATCATCGAATATCAGGAAACTGGTAGCATGTGTTTCCTGTATGGCCACAACTGTAAAACTGTCAATGTTGTCCCACAAACCTTATTTTTCCAGGTAATGGCCATGGCCTGTAGTATTCAAAGACAAGAGAGTATTACGAGTACTATGGTCTTACAATAACTATTGGTTGGAGAGCCCCAACCAACCAAGACCAATCGGCTTCCTCTGTGTCTGCTTGTCTCATGGTACTAATAGTATTGACATAGGTTTTCCTAGCCCCCACTTCTTTTATTTCCACCGTTAGTAAACCTTTTGTAATTGGTATGTGCATTTTAAGGTTAATCTCTTCCCCAATGTTATAATACACATGTAGACGCACTTGCTTGATGCAGCCACATTCGTACCCTAATTTAAAACATTAGCAAATGAGAGACTAGTCACTCTCAATGATTGTGAGTAATCGAACACTCTAGCACCTGCTCTAGAATCATCTTCAGTTTGTTCAACTATCTGAATATCGTCAGTGTTAATCATATGAAGAGGATAAATACATATTGTGGGAATAATTTTAGAGCTGCACTACGATTCAAGATACAAGATTCTGGTTTACAAAATAGGCTTTGAAACATCAGTGCACGATCAGGGTCCAGTATATAACTTCTGCCAACCCTTGAGTAGCTCAAGTTGGAATTCTTAGTTGGCAATTCAGTCATATTATTAGTAATAGTAAGGTGGAGAAGAACTGATTTTACAAGGTGACTGGTCATAGGGAATGTAGAGCCCAGATGATCATGGGATGTATGAAAGTTAGCTCCAAAATGATTGCTTAAAGAACCATTGTGAGAAACCTAAGGATATTCTCACTCCTAGACCCCTTGGATCCTCTGTGCAGGTGGCCAGGGAAAGGTCATTACTCTTGCATCCCAATACTGGGGGTAGAGAAGTGAGGGAGGATCACCTGGGTGGAGATTCCTTGGGGACTGGGAGAGGGCTGCCCTTGGACGATATGTGGCATCTCCCTTTCCTTAGTGACAACCAGCCCAACCCATCACCAACTTTTATGGGCTATTGTAAAACAGCTCCCCTCATTTCTCCACAATTGACACTTAACAGTACTGGGACGAAGAAGAGGCAACTAAGAGCAATGAAGATTATGTTCTTTTACCACTCTACCAATGGGATGAGGAATCTGCCTGCTAAGAGCAGTGAAGGTCAGGCATGTCCCTTTAATTATGGTCCGGCAAGGCTGATTGGTCATACACATGTAACGCCTGTTAAAGGGAGTCAGGTGTATAAATGGAGCCCAACGCAGGGGCAAAGGGGAATGACAGGAGAAGGACCGAGAGGCTGGTGCATGCAGCAGAGACTCCTACCGTGTGGCGTGGAAGTTGGAACTCCCTGGAGCAGATCGAAGAAGGTGAAGGGAGCCGTGCTGGAAGCATGTCTCTTTCCTTTCTGCTCGAAGTGCTGGTTCCACTGTGGTGTGGTGTGGAATGTCTGAGGGGCAGGGACTGGAGCCCTGACACTAAAGACAGAAGGCTGTGTGATCTGCGATGCAGTACAAACTATTAAAGCGGCTAGTGAGTTTCTGGTGATTGAAAAACCCGGTATGCGCGTGGGTAAACTCTTTTATTCTGAATACTATGTATCGGAGTGCAAAGTCTCTGATCCCTTTCATTGTTAATGATCAAACCAATGGGGATATTTTGTATCAGAGTGGTTGTGTGCGTGAGAATAGAACCTTGTCTAAAGTCTCTGATCCCTTTCATTGTCAATCATCAAACAGACAGGAATAATTTCTAGCAGAGTGGTCGAATGTGACGAGAAACACATTATCAAAGGTCTCTGAGCATTGAACTATGCAATTAAAGCAAAAAGAACAATATGGGTTAATTCCCAAAAATCCCTGCTATCCTTCCTTCATTTCTGCGTGGGAACACTCTTCTTGTTAGTGTCAGGATGGGAAGTTTCAGTAGTCACTTCTTCAATAGCTTGCACCTTCATAGATTTCTTGTGGGGCTTAAACTGCGTGCCTCTAGTATTGAAGTATTTCTTCTTTCTTCCCGTAGGCCTGTTTTACATTCGGAAAAGGCCCTCTTTGTTAGATATGAGCTCAGTTTTTGACACTTCAGAAACAATTACTTTGTTTGTTGCTTGTGTACTTTTTAACTTCTTTTACCAATTTTCTTTTTCCGGTTATTGCTTTAATGCTTGCCTAGTCGGTGATTCTTGATCATTTTTGGAAGTCATCAAACAGGTATTTAACACAACCGGTACAGGCTCTTCTATAAGAATATTAGAAGATTGTGTAATAGATATAAGGGAGCTTCTAAAATCCCACAACATAACATTCTTGGGACAATTGCCATTAGTTGTAATAGCACCTTAAACACATGTTGTGCTCTCTGGGATAAAGCAGGCCACTTTAGAAGTTAAGGGCTTGGCCCTAGATGAGAAGAGAACTGCTTCCGAGTTTCCGAGTGAGATCTGACTTCTTAGTATAAAAGGTCATAATGCTTCTCCAGAGAGATGCAAAGGAAATGTAAAGCTTGTAGCTTTAGAGTTATGCGAGATTGGATGTTATCTGCCCCCATTATAGATTGTAACTCAATATCCTCCAATGGAGTAGGCAGGATGGCTAAATTCTCTGGCTGCGCGTGTAGTAGTTTGTTGGTCTCGGCACCACTGCTCAGGCGAATTTGTGCAGTTTTGAGGAATTCATTTAGTGACTCCCTAATGGTCGAATTAAGGAGGTGAAAGGGGTGTATGTAATAGACTAATTTCCAACGTCAACTGTGCATCTTGATGCATCAGTATGTCTACAATTTTTCCGATTCATGGTTGGTGAAAGTGGACACCATGTTTTGTCCCTTTTTTCCTGGAGGAATGCGCTCCGTGCATTGAAACCCGTGCAGAAGACGATTTCTGAGTGTTAGTAGCCTGATCTAGTTGGTTAAAGGTTTCCACTCCAAAGCTATTTAGTACAGATTGAGAAATGTTTTAACCTTAACAACGTAGTGATGTATTGACATTGTTAGATATGGTAGGGGCTGGCTTCGAACATGATTTTTTTGTGAAATAATTCGTGATTTGAATTCTAGAGGAGTGGTCGCTGAGTTGCTCACTAGAGAGTTTGTCTATGCGTTTGTACTTGCCAGTCAATTTCCTTAAATCATATGGATGGATAACTGGATTTTGACTATCTACAAGGTCAGACACACTTATTGAATAACCCTCTAAGACCACCTCTCGAAGAAGACTCTTCTGGTAGCATCCATGTTCCCCGGGTTAACCTTTGACAGCGTAATGGCACCGCACATTGATGCGTCATGCGCAATGACATACCGCCTCAGCATGTTGTATAAATAAGCAGCTGTGCAGGAAAGCCCAACAGACTGCAAGAACAACGCTGCATAGATGGGTTGTTTAAATAAACAGCTGTGCAGGTTCAAAGAGTGTAAGCCCGACAGTCAACCTCTTAGGACGCTTGGAGTTGTAGTCCGATAGTGCATACAGTGAACACCAACAGATACTGTTAGATCACACCTATCCAACCCCTAACCATACTTTTCGTCTGGGCTTTTGAGAGGTGGGACCCTTAAATTCACATTTGACAGTAGGAAGTGGAAGCAGTGTCACGTGCTGAGCTGAAAAGGCCATCTTGGATTCCCATGGATTTCTGCCTTAAAGCGTTGTTTTCGTTTTCTTCGATTTTGTACAAGATAAGCTGTACAAAGGTCATAGAATAAGATCTTCAGCTGGGTGAGCGTCATCAGAAGTTTCCACGGGAATCTGGAAAACATATTTAGTGCCATCTGACGACTATCCCATGGTTTTATAATGCCCAGAGGGATCTAATCACCCGATCCTTTCGACCTTTTTTTCTGCTATATGAAGGCGAGTCACTGCATTGTCAGCTGCTTGCGGTTTTGGATGTTAGGAATAAAGGTTATTTTTGGCAATGATACGATAACTTTAAAGCCTGCTATTCATACATGATGGGATGGACAGTGGGATCAGCAGCAGGTGTGAGTGAGCCCAAGGCGACCTGGGGTTCCTCTATTCACTTAACAAGAAATATGAAAGAAGAAATAGGAAGACCAACACCACATCATACAGTGCAGCCATGCTGTCACACTGCTTTAAGTTACTGCTGTGCAGGGATTCACAGTTACAGACCGATTCATGGAATGAATGTGCGCTGAAAAAACGGCGCACGCATGCGAAAACGTGCGATTCGCAGTGAAATAGCGAAAATCACAGTGCAAGTGCGATTACGCATAGAAAACCGCGCACATCTATTCATGGAAGTCCGTGCACGCGCAAAATGTGGGATGTGCGCTGAAAAAGTGCACGCTGGCGCACAGGTCATCGAACGCCGTGCGATAAGGCCACAGCGAATTCGCACATAGCGCGGCGCACATAACAAAAGTAGGCGTAACACGGGGCGTTACACGCAGAATGGGGAACAACTCGTGAAAATGTGGGCGTCACGGGGGAAGTACAGGAGGCAAGTGCGCGGAACGCCCACATGCTCGCCTACAACACGTATTCATGGAATCGAATAGGGAAAAACAGCGCACGGCCAAAGATGCGCACAGGCCCATACATGTCCGCCACACGAAAGCAGGCGGTAGCGTCCCTGCGCAGGAAAAAAATGTGCGCCAAATTGTGCGCTAACATAAAGCACCTATATACAGCTCTGATGAATGTCCCATACTGGGCCCTCTTGGACAAATGACGTGCAAAGGGGTACGCGACAAACACGGACACCCGCTGTGTGAATAATAGCGTGTGCGTGTATTTCTGGGGTGCGCGAGAAGTTCCACACGCGATCGGGCCTGGGGGAGCGTGTGCGTGTATTTCAGGGGTGCGCGAGAAGTTCCACACGCGATCGGGCCTTGGGGAGCGTGTGCGTGTATTTCAGGGGTGCGCGAGAAGTTTTACACGCGAATGGCCTGGGTGCGTGTATTTCAGGGGTGCGCGAGAAGTTCCACACGCGATTGGCCTGGGCGCGTTTATTTCAAAGGTGCGCGAGAAGTTCCACACGCGATTGGCCTGGCCGCGTGTATTTCAGAGGTGCGGGAGAAGTTTCACACGCGATTGGCCTGTGCGCGTGTATTTCAGGGGTGCGCAAGAAGTTTCACACACGATCGGGCATGGGGGAGCTTGTGCGTGTATTTCAGAGGTGCGCGAGAAGTTCCACACGCGATCGGGCCTGGGGGAGCGTGTGCTTGTATTTCAGGGGTGCGCAAGAAGTTTTACACGCAAATGGCCTGGGTGCATGTATTTCAGGGGTGCGCGAGAAGTTTTACATGCGAATGGCCTGGGCGCGTGCATTTCAGGGGTGCGCGAGAAGTTCCACACGCGATTGGCCTGGGTGCGTGTTTTTCAGAGGTGCGCGAGAAGTTCCACACGCGATTGTCCTGGGCGCGTGTATTACAGAGGTGCGCAAGAAGTTTCACACGCGATCGGGCCTAGGGGAGCGTGTGCGTGTATTTCAGAGGTGCATGAGAAGTTCCACACGCGATCGGGCCTGGGGGAGCGTGTGCGTGTATTTCAGGGGTGCGCGGGTGGTTTTACACGCGATCGGGCCTGGGGGAGCTGGGTACGTGTATTTCAGGGGCTCGCAGGTGGTTTTACACGCGATTGGCCCTGGGGGAGCGGGGTATGTGTATTTCAGGGGCTCGTGGGTGGTTTTACACGCGATCGGGCCTGGGGGAGCCGGGTACGTGTATTTCAGGGGCTTGCGGGTGGTTTTACACGCGATCGGGCCTGGGGGAGTGGGGTACGTGTATTTCAGGGGCTCGCGGGTGGTTTTACACGCGATCGGGCCTGGGGGAGCAGGGTACCACTCACTGTCTGCCTTGCTTGTGTGTAGAAGAACGCGTAGCCAACACCCACCCGCTGTGAAGTAATAGCGTGTGAACCCCAACGCCTGCAAAACACACGCACCGCACCCCACGAAAAGCAATGCCCGTGCGCGATACGTCACAGACGCGCATACGCGCTAAGGGCCTTTGGTCCAATGGAATTGCGTATGCATGCTGACGTGCTTACGCGCTAAGGGCCTTTCCTCGAATTACACGCTGACGTGCAGAATTTTCACGTGCCAAATCACTCCGTATCAAGCTGGCAACGCGTAACCACACGGAAGTCCACGCTCCTGCCCAAAAGGCTGAATTACTGCCCCCCAGAGCCCCGAGCAGCCTCCCACGAGCCATCTGCTGCTGCCTGCCTGCCTGCTGCCACTGTGCCCTGCCATTTGGTGCCTGCACATCAGCCATCTGCAGGGGTCCAGTTGCTGTGTCCACCCCTGCTGGAACAGAACACTCCCGACTGGGACACCATCGCTCCACAGCCCAGCCCCAGGACCCAGTTGCCCACCCACGCCTGCCTCGGGGGTCGCCATGTCGGGGCAAACACCATCCGAGACCACTGGCGACCCCCAGCCAGAGGGGCAGAGGGCCACTAGCTTCAGTCAGAAGGAAGTTGGTGTCCTGGTGGAGCTTGTCCTGGGGCATTATGATGCCCTCTTCGGATCACCACGCACCGACAAGGAAGGACGGGACAGGATCTGGGACGACTTTGTGGTTGCCATCAATGCGGAGGGGGTGGCAACCCGCAACATCAAGCAAGTCAAGAAGCTCTGGGAGGACTTCAGGTCCAGGACCCTCATAAAGGCCCGGCGCCTCGTGGAGGGGGGCCGGGGCAGCATGAGTACCATCCAGCTGAGGGTCCTGGAACGCGTACGCCCAGCGCTCCATGCCCAGATCCTTGAGAGGCAGACCCGTCTGGAGTCGAGCGGTAAGTGGCCAAGCATTGCTGTGTGAGACAGGGCATGTTGCAGTGTGCTGGTTGTCTGATACTTGCCTGTATGTGTGACATAGGCCATGTACACGTGTGTGTGTGCAGGGACATCATGGTCATGCATGTGAGACCAGTAATGTGTGAAGCACACGGTTGGTGTATGTGTTTAAATGCAACATGGGGAGCCCTATGCGAAATGGACACATGAGAGCATGCCAGTGTCTGTTCCTGGACATGGGTGGGGGTGAGGGATGGGTGCTGATGCCATGTACATGTATGGTGTCCATGTCTGTGTTTCTGACCTGCGTGTCTGTGACTTGTGAATGCCATGGATGCATGACACATGTCTGTGACAATGTTCAGAATCACTGATGCAGCCTAGTTATCCTTGCATCCACTGTGTCCCGGGTGTACAAGTCCAGATGGATGAAAGTACGTTGAAGTGTGTGCATGTGATAGGCATGACCCATGATGCATGTGAGTCCAAAAACAACATTGTATGCTTCAAGAGTCCCTTGGACATGTTTGCTTATGTCCATAGCATGTGCCATGCCTGTTACTGCATGTGTTGTGCCTGCACTGACCCATGTGTTGTGGAGGGACATGATAGAAGTGATCTTTGACAGTGCCACTCATCTGCTATTGCTTCCTGTCTAGGGGACCATTGTACAGTACCCTGATGCTTGTGTTCTATGTCTCCCTCTACACAGCGCAAAGTGAAGAAGAGGGCGGAGACGGCGCTGTGGAGCTAAGCGGCGGGGATGCCCCCACGGCTGCAGCCGATGGGGTGGGTGAGCCCCCACAGGGGCTTGCAATGGCGGAAGACGGTGTGGAGCCATCCAGGTTGGTGGTTTCCACAGAGGAGGAGGAGGCCGCTACTGAGCCGCACATGGGGCCTGGTGGGGGCATCCCTGCTGGTGCAAGTGGTGCAGTCCAGGGGCAGGGGCAGGAGGCAGCACAGGTCGCCGTGGAGGTGCCTGTGCATGTCACTGTCCCTGACACTGTGACTGCACCACCATGCACCAGCAGGGATGCCCCATCCCAGGCCCGTCCGCAGGTAGGGGGGATGTCCATGTCATCTGACTCCCCTCCACCTGCGGACAAGAGGACCCCTGGCCGTATGGAGAAGGTCCTGATTGGTGTCGCGTTGCGCACGGCTGTCATTCATGATGAGGTGCGTGCTTCCCGGGGGGAGCACGCATGTCATCACGAAGAGCACCGTGCCAACGTGGCCCAGTTGGGAGCGGTCATGGTCGGGGGTCTCGTACATGGGTCGGGAACTCTGGCGACCCTCTCCTCCTCTGTGGAGGCTATGCGCCATGCGTACTCCATGCCGTCTTCCGGCCCAGATGCCACCAGGGCCCCCTGTGGACCTGCCCCGACCAATGCAGCCACCTTGGTGGGGATCCCATCCCTGCCACAGTCGGGAGTCGGAGGTCCAGCAGGGGTGGACACACCAGCAACTGGACCCCAGCAGATGGAGGATGTGACGGCATCATCGGGCAGGGCACGTGCACGACGGCATCGGTGGATTCCATCAGCCTGGATGCCGTCGTGCTGGCACAGTCAGTTGCGTCAGAGGCAGCGGCAGGCTCGACGTGGGGGGCATCATGGCTCGGGGCCATCAACATCAGGGGTGCAGGCATCGGCCGGAGGGCAGGAGGACCCTGGAATGGGAGTGGCTTCCGTGTGGGAGCGGTTGGGCCAGCAGATAGGTGGGGAGCGGCAGCGGGCAGAGGAGGAACGGCTCACAATGGTCAGGGCGGAGAACTCCATGCGGAGGGCGCTTAGTGCCTCGAGGGTCTTCGCAGGGAGTTGGAGCTGGACACTGCATTATCCCTGCGAGACCTCGGGGCCAGGGAACATGCCCGCCTCTAAGCCATTGAACAGGAGTTCGATGATGCCCTGGCCCATGACAACAACCAGTGAGCCGTCGGACTAGCCCGCTGCCCTTGTAAATAGTTATGTAGTTAGTGTTAGGTTTCCTTTGCTTTTTTATTTATTTTGGACCTTTTGGACAATGGACCACATTTTTGTATATAGCTTTTTTATTAGGTAGTATTTTTATATAGGTTTCATTTCTTCAGTTGGGATCATGGACCCTGGATTGTTTATCTGTATATAGTTGACTGTTGGATTTTAGTTTTTTTTTTGGATTTACCCATGGAGCAATGGTTTTCGGTTATGTTTTTACCTTGGATTTACTTTCTTGAACTGTGACTTTGGACACCTTTCCTTTGGATTATGATTTGTGGTTTTTCATTATTTTACAGACATGCTGCTTTTGGTTTTTGATTCCCATTGTCATTTGTTTATTTTTAATTCCATTTATGCTGCTTTTAATAAATTTTTTTCATCAAACTTCAATGTGTAGTATCATCTCATTGGTATCATGCATATCATGATATGGGTTTTGAGATTCACTGACACCCATTGGGGGTATGTGAGGGACATGTGTTCATTTCCAAACTTGCAATTGGGTTTCTATCATGTTATTGCCATTTCTAAGTGGGTGGATGCAATACTCGGGTGGGTGTTTGGCATTTGGAGGCTGACCATAAGGGCCAGGGATCTATATTGTGATGACATGTTGGCTGGGGGACATGTGTGGGGGCCTGCTGGCAGGTGCCCCGCAATGCTGGGGGGTGGGGGTGCAGGGGGACATGAGTGGGACATGAGTGGGGGCCTGCTGGCAGGTGCCCCGCAATGCTGGGGGGTGGGGGTGCAAGGGGACATGAGTTGGTGATCAGTAGTGCAAGGAGACATGTGCCTTTGCTGGGGGGCATGCCCATGTTGGGTGGGCTGCCTGCGGGACATGACCAGGGATGCAGGGTAGTCCCCTGTGGTGTGGGCTGCCTGCAGGGGCCGTGGAGGGTGTACAGGGAACAACTGGGAGGACCCACACTGCCAAATCACATGTAGGACTCCCCGGCACCACTGGAATACACGCACCCAGCCCAATCACGTGTGAAACTTCTCGCGCACCCCTGAAATACACGCACATGCTCCCCCAGGCCCAATCGCGTGTGAAACTTCTCGCGCACCCCTGAAATACACGCACCCAGGCCATAGCACCCAGGCCATACGCGTGTAAAACTTCTTGCGCACCCCTGAAATACACGCACAGTCTCCCCCAGGCCCAATCGCGTGTGAAACTTCCCGCGCACCCCTGAAATACATGCACCCAGCCCAATCGCGTGTAAAACTTCCCGCGCACCCCTGAAATACCCGCACCCAGCCCAATCGCGTGTGAAACTTCCCGCGCCCCCTGAAATACACGCACCCAGTCCAATTGCGTGTAAAACGTCCCGCGCACCAATGAAATACCTGCACCCAGCCCAATTGCGTGCAAAACTTCCCGCGCACCCCTGAAATACACGCACCCAGCCCAATCGCGTGTAAAACTTCTTGCGCACCCCTGAAATACACACACCCAGGCCATTTGCGTGTGAAACTTCTCGCGCACCCCTGAAATACACGCACACGCTCCCCCAGGCCCAATCGTGTGTGAAACTTCTCGCGCACCCCTGAAATACACGCTCACGCTCCCCCAGGCCCAATCGCGTGTGAAACTTCTCACGCACCCCTGAAATACATGCACCCAGGCCATACGCATGTAAAACTTCTCGCGCACCCCTGAAATACACGCACACGCTCCCCCAGGCCCAATCGCGTGTGAAACTTCTTGCGCACCCCTGAAATACACGCACACGCTCCCCCAGGCCCAATCGTGTGTGAAACTTCTCGCGCACCCCTGAAATACACGCTCACGCTCCCCCAGGCCCAATCGCGTGTGAAACTTCTCGTGCACCCCTGAAATACATGCACCCAGGCCATACGCATGTTAAACTTCTCGCGCACCCCTGAAATACACGCACATGCTCCCCCAGGCCCAATCGTGTGTGAAACTTCCCGCGCAACCCTGAAATACACGCACCCAGCCCAATCGCGTGTAAAACTTCCCGCGCACCCCTGAAATACCCGCACCCAGCCCAATCGCGTGTGAAACTTCCCGCGCACCCCTGAAATACACGCACCCAGCCCAATCGTGTGTAAAACTTCTCACGCACCCCTGAAATCCACGCACACGCTCCCTCAGGCCCGATCGCGTGTGAGACTTCTTGCGCACGCGTGTTCCCAAAACCCGTAATACATGTTCACCGCTTTGCGTTTGCTGTTTGCCAGTCCGGTAAACTGGTCCAGGGTTGGCGCAGCCCTTTGCGATGGTTTTGCGATCTTGATGGCTTTTCCTTGCGCAAGGGCGTTCTTGGGGGCGTAACTGGTGCTGCTGCAGGGTCGCTGCGCCACTCTGCCCCACGTCTGCTTTTGGAGGCGAGAATCCATGAATACGCTGTGCGCGGAAATTGATTTTATCGCACGCGGCTGGCGCAGACATTCGCACGGGCATGCTGTGCGCCAGCCGCGTGCGACACTTTTGTGCGAATTTCCATGAATTACCCTGTTAATCTTGCAATGCTACATACAGCCTTGCAAGAATGATTCGTGGCATGCAAGGGAGAAGTTTTATCTAGGGCTAGAGCGGGGTCTAACAATGCAGGAAAGCGTTCACAATGGTAGCAACGCCATAGCGAATACGGCAAAGGACATCCTGTGCACACACAGTTTTACTCAGCATGTTTGAATATTTGCATTATTTTTTCTGTAAAACAATGAATTTAAAGCCCGTCACACTAAGAATTTACTATTGTGCGATTCTGTATTCATGGCTCCCGTGTCAGCTATCCTTTCTTCTGAATGATTTCTCAAGCTGCCAGCCTCATCACCATTCCTCCTCGAAGCTATTTTGTTTCACATTTGCCCTATGCCGCTTTATTACCATGGAGCTACTTTGTGTAGCATAGTTGTTATAGTGGCAGTCATATTAAATGCAGTGAGATGTGCAACTCCTCTTAGTTGAGACCCCAAACAGAGAATTTCCCTAGAGTTATGCCCAAATAGATGTACTTTGCAGGTATTTGAAGAATGTTAAGATATGCTTTAAAATGTCATGTAATGGCAGTACCGAGGAACTGTGTTCCCAAATGTAAGTATTGGTTGGCACTTCTCATGAGGGGGAGAATATTTGTTTGGGGTCCAATACTAGCACTTATAAAATGAGCCACTGCTGTGGAAGAGGTGTGGTGATAGGTTCTAGTACATGCTGCCACTGTGTATCTAGTCTTTCAGCTTTACAGCAAATGTATTGAATTGTAAAGACTACTTTTGTCAAATGTCAACTTGACAGAATTCATTTTATGCCACATATTTTTGACGCATTTATTTACCATAAATAGATAAATGGTATGTTGGGGTAAGGTATATTGTGAGTACGTGGGGGGGGTGGAAGGCGGGGTGCAGGGCATCTCACCTTGTTGTTTGTGGTGAAATCATGCAAACAAAATTTGGCGTACTTGACATTCAGAAAAAAAGCAGCAAACATTCGTAGAACCATTGAATTCATTTGAACAGTGGCTCCTCTTTTCAAAGTCCTGACTAGTAATAAGGCCATATGCAGCAAGCCATACATACAAAACCATCCTACAAAGATACACCAGAGTTCCTGAACATTTACGAAGACTAGGACAAGCATATACAAGCATATACAAGCATATACAAAAACTGGGCCTGATATAAAGTTTGGTATACTACCAAACTGTAATACCATTAACAGCACTCGGTTTGGTGGTATTGCTACCAGATTACAAGTGCCGGCACGGTAGTAAATGGCCATTCCATGGAATCCCTTTGGACTCCATGGGGGGATTTGCTGGCATAACTGGCACCGGTACTACCAGTGCTGGTAATGCTGGCGATTTGTACAAGTAGGGCGCCTGGCTTTCCTCCAGCTCTTAGCTGGAGGTAATTCAGGTACCCCACCGGCAAAGGTGTACTGAAGCTGATTGTCTTCGTAAGTAAAGCCATGTGGCTAAATTACATGAGTTAAGAATGCATTGTCTAAAACGAATTAACCTGTAAGAGGGAAAATATCCCACACATCTTTAATCATAGACATTGCTACACAAGGCCATGGTTACGTATGTTTATTTATTTATCGACAAATTCTCGAACAAATTCCAATTAAGTACATACAGATAAACTTCAACCATCACATTTGCCATGCTTGCTGTTAGGTTTTCATCTTTGACTAACTAGGTGGGTGCGCCATCTCAGGGATAGCACCCCCGCTTACCATACATTGTACTAGGCACATTGCGCTTTAGTGACATTGAGTAGCGCATAAGCACATATACACGTGGTACCAATGTTTTCATACAGGATGCTTTTAGCCAAATATGTGGTTTGTATTACTTCATTTCTTTGTGATGGTAAATGTGATGGTTGAAGTTTGTCTCTGTATGTATAAGTGGAAGTTTTTTAAATTTCAAAAGTGATTAAAAGTCTGAACCCCCCCACCTCTCCGAACTGCAAAGTTTTGGAAAGATTCATTAACAAAAATAAAAGTTATTAACCGTCAAAAGATTTTTTTTTTCTCAAAGTGCGGCCTACTTCCCATTAATTTTCCCATAGACAAAAAAGGTCAATTTTTGCCAAAGCACATAGTCCAAACTGCTGGATGGATTTGGACCAGGTCCAAAAAAACTTGGATACAAAGCGTTTACTCGCACGCCATGCATGATTTGGGGTTGTTCTGTGCACTAGTTATTTAAATATTTGACGGAGATGGGCTGCCCTCTTCCCCAATATATATATATATATATATATATATATATATATATATATATATATATATATCAGTGAAAAAACGTTGTTAAAGGGACTTTATGGTTAAGTTGCGCTACTAAAAGCCTATCAAATTTAGTGAAAAAACGTTAAAAAGACATTATGGTTAAGTTGTGCTACTAAAAACCTATCAATTTCAGTGAAAAAACTTTGTTAAAGGGACGTCATGGTTACAAGTAAAACCGAAAACCCCCTGAAATTCGCCAGTTATGGTAAGCTAAGCAACCTTAACTCGCGCCACCACCGTGCACTGCTAAGAATAATACCCATGACATCAAAGATGACACTCATGTAGGGCAGCGCATCCCTGAACCAGCCTTGCAGACCATGCGTGATGCAGTAGACCCTTACCTTTCGAGGGTCACAGTATTGTGTATGTACTGCGACGTGGTACTCTGCAGGGGGGAGACACGTCAAAATGCTTTTGGGGCTATGGTCCGTGAGCATAAGAAAGTCTGCCACCTACCTAAGTAAGTTCCACTCAACATCTTCCTCTCTCCACCTGCCTTTTCTTATCCCCGTGGTTGGTGCCGCTTACTTACCCTCCCTTCCCTTCCTTTCCTTCTGTGTCTTGTTAAAAAAAAAAAAATGCTATTTTCAGAGTCACCTTTCACAGTTTAAAAATAGAAGTGCCAATAAAATGCTGCAGGTCCCTGTGCATTTTTAGAAGTCCGTGGACAGTCCGCGAACATTAAAATGTTTGGGTATTGCGCTTTCAAAACCATTACACTCTTCTGCTGGAGTAAGTGGTGGCTCTGAAAAAAGCCTTTTTGTGGTGTTTTTTTGTGTTTCAAAAAGTTCAAGTGGTCAACACCTACTGGAAAAAAGATTGCTATACTTCCAAAAAGGGTTGAAATGCATTTTGTATATTTTGCAGAAAAATCTGATTCCCAGCATGAGTAAGATGTACTCCATCTCTGCGAAAAATGTGTGTGCTACTAAACATAATATTTTCATTGTGAAAAGAGGACATACCAACATCTCTTAAAAAAAGTGCAAACAGCCTTGTTGACATTGCGCCTCGCTTTCTCCATTTGTGGACCAAATGAAGAAGAACGCAGCCACATTTGTCACTGCGCAATACGAGAATAAATTACTTGGGATTTTGGAAACATGTCCATGACTTTCCCAAGTCCTTCTTTCATTGCAAACTGCAAGGAGATCCCAGACACATGTCCTAAACTGTTCCCTCCACAATGAATAATAATGATGTCTGGATGACGGTGTGTCATCAAAGTAGCACAAAATGGAACCAAATCCAGCCACTTCATTCTGCGCACTCCATGCCAGTGCACATGCACATGAGGAAATCCAAGATGTGCATCCACTCCACAGCGCTCTGCATGCAACTCCAACCAATTTATCCACATGTCACCCAAAATCCACACACTCTGCCTTCTGAAAGAAACAGCATTAGCTATCTGCTCTCCTCAAAGGAAACAGACTTTCTGACAAAATCCCTCCTTACACATCACACCCAGTAAACCTTATTGACCTATCCCTTGGCCTGCACAGTCTCAATTGCATACCTCTCAGCCCCAAAATCCCTGTATGCAATACATGCGATCAACAGATCGTGAAATCTGAAAGTGGGCAATGAAAATTTAAATAGTGTACTCCACTTCCCCTTTGATAGTGGCTCCGAAAAGAGCCTTTTTTTGTTTTTTGAAAATGCATCTAAAAAAACACCTTTCGTTTTGTTATTTTTTTTTCTTTCACTTATTTTCTTCCTGATGTCTTCACATTATCCTCTGTAAAGCATTCCTTATATTTTGAAATAACATAGCATTTCCCAATATGGATAAAGAAATGCCATCTGCTTTGAAATAGTCACCATTAAAAAAAATCAATATTGTCATTATTACAAGACAACATCCCAGCTCTAAACAAGAAAGCAGGCATCTCTCTGTTAACCAAACACCTTGCACCGTTTTGCTGAGGACAAAACACATTGCAATTGTCCCATGCTACCCTAGTCAACATTTCAGAGAAAATCACCTTGCCATTTAGAAGAACCACCATCACTGCCTGAACCAAGTTTTCAAGAGGACTCAATAAACTAGGACCACTGATGTATCCCAAATGGACAGCACCCCAATTCAGTACCACTACATCTGGACTATTCCACATAGAGAAACTCTTACAAACTCCAACCACTGCCTGCATATTGGAACCAGGCACAGTTGACCACAAAACCTCCACTCCTTCAAAACCAAAACTGGCAGCCATATGTTTAGACATAGCATTCCTCTCTAAAACATTTACAAACAGTTCTCCAACTACCAACACCCTCTCTTCCTGCAAAGAACAACTTCAACAACTGATTGGCTAATACCCACATTCCCCTTCCATGCTAGATATGCTGAGAAACCCTGGATGTGGCATGCCCTGTCCGCGAACAGCCGCGCTGTCCAGGGACCCCCCAACACAGGGGCAGCCCTTTTTCCCTTTCCACATTACTGTTTGCTCCACTCTCTCGTTGGATACACATAAGCAATCACACAAACATCCACCAATCAAATACAAGAACTCTACATCTAACTCTATCATCACAATTCAGCACTTTAAATGAACTGTTCATTACTCAAGTGTCCTGTGATTGCAAGGCACCTACAGCTAAGACCTCTGTAAAACTCTTCAAGATTTCTCCTTCCCGATTCATCCACATCTACATACATCGATACAAGCATACTCTAATTTCTCCCATCTCCTATAATCAGATTAATTTACAAATCTGTCTGCTTTGCAAATTTTAATTTACCCATATTACTATTTTTATTTTATTTTTTTATTTTTATTTAGCTGAATTTAATCAACTTTTAAAAACAACATGTTATGTACAGTAAAATTAGGAAAAGAAACTAAAAAAAAAAAAAAAAAAAAAAAAAACACCAAAACAAAAAAAAAGACAACAAGAAAGAACAACAAAGAAACACATTCAGATACATAAAATAACAAACATAATAGAAGCGTTTCTATACATAAATGAATACTAATTTAAACTGGACTCATCTGATCATGTCCATTTACTGAATTAAGAAATATAAAGAAAAAAAAAAACAAATAAATAAAAAATGCATTTTTAATTAACTGGGATCTCTCACTTTAAAATGTTCTAAAAGGTTCACATCATGTAAAAAACGAATAACATTAATTCTGAGTGATATGTTTTTACCTTCGAGTATCATTTGCCATAATAAATCTGAAGATAAATTAACATATTCTTTAAGAGTAGATTTGAAAAATTGAGTTCGTTTCATAAACAAGGAGGCGCATTCAGTGAGCAGATGTTTAAGTGTTTCCTTTTGACCAAGATCTTCACAATGTCTACAGCTATTATCAGCCAACAATCTTCGTCTCTCTAATATTTCGCGTGTTGGACAAAGATTGAATCTCAACCTAGAAAATTCAATTCGGTGTGTGACTGATGGAGACTTAAGTAAATATGGTTCCACTGAACCATGTTTTTTATGAAACAGAAAGTAATTTTTAAAGTCACACAAGTTTGCACAATGCTCTCGAGTTCTAATCCAATCAGCATCAAACATCATGGTTTTTGCCTTGTTGGGATTTTCAATTAATGTTTTCAACGACACATCTGCTTCTGCTAGTGCATTGATTGCAATTTGGCGCCATTTTGACATATGTAATTCTTTGCTAGTAAACATATGAGTGGACAGGGTGCCTATTAGCATCAAGGTATTCGTGGTCGTTATGCATTTGCGAAACAAGCTAACAATGGACCAGAGGTGACGAGTGTATAAAGAAATCAAACCCAGTTCATGTCTGATCCAACAAATAGAGATACAATTTGGAAGTCCTAGGCATCGTCTCCAATACAGACTCTCCAGTCTGCTCCAGAATGATTCAGGCATTAATTCTTGTGTTTCCGAACCATAAAGGAGTATCGGAGTGACTTTTTGACAATAAAAAATTACTGCTGGGATGATTGAAAACTTCCCCAGCTTTGCCTGGATGATCTTTATTTGTGCAAGCATCTGGGTCAATTTCCCAGTGATGGTATGCCAATGTGATTGACTTCCAACATTAGAAATGGTGACACCTAAATAGGTGTATTGATTAACCACTTCAATTTCAGACTTATTTAGATACCAATGAAAAGATTTACTCTGCTTCTGCTGTTTAGCAGAGAAAATTATGATTTTAGTTTTAGACAAATTAACAGATAGCAAATTTTTTTGAGTGTAGAGAGCTAATTCATCGAGTAAGTGTTGAAGGCCCGAAGGAGTTTTAGAGAGAAGGACAAGATCATCCGCATAAAGCAAGGCTGGAGTTGGTTTCAGTGCTAATTTTGGGGGATCTCCCACTGTGTATGCAAAACTTGAACCAATGTCTGAAATGAAAAAATTAAATATTGACGAGGCTAGCACACATCCCTGTTTCAGGCCCCTATACGTTTTAATTGGAGGAGTTAAGGTACCTTCGCAAGTCAGTCTGATCTGAATAGTTGTCCCTGTGTGTAAAGCATGAATTAAGGAGATTAAGTACGCAGGACAGCCAGCGAGGCTGAACTTCTGTAAAAGAATTTCACGCGACACCGAGTCAAAGGCAGCTCTTAGATCAACAAAAGCCAAGTAGAGCGCCTGTTGCTTCGAGGAGTGATCATTTAAAATAGATGTTAGGGAGAAGAGATTAATAGAAGTTCCCAAGCCCTGTATAAATCCAGTTTGACAAGGATCACGCCTGGAACTCTGGTGCGTCCATAAATTGAAATCTCGCAGAACAAATCGTGCGAACAACTTCCCAGGAGCATCAAGAAGTGCAATCGGCCTATAGTTCGAGGGATTAGACCGATCACCCTTCTTGAAGATTGGGACAATAATTGACTGACACCAAGAGTCAGGAATGACACCGGTTTTGAGTATTTGATGAAATATACGATGTAATATGGTAGTCCATTCAAGCGGATGCTGCTTAAAAGTATAATTGGATAGGCCATCCGGGCCGGGAGCTCTAGAGGAACTAGACTTCTGGATGTAAAATAGAATATCCTCCTCCAGGATTTCCATTTGTTCATAAATTATTGGAGGTGGAGTGGTGGAAGCTTGGAATACTTCCGGCAGGGCGTACAAATTCTTAAAGTGTTCAATCCAAACGCATTCCAAAACGCCATTTATCTGTACAGGGGCCTGTTGCTCATGATTTGCCAAATTTAGTAAAGACCATATAGCAGAAAGATTTTTGGCAGTAATGGCAGATAGCATTGCCTCACCATCATGTTGCAATTGAGTGAATCTATAACACCTCAACCAATTTTTATATTTGCATTTAATAGTTTTTATGGTGGCAAGTCTAATAGCAGTTGGTAAGTGCACAGCACGACGCTTTTGGAGATTCACCCAATTCTTTTGATTTTGTATCTCATGATCAAAAGTATGTTTGTGAATATGGTGAAAATGAGAATTGAGGCCAATTTTAGAGCGAAACAATGCCAGATGAGTGGTGTACGAGTCTTGAGGCGTATTTATGGTTCGTTCAGCAGTAATAAGCTGTTTAAATTTGTCCAATTTTTTCGGCGTCCAGCGCAACCTTGTGCGAGCATTATTAACCACAACAGAAGGAGTGTAAATGAATTCTCTGTGAATGGGAGCGGCGGAAAGAAAATTCCATCTAACAGATAGAAGATCATGGTCACTAGTATCACGTTTAATTATTTCAAAATTAGAGATTTCCGAGAGAGTGAGCTTGTTGACTAATACAAAATCTATAGTTGAAGTTGAAGCACCTCTATGCCACGTGGGGAGAGATGGAATGTCACCCTCACAAGCGCCATTTAACATGATAAGGCCACGGTATTTTATTAGCTGGTTCCATTTCAAATAGGCTTGTGAGGATTTGCTTTTTGAATTTGGTAGACAATTTATGTTGAAATCACCAAGTACAAACAAATGGCTAATTTGTCTGTCCTGTGTGATGATATCAAGTAAGTTCTCTAATTCAGAAAAAAAAATGGAATCTGGTATTGCAACCGGATTTCGATAGAGATTTATCAGAGCAACAGCACCCCCTTGAAAGGTAATTCTTACCAGTTGTAAAAAGTGATTTGGAGCAAGCCAAGGACTAATTTGGAAGCCCAAACCACATTTCAAGGCAACCATTAGACCTGAGGACGGGCGACCCGTAATTCCTGCTTTAGCTGGATTCAAAATTACATCATAACCACTCCATACAGGTCTTTCCAAGAGCCATGTTTCTTGAAAAGCAATTATCGTGTGACTCAATAAGGTAGCATCCATAGTGGACATCAGATGGGAATAACCACGGGTGTTCCAGCTGCAAATTTGATGTTCAATGTTAAACATTTGCAGTGGTGGTTATTTTCGCTGATGCCAAACTTGGGGAATGGATTCGTGTCTTAAATTAGAGTTAGAGTGATCCTGTGAGTACACAAAAGGTTTAGAGGAAGAGTACAACCTTAATTTTTGTGTCGTCGGAGTGTTAAAAGACGGGGCTGTGTTAGACGAATTCTCGAGATCATTAGGATCAAGAGCTAATAAGAAGCCCATTGCAAAGAGTTTCATCTTGGCTTGCCATAGAGAGGTACCAATAAGTGCAGATGATACCCAGATGCGAACCACTGACCAATCTTGATCATTCAGGAATTCAATCTGTGAGATGTCCTGTGAGGAGATGCCACTTAGTGAGTCTATATCATTCAATATTGCAAGTACACTGGATCTTGAAAGATCATAAGAAGGAAATGGAGCTTCTCGACATTTAAGAATAAAGCGATGATGTTTATTGATCGATAGAGCATGTCTAGATTTAGATAAAGGGCATGCATCATTTATACATTTATTCTTACGATTTTTTTCCGTGGTGTCAAGTAGGTGACAGTTATTCTGATCCCTATGTGTTGGGAACGATTGTGGGTAAGGGGCTGGAGGTCTTAAACTAGAGGATTGAGTGTGTTGGTTTGTTGAGGATTTGTAGCTTAGAAACTCTTCCATGGAGTGTCTAATTTCAGCTCGTACATCCGCCAGTATAATGTCAGTCTGTGACATGGAAGATGAGGGAGTTCGTTTAGAATCTAATAATTGCACAGTGGAAGGTTCAAAACATGTAGTTAGTTGTGTAAGAGAAGAGTTAATTGCCGGTAAAATCATCGGTTGACTTGATGAAGATTTAAGTTTCAGGTATTCTTCCATGGATTTCTTAATCTCCGCCCGTACATCTGCTAATATAGTATCAGTTTGGGACTTGTTATCTACAGAAGCTATTTTCGAAGTTATTGCTACAGATTTATTTTGTAAAATAGGTTTAGAAATAGATGATATATTCAATGCTGTCGGAGGATTAGAAATCAAGTCATCAGCAGGAGCAGTTTCAATTAAAGGAGGACGTAAAGCCAGAGGATCACAAGGTTGAGTAACAATGGCTTGAAGTAATTGGTCTAAAGGTTCATGATCATCATTACGAGGATCAAATTTTACAGTTTTACTTCTTAGAGACTTTCGGAAATTTTGTCGCTTTGTTTTAATTACTTTGCTTCTGTTGTTATGGACCATTTGAATACGCTGTAACCGTTTGATGCATTGCTTGGTGTTTGCACCTAAATTAGATCGACTCTTAGTAATTGGAAGTTGAGGAGTGGCATCGACATGTGAATGAGCTTTAAATATATTAAACAAAACCGGGGCAACGTCAGAGGTTGTAGACTTATCTACAGAATTAGAGGAAATCTGAACAGACACCGGAGGGGGAGTCTCAGTTGTAAGAAGGTCTAAAGTTTCCACTGGGCGAATAATTTCTGGAAAAGACGGTAGAGCAGGAATAATAGCTTCTAATCGTCGAATTCTCACTGGTGTATGGTCTGGGTCTATAAGAAGACAACTAGAATCTACTGCAAAGGGAGAAAGAGAATATTCATCAGTTTGAGTACTTCTTGATGCAGTTTTTGTATTGAGAGCAGTGACAAGAGTGTGAATCTGAAGTGATTGTTGTCGTATTCTATTGTCCAAAGTTTCATATAATTTAAGCATACAGTTAACTGAAGAATTGATGGCCACAAGAGCAACTTCAGTTAATGCATTAGAAGGCGGCAAGGCAGATACATCCGGGCTAATCAGAACTGGAGGCTGAGCCAGTCTCCTCGGAGTAGGATGTAAAAAAGAAGCTGACAAAGCGCTAGAGTTATCATTTTTCTGATCAAATAAACTGGGGGAAGAATATAGGCTCCCATTGTGGGTTTTTGAAGCTTCAAGGTTTACAGGGGACATGCACTCTAATTCAACATGTTGTGTAGTATTTATTGTTGCGTCCAGTAAAGGCAATACAATTTGAGCAGCAGTGTCATTAAGAAGTAGTTCTTGCGTAGAGGTGGGTGTATGGGTCCTAGATTCATAGATTAAACTATGAGAGACCTCATGAGATGGGACTAAAGATAAAATATCATGAACAACATGGTCTACGTCATTTGGCTCTGCTGATGCTTCAGGCACAAGTAAAACGGAATTTTTAATGATCTGAGAATCTGTAATTGAAGCATTCAATACCTTCAACGGAGTACAGGTTATATCTGTACTTGAATTACATGGGGGCGCACTGGCTACAAGTGCGTTAGGTGTGGTAAGCTCACCTTCAATATCGTGATTAGAATCGTGCGAAGTGGTACAAAAGTCACGGATATCAGCAGACGCCATTTTCTTGCCATGAGTAAGCGTGAAATGACCGCTTAATTTACGCTTAAGCGCTATCATGGGCGAGGCTTTAGGCGTTAATGGCTTTAGTTGAAGTGTTGCGCTTGATACAGCCAAAATGGCCGGCATCCCTGATTTAAGTGTGTACATTCAAAACAAAAACAAACGCTAAAGCCAAAAATGACAACAAGAGTCAAATATAGTAAGGCGACACCGCCACACGTTAACACGCTTAACAGCGTAACAGCACCTTTCTGAAGCACCTTCGTAAAGCGCGTCGTGCTGATGTTGTTTCTCGATTTTGGAGACTTTCTCCTCCTTTCCTCCCGCTCCGGACGGGTGAGTTTGTAGCAGTAGAGGGTGGTCGTTCAATCTCCAGGTTTAGAGCCCCCTCCACGCGCCAAAGCCGCCGCCACAGCTTAACAGCTCCACAACAGCCCTTCTACCACAGGGCTTACGCCACAAGGGCACTCCGGTTGTGCTAAAAAGCCCAGCTGGTGTCTACGTGGCTTGCACGTTGCTGGGGAGGAGTTCCAGCTGATTCAAAGTAAAGGCGTCCTTTTCACCTTTCACTTTGAATAATGTTTGTGCTGAGTTTTCAAAGAAGAAAAAAAGAAAGGCTGCTTTGCGTTTCTTTGCTCCGTTCGCTCTTCTGCAGTCCACCAGTATAGCAGAGTTAAATAAATAAATGGATGTCAGCGCCGCCACAGCTTAACAGCTCCACAACAGCCCTTCTACCACAGGGCTTACGCCACAAGGGCACTCCGGTTGTGCTAATAAGCCCAGCTGGTGTCTACGTGGCTTGCACGTTGCTGGGGAGGAGTTCCAGCTGATTCAAAGTAAAGGCGTCCTTTTCACCTTTCACTTTGAATAATGTTTGTGCTGAGTTTTCAAAGAAGAAAAAAAGAAAGGCTGCTTTGCGTTTCTTTGCTCCGTTCGCTCTTCTGCAGTCCACCAGTATAGCAGAGTTAAATAAATAAATGGATGTCAGCGCCGCCACAGCTTAACAGCTCCACAACAGCCCTTCTACCACAGGGCTTACGCCACAAGGGCACTCCGGTTGTGCTAATAAGCCCAGCTGGTGTCTACGTGGCTTGCACGTTGCTGGGGAGGAGTTCCAGCTGATTCAAAGTAAAGGCGTCCTTTTCACCTTTAACTTTGAATAATGTTTGTGCTGAGTTTTCAAAGAAGAAAAAAAGAAAGGCTGCTTTGCGTTTCTTTGCTCCGTTCGCTCTTCTGCAGTCCACCAGTATAGCAGAGTTAAATAAATAAATGGATGTCAGCGCCGCCACAGCTTAACAGCTCCACAACAGCCCTTCTACCACAGGGCTTACCCATATTACTCATTGCAATGTTTAAACTATTATTCTCCTATTTCCTTCTGTCATTTTCACA
Source organism: Ambystoma mexicanum (assembly GCF_040938575.1). NCBI lineage: Eukaryota > Metazoa > Chordata > Amphibia > Caudata > Ambystomatidae > Ambystoma > Ambystoma mexicanum. The sequence continues at coordinate 705,110,838 of NC_090929.1, read as the reverse complement.
ACCACTTACCTCTTAACACACTATTATAAATTCCTAGAATGCACACAAAACAGGAGATCAGCTTGTAAAATGCATTTATTTAAACAGAATGCCTGACACTTGCCATACTTGCAAAACCAAACAAATACAAGTGTGCATTCAGAACAGTGCTAATGGGAATGTGGATAACAAAGTCAAAGAACTGAAAGGTTTCCAGCACTCTTGTAGCAAGCATCTAAATACCAAAACATGTATAGAATTCCACACACAAATACATTTTCATTTTCAATCTGTACATCTTTCCAAGCTTTTTTTCCTCACCCTACTACAACTTCCACTAATCCATTACCACACTAAACAGTGCAACAGGAACACACACTTTCAAAAGTGCACCTCATAGGAAACATCTATAAATACTCCACTAACCCCCTTAGTAATGATGCTGATGCTCCAAAATCCCCATTCATATGCAAAGCTACGCAATTTAACACATACCGTATCTCTTCCTAGAAATAAATCCTTCTGCAAATGTAACTAATCTATTCTTCAAGTGAATTTACTGTGCAATTAACACACATATGTACTAACTTCCTTCTTTCACAATTGCAGTGAAGACCACACTCCTGAAAACTAGTAGCATCTGAAGTATAAAACAGAACCCAGTAGAAACCTGCTGTTTGCATCTAACAAAGTAAGTGCAATACTGTCGTAGTGTTCTAACTGTTACCCAAACACTGTAGTATTCTGGTATTGTAGAACACACAATTGTATCAACCCTACTGCATTAGATTCACTATTACTGATTGCACCGCAGCAGGTGCACACTTTGTATTGTCATCTAAACACCAGTATAGTAACACACAAATACAAGAGTAGCCTTCCGACCTGAAGTAACAGCCCATTCCACAGTCAAACACCTCTGCATACATGCATACCATCATACTCAGACACTCATGCACAATGCACACATACATTGCACAACGTCCCAACCCACACTTTCTTTTTTCTCCAACAGACACCAAAGAATTCCTACCAAAAAGCAACTCTGTAGAAAGCAACGCAGAAATAGAGCAAATCAAAATAAAAGTGTACAAAATAAGCATCCAGCTCTAGCAGAATTTATACAAAAGTTCAAACAAAACAGCTAATACAGTCACTAAGTGAAACTAAAGCGGCTTGCAGTAAAGAAACGTTGACGCCTCTTTCAAAATGTAAAGCTAAACAGAAAGGTGTTAAAAAGACTACAGCTACCACTAGTGCTAACACTGCACCTATACATCTTGATGTAGCCACAAGTAAGCATACCAAAAAACTTCTGGTACAGAGTCCTTCAGAACCTTATAAATACAGGAGAGAAATCATGCTCAACCCTTCAAACCTACCACAGAAAACGAGTCCTGGAAGCTCTCATAGACAGTGCAATCCTTCTCAAAAGGAAATTATTTATATTAGTTTTAAACAGAATGAAACCACTAACAAAACTAACTACTAAACTACAAGGACTTCTCAACAAATGGAATATCATCAAAGATAGCTTCACAAACATCTGTGCAGGTGATTGGAGTCACACCACCAGCACAGAACCATATTACAATGAAGAGACATAGAAAGAAAAGCAAACCCAATTTTAATAAATAGCAGTGGACGAGGGTATGAAAAGGTTAATAATACCATCATGGAACAAGACATGCTGCTCACACAAACATCTCCAGCAAACTTAGCATCAACTCTCCATTCCACGGAACCAATACATCCAGTCTACAAATGGCCGTGCACATCAATGTGTAACATAGGCAAAGACAAATTGAAAATAAAACTACTATAAACAATGGAGTCATGTCCAGTGTGAAAATACACAGGACTACAAAGAAAAATCATTAGCCTGCATATCTGGACCTATTTGCAAAAGCACCTTCCACCATATCAAAATGATAGACACACACCATTCAACTGTAAGAAATCTCATTCATAAACTGCACTATGCCAAAAGTCCTGCTTTAGCACTGGCCAATTTAAATACCATTCTTCAACATGGTACAGCCAAAGAACTACTTGAAGAAATAGACACATCCAGATAAAATATTTTGGAAGTGAAAGCCACTTACAAAATTCAATATCTTTAGAACAGAGTAGCAAAATCTTTACAGATGCCAACATTCTACTACGCACATACAAAAAAGAAAGACTAAAGTTTAAAAGCACATCTGCTGAAGTACCAAACCATATGTGTGTGTTTTGCCGTAGGACTTTTTAAAATAAAAATATCACAAAAACTGTAGACATAATGTACAAAATAGAAGTCAATGAAGATTTTAAGTGGTTCCAATTAGCTCTCTATCTTATAGCAGAAAAAAATATACAAACTTACTATCTCCTCAATACTTTGCAGATACTGCACTGCAAAACTTGACAACAACCAAATACCTTCACGTGCTATCACTAATAACTTGGAATTATTCCCACTACCAAAACCACTGCAACAACTTAACTTGTATGAGAGCATTATAATTCAAACAGTGCACCCCGCCATTTCAAGCAATAATATGCCTTCAACCAAAAACAGACAAACTACCTCCCTCTGAATTACTGAAAGGCATTTGTGGCAAAGTAGTTTATTTTCCATTAGATCTAAACAAAAAAAATGTACACACTCTGGGAGTGCAACAGCCAATAGATCAATCTTTGATTATCCTAGTAAATGGCGTACCTACAAAAGACAAAAAAAAATTGGCAGCAACTAGTGGACATACATAAAGTTAGAGAAGCCCTGCAATATCTAAAAGACAACAATAAATACTACAAAGAAATAGACATTCAAGAGAACCTGAGGGGAAACCACCTAAATAATTCAAGACTCATCAGGAACTGGCCAATTTCAACTTCTAGACCCTATGACAGAATCCAATATTTTAGACCATATACAATTCACCCATTGCACTCTAAAGACACCATAGATGATGCACTGGAAACTTACCAAATGCGGAAAGTCAAAGGATCTCCAATCAGCATATGGGAAAAGGAGGAAGCTACAATGAAAGACCCACACAAATAACGCATCAGAATACCGCTCTTTACGGATGTATTCTGAAGACCCCAGATTCAGACAAAGCGTGGATTACATATTCCACCTTCTCTTTGAAAGTGAACTAGCAACTCTATGCTACGGAGTTGCACACACATTGAAATCAGGTACCAATTTTCAAAATATGTCTGCTATGCAATTAATACAAAAAGTGCAATTAAAGATGAAGATTTACAGTCAAGCATTACAAATCGTTTAGCAAACATGAGTGGTACAAAAGAGTATTGGTTCCGATGACACGCAGAAGTATGCTGTATGATAAGAAACCTTGGTCCACCCATATGGTTTGTGACATTAAGTTGTGCAGAATATGCATGGGAAGATGTGCATGATTTCCTACGCATAGCAAACAAAAACAAAACAAATACAGATATAAAAACACCAGGAGAACTCTGCTCTCTAGATCCTGTAAATGTATCAAGATATTTCGATCATTGCTTCATTGCCATGCTAAACTTCATTTGTAATAAAACAGTGCCTCCCCTCGCAGAAGTGCAACACTTCTTTTAGAGAAAAGAATACCAAGCCAGAGGAGCCCCACCCATCCACATGCTTTTGTGGATTAAAGATGCTCCTAAATTTGTTCAGTACAGTGATGCCAATGTTTTGGAGTTCATTCAGAAATATGTCACTTGTGAAATCCCTTCACAAATTACACATAGTGACCTACATGCACACATTTTTCAATTTCAAAGACACAAGTGTGGGAAGTATTGTCGGCGCAAATATAAAAACAAAAGGGAAATACTACGCAAAATGCTGCTTTGGTTTCCCTAGACCAGTTTCAACAACAGGTCAAGTGAACAAGTTCATGTCTTCAGTCAGACATAGTGTCAAAGGTAAAGCACCTAAGACCACATACTGCATAATAAGAACAGAAGCATCAAAGTACATCAATGATAACAATGCAATCATTGCCCTCCTATGGAATGCAAATATAGATGTGCAATACATTGCAGACAATTCCACTGCAGTTGCACGATATGTCACAGCCTACTTAACCAAAGCAGAGAAAACAGAGCACAAAGACCTCTGCGACGACATCTCATCTGACAAAACACTGTCACAGAAAGTTTACAGTTTAGGCATAAAAATGCTCTCCCATAGAGAATGTGGGACTGTAGGAAGCTGCAGACTGTGTAAGCGGTACTGCCTTGTATGGAAAATCTGAAAACAGAGTATGGCTAAGCCTTGGTCCTGCTAAATCCAGAAAAAGAGTTCTCAGATCATATGAAGACATAGAAACAATAGCCAAAAATTATCCCAAAAGCCAAGACATTTTGAAAAGAAACGTACTAGACACATACTACCCAAACAGGAATACCACTTTGGAAACCATGTGTCTATACCACATAGCCCAAAACTTCACATACAAAATAATATTAAACCAGATGAGAAGAAAGGTAGATACAGAGTCGAAAATTTTGAAGGCAGCTAGTGAAACTTACCAAATGCAGCTTAATTAATCATATGAAATTGTCATTAAAAACTCCTCAACAGAAAGAACTGTATTACATGTCCCTACTAAAACGTTTTAAACCATCGAGAAAAGATGAAGATTTATTAGGTACCCATGACTCCTATGAAGATGCTTTCAAACCAAATGAAAGCACTATAAAAGACAGACACTTTACACAGTACAAAACAATGTTAGACAATGTACAGCAACAAGAATAAGAACTCCAGGCACAACTAAATATAGACACTCCTGACAGCAGTCAACCTTCTCTAACAGGAAGCCAAGAACCACTTGGACACCCACTCATAGCAAATGAGGCTGAATTAGCCATGACTGAAGTACAAAATGCAAGACTTTCCTATACTCAAATCTCAATTAAACAATGAACAGCGTAGCATATTCCTAGAAATAACAAAACAAATTGAACATGGTATACAGCACGAAATTAAAACTTGTACCTTTCAAGACTACAAACCTATACTGCTATATGTGAGTGGTCAAGCTGGTTCAGGGAAAACATTCTTAATAAAAATCATCAGCAAGTTCCTCCAACAATTGACAAACAACAAACTGTCAGCTGTTGTAACTGCACAGGTTTAGCCACCTACAACATAGGCAGTGTCACTTTAGACTGATTACTACCCCTTCCAGTAGAACACCAAAACAAATAAGACTACTACAAACTTTCTCCAGAAGCTGCAATGGAACTATGTAGAGTTTTGAAACAAATGACAATGCTGCTAATAGATGAGGTGAGCATGGTCTCCAACCTTTTGTCAGCTTTGATCCACTTCAGATTACAAGAGGTTCTCAAAACAGACTACGAAGAACTCTTTGGAGGAAAACACATTATTGTTTTTGGAGATCTTCAATTAACACCAGTTAAAGTTGAACCTATTTTTAAAACCTTAGGGCACAAACTATGCCGTAAAGCTCTTGGCAGCATAGGAAATGTCAATCTTTGGCAACATTTCCAATGCAAAGAATTAACTGAAAACATGCGTCAGTCTGCAGACCTCACCTACACTCAACATTTTAAAAAGTATTACAGTTGGTGTACTATCTAAGTAAGCAAAATCTATATTAAATACCAGGCACATCCATGCACTCTACGGCCATAACTCATGTGCTTCTGGTGTCATGGAACAATTAGCACACAAAAATGTTAACTGTATGTCCTTGAGGCCAACTCTTGCAAGCTGTACACAATTCTATGAAACAATGTTGAAAGAAGAAATGCAACCAATAGTTCAAGTTTGCTCCACATACAAACTGGACATGGATGCTATGACACTACCCATGTGTGAACAAGCCACAGCACGACTAAATATCTTAGAAATCTCTATCTCTAACACAGATGGTTTGGAGAAAATATTAAAATTATCTTTAAACTGTAGAGTAATGCTTAAAGTAACCTTGACGTGGAGCAAGGACTAGTTAATGGAGCACTTGTTACAGTTGTTGGCTTTCAAACATACCCACATGACAGCAAAATTCAGTTTGTTAATATTCACTTTGACAAACTATCAGATGTTAAAAGGATAGGACGCTCAACAGCCCGGTTTCTTCTTTTCAAAGACATGTATGTACGCAGAGAACAATTTTCTCTATCTCTAGCATACGCAGTCACCCTTAATAAATCACAAGGTCTTACCCTAGATCAAGCATTGATTGATATTGGCAGCACAGTGTTTAAAGAAGGCATGAGCTATATAGCACTATCACACCTATGTACACTTGAAGGACTATTTCTAGTCAACTTTGATGTAACTAAAGTAAACGCTGATATTCATTGCATTGTAGAATACAATTGACTACGTGCACTCTACGCACCTCTTCTCAAAACCTATTCTGTTCCTCAAAAAGCAAAGGTTTGTAAAAGAAAACTAGTTCAGACTCAAATGATACAGGCTCTCACAACAATACCACTAAAGAAATTAAAAGAAGCTAATACTTCATCAATGAAGGATATACTGCACAAATAAAACCAACTCAATGAAACAACGCGCACTTGCAACAAATGACAGACACAGAACTGTCTGGTCCATTCAAATTTTCAAATACAACTGGTGTAAATTGCTATGCAAATGTAGCAATCAATATTCTATTCCAATTACCACCAATTGTTGAAAACATTTACTTAAACGGGACAGACCAATTATGTTTGCAAATGTTAGTCCTTCACAGAAATGCAACCAACAATCCTGACAACACTTATAGTGTTTCTCGAATAAGGCAGGAATTGGACTACTGTGCTGGCATGGTCAGATTCACTAGAAACACACAAGAAGATCCACAAGAATTTATAATGTACTTACTACAAGTACTGGAAAAAAAACATACCTATAAATGAAATATTCCAGATTTTATACATGTGGAAACATACATGCACTCTCTGCAGCCATGTGGCACAGGACAAGTCCCTAATGAATGCTTTTGTATTTATCCATACTTAACTGTGAATCCATTCCATTTCAGCAACTTGTACAAAATGAAAACCATGGCAGATTATGTACTACTTGCAATTCTGATAATTGTTCCACCTTACAAATACAGTCACATAGTGAATACGTAATAGTAATGTTTTCCGTTACAATGCAGATGGTACCAAAAACAACTGCAAGCTGAATGGATTCACACATGGACAAGTATCACTTGGTAAGAAAACCTTCACAACAATAGGCATAATCTACCACACAGGAGCCATAACCAATGCAGGTCACTACACTGCATACATAAAAAGAAATGTGGATGGTTCGAATGTAATGATAGTTCCATTACTCTAAAACAGAGATTACCAGCACATCTTGTAAACGCTTACTTAATATTCTCAGAACCAAAATGTATTCACTAATCTGAGTATAAACATCTGCAAAATCTCCTCAATAACCTTTAAATCCATAAACTAATAGAATAAGACAACAGCTATCTAACAGAGAAAAACTATAAACAGTTATAATACACCAACTGGTATCTAACTACAACCGAAAATGGCAATATACATTTTTCCAAGGAAACCCTGCAACACTTATTACGTATAAAAATACCCTCAACAACTTCAAAACTATCAACAATTATAATACGCCAACAGGTATCTAACTGGCCCAAAATTCTGCAAACAACCAAACAGATAAATGAATACTGTTAAAATGCAACAAGAAATAAACAGTTCGAATACGCCAACATGTATCTAACTGCCCCAAAATTCTGCAACAACCAAACAGATAAATGAATACTGCTAAAATGTAACAGTAAATATTCAATTAGTATACACCAACTAACATCTAACTGCAACAATAGTACCACCACTTCCAAACCAAAAACCATACATCTATTCAATTCTTCCTACTGAAATCAACCACAGAAAAACATTGTATCATAACCTAGTAAGTTTTTTTTAATCCTGCATGTTTTTTTTTCTCCCACAGAGCCAATGATTTTACGAACAAACACAGGAACTGAGCAAATTGCTCAGTACACTGGTTTGAAGCATAGTGCTTGTAAAGTACTAACTATGAGGGTCGGCAAAGGACAGAAATGTCTTCTATGCAATGCAATAACTCATTACAAACTACCGACACTAATATGTGATCTTTTCTTTTATCACAGAGAATGAAAACACAACTGCTGCCCCAATTTCCAATACCATGAAAGAACTGTATACAGCCTCAACAAAGCAAACATAAGTTTACAAGGATTGGAGTCACAAACACCGCAACATAACACACTCATGCAAGCAAACACCTGACCACTGACCACACACCTAAAATGTTTGCCTGCATGGTTGTCTTATGCTGCGGTGGTTGTGGCCAGGGCCTACAGTCTTAGGTGCATTGCCTGGCCAACACACTGCATACAGCCCCAACAAAGCAAACAGTAAGTATACAATGATTGGAGTCACAACCACCGCAGCATAACACACCTTAGCAAGCAAACACCTGACCACTAACTACAACCCAAAATGCCTAGAGTCCTAGGTACCAAAATTCTGAACACAATCTAACTACCACACACCATGTCCACTGTACTATAAATACTATTACACTACTGGCAACTACTACACAAACTTTTGAAAACGCACCCCCTATGTAGCCCACATAGCACAGTCAAAATGTTGGCTTGCATGGGTGTGTTATGCTGCGGTGGTTGTGGCCAGAGCCTAGAGTCTTGGGTGCATGGCTAGACACCCACGACTCTAGGCCCTGGCCACAACCACCGCAGCATAACACACCCATGATATGGTATGATAGTTTATTTATATAGTGCCTATACACAATTTGTTTCCAAGTGCTTCAAGGCAAAGGAGGGAACAAGGGAAAATACGACGACATTCTTACAGGCCATGAACAGTAAGGATGTGAAATTAACTATCATACTCGGCCTGACAACATTTCAGATAGTGCAAGAGCTAAGACATAGATAAGGAAGGGAGGGGGAGAGTGGGAAGGAAATGGAAACAGACAGGCGACTACCGTACTAGGCCTGACGACATTTCAGATAGTGCTAGAGGGACAGGGGAACAGTAAGGGGATGGGGGAGCGACAGATGAGGTTGCTGGGTCCAGGGACAATTCTGATAGAGTAAGTGCATAGAAGAAAGTAAGGGGAGGAGGGGAAGAGATAGGAAAAGGGAGCGAGGAGGGGAGGAGAGAACAGGGAGTAAGCAGTTAAAAAGAGTGGAGAAGAAAAGGGGAGAGGAAATACAATTGCAGAAGTCAGTAGTAACACATAGGGCCTCATTACACGGATGGCGGTAAGGATTTACCGGTACCGGTAAAATACCGGTACCGGTAAATCCTTACCGCCTTACTACGAGGTCCCTTTGCGGGTTGGGAGATTTAACGCCTGCTTTTTGCAGGCGTTAAAAACCAACCTGCAAAGGTACCCAGGGAGCTAATTACGGTACCGCAATTTGCGGTACCGTAATTAGCGCCTTCCCCATTCCCATTGAGCCCTATGGGCCAAAAATGGCAATGGGGAAGGGCAATGGTGGAAGGGGGAATTACCGCCCCACCAACCTTGGAATGGGGCGGTAATTCCCCTTTCCGCCAAGGCGGTGCCGGTATTTTACCAGCATGAACCATGGCGCTAATAGCGCCATGGTTCTCCGCCATCCGTGTAATGAGGCCCATAATGTTGCAAGTCAGGATATAAGATGAAGATGGGAACAGCATGATTCAGGGCCAACATGAGTACAAGATGCAAAGGAAGTCCAGCATGAGAGTTGAGAAAGGGTGATGCACTGTGAATCAATGAAGTCCATAAAAGTAAAATCCAGCATTGGCAACAAGACGGTGATGGTGAAACCAGAATGTATCAGGACAGATTCCTGTGTGCGGGAAGGGGGGGAGGGGCAAGGGAACAACACGGGGGGACCAGAGAGGGTGGGGATGGCCTGTGGGGATGGAGGGTGTAAACACATGTTGGTGCATGCTTACCTGCTGTCTTAGCAGGGGGTCGGACCCTGGATCCTCCTGGTCCGAACAGGTCCAAACTGGAATTGCCCTTCACTTTGGACGCCCGGGCGAGAGACGCCCTTGATCCAAGAGTGAAGAGCAGGAAGGAAGAGGCAGGGCTAAGAAGGTGGGTGGGGTTTAGGCCAGGTGACCTAGATCCACTCACACCTGCTCCCCAGCTGCAAAGGAAAAAGAGGCTGGAGGGCTCCTTATGTAGGGAAAATAGAGGCAAGCAGGAAGGCACCAGGTGGGCAGGGCTTGCTAAGTGGTGAAAAAGAGCAGCAACCAGGAAGGCACCAGGTGGGCGGGGCTTAAGCCAGGTGACCTAGATCCACTTACACCTGCTCCCCAGCTGCAAAGCAAACACCTACCAACTGACCACAACCCAAAAACATAACACAACCACCTCAAGCCCTATCCACTTCACTTGACATACTAAGGCAGTACTTGCAGCCAATGCACAAACTCTTCAATGCATGCCCTCTCCACCTAATACTCGACTAATTACCCAAAACCAATACACCCAAGCATAATAAAAGACCTAATAGTGCGGTCAGTGACTGGTATATCCGCAGAAAACCTCAGTGACCGTGGACACCGCGATCACATCACAGCCTTCTTCCACCTAAACAAATACAGTATTTGACCCATCTCTCACTCCCCCACCCTCTCCAGACACTCTTCCAAGCCAACACACTCCCCAAAATTAGATTTCCGCTCTATTCCACGACGCGCTGTCTGCAGATACCTGCGGATCCAACATGGCGGGCACATTGAGAAAATGCAATGCACCTCACATTTCACTGCAACCAATCAGCAGACATGTTGCTTGTCCGCGGACATGACGTAAGCCCACTGACCAATCGGTGTCGTGTCCGCGGAGCGAACAGGGAAGTGTGTGCGCGGAGTGGACCCAGATATCACACATTTTTTTGGACCTACTTTTTGGTCGTTTTAAAAAAAAACTACTGGATGGATTATTTATTAAAGATGTATGGGATAATGACCCAATGATTGGTTAATTTGTTGTTTCCTGTGCATTATTAACTCATGTGATTTAACCACATGGCTATACTTATGAAGACTCATTAAGACTCATTAAGAGTTTGGTGGTATCCACTACAAGTGCCAGTAACACCATTTACCAGCCCTTTTACCAGTACAGCCAAGAACGAGTTTGCCAGGACACAGTTGCCAGAATTACTGGTGCTGGTATCACCTTATCTGGAATTCTCTATCGGAATTACCGACGGTGGTACTACTGGCAATGAAAGTACTGGATGGGCAGGAAACCTGCACCGGTAATACAGCACAATGATAGCACCAGCATATCATGAGATTGGAATTGCTGGTAATACCGGCAGATATTTATTTGTTGATAATACAGGCAAAACCAAGGCAGGGACAATAACACCTCAGAGCAGCTGGTTAATGGACACAGGTGAAGGAAATTAGGCCACAGGTGCACCCAATCCACCCAGGTGCACACAATGCACATAGGAAGAGTACAAAAGGGCCACACCTTTCCCAAAACACATATCCCAACTCAAGCATACTGACAGTCATTGCTGCAAACATGAAGCTAGAGGTGTTGCATGCGAATCTACAGCTGCCGGGGCTTGGGTACCAGCAGCGGCATCAGGAGGCCAGAGAGAGAAGGAGAAGGAGGGGTATGTGGAGGATGTAGATGTAGTGGCAAGGGAGAGGCGTGCTGTGATCCCTCGCACAAGGGCCACACCCTGGGCCCTCACTGACAGGCAGATATTAAACCTGTACTGCCTAAACAGGGACACCATACTTGACCTCCTGACCCACATCCAGGAAGACACTGGGAGCAGGATTGGCATCAGATCAGCAATACCACTGCTGGTAGAGCGCGTGTTGGTCCTGGACTTTCTGGCCAGTGGCACGTTCCAGCACTCTGTGAGCTAGCTGCACAGCATTTTTCAACCTGCCTTCTCCAGAGTACTGGAGGTCCTCCTGTGCCCTGTAGGCCAGCAGATCACCCTCCCCACCACCCAGGCACAGTTCAATACCACCAAGGCCCGCATATGTTCAATTGCAAGCATACAAATTGTGGACTGCACGCATTTTGAGATGGTGCCTTTCCCACACCTCAGAGGAGGTCTACAGGAACCTGAAGCAGTTCCATTCCCTGAATGTCCACGTCACATGTGACACTGGCCTTACCATCACATACTGCTGTGCACAATTCCCAGGATCAACCCACAATGCAATGGTCCTGCGGAGCAGCACACTGCCTGCCTACATGGAGTGTCACATAGGATAAAGGACCTGGATGTTGGGTGAGTGCATGTACGGTACCATCTACTTTGCAGCATGAGTGACAAGCAAAGGGGGGCAACAATGTCACAAATGCATGACCAGAAAGCACCCTGCACATGCAGGACTCACCAGCGCACCCCTCAATTAACAGGCCACGACACAGGAGTAGCACATGACTGGAGATGTAGCAGTCCCTGACCAGGCCATTTCAAAACCAACAGGAAATCCACACGCAATCCACTAAATTTACCATAACGTAAGCCCCTGCCCCCATGATATGACAGTGATTTAGTAGACATGGTCACCTAGAGTCATCAAATGTAAGTCCTGAGGCACCCCAAGAGCCCAGGGGCAAGCCTGAAAATTACATGCAGCAACACTAGATACCAAGGCAGAGGAACAATCACAAGGAACAGCACAGTCCTGTGATGCCCAATTGGCTATACCTATCCAATTACACGTCTATGACCGGAAGCAGGCGGCCCTAGCCCACACACACTTGGTGTAAGCCCTGGGGCTCAGGCTAAGACAATGTTGCCCATGGCATTAACGCTAGATGAGGCACCCAAACACACCACCATACATAGAATCAGAGACTGCCAAACATCTCCTGTGGGACACTACCCTGCCATCAGACCTGGCATGCACTCCGTCCACAAGTAATAACACACAACATCGTGGATTCCATGCAGACTATCTGCACGTGCAATGCAGGCTGTCAAGTACCATTCATTGTGGCAATGCACAGACCCAGTCCCCCCCCAATGGCATGCTGCCCTCACAGTCAGATACGAAATTGAAATGAGCGTTGGCCGTGAGCCATGTGCAGGTGTTACCTTGTCAGTCTGCACCCCTTCCCCCTGAGCACTGCAATATGCATTCAAGGACTGGATCTTGAAACTATTGACTCCGAAATTAAGACTGTCCAAGAACAAATATCCAAACTTAAAACAACAAAAGATCTGGCAGAAATTTTGGAGGACATCAATTCAAAACTGGCCAACTACAAAACGGAAATCGAACAGAGAAAGTTGCGTAAATTCAAGAGAGACACTTTTGACTATTTAAATGACATAGTCTACACTTGGCAGGAATACTACCAACAAAGGAACTTTAATCGCAACAGACAACGCAATACAGGTTCAACAAACTCTGGCAACAGTAGTGATAGCAGCATTGGCAAACCTATACAGAGACCTACATCGGAAGAAACCAACCAACGAGACTTATCTGAGGAGAGAAATAGATCTAGAGCGTTAAGAATTCCAAGCTCCCCAACAAACAAAGAAATTGACCCTAACTCATCTTCTGGGGCTTTTTTAGGCCTAAGAGAAAAACCAGGGGAGGGAAGAAAGCCTCAAACAAAAAAGAAAAACAAATAGGGATTAACAATCTGGTGGTGAATATCTCCAGTAAGTCTCTAACAACAGAACAACTTAATCTACTTAATAAAGGACTCTCTTTTGTGCCCACTTGTAACACCTCGCTCTTCCAGGAGAAGATCTGCTTACACAGATTGCTGAGAAAACTGAGGTTAAAAATCTTCTTTGCTACACAACCAGAAATGGCACCTGAACCAACCCAAGATGACTTGCTGGAAATTCGCCCAAAAAAGCACATTTGACCCCCATGTTCAGAATTCTATCTTGAACTTGTTTGAGAAAAGTGTTCTCCAAGATTTAAGTAAGATTAATTACAAGAGAAAAACACCCATCAATATTAAGAATCGTCAACTTGATTTGATTGATGACTTAGCTAAAAGTGAGGAGATCACCATCAAACCAGCAGATAAGGGGGGTGCCATAGTTATTATGGACACATCTTTCTACAACAAGAAATGCATTGAACTTCTTAATGACACGGACACTTATGTTGCACTGGATAGAGATCCACTACCGGAGATAAGAATATTGATAAACAGAACGCTACTCAAGGCAAAGGAAAACGAGTGGATCAGCGATAAGACTCATCAATTTCTAACCAACTCTCATCCTATCACTGAAGTATTCTACGGACTCCCCAAGATACACAAAGACAAAGAAAATACTCCTCTTAGACCCATTGTAGCAGGAACGGAGAGTATATTTGACCCCTTGGCTATTTACATCGATAAACTACTGCAACCGATCATACAGGCAACATCCACCTACTTAAAGGACACAACCGACTTTTTGAACGGCCTCAAAGATTTTTCAGTAATCAGTGAAGAATGTATTCTATTTAGTCTTGACGTCTGCAGTCTATACACCTCGATCCCCCATGGCGAAGGTCTGGATTCTGTCGAATGGCTACTACTTAACAATTCAGAGATTCAGGACAATCCACAATTTGTCCTAGAGTTGCTCAACCTCATTTTATTTAACAGTTACTTCAGATTCCAGGGTAAATACTTCTTACAGACTTCCGGAACCTCGATGGGATCATCGATGGCACCTGTCTATGCAAATACATTTATGTTTCAGTTTGAAAGCCAAAATGTGTTCGAACATCCCACATGGTCCCCTTACATCATGACATGGAAGAGATTTATAGATGAAATTTTCGGCATATGGTGTGGCACACGTGCAGAATTGGACCTGTTTTTTGAGTACATCAATTCAATACATCCTCGTATCAAGTTCACCATGGAAGTCGGTAATCCATATCTCCACTTCCTGGATGTTAATTTGAGAATTAGTAACAACGTAGTCGCTACATCCATATATCATAAACCAACTGATGCAAACAACCTGCTACATTACTCTAGCTTTCACCCCAGAGCTATGCTCCAAAGCTTACCGTATAGCCAAATCCTAAGGCTTAAGAGGATCATTTCTGATCCAGAAGTTCTAACACAGGAATGCAACAACCTGGTGGATAAATTTGAGAATAGAGGCTACCCTCAAGATGTTTTGGAAATTGCTAAAAACAGAGCATCAAAGATTACACGCACCGACTTGTTAAAAACAAAACCAAGTGGTAAGGACACACCGTTGTGATTTATATCGAAATTCTCAAGACAGAGTTTTCAATTCACAAGGAGCATCAAGAAGCATTGGAACATTCTTCACAATGACCAAACTTTGCTAGAATTATTCCCAACACCACCAATGATGTGTTACAAAAGGGGTAGGAACGTGAGAGATAAACTAGTAAGGGCAGATAAAATACCGAAGGATAAGCAACTGTTTCTGACCACTAAAAAATTGGGCACCTTCCCTTGTTTGGGATGTACACACTGCAACAACGTCATCAAAGGTGATGTAGTAACCCACCCGAGAACTGGACAAAAAATTTAACTTAGAGACTACTCCACCTGTTTGTCATCAGGTGTAATATATTTACTGAAATGTCCCTGTGGGAAGGTATACATTGGCCAGACAAAAAAAACTAAGACTAACAGAACACAAATCAAACATACGATGTAAGAACCAATATTCACCAGTAGCCCGACACTTCAATTCTGAGAAACATTCCATTGCCCAAATTAAGTTTCAGATACTTGAAGTCGTTAAACACCCAACAAGGGGCGGTGACTTTCAATCCCTCTTACTACAGAGAGAAGCCTATTGGATCGACAGAATGGGCTCTTTGCAACCTTGCGGCCTCAATGAAGATTTTACCCTTAATTGTTTCCTGTGAATAGGGTATGTTTGACCTCTAACACTAGCATCTTGTTGTTTTTTTGTAAAGATCAAAGTTATGTCAAGTTTATTTTATCTGGAAATTTGAACTGCCAACAAGTAATATCCGATTGTATTTTGCAATGACTTGTATTATTCTCTTGATACCCTTTTAATACATACCCCACTGAAGGTTGAACTAAAATGTATATATATGTATATACATATAATGAACTCTTGTGTTATATGTTGGACGACAACTTATGTATACAAACTGTGCTTATTTTCTTTTGTCCACCCTTCAGCCATACATTATGCAAATTAACCTTGTGAGTGGTTAAAATTCCCTCTTTCATTTAGACTCTGGCGGATGGAACTTGTTTCATTTTGACGTTTCTGTATTTCAGTGGCACCTCCTAATCTGTCTACTTCTCCATTGAATAGTCTCTTTTTGCTGACTCTGCAGGATTTCTCATTAGTATTGTTTACATTTTCTCTTCATACTTTTTCTATTTTCCCTTTATTTTTTATCTTTATTTTCATCAATTTAATTATTTATTCCACATATACTTTCACTCCTCTTGACACATTGTGGTTTACCTCGGCGGGCTCACCCAATGACTTCTTTCTCCATTCTAAGATGGCCGATCCTTTAGGTGACTGCTTTAGTCCCTTCTCTATCTTCACATTCGCCAACCTTTTTCTTCCACATTGCGCGCCGTTCCCATAGCTGCTAGGATGCATTGACCAGTGGTAGCTGTCTTTGCGATTGGTCTCCTATTGTGCAGGTAAGCGCACGTTACCAGGCATTGTCAATCCCATTGAGATCTCTTGTTTAAGTACTTTTTTAACCTCGATCCGGGTTAATTCTCCGTTACACTTTTTCACAGATCATCATCTGCGCATTGAGACTTGTAGTGCACAAGTGCACTGTATTTGTTTTGCCTGAGTTCCTATCCCTACAAACCTCCCACTGAAGAAAGCGCATTGCCAGCACGCTGTGCCTGACAGCTCGCGCACCTTAACTGCTAAGCGTATACCACAAGGTATTTTTTTCATCAGCTAACACTTTAGCTGTGGATAGTATTGTATCAATATATGTTGTTTTAGTATTCCTCTCAAGCTCACACTTATATCGTATGCTCTAGAGTGCTTTGCTGACTCTTGATGAACGTTGAACAGAAGTTACACAGTGTTTAACGTGAATTAACCCCGAATATATCAGGCTTCCACGCCATTCGAATATTTTCTCCAGCACTTGCCACTCCTCTTGTACACTCCACAGGTACTACATTTCTTCTAGTGCCTAGGGTTGAACTTACCTTTCATCATAGTTTGATTTCTACTCACTTGCTCCTCATTTTTGTTGCAGCTGTGTCTTCTTCTTGACTACAGCAAACTATATTTCCCATGGAGGATCTACACATCGCTTGATTCACCACCAAGGATCTCTATCTGCACCCGATGCCCTCGAACACTTTGCTTACTGATAATTATACTTTCTTATATCTTGTCCTATATGGCTCCTTTACCTACCTACATTCTTTCTAAACACTTTTGAACGACGACTTCTCTTGCACTGGACTAGAAACGTCTCTCTGAACCTCTTCTCCTCCCCTCACCCTGAATTTAACTGGGAATGAATGTGCCCTTGTGGTACTAGATTAATTACAATTTCTCTGACAATGTAGTCTGTTCTGGCTCACAGATGAGACTGAAATGTACAGCATGAGTTTAATGAATTACCTCAACGTATAAAAAACTTGTACAAACGTTCTCCCCTTTGTTTTTTTCCTTTTGTATGAAGAATTCAATTTTGGCCATATGAAGAAGAGGAAAGTATCCTCGAAACGCGTCGCCACATGAATTGGATTCCACCATTGTTTCAAATGTATTGTGACCTACTATTGCACTGCTTTGCTTCTTGAATTTGTAAATGTTTCTCCTTTTGAAATATTGTGTATTTGACACTTTAGATATAAGCTTTTGCTATAAAAACACACAACTGAACCCTTTGGTTTATATGTTTTTTGTATTAATATGAGAAAACAGTAGTGGACTTAGTCCAAACATCCTAAAGTGTGCAGGGGACGGGAGGGTTCCCTTGTTGAATCCTCATTCCAATTGTCACAATGAGAAATATGACATGCATGCACAGACTGACCAATGAGATGTTGCCATCCCAGGCAGCACCACTGCCAAGCATAATTAATCACACCTGTGTCCTTACCCTTTGTAGGTGACTCTGCATACCCTCTGCTTCCATGGCTGATGACCCCTCTGCGGAATCCCTAGACGCTGCAGGAAGTGGCATACAACTGTGTCAATGTGAGGACCAGGGTGACCATTGAGCAGGCCTTCAAGCTCTAGAAGGCCTGCTTCAGATTTCTACACCAACTGCGGGTGCACTAATGTACAGGCCTGCACCTGAACCAGCACTTTGGAGAATGCAGGCTGCAAAATGCTGTGCAGCTTGCTCACAGTGTGCTGGAACGTGCCCGCGACAAGGAAGTGCAGGACCGACACCAGCTCTACCAGCAGTGGTATGGCTGTCCTGATGCCAAACCTTCTCCATATCTCTTCCTGGATCCGGTTGAGGAGATCTGCAATGCTCTCCCTGTTGAGGTGGTACAGGGTGAGGATTTGCCTGTCAGTGAGGGTCCATGGTGTGGCCCTTAGACTAGGGCATCTCCTCGCAATCATCCACCTTCTCCCCTCCACTGCCTCTTGTTCCCTCTGGTGTTCCTCCAGCACCTGCAGCTCCATGTTGGCCTAGAGCAGCTGCATATCAATATTTGGGTAGGGTGTGGCCCTTTTGTACTCTTCCAGGGTGAAATTGGTGCACCCATGTCTTCATTTCCCACACATGTATGCATTTACTGCCTGCTTTCAGGTGGTGGTTTCTCTGCTTTGCTATTGCCATTAATAGTGACAAATATCAGCCAGTATTACTGGCAAATCCAAGCTTATGATTTGCCGGTGATGCCATGGTGCCAGTATTACCGGTGCAGGTTTCAGGCCATCTGGTATTTTCGTTGGCAGTATTACCAGTGTCGGCAATTCAGATGAGTTGATACCGGTAATTCCGGCGACTGTGTTCAGGCACACTCGTACATGGCCGTTATGGTGAAAGTGGCAGTAATTCGGATGAGTTGATACCAGCGCAGTTAATTCCGGCAACTGTGTCCCAGCACACTTGTACTTGGCTGGTCCGGTAAATGTGCTGGTAAATTGTATTACCAGCACTTTTACCATATACCGGCCAACGCATAATAGGCCCTACACTATTTGGAACAGAGACATAGCTCAAACTCCACCACACATCTATCATCCATGATATGCTTCCACCACACTATCTTATCCTGCACAGATAATCTTCACACAAACGAGTTGGTAGCACTGCCATCATATACAAATATTCACTTACACTTAGCAACCCCACCTACTCCCCATACACTTCCTTTGAAAAGCTCTTTCTCGCTCGCACCTCACCATCACAACCACACTCCAGTGTTATCCACCTCATTCAGGGTCAAATTGGCCCCTCGGCCTTTCGTCCAGTGGCCGGGCCGAAATCGTCCCTTAGAAGTGGGGGCCAGTTTCTGGCCATACCTGGGCCGGTTTGGAAGAAAAGAAAATGGAAAAAAAAAAATTATTTTTTTCAAATCTTTTTTCTTTTTTTTTTAAACAGCCTTTCATCCTTCTTAGGTCGAAAAAATGAGTACCAACACAGGTTGGGTGATATTGTGTGCATATTTGTTCTATAAAAAAATACCTTAAGCGTAAATGATATACAATAACATATTATCATTTGGCCTTAGATGTCTGCTTGGATTCACAGTAATTTAGTGTACTTGGGAACAATGCTATTTGATGCCACTTCCTGTTTTGTCAAAGGGTGAAAGGTTGTGTTTCATCACTTCCCGGGATGTCACTTTGGGGTGGGCTCAAATGATATCACTTCCGGTGATGTCATCAGAGGTCAAGGGCCGTGAGGCGAGGGGTGGGAAACTTTATTGAGGCGAGGGGTGGGCCACTTT
This sequence comes from Ambystoma mexicanum, assembly GCF_040938575.1. Lineage (NCBI taxonomy): Eukaryota > Metazoa > Chordata > Amphibia > Caudata > Ambystomatidae > Ambystoma > Ambystoma mexicanum. Next base: position 705,090,935 of record NC_090929.1, on the reverse strand, counting down.
TTTTTGGGTGACCGGGCCTATTTCTTGTCCCAGTACGACCCTGACCTCATTTACCACCCCCAATACACAATACAACTTCACACTGACTGGACTGACTTCAAACAACCACAGTTCCCATGCCTCAATTTCTGCTTAGGTGACCTGAACCCTGGTAGTTCCCATCCAAACAGCAATCCCATACTAAAGAGGATTTTCGCTCCACTCACCCCCTATGACCTCATGCAACTCTTCACCTACCCAGCACACATACCTGGCAACACACTGAACCTTCGGTTTTCAAGCAAAAATCATGTCTCTGTGGAAAATCGAATCTGGGTGTCGTGGACTGGCCACTTTGCAATCCCCTTCACTCTCATGCTACCTCACAACATACCCAACTTGCCACACATCCCCTTTGCCCCCAGCCAGAGACTTTTTTATGGGAGGGCAAAAGGGGCACTTGCCCTGGGCTCCCATCTTGGAAGGGCGCCTCCACAAGGCTGCCTTATCTAAAGAAGTAAGATTCATTTGTTCATTAGACTTAAATCGCATACGCCAGGATATTTTGTGGCATGCTGCTGAGGCTCGCAACCTGGTGCCTGTCTCTTTTGACAAGTACACTCTGCCATGATCAATTCATCATGTAAGGCTTTCTGTGTTCACTGTGGTATACGTAGTTTGTGTGTTCCTTATGGCACAACTTCAGTAGCATTCCTTCTTTCCTGTGGGAATTATGTTGATCATGTCCAATAGCCAAAGTTGAAATGCATATTGATAAATTGAGTACCACAACGGTTCAAAAGTTAGCTCAGTGTGTTAAGCACTCCTTGCTGAGATATGTGTTCATATGCAAGATTAGAATAGCAAATTCCAGCAAGGCTGGCTGAACTGTTCCAATGTCTGAAGTTTATAAACCTGCCTGCATGTGTCCATGGTTTTGTAGCAAAACAGGTGCTATTATCAGAAATGTACCTGCACCAGATAGGGGTTGGTATAAAAACTACATGTCATCCGCATTGTGAAGGTCTAGAAATTGGTTTGTACAGATGGGGTGTTGTAAAACCTAGGCATTCACCTCCAACGATAAACATAAACTGTTAGTCCAAGACGTGAATAAGCATGCAAATTCAAAACTGTGGAACAAAAGGCATTCATGCTTGTATCCTGGCTTTGCCAGCAGATGATACAGTAATACTGGTCAAATCATCTAATATCTCTTACATTAATGTGCTGTCTTCTGTAGGTTTGCCTTCTCGCCTGCTGGTGTCATCGTTTAGCCCATTACTTGATCTTTCTTCTTATGTAGGCCATTTGAGTGGAAGGGATGGTAGACAGAAGAGAGCAGGCCAGATATTGCAGGCCTCAGGCAAGCATATGTTAAGGTTTGCATGTTTGACATAAAAAACGGTTTGCTTGTTTGTAAAAGTCGAAAGGTTTTTCTGCACATTTATAAATGATAATTTCACAAGCCAGTGTTTCGGAAGTATTTAAAGCTTTAAAATATGAAAGAAACCCTAGATTAAATCTTTTAAATCACATTGATCGGTATGCTGGTACTTATATACTTCCCTTGCTGATGGAGGGAATTAAGCTAGAATGATTCCCATTTTGCATAACATCCTTCTATAATCTTTTGCTTTTAAACATTGGCATGTTTCGTAATGTGATTTGTGTACTTTCTAAATCCGTTTTATAAAATGAGATTATTTTTGATCATGGTAAAAATGGGAAACAAAAGTGTTCAAATGCAGAAATTGCAGAGTTGTCACAAATCCCAGCTTCACCCCTTGACCACTGTGTAATCATGGGCATCTCATGTAACCTTGTATTGCCTAACCTCTGAAAACTGGCAATTCCTAAACCTTTCAAAATTGTCAGCCCTTCAGAGTGATTTCCTTCTCAGGGTATGATCTTCAAAAAAACCTCATTCATGGTTTCACAAGCTATGGTGTTGCTTCCACTATCATAGTGAGCATTGATTTATTGCACACCACAGGCACTTGTTCCTTTGATTTCTCATTGCAACACTATTTGAAAACCATGTCCCACCTCTAATGTCAGTCTGTATGGATATAGACACCATTCCCGGTAGCATCTAATCTGACTCCTCTATCCATTCTATGGTATGTGTAGCGTTCTCCTTCCTTCCAATTGGACTCCTCTATGCTTGAGCACTTTTGCATTCTGTGAGGCAGTGAACGTGAGTTCTCTGTCTATTCTGGATTCCATGTACCTTTTAAATATGCTCCTGCATTAATACTACAGGCTGCTGTATGCTATTGATAAAGACTCCCGTATATATAGTAGAGCAGAAGTAACCTCTTTGTAGACTGCTAATGTTGGCCTTCAAATGCTACTTGTTTATCATTCTGATTAGACCAAGAATGAAGACGGTAAGGGGACTTAAAGGGAGTAAACATGCTTATTTTGAATTCTGCGAGGCAGCATATCAACCTATGGGTTGTGACCAGATGTTCTTGATCACTTAATTCCTTTGGTTTGGTGGAGGTGGGCCCCCAAAGATGTCCATTCCCAGGGCCCCAAAAGTGTTTAGGATGGCCCTGCCCCCAGCAACACACACCAAACAGATTACAGACAGTGCCTTAGCAGCACTCATACCACCCCCTCCTCCTAACACAAATATCCCTCCATTCTCACCAATTGTAACACCATAATCAAACAAGCACTCTGCAACATTTCCCCTCTCGAATCACACACACCCTGCAACTACAACCATAAACCAAGGTTCAACAGGTCTCTCGTCTCTATCAGACAGGAAGCAAGAACACTACCACAAGAAATACACCACTGCCATACCCAACGCCACTCCCACCCACTGCATCCAAAAACTTAAATCTGCCACCAATTGTAACCATAAACTATTCAACACCTTCCACACCCCATCCAATTCACTGTGCAAATCTCTAATGGACTACTTTTACTCTAAAATACATAACATCTGGCATACCCTGCCCTCTGCTCTCCCACTCCCATCCATCAGATCCCAAAAATTAAAAAAAAAAAAAACAGACACCTTACACTCCATTCACACAGACACCCTCCTCATCCTTACTGCCGAAACAAAACCTGCGCACTTCCTGGATGGCTCATGCCTACCTCAATCTGCATCGAATGTCATCACCACCCTCGCCCCACATGGGCTCAACATCATCAACTCCTAGCTCTCACATGGTAATATTCCCTCTGCACTCAAAACTGGACAAATCTCACCCATCCTCAAAAAACTATCTCTTGACCCCATGCTTCCGAAAAACAAATGCCTCATTACTATCCAGTCATAACTCGCCAGAATCAAGGAACGCTTTGTCACTGCACAACTGCAACAACACATCACCACAAACAACCTCTCATTCGCTTCCGATCTGGCTTTCAGCCTTTGACACCATTGACCACACCATTTTACTCAACATCCAGGCACAGTCTTCGACTGGTTCACCTTCTTCCTCACTGACAGAACCCACTTTGTCTCCATGCCCCCTTATTGATCAGACCACAGCCCTGTCAAGAATGTGGTCCCACAAGGCACTTTCTTGTCTCTACTCCTCTTAAACCTATTAGTAGAATCCCTTGGAGAGACCCTTTGCAAGCACAACGTCAATTTCCACAAATACTCTGATGACACACAAATAAACTTCCAAATGTCATCCCTTTCACTCTATTTTCTCAGAAGCTGTCTCTCCAGCATCACCAACCTGATGACCACCCAGTTCCTCAAGCTCACCCCTTTCAAAACAGAAGACCTCCTCTTTTGTGCCTGCACCATTGGCTTCACCATCGACCCCCACCTTTCCTTCATACACCAAAAAGCTGCTGTCACCAAAACATGCAATCTACAACTACACCTGCTACACACGATCACACACATCCTTCCTCCTGATGACTTCCTCGCCAAAGTCAAGCACTGGCTTTGTTCAAGCTGCACTATGGGAATGCTCTCCTCACTGGACTCTCCAACAACAGACTTGCCCCCCTTAAAGCTATACAAAATTCAGCAGCCAGACACATCCTCCACTTAAGCAATAATTCACACCTCACCTCAGCTCTCGATCAGCTCCACTGGCTCCACCTTCCTAAAAAAGGAATTGAAATTTGGAGCAACCAATACTATTCATAGGGCTCATTAAATAGTTCAAAATTTGAAATTGGTATCTTCATAAGGAATGTTGGGAATGTTGAATAATTTATTTGCATTATGAACTAAAATATGGAGTATTCAGTTACAATCTGTGTAGTGAAGACCAACATTATTCTCTGTATACATAATTTGTAAATTGCCTTTACAAAACCCAGTAGTGTGTAACACATGCACGTGCAGCAATTGGTTTGTGTCGGCTCGTGGTTTATGCTTTCAATTAAATTCATATAATTGATCAAATGTTCAGTGATTAGTGATTTATATTTGAAATATTATTTATTGAATTGAAGAAAAGCTTTGTTTGTGATGCTAATAGATTAGTTTGTCCTTTTGAAATGGAATTTGTTCTATAACCAAAAATTTTTCCCTATCATTTGTTTGAGCTGATCACACATTTACAATTAATTTAAATATATTTGAAAGAATCAGCTTTGGGATTATTTAGGATTTATGACTCAGCACAACATACCACACGTGTATTGTATAATATATTTTAATGCTCATTTGTCTCTTTACAGAGTTTTAAAAAAGTTTTTAAACATAATAATATACTGACTTAAACCATTGTTAAAGGTGACTGATAGTATACTGGACATTTCATAAGAAATTCTATGCTGCAAAGGGATGCAGGTGTTGACGAGAGATGGTATTAAGGGGGTGGCATAACATCAATTGAACACAGCATGTTTCCTTGTGCTCCCTTTGCCTCTGGCCATGGAAACTGGTTTGACACAGAAATGCATGAGAAAGAAAAGGAGCTGCGGAGCTCAATGAAATTGTTGATTAAAAGATCTGTTATATCAAGCAGGGACAAACTAACACAGGGAAAAAATGCTCAAACATGCTTGCCATGGATGGCTTAATTCCCACAGAATTAAAAATGCTTAAACATGCTTACCACAGATGGCATAAATTCCACAGAATTCAATTATATATTGATAAAAATCAGTTTAATTTTTAAGAAACTAATTAACAAAGACACTAGTTCAATTTCACTAATTCTGATTGATGCAGACTGCTCCCAACCTAAGATGCAGTCTTGTTGTGTGTCAGAGGAAGTCGGGGTAGAATATCTTACCAGCAAATTTAAAGCAGCCTCTGGTCAATTAGGTAATTACAAAAGCAATGCTATGATGAAGTTAGCTGGACGTTCCCATTTGACAAAACGGACATCAAATTGGTAATTGGGGAACTAAACAAAAAATCCAGAGCCAGTGCCGTATGGAGTTGCAAATGGAATAAATAAGGATGATCCCACACTATGGGCAGACATCCTATTTAAACTGTATTCGCAATATGGCGGCAGGGGATTCCTTCCCTAGCTCTTGGCAAAGGTCCTTGTTGGTTCCTATATCTAAAAGAGGCGACAGAGCTGCTCCATCAAGCTACCGTCCAATTGCTCTAATTGACTCTTCATCAAAAATGTTTGCCAAACTGGTATTACAGGATCTAATTAACTGGGCTGAGTCCACTAGGCAATTCAGCCTGTTACAAACAGGGTTCAGGAAAGGTATGGGGCCCTTAAAGAGCCCTTTACACTCTGCTCATGTACCTCCATCATAGGCAGGAAGTTCGGGAAATCCCTCTACGTGGCTGTGATTGATTTATCAGCCGCATTTAATAATATGGAAATCACCAGCCTATGGTGCAAACTAACTAAGTGGGGTATTAATCTGGGTCTCCTGCACATGAGTCAGTTATTATATACTGAAAACTCGATGAAAGTAAGACTGAATACCTTGGGAGACCTGTCCAGAGAAATACTTTTAACAATAGGAGTGTACCAGAGGTGCGTTCTAGCTCCTACCCTCTTTAACTTTTGTCTAGCTGATTTATGGGAATCAAGTACATTCCGGAAGAGCTATGCCCCCAGATGGTTAGATACAAGGTTGAATGTCATTGCCTATGCTGATGATCAATTACTGCTAGACTACATCCAGCAGGACTTCAAAGGCTCCTAGAGGGAGCAGAAAATTATTTGGGAGTTAATCAGCAGATAATTAACCTCCTGAAACGCTTTGTAATGACATTCATCACCAGATTAAAAAACAAACTATATATTTGGAGAGTGAGTAAGACACCCATCACCAGGGTAACTACTATAAACTACCTGGCTTTCCCCATATCATCCAAAGCCAATTTAAAAACCAAAAAGAGTGCTGAAGCGCAAGTTGTGCGCTTACTCCTTGGTTCTGTTAATAGAGCTCTATAAGTTAAAGGTAACAGCAATGACCCTACATGGTTGTGAGCTGATCCCATTCGAAAATAGGATATTTTTGAACTGCTTGGAAGGGAAAATCTGGAAAACAGTTCTGGGACTTCCTAAAACAGTCCCAATTAGTGTGATCAGTCTCAAATTGGACCTGACTTCATGGTGGGCGCAATATATAAAAACAAGCTTGTACTTTTTACATAATTAACATAGTCAGAACAACCCACTCTGGGCTTCTATCTGTATGACTGCTTAAAAGAAAGACCTGTCTCAAGTACCTTTTTGAGCAAATTTCAGAAGCGATATTCAGTTTTCAATTTCTCTGGATATTTCGGACTCTGAATATATAAAGAAAAAGAAAAAAGTGCTGGTATAATTGCTGGTATAAGAAGATGGACCTGGGATATTTAGAAAGGCTAAAGCTGTTCAAAGAGAAAACACATTATATCCTCCCCTTGGATAAGCTCAGATGCTGTCTATCCAAATTTCCGTCCTGGAAATAGGTCTTCCTAAGGAACTTCAGGGTTGCCGTTCATGTGGATAGGTTCCGGTGGAATCCCTCTTCCACTTAATAATGGAATGTCCTGCATTCATGAAAGATAGCATTGGTCACTTTGCCCATTTGTTCACTGAACTGCACAGGTCCTGACTAATTGCTTATGCACAGACTGATGCTAACCTCAAATCAGCCTTTATCAAATTACTGGTAAAAATATATGTGGAGCTCAATAGGATAACGCAACAGGGGAAGCAGGAGTAGTGCGTTATCCGGGATGATTAGAATGACACTAAGCTAAGCAAGGGAGCCTTTGAATGTACTTAATTTTGTTTAGTTCAGTAGAAGCAGTGAGGTAGTAAATCTCCCCCAATGGTTCATTAAATAGTGTAATCAGATAGATAAACTGTTGTGTAGAAGTGTTATAATTGTTTAACTTATTACAGTTGTTAGTTTCTCTTTTATTTGTTTTTTTCTACCTGTACACATATTTACTAACGTTATGTGTTCCTCTATGTTGAGAAATATGTGTGAAAAGCTTCATTGTAAACTGTTAAACGCTATAAACAAACAAGTTTTCGCTGTCATTTGCTTGAGTTGATCAGACGTTAAAATTGAATTTAAATGTATTTGAAAGCATCATCTTTGGGATTACTTAGGATTTATGACTGAGCGCAACATACAACACGTGTATTGTATAATATATTTTAATGCTCATTTGTCTCCTTACAGAGTTTTGAAAAAGTAGTTAATTGTAAGGGGGGTGGTGTGCCCTAAACAGAACTTGCACAGCAACTCCAGTAGCAATCTGAGAGAATCAGGAGAAATTATATAGGCAGACCCCTTACCGCACACTAGTGCAAATATCAGAGTCAGAGGGCACCAGATGTGACCAGGAGCCCTAGCCTGGGTCCTAGTGCTGTGTGGACTAATTCCCACCAATCACTTGGCGCTATGGCCCAAATCTGCATGAAATAATGGTACCACTCATGAGTTTATGAGCATGAAACTGACTTTTATATATCAGACATCAGTAAATAACTAATTCTATACATGTATCGCATAAATCCATCAATAATGATTGGGTGGCATTATTGTCATAGACATCAATTCATAACTATAACAATAAATCACATGCATGTGGGACCCAGGCTGATAGGCTATGGTGATGACCAGACACAAATTGATAAACAAGTACATGAATTGCATCAATGCTGAACACTGACTGATGGACTGCAGGGACTGCAGTGTTACCCAGATAGGAATACATACAGTAATAAATAAATAGCATCAATGCAGATCACTGGCTGATTGACTGCTGTTTACCTGGGCAGGAATAATTAATTAATTAATTAATTAATTAATTAATTAAATAGCCTTAATGCTTAACCTGGCTGATTGGCTGTGGCATTAGCCAGACAAGAATTAATTAATAAATAGATAAGTAAACAAAACACACCTCTTTGGCAGGGTTGTATACTAATTGACCTTTCCACAATTGACCTCAGGAGAATTGACCTCGGGAGAATTGACCTAATTTAGAAGGTCAATTAGGACATATATGCGGGGGGGAAACACCCGGCAGCCCCCCACCCAATCCAAAAAAACCTGCAACCCCCCACCCAATCCCCTTATATTATTTATAATCCAAAACCAACCCAATACATATATAAAATACCTAAAATAATGTAAAAGCTCAATTGTGCAGAAGGCCAATTAGGACCACTATAATTAGGTCAATTGTGCAAAAGGTCAATTGTAAAAGGTCAATTTGGGTAATATCTTTGGCAGGGCTATGAACCTTGTAGGAAGTAATAATACACTCTGCATACATATTTCTGACATAAGAAGCCTCCTAATTCATACAGTGCTTCATGACCATAGGAAATGATTGTGGAGCTGCAATACATATAAAACAATGGCACCGTCCCCTTTCAAGATCAGCTGCGCCCTGTTAATAGATGCCGTCAGGAAATATAATTGGTTAGTGGGTTCATCCCGTTCCAATACAGTTCCATGAATAGCACCGATCCATGGGCCGGATCTCAGCCAACAATGTTGAACAACTTTTCTAATCCCTTGCATATAGGTAACTGGCAGTGATGCTACCCCTCAGTTGACTGTACAGAGGTTGTGGAGTGTATAACCAAACAATGTTAAGTTATGTTAAGAAAACCTTTACATCGCAAGTCCACCCGAAGGCATCATGGCACTACAGAGATAAAGCGAGACAGCAGTGCCAATGTATAATGTATTATGCCAGACCTTGCAAATGGGCCGTCATCACTCCCTAGGTTTCCAGGAATGATTCACTCATGAGGTTGAAACTCACTTCGCCATTTTCCTAGTGGCAGCTGCAGTCTGCCACACACCCACACAAACAGACAGACAGATAAATAGCTCCAGTGAAATGTGCGCTGAGACACTCAATACACAGTGTTACTTCTCAGATACTGGGAGGGTTTATCAGACAAACTTTCAACCACACACTTTAACTGATCCAGCTACTACAACAGCTAAACCGGTGCCAGTCGGGAATTAACTTAGAAAGATATAATCCCCCAATTCCTTGTACGTAGAAACATGTGGAAACCCAAAGCTAGGGGAATCCTATCTGAATCACACACTGGCTATGCCCGTTAAACAGTAATAACGGCGACTTATACGTCACCATGAATCCGGCGCTTACCTTGTGTACCTAGTACAATCATACGTGGGGTAGGGGAGAAAGAAGAACCTAACAAGGTATGCCCCAGGCTCTACTGGCGTGAAACTCCAAAAGGGATATTATCACCTTGTGTAGCACGCTTAGGCCAGCGAGGGAGTAAGAAGCTGGCAGCACCTCCCTGCCTCTCAGCTGACTTTATTAACCGCTTGGGTGGCAACACTGTCAGCTTCATAAGGAAAACGGGCTGCTAACACTTGGCGTGCACCGATGCAAAACTACCTGTCGGAAGCGCAGGCTAAACCCCTCAAGACCCTCGGGCATCACAGACGCACTACCTCCCCAGACAGGATGGCGCACAGCTCACATCCCCTAAGACAGGGTCTTAAAGGGAACCAGGGCCCTGGCTCGAAACTCTGTTCTGCATGAAGGCGAACTCGCCTGAGACACCAAAAAGCCCAGGTCTAAAAGGATGACTTTAGAGATAATCCTGGAGTCATCCGATGATCATCGAACTACATTAGAAGTCATTCCCACATCATCAAAAGTCATCAGGCTGCTAAAGTCATCAGCAAATGTCTCCAAATGGTGGGTGATGATTTGGAGATGAGCTTAGGATGACTTGCTGATGATGCCAAGATCATCCGTATTTTAGAAAACTTTGTTCCTGATGATTTTAGGATGACTTGCCGATTACTTCAAAAGCATCACCTTGTTTGCCTCTGATGATTTGGGGATGATTCTGGGATGACTTGCCGATTACTTCAAGAGCATCACCTTGTTTGCCCCTGATGATTTGGGGATGATTCTGGGATGACCTGCCGATTACTTCAAGAGCATCACCTTGTTTGTCCCTGTTGATTTGGGGATGATCCTGGGATGGCCTACTGATACTCCAAGAGCATCGCCATGAAACATGTTTGTTCTTGATGATTTGGGGATGGCTAACTGATTTCTTAAGAGCATCAGAGTTTGTAGGATGATTTGCGGACTAATACTGATTGTCAGTCAGCTTTTGCTTAGTTGCCCTTGTGCTGAATGATTTTCAAATGCTTTGCTAAGCACACCTATTTGACTATGTTGGGCGACAATTGGAAGCCACAGGCCTACACATAGCATGCACCCCCTGGGTGAGAGTCCTTTGCCATCCCAGTCAAAAGCAGGCCTCCAGCACCCTCAAAATCCCCAATGTGGCAAGGGTAAAGCTTGAGACTATGTTGGGCAAAAATGGAAGCCACAGGCCTTGACATACCATGCACCTCCTGGGTCAGAATCCTTTACCATCCCAGTCAGAACCAGGCACCCAGCACCCTCAAAATCCCCAATGTGGCACAGATAAAGCTTGAGACTATGTTGGGCGAAAATGGAAGCCACAGGCCTTAACATAGCATGCCCCCCTACCCCCCGGGTGAGAATCCTTTGCCATCCAAATTGTTTTAAAAAGGCATCCAGCAACCTCAAAATCCCCAATGTGGCAAGGGTAAAGCTTGAGACTATGTTGGGCAAAAATAGAAGCCACAGGCCTTAACATAGCATGCACCCCCTGGGTGAGAATCCTTTGCCATCCCAGTCAAAAGCAGGCACCCAGCACCCTCAAAATCCCCAATGTGGCAGGGGTAAAGCTTGTGACCAAGCCTCTCACCTGTCCCTGTCATATAATTCAATGGACTCTCACCCGTCCAAAACAAAATCATCTGCTTTCACCTGCCTTGGGGCTCTGAAAGGTTGAGAGGCATATGGCTTGGGTGGTGGAGTTGCTGTTGGCAAGGTGGGCGGTGTGGGTCGTTCAGAGCAATGCAAGGTTATGTTGGGAAGTACGGGTCTGTGAGTTACTGCAGACCTGCCTACATTTGAAACCTGCCTACATTTGAGACCTCAAGAAGTGCTTGAAAAACCAGAGGATGGGAGGGGGGAGGGGGCACCTGGAGGTCCTGGAGGTTAGGCAAATCTGATTTTACTGGGGTAGCTACTTGGGGCAATGGGGTCAGCTGCTGTGGTGAGGTAGGGTGTTTGGGTTGCCTAAGTGAGCTGCTGTGGTGAGATTGGTGGTGGTGGCATAATATATGTATATAGAGAATTTTGCCTCTGAGCTATCCTCCCGGCCCATGAGGTTGTGTGGTGGGTCTGGGTGATCGATTTGCTTGTGTTAAATGCCAGGTGTGGTATATCAGGAGAGCCACTGGTGAAGCCCAGGAGGAGAGTAGTCTGAACCCAGAATTTTCACTTGTGTGGTTCCCTGCACTGGAAAGGGAGATATCAGGACCATATGGGAGGCAAGGAAACATTTGAGCAATACCATGATTGAGGCCTTTTTAGAATTGTGTTCCCTACAAAATAATTCACTCCAAGGTACCTCAAATTTTGTCAGCCTAGAAACAGCAAGATCTAAATGATTTTCCCATGATAAGACGTTTTAGGCAAGTGGCGAAATCAGGACTGGAGTCCAGTCTTGCAATTGAAGTACTTAACCACATATCTACCCATCTGCAGTTTGTGGACATGGTTGGGTTTTGATGAAGATGACTTAAAAAGTATGCAAATCACATGATAAAGCAAGCTGACAAACATAACCTTTGTGATATTTTTCCTCATATGTTGTCACTTGTGATTTGTGCGACTCCTGCACCAGATGTGATACTTTAGACTCTTAGTTATTTAAATCATGAATGGTTTTATTTTTCATGTATTATTTTCATACATTCCAGTCATCTAAGTTTACATGAAAACACTTTTATTCTGCCAACACGTGTTTCACCACAGCTTTTAGCCGTGGTTCCTCAGGAGAGATTCCTTTCTTTTTTTCTGAAAAATAGTCGTTTTTTGATTTCAAAACTTGAAAAGTGGGTTTCTTTTATGCCAAATTGATAAATCTTAATCTTCTTGTTATTTGCCAGGTCCGATTGCCTTAAGCATGCTCGCCGGGATCACCTTTGTGATAATAAGGTCACCTACTTTTAGTCATTGTTTGATGGAGGCATGCAGCTGGTTAATAAAGAGGATTTCATTTAACTGTGCTGCTCATAACAAAGCAAGTTTTTTTCTTCTCCCCTTAATTGCACTGGTAAAACTGCAGAATCGCCGTCAGGCCTATTTGCTGTGTCTGAACTGTTAAATGTATATTACACACTTACTTGTCTCAGAATTTCAAGGGCACTGAGCGACTTTTGTTTTTTCACCATGTTCCCACCCTCCTTGAGCACTTCCCGGTGTATAGGCGCTATATAAATAAACAATACAATACAATAGAAGGTCAGCCAGAGGGATCTGAAACATTAAATCCCCACTGAAAAGCTACAATTCCTTCTTTTTATTGTAACATAGTGTGTGTGTGTGTGTTCTCTATGTTTATGATATTGTCTCTTTTGAGACGCACCCACACCGTTTATGTGTGCTTGCTTTTTTTGGATTATTTTGATGGGAGTCAGGGGCTTATTTCAGAAAGAGAGGCAGCTTGTTTTTTCCTTCTGACCGGAAACACGTATAAATGACACATCATTATCATTATCTGTGGGCACACGTCCTGATCTGCATGTAATGGCACTGCCTCTGTGAGCACCCAGGGCGCATCTGCGAGCACATACTAATGCTCTAACTGCTAACTTACTCCCAGACCCTACCTCTTTTGACCATCAAAACCCTTATTACTCTTCCGATCTCCCACTTCATCTTCGTCCTCTTGACCTCTCTAATTGCCCCTCTCTGTCCATTTGTACTCGAATCTAAAGCCTGCATATATATATATCCTGCATTACATCCTCCAGGGATTTCTTTGTGACGGTTCTATCAAGCAATAGCATCAAACTTCACACTGTAAACGCCTGCCAGTGCAATTAATTTCTAAACAGTCTTCTGAGATGTAATGCCTTAATCAGAGTTGTAAAAGCTAATCTGGTTTAACAAAAATGTCTTAGCCAAGTGTGCCTTCAGCCACTTGATTTATAAGAAGCTTGCATGTTTGCGCTGAAGTCCTGTTAAAACGCGTATTGACAAAGACAAGAGTTTTTGGCTTTTTTATAGGCATTATATAGATAATTGTCTCACATTAATATCATATTTCCGTTTACTTACACTATATTGGATGAAATAGTTGCACGTTGTTAGGCAATGTGGCACAACACAAGGCAAGACACCAACGGACCGCAAAAGCGCAAGCTATTTTGGTGAATGGTGAAATGATATGATTATACCAAGTGTCAGAAAAATAAAATGCATTTTATTAAGTCATTTTTTATTGTAATATGGTATGTCTATGTTTTCTATATGTTTATGAAAAATTGTGCTATGTTGCTTACTTTTGAAACCCATCCAAAGCGTTTCTGGTGCTTTCTTTTTCTGCTTTTTTGGATGGGAGTTAGTTTGTTTTGGGCTTTTTTCGGAAGGACATGCGGCTTGTTTTTCCATTCCGACTTCCGGCCTGGCAACAATTGCAGCAATGGCGAATGATGAGGAATCGAGCGTGGGCCAGCGGCTGAACATCACAAGCCTTAAGGTAAGGATCGGGCTGGTGAGCACCTTTCTAGGCTCGTTTATTTCATAGCTATTGCACGTGTCTCTCCGCACACGAGGCTAGCTTGATTTATGAGCTGGCCTTTTAATCCAGTCACCATGTGTGCCTTCTAGTTTACAAGCTGCACTCCCCTGGAGATCCCGTTCTCTCTAAAGTAGGCTATCCAGTTGCTCCTCCTCAGAGGCGTTCTTTCTTTTCCTGTTCCCTGCAGTTTCGCGTTGCAAGTACTCGCTTCCCAGCTCTCTGATTTAGACGCTGTTCCTCCTCAGAGGCGTTCTTTCTTTCTTTTCCAGTTCACTGTAGTCTCGCGTGAAGTGCTCGCTTCCCAGCTCTCTGATTTAGACGCGTTTTCCCTGCCTTCTCTCCTCTTCCCGCTGCCTTCAAATCAACAAATGAGCTCATAAAGTGCAGCTTGTAAACTAGAAGGGACGACTGGATTAACAGATGTCACATACACGTTCCAGAACAGTCAGGATAGCTGATAATGCATTGACGATTTCAGCAGTATACCTTCAGCATGTAAACAAAGTACATTTTGATCCTCCTTGTATGGGAGACGAGTGGTTAAAAACATCAGGTTCAACTGAACTAACGCACGGACACTACAAACAGGAAACGAAACAGAATTAGCATTTACCAAAACGCGAGGAAAGTACATTTTCTCGCTGGTTTTGCTAGTTTTTAGCACGCTTCAATACGTCTAGCGGGTTACGGCTATAAGTTGAATAATAGGTGTTATAAAGCATTCTGAGCACTGTATTTTATTGAGCTCATTTGTTGTTTTGAAGGCCTCGGGAATTAAAGTGGAGAGAAGGCAGCGAACACGCGTCCAAACCAGAGCTGGGAAGCGAGCACTTGCAACGCGAAACTGCAGGGAAGAGTAAAAGAAAAGAAGAACGCCTCTGAGGAGGAGCAACTGGATTAGCCTACTTTGGAGAGAACGGGATCATCAGGGGAGTGAAGCCTGTAAACTAGAAGGCACACATGGTGACTGGATTAACAGATGGCAAATACACGTTCCAGAACAGTAAGGAAAGCTGATAATGCATTGAAGATTTCAGCAGTATACCTTCAGCCTGTAAACAAAGTACATTTTGATCCCCCTTGTATGGGAGACGAGTGGTTAAAAACATCAGGTTCGACAGAACAAACGCACGTACACTGTACAAACAGGAAACGCAACAGAATTAGCATTTACCAAAACGCGAGGAAAGTACATTTTCTAGCTGTTTTTGCTAGTTTTTAGCACGTTTCAATACGTCTAGCGGGTTACGGCTATAAGTTGAATAATGGGTGTTATAAAGCATTCTGAGCACTGTGTATCTTTTGGAGCTCATTTGTTGTTTTGAAGGCCGCGGGAAGAGGAGAGAAGGCAGGGAACTCGGGTCTAAATTAGAGGTCCGAGACCAGAAAATCCAGAGTATTCGCTGCAGTGTGTAGGGCCAGAGTTGCAGATTTCGTTAGAGTCCAGGTCAGGAACCTGTAGGTTAATGGAAGAAGAAAGCCGAAGAAGGGTGAGACGTGCCAGCTCAAAGGTACCCTTTGTGTGCTCTAGCTCCCGGCAGGCGCCGTGGAATGGCTGGGCTTTCCTGGGGCGGGTAGGTAACGAAGCGTGCATGGAGCTGAAGAGTTGCTTGTGGATTTCTGTTTTGCTTTTTACATGCTATACCCATCTCCAGATGTAAAAAGCAAAACTGGAAATCACAGCAAACAAAGCGTCCTGGAATTCGCAGAAGGTAATTGTGTCAGCTGCCCGCAACACATTCAAACGCTCGTGCTGTATTGCCGAACCTAATGGTGGCAGTTCTGAACTCTATAGCAAGCAACCCTTCTGCTAGATAATCACGGGACAAAATTATGTTTATGATGTCTCAGTTATGATTGGTTACATCAGGTAATCTTTTTACATCAACGATATCCGACCAAATAAATGATAAGCACCCTTTCCTGTGTCTCCACCAAAGCACACATGTATTTTTAAGCGAGTTAGCCTCCTCCCTAGTTCACGAATTAAGTTTGGGCAAATAGGTCATTTAAACAGTTCTTCTCAATAAGGAATTTATTGATAATCCAATTATTTTGGTGGGGGCTTGTTTTGTTTGAATACAGGCTCTCTAGATGTCTGGTTCATGTACCCTTGAAACAACTACTGCAACACCAGTGCCACTATCCACCCCTGCTTGGTATATTTTCCCGTGGGCACCTCGTTAGAAACTGTAAGAGATGAGTGATTGACCTGCTGACTAGACATTTTGGCAGTTGTACGACAGGCTTATATCTTTTGCCGAGATCAACAATACATGTGCAATTTGCTGGCACTTTATTTTGTACCTCCATATCATTAATCATTCCCTGGATTGAACTAAAACCAAATTTCGGTTTATTCATTTTAATTGTTTGGCAACAAAAGCAAGGTCCCCCCTTAGAGGTGAGATTGATTCTTGCAAGGCAACACAATTGGCACAAACCCTTTGTTCTAATACAGCTCACTCCCCGCCTAATTGTTCAGTTTGAGTGCCTGTCAACCGCAGTTGCCAGGTTTGTAGGCTGGACACTTCAGCACTGCACTATATAACCTGATATAAACAACTAAAGATGAAATGTCCCTTTTCGGTACTGTAAGTCCAAGTCCTAGAGATAACATTTAAATTGGTTCTTGGAGTTTAAAACATGCACACCTTTTAATGTTTTCAAAAACACTATTAGAAGAAAATATCCTGTCTTGGTTTTTTGTGTGTGTTGATTTTATGAAAGGCAAATGCCATTTGTCCTGTTCAATTTGGGTGGTTATACAAAGTCAATTTAATGAAATGTGCACTCTGTCCCTGCTTCTGGAGTGCCTCGAGCCTACCTCCTGCTAGCCTTGCCGTGTATCCTGCGCTCCCTCTCGCCTGTCTCTCTGATCTGTTTCTGTATATTGCCCTGCTGCCTGTCCATCTTGCTCCCTCTGGCACGCCGCTGCAGCCTCTCTTCTCATGAGGATCACCTTGCTCCGGGTGTCACTGTCAGCAGCTAGGGTGAGTTACTGCTTCTTCAGACACACCGGCCTCTTGCTTTTTCTTCCGGTTGTGTATCTCACACTCTCTCTTTTCTCCCATATTAGCTCTCTCTGCCTCCAGCTGTCTCCCTGCTGGCTCTCTTTCTGGCAATTGTCGGTCTCTCTCTCTTTCTCCTTCTTTCTCTTTCTGCTGTCTCTACAAGGTTTCTCGTGCAGCCCCTCTCTCCCTCAGTATCTATCCCTCTATGGCCTGCTGTCTCTTCTGCTCTCTCTCCGATACCTGCTGTCGCTTCTGCGCTGTCTCCCTGTGCTGTCTTGCCCCGTCTCTCCTGGTGGCTCCTGCTATCTCTTCTACTCTCTGTCTTCCTGTCTCTTCTGTATTGCTCTACCTCTCCTGGTAGCTTACCCTGTGAGTGATGCCTGCTGTCTCATTTAACTTTTCGTAAGTTGTATGCATACTATTTTTTCTGCCATCTGTCTCATCACACGACATTCCATCTTGAGTGTACCATTTTTTTTTTAAACTATCATTACTGTGTGTGAGATGGCTATCTGCCAGAGTGATTCTGTACACGTCTTCGTGTAACTTGACTCAGATGCATCATATCATCATTATTTTGCATATTTCACCAGCTATGTGTTTTTTAAATCTTTTAATCCCGTTTTATCTTCATGTAATACCAGTTGAGTGATTGGATTGCAAAGTAACAGGCAGCACTAAAGGGTTCAGGATGTTTGCATGTATGAGGTAACGAGTGCCCAGATTACGGGATGTCATGTGAGTGCACTGCTTTCCCTATTTTGCCAACCACTGAAGCCTGAAAAGTAGCTCCACGCAGGCTTGACATGTGGCCAGCTTTGCACCACACCTGTAGATGAAATGGCCTGCTGTTTAGCTGTTTAATCAGTTATCAGTTGAATGGTATCCACTACAGAGTGCAATTTGCTTTCTCACTTTGAGAACATTCAGACATATAATTACTAATTTTGCTACAGCCGGTAAGATGGCTCAGTGGGTTAAGCTCTCCTCCCTCTCCCCCGTCACACCTGATGAGGTCTCTAGACAAGTCCTGGTACCTGTCACCCACCCAAAACTGCCTGCGGGCCACCCCTTGCACTGGGGTACCATACAGTTGCCCCCCCCTCTTTTTCTTCATGCACTTATCAGGCATAACCTGTCTGCTCCCCTAACCCAGCACTTGCCTTAACCCAGCACTTGCCACTTGCTGGCTGCACTGCCACTGTTTGTTGCATAATGTATCTGTTTCTACTCTGCTCCACACTTCCCGCCCCCTCAATGCACTTTTCCCCTTTCCCTCTCCCATGCACTTGCGCGTTCTCAATGTCACTGGGCCTAGTAAGATTGTTGTTTTTGTTCCCCCCTTGCTCAAATAGCATGCATTACTAGTTGCTATTTTTCATAAAGTTTATATCAGCGAATAGTTGAAATTAAATATCTGTTTTCAAATTTAGAAAACTATTTTGTGCCTTGCATTGGGTATTTAACATTTGGGTGTCTTTCAGACCACCGATACCATTCAGTGCTTGGGAAGAGAGGATTTGCAGTTTATTACTGACGACTTGCGTGGCAATGATTCGTGCCTTTTTTGATACTGTAGAACTGGACCACGACGGAAAAGATGCGATTATGAAAAAGGATTACTCTGTAACAATTGTATTATCGGGTGGTAAGTTGTTGTGAGTCACTAGTTGATACTATGCCGGCCATCTGAATCTCTCGTAGCTTCTCAAGGTGTATTTCAATAATGCAAGGGGTATTTGTTAAGAATCATATAGGAATGTTTATGATGAGTTGATTTGTGTAGCGCACCACCACCACCACCATTATTACAGTCCCCCGGTGCTCACGTGCCCCAGGACATAGCCCATTGTGAAGAAGACATGAGCAGTGTCTTGAGGGGGGAGCAAGTACAATGGGAGTTTCTGGAGTTAAAGAGGATTTAAAGAGGATTTAAATGTTTGGGGAAATCCAGTAGCAATCCACTTTCAATCCAGATTTTTTTGGTAGGGTTATGTTTTCGATATTATCGGCAGAAGTGCTTTTTCCGAGGCTCGATCACCTTAAAAACGGACAGATGTCACGGTTCAGCGTACTTTACTCAGTACATACACAGCACCTATTTTGCGCTTAGTAAAGGTAAAATACAAAACACAAGGTGGGTGCACGCCTGGTGAGGGGGTTTTCTGGGCTGTGCAGAAGCCCCAGTGCTAGCCAGCAGCGCGGGTATACTAGGACAGATGCGGTGCTTCTGAAATTCAAAGGCTGCATTTCATTTGTGTCAGCCTGGACAGCGGGGATGGCTACTGTTAAACTCTTCAAATGTTAAAGAGCACGTGGACAGCTGCCCCTCTCAGGCTGCGGCTCTTAAGTGCCCCTGCAGTCAGGGGCAAGGTGCCTGCCTGCATGGTCCAGGGACGGCTCCAAACCAGGGAGACTTCTCATTATCATGCCCTCCTGACCACCAGACTCAGTGCCCCCTGCCGAGATACTCATCCTCGTGCCCACAATAACACAGCATTCTGTAGGATGTGTTCGACCTGGCAAGATGCCTCTATCAGGGTGTGTATTTTGCGGGCGGCAAGTGGTGCAGTGGCCAGTCTGCCAGCGTGCTGGCTCTGGACCAAGCAGACCGAGTCTAGTCCTAGCTTCTCCACTTCAACTCGGTGTGATCCTTGTCAAATCACTTTCAGATCCTTTTTCTGCCAACATTGGAACTAGTGCCTTGTTTCGAAAAGACCGTTTCTGTGCGCTATGCATGTTTGCTCAGGTTTGCCTTGTGATGTACAAAACAGGTAAAGCCGATCAAAATAATGGCGTGAGGTTGAATTGGAGGGGGCGAAGCTGGTTCTGCTGATATGTGCGCCCACTTGACCTGTTTTTCCTTCCCTCCCACAGCCCCTCCTGTGTTACAGAAGGACTGGACCAGCCACCGAGGAGGGAGAGGAGCCATGAAGCTGCTACTGGGTGGTGAGAGCGCTTTCTATTTTAATTCTCCACCAGGGCAAGCATACCTACTATGCGCCCCCTCCCCCAGGGGACAGGAATAACGCACCCAGGGGCAAGGGGTGGGAGTTTCAGAGATGGGGGACGTGGTTACTTCCCTTTTGAACAAACATGTTCGTGTCATGCCAGTGTATACATTTGCAAACCAGAAACTAGCCTGCTTCTCGGCGCTTAAGTGATTGGTGTCGCTGAGGGCGTCTCTAAACTCAATAACATTCACACCATCAACCTCAGAATAAGGAAATCCTAAAACGGAGCTCAAGCCAGTTGTTTGAACGTAAATCTCTTTTCACAGGTGCTCAACCAACTGAGCTATTCACCGTGTCTGTCAAATCATGGAGTCTGCTGGCCAATAATACGCATTAGCCGAGTCAGGGCTTTGTTCCAGAGTGGAGCAAGCAACCTCATGCGGCGCCCGTGAACACCACATCAATTCTTGACATAGTGCTCGGCTAGACCTGAAGGGAACTTCAGGGGCGACGCAGCCCCCAAACTCATCCCGTTAAAAGCCCTGCCACTGTATCAGCAGCTGTGATTCTGTATGAGATAAATGAGCCAAACAAGAAAAATGGCTCACAAACAGCTAGACGTCTTTTCCTTTCCGCAGTTTAGGGTTCCTTTCATGGTGTAGTGGGTTAATGCACCTGCTGCAGGTATCCGTCAAACAGGTTGAGAGTCACATCTGCCTGCCTCTACTCTCCGCCCTCTGCAATTTATCCAGAAGGACTGCGAGACTTGTCCTTGGCCTCAAGCCCAGGGATCGTATCTCTCCAGGACTGAAATCTCTGCACTGGCTCGAGGTGGCTGCAAGGATTAAGTTGAACACCCTCTGCATTGTCCACAAGGCCTTCTTGGGCCTGGGGCCGCAATACCTTCAACTTTCTCTTCCCAAAAATCTTCCTTCTCGAGCTCTTCGATCATCCGCCTCCAACTCCCTCAGGGTCTGTCGCTTCTCCAAGCAACGAGTTGGTGGTAGATCTCTCTCCTCGGCAGGGGCCTCCTTCTGAAACAGCCTTCCTGCTTCCCTGAAACTTGAGAAGAACCATCTCCAGTTCCGGAAGCACCTCAAAACCTCCCCCCCCCATCCCCTGCTGAATTCCTGGCTGAAACTGCACTGGCTACCTGGCCACCCTTTGTGACCTTGGGCCTAGGCCCCGCCATTTACACACCTGCACTGGCAACCCCCGCACCTGGGAACTGTATTCTGTATCCCTACAGTCCCCCACCAGCACTTATGTCTGCTCTTACCCTGCACTTGCCATCATCCCGCCTTTATTTTTCTTATTTATTCTATTATCCCATGTACTGCACTTTTTCCCCCTCTCCCATGTACTGCACTTTTCCCCTCTCCCTTTCCCTCGCACTTTTCCCCTTCCCATGCACTTGTGCGATCTGAATGACACCTGGCCTAGTAAGATCGTTGTCTGTCTTCCCTCTGTTCCCCCTCCCCTGCCTCGTCGCATTTCGAACACTTGTGTATAGACGCGTTATAAATGCCATATATCATTTGCAAAGAAAGTAGGATGGATAAAGAAAACAAGAGTGAACTCTTGGGAGGAAGTAGTCTGTTACTCCAATGCAAATATGCTACCTTTTTTAAGAAGAGTATCTCAAATTTGTATTTCTTTTAACATGTTTTTTTTTCTTGGTTTTTTTAATACTTTTTGGCCCCTTCAACTGCATAGAGGAAGTTATCGAGTAGCCGGGTGGGTGGCAGAGGTTGTGCAGATGGGAGTGTGAGTGTGGGTACAAGATATGTGCGCGTTGTTGGTAGATATGTATCGGGGTGTAAGAATGGTATGGGCAAAAGGGGAAGTAGTTAATTAGCAAAGGGTTTGAAAGACTATTTCCCCATTTTCACTCATGCCTTCTATTTCTAACTGATATAAATCAATATAGCTACACTAAAGACCATAAAATTCTGAATGCAGCCACAGAAAACCATAATTCATTTTCAGTTCAAATCTATCTTTAAGCCCGTTTCATCCTTTGTGTACAAATGCATTTAAATGTAGTGATGCATTTGTAAATTGACATTTTAACATTAATCTGGTATGTATTCTACAATAAGGAATTTAACAATGCCTATTCAGATGTCCATTTAGGTTCATATATCCTTTCTTTTTTTGTAGAATCTTTGAGATCTGTCTGCAAGGCTAACAGTTGGCCTACTATGGACGGCTGGGTGATAAGGAAGCTCGCCACCAAAATTTGCAATGCCAGAAGAGGCCTAAGGAAGACTCTGCGTTTTGAAATGCAGGATCGATGATATTTGTTGGTATTTTTTCAAACCTATTCATTCTTATGGAATACAGCTATGCTGTTAAACCGAATTTGTTGAATAAAAAAATGCTGAACACTTTCTGAGCCTATGTTTGATTGAAGATATCTTATAACAAGAGCAATACTATATTAAAATATCAACAATTTATAGCTGCTACAATCATAATATGAACTGGGTAATTGTTAGCTGCTCTTATTGATATTCGGTGAAGTGACTGGCGGCAGTCTGTCATGCGGGTAGACCTTTAACAGATTCTGTGTAGGCTGCTGGAAGAGTGTATTTTAGTGCAGTGCTTTGCAATTGTGGGAGTTTATTGGGGGTGAGGCCATGCTGGCTAGAGGTGAGAATTGAAATGAGGGAGCTTACAGGTTGGTTTGTGACCTGGGAAGTGGGGGTGTTTGTAGTTGTGTGCACTAAATCGAGGGAACTTAGTTAACGGGTGCTCTAGCAAAGATGAAGTGACACCTGCAAAATTCCATATAATTTTTTCTTTCCCTGAAAACTATCTAGAAGTCTAACTAGAGTCATTGTAAAGTAATGCCACCAATGTTACTCAAAAGGGATACATCCTGGGGTAATCCAACCCCTTTTCCTAAATCTTTTGGAAGCATCTTGAAATCATTAAAACTCATCCTGGAGTAGTCTGCATTAATCATTTACAATTCAGAACCCATCCTAAAGTTATCATGGAACCATCCTGGAGTAATCCCCACCCATCCTAGAGTTGTCATGGAGCCATCCAAGCGTAATACGAAGTCATCCGGGAGTAATACAAACTCATCCTTAAGTTGTCGTGGAGTCATCCTGAAGTTGTCATGAAGTCATCCTGGAGTTGTCTTGGAGTATTCCGAAGTCATCCTCGAGTAATCCCAACTCATCCTGAAGTCATCCTGGAGTAATCCCAACTCATCCTGAAGTTGTCAGAGTCATCCTAGAGTAATCCCCCACTCATCCTGAAGTTGTCATGGAGTCATCCTGAAGTTGTCAGAGTCATCCTAGAGTAATCCCCCACTCATCCTGAAGTTGTCATGGAGTCATCCTGGAGTAATCCAAGATCATCACTGGAAGTAATCCGAACTCATCCTGGAGTAGTTTCTGTGATAACTCTAGTGTCCTCATCTCATTAAATATTTTGGCTTGTACGCAGACTTGGGATGATCTTCCTAAACTCTCCATGGATGACTCTAGAATGGAGTCATCGGATGACTCCAGAATGATTCCAGGATGATCTTCCTTTTTGACTAGGGAGGTGTCCACTCTCCTATCCCTCACCCGGTCTCTCCCTCACGCAATCCCCCGGGCTTTTCTTTTTTTCACCGGTCTCGTCCACTGCACCGCCCGCAGTGGCGTCATGTACGCGTGTGAGGAGAAATCGCCTCAGAGGCTCACCTGCAACCCCTATCAGCGGCAAGACCATTGTCCACCATTTTGCTGTCTGCCACAGAGGAGTCAGCGTGAAATGGGGAATGTGTTATCTATTTGACAACCAGACAATGGACACAACATGCGGACAACATGGAAACAAACAAGCATACCTTCCCAATGTGTTATCCATGGCATATTTGTAAAATATGCCTTTGCAGAATTCATTTGAAATTTCATTTTATTTCTGTTTTATCCCGGATCAAATCAGGGTTACATAAACATAATGATATACTGATTTAATGAGTTGTGACTAATAGTATAATGGAAGCGTTATAAGAAATTCTATGCTGCAAAGGGATGTGTTGAAGAGAGATGGAATTAAGGGGGTGGTGAGAGAACAAAGGGTACCCCCTCTAAAAAGAGTCCCATGGTAAAGAGACCCCCCATGAAATCTCCAGAGTTCCCTTTAGGCCAGTACATCACTGGACTGATGGTGGGGAAGTATAAGGTGAAGAGAAGGTCAACCTGGCTGGAGAAGCCAGCTGGCAATGGCAAATCATCAGATGATCTGGGCACAATCCTCCTGCCTTTGGGGGCCCCATGGATTCATCCCAAAATTAGCTCTTTTTCTTCATCCAGCTGAAGCACTCTAATAGAACGACAAGTCAATTTTCCAATTCTAAAATCACCACCTGGCTCATCCTCATCACTGGTTGCTGTTGTCAAATTCCTTTCAAACTCTTTTGAGCCTCTTTCAATGCTACTAGCTCTGAGGCTTGTAGCTGAGGTAAAATATTCACTAGGACCTTCAAACCCAATGTATCAATTTCCCCAGCGTGTAGTAATACTCAATATCTTAAAAGTATAAGGATTATGCACTATGTGGCTTTGCACTGACTGAGATGGCTGCCTAATTTACTGGGCTCCGCTCCGGTGGCTTTATTTCAATATTATATGCTCTATTAGCCCCGGTGTCCTGTCAAAGTTTCGAAAAAATGGTTTTGAAATACAGTAGTTTCGTAACAAAAGAATCGCCATTTTCTTTTTAGAATGCATTTTTTTAATGTAAATTTTTTTTTAGTTTCGTATAGTAAAATTTGTGGTTTTTCCCCAAAAAACAGGGTTTTGGGGGGGGGGGGCACCCCCCAAAAAGACATGCATTTGATAAACATTTTTTCGATGCTTTTGAGTCGAAACTGTTGCATTTCGACACTTATGACTTTCGAAACAATAACCATAAACCATTAGCCCCATGTATAGTGTCCGAATACTGGCATCTCTCAGTTTAAGCTTCCCTGGTGGTCCATGGTGCGTCTCAGAAGGGTTGCACTTGCCATTGCTGCATGTCATAGGCTTCCATGGGCCGGGCCAACAACCGTGATGTCTCGTGACTCCTGCTGCCGGCGTCTCCAGTCAGCTGTCCGGATATCATTGAGTGGGAAGTGCTCTCTATCGCCCGTAACTTGGTTTCCACACAACACGGGCTACGAATGTAAATATACCTGGGCAGTTGAGGTTTATAAGTAATACCTGCATTTTTATTAAGCTGATTATTTGACCAAATTCTCACTTTAAAGGGTGTATGCATGCTCACAGACTGCTTTTTCTAAAGGAAGTTGTAGAGGAGCTGCTGCATGCTGATGCAGTAAATCCCCCCCACCTCCTATATGTTGAAGCCTGAGATCGTGCCGTGTTTGACACCAGCAGTTGTGCCCATACCACAGGGTATATTGAAAAGAAGACACCCATTAAGACAACCCTTTCGAATGTATCCCCGAAGTGACGATAATTTGAGGGAGGAACTGCCTGAAGGAATATGAAAAAGAGCAAAGAAAGAATTCTGTGACATCATAAAAGAGCATGAACGACGTCTCAAGATATTGGCTGAAGAGGATGTATGGATCCTACAGAGTCTAACGACGAAGTAATGAATCAGGTGAACTCTTAAATATGAAAAAGAAGATTACATGTGCACAAAGTTCTGCAGAGAATCAACCAATCAATAATTGTACAGACGCTGAAACGCAAATAGACTAAGTCATCATAGAAGCTGGCTATACGTAGTGAATAGAATGCAGGTGAAGCCACCATTCTATATGAGCTGGACTTCGGTATCATGAATTTAGTAAGCCAAGACCAATGAAGAGGAAAGAGAGAATTGTGTTGCAGCAAGAATAAGCTGAAATCGTGGAGCTGAATGGCGAGGTTGTCTGGACTGGAGTCATGACTGAAGCAGCCAGGGTCATCTATCTATTCTGGAACGGAGTGAATGTGTGAAGGATGAATCGTCCCTTGTTAGGTACAAAGGAATAACACTAAGAGTGACAAATGTTATTCATTTTAGAACATTTAAAACCTGCGAAATGGACCAACTCTTGGTCTCCTGTCACGTGAGCCAAGGAATAAAGTAGAGTCGAACTTGGAGTCCTAGAACATGATAGTGAGTGCCCGCATTCCCATGTATTCCCAGAGACAAGGATACTTTGCAAGGCCAAGTTCAAAGACAATCTTCATGGCAGAAGGCTTGGGTGATGAGAGATGCTGGGCTAATTCAGTGGGGAGGTTGAGTCAGGCCCATCTCCTTGCACCTGTGTCTGGGCTTACATGCTACTAAATGAACTCAATGTTTCAGACATGGTACAAGCATGCCAATTAATTGTAGTGGTCAATATAACGAAGGAGCTTATAGTTTGAAGACCAACAACAAACCACTTATCTAATGGGTAAAGATGACATGTTTTAGAGGTAGGCACGTATTGCCACCCTGACAGTGGGCAGCCAATCACAATCCTAGTTCCTATATAATGTGTACTTAGATGTTCCTCTTAAGCCTATCCCGATCCCCAGTAGGTTTTTGTTATTTGCTACTTAGAATGACGTCACCTCTGACATGTTATTTAGTATAAAGTGTATTTTGTGTGAAAAACTTGTTGAGAGAAATTGAGCTTACGTCCATTGATGCGGAAGAAAGGCAAAGTGGTTGGATTGGAGGAGGAGTCCATACCGAAGGCATCGAGTTGATTAACGAATGGGGAGTAGACCAAGGTGAATAGCAAAATAAGGGGATGGGATTGTGATAATTTTTGAGTAAAGGGAAAAATTGTGCAGAGAAGAGGTAGCGCCTTCAAGTCCTGACTCAAGTAGGTTAGAAGGAGACATCTCAAATCCCAGCGGGGGTGGAGTGAAATATAAAAGGCGTAATTAGGATTATGTAAGGTGATGTCTCAAACCCTGTATAGGATATAAAGTAAAGGCGAAGGAAAAGGTGATCACATTGTTTATATTGTGTAATGTTTGACTCATCTGAATGTTGTTTGTTGAGTAAAACTTTGAAAGAGCTTGTGAAAAAATGAAAATGTTGAGGAGCGACAGTGATTCAGTATAGTAAAGCCATTGGCGCCAATCAAGAGAATAGATACACCAATTAAGAGAATATACAGATTATTGAAATCAGAGGCTTGAGCAGTGATTGATGGTGCTTGGTCATATTTGTTGTTTTTAAAAACGTTGAAAAGTGGTGATTTAAGCCAAATTTTAAGGTTTATTTAATAATCGAGTAATTATCGACAGTCAAGTGAGACTTGTCATTATGGGGGAATCCTCCTCTCATGCACCTATGCAAGACAATACTAAAGCATATGCCCAAGCTCAAACACTATAGTGCAGAATGGGTAAAAGGCACGGCAGGTAAAATGTTCATGCCATAGTCACACATATTTGCACGCTGCGTTCACATCAAAGAAATTAGAGAAAAGATTAGCAATTTTAAAGCTGTGGAAGAGGTATCAAGAAGAAAGAGAAGACACGCCACCTGATGAGTGAATGCTTAATCACCATAAGGAGGAAGGCGTCAAGCCCTCAGCTCCCCTTACCTCACCTGAAGCAAAGGATGTTGTTACGGAAGAAATAGGGGTGTATCCGTTTAAAGAACTGAAAGCAGTGACAGGGTATAGTGATCCGATATATGAACCCCCCACGTATAATAGTGATGATAGTGATGATAGTCCAGTGGAGAATAAGAGAAAGGAAGAGATTTATAAGATCATACAAGACAACAAAGAAAAGAGTGAGTGGTCAAATTTGTTGACAGAAATACAAAAGGAGATTAAGAGATGGAAAGGAGAGAAGTATAAGTCTGACAAGATAGCGCTTGTACAAAAAAATGGATGGGAAGACAGATATTACTTAATAGATGGAAAAAGTGTTGAGGAAATTAGGCAAAGAGAAGATAAGGATGAACACAAAGGAAAAGATAAGGAACAAGAGAAGAGATTGAAAGAAGATGAGCAGAAAATGAAAAGCACGAAGTGACGAGAGCAGATATGTCAGGAGGAGCAAGAGAAAATAGAAGAAAGGGCAGAAGAACAAAGAAAGTATGATAATAGACAATAGAAGAAAGGGATAGAAAAGAAAGAAAGAGAGAGGAGGAAGAAGCACAGACATTAAGGGACAAAATATTAGAGAGGCGAAGGGAAGAAGAGGAAAGAAGGAAAGGAGTAAGGAGAGGAGAAGAACAAAGGCAAGAGGATAAAAGAATTAGAAGGGATGCGAGAAAGCAAAGAGAAGTAGGTGAAGAAATAGAACAGAAAACGAGACAGCGAGATCTCGACACCAGTCTCATTCTCAAAGAACAAATGAGGCTGAGCCCAGAAATATGATGGGATAGAGTGGAAGAGATTCTTCCAATAAAGGAAGTACCAGCAGCAGTATCTAATGTAGCATTAGAAGAAGAAAGATTTGATGCAGAAAGCATTGGAGAAAGGTTCGACGAAGTAGCAAGTATGATACTCGAGGGAACGGTGATCGATCCCCAGTACCTCAATCACGAAGTGAGAAGGGAAACCTGTTCAGTGATGAACCCCGAGCATTGTCTTTGAGCAGACTGAACTTGTATAAGGCTGAAGGGGATGATAGTAACACTAGTTGGGGACTAGACATGTCAAATGAGGAAACCGAGTCTGGCCTTGGGGCAGAAGGAGGGAGCATGACTTAAGGAAGTCTGTAAATGGATAAAGAAGTGAGATGGTGACATTTGGAACAACCTAAAGATATAACGCTAGATCCCATTGCATATCCTGAGCATCCACGAGGATGATCAGATAGTGAGAAGGGAGAGTCACCACCAAAGGTAAATAGATTAAGGTCATTACCAACACAGAGTCAGACAGGGGCGATTATCCCAGCCATGGATAGACTAAGGGATCCGACTATAGGATGGGGTTTAAGCAGTTTCCTTTGTTAGAAAAAGGGGGAGGAAGACCACAATATTTTCCATGGCCACAGATGGACAAGGACAACTTAAAATGCAAGCTGCCTAGTTTGACTTTGGGCGCTGGGAAATGGATATACGATTTAGAGAAAATGACAGGATGAAATACGGTAGCCATAGGGGACATAAAAGGTCTGTTGACAGCCATTCTTGGAGAGAGGGGTGATGGCATATGGAGGAGAGAAGGATATTCAAGTGTGACTGCACAAAACACAGAGAATGATGAGGCAATGTTTAATAATTGTAGTGCAGATGTTTTAAGGGCACTCAGGGTACAGTATCCTGAAACATCAGATATGGGTGCAACTATGACACATTAGATGAAGGAAGATAAAGACCCTATTGCTTACATTTTGGATATTCAGGAGAAATGGAAACTTGAAACTTGTGAGCCGTGGGTAAGGATAGTGGCATTACTTTACCACATTTTATGTCAGGGGTTGCCTGAGCCAGTACAGAGGCAGATGAAGAAACAAGTAGGAATGGAAGTGGAGCCATGGGCTGAGATACAGCTGATGATAGTGCACCTTTGTCGGTTATTACAGGAGAAAAACAAAAAGAAAGATGAGAATAGTCAAATAGAGGAAGCCAAAAATAGTTCAGTAAAAATGGACAAAATTTGCCATAGAAGGGACGGTATTGACAAGCGGAGAAGGATTGGGAATGCAGGAAGCAATGGGTGCATCACAGACAAATAATTTGCGCCTGATGGACTAATGTGGATATGGGTTTACACCACGAGGCAGAGCTATGGAGTTGGATTTCAAAATATTCAAGGTGGGTTTCAAGGTACACAGAATGAGAACCAGAATGCTCAAGGAGGGTATAACCAAGGAGGGACTAATAGGAGAGTTCCTCCAGTATGTTGGAATTGTGGAATGACAGGACATATTGCGCATGTATGTGGGAGCCAAGGGAATGTACAGAATGGACAGTTCTCTAGAGGAGGGACAGCTTACCCTCCAGCATATAGCACAGAGACCAGAGAAGGCTTTGCCCAGGATCACACATCCAATCGGACATAAGTGCCGTGAGTACAATAGGTACCACAACAGGGACAAGTACAAATGAATCCGCCAAGAAGGACAGCCACAACAAGCCCCTATGCAGACACAACAATATGCAAACACAGGACAAGTATTGACACCCAGAATAGGAGGTGTTACTGTGGTAGGAGGAAATCCTTTCACAGGATCGAGGATGAGCCTGTATCCACAGTAGGGCAGCTCACAGGGTGACTTGATGTGTTCAGTACTATCAGTGACACCAGACCCCCAAGAGGAACCAAGGGTCGATGTGATGATAGGAGGCAAGTCCTTTTCTTTTCTTGTAGACAGTGGAGCAACTCGTTTGTGTATACAAGAGGGAAAATATCCAATGTCAGTTGGAGATACAAGTCAAGTTTCTTTCACTGATAAAATACAAGTCTCCATAGGAGAATGTGACATGTCCGTTCTCTTGTTATATTCACGACAGACACCGGTTAATATTTTGGGAAGAGATTTAATGAAGAAACTCATCATGACAATTTCATTCACTGATAAAGGAATAGTGTGCTCCACTCCAGGAATACACTATTTAAACGTAGGAGAGTTCATACTGGTGTTTACAGGGCAAGTGGCTCTGCGAGGCGTTCCAGTAGATCCAGAGATTTTTTCTATTTGCAGTGAGCATTTTACTGACATGGCTACCTAGCCTGGTGGGAAAGGTCGTGAGAATACCTGATGATTTTCTGTTTAGACCACAGATACCTATGGATGAATAAGGTGGACAGACTATTCCTATAGAGTTGGAAGCAGCCATAGTATGAAGGGAAAAGGTAATGCTCCAAGGAATAGACGATGAGGGTAGACCATGGAGAAAAGTGATAGCTCTTGAGGAAGGGTATGGATTGACTGACATAACTGATGATGATATGCTCGGGGAAGACCAAAGTTGCGATTAAGTGGTGTTCTTCATGAGCATTACATACTGGATAAGAATAGGGAAAAGAGATGCAACAGTTTGGGGGTTTATGGAATTACGTTAGAGCCTGGGTGTTTGATTATAGCACATATACAAGGCCGCTTCTGCGAGCATTAAAGAAAGCGCAAGTTGGTAAAAGAAAAACTGGAATGGACTAAAGAATTGGAGGAAGGATTTGAAGAGTTGAAAAAACCAATTTGCACAGTCCCTGTTTCAGGAATTCCCAATTATGCTGAGGAATTTTATTTGTTTTCGCACACAAATGGGACAGTCATGACAGCAGTGCTTACACAGAGAACCATATTGGGGTACAAAGCTTTGGCATATTACAGTGGGATTTTAGACCCAGTTATGGGAGGATACTTCCCTTGCGAACAATCTTTGACAGCTGTCAAAATCCATATGAAAGGGATTCTTTCATAGGTGTTTCATGGCCAGTTTGCACCATCACACCTTTACTTTAATTGCCCACAGGCTAGCTGGTAAAGGAAAAGAAAATCTGCATGAATTAATATCCTGTGTTACATCTTGGGTGAAATAAGCATTTTGTAGTATTACAAGTTGTGCGTATTATTTTGTTTGCCTAGTGTTTAGCGCCGAGAGAAAAAGCACTCTCATGGTACTTTAGAACGTTACTGAATTGATTACTACAGTCAGGTTCCTAGTAGCCCTTAGCACTTCCAGGAAGACTTAATTTCCCAGAAGTCCCTACCCTTACTTAATGAAATGTCAGGCGCTTCATGTTAAGATGGATATCTCAACTCTGACCTGGTGGGCAGAGGTTCAGAAGGCCAGCATAGTTTCTTGTAACAGGGTAACCTTCTGGACAAGCCAGACCAATCATGGTAGCATTGGCGGCGGTCAAGGCTAGGCCTCAGGAGGGGTGAGGGTGATCGAAAGCCCACAATGAGTACACATCGCAAATGATAACATAAATTACTCTCAGTCAGGTGTATATTAAAAATATGTATACATTTATTAAAGGCCTTTTAAATCAAACACAAAGTAAATATTCAGCAGTAATAAAACCAACACAACACTAATCTAGCAAACATATATACAGTAACCAATGGCCTATAGGGAATAGTACACTGTATTGAGCCACAATTTGTAAAGAAAGGATCACACAGTTTAAACATCATTTAGGCAGTCCTTCACAATTCAGACCATAACTAAGAGGCAGTCCAGTCCCTAAAATGAGTGGAGCCTTGAGCTTAAAAGTACTTCTGGTGCTCGCAATTGTGCGGTTAAGTGAAAAAGGGGTCTCTTCAGGGGGCTGTAGCGACACAGGAAGCTGGGAGAGGCAGTGAAGAATAAGTTGCCACTATTCGGGGAGGGTCTCCCCAAGAGGGAAAACCAGGATCTAAGAGTTGGGAATAGCTCAGGAACATAACTTACTTCGATAAAGAAGAGTGGCCATTAGGGGACACTCATGCGTAAAAATGGATGGATGCTCAAGGGGCCACCAGTAAAGGTTGCAAGTACTCACCGACACTTGGTGCATTCCAGGCCAAGCTTCTGCAGTCGAGTCCACTTCAGTCGCAGGTTCAAATTCTGCAGTTGTGCTGCTCTGCGGCTTTCAGGGGCTGCGTTCCAGGAATGATTCCATGGTGTCACAGTGGTGTTTCCTCTGCTCCTGATGAAGGGATCAAGCCCGTTCCACAGCAGCAAGTCTTAAGGCACAGGGGGGCACAGCAGCAAGGCACTCACGAAGTTCATCACCACAGCTGGGTGACACAGTGACTGCATATGCTCGGGTTCAGGCTTACTCTCCTAATTCCAGACCCATGAATGCTAGGTGTACGAAACTCGGCGGGAGAGTGCCTTATACCCAGAGTTTACAGCCTTCAAAGGCACACATAAAACCTCAAGGCTATCTTACAGGTTAAGTTGGAGGTGCTCAGAATAGTGAGTCCATCTATTCCAGTGGGTCCAAGCACCCGTGCAGGTCTTCTAGGTTCAATATAAAATAGGTGGTCTGATGGGACAACAGTGGGCTCAGGGTGCCAAACCTTCCAGTGGGTCACCAGTGCTTCCACAGATCTGCTTTATTGATTCAGGATACTTGCCTCCTTAACTAAGTTTGGTGTGAACTCAGAAGATTGACCTGTAATGGGTGTAAGATGCCTTCTCTTATCCAAAATCTCCTTTGTGCCAAAATCAAGAGAAAACAATATGAGATCTGCTCAAATGCAGCCATCCCAGACGTGGACCAATCATGGATCACGGTGGTCCCAGTCATCCTACAAAAAAGATGCAGAGGAATATATGAAGGGATAAATACCTATATAGATAACACAGCTCACCTGGGGAATAACATGTGGTACCGACACATGAGAAAAGTGGGGGAGAAAGCATTTAACAAGGGTTGCTACGTCTGCTCTTTCATCCCCTATGCCATGAATACAGTATAGCATTTCATTGCCAGAGAGGTTTCAGAGCACGATGCAAAGTGCATCAGTCATCTTGCAACATGTACAACTCAAGGGCAATTCCAAGGAATTTGGGCAACCTTGCGATGGAGATCAAAATGGTTGTTTCCATGCCAAGATGACTATATCAAAATGCTACAAATGGAAAAGAAGCTGGATGGAAGAGCAATGTGCTTGTGTATACTGCTGCAGGACAGGATGAGGTGATCATTGAAGAGATGTAGAGAATGAAATACTCTGATGTGACAGAAATAGCCGGATCACCTGGATGTTGGGAAAAAACTCAATTATTGTCTATGGATGAGTGAATTCCAAGAAGGGATGGGAAGAAGGAATGATGCCCTGTGCAGTTCATCTGCTGAAAACAGATTACGTACAAGAGGTGCAGAAGGTGAATTATGGGTGTTTAAAGTAATGGGCTAAGCACTCCAAACCACTGACATGGGTAGAAGACAAATCAGGCCCAGTAGTTGTAATCCCATTGGTTAATGCAATGTTGTGCTTCCTGAGACACAGAAAGAATCAGGTGGGATATAACAAAGAATGCACAACCACAATTAATGTTCCTAGGATGGGAGAAGGGACATCTGTCCTTATGGACCGATTTTGGGCTTGTGGATCTAGAACATGAGGTTGTCCAAGGTTTGGGGCAAAGAATGTTCTTTGGTGCTCATCCATGTTCCATTAGTGGTTCCTCAAAGTGACCTGAACATTGGTGAATTTCCAAAAGTGGATGCCCATTTGAGAAAAAGAAGATAGCTTGAACTTCTCTGATGGACAAAAAGTGCTAATTATTTCTCAGCCAAATCAATAACAGCATATGATTCTATTCCTGAGGAACACAGGTTGTTCAGCAAGACTACCGCAATATTGACAACTATTTTCATGCCTGGGATCCAACCAGTAGCAAACCCCAAGTGGCTACAGATCAACAGATGGGAGCTTCTGCAGACAAGCAATGCTACTATAAAGGGATTTTATACTAGCAGGTAAGAGCTAAGGGCATATGACTGATGCATATGACTGATGCCCCTTCAGAACAGATATGTCCTTGACATGATCCCAGCTATGGAAGAAGGAGTTTGCGCCAAAATCGGGCCATCATGCTGCACATTTATACCTTCTCACAATGAGCAAAATGGAACCTTGACCAAGGCCATACCATTGTTGACAGACCTGCCTACCACGATGAAAGATGAGACAGATGACATTGAAGATGAGAGTTCATTTGCCCCCCTGTTCTCATGGATTCCACAGTGGTTGGCATATATATTCAATATTCTTGGAGTAATATTGGTGCTGGTGATGTTCGGATTCTGTGTAATCAGGATAGCGTTTGCCCAATGCAAGAAAACGGCAAAGAAGGTCATAGGAATGAAGATAATGATCAATATCGAAGCTGTCAGAAAATATATAGAGGCCAGCATCGTAGCACCTGAAGGAACACAGTTCCTGTAGCCGAAGAATCATATGAAGTACATGGGACGATGGGTTTATTGTACCCCGAATGGACAATGTAATTGCATGACCTGGAGTGTAGATGGACATGTCAAATCAGCCGGCACCCTGAGGGGGGTGATGAAGATATGGACTCCAAGAAACAATTCTTCAAAAGAAAATATCAGGATGTGGAAAAAATTGATGAGGTGGTCGAGGACTCGACCAGAGGGGGGATTGTGGAGGAGCAGCTGCATGCCTCTGTAGGAAATCCCACCCCCCTACTTCCTATATGTTAGAAGCCTGAGATAGTTTTGTGTTTGACAAAAGCCGTTGTGCCAATACCACAGCGTATATTCGAAGAAGATACCCATTGAGACAACCCTATAGAATGTACCCCCAAATTTAGAGACATATATCTAAGATGGATTGTTAGCCACTCTCCTATCTACAGTTATTTCCTATGTCTTGTTGCAATAAGAATCCATGTTTATGTTGTTCATCTACCCACCACCCTCATGATTTGCTCCTGAACCTGTAGGCTCTTTAAGAAGAGGTAACAGTATCTGAGATGGATTGGGATGCAGATCTTACTCATACATCAATAATCAGAGCGGCTCTGGAAGTTGACAAAAACATAACTGTTTTATTCGCAATTGTCTAAAACAGGAAGTACAACGGACATCAACAGACGCCACACAAGTATTCACTCTCTTAAAAGTTCTCAAAACATTTCATAAAAAAGCACAAGTTTATACTAGAAATTTGTCATCACTGACGTCATACTACGTGGCAAAATAAGGAAACCTATGGGGGTTTATGATAGGCTTAAATGGAACATCTAACTATACTTTCTATGGGGTATGGGATTGTGATAGGACCCTCTAAGGTCAGGTGGACAGCTCTGCCCACCACTAGTGCAAGTCATCTTCCGTGTCATAATAATGAACAACATTCTATTGGCTTCTCAAACTCTAGGGCATCTTGCTACATGGCCCTCCATAACTGGTTGGCACACTTGTACCTTTCTGGAATATTCCACTCGCTAGCAGCACACAAACTGGTACCCCAAGTGCTGGAGGGGTTGGCTTCGTCATGCCTCCACACCCAATTAGCCCAACATCTATCATCACTCCTGCGGTCTGCCATTTAATTAGTGCTTTGAACACGGCCTTGCAAAGGATCACTGTGCCTGAGAATAAAAGGGAGAATAAAAGGGAGTGGGAGCATGGCCTTATCTTCTGGTCTTGGTGTAGCTCGCCCCAAAGTCTGTTTTCAACTTGATCATGTGACAGGAGACTGTGTTTTGAGCTCCTTCATTGCATTTAATACTATTAGATGAATAAAACGTGGCACTTCTAGTGTTTTTCCATTAAACCTCAAACAGGTGCTTGGCTCACTTCTCACGTTCATTCTATCTCCTCAAGTAGATAACCAGGCTCTTGGAATCTTCCTTCACCGTCAGCTGTTTTATTTTACTGTGCTACACTTTCAGCCCTTCTATTTACGGCGTCCAAGTTTGCTAAATTGCATCATAGAACATCCAGATTCTAGACACGCACATATATATATATATTGGTGGCACACCATATTCACTATGTATAGCCAGCCTTATGATGACTTGGTCTACTTGCGTTACTACATCTGTACAATTATAAAACAACTTTGTATTTTCTTCAGTGCTTCTCCGCACATGCAATTTTCATTTTGCTCCCAAAATGTTGCTTGATTCTTTACTTCGCCATCCAGTTCTATAAGGTCTATGTACTCTCTTCATTTTCATCTCTTCTGGGTGCGTCATTTCTGCTTCATGTGACATCACCGGTCTTCTCTTTCATTCATCTTCACACTTCTCCCAGAACTTCCTTCAGAAGACTATCATTTCTTCGCAGATACATCATGTAGGGTTTTCTCAATGGATACCTTGTTTCAAGGACTTTTCGCAATATAGGTGCCATTATTGGTGTTGTGAATGTCGCAATTTCTGGTTGCGATTATATAGGCAAAATGGGGGCGGGACCTCCAGTAGAGTCACTTTTCTCCTCCTCTACACCGCTTTACAGTTACCACCCTTTATGCAGAACTTTATTTACTTCATGGGGGTATTTCTCTACTACTCATTCAAATATGCTATTGTAACGCCTATTACAACAAATGTTACTTACCTCTCATATTCTCTGATGTTTATGTTAACCATACCTTAATTTGTGCCACTTGACATAACCTCTTTGAACATTAAAGGACTGCATAATCCTCTAAAGAGACAAAAAATATTATCTCACCTTAATAGAACAAAACCATTGATTGCATGCATACAAGAAACACATCTCTCAAATGAGGAAGCAGCTAAACTTAGACATCACTGGGTGCGCCAGGCTTTTTCAAGTGCGACAAATGGCAAAAAGTATGGTGTCATCAAACTTTTTAACAAGGCGTTTAAATGCAAAGTGATAGCAAATGAATCTGATGATTCAGGCAGATGGGTAGTGCTTAGTATCTTAGTAGAATCCACTGAGTACACGGTTTTGAATATTTATGATCCCACATTTTGAGCCTTCTTTCTGGCGTCAACTGAGAAACCACATTATCCAATGTAACCTTCATAATTGAATTGCCTGCAGAGAGTGTAGTGAGATTATGGACCCTTTCCTAGACAGTCTAGTATACGGTTCAAGAACACCAAATCTCATGAGCAATTTATTAATTTTGTATCAGTGTTAGTTCTTAGTGATGCATGGCATATAACCCATCCTACCGATTCAGAGTTTACTTTCTTCTCCAATCCTCATAACTCTTTCTCGAGAATTGATTATATACTAATTTCCAAATCCATGGTCAATCTCCTGCTCGCTGCCCAAATAGGCACGACTATTTCAGATCATGCCCCAGTATATATCCAATTGAAAACCCCACAGAATGCCCATAACTCAAATAGATGGAGATTTAACATTTCCCTTCTGACTGATGAATCATTTACACCCGTCATTACACAGCAATACAACAACTTCTTGGAAAATAAAAGTCAGGACACATCTGTTACTAATAATTGAGACTGTTATAATGCTGTTCTTGGAGGCCAAATCATATCCTTTGCTGCTAATAAAAAGAAAAAAAAAACGTAAGCATCAATGTGCACACACTAATTCCCCTTCCACTCTTAAGGATATTTTAAAGCTAAGGCTACAATACAATAAAATCATCTCACAGTATTCATGCGCTAACCTGCTGAAATATAAAGCAAAGATTTACCATTTTTCTAACAAGTCTAGTAAATCCCTTGATTCATATCTCAAATTTAAAAAAGGAAGAGCCAGGGTTGTAGTCAATAAGGATCACAAAGGCAACAGGAAATTTGCAGATAAAAAATAATTCAAGTTTTATCTCAATTTTATTCTAATTTAATATACCTCTGATGCACCTCTGAATAACATTCATCTTCAAGAGTTTCTTCATCACATCCCTCATACTACATATCCCAATGAAGATCTTCAGTCATTGAATATGCCTATTTCTCTTACTGAAATACATCTGGCCATTAAAGACCTTAAAATAGGTAAAGCCCCTGGCTTATATGGCTTCCCTATTGACTTTTTTGCCCATTTTAAAAGCATATTAATCCCCAAACTTAATGAACTCTTCGCCCACTTTATTACTGAAAACAAAGCGCAGGGATCCTTCTCAAAGGCTATGTCAATTGTTTTTTCTAAGCCTAATAAAGATCCTGAATGACCCCAAGGCTATTGTCCAGTTTCCCTTATTAAGATTGGAACATTTTTGCCAAGATCTTAGCTAACAGACGTCTTCCCTTCTTACATAGCTTGCTTAAACATGATCATGTCAGATATGTTAAGGATAGGCTATCTTCTTCCAATATTAGACTACTCCTTGATGTCTTAGATATGATAAATAACTCCATGCATCGGTAGTTACAGTTGCGGAAAAAGCATTTGATAGAGTGGAATGGGACTATATGTTCAACGCCTTTAGTTGGCATGGTATATGGACCTCATTTCTCTCTTTGATTAAAGTTTTATATCCTCATACTAAGACTGAAGTCTTTGCTAATGGACACATGTCCTCCTACTTCCCCTTGTTTAGAGGTACACATCAGGGTTGCCCCATTTCCCCGATCCTTTTCATCTTAGCTTTGGAACCTTTCTTAGAAGCAATAAGACAGAATGATAATATTTTGGGAATTCAATGTGGGCACATTCTCATCAAAATGGCAGCATAGGAAGATGATGTATTACTGCTCTTAGAAAATATTGATGCTAGTGGTCAACACCTATAGATATCTCAAAATTCTCACTAGATTCTGGCTATAAGTTTAACACTGACATGTCGGATATCCTACCCTCAATATACATTCCACTATAGATCATACCCAAAGTCTAGGTATGAAATGGTGTCCCAAAGGCTTTAAATAGTTGGGTTTTCTGTTTCTACATTCAGGACAGAGAGGTTCAAACACAATTCTCAAGCCCTACTAACAAGAATTACAGAATGAACAACTTCATGCCCCCCCCCTGTATCTCTCCTGGTGTGTCTATTCGTAATTCATTAAAATTATGATTTCCCCCATTGTTCCCTATCTTCTTTATATGTTGCCGACTCCTCTTCCCCTCCCTTTTTCAAATCCATAGATTCCTGCTCAGCTAAGTTTTTATGGGGGGAAAAAGACACATAGAACATCTCTTAGTAAACTTTAAAATTCTTGCATACATGGCAGAGTAGGATTTCCAGATTTAAAAAAATACCAGATGGCTTTTGTTCTCAGGCAGACGCAGCTATGGTTTACCCATTAAGAATCAAGTAATGTACCAAATTGGGTACTCATAGAAAGAGCTATGGTTTCCCCTAAAACGCTTGCTGATGTTTACCTCATCAAGGGGAAAAACACATTCACAAAATACACCTGTATTCCCCAATCTGCTTATTTCCTTAGACTGTATATGTTCCCATCGATCTCAAAATCCTCCTTGTTCACCTCTCCATATATTTGGTTCAAACCTTTAATTAAAATTAATAGTAAATTTATGTGTTGTAAACCATGGCTGTCTAGGGGCATTCAATTTATTAATCAGCTTTTTCTACAAGGTGCTCCAATCATTTTAATGAATTTGCCATTAACTTTCATCTCCCTATCTCTTTTATGCAGCAATATTTGAATATTACCTATGCAATTGTGCAATTAATCATTCCAACATACCTAATGCACTGAGATTGCTACACATGCAAAACTCTGACTTTACTGCCTCCACGTTTTAAAGGCCCTGTCTGAAAGAACCACTTCTCTAATTAGCGGAAGATCTCCATATTGATTGGCAGCAAGGCTGTATGCTACTAGGTAAACAACTACATTGCCCCCCTAAAGTGGAGGAATATCTCCAAGGTTACCACTTCAGCCAGCTTGCTTCAAACTCTCTTCTTTTTTCATCACAGCACTTTTATTACCCCTGTTTGCTTCATCAAATATGAAGTAGCGCTCTATGACAGATGCTGAAGCTGCCTATATGCTCAGGGCTCTTTCAAACATATGTTTGTGGAATCTGGAATGTCAACATGTTAAACCATTCTGAAAATGCGTGCGGAATACTATCAAGAGTATTTTGAAACCTACTTATTTTTGGAAGCTCATCATTACAGGATACTATGAAGAAGAATACTTGTTACCTGTTTGACTTCTCCATTTTGGTTGCATCCAAACTGTTACAGCCAACTGGAAAAATGTGGATCATATTGATTACAAACTGTGATGGAACTGCAACCCTCTATAATACTTGTTGGGCAAGGTATGTCCATGGATGATTCTGCATCTCCCCCACCCCTTCCATTTGTGTCCTGTCTCCTCTTTTCTTGTTATGTTTTGTATGTCTTTTTGTTCTGTTACACTCATCCCCTTATTCAAAATATTCAAACATGTTTGTATTCCTTTATACAGTAGCGTCATTCATATACTTGGCTCACAGTTATTTTATGTAAATTCTCTAATGCACACATTGCTCATAATTTCTGTATCTCAAAGCATGTTCTGTATCTATCATATACCTTGTATACTTGTCGTTTCAAATAAGAAATGTCAACCTAAAAAAAAATGTATATGGACTTGGTGTCCCAGAATGCATGAAAAAACAAGACTTGACTAGCATCTTCCGAATGGAATGGGACATGTATGCTGCTAAAGGAGACTTTTTTCTTCTCTGTGCTATTTGCCACAGGGCACTTTTGCACGGTGCACAATGCCCTGACTCTAAATAGTGCTATAAGCTATTTTGCCATTATGCTATTCCCACAGCCTGGAAGAACTTGGATGTTTGGTGAGATTACACCTAGGATTGCCCTGACACCAGCTTGCTTCAGGGACACTACCCGGCAACCACCATAACGGTGTGCCCAAAAAGCACCTCTATTGAGTTCAAGGAGGTAATACATTCCTCCCCACCAGCGGGACAGCCATTTCCACCCCTCATTGAAACACGGAAACAAAGCTACTGAGCATAACACCCGCTTTCCCAATCGGGCAAGAGAAGTAGATTCCTGTACCTTTCAATTCTTCTTCACACAGGCGGATGTAAGGACAATTGATAATACATTGAACTATATGATCCTTTACTTAACTGTACTTACCTCATGTCATCCTCATACCGGAACTCTATTTTTCATTTATTTATTTGAAGGTTTATAACGTCCCAAATTACATAAACAAGCTATTTCGAAGCGCGCAACATATTGATATACGTTTTAAAAATGGACGACTTTCTTTGACTAATACAATATGATATGATATGATAGTTTATTTATATAGCGCCTATACACAATGTGCTTCAAAGCTTAAATATGCAAACATTCATATATAAAAAGTTCTCTTTGATCTTTCCTTTGGCGACTGTGTCGACTTATGTCGTTTGTATTTCCGGGCACTTGTTTCAAGCACTGGCATGAGGAGAGAGATCAAACTCCAGCAAGCAGAAACTCATTAAACGGGAACAGGTGAAGTCTTCTGGCAGCGCTCAGAATTAGCGATGAAAGTCACGGTGCATTTGACTTTTCATCGCCACATGCCACGGACATCAAGGATAGCTACACTTATGCTTGTGGTGAGCCCTGATAAACCCTTCACGTTTCTCCTCCTCTTATGCGACACTGCCCCAGGGGCCTAGTTTGCATAATGCTGCACGCTTAAGCACCAAGAGCGCAGTATAATCAGTGCGCTACAGGCATTGCTTTTCCCCAAAATAAACCTTTTTCATGTCGTGGCCGTGCTTAGAACCACAGACGCGGAAAGCCCTGTGACTAAAACAGGGGTTAGACGAAGCCTAAACTAATCGCCTCTGCCACTTGTGACTCCATTTCATAATTTACTATTTGAAAAGTTTCCTCAAAGCACGATAAAACAAGCGTGTGATGTCTCCCTTTCTAAGAAAAAAAGACACACCAGGCGGTAGTGGATGTTTCTCAGCATGTTTATGCTCCATGAAGGAGACCTTGAGCCTATTGATGGAGAGCCAGGACAAATCTTTACCTAAAATGGCGTCATTAAACACTGCTCGCTGTGTCTTAATCCATACACCCTGCCTGCTATTCTGATGGCTTTCATTGATCCAAGATACTGCAAAGAATGGAAAATGTCACCGTTTAAATTAAAGCTACGAAGTGTTTGAGAGGCACGTCGTATCCATTGCTCGAAACATTATCTTCCCAAACCAAATACTAATAAAACCTTTTAGAATGAGGGAGGGGTCATTTCCCCAAGCGATAATGATCCCACGGTGGTCTATAACGCTTTTAGCACATCGTGGTAGTAGCACTCCATGTTTTGAAATGACGTAAAAACGTAACTTTAATAATGAGTCAAGTTAATACACAGACTTAGTAAAATAAATGTTTCTGAATGTTTAAATAGCAAGGTTGTGTTTTAATTGAAAGCTTGGTAAAAGTGGAGTTGGTTTAACATGAGCCTGCATTACGCGTCATGTAAACAGTAAAGTCAGAGGAATACCAATGTCCAGAACCGAAAGGCATTCATCAATCAGTGTGTTAACACATGCACTGCTTTGTGCCATTGGTTGACATTAACTTTGTAATCATAACGCATATGAGAAGCCAGTGCTAAAGACTGAAACAGTGATTGTGGATATCGATCCAATCACTAACCTAATTTCAGATAAGGTCACCAGAATTTTCCTTATACTCAACTCAAATGAACCCTAGGATATTTTCACTGAAATGGGATTCATCAATCTCAACCTAAATGGCTTGAAGTACACACTTGTTACAAATGGCACTGATAATATTTCCATGCATTCAAACTGATACTTGTTTGCAATTGAGCCCAGAGGAAGTGCCCTTTGGCTTGAAACGTGTGCTGGTTCATTTTCTGTTACACAATACCTGTTTATAATGTCAACTTTTGATGATTCTATGTTATCTCTTATATATTATTATTTGAATCAACTATTTGTACAATGTTTTTCTCTTAGACATTTTCAAACCCAGTTTAAATGCAGGAAGAGTACAATGAATGATGAGATCCAGCGATTTGCGCCAAACTTCAACTTTATTTTATCTTCATTGTTTCAGTTTTTAAATTATAACACTATTTTGATTCTTTTTCCCCCTTGTGCATGTGTGTTTAGTTCGAATAACAATATTAGAAAACTGAAAATTCCGGCAACACGGGTTATGTTTATATTTAGACTTGATAGCCTTAAGAAAAAAAAAATGAAAATAATTATAGTTGGTAATCTATCTTTCTTATTTCTTACAAAAACATTACTGTAGCAATCAGACTCTGTACTTTGTGTTTCAATCTTCATGGTTGAATGGATATCTACTATTTTGTACAGTGGTGACTTCCCAGATATGGTTTACCATACATTTTTCAATTTGAAACTTTTCTTGCTTCTTTTTGTCTTTCCTTATCGTGATGGCATGATT
This sequence comes from Ambystoma mexicanum, assembly GCF_040938575.1. Lineage (NCBI taxonomy): Eukaryota > Metazoa > Chordata > Amphibia > Caudata > Ambystomatidae > Ambystoma > Ambystoma mexicanum. The sequence goes on along the minus strand of NC_090929.1, from coordinate 705,047,208 downwards.
CTAAAGTTAAATATACAAAGTCTATTTTCAATTGGCCTTATTTTTGCCAATTAACAAGGGGGGTCCTGGGAGTCCCTCTGCCAGACATTAGTCCTGGTTGCTGTCTGGTTGGACCTCATCAGTAGGGAGGAGCTGTGCCTCTCTAAGAATAGTGAGCAAAGGGTCCATGTCTGGATTCCCCTAGTAACTTGTAAGTCTCTCTTAACCAGGACTAATGTCTGGCAGAGGGACTCCCAGGACCCCCTTGTTAATTTGCATATTTAAGTAGCTTTGGGTCTCACACTAAGTTACTAGGGGAATCCAGACGTGGACCCCTTGCTCACTATTCTTAGAGAGGCACAGATCCACCCTACTGATGAGGTCCAACCAGACCGAAACACGTGTCTGGGGTTTCTGTTGGTACTCTTGTTCAGAGGAGAGTTGCCTAGCATTTCGGTGCTGGACTGCCCCAGGGCAGGACAAAGACTGATATGTTTGGGATATTTCTTCTCTGTGAAAGATAGTGAGCTAAAGACTCTGGGTAAGTCTCTCGTAACCAGGACTAATGTCTGGCAGAGGGACTCCCAGGACCCCCTTGTTAATTTGCATATTTAAGTAGCCTTGGGTCTCACCCTAAGTTACTAGGGGAATCCAGACATGGATCCCTTGCTCACTATTCTTAGAGAGGCACAGATCCACCCTACTGATGAGGTCCAACCAGACCGAAACACGTGTCTGGGGTTTCTGTTGGTACTCTTGTTCAGAGGAGAATTGCCTAGCATTTTGGTGCTGGACTGCCCCAGGGCAGGACAACGACTGATATGTTTGGGATATTTCTTCTCTGTGAAAGATAGTGAGCTAAAGACTCTGGGTAAGTCTCTCGTAACCAGGACTAATGTCTGACAGAGGGACTCCCAGGACCCCCCTTGTTAATTTGCATATTTAAGTAGCTTTGGGTCTCACCCTAAGTTACTAGGGGAATCCAGACGTGGACCCCTTGCTCACTATTCTTAGAGAGGCACAGATCCACCCTACTGATGAGGTCCAACAGACCGAAACATGTGTCTGGGGTTTCTGTTGGTACTCTTGTTCAGAGGAGAATTGCTTAGCATTTCGGTGCTGGACTGCCCCAGGGCAGGACAAAGACTGATATGTTTGGGATATTTCTTCTCTGTGAAAGATAGTGAGGTAAAGACTCTGGGTAAGTCTCTCGTAACCAGGACTAATGTCTGGCAGAGGGACTCCCAGGACCCCCCTTGTTAATTTGCCTTATTTTTGCCGCCATTACCCTGAATTTGTTTTGGTACGTGTAGAATATGGACTTTTAAAGCTGAACTTCTTTTCCCCATAGCTCCCCGCTTACCTTAATTTGCTGCTGAGTTTGCTAGTAGTGTTTTCTTATTCCTCCTTCGGAAACAATCGCAGCATGACAACCAGCAATGTTTTCCAAAATGGCCACTTATTTAAAGCTACGTGGTGACGCGGCTATGTGTTATGTGTAGCGGCGCCTTCGCGTTGCGGCCATCTTATCTCAAATATATGAGTGAATAAATAAAAGTGCAATGATATTTAATTAATAACCTTTAAGATATGCTAGATCGGCATATGTTACGCTGGGTACAGGTAGTACACATATATTTGTGCTCTGAACTGACAGGTTGAATAATTAACTCGCATATGGCTGACATATGATCAGCTGACAGAACCATTTTGTTTGATTTACCATTAGCTCCTAGTTTGCGAATTTTATGGGTAGGCAGAGTTCACACAGGTTACAAGCCTAATAAAAGTATGTCCTTAGATGTATTGTTTATGCAAGCAGGGCCTTCCATCATGTGACTACCTCCTAGATTCTATCAACTTTGAGGACCATGCATTTGGCCCTAATGGAATGCATTTTAATATATTTGTAAGTGCATTTCTCTTAAAAAGATCCCATGTGGGTGAGTACAAAGCATTAATAAGAATTTGATCTGCCAGTTGGCCCACCTCACGTGCAGCAAAGCCTTTAAAACTTTTTCAAAGTACTGTGCACTCACATTTTTTTGTGTCTTGGGACCTAAGAAAAAACAAGTTTTAACAAAAGCCAAAATTAGGACAATATTATTTTCTATTAGATACTTCCCTTGTATGGGTTTCCCAGATATTAAATAAACTGGTGTATTCCTAATGTATTTTCAGTGTGCAAATCTTCATGTACAATTCTAATACATCAATTTCTTTACCATAGATATATTGAAAATTGACATTCCACTTTGTAAATCACAGTTCTGCTGGAAATGGAAGTACCGTTTGTTCTTAACATTTAGGGACATAGGGCCTCATTACACGGTATGCGGTAACCATGGCGTTATTAGCACCATGGTTGCCGCCGGTATTTTACCGTGTCTGCCTTGGTGGATGTCAGAATTACCGCCCTACTCCAAGGTGAGCGGGGGCGGTAATTCCCCATTCACCAAAGCACTTCCCCATTCCCATTTTTGCCCCCATAGGGCTCAATGGGAATGGTGAAGGAGCTAATTATGGTACCGCAAATTGCGGTACCGTAATTAGCACCAAGGGCCCTTTGCGGGCACGTTCCTTAACGGCTGGTAAAACCAGCCGTTAAGGTTGGGTCCCGCAAAGGGACCTCGTAGTAAGGCGGTAAGGGTTTACCGGTACCGGTACCGGTAAACCCTTACCACATTCCGTGTAATGAGGCCCATAGTCTGAATGAGATACACATTATCAAGTTGAACAATTTTCCAATTTTTAACTAGTCATCTTCATAAGAAGAAGAATAGGATTCGGATGCATTTTCATATTCTTGATGTTTAACTTACAATGTGGTGGTCTCATTGAAACTGTTCGAATTGATGTCCAACATATGCCAGACCTTGGCTTTCTTGCATTTTGCTTGGCACTATTTGTAGGGATGGTGTTATATATTGGGCCTCATTATGACCCAGGCGCTAAGTGTTTAACGTCACCGTAAAAGGCAACGTCACCGTTAAACACCTAGCGCCTAATTACGAGGTCCCTTTGCGGGACCCGACCTTAACGGCTGGTTTTACCAGCCATTAAAGTAGTAACCCGCAAAGGGACCTTGGTGATAATTACGGTACTGCATCTTGCGGTACCGTAATTAGCGCCTTCCCCATTCCCATTGAGCCCTATGGGGCAAAAATGGGAATGGGGAAGGGCCATGGCGGCATGGGGAATTACCGCCCCACCAACAACGGAATGGGGTGGTAATTCCCCATTCCGCCATTGCAGACTCAGGCATGGACTATGGTGCTAATAGCACCATGGTTTAGCGCCGGAGTCCTAATGAGGCCCATTGTCTAGATATAGGGCCTCATTACACGGATGGCGGAGAACCATGGCGTTATTAGCGCCATGGTTCATGCCGGTAAAATACCTGCACCGCCTTGGCGGAAAGGGGAATTACCGCCCCATTCCAAGGTTGGCGGGACGGTAATTTCCCCTTACACCATTGCCCTTCCCCATTCCCATTTTTGGCCCATAGGGCTCAATGGGAATGGGGAAGGTGCTAATTACGGTACCGCAAATTGCGTTACCGTAATTAGCTCCCTGGGTCCCTTTGCGGGTTGGTTTTTAACGCCTGCAAAAAGCAGGCGTTAAATCCCCCAACCCGCAAAGGGACCTCGTAGTAAGGCGGTAAGGATTTACCGGTACCAGTATTTTACCGGTACCGGTAAATCCTTACCGCCATCCGTGTAATGAGGCCCATAGTGTTGGTCTGTATTTCACAGGTTCCATTTTTCTTGTTTGTAGAGTCTGGCAAAGTACATGAAGCTTGAGTGCAGTAAAGTACCACACTTTCAGTTAATGGTTGGAGATAAAGTGCACCATATATAAAAACAGCAAAGCACCATTTCAGCTTTTCATGCTATGATTATAGCAGTTTTTATCTTCCTTTCAATTTGTACCCTGCATGGCATTAAGGGACCGATTGAGTTGAGTGAAATGCTGTCCCATATAAGCCCATTTCTGGTGATATTGCTTGAATACCATCCCATCCCAATCATAAATGAGATGTTAATAATGATGAGGAAGGTCAAGTGCTTTTCTAGCCTCAACCTTTTCTTGATAATCCATGAAATGCATTTGCACCCTGATTCTCTTCCATTGACATCACTTGTAAAATCCCAAGAAGCCTTCGGATTTGAACATGTCTCCTTGTTTTTTAGTGAGTTATGGATAATTTGTTTTGAAATATTAAAAGTATATTTTGTTTCCAAAATGATATTTTGCTATGTGCTGAAACCGAAAAATCACAGGATGCACTGTTAGTGGTGGTGCTTCATAAGTTGAGTAAATGCAAAAATGACTGTTAAGAAAATGTTTTAATTATTGTATCACAGCTAACAGATGCATGCCAGTGTATGACAAAAGATGGATTTAAGAGAAAATAAGAGTTTTGCAGTGATAATCAAGGTAAAAGGACCTAGAAATAAAAACCAAAGAAGATAATTCATAAGTATTATGCAATGTTACTTCAATATTTTGTTAAACAAGAATGGATGTAAGTGATGGAAAAGGAAGCGACTTTCTGGAGGAAGAGTATACATTTAAGAGAGTTTTAGAAGGTTTCAGAATGTAAAAATTATTATTTAAAAGTAAAATATATGAGTGATACTAAGTAGCACTATTTTTAATTATATGATGTTATAGTTAACACCTCTTATAGTAACCTTTCACACTTTGAGACAAGAAAACTATTACAAAAATTGTATAATTACAGAAATACAATAGTTACACATTAAAATTAATAACATTACAGAATCATATAAATATAATTGCAAACAATATTTTAACAGCACTAAAAATCCAGTACAGAGATACGAGTTGTATGGCCTCCTTGTCGTTTAAAGGAAACGATTGTTCAAGTAGCACATGACAGTTGGATTGGTAGAGCTTCAAACATGAGAATACTAATAAATAATTACTGGTGGTCTAATGCTGGCTCTGAGAGGACGTGGTAAACAATTAATACAAATGCTGACTATGAAAAGATTCATAGAATTGATTAATTGAGCGTTACAGTGAGAAGTGGCCCTTAAAAAAACTCATTAAGCGGTAGAGGTAACATCAGAAGTGTTGAAAATGTTTTAGGATAAAAGTAGCATACGAGAGAGAATGACTTATTTATATCAAATCAGATCATATCAGAATTGGATCTATTTTGGAAAGCAATTTAGCATGAAATCATCTCTCACACAATACTCCTTTGGAACAAACATACAAACAATTATACAAATTACAATGATTGCAAAGATTACATTACATAAAACATTAAAGATGACTCGTGCACAGTTACATATATACTGACTAAAGCACCATTTGTTATTTGTTGTTTCATTTTTAATGCATGTAACATAATTGTTTAGGTTTATTTATTCATTGTGCATTTGTGAGATGCTTATGCAACAGAATTGTGTTTAACAGTGAGGGAACATGGGAATGAAAATAAAAAAACAATGAAAGTTAGAGGCGGACCTACTAGGCCATTTAGAACATGCAAGTACAGAGAGAGAGAAGAGAGGAGGGGCTGGGGGGGATAAGCGCAGGTGTACCAGGAGGGAAGTGCTAGAGAGTGAGCAACTGTAAGTGTCTAGGTGAGTGGTCAGCCGCCTATGAATAAATAAGTACAAGCCTGTGGTGGCATAGGCCAGTGGGTGCCAAGTTAAGTGCTGGGAGCGGGCAGAGGCCGTAGGCGATTGGGTAATGGAGGCCAGGGGCCAAGCGCACACATAAAGGCCCTGGTCACTAATCTCAGAAACTGTGGGGTTTTAGCGGAGGAGGTGAAACGGAAAGTCTTGAAGAGCCTCTGGAAATTGAGGAGATATGGCTCAAGATGAAGAGGAAGGGGGAGGCTGTTCCACAGGAGGGAGTCTGCCAAGGAAAGAGATCGGCCACCAGCTTGCTAGTTAGCAAAGTATTTGACGCAGCGAGTTGGTGCCGGAGGACCGTGAAGATCTGGAGGGAGTGTACTTAGTGAGAGCCAGTTGTAGATAGCGTGGTCCCCAGCCTCAGACAGCCTTATGGATGATGTAGAGGGATTTGAATTTGAAGGTTAAATACTATAAGCTTGTTACTTATCAACATCAAATGTAAAATAGCAGGCCTGCAAGTAGGAGTTACAAGTCCACCCAATAGTGCAAGTAAAATTGTATATCTTTGACGTGCTGGCAAAAAAGGTACAAGATACATGTATATATCTATTTTTATTACCATTATCACATATTATCTCATTCAGTTCTAATATTTCCCAGCGGGTCCCAGTGTAATGCAAAGTGAGGGCAGTGCAACTAAAGCTTGAGTGCAAAGAATTGTTCATCTGTTTTTAACCCACATTGGATATCCCTGTGGGCCCTCCTGGGTCATAAATAGATGATATGATTGTATAATTGGTTTAGTTAGAGCAGTTAATTCTCTCCACTTCCTGCTCTTTGTATGGACTATTAATTCCAATGAAGCCTTTTTCCACTTCGTGGGCTAGACTCAGACTAAGGAAAACCAATGACCAAACCCAAGGCATGCCACTTCCTTCTTAAGATAATGTAGCCTTTGTATGCTGTCCATACTACCCCTCCCACACTTATTTTTTGCCATTGCCCACCCGCCCAAACCCTTATCTGCCCTTTCCCAACCCCCCTAAAAGATTCGATGAGCACATTCGATGGAATGTGCACTTTGAAAAGCCTTGGGATGAAAAGGCAGACGATGAAAGGACGTCATACCATACTACCCAGGGTGCAGCCAACCAAGGCAATAGTTTTCAAGACTTCCTGGGTCTACTTACTCGACAATGTGTAAAGAAAGGTCAGTATTTGTAACTTGAGCAGGACGTGGATAGACTTCACTCCTTTTTCTTCATGTATCAGGTGTTGTGAACTTGCTGTGATTCAACTTCAACAGTGAGCCTTCTTCTCTGGGTCCAACAACAAATTGCAGCTCTGCACCAGCAATCAGCTAGAGGCTCAAAGAAGCTGGGAAACAAGCTGGCAATGTTGATTCAGAGGCTCAAAAATGCCTTAAGTGGTTAAGAAATCTAGCTTGTCGAAGCAGATTCCTGGGGTCCTTGACGCAGTTCAAAGGTGCTTGAACTGGCACACAAAGGTTTTAGATGTAGGGAGAGTCACAAACGGCTTTCCTTTATAATGGGTGTGGGTAGGCCCTGCTCAGGGGCTCTGAGGAATGGATAAGTTTGTCTTCTGCCCTTTCCAGCTAGGAGATTACCATGAGCACTTACACATTTGCCACTTCAGCAGACAGAGTCCTGGTGCCCATGTTCCATCAGAAGGGTGGCTATCCAGGCTGCACAAGCAGCAGGTTGCCTCAAATGTTAATCTGAAATGGTTATGGCAAATGCCAACACCCACCTTGTAGATTCTTCATCCCAATGGCCAGGGACTTTGGGAAGAATTTACCCCAACAATATTCCAGTGAAATCTCCTGTAGACGGGATTCTTCAGGGTGTTTCTTCAAGATGAATCCAATGATGATTCAATAAATGAGGATCTTGCCCCCTATATAGTCAATTTGCCACAGTGGATTGGTGTATTCCAAGCATACTGTGAGGGGGAACGCCTTGCTGCCTTCTGATGTCAGCTCACAGAGTGCCTTGCCTGATATGATATGATATTTTATTTATGTTGCGCTCGTAGACTAGTGTTTCAGAGCATGACAAGGCAAAGGAGGGGAACAAAGGAGAACAAAAAACAACTATCTTACTAGGCCCAGTGACATATAGAACGTGCAAGTGCATGGGAGAAGGAAAGGGGAATGTGCATGGAAGGGGGGAGAAGTGGAAAGTGTGGAGCAAAGAAAAAACAGATAAATAATCAAATAAATAAATGATAACGGCAACCAAACAGTGGTAGTGCAGCCATCAAGTGGCAAGTGCTGGGCTGCCGCAGCAGACAGGGTATTGATAAGTGGGGGGACTGTATGGGAACAGATACAGACTCCAGTACACGGATTGCCCAGAGGCAGTGCAAATGGGTGCAGGGTGAGCAGGTAGACAGAGGGTAGGCCAGGTGCACAGTGCTGAGAGAGAAAAGATTGACAGGGGAGAGGAGAGGCGACGGCAGAAGCATAGAGGAAGGTCTTTAGGTGCTTCCGAAACCGGAGATGGTTCTCAGGTTTCAGAGTGGCAGGGAGGCTGTTCCAGAGGGAGGCTCCAGCCGAAGAGAGAGATCTACCCCCAGCTAGTTTCTTTAAAAAACGACAGACTCTGAGGGAGTTAGAGGTAGAGGAGCGAAGAGCTTGAGAGGGGAGGTATTTACAGAGGGATACCTGAAGGTATTTTGGACCCAGGCCCCAGAAAGCCTTGTGGACAATGCAGAGGGTTTGGAATGTAATCCTTGCATCGACTGGGAGCCAGTGGAGAGATTTCAGGGCTGGAGAGATGCAATCCCAGAGCTTAAGGACAAGTTTTGCAGTCCTGTTCTGGATGAGTTGTAAAGGGCGGAGAGTAGAGGCAGGAAGATTTAGAAAGAGGCTGTTACAATAGTCCAACCTAGAGAGAACCAGGGCTCGGGAGACAGTGAGCTTCTGGTGGAAGGAGAGGAAAGGCAGAGTACCTCTGAGGAGGTGCAGTAGGAAGTTTGAATTTTTAGAGCCATCCGATATGTGAGCAGAGAAGGAAAATGTGGTATCAAAGATGACCCCGAGGTTCTTGGCTTCGCAGGTGGGGGTAGGAGGAGGGCCAAGGGAACCCAGATAGAGAGTGAAGGGAAAGGAAGGCGAAAGTGGTAGCAAGTGGTGTGTGTTGGTGTTGGACAAAGACCCTGGAGGTGGAGTTGTTGCAAGTCACCTGCTCACCACATAAAACCACTTCCTCCCATGAAAGCGGAGCGAAATTGGTAGCAAGTGGGGTTTGTTGGTGTTTGTTGGTGGAGTAACCACTTCCAACTGAGGAGCTGCACGATGTCCAACGGCAAGAGAGGGGCTGCCCTATGGTGCCCCCCCTGAGTGAAGGTTCCTGGGGCAGAGCACGAAGTAGAAAACTATCCCTGCTACAATCAGCATCAGCTCGTGAAATGACAAAAGTTGAAAAGCCGAAGCCGGCAAGAACACGTAATGAGGTGAGGAAATGCTTGTCATCTCTTTGACAGTTGGCCGTGCCCCCCTCTCACCTCTGCCCCTCTAACCAAGCACAATCTGGGCCCACTCAGGAGGAGGGGGAGGAGGAGTGTGAGATGATCTCTATCGGCGCTGAAGGGGGGGGGCTACTGCTCCGGGCACGAAGACAGGAAGCTTAGCTCAGACTCTAATGATGTCCCTGTGCCGCAATTGGTGCAACTATGCCTACCGCACTTGGAGCTAGTGGACCAGACGGCGCCTGTCCGTGTGGACTTGACAGGGCACACGCGGGGGGCTGCTTCAATGAGCGAGCAGACTTTAGTACCAACGAGTCAAGTCTCCTGTGACCAGATGGTGGCTGACTTGGAAGTGTCAGCTGACTTGAGGCGCCCGGATGGCAACAACAAGGAGACAATAGACTGCACTGCATGGCAGTTGGATGGAATGGCAAGGCCCCCGAGCGCCCACCCACTCCCACTACATGAGAGCTGGATGCACCTAAATGCTGACAAGGAAAAGACACAGACGGCACTGCATGGGGTCCAGGAGGAAATGAAATGGGGTGGGCCAGGGGCGGAGGGCTGTAAAGTAGGCGAGTATACACCAGGGGCAATAGACAAACCTGCCTCCCAACCCTCCATGACAGCAGCCCCTACCAAAATAGACGACCTCCTATGTGGGAGGCAAAACTTCAACTCATCAGAGGAAGCCATTGCAAACCCAGAAGTGATTATTAGTCCGCTATGGAAGGGGGACAGGACGGTGGACAATTGCTCTAAGAATAACCAGAAAAGGGCAATTGGTACTAGCCCAAATAAAGCCCTCCTCACCAACCCTAAGGGCCTGTTGGAAAGTCTAGACATTGTGGACAAGCAACATGCCAAATTTTTGTAGGAATATGGGCTACAAGGGATGCAGCTAAAACTTGCTCAAACAAGGCTCTTATCGGTGGAGCTCCACCCTGCACCAGCCCAAACCTCAAAGTCCCCTAATTCTAACTCAAAGAAACTACGATTCAACCTAAATGATACCACTAATTGGGAGGATCTAGTGGATTGGGAGGTTGATGCAGAAGAGGTATGGAAGGAAAAAAGCGCTAACAAGTGTGGATTGGAGTTAGAGAAAGAAACTCTGTGGGATGCCTCAGTGATACAGCCCAATGACACTCCCCAATTATTAGAGAACTGCAAAGAAACTCCCAATTGACTTGTCAAGACAAAAGAGGCTGAATCCTACTCTAACTCCGCCCTAGCAGAGAAACTATCTCAAGATATAACAGCTCTAACAGGGAGAATTGCCAGAGAGAAAAGAAAGAGTTTGTCTTTCATAACGGAATAAAATCGCGCCCTGGATGATTTATCACTACAGAAATCGGCAAAAAAAGCTGATACACTGGTCCCACACCAAAGAGCATGTGGAGATACTCAGCTCCCAAAGAGCAGCCTAGTACTCCCAGACCTGCAGGACTACCCTGCTCGTCAACAAGGAAAAGTGCCTGATCATGGAGTGGAAGGCAATGAGAAGCAATTCCAGGGCCAATTGATGTCCCCATCGGACCGACAGCCTAACAGTAACAAGGTAACCGAGGTGGACATAGCTCACATTCAGAATACCATGATGGCAGCCCCGACTATCTCACTAGCCCCATTCCTAAAATTGTATGAGTCTTTAAACACCTCATTGCAAGACCTATATACGGCACAGAGAAAACGAGCCAACAACAACTGAATTTGGAGCGCTTTACGGAGAGACTGGATATGAGATTAAAAGGTGAAACTGAGCGCAGTAACAATTGGGAGAGTCGCTTATCGGAGCTACTACAGAGGGAAATGAACGACAAGTCACAACTAATGGAGGCCTTTATGAACGACTATAAATGTAAGAGACAATGGCCTCATTATAAGTATTGCGGAATGGGTTAATGGGTGCCGCTAATGGAGGCGGACCCGTTAACACCATTCCGCAATATTACGAGGTCCCCTCGCGGGGACCCGATGTGGACGTCTGGTCTTAGGGGGACTTAGGGGGTAGGGGGTAGTACCGAGTCCACCTTGCTTGGGACAATGTCATTTACACCAATTTCTGACTCAGTCAGAGGCTGGTCTTCTATTTCTTTCAATATTGACAATGGGTCTTTCTTCTGGCTCAATACTTGGCCCTTCTCATGACCAGGTAACAAGGAGAAAACTAGGTCTCAAAAACCTCTACGGAGCCCAAAAGCCAGGGAATCAAATATCAGTGATGTTGGTAATGGAGAGAAAACAAAAGTGTGGAACAACGCTCTTAACGAGGCAGGAAGAAAATGTAATCCAGTGGAGAAGATTAAGGCAACCGACCTGGAGCCTACTGTTAAGGATGATGTAAAGAACCAGAATAAACTAGCTGCGATTTCTAGGTTCACGGTTGACAACTCAATCAAGAAAACAAATCAAGATCTTGAAGTCAAGGACCCTGGCGAGCGATCAACAACAAGACTGGGTGTGGATGGCTGGAGCACTAGCAGCTGGTAAATCAACATAGAATGAGAAGTGTGAAAGCGGCAAGGATCTCCTCTGTGCTTCATGGAACACCTGTGGCTTTCAACTCCTGTATTCTGGAGAGGACATTTTCCTGGAAGAGTATGAGATTGTCTGTCTCCAGGAAACGTGGATTAGGAACAAACTAGTGTGTGAGAACTACGAGGTGTTTATAAATCCAGCCATGAGGGAGTCCATGGGAAGACCGTACGCTGGTTTAATAACTCTAAATAAAATAGGGAATGGTTTGGAGGTCATGGCCCGCCGAACACCGAATCCCTATGTCCAAATGCTGGAACTTCAAAAACATCTAAAGGACAATCTAATGAACCTCTTGCTAATAAACATGTATTCGAGCGAAAAAATCCCCAATCCTGAGAGCTATCTAACGGACATCATGAAAGCCACGGATGAAGCAATGCTCCAAGGTAGTGATAAATTAATAATGATCTGTGGAGATTTGAATATAAAACTGGTATAAAAAAATGGAAAAGTGAATACCATCTCTCAGCTCAACTCCAAAGCCTAATGTTGGACAACAGAAATTTGAGACATGAAAATGCTGGATGCCCAAACTCCAGGTGATCTGAGAGGGACTGACACCTGGCATTGAGGCTAATAATAGCAGAAATCTTTGGGACATTATAAACCACAGGGATACCTTCCAAGCAGCGCTTTACATATCACAGGTCTCGGAGGAACAATGGGTGGAACATTTCACTACACTCTTTGGAAAAAAAGTGTTGATGCAATCAGTTGAAAAGGAGAACACTAATTATCCCTGGAATATCAAATTTGACCGTGAGGATATTCTAATAATGATGAAGAAGCTGAGCCAATAAAGGGCGGCTGGCCCAGATGGTATTTCTAATCACACACTAAAGGCAAATGAAGAAAAATTGGTGGATTTAATAATGCAATTGTTCTCCCAAGTATTGAAAACAAAGAAAATATCACCATCTTGGAAAGAAGCACTGATCGTCCCGATCTTCAAAAAGGGAGATCGAAGCAACCCTGTAAACTACCGGCCTATAGCCCTTCTTAATTCAACAGGGAAGCTATTTGCATCGCTACTGCTGCGAGACCTCAAAAAATGGGCTACGTCATCAGTGATCCTTGACAAGCGACAAACCACCTTTACAGCAGGAGTGGGAACTTTCCTGCATCTATTTATCTTGAACTTACTAAATCTACGAATGCTTGAATCCAACAGTAAATTATATCTTGGATTCATGGATTTGGCCCAAGCGTTCGATACTGTCAATCGAGAGCAACTATGGGCCAAATTAAAAAAAGTGGAACTGTCCAACGGTCCTGGTGGAAGCAATCCAAAGTTTGTATACAAATACAACCATACAAGTTTGTTTAACCATGGATGGCGCCCTTACAAAAAAAATTTAAACCCACAGAGGTATCAAGCAAGGATGTGCCCTTGCACCATTGACTAACCAGGGGAAGGCCATCCATAATCGGTATGGAAAGTTTTCAATAGGACCGATATGGACCTTTTATAAACAAAAGGTGGTGTCAGTCCTGGGTTATGGCTCTGAATCACTCTTGAATCTTTCATGGAAGGTGTGGGAAACTCTAGAAGCTTACTTTTGGAAAAAGATCCTGAGATTACCTAACTCATTACCGATGTATATGATAAGATATGAACTGTGCCTGGAATCGTTAAGATCCATAGTTATGTGGAGGACCATCTGTTTGTTTAAATAGTGCATAACCCCCACTCCAGCAATTACCTTTGAGATATTAAGGAACAATGGAATCTCTAATGATAAACTCTTAAAAGTATGGGGATCACGCTGTACCAAATACTTGGTAGCAAATGGGATGGATATGAAAATGCTGATTGAGAACCCAACCAAAGTGTAATGTCTAATTTCAAATCTTGTACTATTCATCAAACTCAAGCGTCAACATACAAGATATTACCCACCTCGAGACTTGATTGTTCCCTGGAGCTTGAAATTGTTCTATTGAAGGCTATGAGGTTCCTCCTAGGGATCCCTTCACCTCCCGCTCCAAGAGCCAGGACGCAAAGGAGCCCCCAGGGAAAACCCCCAACGGGGGGAAAAACCCTGTGTTGGGCTGCTAGGGTCTGTAGAATCCTGAGGACAGCTAGGGTGATGTTCCGCAGCCAAGGGTAGTTGGTGATCGTCAGTGGAACAGGAAACTGGGTGTAATAATACAAAAAGCAACAGGCTAGTAAATACTTGAGAGTAGAAAGGATAAGGAATGAGAATAGAGTGGAAACAAGGATTACCTGGGTGTTATTCGGTCAATCCTAAATGTAAGAGAAAAGGCGGGAAGAGGCTCACTCCTAATCTAAATGAGCTAAAGAAGGATAAGGTTATTAATCTTCAAGTCTTGTGCAAGTGGCTTTGTCTTGAAACACAAAATGCTTCCCTTGCCGCCTGAGCCAATAAACCAAAGGGAAATCCCTTTCCTGTACTTCCAGGTAGGATCTCCTACTTCTTCTGGTGCTGTGGCTAGAATCAGAAGTGCTACGGGGAAAATAGGATTAGAACAATGATAAAGAATCTCCAGAGAATGATTGACAAAGTAAAGGGCCGTAAGAATAAGTACGTAGTAACGCACCTGATAGAGTCGCTGAAGAGGCTAGCAGAACCCGTAAGGGTGGAAAGACCATTGGCTGGAAGCCTGGTGGGTTTCACTAAGAAGAAAATAAAGAACGTCACAGCTTATTAGAGATAACAGCGTAAAGAGGTGAGGAAAGTAAGTAGTAGGAGCTGATTGAAATCTACACAATCTTACGGAGCGTACAGCTACTCAGAAGGAGAGAAGCAACGTGCCTTGCCACAGGTTGAGTGTCCGGATATACTGTGCGGAAGTCTGGGGGCGTGGCCAACCTTCGGTTGAGATCCGGTAAAAACGCTAGAGCGTTACAGCTCGTTCCGCAAACACCTGGAACAGCTCGCGCCGCGTACGAGAGTCGGGATATAGAACAGACAACCATATTAGGTGTAACAGTATGCCCCCTCTTAGGTTTAATTTCCCCTGGTTTTCCAGGGTGTCTCTGATGAAAATGTTTTATCAATTGTGGTGCATGAACCGCAGATTTCGGTTCCCAGGTTCGATCAGAGGCGGTGTAACCTTTCCAGTCAACTAAATATTGGAGTCTCCCATGGTGAAGGCGGGAGTCGCAAATGTCTGAGACTTCATACTCCGGTCCTGTAGGTGTGATAACTGGAGCAGGCCGAGTGGAGATATGGGGGTGGAATGCACTCCGTCGGTCTGGTTTCAATTGAGAAACATGAAAAACTGGATGTATGCGTGCCCATGTTTTAGGAAGTTTCAGTTTGAATGCCGCAGTTCCCATGGGAGCCACCACCCGAAAAGGACCCATAAACTTAGGTGAAAGTTTAGAGGGTCTCAGATGTCGGGGAAGAAACCTAGAAGAAAGCCAAACCCAATCCCCAGGTTTCAATCCTGGCGCAGGGGTTCGATGTCGGTCTGCACACCGCTTCACTCTGTCCTGGGTGTTCTTTAAAGCTTCCTTAGCAATCTCTTGGCCATGGTGAATCTGTTTCAATAAAGAGTCAACGTCCGGAATCTTATTATCCTCTGTTCTCTTCACTGGAAATGACGCTGGATGAAACCCATAGGTACAATAGAATGGAGATGTCTTGATAGCAGAGTGGTAGGAATTGTTGTAGGCATACTCAGCAATTGGTAACAAATCCTTCCGATTGTCTTGAGCAGCAGAAATGTAATTCCTTAGGTACCCTTCCAGAGTCTTGTTCAGTCTTTCCTTTTGGCCATTGGTTTGCGGATAATAACCTGAACTTAAAGCTAGAGTAATCCCCAATCTTTGGCAGATATGTTTCCAGTATCTGGAAGTATACTGGGATCCTCGATCCGAGATTATGATTTCAGGTATACCATGTAGGGAGAATACTCGAGAAATAAAAGTACGTGCCATCAAAGCTGCCGATGGTAATGCTGCCAGAGGTAGAAAATGAGCCAGTTTAGTGAACGAGTCAATCACTACCATAATGGTGGAACATCCTCCTGAAGCTGGTAGTTCGACCTTGAAATTAGTAGAAATTATTTGCCATGGTTGCACAGGTAACGGCATCTTTACCAATGTTCCAAAGGGAGAATGTCTAGGACTTTTGGACTGTAAACAATAGGGGCAAGATTCCACATAGCTACGAATGTCCTCTTTGAGAGATGGCCACCAAAAGTATCGGGAAATTAATTCATAAGTGGTAGCATAACCACGATGGCCCGCCGTCTTAGAATCATGGCACATGCCCAGCACTTCTTTTTGTAATGATTTTGTCGGTACATAAGCTTCATCACCCCTGAAATAACATCCTTCCTTTTTAGAAAGGGTGCCTTGTTTATTCTTTGTGAGTGACTTTAGGGTGGAAGGGCCAGAGTGTTGTTCCAGACGTTGTACGAAATTTGGGTATTTGACCAAACTCATAGCTAGACAAGGAAAGATGCGTTCAGGTCTAGTCGACCGATTAAAAACCCCATCCTTACGAGACAGGGCACCAGCCTGTAAATTATTCCTCCCCGGAATAAAGGTAAATATAATTCTGAAAGGGGAAAAGAAATGAGCCCATCTAGCCTGGCGGCTGTTACAGGTTTGAGCATATTGCAGAATCCGTAAGTTCTGGTGGTCTGTTCTCACTTCCGTAGGATGTTGGGCTCCCAACAGTAAATGCCTCCATTCCTCAAAAGATCTTTTAATCGCCAGCAATTATTTTTCAAGAACAGTGTAATTCAGTTCTGCCGGTGAAAGAGTTTTGGAAAGATAAGCAATGGGTCGTTATATATCTTGTTCATCCTTTTGTAAAAGGACCGCTCCTAAAGCATACTGAGATGCATCTGTTTCGATGATAAAGCCCCGGGATTGATCCGGAGTTTTTAAAATAGGTGCTGTGGAGAATCTTCTTTTTAAAGTGTCAAAGACTTTTTGTGTCAATTCGGTCCAGAGATAAGGAACACCTTTCTTCAGAAGGTTGGTAAGGGGCTGAGTAAGAGCAGAGAAGTTAGGTATGAACCGACGATAAAAATTAGAAAATCCCACAAATCTTTGAATGTCCTTGCATGAGTTGGGAATC
Organism: Ambystoma mexicanum; assembly: GCF_040938575.1. Lineage (NCBI taxonomy): Eukaryota > Metazoa > Chordata > Amphibia > Caudata > Ambystomatidae > Ambystoma > Ambystoma mexicanum. Next base: position 705,030,518 of record NC_090929.1, on the reverse strand, counting down.
AGCCAATCTCGAACAGCAGTAACCTTTTCAGGGTCCATAGCAATGCCTTGAGCAGACAAAATGTAACCCAAGTATGTTACCTTAGGTTGGTGAAAGGAACACTTTTCAAAATTGCAATATAGATGATTATTCAGTAGTCTTTGTAAGACTTCTTTAACATGAATCTTGTGTTCTGAATTATTCTTAGAAAATACCAAGATGTCATCAAGGTAAACTAGGACATAATGAAGCAGCAGGTCTGAGAATAAATGGTCCATAAATCGCTGGAAGATCGCTGGAGCATTGGATAATCCAAATGGCATGACTTGATATTGAAAATGTCCAAAAGGGGTCCAGAAAGCAGTCTTCCACTCGTCACCCTTTCTTATTCTGATGAGATGATATGCGCCCTTAAGATCCAATTTAGTGTAAATGCTTGCTCCTTTGACGGCTTCCAAGATATCTGTGATCAAAGGCATGGGATACCTATCTGGAATGGTGATCTTATTTAAACCTCTGAAATCTATACATGGCCTAAGCTCCATAGAATTCTTCTTGGGAACAAAGAAAAGAGACACTGCTGCCGGTGAGGTGGATTCTGTTATTAATCCGTTCTTTAGATTAGTGTCTAAATAGTCTCTCAAAACCTCCTTTTCCGAAGTGGACAAAATGTACATCCTGCCAAATGGTAGTGGTTGTTCCGGGATAAGCTCAATGACGCAATCGTCTCTCCGGTGAGGTGGTAGTTGAGTATATTCCACCGGGGAGAAAACTTCTGAAAATTGTTGATATTCCATAGGGAGACCTGCTACAAAATTAAGCGAGGTTACCGGTCTGCAGATACTCTGTCTGGGGGTTTCAGCTTGAGGATAGGCTTCTAAAGACCCCTCCTCCGTGTGACCGATACAATGGGTTAAACAGAATTCTGACCCCAAAAAGAATGACCCAGTCGTCCAGTTTATAAAAGAATTATGCTTCCGAAGCCATGGTAATCCCAATATAATGGGATAATGAGCTGCGCGTGTGATGTCCAAAGTAATGGACTCCTGATGAGTTGCAATAATCATTGATATCGGGCCAGTTTGACTGGTAATAGGGCCGGAGATTAGAGGGCTACCATCAACACTCTCTACTGGAACAACCTCTGCCTTGGTAATCCTGGGTATCTGATGTTGCATAGCCCAGCCATCATCAATAAAAATTCCAGCTGCGCCACAGTCTAGTAAAGCAGATACTTCAGGTAGAACATGATTACCAAATTTCAAAGTCACACGTAACACCAGCATATTCGTGGCCGGTGGAGTACTGCCTTGAAAAGTCTGCAAAAGGGTAGAGGAACCTGGATTAGAAACAGGATCCCGGACCGCGGTTCCTCCTACGGCCGGGCGTTGGCGTTTCCTGACTTTCGTGGAGGAGCCACAGTACACTCTTGTACCGTGTGTGATTTAGAACCGCAATACATACATAGCCCCTGTGACCTTCTGCAAGCCCTTTCTTCTGGAGGAAGGGGTCTTCTCCCTGTTGCACCTAACTGCATGGGTTCTTCAGAACTTGTTCCCTTATTGGTAGAGACAGGAGCAGAAAAAGTACAAGTGAATCTTCCTTTACGCCTTTCACTACTTCTTTCCTTCAATCTGTAGTCGATCTGCATAACCAGTGTAATAAACTCAGTAAGGGAGGTTGGACGAGGTACTCTAGAAATCTCGTCCTTCAACTCCTCTGAAAGACCCCTCCGAAACAAGGTTACTTGGGTGTCATCTGACCAAGTAGATTCACTAGCAATTTGTTTGAATCTAGTGATATATGTCAATATATCCTGACTTCCCTGTCTCAAATCTAGCAGATGTTCCTGAGCCGCAATTCTTATCTCTTGTCTTCCGAACATTGTCTTTATACTGTTACAGAAAGCGGGATAGGAGTGAAGAATGATGTTATTTGTCGTAACCAGAGGAGTGGCCCAGGCTAGAGCCGGGCCCACCATTTGGGAAATCATATATCCAACTCGATCTCGGTCAGTATGGAAAAAAAGCATTCTTAAAGGAAAACTGAATAGAACAGGCATCAAGAAACTCCTTAATCTTGTGCGGATTTCCATCAAACTGACCCCCCGGGCAAGGGCCCCTGAGGGACTTCAGAACAATGAGGAACTCTATTTACAGCTGCCTGTTGAGCTGCATATTGAGCGGCCTGTTGCTGATTCTGTTGCGTCTGCCGTAGATTGGCATTTTCCTGCTTGAGGTTCTGAACCTCTGCAGTCAAAGACTGTACTGCAGTTATCAACTGTTGGATCTGCTGATCCATGATCAATAATATACTTGTATGTTGACCCTTAGTTCTGGGCCAATTGATCGTTGCTTGCTGTAATGTCTAATTTCAAATCTTGTACTATTCATCAAACTCAAGCGTCAACATACAAGATATTACCCACCTCGAGACTTGATTGTTCCCTGGAGCTTGAAATTGTTCTATTGAAGGCTATGAGGTTCCTCCTAGGGATCCCTTCACCTCCCGCTCCAAGAGCCAGGATGCAAAGTTGCCCCCAGGGAAAACCCCCAACGGGGGGAAAAACCCTGTGTTGGGCTGCTAGGGTCTGTAGAATCCTGAGGACAGCTAGGGTGATGTTCCTCAGCCAAGGGTAGTTGGTGATCGTCAGTGGAAGAGCAAACTGGGTCTAATAATACAAAAGGTAACAGTCTAGTAAATACTTGAGAGTAGAAAGGATAAGGAATGAGAATAGAGTGGAAACAAGGATTACCTGGGTGTTATTCGGTCAATCCTAAATGTAAGAGAAAAGGCGGGAAGAGGCTCACTCCTAATCTAAATGAGCTAAAAAAGGATAAGGTTATTAATCTTCAAGTCTTGTGCAAGTGGCTTTGTCTTGAAACACAAAATGCTTCCCTTACCGCCTGAGCCAATAAACCAAAGGGGAATCCCTTTCCTGTACTTCCGGGTAGGATCTCCTACTTCTTCTGGTGCTGTGGCTAGAATCAGAAGTGCTACGGGGAAAATAGGATTAGAACAATGATAAAGAATCTCCGGAGAATGATTGACAAAAGTAAAGGGCCGTAAGAATAAGTACGTAGTAACGCACCTGATAGAGTCGCTGAAGAGGCTAGCAGAACCCGACGGGTGGAAAGACCATTGGCTGGAAGAAGAAAATAAAGAACGTCACAGCTTATTAGAGATAACAGCGTAAAGAGGTGAGGAAAGTAAGTAGTAGGAGCAGATTGAAATCTACACGAACTTACGGAGCGTACAGCTACTCAGAAGGAGAGAAGCAACTCGCCTTGCCACAGGTTGAGTGTCCGGATATACTGTGCGGAAGTCTGGGGGCGTGGCCAACCTTCGGTTGAGATCCGGTAAAAACGCTAGAGCGTTACAGCTCATTCCGCAAACACCCGGAACAGCTCGCGCCGCATACGAGAATCGGGATATAGAACCGACAATCACAATAGGTGTAACACAAAGTGAAAGTGAATTTACAACGGTGGGACTTGATTGAGACGTTATCAAAGCGTGAAAAATGTAACACTGGCTTTGTCCCACTCTGAGAATGGAATGCATTGAACCAATTGCCAAAGTACTTTGTCCAATTCCCGTCCCCCTTCTACCGAGACCTGCTATTGAGATTCAGACTGAACGTTTTGCCCACGAGAGAAGTTAAACTGCTGAAAAAACAGATTTCTTTGGACTATGGGCCTCATTATAAGGGTGGTGCTCCCGTAATGAAGGGGGCGGTACAGGAACGGCGGCCGATTACGAGGTTCCCTTTGCGGGACCCGGATCAGACGTCTGGTAAAACCAGACGTCTTTTCCGGGTCACACGAGGGGAAGAGGGAGGTAACAACGGGACACTTGTAATGTGCCCGTTGTTACCTCCCTCCCCATTCCCATTGAGCCCTATGGGGGCTCAAATGGGAATGGGGAATGGTTCCTGCAAGGAGGAATTACCGGATCCTCCTATGTCGGAATGACCCGGTAAGTCCTCATTGTAGGAACCCGGTAATGGAGCCCGGTTTGGAGGCAGCCATGGTGCTAATAGCACCATGGCTGCCTCCAAACTCGTAATGAGGCCCTATTGGCCTCATTCCGAGTATGGCGGTAAGGGATAGCGGCCACCGGTAACGAGACCGGTGGCGGTAATCCCTTACCACCATACTCCGAGGTTCCCTTTGCGCCCTCGCCCTTAACGCCTGCTTTGAGCAGGTGTTAAAGTCGAGGGCGCAAAGGGGCCTCCAAGCCAATAACGGTGACCGTAATGAACGGTCACCGTTATTTGCATCTTCCCCATTCCCATTGAGCCCTATGGGGGCTCATTTGGGAATGGGGAAGAGCCTTGGTGAATGGGGAATTACTGCCCCGCCAACCTTGGAATGGGGCGGTAATTCCGCCATCCACCAAGGCGCTGCCGGTCCGGGTACGGCGTCAACCAAGGCGTTAATAGCGCCATTGGTTAGCGCCGTACTCGGAATGAGGCCCTATGTCTTTTGCCGCTTCTGTAACAACCGGGATGATCCTGAGACACTAAAGCATCTGGTGCTAAACTGTAAAAGTCAGATCGAAAATAGAATGTTCTTCTTGGACAAATATAGACAATTCTGTCGATCAGAAAACGGATGATGAATGCTGGGAAGGGAAAATGGTGGTGGAAAAACTGGGAGTGACCCTGGCGGCGCTTCAATTAGTAAAATCCTTAGAATTGACTTAAACTGGATAAACCGTCCAATAGAACAGTAAATGGAAATTTTGGAATGCACTTGTTAAGGAATTAGTGCTGCTGTATTGTTTAAGGTTTAAATGTAATAATTAACCAATAAAACAAATAAAAAATAAATAAAAAGAAGGTGTGCCGATGAGGAGGATCTCTGTCTTGCTGGCATTCAGGCAGAGATCGTTGGTGGCACACCAACCCTGAATGGCAGTTAGGCAATCAGAGATGAAAGAATGAGAGGAAGTGCCCGAGGGAAGTCTGAAGATGAGTTGAGTGTCATCAGTTTAGCACTGGAAATTAGAGCAGAAAATGGAAATGCATTGGGCAAGAGTTGCCAGGTATTGGTTGACAAGCCAGGGTGACAGGTTGGATCCCTGGAGAACACCACAGGTATAAAGGAAGATAGATGAAAGTAAGGACCCAAGTTGGACCTGGAAGGAGAGGAAAGAGGTCAGCCAGGCCAGGACCTGATCGGTGATACCCAGGTTATCACGGAGACGGTTGAACAGGATGGCATGGTTGACCGTGTCAAAGGCAGAACAAAGATCAAGTAAGATGAGGACACAGGGGGGGGCGTTGGAATCGAGGTTGGAGAGCAGGGTTTCACAGATGTTCAGGAGAGCAGTTTCCATGCTTCTGGCAGCTTTGAAGCCAGACTGATGGTCATGGAGACAACCAACAGATTCAGTGTGAAGATTAAGCTGGGAGATGGCCAGCTTTTCCAGGAGTTTTGCCCAGGAAAGGAGTGATGAAGATTGGCCGATAGTTAGCTGGGCAGGAGGGGTTGGCAGAGTGTTTTTAAGAAGAGCATGCACAAGGGAGTGCTTCAGAGGGAAGGGGAAGATTCAGTGGTGAAGGAGTGGTTGCAGAAGTCAGCCAGGGCGGGAGCCAGGGTGTCAATATATTCCTTGATGGTTTTGGAGGAACAGGGGTGAATCTGTTCTGACGAGGCTTTCATGGATCAGACTTGTCTAGAAACCTCGTCTAAGGAGAACAGGAGAAAGGCAGAGAAGGAGGGAGGAGAGGTGGCCGAAGAAGGGCTAGAGGAAGAGCAGGGAGTAGCAGGAAGAGGGGGAGAGGAAGAGAGAGAGGACAGGATGTCCTGAGTTTTAGAGATGAAATGAGAAGCCAGGGCCATGCAGAGGGCCTGGGAGGGGACAGAAGAGGTAGAGACTGCAGCAGGATTGGCCAGCTCCTTGCAGATTTTAAAGCGGTTGACCGAGTTGTTAGATGCCACTGAGATGCAGGTTTGGATGTGGGCTCTCTTCTTGGTGCGGACAGAGAGCCGGTATTGCCTTGGGAGCATGCGGCAGGCCAGTTTGTCAGAGAATGTACTGGAAGCATGCAATTTCATCTCAGCCACCCTGCACTTGCGTTTAATGGTGGCGAGGTCTGAGTCGTACCAGGATTTGCACTTGGCTTTGGGCTTCAAGTGGATCCTCATGACAGGGGCAAGAACATTAAGAGTATCAAATATAGCAGAGTGGTGAATGGAAAGGGCTGTGTCAGGGTGTGAGTAAGCCAAGTGGAGAGAGGGGGTGAAAAACTGGTGGCGAATGCCTCAACTGACACACGCTTCATGGGTCAGATAACTGAGAAGGTATGTGGCAGTGGTGGAGTTGGCTTGGCCTGAGGGGTAGGGAGGGTGAGATGGGAGGAAAGGAGAAAGTGGTCACACCAGGAGAGAGGAGTGGTGAGTGGGATCGAAAGGGGAAGGTCTGAAGAGATCAGAAAATCAAGAGTGTGCCCTGCAGAGTGAGTCAGGCCAGAGGGGAGAATAAAGAGTGAGAGAGAGTCGCAGAGGTTGCAAAAGAGTCCAGTGGAAGGACAGAAAGCATCCAGGTAGATGTAGAAGTCTCCAAGAAGGAGGAGTACACATCTGACTTCCATTAAGCTTCCCCACATGGATTAAAGTCAGAGCACGAAAGCACACTCAAAGCGAGGCAAAGCACACGAAGGGATCGCAAGGAGGGAAATTCCCTTAACCTTTCCATCTATAAACTGTTACTTTCATGAGCCCTCAAGATTAGAAAGTGTAATAACAGGAAACCAGGCTGAAGAATCTTGTATTGTGTGTCGGAAATACCCGGGGCTCTCCCTCGTCACTATTCAAGGTGGGAAGAAGCAGCCTCCACCGTTGTACCATCCTTGATTCCAAGAAAAAGCAGCGTCAGTGGAATCAACACAGACTGTGAATTCGGGGAGACCGATGTAAGACTCGTCTGTGTTGAAGACAAGGTTGCAAGCGGCAACATTGCATGACGAGCGCTGAAACGAACATTGTTAAAACGCATGTGAGAAAAGCCTCAAGTAAAAGTTGAACTTCTGATGAGTGTTTGAATTTTAAAGAGACTTTGATATGATACCTTTGACAGAGTCGTCTGGCACCACGTGGGGGCTCAATCGAAGTTCTCTGTGTGCTATCCAGCTGAGAAGTGCCAGAAGTGAAAGTTAAAGGACTATATTAAGAAGAGAACAAAGAATTGTGAATCGAAATGTTCCTGCGATGTGTCAAGCAAAATCCTGAGCACAGTCGAAAGCCTTGAATTTTGATATAGTAAAGAAAGTTTGCAGAAATAAGATAAATTTGATCCGAGCCCAGCGGAGGGAGACCAATTGAAGGTTTTGGTGTTAAAGTGGGTCTGAGCCTGGCGAAGGGGGACCCGGGGTGAACAGTGAATCACCAGAGAAGTTACGCATACAAGAATCATGAGGAGAAAGGAACTTTGAATGCCTGTTTGTCGCATCAGGCCCTCTGAAATAAGAGACTTTGGATGGCAAAGAGACTTTGGCACAGAAGGTCCTGATACTGAGATTTTGAACTACATCCTGGTGCTAGAAAAGCCAGAGTATGTGCTAAGCGTGAGTGTGCTGCCTTGTCCATGCTCAAAAAAGTGGGGAAGGGAAGCTAACGGTTCAACTATCCTGACATATTTCTTCAACACTTTTCTTTTGTATAACATTGTTTCGCACACCATTTGTATTTAGAAGTAAGGATTGGCAATAGGTTAATTAGTATAGGCCCCTTTATTTTGACCAGACTCTACTAGGACTGAGTTATTATTATTTGTTGGTAGTAGCGTGCTCCCATCTTTAGATTTAGGATTTCAAACCCAATTGAAGTTCAATAAACACCCTTGAGCTGTGATCACTTGTGTCTGTATTCACTGTTTGATACCATGCTTAAGAGGCACTCGGAAAGAGGAAGTACTGCAGGATTGAGAAATACAGAGGAGACAGTAACAAGCGAGAATGAAACGAGATTACAGCAGTTGTCAATAGAGAGGTTTTACTAGCAACGAGATAAAAAAGGAAGTGTTTTCAGTATTAAGTGCTCAGGACGAGCATGCTCGTCCTAATTGCATAGACATGCATAAATGCCTAGCTGTCAAGAGGTTAAAGCATAATGGGCCTCATTACGACCCTGCCAGTCCGGAAACAACGGTGGCGGTAAAACCGCCACCACCGTTGTTTCCGGACCGGCTGATTCAGAGTCCTGAAGGCGGGAGGTGTCACTCCCGCCAGGTCTGACCTGGCGGGATTAACACCACCCGCCTGCAGGCGGACATGGAAACACTGACTCTGTCATAGACGGAACTGGTGTTTCCATGGGCCCCATACACATGGAGTCCCAGAGGACTCCATGGGAATGGGGATTTACAGAATTCTGCCTCCGGAATTACCGGGTCACTGGGGTTGTAATGCCCCGGTTGATTTCGGCAATAATGGAGGCGGAATGGTATTACTGGTCCGACGTCAGCCTGCTGGTTTTTGCTGGCACGGCTACTGCCGTACTTGTAATGAGGCCCATTGTTTTGTTATTAAAGTGTTTTATTCGGTTTTGTGTGAATTATTCTGTGGCATGGAAAGAGAGTTGTGCACTGATAATACCTCACTCCAGAAAAATTGCGCAAACATGATATGAAAGGAATTGAGAATGAGAAATTACTAATATTTTCGAAATGCATAAGGTTAATAATACATTTCGAGGTGATCTGCCAAATACGTAATAGCATGGAGGCATCTAATCAGTTCCAAGTGTTGACTGTCTTAAATGGTTTAGGGTAGATTCCGTTTTGTAGGAGTGAGGAATTCATTTTAAATTAAGAGACTGATTCCCAAAAACCAGTCGAAATGAAGAAGCAAAGCGCAGATGCTTTTTGTTTGGGCCAGTTTGGGAAATGCACAGGTCACCTGATTCTCAAAAGTGGCTGCTGCATTTCCAGGGGGTTGGCCAGCAGAGCAAATGATGCACTGCCCTTTTGCATAAATGAGTGTTGAGAGCACGCTCCTGATACTAATGCATGACAGACCTCCAGTCGGTTGGGTCTAATCACATTTGATTGTATTTATTTGACCTTCTTTTCAGTTTAAAATCCAGGGGGGAGACCGCCTGCAATCCCCTCCCTACTTCCCCTCAACCTAATCTATACCCTTACCCACCCCATATATATATTTAATTAAATTGACTGAAAAAAGGTCAAAGAAATTCGATCAAATGTTTTAGGTAAAATGTTTTTAGGTCAATTATGTTAATACCCCTCGAGTGACCACATGCGTGCTGCAAGCACATTTCATGGGCCTATCATTGAGAAAAATATTTCTATCCTGTTTCGGGGATCGAGATGTAAACGGGATTGCCGCGGTTCATGCCACCGCTGCTCCACTTCCGAAATATTCATGACGAGGTCAGTAATGACCTTGTCATTCATTGCATACCCACCTGTGCCATTTCTGTGCATTTCAGAGCGCATCCCATTTGTGAATTCAGGGTGCATATTGAAATGCAAAGAAATGCACCTGTACTTTTGAAATACGCAAAGGAGTTTGCAAAGTGGAATCTGTGCAGTGTACATTCAGATGCCCTTTCTAAAGAGGAAGCAACATGCAAGCAAGTGATGGGTTGCCCCAAAATGTTTTTATTCTGCCAAACGAAAAAGAGCCTGTGTATGAAAGGACACCCCTAACGCACAAAATTGGCAGACAGAACACATTTTTTTAGTAAGATGTATTCGATATGAAAAACTTGTGCATGTGAAGGTATGATCTTGACTCAAGAAAGCCTGAATATGTGAGTTACAGATGGTAGAATCAGGGGCGTTGCCCAGGGGGGCGCTAAGGGGGCTATAGCCCCTGATATTTTGGTTGTAGCCCCGGATAGAATCTCAGGAGCTACAGGCAAAAGGCTAGCTAGCCCCCAGTCCCAACAGTTCCGTCATCAGCTTAGCCCCGGGTCTTTTCCAGACCTAGCAACACCCCTGGGTAGAATTCTTTTAAGTCTGTGACTACTACACTGGGCCAGGAGAAAGTTAGCACTGGAGGGAGAGCATGAATCTAAGAAACAGTGGGGACTGACGCATAGGTATATACAATTCCATGGCGAGTATTATGTGCACTCAATGTATGGGATAATGTACCCCCTACTGTGCATTATAAGGATATTGCAGGTCACCAAGGAGTTTCGTGACCAAATAGAAGAACGAGGCCGAAGGGCAAGCTCCTTTATAAGGTCACGGAATTCCAAGGTAACTTGCAATATCCTTTTTATTATGCATGGTAGAGGGTATTTTATTCCTTATATTACATGGCTACACGCTGTCATTCCCTTTATAACCTCGTCTCTTGCTTAATATAATGTAAGATATCTTCCATTTGCTGATCCATATAATTAACATTGAAACTGTTTGCATTTAAAAAAGCAAAAATGCAGCTTCTAAAGTTTTCCAGAAAAATAGTTCAATCAGTTTAATAAAATGTATTGAAAAAAACGTTTATTTTGTGCTCAATGATAGGCCACATTTCCAGATTCTTGCTCACATTAGTTAAAACTGCAGCAGTACACAAATTAAACAGTCTACTATAAACAGTTCCTTTTTAATTGCAGGCCGCAATGGGACTCTCCTGCAAGCAAGGAATTTCAAACGCTTTTCACAGCTTTAATTGCTGCAGTGACAGCTGGGATTCTCTGTGCTGGCCCATTCAGGAGGCATTGTGACATCACAACTGGGGCATAATAGTCTATTACAGAGCATTTTCTTATTACAAGTCAGTTGTGATGTCACACTGCCCTGTAATAAGAACATTATTTCCAGGTCTTTATACAGATATGGCAGATGTTATAAAGATGTTACTGCAATCAATGGAGATTGCATTACTGTCTAACAGCAAAGCATACCAGTGCCAGTTTGGTAATGATCACAGAGTCATCTGATTGGAATCTGTTGTGCTAATTGCTGTAGGTTTGATCCGCAATCACACCCGGCCTTAGAAGCCACTGAACTAAATGCTTAAGACAAGTGCTTGCACCCACGGTTGGCAGGGGCTGGTGTTTACCGTCCCTTGAACACCAGCTCAGGTTACAGTTCAATCCGTAAATTGCTGGAGGTAGCGTGCTGCTTTCCTAAAAGGAAAGAGCATCCAAAAAAAGCAGTGGGAGTTCTCTGCCCTCATGTAATCCTCGGTAGAAGTCACTTAGAAGTCAATGCAATGTCTGGTTATGCAGAAGCAGCAACTCGGTAAACATTATATGCTACCAACCAATGACCAATGCCAGCTCTGATGAAACTACCCAAAGCCAGTACCCATAGAGGAGCTGCATTTGACCAGTAATTTCATTTTTAATTTTAAAAACAATATAAACCATACTTAAATAATATGCAAGACTCTGCCAGACTAGTCGATCATAGTGGGGCTATCTTTATGATTTTTGTAGCCATGCGCAGAGAAGATTTTTGTAGCCATGCGCAGAGATATACAGGCCGATTCATGGAAATAATGTGCGCGGAAAAAGCGGCGCACGCGTGCGAAAACGTGCGATTCGCAGTGGCACAGAAAAAATCGCAGAAAATCGCGCAGAAAACAGCGCACATCTATTCATGGAAGCACGGGCACGCGCGAAATGTGGGATGTGCGCTGAGAAAGTGCGCGGCGCACGCTGGCGCAGGCTGGCGCACAGGTCAACGAACGCCATGCGATAAAGCCACAGCGAATTCGCACATAGCGCGGCGCACAGAACAAAAGTAGGCGTAACACGGGGCGTCACACGCAGAATGGGGAACAACTCGTGAAAATGTGGGCGTCACAGGGGAGGTCCAGGAGGCAAGTGCGCGGAACGCCCAGACGCTCGCCTACAACAGGCATTCATGGAATTGAATCGGGTAAAACAGCGCACGGCCAAAGACGCGCACAGGCCCATACCCGTACGCCACAGAAAGCAGGCGGTAGCGTCCCAATACATGTGCGCCAAAATGTGCGCTTACCGTATACACAGCTCAGCGATTGTGCCTGTGGGAGCGTGTGCGTGCATTTCAGGGGTGCACGCGAAGTCATACACGCGTTTTAGCTGGGTGCGTGTATATCAGGGGTGCGCAAGAAGTTTCACACGCGTTTTGGCTGGGTGCGTGTATATCAGGGGTGCGCAAGAAGTTTCACACGCGTTTTGGCTGGGTGCGTGTATATCAGGGGTGCGCGAGAAGTTTCACACGCGTTTTGGCTGGGTGCGTGCATATCAGGGGTGCGCGAGAAGTTTCACACGCGTTTTGGCTGGGTGCGTGCATATCAGGGGTGCGCAAGAAGTATCACACGCGATGGGGCCTGGGGGAGTGTGGTGCGTGTATTTCAGGGGCCTGCGGGTGGTTTCACACGCGATGGGGCCTGGGGGAGCGGGGTGCGTGTATTTCAGGGGCCTGCGGGTGGTTTCACACGCGATGGGGCCTGGGGGAGCGGGGTGCGTGTATTCCAGGGGCCTGCGGGTGGTCTCACACGCGATGGGGCCTGGGGGAGCGGGGTGCGTGTATTTCAAAGGCCTGCGGGTGGTTACACACGCGATGGGCCCTGGGGGAGTGGGGTGCGTGTATGTCAGGGGCCTGCGGGTGGTTTCACACGCGATGGGGCCTGGGGGAGCGGGGTGCGTGTATTTCAGGGGCCTGCGGGTGGTTTCACACGCGATGGGGCCTGGGAGAGCGGGGTGCCTGTATTTCAGGGGCCTGCGGGTGTTTCTACACGCGATCGGGCCTGGGGGAGCGGGGTGCGTGTATTTCAGGGGCCTGCGGGTGTTTCTACACGCGATCGGGCCTGGGGGGGAGCGGGGTACCACTCACCGTCTGCCTTGCATGTAGAAGAACGCGTAGCCAACACCTGCTGCGAAGTAATAGCGAGTGAACCCCAACGGATGGAAAACACACGCACCGCACGAAAAGCACGTACAGAGAAGCCCTGCCAGGGCAACGCCCGTGTGCGAAACTGCACAGACGCGCTTACGCTGTAAGGGCCTTTGGTCCAATGAAATCACGTACGCGTGCTGACGCGCTTACGCGCTAGGGCCCTTTCCTCGAATTTCACGCTGACGTGCAGGATTTTCACGTGCCAAATCACTCCGTATCAAGCTGGCCACGCGAAAACACACGGAAGACCACGCTCCTGCCCAGAAGGCCGAATCACTGGCCCCCAGTGCCCCGAGCAGCCTCCCACGTGCCATCTGCTGCTGCCTGCCTGCCTGCCTGCCTGCCTGCTGCCACCGTGCCCTGCCATTTGGTGCCTGCACATCAGCCATCTGCAGGGGTCCAGTTGCTGTGTCCACCCCTGCTGGAACAGAAGACTCCTGACTCAGATAACATCGCTCCACAGCCCAGCCCCAGGACCCAGTTGCCCACCCACTCCTGCCCCTGGGGTTGCCATGTCGGGCACATCAACATCTGACACCAGTGGCAACCCCCGGCCAGAGGGGCAGAGGGGCACCAGCTTCACTGCCACCAAAGTTGGTGTCCTGGTGGAGCAAGTCCTGGGGCAGTATGATGCCCTCTTCGGATCGTCCCGCGCTATCAGGGAAGGACGAGAGAGGATCTGGGCCGACTGTGTGGTTGCCATCAACGCGGAGGGGGTGGCAACCCGCACCATCCAGAAGGTCAAGAAGCGCTGGGAGGACTTGAGGTCCAGGACCCTCATCAAGGCCCGGCGCCTCGTGGAGGGGGGCCGGGGCCGCATGAGTTCCATCCAGATGGGGGTCCTGGAACGCGTACACCCAGCGCTCCACGCCCAGGTCCTTGAGAGGGAGACCCGTCTGGAGTTGAGCGGTAAGTGGCCAAGCATTGCTGTGTGAGACAGGGCATGTTGCAGTGTGCTGGTTGCCTGATACTTGCCTGCATGTGTGACATAGGCCATGTACGCATGTATGTGTGCAGGGACATCATGGTAATGCATGTGCGACCAGTAATGTGTGAACCGCACGGTTGTTGCATGTGTCCAAATGCGACATGGGGAGCCCTGTGCAGATTGCACACATGAGAGCATGGCAGTCTATGTTCCTGGACATGGGTGGGGGTGAGGGATGGGTGCTGATGCCAGGTACATATATGGCATCCATGTCTGTGTGCCTGACCTGCGTATCTATGACTTGTGAATGCCATGGATGCATGACACATGTCCGTGACAATTTACAGATTCACTGATGCAGCCTAGTCATCCTTGTATGCACTGTGAATGGGTTGTACGGGGCCAGATGGATGTGACTGAGGTGAAGTGTGTGCATGTGATAGGCATGACCCTTGATGCATGTGAGTACCATTACATTGTCTGATTCGAGAGTCCATCGGACATGTATGGAAATGTCCATGGCATGCACCATGCCTGTCACTGTGTGTGTTTTGCCTGGACTGACACATGCGTTGTGGAGGGACATGATGGAAGTGTACTTTGACAGTGGTACTCATCTGCTATTGCTTCCTGTCTAGGGGACCATTGTACAGTACCCTGATGCTTGTGTTTCATGTCTCCCTCTACGCAGCGGCTAGTGAAGAAGAGGGCGGAGACGGCGCTGTGGAGCAAGGCGGCGGGGATGCCCCCATGGCTGCAGCGGAAGGGGTGGGTGAGCCCCCACAGGGGCCTGCTACGGCGGTAGACGGCGAGGAGCCATCCAAGTTGGTGGTTTCCACAGAGGAGGAGGAGGCCGCCACTGAGGCGCACATGGGGCCTGGTGGGGGCATCCCTGCTGGTGCAAGTGGTGCAGTCCAGGGGCAGGGGCAGGAGGCAGCACAGGTCACCGTGGAGGGGCCTGTGCATGTCGCTGTCCCTGAACCTGTGGGTGCACCACCTTGCACAAGCAGGGATGCCCCATCCCAGGCCCGTCCGCAGGTAGAGGGGATGTCCATGTCATCTGACTCCACTCCACCTGCGGACGAGGGGACCCCTGGCCGTGTGGAGAAGGTCCTGATTGGGGTCACGATGCGCACGGCTGTGATTCGTGATGCCGTGCGTGCTTCCCAGGAGGAGCACGCACGTCATCACGAAGAGCACCGTGCCGACGTGGCCCAATTGGGATCGGCCATGTTCGGGGGTTTCCTGCATGTGTCGGCCAATCTGGCGGCCCTCTCCTCCTCTGTGGAGACTATACGCCAGTCGTTCTCCTTGCCGTCTTCCGGCCCAGATGCCACCAGGGCCCCCTGTGGACCTGCCCTGACCAATGCAGCCAGCTCTGTGGGGATCCCATCTCTGCCACAGTTGGGAGTCAGAGGTCCAGCAGGGGTGGACACCACAGCAACTGGACCCCAGCAGATGGAGGATGTGACGGCATCATCGGGCAGGGCATGTGCACGACGGCGTAGGTGGTTTCCATCAGCCTGGATGCCGTCGTGCTGGCACAGGCAGTTGCGTCGGAGGCAGCAGCAGGCTCAACGTGGGAGGCATCATGGCTCGGGGCCATCAACATCAGGGGTGCAGGCATCGGCCAGAGGGCAGGAGAACCCTGGAATGGGAGTGGCTTCCGTGTGGGAGCGGTTGTGCCAGCGGATAGGTGCGGAGCGGCAGCGGGCAGGAGGAACGGCTCACGATGGTCAGGGCGGAGGACTCCATGCGGAGGGCGCTGAGGCGGGCTGAGTGCCTCGAGGGTCTTCGCAGGGAGTTTGAGCTTGACACTGCGTTATCCCTGCGGGACCTCGGGGCCAGGGAACATGCCCGCCTCCAAGCCATTGACCAGGAGTTCGATGATGCCCTGGCCCATGACAACAACCAGTGAGCCGTCCGAATAGCCCGCTGCCTTTGTATATAGTTGTATAGTTAGGGTTAGGTTTCCTTTGTTTTTTTTATTTATTTTTGGTTGCGATTGGACAATGCACCACTTTTTTGTATATAGTTCAGTTTTTAGTTAGTAGTCATAGTTAGGTTTGATTTGGTTGGGCTCATGGACCCGGGGTGATCTTCTTCATGGTTCTTCATTGGCTTTTTCTAATTTTTCTGATTATTTTCTTGGACATTCATCTTGTTTTGTTTGATTTGCTTTGTGTTGTTTCTTATTTCATTTCCATTCGACTTGCTGTTCAATACATATTTATTTTTCATTCTTCAATGTGTCGTATCATCTCATTGCTTTCAGGCATGTCATGTTGGGTGTTTTGACATTCACTTGCAGCCATTGTGTGTGACAGACATGTGTTCATTTGCATTATTTAAATTCGGGGTGTAACATGTAATTGCCTTTGATATGTGGGTGGGTGTGATAGTTGGTTGGGCCTTTTGGCAGGGGTGGATGGGGATTACGGACATGATTGGGGATTGTTGGGACCCAGGTGCAGGGGGGCATGGATTGGACATGGGTGGGGGCCTGCTGGCAGGTGCCCCACAGTGCTGGGGGTTGGGGGTGGTGGGAGACATGGGTGGGGGCCTGGTGGAGGCTGCCCCTGGTGACTGGGGGGGTGGGGGTGCTGGGAGACATGGGTGGGGGCCTGGTGGAGGCTGCCCCTGGTGACTGGGGGGGTGGGGGTGCTGGGAGACATGGGTGGGGGCCTGGTGGTGGGTGCCCCTGCACTGCTGGGGGGTGGGGGTGGTGGGAGACATGGGTGGGGGCCTGGTGGAGGCTGCCCCGGGTGACGGGTGGGGGTGCTGTGAGACATGGGTGGGGGCCTGGTGGTGGGTGCCCCTGCACTGCTGGGGGGTGGGGGTGGTGGGAGACATGGGTGGGGGCCTGGTGGTGGGTGCCCCTGCACTGCTGGGGGGTGGGGGTGGTGGGAGACATGGGTAGGGGCCTGGTGGTGGGTGCCCCTGCACTGCTGGGGGGTGGGGGTGGTGGGAGACATGGGTGGGGGCCTGGTGGTGGGTGCCCCTGCACTGCTGGGGGGTGGGGGTGGTGGGGAACATGAGTTGGTGATTATTTGTGCAAGGAGACATGTGCCTTTGCTGGGGGGCATGCCCATGTTGGGTGGGCTGCCTGCGGGACATGACCAGGGATGCAGGGTAGTCCCCTGTGGTGTGGGCTGCCTGCAGGTGCCTTGGAGGGTGTACAGGGAACACCTGGGAGGACCCACACTGGCAAATCACACCCCTGCAATACACGCACGCAGCCCAATCGCGTGTGGATCTTCCCGCGCACCCCTGAAATAAACGCACGCAGCCCAATCGCGTGTGGAACTTCTCGCGCACACCTGAAATACAGGCACACGCTCCCCCAGGCCCGATCGCGTGTGTAACCACCCGCGACCCCCTGAAATACACGCACGCAGCCCAATCGCGTGTGGATCTTCCCGCGCACCCCTGAAATACACGCACGCAGCCCAATCGCGTGTGGATCTTCCCGCGCACCCCTGAAATACACGCACGCAGCCCAATCGCGTGTGGATCTTCCCGCGCACCCCTGAAATACACGCACGCAGCCCAATCGCATGTGGAACTTCTCGCGCACACCTGAAATACACGCACACGCTCCCCCAGGCCCGATCGCGTGTGAAACCACCCGCAACCCCCTGAAATACACGCACGCAGCCCAATCGCGTGTGGATCTTTCCGCGCACCCCTGAAATACACGCACGCACCCCAATCGCGTGTGAAACCACCCGCGAGCCCCTGAAATACACGCGCCCAGGCTAATCGCGTGTGGAACTTCCCGCGCACCCCTGAAATACACGCACGCAGCCCAATCGCATGTGGATCTTCCCGCGCACCCCTGAAATACACGCACGCAGCCCAATCGCGTGTGAAACCACCCGCGAGCCCCTGAAATACACGCGCCCAGGCCAATCGCGTGTGGAACTTCCCGCGCACCCCTGAAATACACGCACGCAGCCCAATCGCGTGTGAAACCACCCGCGAGCCCCTGAAATACACGCGCCCAGGCCAATCGCGTATGGAACTTCCCGCGCACCCCTGAAATACACGCACGCAGCCCAATCGCGTGTGGATCTTCCCGCGCACCCCTGAAATAAAAAACACGCAGCCCAATCGCGTGTGGATCTTCCCGCGCACCCCTGAAATACACATGCGCAGCCCAATCGCGTGTGGAACTTCTCGCACACACCTGAAATACACGCACACGCTCCCCCAGGCCCGATCGCGTGTGAAACCACCCGCGACCCCCTGAAATACACGCACGCAGCCCAATCGCGTGTGGATCTTCCCGCGCACCCCTGAAATACACGCACGCAGCCCAATCGCGTGTGAAACCACCCGCGAGCCCCTGAAATACACGCGCACAGGCCAATCGCGTGTGGAACTTCCCGCGCACCCCTGAAATACACGCACGCAGCCCAATCGCGTGTGGATCTTCCCGCGCACCCCTTAAATACACGCACGCAGCCCAATCGCGTGTGAAAACACCCGCGAGCCCCTGAAATACACGCGCCCAGGCCAATCGCGTGTGGAACTTCCCGCGCACCCCTGAAACACACGCACGCAGCCCAATCGCGTGTGAAACCACTCGCGAGCCCCTGAAATACACACGCCCAGGCCAATCGCGTGTGGAACTTCCTGCGCACCCCTGAAATACACGCACGCAGCCCAATCGCGTGTGGATCTTCCCGCGCACCCCTGAAATACACGCATGCAGCCCAATCGCGTGTGGAACTTCTCGCGCACACCTGAAATACACGCACACGTTCCCCCAGGCCCAATCGCGTGTGAAACCACCCGCGACCCCCTGAAATACACGCACGCAGCCCAATCGCGTGTGGATCTTCCCGTGCACCCCTGAAATACACGCACGCAGCCCAATCGCGCGTGGAACTTCTCGCGCACACATGAAATACACGCACACGCTCCCCCAGGCTCGATCGCGTGTGAAACCACCCGCGACCCCCTGAAATACACGCGCCCAGGCCAATCGCGTGTGGAACTTCTCGCGCACCCCTGAATTACACGCACACGCTCCCCCAGGTCGCGTGTATTACTTCTCGCACTGGTACAGGGTTGGCGCAGCCCTTTGCGATGGTTTTGCGATCTTGATGGCTTTTCCTTGCGCGAGGGCGTTCTTGGGGGCGTAACTGGCGCTGCTGCAGGGTCGCTGCGATACTCTGCGCCACGGCTTGTTTTGGAGGATTATTCCATGAATACGATGTGCGCTGAAATGGATTTTATCGCACGCAGCTGGCGCAGACATTCGCACGGGAACACTCTGCGCCAGCCGCGTGCGATACTTTTGACTGTATTTCCATGAATCGGCCTGATAGTTGGTACCCTCATATGAAACACATTGGGGCAGATTCTCGTAAAGTAGCGCAACCTAAAGAAGGGCAGAGGATGCATTCGTTTCTTTTGCGCAACTTTCTGAAATGCTCAGGACACCTTCACAAAGGCGACCTGAACCTTTCAGGAGGGGCTGGACAGTGGTGCAAAGATGCAATGTTCAACCCCCTTGCATACATTAGTGTTGGGAGTGGGGTTCCTGTAACCATGCGGTTGCTGGAAGAGCATTTCCCTAGGCTCGTCTTTGTGAAATGACTAGAAAAGAATAGTCTCCATTCGCGTTTGGGGAATGGGAATGCTAGTGTGACAGCCGTAGTTTTATCCGTCGCTCTCACATATAAAAAACAAATCATGACAGGGTCAGAAACGACCCTGCCAAGATTTACGCCTCCCTTCTGCCTATTCCGAACAGGTGCAGAGAGTGGATCCTCATTCCTGTGTTGTGAATTAGGGGTGCACTTTTAAATACACCGAAAAGCCCCCTTCTTTGCGCAAATACGAAAAGGGGGGAAAGGGCATCTGAATGAACGCATATATGATGCGCTCATTCTGATGCCCTGCGAGAATTGGGCTGCACCTTTTTTTGGCACAGGTGAGGAGATGCAAGTGCACCAAAAAAGCTTTCAGAATCTGGCCCTTGGACGTGAAGATAAAGTGCATTTTACAAATCGTTATTGCCCATACAATGAAGGGCGTTCTGTGGAAGAAATCTTTTTTTGAAAATGTGGATGAATGCAAAAAGCACCCATGATCATGTTTTCATTTCATAAAAACTTTATTTCCATCCGACAGATCATAAAAGTCGCATACAAAATTCATTGAAAACAAAAACAGCAATCGATGGCACGTTATGAAAAGAAGAGCAGATTTGCTAAAAGACAATAAAGGTTGATACAATCATGAAGCACATGATACATTTTGCAAAATTGGAACATCATTCACCAAGCGAGTAATAAACTTTCATCTTTTCTTCCAAGCTTAGTAAAGAAAGTTCCTCATGTAATGGGTTGCTATTTCACTCAACAAAGGGATCAAATATTTCTTTCTCATATGAAAATATTCTGGACAGAAAAAAATAAAGTGTTTAGTACTTTCAACATAATTCGGGCAAAAAGGACGCACTGCTGGTTTATACGGATTCTATTTATGCTGTAGGGCAGTTCTTGGCAGGATGCCAATGCAAAGCTTCATATAAAGAATTCTCATTAAGGTCGGGTGCATTATATCTAAATAACATTAAAAACCTGGCTTTATCTTCCATAGTCCATAAGAGACTAAGATAGCTGACAATTATATTCTCCCAGCTTCTCTTAGGGATCTTTTTGAGCTGCAACTTAGCGTTGATGGGAATTAACTATGGTTGAGACCAATAATTTCCCAACCCCAATGCATGATCGTGTATTAAAGGTGCTAAAGGTATTAAAGGTGCTAATTCAGCACCAGATAGTGGGGCGCACCTACCACCTTCGAGAGTAAGCAATGGGAGACGGGGCCCTTGTAGGGGGGGAAAACACAGGCACACAAAGTGCAGTCACACCATGAAAGAAGGCCTTGCGGGGACATGCAGGTGTAGGGATGCATCGTGTGTACTATCGGCTCAAGGGACCTTTGTATGATTAGCACAATATATGGAAAAAATATCCCAGGTAAAAACATTCAGCAGGGATTTCTCCATGGCGGTCCCTTCCTGGGAACCCCCCTCTGAACACATGATCAACACCCTGTGTGCCAGGGAGGAGGGAGACAGAGCTGAAGCTGCACATCATAGGCAGACTGAAGCAGCTAAGACAACATTGGGTGATCTAATGACAGGGCAGCAAGCCAAGCCTACGTGCACTCAGGTGTGGAGGGAACATGGACTTGAGCACGAATGCCTATCGGCAGTTGGCTATGGGAAGCTGAAGCTGAACAGAGTGGCATTCCTGGGAGGACCAATCAAATGATGCGTTTCTGTGCCCCTGGGAGTTGGCCAGCCATTCGCAGTATCCACTGGTTTGCATATGCCGATATCCAGCAGGGACCGTGTGAATGTCTCCCTTCCCACCAGAAGCCGGGTGTCTTGTGTTCTTTTCACAAAGGTGCTGCCAAATGGCAGTATAATAAAGTTCCAGCGGTCAGCACAAATGTTATTTTACTAATTGAAAACTGTTCCTCGGAGGGGTGAGAATTGATCTGGTGCCACATGGGGAGGCAATGAGTTGGGATACTGTTGTCACGTTCTACTAACAAACATTAGCTCTAAGGATATAACATAGTCTAACCAATGAGTTTCTTGGAAACCATGACAAACTATTATGAGCGCTCGTCAATAAATTCCAGTACACTGTTCTGTTTGATTTGTGCTCGCCCAGCTGTATGAAACAGCATTGCTTCTTGCCCGGTGTGTGCTCCTTTTTGATTTAGAGTTTTATATGGTGGGATCAGAGGACGGCTGAGTACATTTTTGGAGGCCCCAGCGAGATCCTCAGTCCTCCCAGTCAGCGGAGGGTATCCAAGCTGCCCTCCCAGGGGGTGCGGGTCCGGTGGCTACAGACCTGACCAGCACGCATCACTGATGAGGCCCTGCAGATGCCAAGTTCATGAAGATCTGCCTGGTCCCAAGCACTGCCCATGCTCAGTGCGAGGGGTAAGTTTGTGCTGGCGGCTCAGTGACGAGGGGACTTGAGGGCCTCTAGGACATGAGTATAACCATGCAAGAACACGCTGCATAGTGGTTGCATGCCCACGTTGGGGGAGGGATAGATATTTTATGGTGTCTAGGACACATCCTCAAAGATGGAGAACGATCGGCCGTAGTAGTATTAGAAATTAGTATGAGCCACCCAATAGGGAGTGGATGCAAGTGTGGACATGCATGCATTAGAGCAGGAAAGGTGCATAGTGTGTGGCGATTCCCATCAGATGGGAGTGGTGCATAGCACTGGCGACTGTATAGTTGCGTTATTGGGGTATGAATTGTGTTGAGTTTTTTTTTTATTTTGTTCTAGGGGTATAGAGAGGAACACAAAGGTGTTAGTGCTGTCTTTTGGTGTGGACTTGTACCTCAAGTAAAATAGTCTGCTTGGCATTGTAGCGGCAGTTGTGTGCAGACGGCGCAGAGGAGGCACACTGCCTATTCTAATTTAGGGCATGGTGAGCCCGTGGAGAGGGCTGTTGGATACTAACACTGAGTGAGTGTTCGGGCCTGTGGAGAGGGTTAGAGTCAACACTGAGCTAGGTGAGAGCGGAAGGGAGTACGTGTGTGATGGGAGAAAAGGGGGAAGGAAATACAGGGTAGCTGGGATTAAAAAACAGAAGGAGGTAGGGGAATAATAGCCTGTTTAGATAGCCCCATGGACCACATGTGCTGAAAATTGCCCCTGTATTGAGATCAACTATTAAAGTACAACGTTTAATGGGACCAGGAGACTACCTGCCTGTGTTTCCATGCATGGCCTGGATAGGGAACTTTTGACAGCAAAATAATAGAAAACACATTCTCGTATTTGTTAACAAAATTCAAGGGCTCCAAGTTAAAAAGTAGACAGAACATATTGGGGCTCTAGAAGTTATATGAAGAGACAAAAGGGGAAAAGGTGAAGAAGGAGGAAGAGAAGACCAAGGGAGCTAGTGGACCGAGCTCTCCAACCCCACCCTATGCTGTGTACCTGTCATTATGGTCCTTGGTGGGATATCCCAATCCCCAGCGAGAGATTTCGGGAGGGGACTGTGCAAAAAATGACCAGGGAAAAGGACTAAGATACACAAAGGGAGGAACTGCACACAAGGTTTGTAGGAGGTATTTAGGGTGGTATTTTTGATTGGTGGATATTTTTGGTATTTTGTGGTATATTTGGTATTTCGTGGTATAGTGGTGAGCCTAACTTTATAGTACTGCCTGATAATTGTTCTTGTACCGGGATCACTAACTGTAAGCAAATACTGTACTTAGTACACGCTAAACAATTATTTCATCTTCTTGCTTTATTTTATTTACAATACCACAATATGCCCTTTTGGCTTGCATCTCCGAATACATCTAACATGTAAATGAAATATGAACCTTCACACTCACAGATATCCCTTCTGAAACCTTTTCTAGTGCCCTGTGTTACCATCACAGATCAAACATGCAATAAATATTCTGAGAGGATTCAACTTTTGAATTGTTATTCTTTATCAGAAGTTAAAAATATCCAAAATACAAAATGACATGTGCCAAACCGGTATCTAGCTTACATTTCAAACTGAAACACAGTTCATTTGCAGATATTTTCCCTGCGATGAATGAGGCTTCAAAACGCTCTGCTTTATAAAACTGAGCTTTTCCTGTAATGGGTTTCAAAACATTCTATTTGCAACAATGCCCAAAGCTTTGCCAACAGCCTTGGACTTGGCAGTGGTGCAAAATCTTCTTTCATATCTGAATTTTATTGCATTAATGGAAAAACATGAACACAGTTATTCACATTTAAAATGTACAGTGCAAAATGCGTAACAACAATAGAAAACTGGCTACCAATCCCTTATGACCACATTACTGGTTGGGATTGACACTATTCACTGTCTGGAGATGGTGAGAAAGTCATTGCTGTGTCTCCAATACACTTGCATGCACTTGTGAATGCAAGTGTATTGGAGACACAGCGACACAGGGCTGAGCAGAAGAACAAATAAAGAAGAAAAATCATTTAAAATCAAGGTTTCTTACTGACAGGAGATACCATGATAAGAGAAGAAAGGATGATAAAAGAAATGAATTTCTCACCATCTCCAGACAGAAGAAATATGTCTGCAGATGCCGCCCATTTCTACATTTACTGAAATTAAGTGAAGTGTTCATGTACAAGATACCAAAGGGGTTCCTAGATTAATTCATCCAACAAATACAATATCGTCCTGAAGAAGGCCCATCAACAATAGTCAAAAAAAGCATTAGGGATAATGTGCTAAGACATAGGGGCCGAAACATATGTTCACTTCTCTGAGGCTAGACAATTAGCCTATTTTGTGTTTTCTGCAGTGTCCAGGTGGATTTTGAACATTGGGATATGTCATTGAAAGGTGCTTCATTGTGAATTAGAAAAGGAAGCACTTTACTCTTTGACAATCAATAATGTTGTATGTGTCATGGAAAAATTAAGTCACATGCTTTACTTCCCCACAGTATGACATTCTAATGGTTACATGATTGTATACTTGTGTCCAATATTTGAGAAAAATATTGATAAACTGATAAAAAAGTTCTTGGTTGAATACAATTCTGAAATAGTGCACAGTATTGGATAGTGTCAATCCCAACCAGTAATATGGTCATACGTGAGGTGTAACCAGTTTCCCATTGTTATTAAACATTGTATGCAAACTTCC
This sequence comes from Ambystoma mexicanum, assembly GCF_040938575.1. NCBI lineage: Eukaryota > Metazoa > Chordata > Amphibia > Caudata > Ambystomatidae > Ambystoma > Ambystoma mexicanum. Next base: position 705,006,037 of record NC_090929.1, on the reverse strand, counting down.
TGCCTTGAAACTTGTCCCCCAACAACAAAAACTCTACACTATCTAATACTAATCATTTACTCATTATCAGGCTCCTCGAATTAACTGAATTTATCAAAATAATCTGTATGTGTGTCCTGAACGGCTCGCGACCCCAGTCTAATTGTCTGACAGAAGAATTCTTTATCTGGTCCACACCCTTTGCTCCTGGAACAAGCCCATGGATTCTTCTGCCAGCAGCTGCCTGCACACTTCTCCCCGTGTCAGCAAAACTCTTCTGAGATGGGTGCCAGCTAGGAACCCGAAGCCAGAAAGTGAAGGATCAGAGCCCCAGTCCAGGAGAGAGAGTCTGTGCTTTCCCTTCTGCAAGCCTTTTTAAACCCTCTGAGCTAAGACGGCCCATGAGATAAGTTGCACCTACATGAAATGTAAAAGTTCCAAACCTTTTTCTGTGATATAATGTGTCATTCAAAACTACCTCCCTTGAAATTCAGCCAACACAAGAATGTTCTGACTGTGCACATCCCGATAGCCTTAAATGGTAGCAACAGAAGAAATAGCTACATCTCTGTGCTGTTTTCCTGCTCTGAAAGTCTTTTAAACAATACAATGGGCCTCATTACAAGATTGGCGGTAACTCCTGCCAACCCCGTAACACTGAATCCGGCACCTGACTTCCCGGTGCCACTGGGACATTACAAGTTCTGGCGGCACGGGAAGTCAGGCACCAGATTTTGTAACTCCCCATTCCCATAGATCCCCATAGAATAGAGGAAGTGCCGGTTTAAACACATGGGTAACCTATAGCTCTCATTAAGCTATGCTACACTATATGCCATCTGTATCCATGCACCCAGCGAGCATCCACCTGTCACTCACGTTTAAAGCAGATTTAGAGCAGATTGTGCTTCAAATGAAACAGCTCTTCCTGGGGTTAATGAGTTCTGCTTAGCTGGGACTGGCTGTCTCGCTAGTATGCTGCTGCTGCTCTGCAACCCTCCCCATCCCCTCCCACTTGAAATGGACTGACAAGTCTGCTAGGATCCATTTCTCTCCTTTTTTCCCTCCTGTGCTGGGCTATGTATCTATCAAGTAACATGGCAGCCCTGCACGTGTGGGTTCGCCATATCCGCTTTTTGGAACTGTGAGAGAGCTAGCATGTCACTTTGTTGGTTTGAGGTAGAGCTCCTATGTGAAACTACGTTAGATGTTTTTTTTGCATCTCAAAGTGGTATCTCTGGACCCGCTAGTAACTGCCTTCACTGTACTCTATGGCATCTGTGAAGTTCTGCAACATCACAGCATTGTATGCTTCTGTGGACTATCTTAGCCGGCTGTCTGTTAACAAGAAATATCTTTCTTACTTGTTACCCAGTGTTTTCTATTGCACTTTATGGGCTTTGACTTTGTGAATGTGAAAGATGCTTCTGTTCACGTCTGTCAGTTTCCTGTTCTTGATTCCTTATCAGATAACACTTAACCGTGTGAGGTTAAAAAGCTGCTACCAGATAACATTTAATGGTGTGAAGTCAAACAGGCATGTAGCAGACAGCTTTGTGGTTGGAAAATCTGCCAGAGGCGGAAACACACCATTTCCTGGTCATTGGCTGATTCGCAGGACTTAAGAACACTTGTGCACACTTTGTATGCATTATTAAATTGTATGTTAAAGTGTTGTGTCTGTGTGAAGAACATCCTTCATGACTACAGAACGTATGAGATGTGAAAAGCTGTCTGAAATTAGTCTGAGTTCATGTCACACTGGAACCATTACTAATGGTGCCAGTGCTTCCGTGACAAGTCTGCCTACTGGGGCCGCTGCGCCCGGCAGGTTAGACCTACTGGGCATGACGGCCCCGGCAGGCAGACTCTTAGTGGGGCAGTCCGGAAACAAGGGTGCTGGTAAGCTTACCGGCACCCTTGTTTCCAGACCACCACACTCGTCATGAGGCCAATATCGTTAGAACAACAGATCTCCCATTCCATACTTCTGATTTGTCACATCTACATTCAAACAGAGCCCAGCCTTGATTCTGCTCATTTAATTTATTGCATTCCCAAGCTAAACCTGCACAGCCCAATTGTCTTCTACAATAGATTTATCAACCTGCACCAAGTTTATATAACCAGCATCAACTGATTGTTAGTATTGGTATATCTTATATGTTGGATGGATACGGTACATTAGGATACGTTAGTTTCATGTTTTTATTTTAGTGCAACTCAGCCCACAGCTGTGGTATCGTGGCACAAAGTGATAACACCCTGTTATGCAATGCCCAATTCAAAACCTTTATTTTCTAGCATGTGTTTTTTGCATTCCCAATATTCACATCTATTAGATTCACCCTGAGTCTCACACACTTGGCCCTAGTTGAAATTCAGAGCTTTGCTAAAATATGGATGTTGAAATGTGGAGTGCTAGTTAAAATTCTGAATGCATTTTTCTACATGTAGAAATACTTAGCAGACATAGAAAAGAATATGCGACAACAGGTGGAAGTTTTATTCAGTGAGGCAGAGAGAGTGATAGAAGAGGAGGTATGGAGGAAAAGCAAGTGAGATAATGGCAGTAACTGGGAATGAGAATGGTATCCAGTGTTTATAATGGAAATAAAATAACAACACACTTTTTAAACAACACCGGAATAATGACAAAAAGTTGCATTTTAAAGTAAAAGTATATATATATATCGGGGTTTGACTGTATTCGTTATTCAGGTGTCGTTTTAAAAGTATGTCGTTATTTAGGGTGTTGTTGTAAAGACATGAAACCATTGGAATAACTGAAGCGACCACAGTCAGAGGAGTAATAGCTACAAAGACACGAGTAATGCCAGTACTACAGAAAGGAAGAGGGGACACGCATCATGTGCCTGGGCAAACAATGGAGAGAGACAATATAATATGCAGCCTTCCCTCCCTCGTGGCAGGGGCCAGTAAAGGGAAAGAGGCGCTCAAGAAAAAGATGGCAGGAGTGACATTAGCGATCACGGACATGAAAAGTTTATTCACAGCAATCATAGGTGAGCAGGCAAACAAAATATGTAATATGCAAAACAAAAGAGGTGATGACTGGAAGGTTTGGAATTAATCATAACTTCTGCCATTGCTCTGGGAACCCTCCAGACCATCGTTCTCTGCCTGCCAAGCCATTACAAAAGTGGAAAGACCATAATCAAATCCGCTTGGTCCCACCCAAAAGGAGCAGTCCAGCCCAAACTGTTTGGTCACATCCCTTCTGCACGAGACCACAAGCATCTCCAAACATGTTATGGCCTTGTTGGGCCCCATAAGTAGGGAGTAGCTTGGGTCTCTATGCCCAGCAGGCACAGAACCCATGTCTGGGCATACCTTTCCCACTTAGGGTAACTTACGCAAAAGAGGCGTTAGCTGGAAGGTTTGGAATTGATCCTAGCCTCTGGCATCCCTCCAGAACATTGTTCACCTGCCAATCCATTACAAAAGGGTAAAGATCAAATGCAAATCAGGCTTGGTCCCACCACAAAAGGGGCAGTCCAGCCCAAACTGCTTGATCACATTTTTTTTGCACAAGACCAAAAGCATCCACAAACATGTTTCGGCCTTGCTGGGCCTCATCAGTGAGGAGTAGCTTGGGTCTCTAGGCCCAGCAGGCACGAACCCAAATCTGGGCATACGCATCCCACTTGGGGTGACTTATGCAAAGCAAAAGAGGTAATGGCTGGAAGGTTTGGAATGAATCCTAACCTCTGGCAAAATATGGACCAGGCAGCATACAAAGGGGTGAAATTAAGCACACATGCCCATTTAATAACTGTTAAGCACACATTTGGGAGTTTTCGAGAAGTATGTATCCTAACAGTTACGACTTAGGGACAGTAATGGTTCATAAAATGAAAGGTGACGATGGCCCAGAAGACTATATAAAACGGGTGCAGGACCTATGGACACAAGAGACCCGAAGGTCCTGAGATGAATGCATACCCTTGTTCTACCACATACCGATAAAGGACTGCCAAAAGAAGTACAGGCATCATGAGATAAGATTGTGGGCATCGAATCTAAGAGCTGACCTGAAATACGAGTGCATTATTGCAAACAAAAAAAGGAAAGTGAGAGACAGGCGGCAGAAAATGCTGCCAAGGCAGAAAACAAACGGGTGCTAAAGAAACTGTCAAAATAAACAATGGAAGGGGCAATGCTTGTTCCAGACACCGCAGCAGTGGCACACGCAGCACAGGGAAGATTTCCTAAAGGAAACATGCTGCCGCATCTGAGCTCCATGCAGCCACAATGCACGCCACAATGGGGAACCCCACCACAAGAGTATTACATGCATGGAGATATTTTCCTCTGGGAAGAGGGTAGCCACAATGAGGAAGAGGGGGCTATGGAGGATCAGGGTATAGGGTCTTCGGACTGTGTTATATATGGGCCATATGGCACGCACCTGCCTTTTCGTGCAGTAAGCCCAGGCACAGGCTGTCCAAGTGGCACAGCAACAGGGGTTCTGTACAGAACAGCCTCAGTGACAGCAGATACAGCTTCTTATTGCACAATCACAACAAGCACAGATGCCAACACAGCAGGGTGGACACAGATATAAGGAGGGACAACAGATGACAGGATAGCAGCACCATTTGTGACACAACCTCCAGCAGTGGCGGCAGGGACTGCAGTGGTGCTAGGACATATTGGGCCTCATTCCGAGTCCGGCGGTAATGGAAAAACGATGGCGGTAAAGTAATACCGCCATCCTTTTCCGCCGTGGACTATTCCGACCCATCACACCGTAATTACCGCCGCCGTAAAGTACGACGGCGTAAATAGCGGACCAGTGTCGCGCGCCCGAGACACCACGTCGGAAATAACGCTAAGGCGTTAACCAGTGCTGATCCCAAGTAAAGCGGACACGGTAAAAACGGGCTCCACAAGGGCGCAAAGTACCTTAACGCCATGGCGTAATTACCGGCATCGCAGAGAAGGTGTTAACAACCCTGAACAGTGCCAGAAAGAGGAACAGGTGCACCCAATCAGCACAGGTGGAGTCCATAGAGTCAGGCACAGCACAAAAGGAGCACACCCACACACCACACCCCCTCCCACACCAAGATGATACCAATTCTCGCAGCATTCATGGAGCTGGAGGCCCTGCTTGCAAGGCAGCAACTACGACAACATCAACAACAGCAACCACAGCAACCACAGCCCCCACCACAGAGGATACACAGGAGGAGAAGGAGGCAGAGACAGGCCCAGCATGCCCTACCGGTGCAGCCACCATTACCACGCCGTCAGCCCCCAATTCCACGCATCAGACCCACCCCCTTCAACCTCACACCAGAGCAGATACACACCCTGTACCGGCTTGACCGGGACACCATAACCACCATAGTGGCCCTGATACATAACGACATAGTGAGCCTAATAGAAATCAGCACTGCCATCCCCCCTCTACTAAAGGTAGTGTCTGTGCTCCACTTCCTTGCCACAGGGACCTACCAGCATACAGTGGGGCACATGCATGGCATTTCACAGCCCATATTTTCCCGGATACTCAACCAAGTGCTCGATGCCCTCCTCAAGCACAGAAGGGACTACATATGCCTCCCCCGGACTCGCCAGGAGACATATGATACCAAAGCTGCCTTCCATGCACTTGCAGGCATGCCAAATTGCATAGGTGCCATCGACTGCACCCACGTAGAATTGGTGGTTCCCCATGCCATGGAGGTGCCGTATCGCAACCGCAAGCAATATCACTCCATCAACGTCCAGATGGTGTGTAATGCCAGTAAAGCCATCACACAATGCAATGCCCGATACCCCGGATCAACTCATGACTCCTTGGTCCTGCGGAACTCTACACTACCACGCTACATGGAGCGACATGCTGAACGACGTACCTGGCTGCTTGGTGAGTAACCGGAATGGGCCATGGCAGTCCATTGGGGCTGTGAGTAGGCTGTCAGCATACTCCACCCGGGTGGTAAAGGGGGGGGTAGAGAGATGCATACGGGTGGGACAGTCAACGCCATTGTACGATGTAATGGGGTGACTGTATCCTGGGACATGTGTGCATGGCCAGTGAACACCTGCTGCAATGTCAGATTAGCACAGTTCTCCACCATGATTGCACGAACACTTACCTTCATTCCACTCTCATGCAGGTGATGCTGGCTACCCATTGAAGCCGTGGCTCATGACCCCGGTCCGCAACCCACAAAACAGGCACGAGGAGGACTACAATAGATCTCATACCCGTACACGGGTGGTGATAGAGCAGACCTTCGGCCTTTTGAAGGCACGATTTCGTTGCCTCAGCCGGTCAGGTGGGGCCCTCATCTACAGCCACGAGAAGGTGGCCAAGATCACCATGGCATGTGCAATGCTGCACAACATGTGCATCCATCGGAACGTGCCACTGCCCCCTGACGTGGGTCTGCTACCACCAGATGAGGAGGAGGAGGAGGAGGAGGAGGAGGAGGAAGGAATGGCATGACAGCATCACGGGGCCGATGCACAGGAGGGACGTCAAGTGCGACAAGCATTGATTCACCAATATTTCTGAGTCACAAGTCAGCTGAGGGGGTGAGGATGACAGGACATTGGGCACTGGGTGTGGGGATACATGTACTACATGCACTGTGAGACATTAAAAGACACATGCACAATGATCAATGTCCACTCTGTTTTCCAGGATAGACCAAACTGTGTATTGTATAATCATGTGAAAACGTGTACAAATAATCCTCCACCCTCACCCCCCTCCCCCCCAACTCCCACGCACACCCTCACCCCCTCCCCCCAACTCCCACGCACACCCTCACCCCACTCCCCCCCAACTCCCACGCACACCCTCATCCCCCTCCCCCCCAACTCCCACGCACACCCTCACCCCCCCTCACCCTCCCCCCACAACAGCCCCACAATGGTCCCATCAATACTACATAGGCCACATGTGTGTGGCTTCATAGTCAATGGGCACTCCCCGAGCCTGGGGTATCATTTTCGCATTGTGCGTTGTGACCTGCGGACCGGGCTGGTCTGCGTGGAGGAGCACTGGGAGGGTGGTTCCTCCTGCTGGGGCTGAGGTCTGGGGGTTGCTGCCTCCAGGGCATCAGCAATCCTGCCGAGCACCTCACAGAGCCGGTTTGTGCATGTAGTGATGACCTCGCCCAGAGCCTGCAGGTCATTGTCATGCACCAACCCTGATTCCCGGTTGTCCCGGAGAAACTCCTCTATCATGGCCGTGAGGTTCTGGGAGTGCACAGCTTCTGCGGCCGATGTGGGGGATGTGGTTGGCAGGCTTGGTATTGGGCCTGCAGGCCTCTCAGGTGTTTCGGCAGGGGAAGTGGGCTGATGTGAGACAGGTGTTACCCCTTCGCCTGTGAGACCTGGGCCATCACTCGACCCGGAGTCGCTGTGTGCAACCTGGCTGTACGATGGTGACTCAGGGCTGTAGTCATTGGTCTCCTCCACGTTGACCACGGAATAGGATGTGGGGCTGTCTGGCACACTAAGGAGGCACATGGCAGCATTCTCCCCTGACATGCTGGATTCCTCAGGGTGCAGCGTGGGGCATGTTTCCGGCGGAACTGCAGGCATGTCCAGGTGCGCGGGTGGGGGTTGTGTACCCTCCATGGGGGTTGCTGGAGCAGGTGGTGTAGTATGGGCCTTATGTCTGCCAGCAGGTATGCGCTGTACCCTGCCCCTGTCCCGGGAGGTACTTGGCCGGGAGCCTTCCTGCTCCTCACTTTCATGACCGCTACCTGTGGGGGGCAAGAGAGAGAGACAGCATGAGCAATGATCTGGGGGTCATCATGACTTCAAGCCTATGGTAACACATTGGGAGAGCAGCGTTTTGGTGATCTTTTGGTCGGTGAGTGAACTTGGCTTGGATGGTAAAAGCATACTGTTGGCGGGGTCAATCATGTTGGCGGAGTACTGTGGTGAGTGACATTGACCAGCTTTCTGTGTGGCATGGCCAATATGGGTGTCAGCCTTGCACCTGACATCATCCTGGGTCCCACTTGTTACGACATGGTTGCAGTGGGGGGGGTCTACGAAGCAAACATGATGTGACTCTTTGGCCGGCCCTTTGCGGTGAATTACATTAGGGATGCATGTACTGTTTGGACTCATGACACTCACCTGCATCGGCGGATGAGGGATCACCGCAATCCATTTCGCCAACACCTTCGATGGCTTCTGTGCCCATCATCTCCGCACATGTTTCCTCCCAGGGCATCATTTTAATGGGTGAGCCTGGGCCTCCTCCTGTCACCAGGGCCTGCTGACGGTTTGCTGACAGGATGGCCCGCACCCTGAGACGGAGGTCATCCCAGCGTTTGCGGCAATGCGTTGTGCTGCGGGGGGTGTTCCCAACGGCGCTCACCCTCTGTGCGACCAACTCCCATATCTCCTTCTTTCTGAGGATGGTGGGCCTACGCATGTCGCTGCAGAATACGATATCTGCATGTTCATGCAGAGTGTTGACCAGGACCTGTAACTCATCCTGGGTGAATTTTTCTTTTCGGATGCGCGCAGCGCCCTTTTTCAGAACTTTAGGCATGATGCTGATCTCTGTAGTTTATTTGGTCGATCTGAGTCCTGTATGGAGTCCTGTATGTCCTGTATGGAGAGGATTGCAATGGATTGTGATTTTAAATATGGCCGCCGTGATGCTTCCCGTTCCTGTGCGATGACGTTATTTCCATTTCCGGTATTTAACGGTGGCCGTAATTTACGGTTAGCGTAAATTACGGTCTCCGCTAATTACGGATTCCAGCGAAGGCGATGGTGTTAAATACGTCTAGGTTTATGGCGGTAAGGGGTTTGACGGGACCTTTTGCGCTATGCCGCAAGGGAGTTTACCGCACGCGAAGTCGGAATATGGTGGAAATAGCGCCTTCCAACCACATCGTACATGGTATTTACACCATGGCGGTAATTAGTGTTATTTTCCGCCATACTCGGAATGAGGCCCATTGTCCTACTACACCAGGGTCATCATTGTAGGGGTAAATCCTTTTCCTTTCCCACCAAGTAACACACAAAATAGGGGGGGCCACAGAAAGCCAGAGTGTGTCCAGTCCTAGCAGTAACAGATGAGCCCAAAGAGGAACACGAGGTATCAGTGAAAATAGGACCAAGATCATTTTCCTTTCTCATAGACACATGAGCAACAAAATCCTGCATCAGGGAGGAGGAATCCCATTATCAAACAAGGTGATGGATATGCATGGCTTCTCTGGGGCAGTGGTCATGGTTACCGTTTCAAAAGATTTACTACTAACAATAGGGAGGCAACACATTGTCACACAACTACTAAACTCCAAAGATACTCCCATCAATATACTAAGGAGAGATTTGCTTAGAAAACTGAACAGAATCATTTCATTCACATAAATAGAGATGGTGGCACCACATCCATCAGGCATTTATTACACATGCGTGGCCACACTCCTCTTGGCGGTGCACGCACAAAGCACCCTGCAAGCACAATCCTTATACCCAAGCGTGATCCTGTACGGGTTCGATCTTATTAGGATGGGTCCCAGGGATACAAGGGAAGGTGTTTCAATTGTCCTCACAATTGTTGTTCAGACCACCGTGCCAGAAGGATGACATGAAGGGAGAAGCATATTTGTTACAGCTAGAGGAGGTCATGATATGCAAAAACATAATGATCCTGTGTGGGAAATACAGTGCTATGCATCGATCCAACACTGACAATAACAGGAGTACTGGATGAACAATTGATCTCTGATGAGTAAGAGGAGGGAGAGATGGTGTTTCAGATACAGATAACTTGTCCAGTTCAGGCAATGGAAGAACTGGTACCAATACTAACGCAGTTAGTGAAAGAAGGGAAAAAACATAGATCAAGATCTCAAAAAAGTGCCAGAGAAATGATGGAGCAAGGGGCCCCATGATGTAGGGGTACAGAAAGTAGTGGGGACGGTGTAGATACAACTACGGGAAGGGGCACTATTGCCCTGCGCAAAACAATACCATTGTCCAGAGAAGCAGATGAGGGAATATAATCTACTCTTCATGCACTATGGCAGCAGAGCATCATCCAGACATCCTCATCGCTATACAAAACAGCAATATACCTGATAAAGAAATCAAAGGGTGGGTCATGGAGCTTCATCCAGGATCTGCTCCCTCTAAACGAGGTGGTCGAGGCAGAATATCCCTTGGTTCCGAACCCTGCCACAATATTGTGCAACATCCCAACAAATTACTTCACAGTCAGTGACTTGAAGAACGCCTTCTTTTCTATTCCATTGTACTCAGATTCAAGATACTTGACCTCCTTTATGTATTGCGGCATCAGATTCGAGCACACATCTAGAATCTTTAACAGAGTGATCTAGATGGACCTGAGCAATGTACAAATGCCAAGCACAGTGATCCAGTATGTTGATGATTTGTTGATATGCAGTGAGACGGAGGACGAGTGTAGAGCAGATTCATTGCATCTTCTGACAGTGCTAGCAGACAAGGGATACAAGGTGGACAAAGCAAAATTGCAATGTTGCCAAGAAGAGGTTGTGTATTGGGACAGATAATATCCATTGAGGGGCGCAAGATAACACTGGAGTGGGTACAGGATGTTCACTCCACTGCTTGCCCAAGCACAGTGAAGGAATTGCAAATGTTCCTGGGACTATGCAACTATTGCAGGGCCTACGTCTTTGATTATTCCACATTTACAAAACCCCTTTTGCAGGGCCTTAAAGAGGCACAAAAAGAGAAGAGGGAACTAAAATGGTCATCAGAAATGAATGAGCATTTCACCGAGTTAAAAAATGCACTGGCCCACACGCCAATGCTGGCCACCCCAAACTGCAGATAAAAAATGTGTATCTGTTCTCACACAGAGACGGCTCAGTAATGATGGCGGTCCTCACACAAAAGAGGCCGCAGGGAAACAAGCCACTGGCATATTACAGCGATATTCTAGACCCTGTGATGCAGGGACAATTGCCATGAGAACAAGCTTTCGGGGATGCAGCGTTTTCCATAGAAAACACAGTGACAATCACCATGGGGTGCCCCATAGTACTGCACGTGGAGCACTTGCTATTTGCCATCCTTCAAAAATCTAAAAGGGCATTAACCACACAAAGGGCATGAGGCTACAAGGCAATACTGACTAACCCAGCCATTTAAGTGGTAAGGTGCCTTGTGGTCAACCCATCTACCGACCTAGCAGAGCCTGTAGAGAAAGGGAACTACAAACATGATTGCGCAGCACACATAGACTGGATGGAAGGGAACAAACAGTTAAAGGAAGAAAAAATAGCAGGGGCTGACATGGTTTATGTTTATGGGTTGTCGAGTATAGACCAGAAGATGGGAAGGAGACATACTCGAGCGGCATTAGTGTGCAACATAAACAGGGAATATGTAATAGAATCCCAACAGCAGCTGGCCTCACAGAACTCAACATAAGCAGCAGAATTGGTGGCAATGATCAGTGCATTACACACGATGGAAGGACATGCCGCAAAACTTAAATCAGATTCTTCCTATGTTACATCAACAATACATTCAGAGTTAGCACAGTGTGAAATGAGAAGGTTCAGAAGAAGTGACAGGTCCCCTGTGCAACATGCTGAGGTGCATAAACAGTTAATTGAAGCCCTTAAGGTACCAGTAGAAGTGGTTATAGTAAAATGCACCGCCGACGCAGATAAAGAAGACAGGATTTCATTAGGAAAGAAAATGGCTGACAGAGCAGCGAAGGAAGCAGCCTACTTACCTGAAGGAAGTACAAGAGGGTACCCAGGAGCAACGGAAAGAGCTCCACTTATGGCAGCAGAAAGGAAGGTGGGTGGGGAGGAAGAGAGAGAGGAGAGTTTGGACACAATACCCATTGTCCAAATTATAGATCTGCAAGGGGAAGCACCAAGCGAGAAAACATACTTATGTACATAGCGTGGGTGTTCACTCTCACCCACCAACTTGCTCTGGGGGCAGAATAGCACCAGGAAGCTTGTCATGCCCCAAACATTGCAAAATGTAGCACTAGAACAGCTGGACTTCCCACCCATGCCTCTAAAGAAAGTATAGCGGAAGAAATTAATGAAGGATGGTATGTGCCAAATTGAACGGTGGAGTTCATGCGAAACTGTGTAACCTGTCATCAATTTCTGTATGGTCATACTTTGAAAACAATCAGGGGAACAATACCTTGGCTGGAAGGGCCCTTCTTGTACTTGCATAATGACTATGTTGACATACAAGACAGATGTGCCTGCTATTGGTACATGATCACTGCTGTTTGTCCATTCTCACATTGGCTTGAGGCGGGAGCCTTTCCAAAAAATGACACGAAAAGTCCAGCCAAATTCTTGGTAAGGGAATTGTTTCCAAGATGGGGAGTATGTGAAGAGATAGAGTAGGATAATGGCCAGCATTTCGCCAACAACCTTTTCAATGAGATTACACATCTCTTAAGGATAAAACACAAGCTTTGCAGTGTACCAGCTGTAGGTGAACAGGATTGTTGAAAGGCTCAATGGCTTACTTAAAGAATGCTTAGGCAAATCTAACCTCTTCTCTGTACCAAAATTGGCTTTCTTGCCTCCCCCTTGCTCTTTTTCCCCCGCGCAACTCAACCAGTGTGGAGCATGCATGCACCTGTCCCTCCTACATATACAATTTTGGATGCTAAATTTAGCTCAGGGATGCTTGGAGACTAAATTAAAGCATATTTGACACAAATGACAAATGTTCCTTGCTACATCTCCTGCCAGGTTCAGCGATCTACATGTCGGCCAACTAATGCTGAAGAGCACACAAGTGCCAAACAGGAGAAGCACTTTCCACAAGCACAGCCCCTCTACCCTGGAGACCGAGTTCTCATCCGCATTGTGGTAGGAAAGTGGAAGGAGCAGAGGTTTTGTTTATGCAACCCCAACGGCAGGGAAGATAAAGGAAAGAAGGGCATGGATCCATTTGTCCGACATTCGCAAAGACAACAGCAGCACACCAGAAAGACAAAGCAGCACCTAATGGCAAGCATAAATCAATTAACATTGACATTGTGCACTGCAATAAGACTCTACAGAAGGGCCGTAAATGAAAGAGAAGATGGGCAAGAGAATACTAAGGGGAATGGGAGAAGAACAAAACTTGATGGAAATATAATAGGGGTTGGATTGTTCTGTGTTTCTGCCTTCTGTCTTCTCCTCCTTTCCTCCTTTTCTGTTTCCTAATGCATATGGGTGAAGAATTTTACAATGCTATTGGGGAGGGAGGGAACCTTGCATCTGAAAATCTATGGTGCAGGGAGATAAAGAGGGTGGGGCGAGGAAGGACTAATAGCCCCTGCTATGTGTGCTCACTCATCCCACACCTCACAGGGATACCAAAACAATTCCTGCACAAGAAGTGACAGTAGAGGAAGGGGATGTCTGATGTATATGTTTTCGCGCAAAACAAGGGGGCTATTCCAGGGGCACACCGTAGAAGTAAAATGGATAGATGAGGGGGAGGAGGTGTACACAGATAATTATATGCAACTAGAAAGCATGGCCCAGGGAGAAGCAACCAAGCACATGATATTGGAATATAACAGAAGGGCCACAGAGGGGAAAATAGTTTGTAACTGCCCACAAGAGAATATTCTGCAAGATTGCAACAGGGCATGATTATCATGGTGCCACACCATGCCCCTGATGCAAAGCCGAGATCCGGTGTATTCCAATGGAAAATGGGAAAGAGGGATGGTAGAGTGCTGTGTAGAAGGGCTGGTAGGGTTTGAAGAGAAAGTTGGATAGAAAATAGATGCAGGGTGTAGGAAAATATGGTCTACCAATGTACATGCCTTAACATGGATAGATGAAAAATATCATCCACTCTACATAAAACCGCCCACACAGTATTCTTTGTGTTTCAGAGTAAATGGGACGGGGGTGCTAGACATGAACGCCTGCTGTGAGAGGACGATGAGCATTGCAGCATTTCAGAAAGGGACCACGGCAGTGATGGACGTATGTTGGGCCTGTGGGACAAGAGCGTATGCCCAGCTGTCACCAGATTGGGGAGGAGTCTGTGCACTTGTGACGCTCCACAGCCCTGCATTGGGGGTATTTGTATTTATATTTTGTTTATTCATAGAGCGCACCAAACCTTGAGGCATCTGGGTGCATTTCTTACATAAGAATAATTACACATACATTACAAGTGCATTACTTACATGAGAGACATTTACAGGTACAATAAATAACAAGAAGTTATATGCAGTGAAGGTTAGATACAATGAGTTACAGGAAATTAAGATGAGGTAGGTGGGGTTACAATGCAGTTACATGAGATGAATGGGGAAATGGTAGTTACAATCATAAGTACAATAAGATACACAGGGAAGAAGGATGTGGTTAGCGGGGGCTACATAAGATGGCAAGTGCAGGAAGCAGTTTCCATTTGATGCAGAATGTAAGGAAAGGCGGTCATAAGGGTGTCAGGTTGTTAATTCTCTTGCGTCGAGAGCCAGGTCTTGGTGTTTTTTCTAAGTGTGGGAAAGGAAGGTTCAGATCTCAGCGTTAGAGGTAGTGAGTTCCAAGCTTGGCAGCTGGTACCGGGAAGCTGCTACCTCCTGCCTTCTGTAGATTGAATTGTGGGATCTTAAGGCAATGTGATTGTGCTTCTCTGGTAGGGCATTCTGAGATATTTCGAGATATGTTTTGGTAAGGCTTTATTCTTGAGACACTTGTTTGTCAAGGATATGGTTTTGAGGGCAATCCTTTGTTTGACCGAAAGCCAGTTCAGGTTTCCTCTTGATGAGGAGATGTGCTCTGATCTGGTGATGTTTAGTGCCAATCTGATGGCATTGTTTTGGATTACCTGCATCTTTTTTAGGTTGTGTTGGTTAGTTCCCCAGCAGAGCGCATTATAATAGTCGAGGTTTGATAAGACTAGTGCTCTGGCTAGGGTGAAGTGGTTGGCAGTGGTGAGGTAAGGTTTGCATGCTGTAATTAGTTTGAAGGTGTAGGCTGTTGAGGAGGCTATCGCATTGGTTTGTCTAGCAAGGCTCAGAGTAGAGTGAATTTAGATACCTATTGTTTGTGCAACCTTTGAGACATTGATGTTGTTGCCATCAATGTCGAATGAGTTGAACTGATCGTCAAAGTTTTTAAGCTTCAATGGCGATCCCAGGATGAGAAGCTCTGTCTTGCCATCATTTAGACAGAGACCATGCTTGGATGATACTATAAATGTTGTCCAGGGCTTTAGAGTCCGTAGCATAGTCACCCGTAAGAGGGATGAGTATTTGGGTGTAATCGGCATAATTAGTGTAGGTGACACCCAAATAATCAAGATCATCAAACAGTGGTTACGTGAAAACATTATAGAGCATGGGGGAGATGCATGATCCTTGGGGGACACTTCATGTGACTGGTGCTGGTTGTGCGTACGAAGACCCTCATTGTTCTATTGTTAAGAAAGGATTGGATCAAGCTATTGTGTCTGAGAAATATGCTGCTGAGGTGATGTGGTTGCATAGGACCTTGTGGTTGTAGGTCAAACGTAACTGATACATATAATAGGAGAAGCAGGGGTAATTTGCCTTTGTCCTTGAGGTTTTCAATTTGGGTCTTAAGGTCAATTACCTCTGTTTGAGTCCCATGCTTGCGTCTGAAGCCAGATTGCCTAAGTCCGAGGAGATTATTCACTTCTAGATGTTCTTGCATCTGCAGGTGAGCCACTCTGTCCAAGATTTTCAGAAGAAACGGCATGCTGGTGATGGGTCTATAGTTTGTGGGGATTTTGGGGTCAAGAGTTGTTTTCTTTAGAAGTGGGTGGACCCATGCATCTTTTAGGTTGTTTGGGACTATGCGTGTTTCAAAGGAGGCATTGATGAAGGATGTGATGAATGGCTCCAAGTCCTCGGCTGCCTCTTTGATGATTGGGGCTGGGCAGATGTCACCCTGGCATTTTGAGGGTTTTAATTTGGAAATCAAGTCCTCAACTTCTTTGATTGAGTTGAACGTTTTGTGGTTGGCCATGGGAGACATTGGTGTAGTCGGTAGGGTGGTGTCATGTGGCAGGGTTAGTTTCTTGGCTTCAATTTTCTCTTGAAGCAATGATATTTTGCCTAGCAAGGCTTGCTGGATGTCCGTACACCAGGTAGTATCTTTAGTGCAGGTGCCAGTGGTGTGGTGGGGGTTTCAAGTTCTTTAAGAATGTTGAAGAGTTATTTTGTGCTGGATTTGGCGTTTATGATGCGCTTGTTATAAGTGTCTTTTTTTGCCTGTAGTATAGAATCTTTGTAGTTGAGGGAAGCCAATATAAAGTTATTTTTGTTGGTGACTGTGGGATGGCTCTTCCATACTGTTTCGGCATTTCTCTTAGTTTTGAATAGGTACCTAAGGTGCAGAGTACCATTCATCAAGCTATCCTCTCAAAATGGCCGAATAAAGCAAAAAGGCCCATGGAGACACAAGGAGAACAACAAAACCAAAGATATCAGGGAGGAAGAGGGCCAGCGATCATGTACCAGCAGAATTCACCCAGAGCTTGGATGCTATCCCACCACATTTATCACTCTTCAGCAAGGCGTCCCTGTTCTTCAGTTCGCTCCTGCTTCTGGGATGCAAACGGGAGCTAACGCGAAATGGATTCACATAACACGTTACGAGATGCTCCAATTGGCTAATGCAATCGAAAACAAACAGAATGCAGTGCAAGAAGAGCTCTGAGCTTTGCATTTAACAGCCCTATAAAATCGTTATGTATTGGACCTTATGACTGCCATGGAAGGTGACATGTGCCAAAAAAATCGGGAGTACATGTTGCACAGCAAAACCCGCTAACAATGCAGCCAATGAAACATTTACACTGAAAGAGACACAAGACGTCACGCCAAGCACCTGGCTGGATGCATTATTTGCCTGGGTCCCGGATTGGCTGGCAGTAATGGTCAAAATTACTGCCCCTTTGCTAGTCGTGATACTTGTTGCCGTCTGCATCGGTCGGAGGGACATCAGCTGGTGCAACAGCCACAAAAAGAAAGCATGCCACATAATGCCAGCAAATAGAATTGAGCTTGGTAAAGTGTTAGGTGAGGAGCTTACAATCATGAATGAGGGTGAGGATGATGTAGAACACATTTGTACAGCCCCTCACAAGAATGATAAAACTACAAGGCCATTTGGGGCGAGTGCTCAGCTGATGGGACAAAGATACAAGTATTTGGAAATATCTAGAAGGGCACAAAGAGGAAGGGGATGTGAATAGGGTTACACAGGTGTAGGTGTGCAAGAAAAAGGGTGAGGAAATGAGCGTGAAGAAGATGTTGATTGAAGCAGGGAATGTACTAAAAGGTGCTAATTCAGCGACACATGGGGGTGCACCTACCACCTTCAAGAGTAAGCAAGAGGGATGGGGCACCTTCTAGGTGGGAAAACACAGGTGTACAAACAAACTGCAGTCACACCATGAAAGAAGGCCTAGCAAGGAAATGCGGGGGTAGGGAGGCATCAGGTGTACCTTCGGCTCAAGGACCATTGTATGAGTAGCACAAAATAACGAAAACACATCACATGTAAGCACATTCAGCAAAGATGCCCTGCCCGGGAAACCCTGCTCTGAACACATGATAAACACCCCACAGGCCAGGGAGGAGGCAGACAGAGCTCAAGCTGTGCGTCAAAGGAAGACTGAAGCAGCTAAGACAACACTGGGTGATGTAATGACAGGGAGGCAAGCCAATCCAGTGGGATAGAGGGAAAATGGACTTGAGCCAGAGACCAGTTGACATAGCCACGAGTGCCTATCGGCATGTGGCTATGAGAGGGGAAGCTGAACCGAGTGGCGTTCATGGATGGACCAATCAAATGGTAAGCTTTTGTCTCCGTGGGAGGTGACCAGCCTTCGGAATATACACTACAAGTTTTGAGAAAGCCGATATCCATCAGGTACCGTGTGAATTTCTCCTCTCACACCAGAAGCAGGGTGTCTCATGTTCTTTTCGCAATGGTGCTGTCCAATGGCAGTATAATAAAGTTCTAGAGGTCAGCACAAATGTTCTTTTACTTATTGCAAACTGTCCCTGGGAGGGGTGAGAATCGATGTGATGCCACATATGTTAGTTCTAAGGATATGACATAGTCTAACCAATTAGTTTCTTAGGAATCAC
This sequence comes from Ambystoma mexicanum, assembly GCF_040938575.1. Taxonomy (NCBI): domain Eukaryota; kingdom Metazoa; phylum Chordata; class Amphibia; order Caudata; family Ambystomatidae; genus Ambystoma; species Ambystoma mexicanum. The sequence goes on along the minus strand of NC_090929.1, from coordinate 704,987,916 downwards.
AACGTTGCTTTTTGCCTGGTGTGTGCTCCTTTTTGATTACGAGTTTTATATGGTGGGATCGGAGGACCCCCTGAGTACAATATTAGAAAAGTTCAATGGGTGGTCACAAATGGAAGTCATCATGGTACTCTCATATATCACATGTAAAGCAAGAGGCATGCTTAAGAAGGACAATGGAGGCATATCAAAATGTAGAAAATGCAATACTCAACTTCTGGATTGAAGGCAATTACATAATTACAGACAAGTACATACAATGTGGTCTGAAAGGCTAGAGCCCAGCAAGAACACTGTGTAGCAACATTTTGGCCAAGCCTCATCAACATGCATTGCATGTGCAGAGCAGGAGTATAATCTTTGAGTGACCCATGGTAGACCAGAAGGAATATGAGAGCAGACTGCTGGTCCAAAGGTGTAGAAAAGGTTCAAACCCCATATTCCCTTGTAGCACAGCAATGAGAAAATCCACACATTGTGCACTTTTGGTAGGGGAATGATCAGCTCCATTTTCTAACTCCTTCAGGAAGACATGGACAGCATATCTACGTACAGACTGTCATACAAAATCTATAAAACCACTAGCAGTCCCAGATTTCATTGCCACAGGGATATTCCAACACACTACTAGACAGCTGCATGGAATGTCAAAGCTCACATTCTCTAGGGTCCTCACTCAGTTAGGACCTAAATGTCCTCTTGCCCCAGGCAAATGTCTAAGCCTCCCTCCCTGCCACACAGTTGACATCAACGCAACAGCACTAACACAAGTTGTCCCATACCCGGCTTCCTTAATAAGCTGGGATCTGGGAATCCCACCACACACCATTTGTTTCCGCCAGGGAAGGGAGGATTTATTCAGGACATGGAGGCGATATCTCACCATCAATGTACTGATGACCTGCAACTTCACGTTGTACATCTCACACTGCTGTATCAATTTTTCTAAATTGAACCAAAACTCAATGTTGCTTTACAGTACTCTGACCTTGTTCGTTTGGTCATATAGCCAAACCTCAACATGGTTGTTAGAAGTCATTTGCAGTAAGTGTGTGCACAATTACGCCCATCAACATCTTACATCAGTGTCTTGCCTCAACATGGATGCATTTGCTGTTCCCTGTTGAAGACACTGGTTCTCAGCTCCTGCTATGACTACAACCTCTCATCTGTGACCCCAAACCCCATCATGAGGAGAACTATAACAGAGCACTTATTTTGACCAATTCCAGTGCCAGCGTAAGCTTTGTGAGATTATCATCATATGCTGTAGCTGTACAAAATAGCGACCAGGAACTGGATGCCCATGCCAGGCCTGGAGCAGCAGGTTCCAGACATGAACCAGGAGGAGGAGATGAAGGTTCATCTTGTCAGTGTGATTCAAGGAATGGACAGTTGTTTTTATACAGGGTGCCCATGCATACACATGAAAAGAAGCCAATATGTTTCAATGCTTCCATCCTACCACCACCATTTACTATATACAAACTAAATACTTTTGGACCCAATAGGTGGCCATGGCCTTACATGTCTTTCTGGCCCACTAGCCAGGGCCTTTGGCCCTAGCCAGTGAGCACAGCCTCCGTCAGTATTTAAAACACTGCCTTGCCACAAACCATGGTCTTTGGCCGTGGTCACTATAAATGTCTTTCAGCGCACTAGCCACGGGCGGTGTCCACTGTACATGTTCCCCAATATGTTTATTTTGGATCTACTAGGTGGTCACACGGTTGTGGCCACTGTACATGTGTTTCTAGCCCAATAGCCAGGGGCGAAGGCCCTGGCCAGTAAGCACAGCCTTCAGAAGTGGCCACTGTATATTTTACAGTATATTTTAAAATGCTACAGGGCCACTACCATGGCTTTCAGCTGTGTCCATTGCACATGTTCCCCCCACTATGTTTATTTTGAACCCACAAGGTAGCCACATGACTGTGGCCACTGTGCATGTCTTTCGGGCCCACTGGCCCTGGCCATAAAGGCCATAACCGCAAATATGCAAAATAAACCCCTGAATATGAAAAATAAGCCTGAATACGCAAAATAACCCTGAAGCTCTGAACTTGGTCCCCAGCCCCCCAACTCCCCAATTTCGCATGGTGTCCTCTTACCCCTTACCCACCTTTAGCCTGATGACATTACTTCCTTTTTCCTACTCCAAAAGGTATTTTTTCAACTTTTGGTTTTTGGATAACTCTGCATATTCACGAATATCTCTCCCATCCAACAAAACAAATGGTGGCTTTTTCATTTCTGAAAAACCTCTGCTGCAAAGGACCATGGGAGATATCCTTATAATTTTGGGAGAAGGGAGCACACCCTTCTGCATCAAATATTTTAAAAACTACTGAATGCAATATCCCCACAATTGCCATGGAAAGTGAGTCGATGTTTGGTGGCCAAATAGTTTTGCACCCGGTCCAAGTCCGTCCAGCAGTTTGGGCTGTGCGCTTGAGCAAAGATTTGACTTTTCCTTCTATAGGAAAATTAATGGGGACAAGGCTGAAACTGCGTTTTTTATTTTCTTAATAACTTCTTTATTTTCTTAGCAGTGCACAGTGGTGGCGCAAGTTATGGTTGCTTAGCTTACCATAACAGGCGAATTTCTGAGGTTTTTCAGTTTTACTTGTAACCATAACGTCCCTTTAACAAAGTTCTTCCATTGAATTTCATAGGTTTTTATCAGTGCAACTTAACCATAACGTCTCTTTAAAAAAGTTTTGTTCACTGAATTTCATAGGTTTTTATTAGTCGATTTAACAATAACATCCTTTTAACAAAGTTTTTTCACTGAATTTCATAGGTTTTTATTAGTGCAACTTAACCATAACGTCCCTTTCACAAAGTTTTTTTCAATGAATTTCATAGGTTTTTATTAGTGAAACTTAACCATAACGTCCCTTTAACAATGTTTTTTCACTGAATTTCATGGGTTTTTTCTGGGATACCCTTAATTTTTCTACATGTCCCTTACATCATACTACCCCCTCTGCCCCCAACATGATAGCCACAGAATCCGTGGACAGTGCGACTGTCCGCAAACTTTGGACAGCATTCGCACTGCCCAAAAGCACAGGGGGTACCTTACATTGTTTTATCCTGCAACGGGCAAAGATATGTACTTTAAAGTACACTAGATAAATGTAGCACATTCAAACATTAAATAAGTATACACATTCTGTACTTATCAAACCAGAAGTACAATTTCATAGGTTGCGTAACATAATGGAATGCACCAAGCACAAAAGTGAACTGTTCATCTAATAATGTTACCTCAGTGCAACCTTGCGTACACACTCAGCAGCAATTCTCAGAAGCAACTCCAAGCTACTCCATCTGGAGGGCCTGGAGAGGGGAACAGGCGTGGTGATGCAGATGGGGATCAAGAGGACGAAGAGGATGAGGTAGTGGAAATCCCTGTCACAAGCTGCCACCTTGAATCTTAGGTGTAGAGGCTTTTAACCACCATGGGGGGTGAAGGGGTACCCAAGGCACGTGTTAGCAAGGTTTGATGCACTGAATGCAAAGTTGTACTCAGTCACAGAAAGCCTCTTCTGTATAGTTACGGCACCACCTCCATGCAGCGACACCTAAGGTCGAATCACAAGGCAGCAGTTTGGAGGGTTGTACCTTTTCAAAGGCGCGAGCAGGTTCACATCCACTGTCACATCCTAATCATCCTCTCCTGCGACTACAAGAGACACTCCTGTGGGGCAGAGGATCCCTGCGGATGCCTCGCAGGCCATACATGACTCAGTCGAGCCTTACCTTTAGAGAGTGACAAGGCTCTGTATGCATTGTTACATACCACTTTGCAGGGGGGAGCAGTGCGTTCAAGGGTGCGGTCCGGGAGAACCAGAAGCTGTGACCCCTACCTCAGTAAGGCCCACCCAACATCTTCCTCTCTCCACCTCCCTCTTTGTCCCTGTGGTTGGTGCCCCTTCCCTCCCTTGTGTCGCCAGTATAAAGAGGAATTGTACTTTTTGACTGAAAATAAAGGTCTGCAAGGACCAAATGTTCTAAAAATGCTACCACCAAAGGTTCGAACACCAAAAGTTTGAACCTTTGGTGGTAGCATTGCAGGTAAGTTAAAAAAAAGACTGCGGTCCATGCGGGGTGTCCCCCACGCAACACCATGCTCACTATACTGTGTGGTATAGTTAGCGGGGTGGTGCGGGGGACACCCTCGCAGCACAACCGCAAAAAAGAAAGAAAACGGGGGATCTGGGGGTGTCCCCCGCAACACCCCGCTCACTTTACTTCATAGTATAGTGAGCATGGGTTGTGGGGGAAACCCCTGCAGTCCCCATAGTATGTACGTGTGTTCGCACGACAAAGGTGCAAACTTTTGGTTCTCATGCAAATGTTCGGACCGCGGCAAAATCAGCCACGGTCGGATCACCTAGGTCCTGTAAAAAAGCCAAAGAAAATATAAACACACAAAAAATAAATAATAAATGGTTCTTTTCAGAGCCACCTTTCACAGATCAAAAATAGAAGTACCAAAAAAGGTGCAGGCCCCTATGCAGCCTGCAAAGCCTGCAGACAGCGCAGTAGTTCGCGGACACCGGAAAAAAAGTGGCTGGTGGTGTCATCAAAAACATTGCACTCTTTTGGGTGGGAAAGTGGTGGCTCTGAAAAGAGCCTTTTTTGTATTTTTTGTTTTTAAAAGTGTTTTTGAAGTTTTAAAGTAAAGTAGGCAACACAACAACAAAATGCTTGCAATATTTCTTCAAAGCATTTTGGATATTTAGCAGAAAAAGCTGATTACCAGCATCAGTAAGATGTACTCCATCTCTGCGAAAAATATTGGTGCTATGAAATTTAATATTTTCATGATCAAAAGACATCATGCCAACATCTCTCAAAAATGCACAAACAACCTTGTTGACATTGCGCCTCGCTTTCTCCATTTGCAGACCAAATAAACTGGAGCACAGCCACATCTGTCTCTGGGCAATGCGAGAAAAAGTTAGTCGGGAGTTCGGGAACATGTCCATAATTTCCCCAAATGTCTTCTTCATTGCAACCTGCAGTCAAATTCCAGTTACATGGCCTAAACTGTTCCCCTTCACAACGAACAATGATGATCTGCGGATGTTGGAGCATGACCAAATTGACACAAAATGGGAGCAAGTCAACCGACTTCATGCTGTGCACTCCATACCACTTCACATCAACATGATGAAATCCAAGATGTTAAATTTTCAAATCCACATTGCTCTGCATACACCTGCAATCAATGGATCCACAAGTCCCCCAAAATCCACTCACTCTGCCTCCTGAAAGACACAGCCATAGCCATAGCCATCTGTACTCCTATCAGCAAACAGACCTTCTGCAAATTCTCTCCTTTCATACCACACCCAGGAAACCTTATTGGCGAATACCCTGGGCTCCACTGTCCCATTTCCATGCCTGCCATCCTCAAATCCCTGGATGTAGCATGTGCTGTCCACAGACAACCGTGTTCTCTGCAGACAGATCATCCCATTCAAGAGGGTGGGGAGGGAATTTAAACTCAAGGTAAGGTATTTACTCTTTAGTAGTGGCTCTGAAAAGACCCTTTTTAAAGGGGCTTGCAAACAAGCACCTTTTTAAATCAATTTTCTGTGGCTTTTATCTTGTTGTTTTCCTTACAGGCCTACAGGAACCTCTTTAAAGCATTCCAATATTTTACAGATAAATGCAATCCGTAGCGAAAAAAATCACATCATGCGAATTAATGTTCTCATTCTCAAAAGAGTACATCCCAACAGTGCACAAAAAACAAGATATGCCTTTGTTCACAAGGCACCTTTCTGCATCTTGCTGAGGACAGAAGACATTGGCCAAGTTTCACAGTGCTCTAGGTGTATGTGAGAAACTATCACCTTTGTACAGGGAAACAGCTGCATTAGTGCCTTTCAGCAATTCCTTTAGTGCACTCTGCAAAGTTACTGCACTAACGTACCCCAAATTCAGTCCTCCACAGTGCACCACAAGGACATCCAGAGTATTAAAAACAGCCATATCTTGACAAAGTGTAAGCACACCTTTCAAAGTGCGGCCAGGCAGACCACACCATAAAGCCTCCACTCACGTAAATCCAAGGTTGGCAGAAATGCCACTTATATCTGCATACATCTGCAGATTAGTAATGAAACAATCTCCCACCGTCCACACACTGAGTCTCTCCATCTCTACAACCACAGCAATCTTCACTACACACGGCAATGAAAAAAACGAATATCTTCTCTTCCTATAAAGCACAACCAGAACACCTCATTGGCTAATCTTCACCGTCCCCTTTCCATGCCAGGCATCCTGAAAAAGACCTGGATGTGGCACACCCTGTCCATGGACTACCGCAGTGTCTGCGGACCCCATAAAACAGGACAGCCCTTCTTCCCTTTCCACTTCAAACTTTGCAGTACTTCCACATTCGCTACTGTTAAGCAGTCACACACCCACCCACCAATCACATCTAACTATGTCATCTCAGTTCAACACTACAGAGGTATTTTCAACTCTCAGAGTACAGGTCTCCTGTTATTCCAAAGCACCTGCATCAGAAACTACTATAAAAATCTGCAAGATTTCGATTTGCAGATTCAACCGCATTTGCATCCATCAACACACAGTACAAGTATGCATATATTGTATGAAGTAAATTTCCAACTCTTTTACAAATGCACATAAACAGGGTTTCTGCCACTTACCCTACATAAACATCTCAATATCATACTCTTGTTTGTCCCATCTCCCGGAAATCAAGTGGCAGTTACTTACAATGCTGTGCGCTTAGAAAGTTGTCTTTTAAAGAGCCTTTTCATAACAGTTTCAAAACACATATTTGCAATTTCAGCAGAACTCTCTGTGATTTTTAAGTAAAATGAAAGAAAACCACATTGAAAACATTTCCACAGCATGTTTAAGTGCCAGTTCCTGTGTGAAACTTCAATATATTACCAAGACATGCATGCTTGCCCGTATCACCCATTCTAATGTGCAAACTGTTATTTTCTTCATTCATTCTGTCACTTTTAAAACCACTTCTCCCACTATCAAATCTGCACTAAAACTCCAACAATGCACACTCAAAACGAAAACTGGATGTATGTTACTAAAGCATGGCATGTACATGGAATGAATAATGACAAAATCCAATGCGTTTAAAGCTATTAATTTCAGCACCATTTCAAGGAAACCAAAGAAATGCATTTGTACATTTACAGCAGTGCTGTGTGTAATTTTTAATAAATAAATGAAACAAAATAGAAACGATTTCTCTAACATATTGCAATAGCACTCATGTACCAAGCATGCATGTGTGGGGAAGTTAATGACATTGCACACACTAACATTCTCCTTTCTAATCTGTAGATGCGTCTTGGCTTATTAATTTTGGTCTGCAAACTAGAACTTGCACTGCACCATTTCTAATACAAATAGTGCAACAACAATTCTGACACTTTCAAAACTGCAGCCCCATAGCGCATACTTATCACAGGACCACCGGCCCCATTACCAATGCAGCCGGTACTTCCATGTCCCTATTCCCATACAGTTCTATGCAACTACACACAAATAGAGAATAACATTTTTCACCACCTGACTTTCCAGGCCAACATGACCTGTAATGTCCTAGTGACACTGGGAAGGTAGCTGCCAAACAATTAGAAGGAATTTGGTGGCAACCGTCTACAGCAACAGCAGTGTTACAACCATACTTTTAATCACGTACAATGTTACTTACTCTTCTTCCCAACAACTCCTCCTACAGTGCAACATAAAGTCTTCTTGTACTACAATTACTTTGCCATTTCCACACATATCCACTAATTTTCTTCTTTCCCAATTGCAGGGAAGTACAGCCTCCTGAAAGACAACAATCTGTCTCCTAGAAGATAACAACTGGAAGAAAACTACTATTCACATCCTACAAAGTAAGTGCACTAGTGCTCTTTCTGTTACTCATACAATGCAGTGTAGCCGTATAGTAGCCTATAAAAATTATTTCAAAACCAACAGCATTTACTTCACTGTTACTCATTGAACCTTAGCAGGTACATTTTGTGTATTCTCATCTGAACACCAGTATCGTAAAACCCACTAGTATTGTGAAATCATTGTAATGTCCTTATTATTCACACACAGTACACAATTTTACACACTGAACCAAGCCCTTCACACATCTACACACACAGCTACTCTTATAACCTTCCCAACCAGAACTAACAGCCCATTGCACAATCACACAGCCCTCTATTTATGCCTGCCCTGATATTTACACACTCATTCACAATGCATGCAAATACATTGCACATCTTTCAAACCCACACATTCCTTTTTTCTCCACCAGACAGAACAGAATGCCTACCGAAAAGCAACTCTGCAGATAACAACGAAAAAATAGAGTAGATAAAACTAAAAGCATGGGAAATACTCATCCACCTCTAGCAGAATGTATAGAAAATGTTCAAACAAAACAGCTCATCAAAACCATCTAACAGAAAAGAAAAATATGGCCCCTCTCCCAAAAAGTAAAAATAAAAAGAAATGTATTAAGAAGAATACAACTACTAATAGTGCTGGCACTACATCTACCAATGTTAATGTAGCCACAGTTAAGCATTCCAAAAATTATTACAGACAATGTTCCACCGTTGAGTACTTCACAATCTTATAAAAACAGCAGAAAGTCTTGCTTAACCCTCAAAAATGACCACAGAAGACTAATCCTAGAAGCTCTCATAGCGCAATGCTCCTCAAAAGAACATTGTTTATATACATTTTAACCAGATTGAATCCACTAATAAAATGAATCAGTAAACCACGAAAATACTTTTAAACATGTGCAATGTCAACATAGATACCTTTGCAAACTTCTGTGCATGTGACTGAATTCACACAAGCAGCACAGAACCATATTTCAATGAAGAGGCATATAAACAAGAACGGAACACCCCAATTGCCATACATAGCAGTTGCTGAGAGTATGAAATGGTAGACAATGCAATTATGGCACAAGAAACTCTCATTGAAAACATGTCCCCAACAAACTTACAATCAACTCTTCATTCCACCAAAACAATCTGTCCAGTATGGCCCTGCATCTCAATGTGTAACATACAAAAACAAACTTTCAAATCTTTACGCACATTCCTCAATCACTAGGTGAAAGTAAAAGAGAAAATTAGAATACAAACTTTGCAAACCATGGACTCCTGTCCAGTGCCCAATTACACTGAACTGCGAGGACATTCATTAGCCTGCATTTCAGGACTTGCTTGCAAGAGCACTTTCCACCACATCAAAATGTTAGCAACACACCATCCCACTATACAGAATCTTGTCCAGAGACTGTACTATTCAAAACGTCCTTATTTAGAACTGCAACATTTTAATAACATTCTCCTACATGGCACAGCCAAATATCTCCTTCAACAAATAGACCACATCCAAAGTAAATATTTTGTAAATGAAGATCACTTAGGAAATCCAGTAACTTTACAGAAAAGTAGGGAAAACCCTACAAATGCCAATGCCAATCTTCTAATAAACACATACAAAAAAGAAAAAGCAAAGCACATCTGCTGAAGTACCAAACTAAGTATGTGTATGTTGTCACAGAACCTTTTATAAAAAGAGTACCAAAACTGTAGCTATAACATACAAAATAGAAGACCATGAGGAATCCCAATGGTTTCACTTAGCTCTCTATCTTATAGCAGAAAACAAATACAAAATTACTAACCCCTCAATACTTTGCACATACTGCACATACTGCAATACAAAGCTTGATAATAACCAAATGCCTGCATGGGCTATCACTAATAACTTGGAAATATTCCCACTTCCAAAACCTCTCCAACAGCTTAATTGGTATGAGAGCATTAAAATCCAAACAGTACACCAATTTCAAACTATAATACGACTTCAACCCAAAACAGCCAAATTGCCTCCTTCTGAATTTAGTGTAGTCTGGCACTAAAGGCATTTGTGGCAAAGTAGTTTATTTGCCATTCGATCTTAAAGAAAATGTAGACACTCTAGGAGTGCAACGGCCCATAGATTAATCTTTGATATTCCTAGTGAATGGAGACAAAAAAATGTGGCAACAACTAGTAGACATAAACAAAGTTAGAGAAGCCCTGCAATATCTTAAAGAGAACAATGAGTACTACAAAGGAATAAATATTGAACAAAACCAAAGGGAAACCACCAAAATAATTCAGGATTTCTCACTATCTGGCCATTTTGAACTTGTAGATCATATTACAGCATCAAATATTTTAGACCACTATAGAATTCTCCCACTACACTGCAAAGACACCCTAGACGATGCACTGGAAATATATCAAATGAGTCAAGCCAAACAATCTCCAATCAGCATATGGGAGAAACGTGTACAAGCACAAGTCTTTCCACTACTCTTTCCTACAAGAAAAGGGGGAAGATATGATGAAAGATGCACACAAATAAAAGCATCAGAATACTGCTCTTTACAAATGTATTTTGAAGACCCCAGATTCAGACAAAACATGGAATACATATTCTACCTCCTGTTTGAAAGTGAACTTGCAGCTCTATGTTATGGAGTTGCGCACACATTGAAAACAGGTTCCAATTTTTTAAACAGGTCTGCTACCCAACTACTTCAAAAGATAAAAGACAAAGATGGAGTTTTGCAGTCAAGTATCACAAATCTCTTGGCAAACATACGTGGTACAAAAGAATACTTGTTCCGACATCATGCTGATGTACGGTGTATGCTACAGAACCTTGGACCACCCGCATGGTTTATCACTTTGAGTTGTGCAGAATATGCATGGGAGGACTTGCACGACTTCCTACACATAGCTAACCAAAACAAAGAGGGATATACATAAAAACACCAGGAGAACTCTGCTCTCTTGACTCTATAAATATATCAAGATACTTTCACCACTGCTTTATTGCCATGCTGCACTTCTTCTGTAATAAAACAATTCCTTCCCTCGGAGAAGTGGAATACTTCTTTTGGATAAATAATCTCAATCCAGAGGAGTACCACTCATCCACATGCTTTTGTGGATAAAAGATGCTCCTAAATTTGGTCATGACAGTGATGCCACTCTTTTTTCATTTTATTCACAAATATGTAACCTGTGACATTCCTTCAAAAAGCACACATAGTGAGCTGCATACACACATTTTACACTTCCAAAAACATAAATGTAGCAAATATTGCTTACGCAGGTATAAAAACAAAGGTTAATACAATACCAAATGCCGCTTTGATTTCCCTAGACAAGTTTCAGCAAAATTACAAGTAAACAGCTTCATGTCTTCTGTTATACACAGAGTGAAAGGAAAATAGCCTAACAACACATACTGCATTAAATGAAACAAAGCTTCAAGGAACATCAATGATTACAATGTAATCATTGCCCTCTTGTGGAATGCAAACATAGAAATATAATACATTGCAGACAATTCCACTGCTGTTGCAAGATATGTCACAGTCTTCCTAATCAAAGCTGAGAAAACAGCGCTAAAAGACCTGTGGGATGACATATCATCTGACAAAACACTGTTGCACAAATTGTACAGATTCGGCATCAAAATGCTCTCCCATAGAGAATGTGGATGCTACGAAGCTGCAGACCATTTAACAGGTACTGTGCTGAAATCATACCAAGACATAGAAAAAAGAGCCAAAAGTGAGCCGAACAGCCAGGACATTTTGAAGAACAATGTATTAGACACATACTTCCCAAACAGAAGTACTGCTTTGGAAAACATGTGCCTATACCTCATAGGCCAACATTTCTCCTACAAGAATAATATTAAACCACATTAAAAAAAATAGAAATTACATAGCCAAAACTTGTGATGGCAGCTTTGTGAAACCTACCAAACCCACCCTAATTAATCATATAAAGTTATCATTTAAAACTCAACATACAAAACTTTACTACATGTCCCTACTCCAACTTTTTAAACCATGGAAAAAAGAAAGATATATTGGGCACCAATGACTCATTTGAAGCTGCTTTCAATGCAAATGAAAGCAGTATAACAAATGTCAATTTTATGCAATACATAAACATTTTGAACAGTGAACGCCAACAAGAGGAAGAAGTTCAAGCACAACTAAATGAAGACACTCCTGAGGGCAGTCAACCTTCTGTTACACTCAGAACCACTCAGAGAGCCACTCATAGTAAATGAAGCAGAATTACCCATGAGTGAAGTAGAAAACACCATGTATCAATACGAGCAATCAGAAGAAAACTTGGCACTCCTCAAATCACAATTTAGCATTTTCCTAGAAGTGATTAAAGATTATTGGACATGGATTGCAGCATGAAATTAAAACTTGTAGCTGTCAAAATTATGAACCTGTACTCCTCTATGTAAGTGGTAAAGCTGGTTCAGACAAACCATTCTTAATAAAAATCATCAACAAATTCCTCCAAAAGTTAACAAATAACAAGCTTTCAGCTGTTGTAACAGCCCCACAGGTTTAGCTGCTGACAACATAGGAGGTGTTACTATACACCAACTACTGCTCCTTCCATTAGAACACCAAAACAAATGAGAGTACTACAAACTATCAACAGAAGCTGGTACTGAACTACACAGAATTCTGAAACAAATGAAAATGCTCCCAATGGATGAGGTGAGCATGGTCTCCAACCTAATCCTGGCTTTAATTCACCTCAGATTAAAACAGACTACAAATTCTTTGGAGGAAAACACATTATTGTTTTTGGAGATCTCCTAAAATGAATACCAGTAAATGGTGAACATATTTTTATAACCTTAGGACACAAACAATGCTGCAACACACTTGACAGCATAAGAAATGTAAATCTCTGGCAACATTTCCAAAACAGAGAACTAACTCAAAACATGCGTCAGTCTGCAGACCTCATACATGCTAACATTTTAAAAAACATTAGGACTGGCCTTCTTTCTAAAGATGCACAATCTATCTTAAATAATGGACTCATCCATGAGCTATTTGCGCATGACACATCTGCTTCTGATGTCATGGAACAATTAGCACAAAAAATATAAAAAGTATGTCCTTAATGCTAACTCTAGCAAGCTGTATGCAATTCAGTGAGAACATGTTAAAAAAAGAAATGCAAGCAATGGTGCATATTATCTCCACAGACAAACTGGAAGTTCATGGCATGACACTCCCAATGTGTCAACAAGCAACAACACAACTGAACAGCTTAGAAAAATGTATCTCCAACACAGCTGGTTTGGAGAAAATGTTAACGTAGTGTTTGAACTGCAAAGTCATTCTGAAATGTAAACTTGATGTGGAGCAAGGCTTAGGTAACGGAGCAATTGGAGCAGTTGCTGGCTTCCAGACATAGCCACATGACAACAACATTCAGTTTGTCAACATCCACTTTGACAAACTTTCAGAAGTTAAAAGGATAGGACGCTCAACAGCACGATTCCTTCTTTTCAAAGACATGTATGTACGTAGAGAACAATTCTCTCTGCCTCTAGCATATGCAGTCACTATTCACAAATCGCAAGGTCTAACCCTAGATCAGGCATTGATTGACATTGGCAGCATAGTCCTTAAAGAAGGTATGAGTTATGTAACGCTGTCACGTCTATATACACTCCAGGAACTATTTCTAGTCAATTTTGATGCAAACAAAGTCATGGCTGACATTCCTTGCATCGTAGAGTACAACCGACTACGTGCACTCTACACACCACATCTTGATATAGCCATGGTGCTCGGAATAGGGACTTACTGGGTGAACTATTTCTAGTCAATTTTGATGCAAACAAAGTCATGGCTGACATTCCTTGCATCGTAGAGTACAACAGACTACGTGCACTCTACACACCACATCTCGATATATACCCTGTTCCTCAAAAAGGTAAACTTGTTAAAAGAAAAGTAATGCAAACAGAACTTAACACAGTTCCACCAAAGAAACTAAAAACAACTGCTTCTCCATCAAGTAGCACAACCACAAAACTATCTAGTGCAAAAGAAAGTGCATATCCAACAGCACAAACAAAGAGAAATATGTCTTCTAAAAAACAGGTGGAGGTCCAGCAAATGACACAGAGACAGAACTCCCATTTACATTTTCCAACACAACTGGTGTAACTTGCTATGCTGTTCAATGCCACACATTGGGCCTCATTACACGGTAGGCAGTAAGGGTTTACCGGTACCGGTATTTTACCGGTACCGGTAAATCCTTACCGCCTTACTACGAGGTCCCTTTGCAGGTTGGAGAATTTAACGCCTGCTTTTTGCAGGCGTTAAAAACCAACCCGCAAAGGGACCAGTGGAGCTAATTATGGTACCGCAATTTGCGGTACCGTAATTAGTGCCTTCCCCATTCCCATAGAGTCCTATGGGGCAAAAATGGGAATGGGGAAGGGCAATGGTGGAAGGGGGAATTACCACCCCGCCAACCTTGGAATGGGGCGGTAATTATCCTTTCCACCAAGGCGGTGCCGGTATTTTACCGGCATGAACCATGGCGCTAATAGCCTAATAGTGCCATGGTTCACCGCCTTCCGTGTAATGAGGCCCATTTACTTGAACGGCTCAGACCAGTTGCATTTGCAAATGCTCATCCTTCATAGAAATGCAACAAATAATCCTGACAACACTTATAGGGCCTCATTACGAGGTTGGAGGTAAGGGGTTACTGGCACCGGTAAGGATGCCGGTGCCAGTAACCCCTTATCTCTGTATTCTGAGGTCCCTTAGCGGGAGCCGTTCAGGGACCAGGGAGCTAATAACGGGCCCGCTATAGCTCCATCCCCATTCCCATTGAGCCCTATGGGGGCTCGATTGGGAATGAGGAATGGTCCTCAGAATGGGGACTAACCGGGTCCTCCAAGATTGGAATGACCAGGTAAGTCCCTATTCTGAGAACCCGGACCCGGAATGAGGTAAGGGGTAGCCATGGTGCTCGGAATAGGGACTTACTGGGTGAACTATTTCTAGTCAATTTTGATGCAAACAAAGTCATGGCTGACATTCCTTGCATCGTAGAGTACAACAGACTACGTGCACTCTACACACCACATCTCGATATATACCCTGTTCCTCAAAAAGGTAAACTTGTTAAAAGAAAAGTAATGCAAACAGAACTTAACACAGTTCCACCAAAGAAACTAAAAACAACTGCTTCTCCATCAAGTAGCACAACCACAAAACTATCTAGTGCAAAAGAAAGTGCATATCCAACAGCACAAACAAAGAGAAATATGTCTTCTAAAAAACAGGTGGGGGTCCAGCAAATGACACAGAGACAGAACTCCCATTTACATTTTCCAACACAACTGGTGTAACTTGCTATGCTGTTCCAATTGCCACCAATTGTTCAACACATTGGGCCTCATTACACGGTAGGCGGTAAGGGTTTACTGGTACCGGTATTTTACCGGTACCGGTAAATCCTTACCGCGTTACTACAAGGTCCCTTTGCGGGTTGGGGAATTTAACGCCTGCTTTTTACAGGCGTTAAAAACCAACCCGCAAAGGGACCAGTGGAGCTAATTATGGTACCGCAATTTGCAGTACCGTAATTAGTGCCTTCCCCATTCCCATAGAGCCCTATGGGGCAAAAATGGGAATGGGGAAGGGCAATGGTGGAAGGGGGAATTACCACCCCGCCAACCTTGGAATGGGGCGGTAATTCCCCTTTCCACCAAGGCGGTGCCGGTATTTTACCAGCATGAATCATGGCGCTAATAGCGCCATGGTTCACCACCTTCCGTGTAATGAGGCCCATTTACTTGAACGGCTCAGACCAGTTGCATTTGCAAATGCTCATTCTTCATAGAAATGCAACAAATAATCCTGACAACACTTATAGGGCCTCATTACGAGGTTGAAGGTAAGGGGTTTCTGGCACCGGCAAGGATGCCGGTGCCAGTAACCCCTTATCTTCGTATTCTGAGGTCCCTTAGCGGGTCCCGCTATGGGCACCTGGTTTTACCAGGCGCCCTTAGCGGGAGCCGTTCAGGGACCAGGGAGCTAATAATGGGCCCGCTACTAGCAGGCCCGTTATTAGCTCCATCCCCCTTCCCATTGAGCCCTATGGGGGCTCGATTGGGAATGGGGAATGGTTCTCAGAATGGGGACTTACCGGGTCTTCCAAGGTTGGAATGACCAGGTAAGTCCCTATTCTGAGAACCCAGACCCGGAATGCGGTAAGGGGTAGCCATGGTGCTCGGAATAGGGACTTACTGGGTCATTCCAACCTTGGAGGACCCGGTACGTCCCCATTCTGAGAACCATTCCCCATTCCCATTCGAGCCCCCCCCATAGGGCTAAATGGGAATGGGGATGGAGCTAATAACGGGCTCGCTAATAGCGGGCCCGTTAATAGCTCCCTGGTCCCTTAGCGGGACCTGCTAAGGGATCTCAGAATACGGAGGTAAGGGGTTACAGGCACAGGCATCCTTACCGGTGCCGGTAACCCCTTACCTCCAACCTCGTAATGAGGCACATAGTGTCTAAGAAATAAGGCAAGAATTAGACTACTGTGCAGGTATGGTAATATTAACCATAAACGCACAGGAAGATCCACAAGAATGTTTCATGTACTTACTGCAAGTACTAGAAAGCAAAAATATACTTATAAATGAAATCTCCCAGATTTCATACACGTGGAAGCATACATGTACTCTCTGTAGCCATGTTGCACAGGAGCAGGTCCCTAATGAACGATTTGTGTATATATCTATACCTGATTGTGAATCCATTGCATTTCATCAGGTGGTGCAAAATGCATCATGACACATTATGCACTGTTTGCAATTCAGACAATTGTTCGACCATACACATAAACTCACATAGCCAATATGTAATAGTAATGCTTTTAAGGTACAAGGTAGATGGCACTAACAAAAACTGCAAGCTTACTAGTTTCACAAACGGGCAAGTATCTCTTGGCAAGAAAACCTTTACAACAGTAGGTATAATCTACCACACTGCTGCCACAACCACTGCAGGCCACCATATGGCATACATAAAAAAAGATGTTGTTGGTTTGAATGCAATAAAACTTCCATTACTCTAAAATATAGATTACCAGCAAATATAACAAATGCCTACTTACCTTAAACCTAAATTTAGTCACTGACCTGTAAATCTATCGTAACTTAGTGCACTTTGGACTCCAAGAGGTATCTACGTCTTCAAAAAATACCCTGCTCAACTGTAAATCTATAAACAATTAGACTATGCCAACTGGTATCTCACCACACCCATAGTGCTACAATACTGTTTGTGAAATGGAAAAACAGTTTCAACATGCCAACAGATGTAAATTTAGTAAATTTGTTATAACGCCATATGGATTCTTTCCCCAATGACTCAATGATTATGCAAACCGAAACAACAACTGTGCAAAACACACACTAATGTTGTTTCACCCTTAGTACTTAAAATGTACTCATTATGAGGGTCTGCTAACCTGTTAAACTATCAACATCTAGAATATGCCACCTGGTATCTAACTGCAGCCATACCACTGTAATAGTATTTTCAAATAGCAAAATAGCTAGAATACATCAACAAAAAATAAAAGTGCTTAAAAAAATACCCTTAAACTGTAAAACTATCAAGAGTTAGAATGCACCAATCTCTATCTAACTGCACCCATAATACTGCAATGTTACTTTCTAATACTGAAATAGTTTGAATACACCATCAGAAAGGAAAGTGCTTCAAACCATACCCTTAAAAAGTATAAAACTATCAACAGTTAGACTACACCAATTGGTATCTAACTGCACCTATAATATTGCAATATTACTTTCCAATAGTGAAAGAGTTCAAATGCACCAACAGAAATAAAAGTGCTTCAAAAGATACCCTTGAAAACTAAAACTATAAAACAGTTAGAATACGCCAACTGGTATCTAAGTGCACCCATAACACTGCAATATTACTTTCCAATAGTGAAAGAGTTAAAATCTGCCAACAGGAATGAACGTGCTTCAAAACATACTCTTCAAAACTGCAAAACTATAAACAGAATATGCCAACTGGTATCTAACTGCAGCCATACCACCAGCACTTTTGAAAAGCAAAACAAGTACACCATTACAATTCTTCCTACTGCAACACTGCTTCTAACAACAAATACACTTAATTGTGCACCTTAAAAATTCCCTTAAGTAATGCACACTTCAAACAAACATAGTGTGAAAAGTAACGTCAAATAAATGTACTAGTTATTTTTACATTTTTTTTTATTTTCTACATGTATTTTTTTCCCACAGACCCAATGATTAGGCAACCAAAGACAGCAACTGTGAAAAATGCACAGTAATGTTGCTTGAAGCACAGTACTTGGAATGTACTAATTACATTCTAAAAAGTACATGAATATGTGCGATTGTATGCAGTGCAACATTGTTAACTATCATACCTAACATATTATGCTACGTTTTTTTCACAGAGGAAGAAGCAAAGATTTCTCATGCATTACCATGTACAACAAAGTCAACCTGTACCCCCAATGATACATCAATGAAAAGTACCTTTTCCATATCAATGGTATTGTGTCACTATCTTCCAAAAACTATACACTGCCTATACAGTATGTATAATTACACATATTATTATAATTATAATGGTTGTAATAATACCTGTTGGTGTCCAGTCGCGGCTGTCCGTGGATTGAACATGGTGGGCGTTTCGGAAAAATATGACACTCATCACCCTTTTCACCAACCAATGAGCGAGCACGTTCAGTGTCCGTGGACATCACGCCGCCCTCTGGACCAATCGGAATTCTGTCCACGGAGCAAACAGGGAAGTGGGTCAGCGGAGCGGACCTAGATATCACAAATTTGTTTCAGTCTGAATTTTGCCTGTTTTAGAGAAAACTACTGGTCAGATTTCCACCAAATTTACAAATGCACGCTTTCAGGACCAAGCCCCTGCTACTGCCACAAATTTGATGAAAATCTTTCCAATGGTTTGGGTTGTAGGCATGAGCAAAAAAAATGGTTCCATTGCGTCTATGGAAAAAAAAAACATTTTGGTACCCGCCTATAGCTTTGCCCCAAGCGCCCCCTTGATGAACAAACTTGCCAAAATAAAAATTCAGAGTGGGCCATCAACTTTTTTTGCAAGGTTTGGTAAGGATTCGTCCAGGGGGAGTGAAGTTATAAGCCACAAGATTACTCAGAAGTTTTAATGTGGAAGAACACAGCAAAAACAGAATACAGCATGGACAAGGTACTGAATTACGTGTTTATTTTAGACTATAATTCAGTGTATCATAACATTTCATGTTTATGGTTAGTTTATTGTGCTTAGAATTTAGAGTTTGACTTTAGTTTTTTTCAGTTTCATTTTTAGAGTGTAGTTTTTGGTTTGATTGTTAAAGGTAAGTTAAAAGAGTCACAGATTTCACAATGAGCTCGTTGTAACCACTGACTTCTACTTCTTTTGTAGGCTTGGATTTCCCATTCTTACACACCTGCACGCTCAAGCTTGTAAAAATGTCTGTCCCCTCACCCCATGGAGCACATTGCCCCATGGATGCCGGGCCATTTTGGCAATGTTTTTTTTTTGCTGGTTACCACCTTCATCGGAGAGACCTCCTTCTCCTACAATGTCTTCCTCACTGGGAGGGTTTATTCTCTCATGCCACATAGTGTATGATGCAGGGCATCGCCACCTCATTAAAATTGTGTGCCGAGTAGCAAACTTTCAAACTACAACCACCCAGTGACAATCACCAAGACAAGCAGCCGCCCCTAGGCTGATCCCAAAAACTGTGTGTTGTGTGGGTACATGGGCCAACGCTTTTGCCTATGACATGCGCAGTGTGCATAAATACATGCCTACAAATGTAGTTATTCACCTTTTGTCTGATAAATGTACTTTAGCGAATACTAATGTTCACAAATGTGGGTATGTGTTATATTATGCAGAAGGCACTATAGGAATACACTTTGCAAATGGTGCCATGCTTCCCAGCTCTTCAGTACAACTGTACTGTTGAAAATTACTTAATGCAATTACATGCATAACTTTGTGGTGCTGTGGATGAAAACCTTGCACATCCATACTCTAAAATGGAAAGAACTGACACACAACTGCTGGAGCTGGCTTAATGATCATCGGAGGTTGCTTTGTTCTGCAGAAGCCAAGGCTTTGGAAATCTTCTCCCTTCCATCTTTGCCATGAAGATATCTACTCTGTTTCCAGAAATAATTTCAGGAATCTTAAGATTCACCTGTTCCACTTAGCCTTCCAAGCTATTTTTCTGTTACTCGTTCCTTCTCTCTTTTCTCATCCCACTTTTCCGTACCTCTTTCCTTTTTGCAGCAGTGTTCTTTTAAGTCTGCATGTGCCCTGGCTTCTGGTGGTGTGCTGTCCGCCAGAGATGCTGAGTTTCTCTGTGAGGTAGCTGGGTGACTTGAGGGTGACTGCCTTATAGATGATGCAGCAAGTATTGAAGGTAATTCATGAATGTCGAGGGAGCCAGTGAAGGTTGATGAGGTCCTGTGTGATGTGGTCATATCTGTGTAGGCCCTTGATGAGGACTGCGGCCGTGTGTAGTAAATTTCTCAGGGGCAGAAGAGAGGATGTCGATGGAAGTGGAATGTTAAGGGATACACCTATTACACAGACTACCCATATTGATCTGACCCCTTGTATCAAGGATCAGGACAGCAATAAAATCCGATACAACCCCTCAAAAACAATCCAGAGAATATAGGAGTGATATATTTATGGAATAACAAGTGCATTAATAACAACCATGATGAATCCTTGTCACCGTGCTTCCAGGGAACATACATGGACTTGGTTTTGATATATTTATATTGTGCAAGCTAGGCAGAAACACATGCACCCTGGTACTAATAAAGAGAAATTATGAAGCACTTAGGAGCTAGGGTTCAGCAAAAGAAATAAGGGGATTGACTAAACTACTTGTAACATAGCTGAGAAAGGTAATAAAAACAAAACATCCAATCACGGGGGTGTCCCATCCCCAAACATGGTATAAACCTGGAAGCAAAGTTACATTTAACTAGAGCTCACCTAAATTGTTTACTCTGACACAGGAAATGCTGCCCTAGTCATGCAGAAGCACACCAGGCTTGAAGGAGAAGAAATCCCTTTCAAAAAAGTAAAAAACTGAAAAACAGTGTGATAAAGCAGATAAGATCACTATAAGGTCTGGCACAGTCCGCATCTGTTCCCAGAAGTGAACAAAGGTACACGCACAGAAGTGATCTGTAAACAATTAGTTTAAACATTAGAGGTAATGCAACCACCATAAATAATAGAATAGATTGCGCTCCACAACTGGGGCTTATATGCAGCTCCTGCCAAATTAGGGTGATATGTGCTTACAATAGTCTTGCATGCATTATTCGGCACTAGTAGAGTCTCAAAGTAATGTGGTGCAAATTGGAAATTACCCTATGACCAATAATAAAGAAACTGAAAAAAATCATTAATGTTACAGCACAGAAAAAGAGACAATTATTTCTCAATATAAAGTGCAGAGTCACTGAATGAGATACCACATGAACACAGGCTGTCCAGGAAAAGCATTGATTTTCTTTACATCCCTCCTTGTTACTGGCCTGCACATAGCTGCCAATGCTGAGTGGTTGCAGATAACAAGATGGGAGTTACTGCATATGATCAATGCCACTGCAAAGGGGCTTAATGCTATTAGGGAGAAGCTAAGAGCTGTCAGAATTATGACACTTCAAAATAACTATGTCCTTGACCACTTCACTGCCATGGAAGGGGACATGTGTGCAAAGATAGGATCAAGTTTCTGCACTTTTGAACACCAGCAAACAAATGAGCAAAATGGGAGTTTGACAAAAGCTATAAAGTCCCTGCAGGAATTACATACTAAAATGTTGGAGTAGACTGATGGGAAAGACAATGAGGTATGGTTTGATTATCTGTTCTCATCAGCATCTACCTGATTAGGAGATGGTTTAAAATAATAATATCAGTACTAGTATAAGTACTGACTGGCATATGTTTCCTGCAAATTATCCTGAGACAATGTAGGCGAGCGGGAAAGAAAATAGTTGACTATAGTACTGTGTAAAGATAACATGGCACATGTTCATGCACAGACAGATGAACCACACTGCATGCAGGTTGTAGAAAGACCAATTGCTCCCCCTGGTACGAAACATGAACTTCTGTCAGATCCTGAAAATTATGCCCAGCATTGGGTGGACTGTGACAGAGATGGGGACTGCTATTTCATGACATTTGGTCCAGATGAATATGTGGAACAGGGAGGTAACCTGAGGGGGGTCTTTAAGGTATGGATCTCTAAAGGTGGAAATTAGCCAATGACAGAAAATTGGTATTTTGTCAATAAATTGATCAGAGGGAGGAGTTTGATGATGCAGATAAGATCAGTACAAGGTCTGGTCCCACCCCCACCTGTTCCCAGAAGCAAACAAAGGTACAAGCTGAGAAGTGATCTGTAAACAGCCAGTTCAAATATTAGAGGTAATGTCAGCTTCAGGGATGGCTGCCTGAAGGCTGAGCTCCAGCACCTGGATTGAATCCCTACTCTACACTGTGATGGCTGAACCAACTTCACCTGATACGAAACAACCTGCAAAGAGGCAGAAGGGGACTGGTGAGAAGACTTCAGATGAGAGAGTTGATAAAATTCTGGACATGCTCACAAAGCTGACTTTGGATGTAAATGAGATCAAGGATAAGATGTCCAGTGCAGAGGAGAGATACTTTGAACTCACTTCAAATTTTAACAGAGTGGAGTCTCATTTGAATGATGTGGATAGCACAGTGGAAAGAATGGGAAACCAAATCAAAGATTTACAATCAAAGAATGAGAGATTGTTTCTGAAGCTCTCTGAGCAGGAAAATTTGTCTAGGCGGAACAATGTGAGGGTGGCTGGCCTTCCTGAGGACATGGAGAGGGGCAAACCCCTTGAATTTATTGAGAGAGTTTTGGTTTCTGTCCTCAAACTGGATCCCAAGATGCACCTAGAGTTGGAGAGGGCCCACAGGAGTTTAGGACCTAAGCCAGCTCAAGGCCAGCGATCCAGACATTTTGTGGTTAAATTCCTGCGCTTTCCAATCAAAGAAATGGTGTTGAGGAAAGCCTGTGAACTACGTGACCTGACTTTGAATGGCCACAGCGTGATGATATTTGGAGACCTCAGTCGGGATGTCTTGGATAAAAGGAGAGAATTTAATACAGCCAAAGACAAAGCAAGACTGAAGAACCTCAAATACTACATGGTTTACCCTGCCATCTTCAGGGTAATTAAGGATGGCAGGTTGTTCTCCTTCAACAATAGCAAGGGGGCTGAGGCTTTTTTGAGTGACCTGGAAGGGACTGAAAACAGGAATGATCCTGAGCAACCTATGGGGGCCATGGAGGCTACTGTGTCTACTTCACAGAGAATAATGCCAGCCAAAAAGAAGAGATAGACAAACTGGATGCTTAGAAAAGCAGTGGAGTTTTTATGTGTTAATGTTTAAACATTGGTTCATTTTTTTATTTTTTTTATTTTTATCCAATTGTCACCCACTTGCCATTATTTGGATGTAACGATCGTTAAATCAGTTGAAATGGATGTTTTCGTTTGAGAATGCAGTCACAGGCCATTAGAAGAAAGGCCATAGTACTTTTGCCGCTCCCACGGGTCGTTCCACGTCATGGGGACGTGATTAATGGATGCCGGCGATTGTTATGGAGGATCCGGGTACGCGTGTGAATGGAGGAAGCTGTGCTAGGAGGGTAGGCTGGCGGTAGGTGTAACAGTTAGCACTAATGAGCTTTTAGTGCTCTGAATGTCTGCGTGCTCTGACTGGGCGGGACCGAGTTTCTTCCCTCTTCTCCCTCCCCTATCCTGCCTCCGGAGACGCCCGTACGCGACTCTCTGGCTGCAACCGTGTCTCCCACCTGCACGCATCTTGCATACGCGGCTACGTTATGTTATGGTTTGGGATTGTGTAACCGGCTTCCTTGATCCCTGCCTCCAATTGTTCTGTCCTGACAGCTCGCTCTGCCCACGGTGGTCTGCAGCACTGCCCAGATGTTTGACGTTTGGAGCGGTCGATGAAGCCTGCCTGGGATATCGCTCGAAAATCATCGCAGTAAGCCCCTCGGATGCTTTTCTTCATTTTGTGGTTACTTTTGCCTAACAATAAGGCGCTAGGATCTGGGACCAAATTCAAGTGCAAGCTGTTAAGTGGACTGTGGTGGCTGGGGCTGAGATTAACACCACGCTCATGGAGACTTGCAGCATCTCCCCCTTTAACGCTGCATTAGCATTCATTAAAACATAAACAGTGACCTTATCTGACTTTGATTGCTTTTATCTTGTATAATTACCCATTAGGTCAGGTTTGAACATTGGCAACTTGGTGACTGCCTTGTTCAGTGTTTCGTGAAACTGTTCATGAGTAACAGGTCTGCAATTTGACTGTGGTCTTCATGTGTTCTGGCCTTGGAGGATCATATTGGAGGGCATGGAATGAGATCTGTTAAAAGCATGAACAGGGGAAGTGCAAACTTTGCTGGCGTACAGTATTGGTATCAGTTACATGCGGGTGTTTTCTTCTGTGGCTGTGCACCTGGCTGGATCAAAACATTGGACATAGATACCATCCTGCCTTGTGTGGTTCATGCACAGTATCACTTCTCTTAGTGTATACAGTGCTGGAAATTCCATATCCGGCTGATTGTTCATATGTTCACAGCACGCGAAATGCATATCTGAAATGGAGTGTTTAATACTGTTATGGCTTTGGGGGAACATGGTGGGTCATGGGAATCCCTTTATTCTGATGGAAGCTGGGTGGGTAATGACATGGCAGATTAATTTGTTTCGGGTTCACTTCATGGCTGTGTGTCCATCGAACTGCATTTATGGTGGACACTGTAATATCGTATACCCTTCATGAGGTGTACTGGCCTGTGTACCGACTGGGGGTGGAGGAGGGTAACCATGGTTGTACATAGTTGTTATGGAGGGTGGGGTGGGGGTTATGGGTGTCTTGTGACTTCAATGGTTTAGTTGACTCTCTGTGGACCATGCTATGCCTGGGCTGAGAATATTCTTCAGTTGTGGATTCTAAGCTGACACTTGGTCTGAGGCGGATATTAAGCCTGACGGTATACAGTGTCTTTCACTGATTTGTACTAGTGGATGTCTGGCATCATAAGCGTGGTTATTTATCTGTTGTCTATTATTTAATTTGGGTAGTTGGGTTAATGGGATTGCAAGGACGAATTCTATCTGTTCTATGCTATTGGGGTGGTTGCTGGGCCACGCTCCTTTGAATTGATGTAGTGGGTTTTGATTGAGTTAGTACTTTTAATGGGATGTTAGGGGTTATAGGGGAGGACTATTTGTTATGATTGTCACTGTATATGCATTGGGTGTGGATTCTGGGGCGGTTACAGTTCGAGACTTTGATGTTTTTTGTAAATAACTGCACTCAACATCACCTTACAGTTTTTCAGGGTGTGTCATTTGTTTTGCTATTGTGTGTTCATGGGTTTGCTATGTCTGTGTGTGTTTTGTATTGTTTTGTGTTGTTCTGTAGTGTTTGCATATTTCTGTTTGCTTGCTTCCCTTTAGTTTTCTGGTTTGGATCTGTCCTAGTTCAATATGGTTGGTCAATATGGTTGGTTTTGGTTTGAGTTCACATGTCGTTGGGTGATTTGAGAATATGTACCTGGAAAGTTAAGGGCCTGAATATTCCGAGGAAGAGGAAGGAAGTGCTGAACAGACTGAGGAGGGAAAAGACAGATATTGCCCTCATCCAGGAAACTCATTTGTTGAATGAGTCAGTGCATTTACTCCGAAATAGATGGTTTACCAAGACCTTTTTTAAATGCTATGGTTCTAAATCAAGGGGGGTGGGTGTACTGCTGCGCAAAGGCCTAATGTTTCAGGTGGAAAAAGTTGTGATGGATGATGAGGGGAGGATACTTCTTATTGATGTCACATATGAGGGTATGTTGGTCACAATTGGTTCTGTTTATGGTCCGTGTAGTAGTAGTGGCCCTTTTTTTAGGATGCTGTTGACGCTATTGAGGGAGATGAGAGGGGAACATGTAATTTTAGGAGGTGATTTCAATTGTGTGATTGACGGAAAAATGGACCGTTCGGCGCAATGTAGATTTACTGCTGGGAACACTAGTAGATCCTTTAAAGAATTTGGGGATAATCAGGATTTAATTGACGCTTGGAGATTTTTTAACCCTGAGGTGAGAGAGTTCTCCTTTTACTCACCGGTACATGACTCTCATTCAAATATTGATTATTTTCTTTTTTCTGATCGGTTGGCTGAGGCTTTGCGAGAGGTAACTATAAAAGAGAGGAGTATTTCAGATCATTCGCTTATTATGATGCAGTTAAGTATGGGACAGGAAAGGTCGGGGTTTACTAAGTGGCGACTTAAAACTCATATTTTACAAGAACAGGGGGTTGCTGATTCTCTGGACAATTTCACGAGGAATAACTTTGATATGAATGTTGGGTCAGCATCTTATGTCATGGTCTGGGAAAGCTTTAAGGCGACTTTGAGGGGGGAACTGATGAATATTACATCCCGGGTTCGGAAAAAAACCTTGGCGGAGATTCAGAAGCTGGAAAGAAAACTGGAGAAAGTGCAGAAGGATTTTGCGGTGAGCGACTTGAAGATAAGTTGTTGGTTGGGTGATTCAAGGACTTGCTTAAACAAAAAATGGATGCCCAATATGAGAAGGGTATGTTTTTTATGAAGCAAAAGTTTTGGGAACAAGGTGACAAAAGTGGGAAACTGTTGGCGAATAGGATAAGGGGTCTATCGGATGCTTCTTTTATCGAAAAAATGGTCGATGACAATGGTGTTCATATTAGTAAGAAGGATGAGATATGTAATGGTTTTCGGACGTTTTATGAAACTTTGTATCGAGAAGACCAGTTTCCGAGCCAGGTAGACATGGACTCCTTTTTTGATAAAATTATTATGCCAAAATTGAGTGCGGACCAAGCTGTGATGATGGATAGCCCTATTGAGGAAGAGGAAGTGTCAGTGGCTATTGGTCAGCTCAATAAGGGTAAATCACCGGGGATAGATGGTCTTCCGGTAGAGTTTTACCAGACACTGAGTGGGGTTCTTGTACCGTTCTTGTGCAATCTATACAATGGTTTTATGCAGGATGGTTTGCTTTGTCCGACTATGAAGGAAGCTTGTGTAATTGTTATCCCGAAGCCGGGGAAAGATGGTAAGAGATGCGAGAATTATAGGCCGATCTCGCTCCTGAATGTGGATCTAAAAATTTTCAGCAGGATTCTGACTAATAGACTGAATATGTGCATAGGCAAACTGATCAGTGGATCACAGGTTGGATTCATGAGAGGCCGATACGGTTATGACCATATTAGGACGTTGATAGATTTGATGGGCCTACCGAAGACAAAGACCAGGGACACCTTGTTGTTATTTATGGATGCGGAAAAGGCTTTTGAAAGGGTCAATTGGTCCTTCCTTTACCACACCCTTAAGAGGATGGGATTTGGGGACGCGTTTATTAGGACCATCAGGGCATTGAATTCTAATATTAGTGCGAAGGTATGGGTCAATGGGGTTATGTCCTCCTCGTTCTTGTTATCTAGGTGAACTAGGCAGGGTTGTCCGTTGTCTCTGTATCTGTTCAATCTGGCCTTGGAACCTCTCATCCTATACTTAAAACAAGAGCAGGGCCTTTGGGGGCTTAGATTTGGAGATAAGGAGATGAAAGTGCTATGCTACGCTGATGACATGACAGTTATATTGTCTAACCCGGCTGAGGGATGTGTACTACTTAAACAGATGTTTGATGAGGTGGGACGTTTATCGGGCCATAGGATCAATTGGGGGAAGACCGTAGCCTTTCCTTTGGATGTTAGTGTCCCGCGTGATGTCTTGGGTTCTTGGGACTGTCGCTGGGAGGTGGGAACAATGAAATACTTGGGTATACATTTAGTTTGGGATTTAAAAAGGATGACTGCTTTCAACGTGTCAAGGATATTGGAGGTAATTAAAAGGGATATATTGAAATGGGGCCGACTGCAGTTGGGAATTTGGGCCAAGGTTAATGCCGTTAAAATGGTACTTTTACCGAAGGTTCTTTACATCATACAGTCCATCCCCTTGAAGTTTACGAGAAAAGTTGTTGCTCCTGTTGATAAATTCTTTCGGGATTTTCTTTGGGGAGAAGGCAAGCGGCTTAAAATTCCTAAATTTATTTTGAATGGTCCAGTAAAAGACGGAGGATTTGGATTCCCGAATTTGATGAATTATTGCACAGGTTTTCTCTTGAAAAAATCGACCCCATATTTTTCTGAGGCTAATGAATATGTTCCCAATTGGTATATAATTGAGAGTTACCAGTTTTCGCCTTATGCGCTGAGAGACCTCTATTCAATGTCTAAATTGCCTGCCTCAGTACAGAAGCTGCCCACAATGGGTGCGACTAGGGAAGAGGTGCTGCGCTTTCTGGACTTTGGAGGTGGGAATGATGGGTTGCATTATGATGCGTCTTTATGGCAAAATGCATGTTTGCAACTAGAGAATAGGCCCTTATGCTGGAAGAGTTGGATAGGTAAGGGCATACTCAGGGTCCGTGATGTGTGGCATAAAGGTGACATGATCTCCTTTGAACAGCTGAGAGCATCCTTTGGTATTGGAGTTAGAGAAAGAAATCGTTATGAGGCCTTAAAGGTGCTCTTGACCGAAAGGACAGGGATGTTGGATGGGGGCATGAATGAGAGACCTGCTTTGTGTGAACTTCTCCGTTCTGCATCGTATGGAGTTTCAACTTATCTGAAGTTGATGCCGGCGGATTAGGTTGATGTGAGAGCATGGGATAAGCTTCGTCAAACCTGGGCGGATGATCTTGGGGCGGATATCTCGGTTCGGGAATGGACGTATTTGCTTCATGTAGGAGTGCAGGCAAAGATGGACTTGCAGCTGTGTTATATTAGGCAAAGGGTCCTCTTTAGACTATATTGGACTCCGTCCAAGATGGCCAGATTGGGTCTTTCGGACACTGATTCATGTTGGGGTTGTGGATGTAGTGTGGGCTCTTTGATACATATGTTGTGGACGTGCCTGAGAGTTTCCGACTTCTGGACTGGGGTATTGGATAGACTGGACCTTGTATTGGAAGAGAAACTTCCTCGCTCCTTCCTTTCAATCATTTTGTTATCCAACAGGGGTAGAGGAGACAGAGCTAGGGACTGTACAGAATGGATTAATAAAGGGTTGATTTTGGCAATGAAACAAATCCTACGGGTCTGAAATCAAGGAAGAAACCGGGTGTGGATGGGTGGTTATCAGATATGCAGGTCTTGTCGAACTTTGATAAAGTTATGCTCCTTGGACAAGGTAGAGAAGGGCGTTATTCTCAACTTTGGGGACCCTTTAATGACCTATTTGGCTGAAGGTTGGGTTCCAAACCTGGGTGGGTAATCCCTTACTTGGGTTGGGGATACTTTGATACTTCTGGTGATGGGGGGCTGTTTTGTTGTGTGTTTTTGTTTCTTGTTGTTTTGTCTTATTGGTTGAGTGTCAGGGATTTTTGTTCAAATTGTATTTGTTTTTTACAAATATTATTGATGTCCATGTGTTCAGTATTATTTTGTTTATTTCTGAGGTTCTTTTAGACATTGCAATTTGAACACGATGCGATGTACTGGAGATTGTTTTTCTTTGTTGTTTGTTGTTAAAAATTTTAAATAAAGTGATTAAAATAAAAACAAAACATGCAATCACAGGGGTGTCCCATCCCAAAACATGGTATAAACCTGGAAGCAAAGTTACATTTAACTAGAGCTCACCTAAATTGTTTACTCTGACATAGGATATGCTGCCCTAGTCATGCAGAAGCACACCAGGCTTGAAGGAGAAGAACTCCCTTTCAAAAAAGTAAAAAACTGAAAAACAGTGTGATAAAGGAGATAAGATCACTACAAGGTCTGGCGCAGCACCCATCTGTTCCTAGAAGTGAACAAATGTACATGCACAGAAGTGATCTGTAAACAATTAGTTTAAACATTAGAGGTAATGCAACCACCATAAATAATAGAATAGATTGCGCTCCACAACTGGGGCTTATATGCAGCTCCTGCCAAATTAGGGTGATATGTGCTTACAATAGTCTTGCATGCATTATTCGGCACTAGTAGAGCCTCAAAGTAATGTGGTGCAAATTGGAAATTACCCTATGACCGATAATAAAGAAACTGAAAAAAATCATTAATGTTGCAGCACAGAAAAAGAGACAATTATTTCTCAATATAAAGTGCAGAGTCACTGAATGAGATACCACATGAACACAGGCTGTCCAGGAAAAGCATTGATTTTCTTTACATCCCTCCTTGTTACTGGCCTGCACATAGCTGCCAATGCTGAGTGGTTGCAGATAACAAGATGGGAGTTACTGCATATGATCAATGCCACTGCAAAGGGGCTTAATGCTATTAGGGAGAAGCTAAGAGCTGTCAGAATTATGACACTTCAAAATAACTATGTCCTTGACCACTTCACTGCCATGGAAGGGGACATGTGTGCAAAGATAGGATCAAGTTTCTGCACTTTTGAACACCAGCAAACAAATGAGCAAAATGGGAGTTTGACAAAAGCTATAAAGTCCCTGCAGGAATTACATACTAAAATGTTGGAGTAGACTGATGGGAAAGACAATGAGGTATGGTTTGATTATCTGTTCTCATCAGCATCTACCTGATTAGGAGATGGTTTAAAATAATAATATCAGTACTAGTATAAGTACTGACTGGCATATGTTTCCTGCAAATTATCCTGAGACAATGTAGGCGAGCGGGAAAGAAAATAGGTGACAATAGTACTGTGTAAAGATAACATGGCACATGTTCATACACAGACAGATGAACCACACTGCATGCAGGTTGTAGAAAGACCAATTGCTCCCCCTGGTACGAAACATGAACTTCTGTCAGATCCTGAAAATTATACCCAGCATTGGGTGGACTGTGAAAGAGATGGGGACTGCTATTTCATGACATGTGGTCCAGAAGAATATGTGGAACAGGGAAGTAACCTGAGGGGGGTCTTTAAGGTATGGATCTCTAAAGGTAGAAATTAGCCAATGACAGAAAATTGGTATTTTGTCAATAAATTGATCAGAGGGAGGAGTTTGATGATGCAGAAAGGATCAGTACAAGGTCTGGTCCCACCCCCACCTGTTCCCAGAAGCAAACAAAGGTACAAGCTGAGAAGTGATCTGTAAACAGCCAGTTTAAATATTAGCGGTAATGCAACTGCCATAAAGAATAGAACAGATTGCGCTATACAAGTAGGGTGAGAAGTATGCACTCACAAGCTTAGGGAAAGGTTGCAGAATACGCAGATAGGGTTATACAAGTAGATGGACGTAGGTAGGGATAGGTTGTGGAATACATGGGCAGGGAATAACCTATTGCAGCATATAATACATGAGACACAAAGAACATTAACATGGCAGAGAACACTTGTGTATAGGTGCGTTATAAATGCCATATCATATCATACCAGAGTACCTCCATCTTTCAGACAGAACTTTGAAAGACCTTTATTCTGAAATATGGAATCCTGACATCAAAACTGCTTGGCACACAATCCCAAACCCCCCCAATGTTTAGACAGAAGGGTGCCCTGACAAGGAATCAAAACCACATTAGATAACATTTTTCAGAAGCACACAGCATGAAACTATAATGTTAATTAGTTTATATTGGTAGAAGTGAGAAAGTACATTTAGTCTTGATCTCCAGATGCAAATAGCTACCATGCCAAACGACCTCCTAATGAATAAATGCACAGCGCAGCATACACGGGTTAGGATAGCAGAACAAACTCAATACATAGACGAAAATTAGTTCTGAACACTGGTCCTCTACCATGTGATTGGAACAGTGATCATTTATTCTAGGCCTCGCTAGATAGTGCACCTGCTACTCCCTTAGCATATCCATACACCGCTGGCATGCCAAGGCCACAAACACATTGGCAGATAAGGCCTTAGGCCTGGGATTGAGAAGGGAGTAACTTCTTCCAACTGGATCATGCGGTCCGTTTATCTCCCCTTCCCCACCACACATGCTGGCATCACATTAAGGTGCCCAGGGTCTGATGAGAAAACTTATAACCAATTAGGATCCTGTCTGCTATGTTTGCTAATGTAGTATAGTGCCAACCAATGATATGTCAGAATCAAGAGTAATATTTTTAGTAGGGCGAGCTTAGAATGAGCCATCAGTTTTAGAATATTCAATGGTAGTAGCCCTTACATATGGAATGTAGAGGTGTCATATCTTATCAACCAATAAAATAGGATAAGTGAATAAAAGTGTTTACTTATCATTAACCATGACGTCATTTGTGATGTGTATTTCATTTAAAAACTTGGGTACTGTATTATATCATTCAGAGAATTCTGTGTTGCATGCACTCCTGGCTGTTTATATTTGAATAAAGCTGGGTTTTCTCCTTGCCTTGGTATACCTCACTTCATTTTGATATTGATCACCTGTTAACGATTATCAGTGACTGGGACCATCTTAAGGACAGAGTGGGAGACCAAAGGAAGACTATATGGGTGTCTACAGACCTTTGACAAATAGAGGACACTTCAGTGAGCACCATTTTGACTTGGCGTTTGCAACATGCCCATGAAATCTATACACATTATAGAACAAGAAAATACAAAAAGAGTGATGAAGAATAACTTATGGAAATATAGTGAACAGAGTCCTTCAGATTAACACAGGACACCAATATATGCATCCTTCGGCCATCCCAGTTGAACCCAGTCCACCAGAAATCCCCAAAACATCAAAGGTTCAAAATGACAAAGAGGCACATGTGGAGATTAAGTTGATAAAAAGTCATAGGCCCTCATTACGACCCTGGCGGAATTCGGAAAACGATGGCGGAAATGCAATACCGCCATCGAATAGCGCTCGGTGCGACTATGACCCGTCACCGCAAAGTACGATGCCATTAGCGACACCGTAGTGAACGCCAACGCTAACTGCACCAAGCACGCGCGCGCGCGCCATGCCAAACCGTAAACACCACCATGGCGCAACGGTACGCCAATTCCGACCCCAGCGGACATGTACCTAACGCCATCAAGCATGGCGGAATGCACCATTCCGCCATGGTGAGAAGTACGGCATCGCGAATCAACCGTAAACGGCCCCACTGACTGCCCGTACACCGCTCCCTGCCCACAAAGTACAACTCCCCGTAGGTGCAACGAAGCCACAATGCAACCAGTGAAATGCACAAGTCTCCCATGCATGCCAACGAACAAATGGACCTCAAGAGGGGCCAATGGGAGCTGCAGGGCACAGATGGCACGAATACAGAAGCCATCCCAATGGACATGACCACAGTCCCCCACCAAGAAACGCACGCAAACACAGGCACCTGTGACCAGCAATATTCAGAAAATCACAACATTCCACCAGTCCACCTGGCTGACCGGCATCTGTCACACAAAACCCAATCCCCCGCCCCTGAGCATGACAACATTCAAACTGTCATATTGGCAGCCCCCATCCCTGACCTCACGGGCTTCGTAGGCAAACGCGCCCAGTACAGGACCACGCAACAAAACTCCGAAGCTGGAACCCAATGCAGATCCCCTCACAATACATCGCTCCCCAAATAGGAATATGCCACATCACTTGCAAAGAAGAACGCTACACGGCCCATATCAGAATAGAATTTTAATGCACATCAATATCACCAAGCCCATACAGCCATCAGGCCATGAACTCCAAAACACATTTCACCATTGTGGGCTGCATCCGCAAGAAATGACCAGCCACTACTCGTGTGACGCCCTGTTCCCTCATGGTACACAGAGCCACATACACGTACGAAAAGGCAACATGGAAGCGCACAGAACCGCAGGGCCGTCCCAATGGGGAGGCACTAGTCCAGCTGAAAGGCCGAAATGTTGCTCCGAGCCACCAGTACTGCGTAAGGGCATGTGGCCCATTGGCGATCGTCCCATAAGATCGTAATGCTGCTCCACTGATTAACACGAAGCAGCAGGTGTCGGGAGTAAAATCCATCTGCAGGAGTGGCATACAGATGGCAGTGGCAAAAGGGGAGGAGATACCTGTCAACCAAAAGAAAAGAAACAGAATAGAATGGCCATCAGAACTACATTCGAACAACTCACTTCAATGATCACACTAGATCCACAGCCATATGCATGCAAGCCCACTCCAAAGGATCATCACCACCCCAAAACCACTTGCGAATCATAACTACCTATATCGAGGTGAAAACACCATCACAAACGAGTGTACCTGTGCATGCGCCTGTGAAAACAGAATCCTTCAGATGGGATTGGTAACGTGCATGGACACAAGTGTCTGAAGGCGCGTCGAGACAGGGAGGGCCCAACAAGGCCAGATAGACGATGGTCCCACTATGGCAGCCCTGCATCACATAGCGCAGGGGGGGCGGACAAATCCCAAGAAGCCCTGTACATGGCAAACACTGTATCAAATCACCTGCCCATGCATCCATTCATCATTCCCTCATCCCGTAATGAAAACGCCTGAATATTTACTCACATAACATTAGAAATATCCATTGAGTCTGTGCGTTATGCAGCCTGCAAAATCCACAGTGCCCCAGCACGTAATTCCAGTCTAGTGAAGTAACATGTATTTGGGAACGTCCTGCCTTATCGTCCACTACGCAATTGCGCATCCCATACTATTCATATCAATCATAGCATTCTGGCCATGGCCCCTGTCCCAAGGACATTGAACAATAGAACGTTATATTTGCAGTCAGACCTGTGGGCATCTCCTCGCCGCTAGCTGAAAACCGAAAGCGCCGCCCTTCGAATTCCTCATTTGCAACATCACGTCGAAGAGGCATCTGTGGCCGTTTGAAAACACTAATTAATCCATCGAGTGCGGCTGTGTGTGAAAATGGCAACTGCCTTCACCCACGAATGGGACGCCCCGCCCGTCGTTGCAACTCGGTACAGTGATGAATGAGGGCCCACCGTTACTCGAGTACTACGTTCCACTGACCCTTCACAACTCTGTTCGCGACTGCACAGATGGTATGTGAAACAATGGGACCACAACAGAATGAACATATCAACCAATGTTACACGGCCATCGGGTACAAATACAAGATTGCAATAGCAAGATGCCATTCCACGAATTGCAGCGTTGTGCGCGGGACGTGCTCGGCCAAAGGGGAGAGCAGTTTGCACAGGTGGAATGAATCACCACAGGTGGAGGCCATTCAGCCTGGAAACACATAAATTTCACGCCCAGTCTCCTCCCACAACCACTCCGAAATGCTACCGGCAGGACTCGCGATGTTGGCCCTGGGGGACCTGATAGCACTGCAAGTACTCCAACTCCAAGAAGAAGACGAACACCAACTACAACCGGCCGCACGGAGGAGACGCAGGAGGAGGAGGAGGCCAAGGCAGGGCCAGCAAGGGCCGCCAGCACAGCCACTACCACCACGCAGGCAGCCCGCAATCCCACGCCTCCGAGCACATCCGTTCAACCTCACTGATGAGCAGATCCACACCCTCTACCGTTTGGACCGGGACACCATAACCGCCATTGTGGACATGACACAGGCTGACCTTGTCAGCATGATAGATAGCCCAACC
The DNA here is from genome assembly GCF_040938575.1 of Ambystoma mexicanum. Classification (NCBI taxonomy): domain Eukaryota; kingdom Metazoa; phylum Chordata; class Amphibia; order Caudata; family Ambystomatidae; genus Ambystoma; species Ambystoma mexicanum. Next base: position 704,952,226 of record NC_090929.1, on the reverse strand, counting down.
GCCATCCCACCCCTACTGAAGGTGGTGTCTGTACTCCACTTCCTGGCCACAGGCACCTACCAGCACACAGTCGGACAGTTGCATGGCATATCACAGCCACTGTTCTCACGGACACTATTGCAAGTGCTCGATGCCCTCCTGAAGCACACAGACGACTACATCTCTCTACCACGCTCGGAGCAGGAAATTACCAACACAAAAGTGGGATTCCATGCACTTGGCGGCATACCGGGTTGCATTGGTGCCATCGACTGCACCCATGTGGAATTGGTCGTCCCACATGCCATGGAGGCCCAGTACCGCAACCGAAAACAATTTCATTCCCTGAATGTACAAATGGTGTGTGACTCCAACAGGATCATTACACATTGTTGTGCCCGATTCCCTGGATCAACCCATGATTCTATGGTCTTGAGGAACTCTACAATACCACGCTACATGGAGCGACACGCAGGGAACAGATCCTGGCTACTCGGTGAGTCTCATTACATGCATGATAATGTGGGGTATGTGATTCGGCAATGACCTGGCAGGAAGGGGGGGGGGGGTGTGCGTACATAGCAATGGCATTCCACAGCATACGTTTCTCGTCCACATACAGGTGATGCCGGGTATCCACTGAAGAGATGGCTCCTCACACCAGTCCGCAACCCACGGGACCAGCATGAGGAGGACTACAACCATGCCCACTCACGTACCCGTGTAGTCATTGAACAGGCATTCGGCCTACTGAAGACCCGTTTCCGGTGCCTCAGCAGGTCTGGCGGGGCACTCCTGTACCGCCATGAGAAGGTTGCAAAGATGGTGATGGCATGTGTCATGCTCCACAACATGTGCGTACGTAGAAATGTGCCCATGCCCCCTGACGCAGAACTGCAAGCACCTGATGATGGTCATGATGAGGGTGGGGATGTGGCAGCACCTCAAGGAGTCTGCGAGGCACCGGAGGCCCGTGACATTCGTCAGCATCTCATTGATGCATGCTTCTAGCACTCACGCCTGGTGGCTGATACATGGACACGGGATGCGTGGCACTGTGTGTGTCTGGTACATACACAATATGGACTGTACGCCTATAATGGCCTAGTACACAAAGATCAATGTCCACACATCTCATTGGTTGATCGTGCACTTTTTATGGCATATGTGATATCATGTTGTACACCCTATCGACCCGCCACCCAAGTGAGCCCAACACACCCCCTCCACCCTCCCACCTCCCCCCCGAACACCAGTGTCCAAAGATGCTCATCGTCCGTGGGCAGTCGCTATTGCAAGCCCCCTCTGCGGGTATCAGGGGCACCCCTGCCTGTGGAGCGCAGGTTCCTCCCAGATCTACGTTGGGGGCTGCCCTGGACGGAACTTGCAACGGATGATGTCTCTGCCTGCTCACGTCCATGCATGTCCCTAAGGGTTTGCGAGAGCTCAGTGAGCACACGGCGCACTGCGGCAAGTTCGGCACATACGTCTTTGGACGTCGCATGCAGTTCCCCCCTCAGGCTCTCGGTGCTTCTCTCCATTTGGACTCTCAGGCTCTCGGTGCTACTCTCCATTTGGACTCTCAGGCACTCGGTGCTACTCTCCATTTGTGCCCTTAGTGTCTCTGTACTTCTCTCCATTTCTGCCCTAAGTGTCTCAGTTGATGTTTCTATGTCTGCCTTAGTGCCCCCACATTCATCGGCATGGTCCTTGAGGAGCGTGGCCAGTTGCTGCTGTTGCACGATTAACTGGTCGAGGGACTGTTGCCTCTGCTGGGCCATGGCCATTTGCGGGGGTGTCACAGAGGGGCTGTTGTCCTCATGTTGCCTTGCCACAGGGCTTGTGGGGGATGGCCAGTCGTCGTCTTGTGGGTGCCCCTGCGTGGTATCCTCATGTAGTACGGGATGGAACAGACAGGGGGATTGGGACAGGTCATGGATGGATCTGACTTCGACATCCCCGTCTTCTGTGTCGGAGCATGCTGCCATCAATGGGGTGTCACCTATGGTGCTGCTGCCACCGGAGGCAGTGCCTTCTGTGGCATCCGTTGGGGGGACCTGTGGTGGTGGTGTTGTGGCCATGCTGGCTGCTGGGGTGCCTGTTGATGTTCCCTCCTGTGTGCTGCCACTTGATTTGTGCTGCTGCCGTGTCTTGATGCGTGCAGCTGAGGTGGAGGGTCTTTGGCCGTCGGTCTTGGCCCTCTTTGCAGGTGTGCTGGTAGGGGTGTCCTGGAGCTCGTCGTTTGGATCGGACCCTCTGGTGGAGTAAAGGAGGGCGAGGGTTATTGGTGGGTCTGTGGGAATTGGAATGGCAATGTATCACATGCATTGGGGTGGTACCTGAGGGTGATTTGGGTCGGGGCCTTGGAGGTGCTTCCATTTGTGTGTGGAGTGAGGGTGCAGTTGTTTGGCAGCCTGCAGTTAGGGTGTGCCTGCTGCACGTGTAGTGCGTGTTTTAGGGGTTTTTAATTATTTATGTATTTATTGTGGGTTTTAACGTGCGCTATCAGGCCAATGTGTGTGGACGTTCTCCTGGACATGTGTTTCTGTTGCACTATGGGGACACATGGTGCTTCGAATGGATGGACTTTGTGGATTTAGCATTGTTTCATTAGGCCCATCTACCTGAATCTTCGGATGTCTGCACTCCTTTCTCCATCCCTCCGACTCCCTCTATGCTCTCCATTCCGATGGTGGAGGCACAGATTTCTTCCCAGGGGGTCAGCTTGATTGGTGATTCCGACCCTCCCCCGGTGGCTGTGGCAATGTTGCGGTTGGCAGAGAGTATGCTGCGGACGCGTATCCGCAGGTCGTCCCACCGCTTCCTGCATTGCTGTGGGGTGCGGGGTGCGGTCCCCACCGCACTTACCCGCTGTGCCACCAGAGCCCATATGGCCTTCTTGTTTGCGAGTGCCGTCCTGGTCATTTGCGTGGAGAAGACGACGGCAGCATTCTCCTGGAGGGTCTCTGTTAGCACGGTGAGTTCCTCACGGGAGAAGTGGACCTGCCGCTTGCGGTCGCACGCTTTCTTCGCTACTTTTCCCATTTTTCTTGGTTTCGCTAGGGTGGATGACGGGTTGGGTTGTGTCTCAGGGTGGTGATTTTAGTGGTTGTGTGGTTTTAGTGGTTTTATAGGTGTACGGCGGGTTGTTTCCCATTCCGGGCCCGTGTTTTAACTTCCGTTTCCGTATATTTCCGGTCACCGTACTTTACGGTAGGCGCACACTGCGGTGTCCGCTGTGATGGGTGGCGGTATTGCACCTAGGGCGCCGTACGGCGGCGGTGTGGGCCGTTTTGGGGTCATTTCCGCCATCGCGGACTTTGCACTTCCGCCATGCCGTGGTGCTCGTGCCCGATGGGTCGGAATGGGCCGCACTTTGCTCCTTCTTGCAATGGCGGAAACGCTATTTACGCTGTGGCGGTCCGGTCAGTCACTTTCCGCCAGGGTCGTAATGAGGGCCATAGACAGTTGTTTGAAAATCAGACTGGATATTCTGCAGAAAATTCTAGCATAACACGAGTCAGCTGTTACTCCAAAGTGTGGTTTGAAGCCCCTACCGAACAGAGAAAAGTGCAGAGTTCAAATGGAAACAAATGGTTAAAGATGGACTTAAAAAAGAAGGAGAATAAATGGGTAGAAATCCTGCAACCCTTTTTGCCTGAGATTCAATTTCTGAAATAACCCTTGGAGATTACCATCGATGCACCTTAATACTGAAAAAGGGAGCTTGGCAGTATGGGGGCTTGAATCCAGAAAACGGTGATGGAATCTTGGATGATATGAAGGCAGGCTCAGATTGTTTTCTTGCGATTTAGTTTCTGAAAGTGAAAATTCAATATGCGCAGAAAATCAGAACACAAATGCCAGCTAGAACACAAATGCCAGCTATCTGGGTATCTGTATAAAACACAGAATAAAAAAAAAGAATGGGATATTTATTCGAATTTCGGCAGTACAAAAATTTCGAACAGCAGAACATTTCGAATAAATATCCAATCTGTGCCATTATAGTGAACAAGGAGGGGTGTCCCGCACACCCTTGTTCACTACAATCACATCAGGGGTTGCATGGGTGTCCCCCGTAACCTAAACAGGAAGGTTTTTTTAAAAACATTTTTTTAAAGAACCCTGCGGTGCTGTTTCCCTTACACGTAAGTGAAGGGAACCAGCATTGCAGAGGAGTGGAGGAGTTGCCAGCACACAACGAAGTTTGCCGCCAAACGGTAAGTAAGAGGGTCGGGGGGTGCAGGATACCAGAAATGTCCATATGAGAAAAAACTAAAGTCATTTACGTTTAAATGACTTTTGATTTTTTCTACCTCGAACATTTCTGATTCGAACAAATCATGGACAACCGGCTATCTGCATTTGACATTCACAAAAGCGACAGCTCAGGAATGTCACAGTCCCAAAGGAGTGACATTGCTGGGTTTGCTGCCAAATCATAACTAACTTCCATGAATAGATATTATTTGAGTAAACAAACATATGGAAGCCAGATTAAGTGAATTAACACAATGTGAAGCTTAACCAAACAAAGGATTGGTAATGAACTCTGATTTAAGCAAGACTGCCATTGTTTTTGTGATCTGGAATATTTTTCATAATGGTATTATGCCTGTGCTCATTAATAGTCAGTTAAATGTTGGAGTCCGCTTGACAAAGGTCCATCCTACTGTCATTGCTAAAGTTCTTTTTGGCACAAGTAATGGCAACCGTGTTTAGAAACAACAATAACATTTCCTTTCCACTGCAACTAACATATATTATTAAACAATAAAAAAAACAAAAGAAGGCATTAGCGCTAAATGAATGGGGAAATGCCCAACTACGCCAGTACAGTTATTTCCCAAAAAGAGAATACCCCCTGCCAACATCTCTCACACTCTCAGATGAAGGCCCTGCTGAGCGCCATGCCTTTTCCTCATCTGTCCACACGAGCATACAGATGCTGGGCTTCTGCATATTGCAGGGCCACATCACCAGTGACTGGAATGGCAGGTTTCTTCCATATTTGGCGAAGTTGGTCTTATAGATGACAAAAGAAATACAAAAAATGGATGTGTATCTCCAAAGAAAGCTGATCACACATTCAATGGGGAGAGCTGATACCCCACAAGGGCTGAGAGCAAGAGCCTGTAATTACACTTAATTACAGAATACCAAGCCTCAACTCTATATTCAATCTTCTAACCCTTGGAGTGGGCAGTTTCTCTAGATAAAGCTCATTCTGCCAATAAATCTTGGACTCTAAATACATTTTCCCTTTTGGCATACTCCTTTATTTTTCGAATGTGGCCACCTTTCGGGATTCACAATTAGATTTTCAGAAAGAAATTTAGCTTGTAAGCAATACGCCATGTGCTGCCCACATATAGCCGCGGCGCAGTACCCTTAACCAGACTTAAATATACCTTAGCCAAGGAAGAATCTGGCCATTGTCCAATGCTCTAACCTCTTTCATATGCCTGCTGAAAAGCTCATATTGGGTATTCACTGGTATATATAACACTAACAACCGTCCAATCTCTCTTCTCCCATTCCTCTCTAAACTACTTGAACGCCTCGCCTACTACCAACTCTCAGCGCTTGTCACTAATCTCTCTCTCCTACCCCCTCTCAATCTGGTTTCGACCTAACCATTCTCCTGAAACTGCCCTCACTTATATTCTTAACTCCCTCCTCTCCGCTCGATACTCTAAACAATCCTCTGTGCTTATCCTCCTAGACCTTTCTGTTGCTTTTGACACTGTTGATCACCCCCTAATTCTCAGCTCTCTTTCTTCCTTTGGTTTCAAAGGCTCTGTTCTTAACTGGCTCTCCTCTTACCTCTCCTCCCACTCATTCGGTGTCTCCTCGGGTGGTCGTTCCTCATCTACCCTCCCTCTGGAATATGGCATACCCCAGGGTTCGGTTCTCAGCCCTTTCCTATTCCCTCTTTACACCTCTATCCTTGCCCCTGTTATCTCCTCATTCGGTATTTCTCACCATTTCTATGCTGATGACATCCGATTCTTCCTTTCCTTCTCTTCCTTCTCCTCTGACCGCCACCTTAAACTCTCGTCCTGCCTTACTGCCATTAAAAACTGAATGTCATCCCGCTTTCTTTCTCTCAATACTGATAAGACTGAAGTCTTATTCTTTCCCTCCAACACTCTTCCCCCTCCCTCTCCTCCACCTTTCATTCACTTTCCCCCCCTCAAATCTTCCTATCTCTGCCCATGCTCACAATCTAGGCATTCACTTCGACTCCTCACTCTCCTTTTCCCACCATATTTCTCTTAGCTCTCGCGCCTGTCGCTACCACCTTTTCAATATTTGCAAAGTCCGCTCCTCTCTCACCTTCCATGCTACTAAACTTTTAAACACCTCCCTTATCTTCTCTTGCCTCTTCTATTGCTCCGCTTTACTCTTTAGACTACCTGCTTCTCATCTTGCCCCCCTCAAATCTATTTACCACTCAGCTGTCCGTACCCTCTGTCTCCTTGCCCCTCATGACTCAATTTCTTCTTTGCTTTCCTTCCTTGGCTGGCTTCCCTTTCACTCCCAACTTAAATTTAATTTCTTCTGTCTAATCTTTAAATCTCGCCATGATCTTTCTCCCCCTTATCTCTCCTCTCTCCTCTCTTTCTACACTCCATTCCGCTGCCTTTGTTCCGCTGACCACTTCCTTCTCACCGTCCCTGCTTCCCCATGTGCCTCCTCCTGTTTCCGCTCCTTTCAGCTCCTAGCCCCCCTGCACTGGAACTCCTTACCTCTCTCAACCCGCTCGATACCTACCTTTACCTCCTTCTACACTTCCCTGAAATCTTTCCTTCTCCATTCTCCATCATGAAACCTTCCCCACCTCTCATTCTCTCTCCTTCCCTCGCATCTTTCCTATGAACCTCTCTACCCTGCCCCTTCCCCTTACCATCCTTTACTTTCACCCTTATACCCCTTCTGTTTCCCTCCTCCTTCCCTTCCTCACCCCTTCCCTCTTCCCTCACAGATTAATTGCTCTACTTACTGTTTTTATTGGTTTGATTCATGAAGTAAATTGCTTCAACTGTTATAATGTTCAATGTATTCTGTTGTTATAATGTAAAGCGATTTGGATTAAAGCACTATATAAACACAGAAAATACAAATAAATACAAATATATATGTACGGATACTGAAAAGCAAGAGCGATAAAGCAACTGTTTCAGTTGTGGTGTGTGTGCATGGCAAATTCAGATTTCAAAGAAATCATATGATTCCCTTGCTAAATTTCATAAGCGATATCAAAAGTGAATTTTTTGGCACCTGCAAGGATTCTGAGGAGAACCAAAAAATATTCTTCCAAACATTAGAACTTGTAGTCAATTATGATGACAAAAAGATCTCAGTGTCAGGCCCTACAGAAGTCGACGAACGTTTGAGAACATAAACTAAAGAACCCGTAAAATATTGGGCACCAAAATTATATAGCCTTTGTATGGGAAATGACTGCTTGATGTGCTCATCACTACTTTTGGATGGGGGAAGGGGTCCAACCTGCACTGTGCCTTAACATTGAGACTAGTTAGTGTTAGGGAGAATTCTCTGTTTAGGCTGAATTTCCTAACCTAGTGAGTCCCCCAGCAGCTTTGCTGGATTTCTGGAGTTTGTTTTTTTCCATCCTGACAAGAGTGAGACTCTTTTTCTCCCACTCTTGGACATGAATGTGTGTAATTCCTTTGAATGTCAATGTGTTCTATGGGCTATGGGGTCTTTTACTCCATAGGGTCTCATATGTTTTTCTATGTGTGTTACACCGCACCCTACGTGCCATAACACTGGGGCGTCCTAGCGGACCTCCATCATAGACTCCATACCCGGGGACTGACTACTATCTCCCCGGGCATGTAAAGTCACCATTGGCTTTACTAGATCTAAATTTACTAACAGAACTAGTACAAACCATCCTATTGTGGACGTATTAGTAGGGGTAATTCGATTACTCCTAGGTCTGTTATTCGAGGGGGCACTGTCCCGTTCCCCCTCGTCGAGTTTTGGCTGGTGGCAGTGGAAACTACTTGTTATATTCGACCCCGAATATAACCCTATGGGATTCTTCCCATTGTTAGAGATTGATACTGTTTCTCGTTAATCTCTAACATACCACTGGTCTACTTATCTTAAATAAGTCTATCGGATGGTATTTTCTGCCAGAACTCGGTATTTAAAATGGCGTCTGTGTTCGTCTCTGTGACTCCTAAACCAAAGGTCGAGCCCTTTGTTCCACTTTTGGCGGGCTCTGTACAGAGACCCTCCAAAGTGGTGCCATTCTGTCTGGGTTACCACAGGGGTGTGGGAGGGGGTTTAGGCACCCTGGACCGAGTTGTCTTGCCAACTCCGGTCGCACTCTGGTGTGATTGGCCCAAGTGGTGAGCCTCCCCACTCACCACTTAGCGTGTGTTGATTGACAGCTAGGCTGAATGAATGGGGGTTTTCTGCATAAAAGCAGGGCTTTTGGGACTGGATCTTCAGAAGTCGCCACAGGACCTAAGAATCCGACGTGGGTAAAGCTGAGCCGACCTGCAACGACGACACCTCCGGTGGAGCCCTGCTGAACCGACTCACCATTTCCCGACAACATAGGAGATCTCCCTGCCGGAGAGTCTCTTCCCCTGACTGGGGGGAACAACCAGTCCCCTTTGCTTTTTCTTCGCCTCAGGACGCAGTGGTCGAATTGCCCGTGCAGAGCACCTCGGCAACCGGATAGCCACTACCCCTGTACCGCGACCAAAAGGTGGTGCCTTGTGACGGAGCACTCTGCGGCTGGTCTCTTCCCTGGTGGTGCAACGCTCTTCAACTTTCCTTCGACGACGAGATCCCCTCTTCTCTTGGCAAAGACCGGACGTGCACCCACCACCAGGAACAACTGCCCCCGCCGGAGCTGTCTCTCCTCAATCAAGGTACTGTGTCCGCCTGGCTTCCCTTGTTGCCGGATAGAGTGAGGTGTCTTAATCCTCGCCTCTCCATAGGGTCGCCTCCAAGCTTTCTTTAGCGTGTTGTTCTGAACTAGTCCAATCTTCCAATAACAATTTGCTTCAAAGACTCGAACGCATTTCCACTAAGAGACTTTTGGGACATATCGCCTTGCCTCTCTCCGAGTGGGCCTGGCCTCTGAACTTTATGATCTATTGTGGTTCTTGCTTTCTTGCCTTGCATTTTTTCCCGTGAAGTATTGAACTGTGTTGATTTCATAACCTACTTATTTTTCTCTCCCGTCCTAACTAATATTAGAGTGCCATCTAGGTTGAGGCATACACCTCTGTCTGCAAATAAGTGATGCTGGTAGAACCTAGACTTGTCGAACTATTGTTGGGGGGATTGATCTGTTCTCTTCGTAGAGTAATTGTAATTGAAGTGTTTGCCATGATAGTGCCAAAGTGTTTTCTATAGATGTGCCGTTATAAATAAATACCTTTATATCTTTACACTGAAGCCTTGTTGCGTGTTTGCTCGTCTTACTGTGAAGAATTGCCCTATCTTGTATACTCCACATACTGCTTAACTCTTCTTGAGAGAAGTCTGACTGCTCAGCCACAGCTACCAAGTGAATCTGTGTGGTACAGACTGCTACCAAGTGGGTTTACTGCCAAACACCTGTAGTCCTAAATCTTTTGCAGTGGTCCCAGAGGGAACTGCACAGGTTTCCACCTAACAGTTAGGTATAAAAAGATGGCATTTTACGTGCATGCACTCACCTCTTGTATGCCATACCATTGCCATGTGTTTGCGGATTGTAACCACACTCCATGGCCATTCAAGGCCAGTAAAAGGTTAGAGTTCTCTTTAACACTGGCAGAAAAACTCCTATTATGTCTAAAGAACTATTTGACATAATTAACGGAAGCAAAGAAGAGAAACTCAAACTGCCCATTCAAAAATGTGAATGAACTCTGGTCAATTATGATGGCAAATTGATTGCAGTGGAAAGCCCTATAGAGGTGAAATAAATGTTGCATGGATAAGTCCTGCCATTACTGTAATCCTGATCAGGGAAGAGATACAATAAATGAAGGTAGAAAAAAGACAGGTCCACACTCAGACTGTTACCACAACATGGGGAGCCAGAAAAAGATACAGTTAACAGCTAATGGCCAGGGTTCTGACATTTCGCATACAGAGGAACACACAGTGCAGTTGACCATTTTAACTAGATTTACAAACAAGCAGGAAGCCATTAGGACAGTATTTTCCTTACCTCAAGAAATGTCATCCATTAATGAAATAATAATTAGAAATGTAAGAGAAAACAATTGCAAGTTACTTAAACGCAACTGCAGGATAATTGAGATAGTTTTATCGATTCACATTAACAATATCTTTTCCTTCAAATGACAAATCTATAAGTAACAACACGGTATTACTATGAGGTCAAACTCTGCTGATCATTTCCAATCCTATTAATAGCACACTTTGAGTAAACACACATTTGGAAAGTCCCAGAGAATGATGCCACGAATAACATTTAAGCACAATACGTTGATGATATTCGTACTGTTGAGGAAATAATACAAATGAATGAAAAGGCTTAATTCAAAGCAGTTTCAAGCAGAGCTTACCTTACATGTACCTACCATAAGCCCACACATAAAGGAAACAGCACAGGTGCAAGTAGGTCCACCCTGTGGGAGTGGCTCACGAATTGTTCAGCAGTCATCAAAGGTGTGAGAAGGAGCAGCCGGTGGGAAGGGCTACGGACCAAGAAGACGCTACATCATCCGCACACCAGCACAACGCGCTGCGTAAAGTGTCTCACAAAGTTTTCCGCAGTCAGCACAGGTATGAGGAGCATCAACTGGTGAGAACAACTGCTGACCAATAAGATACTACATAATAAGCACAGCAGCACGAAGCACCACGTGATATAGCTCACACATAGCTAAGCAGCCCACCGAGGTGTAAGGAGGGCCACCGGGTGGGAGGAGCTGCTGGCCAGGAAGATGGTACATCATCCACATGGCAGCATGACATTCTAGGGCAAAATGGCTTGAAAAGTGTTAAGCAGTCAGCACAAGTGCGAGGAGCTGCTGACCAGGAAGATGGTATATGATTTGCACTGAGGCACGAAGAGTAACATGAAGTGGCTCACAAAGTGTCCAGCATTTGAGCAGTCTACACAACTCTCGCGCTCCACACTAACATTACGGGGAGTTAACCATCCTGAAAGTGGCACGCAAATATAACCTCCCTTTTTTGCATGGACTAGATGATTTAGAAAGTATTTACGGTAATTACACAATCTTATACATTTAGCATTCCTTTTATTTATACTACATGTATGGCCCTAATGCCTGGTTCTAAATTACACAGTAGATTGAACAAGTCGCTTTCACTGAACTCTAACAAAGCTTCAGCAGACTTTTTTAACCCATAACCTGCCGATTAAAAAAATGACATATTGACATATTTTATATAAAATATTGACTAAAGGTCCTAAATTGGTAAATGACACGGAGATGACGAAACTCACCATAAATACTTTACTTACTCGCTATTAGCGTCACCAAATACATGCCCTCGTCGTCTGGACTCTAGTAATTCAGGAACTGAAGTGTCACTTCTTCACGCATGCCAGAGCTTCGAACATGAAGCACGCAGGGCCACTTGGCATGAAGTTACCTCTCCAGTTAAGTCAGTTTCACAAGAATGTAATAACATAGAGCAGTTATTTGGCCTACACGTGCCTCGACCTTCTCACTTACTGGGTACTACAACAGCGTTCTTGTTCAGTCATCAACAAGCATCTCTAGTTCAATTTGAGACTCCTGGGCCTCTGCCATTTTGAGCGATACACGTGGTTTTTCAATCCATGCTTATGGTCTATAAGGTTTTATTATTGGATTCATGTGCTAACTCAAAACAAGGTACTTAGCCCTTTTTGCCCTGGTATTAAGTATGAACTGCAAGGCACACATTTTAATTTAAAAACATGTGTATGTTCGGTTAGGTCAAAGGACTCGCATATGTCTTCTCCTAGACCCCATAATAAGAACATTAGCCTATAATCACAGCAGTAGCTATTTGGTGCTCTTATTGTAGACCCTGTCTTAAATTCTTTACAAATAGCTGCCCAGCAGCAAGGGGAAAATACAATGAAATCGCCTTAATTGCCGTAGACAATCCTATCCTCTGGCAAAAGGTGGTGTGGTATAACTGGTAAGGCTGAGAAAGGAACACTGGTAGGAAGTCGTCTCAGAAAGAAGTTATTATTAGTGACTTATTCTGAATCGTTCTCTGACAACAAAAGCTGAAAATTGGTTTGAGGTACATTCTTTGACTTTGAAGGCATCAAAAATCAAAAAGGCTCCACCTATGATCAGCAAGAACCAACACTCCTAATTGGGTACAAATAACAAGGATATTCACCATTGTTCTGTCCGTCAGAAAGAGTAGGTAGCCTCTTGTCCTCTCGGCCCAAACTTGAATGACACAGATGAAGGACCATGACCTGATGTGGTAGAAGACTTGACAATCATTTAGAGGACTTTACAGAACAGTCAACTAATGATCATTAATTCCTCAAATGTCCTCCTGGACCACAGGAGAATCAACAGGACGTGGACTACATTTATGCCTTGCAAGCCTTGTGCAAAGAGTCAATCTGCTGCAGAACGACTAGACCTTTCCTGTATGTCTCCAGTGCACATTCAACCCAATGTATAATGGATCTTGCACGACTTCTCCCTCTGAATAGACACAGTTGCGGCTTGGGAGATGTAATGATTCTGTGTTTAGAGACTACGTCTGGTTCAGTTAGTCAATAGCCTTGAGCAAAAGACGTGCTTTGCAATTGTTTTTTGAAATGACAACTTTAAGGGTTGTATCCACGTATGACACTGAGCAGGTGGAATTCATTAATTATTAACATCATGCACATACACCATTTTTTTTGAGTCATCAAAGATCATATGAATGAATGTTATGGAAGCAGAATCACTGATAATGTTGGGATATGGTATTGGTGCTGTTAAACAGCCAGGAGTGAACTCTGTGATACATATATCCAGTAAGAAATGTAACTGTATCTTCTCTCACTGCAGCTCTGCTTTGGAATAACAGTCCCTTTGCCTTGTAAGCAGAGGTTTCAGATAGACTATAACAATGAGGTTACTGGGCACAGATCAGAAAAGATTGATAGTTCTACTGCATCTGAAGATGTTGATTAGGACTGGTCTTAGCTGCCCTATGCTCTTCGGTCAGTCCCTTATCAACAGTTCTGATAAGAGCGATATTTATTTTAAATTATAAATATTATTAAATTCACAAGGATACAACAGTTTACTATCTAATGCATCAACACTCAAGTATTGACGAAACATGGGGCCTCATTACGGATCTGGCGGTAACTGTGCCGGTGCTACCGCCGGTACCATAAAAAATTGCCGGTGCCTGAATTCCCGGTGCCACTGGGCTATTCCAAGCCCAGAGGCTGTGAAGTCGGGCACCCGCAATTTCGTTAATCTCCATTCCCATAGAGTCCCACAAGACTCTATGGGAATGGGGACACAGAAACACCAGCACCGGTTGTTAACGGTGCCGTTGCATCCATGACGGCTTTGCCTGCTGTGACCGCTGTGCCCGGCAGGGCAAGACCTGTTGGGCACAGTGGCTTCGGCAGGCAAAACCGCAGTTTGCCGGTCTGGAAACAACGTTGCAAGTAAGCTTACCGGCACCGTTGTTTCCAGACCGGCAAACTTAGAATGAGGTTCATTGGAGGTGGGCTTGAGAGAAGTTATTTTTCTTGATGGGTACCACATGGTCCTTAAAATGGCAATCAAGGGGCCCAAAGGAGGCCTATCGTTTACCGTAAGGAATTACCTGCCTGAAAGAATCTCTGAAGATAAGCGCACATGATTCATTTGCTTCTTGTTCTTGGCTGTATTACAATGAGCCTTGACTATTCATTGATGTTTACAGCCCTCCTTATACCCATGGAATACGAAATTGGGCAGATTTCCTAGTTCACTGGGAGATGATGATGGTCAATAGTAGAGCATGGTGAGATGTCCTAGTTGCCTATGCATGGTGCTCTGGAACACATACATCTACTTTAGATCATATTTTTATCTCTGCGGTCAGTTTTGATTACTCGTTATTACTCAAACTGAGGCAAGTCACCATTCAATGTTAAGCGCTTCTTTTAATAGGCCATTACAATTGGAATCTCCATTAGTCATGGATGGGAAGGTGCAACCTAATTATGGGGGGAAAACACGTATTCTGGTCTATTGAAAACTTTAATTTCATGACATCTTATTTTTGTTTATTTATTTATTAGGTATTTATAATGCACCTATATGCAAGTGTTTCAAGGCACATCAAGACAGGGAGGGGGAACAGGGGAGAAAACCAGAAACGTTCCTACTAGGTCTTGAACATTCGGATTGTGAAAATGTGATAACCAGAAAGAATGGGGGACAGCGGAGAAGACAAAGAGAAACTTTCCTACTGGGTCGTAAGACAATTCAGATCGTGCAAGTGCCAAATCAAGAAGATGGGGTAGGATAAGATTAAAAAAGCAGTGGGATCTGTGGATGTCTGGTCACTTATGTGATCAAAGTTCATTCAACATCTTTAGCCAGGGTAATCAATCTCTCATTCAAGACCCATTATATAGAACTATTCAACAGCATAAGAGGCAAGTTTCGTAGAGTCTTTAAACTGATTGTGGGTTGGAGTGGCCTGCGTATGAGCAAGCAACTGCTAATTTAAAACTGCAATATAAAAATTGGCTGAAAATCCACGAATGTATAAAGGTGTCCAATGACTGAAGTAAGATGTTGAGCATTTTATCCAGTAATGATTGAGATTTTGAGTCAGCTGAAGGAGGCTGATACGTTTAACTATTACACTGAAAAAGTGGATATCTCACTTCAGCATGCCTTGTCCTCTAAGGCTAAGGAAGTTGAACTCCCTATGATTGGGACTGGGAGCTCTTGTGACAGAGAATTCTGAAAGTAACATATTAAAACTGTAATTCATAACATAAAATGCTCTTGAGCTCTGCAAAGGATTGCTATTGGCTGTGGGTTTTGTAGCCCTGTCTTTTTTATTTTGTATTGATAGTAAATCATGCAGGTAATCAGTCTCAGAACATGTGGTCTGCTGAACAGGCTTGTCTTTCATTACACTCCATGACAAAAGCATAGTTAACACCTGTGCCCTTCTGCATCAGTCGACTGATCTGCATTCCTGCTCTTGAGTGGCTCAGAGCAGTTTCAGAGGTCCCAAGTAAACTCTTTGATAGCTTCTGGGACAGAAAAGCAACTGCAGTGCAAAAGTTGTATTTACACATGTACCTTGGATCCAAAACCATGATAATTGATATTGATATTGATATTTTATTTCTATCGCGCTCATACACAAGTGTTTCAGAGCGCAACAAGGCAAGGGAGGGGAACAGGGGAGAACAAAACAGCGATCTTACTAGGCCCAGTGACATTCAGAACGCGCAATTGCATGGGAGAGGAGGAGGGGAAAAGTGCAGAGAAGGGGGAGAAGTGGAAAGTTTGAAGCAGAGGAGAAACAGATAAATAACAATAAATCAATAATAAAGGCAACAAACAGTGGTAGTGCAGCCAGTAATTTGCAAGTGCTAGGTTTAAGGCATTAAACAGGGTAGGTCTGATAAGTGCAGGAAGAAAAAGGGGGGCTGTATGGGTATAGATACAGACCCCAGTGCAAGGGGTGGCCCGAAGGCAGTGCAGGAGGGTGGCAGGGTGAGCAGGTACCTGGGCCCGAGGACAGAGGGTGGCCAGGTGCACGGTGCCTTGAGAGAACAGATCAGCAGGGGAGAGGGGGAGCGAAGGCAGAAGAAAAGAGGAAGGTCTTGAGGTGCTTCCAGAACCGGAAGTTGGTTCTCCTCAAGTTTTAGAGTGGCAGGGAGGCTATTCCAGAGGGAGGCCTAGCCAAAGACAGAGATCTACCCCCAGCTCGTTTCTTTGAAAAACAACGGACCCTAAGGGAGTTGGAGGTAGAGGAGCGAAGAGCTTGAGAGGTGAGGTATTTGCAGAGGGATAGCTGAAGGCATTTTGGACCCAGGCCCCAGAAAGCCTTGTGGATAATGCAGAGGGTTTTGAATTTAATCCTTGCAACCACTGGGAGCCAATGGAGAGATTTCCAAGCTGGAGCGATATGATCACAGGATCTGAGGCCAAGGACAAGTCTCGCAGTCCTGTTCTGGATTAGTTGCAGAGGGTGGAGAGTAAAGGCAGGTAGATTTAGAAAGAGGCTGTTACAATAGTCCATGCTATAGAGAAGCAGAGCTTGGGATACCATGAGCTTCTGGGGGAAGGAGAGGAAAGGCAGAGTACCTCTGAGGAGGTGCAGTAGGAAATTTGACTTTTTATATACCTCAGAGATGTGGGCGGAGAAGGAAAGGGTGGAGTCAAAGATGACCCTGAGGTTCTTAGCCTCTCAGATGGGGGTAGGAGGAGGGCCAAGGGAGGCCGGCCAGAGAGTGAGGGGAAAGGATGGTGAAGGTGTGCTGATGAGGAGGATCTCCGTCTTGCTGGCATTCAGACAAAGATCATTGGTGGCACGCCAATCTTGAATGGCAGTTAGGCAATCAGAGATGAGAGAGTGAGAGGAGGTGGCAGAGGGCAGCCTGAAAATTAGTTGAGTGTCATCAGCGTAGCACTGGAAATTTGAGCAGAAAGTGGCAATGCAGTGGGTGAGAGTTGCTAGGTATTGGTTGAAAGGCCAGGGCGAGAGGTTAGACCCCTGTGGAACACCACAGGTAGAGAGGGAGATAGATGAAAGGAAGGACCCAAGTTGGACCTGGGAGGGTCGATCTGAGAGGAAAGAGGTGAGCCAGGCCAGAGCCTGATCAGTGATACCCAGGTTTTCATGGAGACGGTTGAGCAGGATGGTATGGTTGACCGTGCCGAAGGCAGAAGAGAGATCGAGGAGGATGAGGACAGATGGAATGTTAGAGTCGAGGTTGTAGAGCAGATCTTCACGGATGTTCAGGAGAGCAGTTTCTGTACTTCTGGCAGCTCTGGTTAAGCTGAGAGAAGGCCAACCTTTCCAGGAGTTTGCCCAGAAAAGGAGTAATGGAAATTGGGCGATAGTTCGCTGGACAAGAAGGATCAGCTGTGGGTTTCTTCAGAAGAGGATGCACAAAGGAGTGCTTCAGAGTGGAGGGGAAGGATCCCGAGGCAAAGGGGTGGTTGCAAAAATTAGCAAGGGCCTGAGCGAGGGTGTCAATGTGGTTCTTGATGATTTTAGAGAAAAAGGGATGAACCTGTTTTGACGAGGCTTTCATAGATCGGAATTGTCTAGCGACCTTGTCAGGGGAGAAAAGAGGAAAGAGTGAGAAGAATGGTGAGGGGGTGGCTAAAGGAGGGTCAGCAAGCACAGATGGAGAGGGAGAAGAGGGGTGTGGGTGGAGAGGGTGGACAGGATGTCCTGGTTTTTTTTAATGAAGTGAGAGGCAAGGGCATTGCAAAGAGCCTGGGAGGCAACAGGAGGGCTAGAGACTGCAGCAGGGTTGGCCAGCTCCTTGCAGATTTTAAAGAGTTTGGCCGAGTTGTTAGATGCTGCAGAGACACAAGCTTGAATGTGGACTCTCTTCTTGGTGAGGACAGAGAGTCGGTATTGCCTTTGTAGCAGGCGACAGGCCAGTTTGTCAGAGGATGAACAGGAAGTCCTCTTTTCAGGTGACATATCACCTGGTGGCAGGGCCATAAGGAAATATAAGCCATATTATAAGCCATACATTAGTTGGTACAGTGGCTGATAGTGCACAGAATCATTGAAACCACAGCAGATCTGAGTCCTCCTCTTGACAACACTCTGAGCTCGGGCCAACTGAGGAAGGGTTGTATGTGTTCAAGTTGGACTGCTGTCTCTGCTCAACCAGCAGAATTATGGGCACAAAATCTGCACCTCTCTTCGATCATGTGCGTTGTTGGGTAACACCTCTCTAACACCTAACAAGCAAACAATAAATAAATACATAAATAAACAAATATGCTACCAATTTTGCATCTGTCCTACAAAGCATATGCTTTTTGGTGACATTGGGCCTCATTACAAGTCCGGCGGTAGCCGTGCCGGAAAATCCAGCAGGCTGCCGCCAGACCGTAATACCATTCCACCTCCACAATAGCTGGAATCACTGGGGCATTACAAACCTGGTGACCCAGTAATTCTGTAGGCGTAATTCTGTATCCCCATTACCATGGAGTCCCACAGGAAACAATGGTTCCGTCTATGACAGAGCCAGTGTTTCCATGTACGCCTGTAGGCGGGTGGAGTTACTCCTGCCAGGTCAGACAAGGCGGGAGTGACACCTCCTGCCTGCAGGACTCGAATCAGCCGGTCCCGAAACAACTGTGGCAGCGGATTTACCGCTGCCGTTGTTTCTGGACCGCCTGACTTGTAATGATGCCCATTGTTTGTAATGTATTGCCTTTCACCGCTCCTACATTATCCACATTGCTTGCAGCATCTACCTACTGCATGTTCTGTGTTCTTTTTACGGGAGGGTTTTTTGTTACTGTTTTTAAAGTACAGTTAGTGCACATTGGTGTGGCTAACTAAAGTATATACATTTTTATAGAACCTTGATGGGACATTCCTTTATTTTGGACTGTTGTTATTTTTGCTGTTTGGGTTGCTACAGTTATCACATTCACATGGCCTGCAGCATAGCTCACCCTGTGCCCATGTTACCACAACAGGAGAAGGTGGTATATCTCTTGATTGCACCTGTTTCATCTTTATGATTGGGATAACGTGTGTTCTGTAGTAGTTCAAGGGCCGAGTATGCGGTTGAGCCATTACTCATCCTTGTACCCCTGTGGAGCAGTAGTGATTTTGTCAGAACTTTCCAGTCCGGAGGGTGTGGTGAATGTGATCATTATACATGGTCCTGCAACTTGGGGGGAGGCTTTATGCATTATTTATGGGAACATTCTGAAGCAAGATACGATTCCCTCAACCTGGACTCATTTTTTGTGGTCCCAATGTTTAAAAAGGGTGTAACGCGTGATCAGGGTAATTATCATCAGATTACATGCCTGGACATTATAGGAAAGATCTTTGCTTCCTTTCTTGTAAAGAAGAGCTGGGCACAGGAAAGTAACATACTTCCCACATATTAACTGGTCTTTAGGAAGGGCTTGGGTTGGAAATTGGTTGCATTATCCCAAAGGCTCCAAAATATCAGTCTTTTTGTGTGGTACTGTTACTCCACTTTCGGTGGCGCATCATGATTATACAGCCACATTTGATACTGTGGATTTGAATCTTTTATTGCCAAAATAAAGATGTGTGCATGTTTAAATATCGAGGGCGAATGCTCGCAAGCTATTCCTGCTACAACAGGTTTAAAACAAGGTTGTGTCATAGCCCCTTCTTTACTCAACCTTTACTTATCCGATTTGGATGGTACTTTATCAGGAGTTAATAGGTTTTCCCTAAATTTGGAACAGCAAAATAACCTTGCAAGCCTATGGAAATATCTGGCGTTTTTTGATCAAACAATGGTTGGTCCTCAACACATTCTGAAAGAGATTTGGAGATACTCCACGAGTAATCATTTCAAATTGAATCCCTCCAAATCTTCTGTCATGCAATTTTCTGGGGCCAGTTCTATTAAAAAGAGGTATCACTGGCGGCTGGATAATAGCTCATTGAGGAGAAGCCAGAGATAAAGTTATTTAGGATTCTCCATGCGTCCTTTTTTATAAACAAATGATAACATTCTCCATGGATTAAAGATTTCTTATGAGGTTTCTAAAGCATGGTTGAATAGCTTGGAGGAGCGATACTGACTACTGGGGCCGAGTCTTAGTTACAGACATGTATGTTAGCTATGCCATAGAGAATTTCCATGTATATTAAAATTGAATCTGCAGCACATAATTCAATTTTTCTGCAGTCTGTTACAGTCAAACCGGCGTCCTCATTCTTTTTTTTATAAAGAAATATGAAAAGAATCTACAAATGATCAATTTTGATCAGACCATCCTCTTAGTGCAAGCAGCCCTTTTACCGTTTCTTTAGGAAGTTTCTAAAGAAAGCGTTTCAATAAGATTGGACGGATATTTGGGTAGTATGCCAATGTTTTTTTCCCAAGTTTAGTGTTACATGCTTATATATCTCTAATTTTCACTTAAGATCTGTGCAAAGCTTGTAGTGCTGTTTAATTTTTTTATTTATTGCCCACGTTGCTTGTCCTAGGTGCAAGGATCGACTCTTTCGTATTTGGAGGAATTCTAATTCTATTAGAGGTTAGGTCACATTTTTAAACTTTGTCCAAAACTACAGACTTTCAGAAAGATCTATATCAATCGTTTTGTTTTTAACAAAATATTTCCATATATTGAAGAGTTTTGGACATAAATAAATGATGTTAGGAAGTCAGATTTCGTTGATTTCAGCAGTGAATAGATGTTACTACCATCACAATTATGTATTGCCCTTAGTCTCAGAAATATTTTGTAATGTATTGATGCTTTTATTTCCACTATTATTCTTTTTATTTGGTGTAAGGTTTGATAAAAGCCCAACGCTGCTATCTCCACCTTACATGCCCAAAGTGGTCACAGAGTGTCAAAAATGATACCGCTTATAAGGGAATAATGTACACTTGTCAGCAAGAAAAGCCATTTCAATTTATTTTAAATTCTCTCAATGACATATTTAGGCAATATGACCTGAGGAGGGGGGCCATTAGCAGTTGGGTAATGACCCCAGGACCACAGTTAGAAACCTGAGTGAAGCGAGGGCTTTATATGAGCCCTGCGGGCATTACCAGGTGGTAATGGCATCCCTCGAAAGGTCATATTACCATTAGTACTCTGGCACATCGTACAGGGGTACTAATTGCAATTTTTCTTGAATTGAGACATGGCGCTGCCCCCGTTCCATGACTCGAGAAAAAAAAAGAAAAATAAATGTCTGCCAGGGATCGGGAGAAGGGACTGCATGTATTCCCTTCTCCCTTTCCATGGCGGCCATTCAGACAAATGGAAAAATAAGTAAACAAACAAAAATGGCCACCATGCAACAGGGAGAAGGTTCTACATGTAGTCCCTTCTCCCTTTGCATGGTGGCCAGTCACAGAAGGAACCCCAGAGTTGCGCGGTGCAGCAGAGGCTTCATAGCCTTATCGGCGAGGTAAGGCCTGGGCGCGGGGGCAATGAGCTTGCTTGTAACAAGCTCATTGACCCTCGCCAGGTACTAATGTATGATGTCTCATCCGTCCCTGCAATATATCCTGTATTGGGAGCACCATAAAACAGCTCTGAACAAGAACACATGAGCTTCTCAGAGCCCTAAATATATTTCATGACCCACAGGGCCATTCATCGGAAGGAGGTATACTTGTTTGCAATAAAACACATGGAGCAAAATACAGGAGGCAGAAAACAGTGAATCACAGATGCTCCAACCAAAAGCTATTTGAATTACCTGTTTTTTCACGTGTCACAGGCTGGTTTATAAATGGATGCTGAATAGTGGGTATTCTTCCATGTATTTCTGTCCGGCATATATGCTCTTAACTCAGCAAGATGCCAAGCTTTGTTGCAAACACGTAGTGTGTTACCACAGCGTATCTTTATCTATTGCTCTAAGGCCATCTAAAAGCTTTTTGCTGATTCAAAGCACATATTTGAATGATCTTTCCCTCTCATCTCCTCTCTGCCACCTAGCCTATGGGTTTGTGCCATATCTAACTTCCTATCTTAATGTCACCAATACACTTACTAATAATAAGGGATCACCCTTATGACATAATTGTGACAATCCTTAACATTCAAATTATCTTAACAGGCTAGTACACCACTTAATGATGTGTTCTGAAAATCGTCAGTATTTCTTCATTGACAATCCTTGCTAGACCCAGGACCACACCTATAATGTGCATTCTTATTGCCAGGTCCAATAGAAGAGGGAATGATGCATTCAGACCTCCAGAGAACCTACCCATGGACTGCCATTGTCTAAGGGGCTCTGGATGGAGCCCATCTATTATATGGTAGCAGAGTTCTGTAATGTTTAGTCCTTAAAACGTTGTGCTCCTATAATCCTAGGCATGTAGGTTCCTAGCCAATTTTGTGCCCAAGGTGAAACACTACAATGCATGCCCCTCCCGCCACCCTCCCGAGCAAGCACACATGTCACTCCCAATCTACATCTCTGTGTCGTAACCCTTCCTCAATATCAACAAATCACTGCCATACAAATAAAGCTGGTTTTCTTACATTGACTCTCAAGTACTTTACAGCCATAAACAGACAAAGCAACGTACACAACAATATTATATTAATGGCATAGACATCATGACAACATGTTTCACAGGGCACTGCTGCTGGCAGATACTGCTAAAATTGGCATCATTAGAATGTGCGTCACATTGTCAATTCCGGCATATATTGTGGGCACTGGCATGATGAAAATGTGCTTTACAGTGGCAATACCAGCATAGACTGTTGTGTGGAAATCGATATAATATTATGACCCCAATCGCATCGTTTAAATGTATGTTGGCCTACGCCAAGCTGTCTAAAGGATACTATGTACATAGGTTCCGCGGCAAGGTCTTGACCTTAATGTATCGTGTAAGCCGCCATCTTGGATCTAGCCGCCATTTTAGGTACTCTTGCAGTGTGGAAGTCACCCTGAATCACAAAATGGAGGCCGAATGACATTTCGAGTAAGACTTCGGCCATGGTGACCTCCGCACACGTGAATGAATAATATGTCCGCAGGCTACTTGTTAGGGTCATGAACTAAGACCCTGTCCTCTGTTTAACCTATGTGTAAATATGTAACCGTATCAGCGGAACTGATCTAATGTATGGAAATTGTGTGTTCGACCTGGCTACGAACCCTAGCCATGGTTCCAGAAATGGTTAACTTGTAAGAGGGCTGGCCAATGCAGTACTAAATGTATAAAAACCCAAGCATCCCGATGATCGGTCTCTCCCACTTTCAGTGCGAACCTAACGTTGAAGGTTCGTGTGTTAGTCAGAGAGCCGAATAGCTATTCGCATGTCAATTGACTTTGGTAACTTTGTAACTTTGAAATAAAGCGCTTTGTATGTCCTTTGTAACCTGTGTTGGTGTGTTTCCTTTTGGGCTTCCCGGCCTCATGTCAATTTCTCTGTTTCCACAGTTGGCGCCCGAATAGGGACCCTCAAGATTGATGCCGGATCATTGAAGGTTGACGCAGACTATCGAATCGGGATCGGACGGTGTGATTCTGCGGGCCCGACCGATCGAGACGCGATACCTCGGCAGCGCTGCACGATCCGATCCTTGGGCGATAGTCGTGCGGTCTGACACGGCATCTTGACGAGGGTCCAATTCCGAGGCGGGCAGATTTGCCGAAACCACCGAACGCAGGTAAAATTTGTTAGTTGAAGTCCTTTGTAAACCGTACGGTCCTCCTTAGGTTTGGTCAGGTGCAGTCGTGACCCGGCTCTTAATTTAACCCTGACAATTTGAATTTGGCGTATTGTATCTGCAGACACAATTATTGGACCAGGTAACACCAATTTTTTGAGAAATGCCTGGGAAATTGTCTAGCTGCTTTAGGGTTCTGTTCCGCAGCGATCGACAATCTTTGGAATTTAGCCGTCCGGCACCACAGGAGGGGTCGCCGCCGTGTACTATGTACTGTAAGTATGGCATTGGTAGTATTGTATTTAATGACATTTGGCACAGACAGACCAGAAATGCCTCTGAATTTCAGTGGCCAATCAATGGTAGCTTTGAGATCCCCCGTATTGAATACTTAGAGTCGATCTTGCTTAAAAAGAAGGCTAGGCCAGCAGCCTTTGATGTGTTACAAAATTGGAAAAAGGAAGCATTACAGCAGCTTAAAAGTAGGGATAAACATGCACGACGTCATAAAACGAATGCCGAAAAGGCATTGTTGTATGACAAGGAAAAACGATTAGATGAAACCCAGAAGATGGATAGAGCTTTCTCGCTCGGGGTCCAGAAAATTTACCCCTCTAAAGATTTCCATGTTTCCGAGGAGTTTATTGAGAAAATATTAAACGAACGGAGGCCTGATTCTTCAGCGCCACCTCCGTATGCTCCCGTTGTGGGCACCTTGCCCGTTCCTGCTATTGCTCCTATCGTTATTCCTACTCCTCCTGCGCAGCCTACTGCCCCTAGTTCTTTGGTTGTCGCTCCTCTGTCTATTTCGTCTATTACATTACCTCTTTCCCCTGCACCCTTGTTAGGTTCACCTACACCTCCGATTCTGGGGAGTCCCGTGTTCACTAAATCAGATCCCGGTGCAGGGTCGAAAATTGTGACTCGTAGTACTGTTCCTGCGGGCAGGAAACAGGAACTATTTGCTTGGGCTAAACATTGCATGGAAAAAGGTGATCAAACTGATGTACTTTCAACATTATCTAATTTGCACGATTTTCCCGAGAAAAACGTTTTTATTGAAGGACTGGGGATTCATTTAGGTGTAATGTGGGGTAGATTGCAGACTTCGGATCTCCCACAAGGGGTGAGAGATCTGAATGCCTTGGCACTTTCAAGGGATACAGAGCAGAAAGTATATGGACATGTTGACAGATTGTTTGAGTTTAGGTGGGATTTTGAAAGGTTACAAAACGAGGATGATGAGGACGACAGGATGTATGCACAAAAACGGTTCCTTTCGTGCCGAAGTTCAGCACCTGAGGAAGTACGAATTTGTACCAAAGACGCGATTCGATGGATCTCGGATTCATCGATACCGCCAGATGAGGTGTATGACACATATAGTCAATACACGGTAGAGATGCAAAGGAAGGTAATCCAAGTGATGGTACAGCACTTACAGGAGGAATGTATAAGGAAGAAGGTTGGTTGCCCCATAGAGTTATTGGGTATTTGTAAAAGAGCTTTTTCGCCCGACACTTCTACAGCTGCTTTAGCGCTCGATTTGGCCCTATTGCTCAGTAAGCGGTCGGAGGTCCCTATATCTCAGTTGCCTATGAGAGAGGTCCCTCCGACCTTTGTCCCAAAAGTAGAAATCCCCGCCAACGCGGCGACTGGTGCTGCCGCGGTGGATATCCCTGCACATTACGTATCACAGTTTGTTCACGTCCCGTTCTCTCGACAGGAAGTGAACACGATTAGACAATCAGTCCCTGATATCAGGAAGAACCCGACAGGGTTTTACAAAGAAATAGAATCCGTTTTGCAGTCTTCTGTGTTCACCTTAAGTGACATGGATTTATTGTTTCCAGTGCTTTTACCTGTTGATGTATGGAAACAGGTACGAACAATAGATGATGTGCCGGGGTTAGGGGATACATGGGTAAACTTAACTAGAAAAGATTGTGAACGACCAGCTGGTGAGAAACCACCCCAGGTAATACTCACTTTACCTGATAGAATAGTTGCCAAATTAAAAACTATAATCCCAGAAAAAAGGATTATTTGGGACAAGCTTACGGCCTGCGTCCAAGGGAAAACTGAAGGTACTACTGAATTCTTTAATAGATTCGAACAGGTGTTCTCCGACTTCAGTGGACAGGATTTAGGTACAGAGTCGGGGAAGAGGTTGTTTGTGGACAAATTTGTGCGTGGATTGTTGCCCGACATCCAGTCACAAATTATGTCCTCAGAGAGCGCTTGGCAGGCAAAATCTCAGTCAGAGGTCTTGCATATGGCTCAGTATTACGAGAATCGGGTTAATAACGAAAAAGAGAAAATCGAAAAAAGAAGGGGTGACCTAAAGACTAAGGTATTGTTGCAGCAAATTGTCAGAAACCCCAGAGGAGGTACGACACAGACTAGAGGTCAGTACATTCCAAGAGGAAATACTCCTCCAAATTCTATAAATATTAATCAGTGTGCTTATTGCCGCCAGGAAGGTCACTGGCGAGCACAGTGCCCTGCCCTTCGTCAGAGGTCAGGAGGCACATTTGGAGGTATGGGTAGGCGACCAAGGGGCCGCCCCGGAGCATGAGGCCCTGATAGGGGTCAGCTTCTACAAGATCCCCAGCAACCTTTTTCACGGGAAAATCAGACTCCGAGTATGGACTCGAGAAATATATTTGATCACCCTTCCGCCGCCTATCTTTCTGAGGAACTTCCCTTTGATGAAGTTCTGCCTTACTAGGATTGCCCGAAGCAGCGTTTGGAACCTTTACCTATTCCCGTTATTCAGAAGGGCCCCTATGTTGAATTATTGGTGGGGAATAGGAAACATCAGTTCTTGATCGACGCTGGAGCACAAAAGTGCTCCATCGACCATTCGAGGGTTCCAAATATCCCACTGTCAGGGCAAACAAAAGTCTCTATAGGGTTCTCTGGCATACCAACTGTTTGTCCGGTTTCTGCGCCGGTATCCGTTTCTTTGGGTCCTTTTACAGACCAGTGCCCTTTTCTTCTTACTTCAAACTGTGGAGAAAATTTGCTGGGGTTGAATTTGTTGAAGAAACTGAATGCAGTGATTCATTGTTCCCCTGACGGAATAAGATTAACAGTTTCACCACAGCAACCCTTTAACTCCCAATACTTGACCCGACCTCTACCTCCCGAATTTGACATTGTCCCAGAATGTTTGTGGGCAATAGACGATAATGATGTCGGGATATTGCACATCGATCCTGTTAAGATAATATTGAAACATGGGGTTAAGCTACCGCGCATTCCGCAATATAAAATTTCAATTGAAGGAGAGCGCGCTCTGAAATGCATTGTCTCTGATTTTGTACATCGTGGAGTGATCGAAGAGATTACAGGTAGCTTATGTAATAGCCCGATCTTGCCAGTATATAAGAAAGGCGACAATGCAATTCCGTACCGGTTTATAATAGATCTTCGTGCTATTAACCGGGTGGTAGCCCCACAATTTCTAATCGTGCCTGATGTAACAACGATCTTAACAATGATCCCTGCTACGGCTACACACTTTAGTGTTGTAGATTTAAAAAACGCCTTCTTTAGTATTCCGATACATGAGGAGAGCAGGTATTTGTTTGCGTTCACCTTGGGGGGACGCTCGTTTACATTCACAAGGGCACCTCAAGGGTATACTGAAAGTCCTAGTATCTATAGTAGAGCCTTAAAAGAGCAGCTCGACACCCTTGAATTACCATCTACTTGCACGCTGCTTCAATATGTAGACGATTTGCTCCTGGCTGCAGACTCTGAGAAAGCTTGTAAAGAAGGCACTATATTGTTGCTTGTTCATTTAGCTGAAAATGGTCACAAAGCTTCACTTAAGAAATTTCAATATTGTTGTCAGGAGGTTGCCTATCTAGGCTACCTCCTGTCAAAGGAGGGGAGAAGATTGACACCTGAACGAATAAAACACATTTCTGGCATGTCTGTCCCAAAAACACAGAAGGAAGTCAGAGCCCTGATAGGGATGGCGTCCTACTGTAGACTGTGGATCCCGAACTTTGCCCTAGTGGTAAAACCGATGTTGGCTTTGACGAAGAAGGGCATTTCTCTGCCATTGCCATGGGAATCGGAACATCAACGATCATTTGAGCTTCTCAAAGCCGCGCTGTGTTCAGCACCGGTTCTGGGTACACCAAATTACGATAAGGCCTTTGTGTTGTTTGTGCATGAATGTAATGGATGTGCTTTGTCTGTGTTAACACAGGAACATGGAGGGAAGAATAGGCCGTGCGGCTATTATTCCTCCGCCCTCGATCCTGTTGCATGCGCTTTGCCGCGATGTCTGCGCGCTGTTGCTGCTGCCGCTGCGTCTGTAAAACAGAGTGAGGGGATGGTCCTAGGCCACGATTTAATTTTGATGGTACCTCACTCTGTCGATATTCTATTGAATAAAACTCAAACACAACACCTTACTTCTGCCCGGTTGACCAGGTACGAATTAGTTCTATTTGCTCCTCATATCCAAATTAAAAGGTGTTGTGTTCTCAATCCGGCTGAACTTTTGCCTCTCCCGCAAACTACTGCTTGCGGCGATGACGGATCACATGACTGCCTGTATGCCACCGAACAAGAAACAAAGGGCAGAATAGACCTCTCAGATACTCCTTTGGAGAATGCGGAAGGGGAGCTGTTTTGTGATGGCTCCTGTTTTAAACTTCCGAATGGCACGTCTACAGCTGCTTATGCAGTTACTACCTTGAACAAGATCGTAGAAACTAAAAGGATTCCGCATAACTCCGCGCAGGCCGCAGAGATTATAGCGTTGACCCGCGCTTGTGAGCTCTCCCAAGGGCATAGAGTTAACATTTATACGGATAGTCAGTACGCCTTTGGGGTGGCTCACAATTTCGGAAAACTGTGGTCGGAAAGAGGGTTTCTGACCTCACACGGGACCAAGATTCAGCATGGTCCCTTAATAGTACAACTACTTTTAGCGCTCTCACTCCCTGAACAATTAGCAATCATGAAATGTGCAGCACATCGCAAGGTCATAGACAATGTGGGAAGAGGAAATGCTTTTGCAGATTTGATAGCTAGACAAACAGCTACAGACCTTAGCACAGACATGTACACCTCGGGGGAAGTGAGAGATGGTTGTATAATAGATGAAGGCATTGGGTCTGTGCGAGATATTCAGACTGATGCCTCTGTTGAAGAATCTAGGAAATGGGCTGAAGGCATGGGGAAATTGGATGACGAAGGGTGTTGGGTGGACGCATCTGACGGGAAATGGTTGCTTCCTGATTCTTATGTATTAGCAATGGTCACGATGGCACACGGTCCAACACATGTGTGTGCCCAGCAAATTGCGAAAATATTACAGCAGGTTTGGGTGAATGATAAAATTTTGGAAACTGCAAAAAGACTCGTCCAGAACTGCATGATTTGCCTGCAGCATAATGTGGGTAAAGGGACAGTGACTCCAAGGGGAAGTTTCAGGCCCCCCTCTGTCCCCTTTGAAACCATTCACCTTGATTTTATTGAAATGGAGCGATGTAATAACTTGAAATATGTTCTTGTTATCATTTGTGCTTTTAGCAAATGGGTCGAGGCTTTCCCCGTCAAAGATGCTACCGCCATGACCACCGCAAAGATCTTGGTAAAAGACTATTTTCCTCGATTTGGGCTCCCGAGGATAATTTGGTCGGACAACGGCCCCCACTTCATCGCAGCCGTAATGTTGCAAATATGTGTTGCCTTAGGGATAGAGAAACGTTTTCATTCAGCTAGGCACCCTCAAAGTGCGGGGTTGGTAGAAAGACACAATGGTATTTTGAAAAACAAACTTGCAAAAACATGTGCCGACACTAAATTAAAATGGCCAGATGCTTTACCTATTGTGTTGTTAGCTATGCGCACCACACCCCAGACTAGAACTGGGCTCTCTCCATTCGAGGTAGTAATGGGAAGGCCTGCTAATATTTGGGGTCTCCCTAAACCTAAAGCCCTGAGGGATGTGGAGAATGTATTGCTCATAGACTATTGTAATCAATTGACTAAAAATCTGTATTTCATTTACCACCAGGTGAATGCTGCCTTACCTGTACGGTTTACGGGCCCAGGACACGATATATTGCCCGGCAGCTGGGTCCTGGTGAAGGCCTACGAAAGGTCTTCCTGTCTCGCGCCTCGCTGGCGGGGACCCTACCAGGTTTTATTGGTCACCAGGACGGCAGTGCGGGTGGCAGGAAAGAAGAACTGGATACATGCAACACATATCAAGAAGATCCCTCACCCGACGCCACACGTTACAGAAGAAACAGAACCCCTCGCTGGTGCTACACTCTCTGATCTCGGAGTAGCAGGCAGCGTTGTGAGTGCGCCGGAGAAGTTCTCTGAGCCTGAGGAGCTCGGGGAGCCGTCCATTTTGTCTCCGCACTCCCTTGATCAATCACTTCCGGAAAACCTTGTTTCGAGCTCTGCGACTTCCGTCGCTACTGATACGACGCTCCCCTCAGGGAGCGACGATACTTTGCTTTTGGATTCAACAAACTTGGGTACCATCCGGTACAACCTTCGACCACGCAAATAAAATCGCCGCACGAGTATCGTGCATCTGGAAGAAAAAGGAGTGATTGAAATACTATCGTCTTCCCTTTTTTTGGAACAAAGAAAAGGGGGGGTTCTGTTGGCCAGGGTTGGGAAGGACTAAGAAGTCGCGCGGCCGAAGTGCCGCCAGCAACGAACATTGGGGCCGTCGATCGGGATAACCATGATGCCTGCCGCCTTCACCGCTGCTCCTCGTATTGAACTATTAGATAAGGAGGTGACCAATTCGAACAATGGACAATGTGCCTGGGCCCCGAAAACGTACTGTTGTGTTCTCGTTTTGATTATTGTTAGTTTTGCAACTGCTGCTGTGGGACTTTGGTACTTTGAAGAAATTTATCCTTTGAAGCCTCTGTTACCGACCAAAATTGTACCAACTGTTTTGACTCCCTCTGTACACCTTCACACTCTGTCCCCTAGGGACTCTCGGCATAGACAGAAATATTATAATAACACTTTGATGATAGTGATGAATGCTACGCATGCTATTTTTAATAGGAGTAATTGTTGGGTCTGCACTCACTTACCACAACATGGGAACAAGGGACTGGGATGGTATATAGATCCCTTACCTCTAACAACCTCTTGCTATGCCTCTCTTAGAGCACTTTTTTTTGGCCGATGGAATGATAGCATCTCAGGGAACTTCGATGGGACTAATTTGAATGAATTTGAAAAACGTGAATTGACTCCCCTGGGATGCTCGCTTTTCGCAAATAGGAGTAGACCTAATATCGCTTCTATTAGGCCGTCTGATAAACTTTCTTTTCCTTTTCAAAATCTAGTTTCTTTCAAGATGGCTCCGATAGGCAATAAGGATGCCATGCCTCCTTCTTATTCTGTAAATCACAGTCCTGATTCTGTCCCTTTCTGTGTACAAAGAAACGGCACTAGGCCAATGGGAGATTTCGAGCCTTATATAAATATTGTAAATTTGACTGGGGAAAATAGGCCTTTGTATGTAGGGGGACCGGTTTATTTTGTGTGTGGTAGTTTAGCTTTTCCCTGGTTGCCCAAGGATTGGCAGGGGACTTATTATTTAGGGATATTGTTACCAGGTGTATTTATAGCCAGTACCTTAGAGATATCTAAGGCTCGCCCGCGACGGGATAATGATGGAGATACCCCTGGACAAGTGTTCGGGGATATAGCCAAATCAGTAGTTCCCTTCTGGGGACAAATAGCAAATTCAGAAAACATCAGGGGATTAGCGAGGGTGTTGGAGAAAACAATCAACCGGACCACGGACATACTTTACAATATGACCTTAGAGCAAAAGGCGATAAGATTGGTAGCACTTCAAAATCGAATGGCATTAGATGTCATTTTAGCTGAACGAGGTGGAGTATGTAAATTAGTGGGGTCCGCTTGCTGTGTTTTCGTACCAGATTCTTCACCAACAATATTCAAAGCAATTCAGAATTTACACACTCTTAGTTCTGAAGTCCATATCCCTGTAGGAGACTGGAGCCTTAGTACTTGGTTTTGGGATTCTCTACGATCTTGGGGGTGGAAGGTGCTTTCTGTTATTTTAGGTATTTTTGGGACTCTGTTATTCCTTTGCTGCTGTTTTCAATGCCTCCCGAGTATATGCGGAATGATAGGGGGATGTTGTGCCCAAGTTATGAGCGCAATAGGGCGTAGAATATATACCCCGAAGACAGCATCTAAAGAATTCATGTTGCAAGAAGTTCTTATGAACAACTTTATGGCTATTAACATTTCAGGCAATGATGCGGAACCTATGGATGCTAATGCCCTCAAGTATTTTCAAAAGTATTAGGAAATAATGTTTTAGCACTTGGCATAGGCCAAAAGGAGGGTCTGTGGAAATCGATATAATATTATGACCCCAATCGCATCGTTTAAATGTATGTTGGCCTACGCCAAGCTGTCTAAAGGATACTATGTACATAGGTTCCGCGGCAAGGTCTTGACCTTAATGTATCGTGTAAGCCGCCATCTTGGATCTAGCCGCCATTTTAGGTGCTCTTGCAGTGTGGAAGTCAACCTGAATCACAAAATGGAGGCCGAATGACATTTCGAGTAAGACTTCGGCCATGGTGACCTCCGCACACGTGAATGAATAATATGTCCGCAGGCTACTTGTTAGGGTCATGAACTAAGACCCTGTCCTCTGTTTAACCTATGTGTAAATATGTAACCGTATCAGCGGAACTGATCTAATGTATGGAAATTGTGTGTTCGACCTGGCTACGAACCCTAGCCATGGTTCCAGAAATGGTTAACTTGTAAGAGGGCTGGCCAATGCAGTACTAAATGTATAAAAACCCAAGCATCCCGATGATCGGTCTCTCCCACTTTCAGTGCGAACCTAACGTTGAAGGTTCGTGTGTTAGTCAGAGAGCCGAATAGCTATTCGCATGTCAATTGACTTTGGTAACTTTGTAACTTTGAAATAAAGCGCTTTGTATGTCCTTTGTAACCTGTGTTGGTGTGTTTCCTTTTGGGCTTCCCGGCCTCATGTCAATTTCTCTGTTTCCACAGTTGGAACAAGCATCATAAAACTGTATTTTAAATTCTTTGGTGTACTGTTCTATTAGATTTTGTCATGCTTTACCTCACAGAACCGAATGCAAATTGAAAGTCTTTTCCCCCCCAATTGTTTTGAAATGTGTGCTGTAGAATGCGTTATTTCAACCAATTATTTTGAACATTTACTCAAGCTTGCCCAGGTATTGAGGGAGTGCAATGAGGGTGGCTGAGGCAGACGGTGGGGTGGAGTAGTACTGGTGTGTAGAGTGGAGAGTAGTGGTAGTAGAGTGAGAGAGGAGAGTAATAGTAGTGTGAAATGCGGAGAGGAGAGGGTAACATCAGAGGGTGAAGGTAGAGCATAGAACAAGAGAGAGAAAGACATCAAAGGGTCAGAAGGAAGTACCAGGCGAGACAGTGCGGTGGAGTTGACAGGAGGAGAGTAGGGGTAGGAGGATAGAATAGCAGTGAGAGATATGATATGATATGATATTTATAATGCGCCTATACACAAGTGTTTCAAGATAGGGAGAGGAAAACGGGGGAGTGAAAGGAAGAAGGTCAGAGTTGGGCTTGAGTGTCTGAAAGGAAACCCCTTCGAACTAAACTCAACGCAAGTGTTGGTCCAGGCTTGGAAATCCCAGAGGGAGGTTCGATAGATAAGGCGATTGCCTTTGGGCCGTCTCTGGCAGTGAGGTAGAAATTAGACAGACATGTTAACAAGCTCTCTAGATATTAACCCCGGGGATGTGAGTTAAAGAGTAAACTGCTTAATCAGGACGAGAGGCGACCCTTGTTGTGTGCGTGCAGTGCATGAAATGCGTGGTAAATAATACATGTGCATCGGCTGAGGGAACACATCGTCTTTATTTCCTTTTCTCCTCACACTGCTGTGATACATGGCAAACCCCTGCTGCGCATGCGTGCTCTCCCCACTCTCATAGGGCGCTGCCTTCATGATGAGGCTTCGCCACAGACTTAACTGTGTCCTCTCTGGACACTACACACTTCTGGGAGTTCAACCATCTCTGGGAGTAGACCTTCTGTGACCCACAGTACAGCTAATCCAGCTAATCCATAACGGGGTGGGGGATTCGTGTTTAAAAATGAAAAATAAATAATAAAAATACCCTTCAAATGCAATTCAATGTTACGACACTACAACAAATGCCAGCATACATGTATACCTTTAGAGTCTAAACCTTCGTGCTACGTGATTATACTGTTTGACAGTGCAAGGTCTTTAGGCAACACTACATCTGTATGCACATCTGCCAGCACTGAAATCCCCCAATATGGACATGCGCCTATTTATATTTCATTTTAATTTTAAATGAAGACAATACAGGGGCCCTCTGCGTGTGCTTAGACATTGACAGTCACCACAGAAGTGCCGCTTCTGTTTGAGATGAGCTGATAAAAAAGGACCAAAAACTTTAAATTCAGCTACAGGGAGTCAGTTAAAGGCTACATTTGGTGTCCTCTCTTGCCTGTACAGTGCTGTGGTGTCCTCAATTAAGGCTGCCCTGTGCCCATGTCATCTTACTGGAAAAAGGATCTCAGGCCTCCACACACATACCTTGTAGAATCTTCCAGTCTGTTCTATGCTAGTCCTGCCCAAAAGGTGGTGTGACTGCTGCTGCACTCCCTGAATCTTGCCAAGTTAGGCAGGCACGCTCCCATGTGTGAGGAAAAAGCGACACTCCACACACAACAAATGCGTCAAATAAGAAAATATGAAAATAAATGTCATAGTTCAACACTTTTTCTGTGCGACATTTTAATTCCCTTGAAAATAACAGATGGTTGCACAAAGCTAGCTGGTGTTTTGTATCGGCTTTCAAAATAAAAATGACCCCAGTTACAGCTCTTACCGTGCAAATGTTAAGAACGCACTCTGTGAATCAATGAGCACACTCTTATGAATAGCCCCCACTTTAAATGCTCAAACACAAAGACAGCGATAAGCAGGAAAGCACTTTCGAGACCTCAGTGAGGCCTGTTGTGCAGCCACTGATCAGCAGGTGGAGAGGGGATGGCGGAGCGCTGTAAAGGTTTTGGAGACACCATGGGGGTCATTACGAGGTAGGAGGTAACCATACCGCTGTTAGGTAGCAGGTCCGGGTTCCTTGAATGAGGAATTACTGGGCCATTCTTACCTTGGAGGGCCTGGTAATTCCTCATTCAAGATACCCATCCCCATTCCCATTTGAGTCCCGATAGGGCTCAATGGGAATGGGGAGGGTGCTAACAACGGGCCCTTGAACAACGGGCCCGTTGTTAGCACCCTGGTCTGCTCGTGGGACCCGCTAAGGACGCCTGGTTTTACTAGGCGTCCTTAGCGGGTCCCGCGAGCAGAACTCGTAATGAGGCGGTAAGGGGTTGATGGCTGCGGCACCCTTACCGGTGCCGTTAACCCCTTACCGCCTACCTCGTAATGACCCCCCATGTGTCACTGGGACAGCTAGTAAAAAAAAGACCCCATTCCAGAAAGTATCACAGCCCTTGAGGAGTCCAATGTGAGGAAAGGACGGGGCTGGTTATCAGTTCAGGTTCTATGTGCCACGCAGCAGCGGCCGGGTGCTCAGAGGCAATGTCTGGTGGGCTCTTCCTGCCCCCCCCAAACTCTGCACCTGTGCAGTCACCCACTTCGCCACCTCAAGAAAGGGCTCTTATCCTAGGACCAGTTATATTTTATTATCAACATATGTGCTTAACTCACAGCTGCAGAGAGGTGGAATGCACATCGCCCACAGCTTATTATTTTTCTGTCCGATGTTATGATCCAACAGCCTTTTTTTCCACTTTCAACACAATTTATTACTCCATAATCTATGTTTAGTTCAATGACCTTGGGAGAACGCTCTGGCGCTTATTCAGTTCGGAAAACACACAGGATAAGCATTAAAAAAGGCTCATTTGTCTCTGCACAAGATGTGCCTTCAATGATTTATTTTACTTTGCAAACAACGTGCTCGTTCAAGCAGACTGTTCTGCTTATTTTTCTTGATGTCATGATTTCATTAGCCCCTCTTTTAAAGCTCTTCTACTGTTTTGATTTCAAGCCAGAATATATTTATTTATTTATTCGTATACAGTAATTAAACTTTTACAAACATTGAATGAACAAATTCAATTTCTAATAAAACATCAATAATTATTAATCAGTGTAAATATAAATATAGAGTACCAATAGCACCCCATATTAGAGTTCATATGAACATTATGGACACTTCACATGAAACCACTGTATCAACAGCACTGCAATTCATTAATATTCGTTAAATAATCATTAAATCCCCGTAAGGCACAATTTATAACCATTAACCCTAACACTAATCTTAATATCATGAATAATAATTAAAACTGTAAGTGCCAGCTTACATATTAAAACACTCCCGTAGTCAAACCACATAGGTCTATTAGTATAAGCATTCGAGCCTAAGCAAGCAAACACCATCTGTACCATACGTTACTGAGATTGTACCTGAGGCAATAATTCTAAAATCATTTTCCACAGTCTAAACAATGCAAGTTGTAGCTTACCATTCTGAGAGTTTAAGCAATATAACCAAAAGGTATCTGACTTAATAGACTCAATATTATGTACAAAACACCTAAGAATCTCTGTTATAGCGGGTGCTAACCCTACATATTCTGTGAGTAAATACCTAGCGGATTCCAAGATACTATTGCTTTTACATATCCGACAAGTGCGCTCAGAACGGGGGATATTATATCTGGGGCCAAGATTCATCAATATCGGCGATTGGTTAGTCCTAAACTTTAAAGGGATGGTCTAGTAAAAATTTTTATTTAAAAAATAGATAGGCCACATAAAAAAAAAAATACTAGCATCCTCCGTTTTAAAACTTCCTATGTAAAATTTTGAGCTATTCAAGCTCAAAATTCGAAAAAGCAAGCACAGGGGCGCAGCCATTTTGTGAAATGGAGGCTCCCCTGGGAGCACCGGAGACCCAAAGTGATAGCCACAGCAGGCAGAAACACATGCGGTTGTGTTGGAAAATGCTGCGGTTTTTCTTTCCAAGTTTCTCAGGCTCCTCCGAGCCGGAGGAGCCTGAGAAATTTGGAAAGGAAAACCGCAGCGTTTTCCAACACAACAACGTTGTATTTATGTTTGCGGTCGCTTCAAAAGCGACCGCAAACATAAATACAACATTTTTAAAGCTGCGGTTTTATTTCTAAGTTTTCCGGGCTCCTCCAGCCCGGAAAACTTAGAAAAAAAAACGCAGCTAGTGCTTATTTTTTGTAAAAAAAATAAATAGCACTTACCGAGATTTCCTGCTCTGGTCTCCGGTCAACGTCCTCCGAGTCCCGGCACTAATGAAGGGAAAGCCACCCAGCGGTAGACTTTGTTTACTACAGCTGGCTGGCTTTTCCTTCATTAGTGCCGCAAAAGCAAAAGCCAGCACAGGAGGGCCTCCATTTCACAAAATGGCTGCGCCCCTGTGCTTGCTTTTTCGAATTTTGAGCTTGAATAGCTCAAAATTTTACATAGGAAGTTTTAAAACGGAGGATGCTAGTATTTTTTTTTTATGTGGCCTATCTATTTTTTAAATAAACAATTTTACTAGACCATCCCTTTAACATAAACAATCTCAAGCAGGGCTTGGACAACACACTATCAGGGTAATTCATAGAAATTCGCACAAAAGTGGTGCACGCGGCTGGCGCACAGTGTCCCCGTGCGAATGTCTGCGCCAGCTGCGTGCACTAAAATCGAGTGGCACAGTGACCCTGCAGCAGTGCCAGTGACGCCCCCAAGAACGCCCTCGCGCAAGGAAAAGCCATCAAAATCCCCAATCCAGCGCAAAGGGCTGTGCCAACCCTGGACCAGTTTACCAGACTGCCAAACAGCAAACGCCAAGCGGGGAACGTGTATTCCGGGTTTCGCGGTAACTTCCACACGCGAAAGGGCCTCTGCGAGTGGGGTACATGTATAACTGTTGTTCGTGGGTAGTTTCACTCGCGAATGGGCTGGGTACGTGTATTTCAGAGGTGCGCGGGAAGTTTCACACGTGAATGGGCTGGGTACGTGTATTTCAGGGGTGCGCGGGTAGTTTCACACGTGAATGGGCTGGGTTCGTGTATTCCAGCGGTGCACAGGAAGTTTCACACGCAAATGGGCTGGGTACGTGTATTACTGGGGTGCACAGGAAATTTCACTCGCGATAGGCCCTGTGCGAGTGGGGTACGTGTATTTCGGGGGTGCAGGGGAGTCCTACACGTGAATTGACAGTGTGGGTTCTCCCAGGTGTTCCCTCTACACCCTCCACGGCCTCTGCAGGCAGACCACACCACAGGGGACTACCCTGCACCCCTGGTCATGTCCCGCAGGCAGCCCATCCACCATGGGCATGCCCCCCCAGCCAAGCCACATGTCACCTTGCACTAGTGAACACCAACGCATTACCCCCTTGGACCCCCACCCCCCAGCAGTGCAGGGCACCTGCCAGCAGGCCCCCACTCATGTCCCACTCATGTCCCCTTGCACCCCCACCCCCAAGCAGTGCAGGGTACCTGCCAGCAGGCCCCCACACATGTCCACTGCACCCCCACCCCCCAGCAGTGCGGGGCACCTGCCAGCAGGCCCCCACTCATGTCCCCAAGCACCCCCACCCCCGAGCAGTGCAGGGCACCTGCCTGCAGGCCCCCACTCATGTCCCACTCATGTCCCCTTGCACCCCACCCCCCAGCAGTGCAGGGCACCTGCCAGCAGGCCCCCACTCATGTCCCACTCATGTCCTCTTGCACCCCCACCCCCCAGCAGTGCAGGGCACCTGCCAGCAGGCCCCCACACATGTCCCCTGCACCCCCACCCCCCAGCAGTGCGGGGCACCTGCAAGCAGGTCCCCACTCATGTCCCCCAGCACCCCACCCCCCAGCAGTGCAGGGCACCTGCCAGCAGGCCCCCACTCATGTCCCACTCATGTCCTCTTGCACCCCCACCCCCCAGCAGTGCAGGGCACCTGCCAGCAGGCCCCCACACATGTCCCCTGCACCCCCACCCCCCAGCAGTGCGGGGCACCTGCCAGCAGGTCCCCACTCATGTCCCTCAGCACCCCCACCCCCAGCAGTGAGGGAAACCTGCCAGCAGGCCCCCACTCATGTCCCACTCATGTCCCCCAGCACCCCCACCATCCCACCCCCCAGCAGTGAGGGACACCTGCCAGCAGGCCCCCACTCATGTCCCACTCATGTCCCCCCCAACATGTCAACATGACCCACAATCATGGCCCTCATGTCCACCAAAAGCCCACGGCACGCCGCACCTGCCCCAATAACCAACCAAGCATAACATACACCCCACATTGAAATGGCCATTACATGAAACAACCCAAATGGCATGTATGTACATCAGCACATGTCCGTCACACACACACAACGGGTGCCAGTGATGTGAACAGCCACATCGTGACATGCATGAAACCAATGAGAGAATACCACACATTGAAGTACGGGAACAAATGTATTGAACACAAAATGTGGTGAAAGAAAATCAAATAGCAAACAATGGACATAAAGAAAACAATGCAGAATGTCACATAATGATAAAAAAAGGAAATCAGAATCCAAAATTATGAAATAAAAAATGTCTCCAAAGTCTCCTTCCAACAAAGCAAATCCAAACAGAAATGAAAAAGTAAAATCCATTGCTCCATGGAAAAAGCTGACAAATGCACACTCCAACTATTTACAAGGATGAAATCCTTGGTCCATGAGCCCAACTGTCCAAAGGAAACCTACAAAAAAGCCTACAGAATAAACAACTATATACAAAAATGTGGGGCATAGTCCATGCGCCCCAAAGGAAAGGAAAAAAGAAAGGAAACTTAAGACTAATGAACTATATACAATGGCGGCGGGCAAGTCCAACGGTTCACTGGTTGATGTCATGGGCCAGGGCATCATTGAACTCCTGTTCAATGGCTTGGAGGCGGGCATGTTCACTGGCCCCGAGATCTCGCAGGGATAATGCGGTGTCCAGCTCCAACTCCCTGCGAATACCCTCGAGGCACTCAGCCCGCCTCAGCACCCTGCGCATGGAATTCTCCGCCCTGACCATTGTGAGCCGTTCCTCCTCCGCCCGCCGCCGCTCCGCACCTATCTGCTGGCCCAACTGCTGCCACACGGAAGACACTCCCATTCCAGGGTTCTCCTGCCCTCCGGCCGATGCCTGCCCCTCTGATGTAGATGGCCCCGAGCCATGATGCCTCCCACGTCGAGCCTGCCGCTGCCTCCGACGCAACTGCCTCTGCCAGCACAACGGCATCCAGGCTGATGGAATCCACTGACGCATCGTGCATGTGCCCTGCCCGATGATGCCGGCACTTCCTCCATCTGCTGGGGTCCAGTTGCTGGTGTGTCCACCCCTGCTGGACCTCCGACTCCCGACTGTGGCAGGGATGGGAGCCCCACCGTGCTGGCTGCGTTGGTCGGGGCAGGTCCACAGGGGGCCCTGGTGGCATCTGGGCCAGAAGACGGCATGGAGAACGACTGGCGCATAGCCTCCACAGAGGAGGAGAGGGTCGCCAGAGTGGCCGACACATGCACAAAACCCCCGACCATGGTTGCTCCGAACTGGGCCACGTTG
This sequence comes from Ambystoma mexicanum, assembly GCF_040938575.1. NCBI lineage: Eukaryota > Metazoa > Chordata > Amphibia > Caudata > Ambystomatidae > Ambystoma > Ambystoma mexicanum. The sequence continues at coordinate 704,912,190 of NC_090929.1, read as the reverse complement.
GCACGCTGCTCTTCGTGATGACGTGCGTGCTCCCCCTGGAAAGCACGCACGTCATCACGAAGGACACCCATGCGTAATGCGACACCAATCAGGACCTTCTCCATACGGCCAGGGGTCCTCTCGTCCGCATGTAGAGGAGTGTCCGATGACATGGACATTCCCCCTACCTGCGGACGGGCCTGGGATGGGGCATCCCTGCTGGTGCATGGTGGTGCAGTCACAGTGTCAGGGACAGTGACATGCACAGGCCCCTCCATGGCGACCTGTGCTGCCTCCTGCCCCTGACCCTGGACTGCACCACTTGCACCAGTGGTACCACCCCCACCAGGCCCCATGTGCTGCTCAGTAGCAGCCTCCTCCCCCTCTGTTGAAATCACCAACCTGGATGGCTCCACACCGTCTCCCACCATTGCAAGCCCCTGTGGGGGCTCACCCACCCTTTCCGCTGCAGCCGTGGGGGCATCACCGCCTCTTTGCTCCACAGCGCCTTCTCCGCCCTCTTCTTCACTTGCCGCTGGGTAGAGGGAGACATAGAACACAAACATCAGGGTACTGTACAATGGTCCCCTAGATAAGGAAGCAATAGCAGATGAGTGGCACTGTCAAACATCACTTCCATCATGTCCCTCCACAACACATGGGTCAGTGCAGGAAAAACACATGCAGTAACAGGCATGGCACATGCTATGGACATTAGCATACAGGTCCAAGGGACTTTTGAAACATAAAATGTTGGTTTGAGACTCACATGCATCATGGGTCATGCCTATCACATGCACACACTTCACCGTAGTTTCATCCATCTGGCCTCGTACACCCCAGACACAGCGGATACAAGGATGACTAGGCTGCATCAGTGAATCTGAACATTGTCACAGACATGTGTCATGCATCCATGGCACTCACAAGTCACAGACACGCAGATCAGACACACAGACATGGACACCATACATTACATGGCATCAGCACCCATCCCTCACCCCTACCCATGTACAGGAACAGAGACTGGCATGCTCTCATGTGTCCATTCCGCATAGAGCTCCCCATGTTGCATTTAAACACATGCACCAACCATGTGGTTCACACATTACTGGTCTCACATGCATGACCATGATGTCCCTGTACACACAAATACGTACATGGCCTATGTCACACATACAGGCAAGTATCAGACAACCAGCACACTGCAGCATGCCCTGTCTCACACAGCAATGCTTGGCCACTTACCGCTCAACTCCAGATGGGTCTGCCTCTCAAGGATCTGGACGTGGAGCGCTGGGCGTACATGTTCCAGGACCCTCACCTGGATGGTACTCATGCGGCCCCGGCCCCCCTCTATGAGGTGCCAGGCCTTTAAGAGGGTCCTGGACCTCAAGTCCTCCCAGCGCTTCTTGACTTGCTTGATTTTGCGGGTTGCCTCCCCCTCTGCGTTGATGTCAACCACAAAGTCGTCCCAGATCCTGTCCCGTCCTTCCTTGTTGGCGCGTGATGATCCGAAGAGGGCATCATAATGCCCCAGGACAAGCTCCACCAGGACACCAACTTCCTTCTGACTGAAGATGGTGGCCCTCTGCCCCTCTGGCTGGGGGCGCCAGTGGTCTCAGATGGTGTTTGCCCCAACATGGTGACCCCCGAGGCAGGCGTGGGTGGGCAACTGGGTCCTGGGGCTGGGCTGTGGAGTGATGGTATACCAGTCGGGAGTCTTCTGTTCCAGCAGGGGTGGACACAACAACTGGACCCCTGCAGATGGCAGATATGTGCAGGCACAAAATGGCAGGGCACGATGGCAGCAGGCAGGCAGCAGCAGATGGCTCGTGGGAGGCTGCTCGGGGCTCTGCTGGGCAGTAATTCGGCCTTTTGGGCAGGAGCGTGGTCTTCCGTGTGTTTTCGCGTGGCCAGCTTGATACGGAGTGATTTGGCACGTGAAATTCATGCACGTTAGCGTCTAATTCGAGGAATGGCCCTTAGCGCGTAAGCGCGTCAGCACGCATACGCCATTTCATTGGACCAAAGGCCCTCAGCGCATAAGCGCGTCTGTGACGTATCGCGCACGGGCCTGTACGTGCTTTTCGTGGGGTGCGGTGCGTGTGTTGTCCGGGCGTTGGGGTTCACACGCTATTACTTCACAGCGGGTGGGTGTTGGTTACGCATTCTTCTACACGCAAGGGAGACGGTGAGTGGTACCCCGCTCGCCCAGGCCCAATCGTGTGTGAAACTTCGCGCGCACCCCTGAAATACACGTATCCAGGCCAATCGCGTGTGAAACTTCACGCACACCCCTGAAATACACGTACCCAGGCCAATCGCATGTGAAACTTCACGCGCACCCCGGAAATACATGTACCCAGGCCAATTGCGTGTGAAACTTCACGCGCACCGCTGAAATACACGTACCCAGGCCAATCGCGTGTGAAAATTCACGCGCACCCCTGAAATACACATACCTAGGCCAATCGTGTGTGAAACTTCACGCGCACCCCTGAAATACACGTACCCAGGCCAATCGCGTGTGAAACTTCACGCGCACCCCTGAAATACACGTACCCAGACCAATCACGTGTGAAAATTCACGCAAACCCCTGAAATACACATACCCAGGCCAAGCGCGTGTGAAACTTCACGCGCACCCCTGAAATACATGCACCCAGGCCAATTGCATGTGAAACTTCACGCGCACCCCTGAAATACACGTACCCAGACCAATCTCATGTGAAAATTCACGTGCACCCCTGAAATACACGTACCCAGGCCAATCGCGTGTGAAACTTCCCGCGAACCCCAGATTTACACTTACCACGCTCGACCAAGGCCTATCGCGTGTGAAACTACACGCAAACCAGATTTACACGTACCCAGTCGACCAAGGCCTATCGCGTGTGAAACTTCACACGAACCCCTGTAATACACGTGCCCCGGTCCCCCAGGGCAAATAGCGTGTAGAACCTCCTGCGCACCCCCGAAATACACGCACACGGTATTTTTCACACAGCGGGTGTCCGAGTTTGTCGCGTACCCCTTTGCACGTCATTTGTCCTAGAGGCCCACAGTATGGGACATTCTACATAACTGTATATACCCGCTTTTTGTGGGCGCACATTTTTTTCATGCGCAGGGACGCCACTACCTGCCTTCGTGTGGCGGACGTGTTTAGGCCTGTGCGCGTCTTTGCCCGTGCGCTGTTTTGCCCTATTCGATTCCATGAATATGTGTTGTAGGCGAGCGTGTGGGCGTTCTGCGCACTTGCCTCTTGTGCTTCCCCCGTGACGCCCACATTTTCACGAGTTGTTCCCCATTCCGCGTGTCACGCCACGTGTTCCACCTACTTTTGTTATGTGCGCTTTCGCTGTGGCCTTAACGCACGCCATTAGATGACCTGCGCCGTGCACTTTTTCAGCGCACATCCCAGATTTTACTCGCGCACGGACTTCCATGAATAGATGTGCGCTGGTTTCCCTGCGATATTCGCACTTGCACTGCTATTTTTGCACTTTCACTGCGAATTGCACGTTTTCACATGCTTGCGACGATATTTTTAGCGCACATTAATTCCATGAATCGGCTATCTTTGTGCCTTCAAATAAGTGCTGAACGTTCTGAACTTCAATATGGGACCGTAGCTTATACAGATGGTCATAATTCTGAGTCCAGTCCCATAAGCATAGCTTCTTTTTATACATTCTCTTCAGGACTTCAAAACAGGTACCACGTCTAAAATCCGGTTTCCAAGTCATATTCCTAAGGTATTGTATATCCCAATTATCAAAATCCCTGCTTTCTACTTTCTGCATAGAATCCGGTGTATTAGCCAAAAGTGAAAGCAATTCACATTGAGGAAAAGTATTCTTTTTTAGGTATATTACACCCTACCTCAAAATAGCAAGACCCTTGAGTGACACCAAGCAAAACTCTAATCTAAGATATTCCATAGATGTTATCCTTGGCAGACCGAGGACCGTTTTCCAATAGTATCCTTCAATTTTGTCAAGTCATTGGAAATCTCTCATGGCAAGTGCATCCTACCCATAGAGTACCATTGGACTAAAACATTGTTTGTACAATATAATGGTACCTTCCAAGGAATAACCCGCCACCTTTGATACAAATGTACGTATTAAATGTACTAGTTGCTTTGCTGTAAGCCTGTTGGTTTCCTTAATATGTGTTTGGGCTCTCGAAGGGCTCATCTCCAATCCCAACTAGGGGTATTTGACAATCCTCTCGAGTACTCCTAGACTGGTGGAGAATAGAGGACATTTAAGCGGTTTAGCTCTAACAATCATCAACTTTGTTTTCTCCATATTTATAATCAAGTCGTTGGCACTCATATATTCAATGAGTTTTTCAAACATACTCTTAATACCACTGAAAGTAAAGTTAAACATAACCAGATCATCAGCATATAGCATGCACAGTATCAGTCTGGCCCCTATCTTTGGAAAACAACCCAAAGATGGGGTAAATATTGACAGAAGATCCGCCGTATAGATATAATGAAGTAGGGGCGCCAATGTGCATCCCTGCATAACCCCGGCCCTAATGGGCACGGGTGGCATAAGCCCACCCTTATCATCCAGCCTGGCTCGTAACAATGTCTCGTAATGTAATCCATTTAACACACTAAGTAATCATCCTGGGCAACCCCAATGTTCCATCTTGGCCCACAGTTTATGCCTGTAGACCCCGTTGAAGGCCACCCTAAAATCCACAAATATGGAATATAGGGCGCTCCCTCCCGTGGTCGATGCTTCCCTATACAAGGTATCCATCACCGTAATGTTATGTACAGTACTACATCTAGGCCTAAACCCAGTTTGGGCAAGGCACAATATCCCCGAGTCATCAACCCATTTTTGCAGGGCATCTAAAACAAATGACCCAAACGCCCAAACATTTTCCCTGCAGATTCTAACAGGGAAATAAGCCTAAAATTTGCTGGAGAAATACACTCACCCTTTTTATAGACTGGCACTAGTAGTGCCTGTTGCCATGATCTAGGGATGCATTGTGTGGAGCAAACTCTATTATAAAGTATATTGAACAACTTAGCCCAAGTATAGGGATTCAGTTTCAATAACGCGTTAGCAAGGCCATTAGGGCCAGGCACCCTAGAGTTGTTTAATTTCATATTCTTTTTCTCTATTACACCCTCACTAATATTCAAATGCCACCTTTTGCAAATAGAATGCAGGTGGAGAAGAAGAAATACCTGTGCCACTAGTCTTCTTAATATATTCTACCCATTCCTTTTCCTGGATGGGATAAAGGGTCTTCTCTTTATTAGCAGCCTTTGCTTCATTTAGCTGCTTCCATACATCCTTGTGATTTCTCTTACTCAGGACACTGATCATCTCTTGCCATCTTTGATTTTTATTGGAAAATTTCCAGCGCTTGTACCATCCCCTATAAACATTCTTAATCTTGTTTATCTTTACTTTCTTAACTTCCTTAGTATTCTATGAAACATACATCCATCTGATGTCCCTTCGCATGGTACGCTTAGCTCCTCGAACAGCTGGGTCATCTAAATTATTACTTTTAACAAATACCATGCTATACCAAATATGGCACTTACCAGTAGATATGGCTAAATTCTTAATCCAATCTTCGATAGCATCTCCACTCTGACCCCAAAGACATTCAATATCATAGATATCAAGGAAGTCAACCATACTTCCTATCTTGCCCAGATTCCTATCATTCTAGCAGATGATGTTAGCAGATGATGTTTCCAGCTGAATTAGCCTGTACTCCCGAACACCCAGGGTGACCTTCGCCTACCTTCAGAACACCAAGCACTTACAGGGTCAGACCTAATGAGTTGTGATCACTACAGCCCATATATCTAACTAGGAGCTCTCTGGCAGCTAGCTGAAAAGTGTTATTTCCAAATATTAAATCCAGCGTGGCAATGGAGTTAGGCCCCCTCCAGGTATAATGACCAGGCATATCACCCATGGTGCGACCATTCAGCATACTGATATCCCAATGCTTAAAGAACTCAACCAGTCGCTTCCCTCAACTACTATCACCATCCTGCAAAACAGTACTTCTGGGAGCAACATTAGCATAAGATGGACCCAATGTGTTATCTATACACCGAGCATTAAAATCACCACCCAGCAGGACCAATCCATCTTCTCCATTTTCTTTAACATTCTCTGCCAAACACTCCTCCAGTTTATGCAGGAATCCATTAATTGTCTTGATACTAGGGGGAAGATACACATTGATTATCAGCATAGCTGATCTGACATTACCAATATTACTGCTGATCTCCACACCAAGAGCGTACCCTTCGTCTACAGTACGCCAGACTTCACGTGAGCACAACCTTTGGCTAACACCTGCAACCAGCCCCCCAGAGGGGTGCCCCTTAGGACCTTTCTTGGCAAACATATGGTATAAATGATAGCCCTCGAAATAAACTGGGCTATCTAGCCAAGTCTCCTGCAACAAAAAAATATCTTGATCAAGAAGTTTATTCATAGATCCATCTTTATACAGTAGGTGCTTGTGCCCACATGTGTTCCCGCTGATCAGCTTGATAATTCCATGCCTATCTGTGTTATATTGTGAATTGGCTGTTAAATTACTCTTCTCCAAATTGTGCACATCAAAACCCCTAATCATAGGCCCATAGGCATCCTGTGACCACCATAAGCGGGTTGAAGGGATCCAACGGTTCCCGTGACGGAGTACATACTTTGCATTCCCGGCTTACCTCCAGAACTACAATTCACAGAATATGACAACATCATTGTGCTAAGGTTTGTGTGATTTTACAATATTTTGTCACCCCATCTTTTGGTTAACTTCGCTGCTCACACAGTATTATTCTACTTAGTTAAAATAAAAAAGAACTTTTTGTGTTTGTGATTTAAAATGATATAGCGTTATCTCTGGTGTTGGGCTCACTTCCTTTTTTTATACGTATTGGGACACTTTAAACACACATGGTACTCCCCCAAAACAATTGATATGTTTCATATCCAGAGAGAATACCATTGGCTGCCCATTCTGGCCAGAATACTGTTCAAGCCAGCATGATTGGTAGATAAGTCTGATAAGAACCAGAAAGCAGCCCACCTCAGGGCAGCACCCTTCAATGTTCATGGCTTGCAAACATTGAGGAGCCACACAATCTCTAGGCGTGGACTTGCGTTTGCCGGGAGGAACAAGGACACAGGGATTCCCATGCTATATCACAGTCTGTCTTCAACTGGAACGGCTCAGACACTCCATCATTTCAGGCAAGGACTAAACAGTTCAGGACTCGTTAGGAATTTGGTGGTGCTGTAACAAAAGGGATGCTAGTTCTGTTCCCAGGACTTTTTTTTTTGGTGGCAACAGAATGACGTCCCTTTTACGGCACGGCCAAATTCAGAGTTTGGTGATACAGTGGTGGATTCATCTGCTTTAAGTGAATCTTCCACTTTACCTCCCTAAATCATTGGATTTATCGTGCAGTGTTACAGCCCATGGTTAATCCACCAGAAATCCCCACCACCACACATAATCCCAAGGAAATACCACAGGGCCGAGTGGCAGTAACGGTAAATGTGTTTGACAGTCAATTGGTAGATTTTCTGCCGATTTCTTGCCAAACTCATGATGAGCCCCTTTGCTCTTTAGGTAATACCTGGTAGACATCTCAAATATCTAGCTCCCACCGCGGGAAAATCCCACTCTGGCATACAATAGTGGTCCGGTCTTCAACGTCCCCCCATGCTATACCTTGAATGTAGGACCTTTTGTAACTATTCTCTCATAATTGCATAGCACTCTGTTACTCCCCATCTAGTGTGCGCTATATAAAACAACATGCATAAATGACACGTATGCATACACTCGTGCATTGGTTACATAACTTGCACACATTTGATGTTTTCATTGTAGAGGTTTTGAATGTCTCATTTTCTACTGATGGCAAATTAAATGTGATGCGCATATAACTTTGGAGGCCTTGGACAGGTGTCTCTCTGGTACAAAACATGTATGTATCCGTTTTGTCCAGAAAAATGTATCCTATAAAATTTAACAGGATAATTAAACTTAGAAAACTTTACTTTACAACTATTGCAAGATTTGATATTAAAAGCGGACCTGGACTAATTTATCACACTTTCAATATCTTTGGCACTCACCCGACACTCGTGCTTTCCTAAAATAGCAGTCATCTCACTCTCTGCTCTGCACCTGCAAGGGCCATACAGTGTGGTCCCCACCCACCTCGCATGGACGCTGGATCCCCAAAATGACAACGACCATATTTTCCATTTACATCTGGCCTGGCCTTGTCTGTAAAAGTGACCATTTGTGGTCAGGCAGTGCCCTGATTTTTTCCTTAGTGCCACATGAAGGCAGAGTGTCCTGGAGTGTTTCCCGGGTGGGGATTCCTGGACAGGCGACATTAGTAGTCTGTTTTTGCTGTCTGTTGGCTGTCGAGGTGGAGCACAACCATTAAAACCTCACTTCGGACACGGAGCGTTGCATAGTGTCCTGGAAGGGTCTCATGTGGCGATCCCTGGTGAGGCGACGTTAGCAATCTGTTTTTGCTCTCTGTTCACTGTGGAAGCAGAGCACTATCATTAAATCCTCATTCCAGACGCAAAGCACCGTAGAGTCTCCTGGAGTGTTTTCTGTGTGAAGATTCCTGGAGAGGCGATGTAAGCAGTCTGTTTTTGCCTTCTGCTGGTAGTGGAGGAGGAGCACAATCATTAAAACCTCACTCTGGATGCGTAGCATTGCAGAGTATCCTGGAGTGTTTCCCGTGTTCCCCGGGAGCTCAGGGAGCTAGGAGATCGAGGCTGCTCCAAACGACATGGCATGTTCACCCAGGGTTAGATCCTAATATTCTAAGGCTTTAAGATAACGTACGAGTCAACTTCAGGCGTACCGGCGAAAAGAGGGCATAAAGAAGAATTAACATCTAGTGAAGAAGGGGTGGGCATGAAGTTAAAATAAACTCTCCATTCCATTCCAAGTCCCCCTCCTTCACATGAAAATGCCTTTAGCGTGTATAAGACAACAGGTTAGATGTCAAGAAAATTGGACGAAAATGCAGGCTAAGAAGCAGACACCTCTTGCTCCCCTGACTCCCTTTTTGAAAGCTACAGGTACAGCCTCCCAAGCAACCAAGCGCTACAATGGCCCTTTATAGGCGCTGACACTCGGCGAGCAGACTCTGAGGGGGCAGAGAACGTGTGGGTCTATCTAAGATCATGAAAGTCAAGAAATCTCCTTTAAAATCGGTTGGACAGTTGTTCATTCCTTCTAAAGCACGTTCTGTGCCGCCGCCCAGAGCCATTAAAGATCGATCCATAATGTTGGAAGCTCAGGGAAATGTATCTTCAAATGTATCTGCAAGGAATAAGGTCCATGAATTGACGGATGCGGAAATATTGAAAATTAATTTATCACCAGTGTTGGGACAGGGAGACATCCCTGATCTGAATGAGAAAAACATGGTGGCTAATTAGGACATTGCATCAGAATATAGCCCGTTCCATTTAAACTAATTCCAAATGCCTCAGAAAACGTTCTTCCCTCGCGAACGAAAGCCCCTTCAGTTACTGTACCTGCCTTATTTGAAACAACATTGTCTCTGCAGAAGTCTCTATCCCTGGCTCTCCAACAGGAACGTTGTTTGCAAAATACTGAAGTGGCGCCTTCCCCTTTGGCTGCACTATTGGCTCAGGATATAGCTCTTATAAATGAAAGTTTAAACCAAAAGGCCAAAGGCACAAAACCTGATCTTGGGGATAACCCCAAGTCTCGGGAGGATAGCTCAGGGCAACGCGCTCGTCTTGGAAGCAAGACGATGTGGAGCAACACAGGTTTGATCCCTGTGTCTGCACTTAGAAACCTCTGGGTATTAAGTGCATTTTAAATAACCAATTACAATTACCCCTTGCCCTCAGATATGCAACAATATAAAAAATTATCTACACAAGATCGGTATAAAAGGACCTTGCATGCTTACTCGAATATTGAGATGGGACTTAAGGTAGCCGAGTCAACTCCAAATGGCCAAGTGTGGCTGATTTCTTTCTCATCGGAGCCGGTTATTGAGCCTTCTACGATGCAAGACATCTCTTCTTCCTTATCATAGTCCTCGCTTGGCGACTCTCCTAAAACTACTCAAGGCTCTGTGAATCCTTTAAAAACTGCATTCCTAACGCACTGCAGTCTCATGTCAGCTTTATCCATTTCTCTGGCATCCTAGTTAAAATGATATGAAAATGTGAATGGAAGCATTAAAGATCAAGAAACATTGTGAGCCATGATCCACCCAAATTATATATATAGAATAATGTATTACTTTGTTGCAATCAAGAGTGGATCACGAAGCAGCGATTACTTCACAGTTGCAAAAGGAACTACAGGAAGCTCTGGAATTAGAGCGTGTGGATAAAAAGAGTATATCGGGGTAATTTCTGGAGATTTTACAGAAAAAAAAGAGGGACCATAATCAAAGATCTAAGGGCTCCAATCCTCACAAAATTGATAAGACCAATTCAAAATCATCAGTGAGTGATTTAAAGAGATTGTCAGGGGCTAAATCGGTTAACTTGATAGACCCAACCTCGCAGTACCAAACTGTATGATCTAATGTAGAGCCCTGCCTCACAGACAGAATGGCTGAAATTTTTGAAGAAGTGAGGAGTGGCACAGTGGGCACATCAACGGATATAGAAACCCCTCAACTGCCTATCCAAGACATAGAAGCATTAACATTCAACACCACATCATCCGAAAATATTTTTGCAGACCTATCACCAGCAGTCTCCTTTCCAATTTTTCAAAAAACGGAAGAAAATAAAACTCTATTCTAAAAATGCTAAAGAAGCCCCACAAACTAAGAAGTCAAAAACCATCCAACAACAAAAAGGCAGAAAGTCCAACAACACAAGGAATTTTTTGTGCAATGTATCTATTCCTCCTTTGCACCTCGGTTATAAATTAAAATAGTAATAACTTCTTGTCCAGCTGCGAATCTCGCACACAGCAACAAAATGAAATCAACTTGTTAGTTTCTTAGTCTGATATTGACAACGGAAAGGCTACCTTTGAAGAAGTAGATGATTTAAATGTTTCTACATATATGATGGATGACGACTGGGAGGATTGGGCAGGCCGGGCAATATGAATTATAGATCTACACCTCACTGAGACTATAAAAGAGGGTAACATAAAGGCTGTTCTAAAAATCCACCTTTTCTCACTTTGGCGGAAAAACGGAGGGCTGCCGATTTGAAATTTAAGTTGGTGAATGGCAGCAAAAAATAGCGCACTTTGATTATTGAGAACAAATTAATTACTATAAAATCAGCCATTGTTGAAAATGAGCCTGACATTAACTTGAAGTTCTTGAGATATAACGGAAAGGGTCAAGCCCAATTAAGCAATCAGAAAAATCAGGGGTCACATACACGGCTTTTGGAGTGCTTATTAGCTGCTAACGATGGATTGATCTTAAACCGCTGTAATGTATTGAGATTATTTCATCATATTCCTTTAACGCCGAAGACATAAAAACTGTGAAATTTGTCAACAAGGCACAATTTGACAAAGTGATTTTACATTTATAGTCTAGTGTGCTCAAATTGTCTTTACTTGAGGTAGCACATTTGCTGCTCCCACTGGGCTTTGAATTGGGAGAACTCCTAGTAAACAAGCGATCGGCAAGTTTTAACCCACAAGATTTGGAGAAACTTGTTGATGAGGACATCATATTAAAGCTGACCATAAATCTGGAGTCAAATCTAGTGGGGGTAGAACGTGGACAAAGGATAAGGGTGAATGAAGGTCATTGCACCTCTGGCACAATCTTAAACCGCTCCTTGAAGGTGCCATTTGGATTGGATGGTTAGAGATTCCCCAGAAACCCTGCCTAGTTTGATTCCCCAGTACAGCGATTGGAAAGTGGTATTGTGCTCTCTTCAAGTTAACAAATGACAACACGAGACTTTTGGAGGACTTGCATGGGTAATGGGTTCTTCAAATACTCAGGGCTTCTCACACTTGCTTACTAGTGGTGACGTGTTTTCTGAAAACTTTGACGTATTGAGTTTGCAGGAAACATGCCTTCGATCAGACCCTATATAGGATGGCTATAGTGCTTACCTTAACCTGGCTTACACCGGTTTTTGGGGTAGATCCACACTGGGACTCCTTACCCTTGTGAGAAACGGGTTGGTATATACAATGATTAAACTGAAAAGGTAGGGAACCTGAGCAAGAGCGCGCATACACTTGTATTTGTTTTTGAAAGGAGAGTGATTGAAATACATGATGATGTGCTGCAGTAGCAGGGGATCTGGTAACTTTCGTAGGTCACCCATTGGGTGCAGGTAAACAAAGAGGTAATTGTCCTCTGCTTGCCGCGCTCAACAACAAAGTTCCTATTTGTATATTCCAGAGAAGACAAAAACAAAGAGGTGATGGCTGGAAGGTTTAGAATGAATCTTAACCACTGGCAATGCTCTGGTCAACCCTCCAGACCACCGTTCTTCGCCTGCCAAGCCATTACAGAAGGGGAAAGACCATATGCAAATCAGGCTTGGCCCCACCTCAAAAGGGGCAGTCCAGCCCGAACTGCGAGGCCACATCCCTTCTGTACGAGACCACAAGCATCCCCAAACATGTTTCGCCCTTGTTGGGGCTCATCAGTGAGGAGTAGCTTGGGTCTCTAGGCCCAGCAGGCACGGGACCCACGTCTGGGCATACCCGCCCACTCGGGGTGACAAAGCAAAAACAAAGAGGTGATGGCTGGAAGGTTTAGAATGAATCTTAACCACTGGCAATGCTCTGGGCAACCCTCCAGACCACCGTTCTTTGCCTGCCAAGCCATTACAGAAGGGGAAAGACCATATGCAAATCAGGCTTGGCCCCACCCCAAAAGGGGCAGTCCAGCCCAATCTGCTAGGCCACATCCCTTCTGCACGAGACCACAAGCATCCCCAAACATGTTTCGCCCTTGTTGGGGCTCATCAGTGAGGAGTAGCTTGGGTCTCTAGGCCCAGCAGGCACGGGACCCACGTCTGGGCATACCCGCCCCACTCGAGGTGACAAAGCAAAAACAAAGAGGTGATGGCTGGAAGGTTTAGAATGAATCTTAACCACTGGCAATGCTCTGGGCAACCCTCCAGACCACCGTTCTTCACCTGCCAAGACATTACAGAAGGGGAAAGACCATATGCAAATCAGGCTTGGCCCCACCCCAAAAGGGGCAGTCCAGCCCGAACTGCTAGGCCACATCCCTTCTGCACAAGACCACAAGCATCCCCAAACATGTTTCGCCCTTGTTGGGGCTCATCAGTGAGGAGTAGCTTGGGTCTCTAGGCCCAGCAGGCACGGGACCCACGTCTGGGCATACCCGTCCCACTCGGGGTGACAAAGCAAAAACAAAGAGGTGATGGCTGGAAGGTTTAGAATGAATCTTAACCACTGGCAATGCTCTGGGCAACCCTCCAGACCACCGTTCTTCGCCTGCCAAGCCATTACAGAAGGGGAAAGACCATATGCAAATCAGGCTTGGCCCCACCCCAAAAGGGGCAGTCCAGCCCGAACTGCTAGGCCACATCCCTTCTGCACGAGACCACAAGCATCCCCAAACATGTTTCGCCCTTGTTGGGGCTCATCAGTGAGGAGTAGCTTGGGTCTCTAGGCCCAGCAGGCACGGGACCCACGTCTGGGCATACCCGTCCCACTCGGGGTGACAAAGCAAAAACAAAGAGGTGATGGCTGGAAGGTTTAGAATGAATCTTAACCACTGGCAATGCTCTGGGCAACCCTCCAGACCACCGTTCTTCGCCTGCCAAGCCATTACAGAAGGGGAAATACCATATGCAAATCAGGCCTGGCCCCACCCCAAAAGGGGCAGTCCAGCCCGAACTGCTAGGCCTGCTAGGGTTTCTGTTGGTACTCTTGTTCAGAGGAGAATTGCCTATCATTTCGGTGATGGACTGCCCCAGGACAAGGTCAAAGACTGATATGTTTGGGATATTTCTTCTCTGTGAAAGATAGTGAGCTAAAGACTCTGGGTAAGTCTCTCGTAACTAGGACTAATGTCTGGCAGAGGGACTCCCAGGACCCCCCTTGTAAAAATTGCATAATTAAGTAACTTTGGGTCTCACCCTAAATTACTAGGGGAATCCAGACGTGGACCCCTTGCTCACTATTCTTAGAGAGGCACAGATCCACCCTACTGATGAGGTCCAACCAGACCGAAATACGTGTGTGGGGTTTCTGTTGGTACTCTTGTTCAGAGGAGAATTGCCTAGCATTTCGGTGATGGACTGCCCAAGGGCAGGACAAAGACTGATATGTTTGGGATATTTCTTCTCTGTGAAAGATAGTGAGCTAAAGACTCTGGGTAAGTCTCTCGTAACCAGGACTAATGTCTGGCAGTGGGACTCCCCCGACCCCCCTTGTTAAATTTGCATATTCCAGAGAAGATACAAATTTCAAAAAGATAGATGTTCAAATATTTTTCGGCCTTTGTGGCTGTATTTTTTTTTTTTAAATTATTTTTATTTTATTTTAAAATCAAACAAACACACTACAACTGTTTCAAAGCATAGAAAGCATCATGTTTCAACACATTTCCAACAAAACTCCCCAACTCTCCCCTCCCCCCCTTAAACTAGAGCCGTTTCTCCCATGTCATTTACGGGAGCATCATTGGGTAGCACAATATTTGGGCAGTCATCATCCGGGTCCTCTGTTTCGTCGTCACCCTGGTGAGGGTTTGCCAACGAGGCCACCAATTGCCGCCAGGCCAGCAGGGGCCCTACTTCCACCTCACCTCCCCTGGTGACCGCTTCAAACCAGACTACAGATTCAGCCTCCGCCCACCTCAAGAGATCTGTCCACCATAACTCCACCCTAGGTTTGTGGGCCGCCTTCCAGCCCATGGCAATCCTACGTTTGGCCAAAACATAAGCCAGGTCCTTCATCTTACTTATGTGTTTCAAATTCCACATCCAGCACCACCCCCCCACCAGCCAGTTTCGTCTTAACCTTGTCCCAAAATCTATGCACCTCCGGGCAAGCCCAAAACATGTGTAGCAGTCCCGGATTCACCTCCCCACACCTGGGGCACTGCTGCGTAGCAGGTCCCCCAAACTTTGCAATCTTCCCGGGGGTTAGATAAGCCCTGTGGGTAACGTACAATTGAAGCTGTTGGAATCTTGCATTTCGGGACACCTTTTTGTGGCACCTCTGGGCCCGTTCCCACTGTCCATCTGTCATGGGTCCTCCCACCTCCTCCTCCCAATCTTGTCTCAATTGGAGACATTCCTTCCCTGCCCTTCCTCGCAGGAGCTCATATATCCTTGATATTTCATGCCCGCCCTCTGATACATCATACATAGTTTCCAGGGAGGCATCTGGGTCTTCCGCTAGCACTGTCTCATGCCATCTTTCTCTAGTCTTTTTCACCAGCCTAGTGTAGGTTATATATTGGCCACCATGTACCCCCGTCTCTTCCTGCAACCTCTGAAAGTCCATTGCCTCCCTTTCCTGCCATATGTCCCCGAGGGTGGCTAAGCCTACCTGTTCCAAGTATCTGCGGACCGATTCAAGTAGTTGATAGTCCCTCCCGCACAGCGCCGCCAAAGGGGCCTGCTGGGAGTACGGCTCAGAGTCCCCCCCTATCTTTCATGTCCTGTGCCAGATCTCGCAGTCCAGCCTCAGTAGCCGCCCCTTACCCATCAGTTTGTCTCTGCACAACCACACCACTTCCATCAGAAAGTATGGGGCTGTGTCTCCTCGCAGGAGCCTGGCTTCCGCCGAGTCTTCAGCCGAGAGCCACCTGGCCACGTACTACAGCTGCCCCACCTGGTAACAGAGTTCAAAATTAGGCAGGCCTATCCCCCCCCCTGTCACAACGGTTCTGGAGCTTCCACAGAGCAACCCTATTCCTAGAGCTGCCCCACACGAAACCCCTAAACACGTTATGAAGTTTTGCGAATAGGCTCCTAGGTATCAGAAACGGGACGTTTACGAATAAGTGCAAAAGTCTAGGCAGGACCACCATCTTGAGCAAGGCCGCTCTTCCCATCATGGTCAGGGACAATCTGGACCAGAACACAATGCTGTTCTTGATCCCCTCTATCGCCTTTTCTGTGTTATGCTTGTGTTCTGCCTCGACCTTGTAGTATATATTTATTCCCAGATATCTAAATGTCACGGGCTGCCATGGTATTAGCAGGACAGGCAGCCTCTGCACCGGGACATTCCTATAGCTGCCTAAAGGGTACAGACTGAACTTTCCGGGGTTCACCGATATGCCCAAGAGGATGGCGTACCGTTCTATTACCTCCAGCACATACTGTAGGTTTTCCTCTGGGTAGCGCAAATAAAGGAGCATATCATCCGCATATAATGATATCAGATGTTCTCCATTGGCAGTGCTTATACCCACCTCCCCATATTGTTGTCGCAGGCATATTGCCAGCGGCTCTAATGCCAGTATGTACAGCATGGGTGACCAGGGGCATCCCTGTCTGGTCCCCCTGCAAAGTTGCCAGGACTCTGAGACTGTGGACCCTGTCTTGACCCTCGCCGTCGGGGTACTATAAAACAACTGGACCCATCTGAGGTATCCAGGTCCCATTTCGTATCCCTTCAGGACCGCTTTCAGCCAGGGCCATCGCACCGAATCGAAGGCCTTGACCGCGTCTAACGACACTATAGCTAGCTCGCCCGTGTCTTCCTCGGTTTGATCTATGACATGGTGTAGCCTCCTATGGTTATCGGTGATGTTCCTGCCTGGAACATATTCCGTCTGATCTGGGTGTATCAATTTCTTAATCACCCTCTTCAATCTATTAGCCAGCACCGCCGTGAGTATTTTGCTGTCCTGGTTGAGCATGGACAACGGTCTGTAAGACCCGCACTCCACGGCCGGCTTGCCTGGTTTCAGGAGCGGGATAATTACAGCCTCACGGAGGGACAATGGGAGTTCTCCCTGCTCATAGGCCTCATTGAAAGTGGCAAGCAGTGGCTGAAGCAACTCTTGCTGGTACGTTTTGTAGAACTCACTGGGCAGCCCATCTGAACCCGGCGCCTTGCAAGTGGGCAAGTTCCGAATCACTATCTCCAGCTCATCCGAGGTGACGGGCGCGTCTAGCTCAGTGCGTTCTAAATCATCTAAGGTGGGCAGTTCAATGTCCCCCAATGTGTCCAGTATGTCTTGGCTCATATCCTCCCCCGTGTCCTCATACAAGTGTCTGTAAAACTTAAGGAATTCCTCATTTACCTCTTTCTGGGTGTTGCATATGTAACCTCTCTCATCCTGAATCTCACTGATCACCAAGCGGGGGGTCTCACTCTTGTACAGCCAGGCCAGCAGTCTGCCCGGCTTGTCGCCCCCTGCGTGTATCCTCTCCGTATATTTCCTGTAGTTGAGTCTGCACAGTCTGTCCCAGAGTGCGCTGCAGGACAACTGTAGCTCTTCTACTTTGGTTCTATTGTCATGAGCGGTGCTCTTGCAACGCGTGAGATCCTCTAGCTCCCTTTCCGCCTCCTGGAGTTCCCTCTCGACCCCTCCCTGTAGCCCCTTAGTTTGGGAGATAGCTACCCCATGCACCACCACCTTGAACGCTTCCCACAGTGTGCCCACATAGCTTACGCTTCCCGTATTTTTGTCAAAGTACTCTTCGATGGCATCCCTTAGGCCCTCCCGTAACCCCTCGTCCTGCAGAGCCTCAGTCCTAAGTCTCCATGTAGGGATCTGCGGTCGTGGGGGCTGGTTTCTCCAGTCTACTACCATGGGCGAGTGGTCCGATAGTACTCAGGCCTTGTATTCCGCTCCTTCTATGTCTCTCACTATCTCGGCTGTTACAAACATGTAATCTAACCTTGTGTGCAAATCATGTGGCGCTGCGTAGTGTGAGTACTGTCTATCTGTGGGATGCAGTCTTCTCCACGCATCCTCAGTAAGGTACTCAGCGCTTTAGCCGCCGGTGCCGTCTTTCCTGCCCTGTCTTTGGACCTGTCCATTCTGGGATCTACGGTACAGTTAAAGTCTCCCCCCCCACACTACCGTACCCCCTGCCAGGGGGCCAAGTTTACCGTAGAGGGTCCTAAAGTATGCCGCTGTATCATTATTGGGGGCGTACAAATTTACGATGTGCACTTCTCTGTTTTCTAAGAGACCCGTTACCACCACCATTCTACCCTCCGGGTCCATCGTGGAATCAAGCACCCGAAACGGCACATGGGGCGCCACCCAAGTAATAACCGCTCTAGCGTACGCCGAGTACGCCGCTCCCACAACAGTGCCCTTCCATTTCCTCCTGACCACCTCCAGCCTTTCCCTAGTGAGGTGGGTCTCTTGCAGCAGGGCTATGTCTACGCGCATCCTCTTTAAATACAACATCACTTTGTTACGTTTAAGGTAGCTATTGAGGCCCCGTACATTCCAGGTCACAATTTCTGAGATTACCCAATGCCATCCGGTCGGTCTACCTCCATCCCATCCCTTCCCATAATGCTCTGCACGTAGGATTGTTCCCTGGCTCTTTCCCTACTATTCACGAACTGTGCCCCCCTCCCCCCTTCCCCTACTTCACTCCACTGCACACAACTCCCCCCCCCCTCCCCGCCAACCCCCAACAATAGCCCAGCTCCATCCCTGGATCTCAGGCCTAGCCACGTCTGGACCCGTCTCGTGTCCGAGAACGAGGACCACGCGGGGTGTCACCACTCTAACAGTGACCTAACTAAATATACTATTATTGGGTGCAGGGGTTGCTCCCCAGGAGCTCCCAGTCATCTATTTAGAAGAAGTGAATTCAACGGGACCCGCCGGCGGATACCATGACTTCCCCTCCACAAGCACAATATCATACTATATTCCAGTCCCAATGTCATAACTATGGCCTCACGGGTGCCTCTGCAACGTGCTACTTATCTCCAGCCGCTTCTGTCTGGGCATCCGATTCCTGAGGTCGACCTTGCCCTTGCATATCCAACCATTCCATCGCTTCGGTCGGCGTCTCAAAGAAGAGGGATCTGTTCTTATGAAACACCTTTAACCTGGCAGGGTAGAGCAACATGTAGCGGTGGCCTGCTTCTCTAAGCCTCCTTTTTACCGTTCCAAAGTTCATCCGACTCCGTACAATCTGGATACACCGTTACATTCGCTGACCCTCTTTCTATCGTGCCTCCTTTCCGGAAAAATTTGAGAATCTTCTCGCGGTCATGATAGTTCAGGATATTCGCGATCAACGGCCGCGGGGGGGCTCCTGGGGCCGGTCTCCTGGTCAGGGCCCTATGCGCCCTTTTTGACCGCAAACCCCTGAGTCAGCTCCCCACCTCTGATCTCCTGCAAGAGCATGGTTTCGACGAAATCCGTGGGGTTCGATCCTTCCATTCCCTCCGGAACCCCCACTATGCGAATGTTGTTGCGCGTGGCACGCCCCTCTGCCTGCTCTGCTCTGTCTTCCAAATTGCCCACTCGTTGCACAAGGGCATGAAGCTCCTTGGCGTGTGTATTGCACACCTCTGTGGTTGGGGCCAACTCCTTCTCTAGTTCCCCGGTGCGCTCCGCGATCTTTCGCACGTCCTGGCGCAACAGGTTCACCTCTTCTTGGACCGCTCCGATCTTAAGGTTTAGGCCCTCTTGCAGCTCTTTCCTGGCTAGGCCCAGCTTCGTCGCCCAGGCCACCTTCAAGTTGGCAATTGCTGCCAGCACCTCCTGGATAGTGCCCGGTGGGTCCATCGTCGCCGCGGGGGTTTCTTTGCTCTTGCCCCCTTCCGCGCCCGAGGGCGACCTGGTGTAGGGCTGTTTGATCCGGGGTCTCACCACCTTGGAGGACATCCTGCTACGTCGGTTGGGCCCACTCGCCCTGCTGTGCCCTCGGCGCTGCTGAGTACCTTGCGGGGTTCCCTCGCCGGCTCTCTTACAGCGAGGTTCCGCTGAACCCGGATTCACTCCGCAAGCCCACCACGATCCACGGCCTCCTCAGTGGGGGCTCTCCCTTATGTTCTTGCCTTCAGCCAGAGGCGCATGCGACACGTCTGTCTGGTTGGGCTCGCCCACGTTCCGACCAACTTTGTCTTCCTCAGCTCTGTGGACCATTTATGGCCCTTTGTCCACAGGCGGCCATCTTGGGTGCTGCCCTTCCATTGCGCGACCACCACCTTCTTCGAAGTCTAGTTCCGTGGATATGCAGTCTTGCTAGTGGTGAGGGCACTCACCGTGTGCCCCCCACTTTCATACGCCCTTGGATGCACCGTGGGATCGAAAGTTCGCCAAAAACCGTCACTTCTTCCCAGGATCAGGATCGGATCTTCGGGAGCTCCTCCATGGAACGTCCCCTCACGTAGCCATCAAGCCACGCCCCCCCCCCCCTTTTGTGGCTGTATTTATTTATGAAAAGCAATCAGAAATTATGAAAAACAATCAGAAAATTCCTGTGGAAGAATCACTTGTATATTGCATGTCAACACAAGAGGTTAACAAAAAATGCAAAAAACCCTCTTTGGGTATTAAAGGAGTTGCTTAATTTTATGTCAGTCCATGTAATAGTTCCTGAAATAACAACCAGTATCTCCTAAACTTCTTGCATTTGAAACATAAATTGAAATCTCCAGAGTTTATGACACAACATAAATTTGAGGTGTGCAAACTTTTAACACAACTAACTGCCGACACGTGTTTCAACTGTCTAGGGTCTTCATTAGGGCTGAGAAATTATAAGCAACAATATTGTCCAACAAATTAAATCAACCTGCTAATTTGCAGATATGGAGTTTATTGAATGTTGGGTCTGCTGCTATATGTCATGCAAGCGTTCATTTGAGAGACGAAGCATCTGGACTTTTAAATATGTTGTCCTTGTTCTGAGAGACCAGATTAATGGGAGCCCAGATCTGTCTGGATTTAGATTCTGACTCTGTAGAAAATATTGTTTCAGTATGAAGACTAGAAGTCACAGCTCGCAATTGCACATCACTACGCCCAAAATCTGTCTTTTCTAGTATGTTGAGCGTACTTGAAATAAAATTTAACCACGTGAAAGATGCTGTTTGTTTTGCCGGCTAGGAGTTTCAGCACATTAATGTGCAGCCCATACGGCCAGATCTGTCTGTACTACAGTAATGAGCGCGCAAGATAAGCTGCTTCAAATGCAGGCTGACAAGAACCACACGGCACAGAGGGTTTTTGCATTTTTTGTTAACCTCTTGTTTTGACATGCAATATACAAGTTATTCTTACACAGGAATATTCTGATTGCCTTTCATAATTTCTGATTGCTTTTCATAAATAAATTCAGCCACACAGGCCGAAAATTATTTGAGCATCTCTCTTTTTGAAATTTGTATCTTCTTTGGAGTATACAAATAGGAGCCTTGTTGTTAAGCGTGGCAAGCAGACTACAATTACCTCTTTATATACAATGATTCACACATGGAATCCGAATCCCTTTGTACAGGCCCTTTTACTGCAATTTGAACAGGGAAAACAGACTGCATTAACATGGGGTTTAATGTTTAATGTATATTGGAATCCTGCTACAATAACAACTAAGACATTTATGGATTCTGTGACCAACATTGATAATAATAGCTCACAATCTAACGGTCTGTTCATGGTCATATGTGGGGATTTGAATATCCCATGTATAGATAAAAAAGGTGAGATTATCAGGGATCCGAACAGTCTCACTAGTAAAGGCCAGTAAATGAACGAGCAGTAAGGTGGTTTAATGCAATGCAAACGAGAGAATTTTGCAAGCTAAATGTCAAATTACGAGGGATATTCCTGGCAATTCTACCTGGTCCAATGGTAAGCAATCTAGAGTGTTGGATTACTTTTTTGTATCAGAAAATATGATTAACAATGTAACAACTTGGGAGGTGTTGAATCAGAAAACAAGTGATCATTCTCATTTAAAATTGACCTGAGGAATGAGAATAAATGAAAGAAGTAAATACATTACCGTTATTACTTCACAACTATAAGTGATAAAAAAGTAACAACATCGTATTTTACACCTAAACACTGCTAAAACGAGAGGATTACAGCGGGAAAAAAATAACAGCTACACAGAGAACTTCAGGCAATTAGGCAAACAAAGAATGAATTTGGATTTGAATTCCTTAAAAAAAGGAAAATAGAAATACAAAAATTGGTTGTCCCAATAAAAAGCTCAAATATTACATTACAATGCTGGAGAGTTGCTAAATGCAATAAAGAAAAAAGATACGCGAGAAATCTGGCAAATGATTAATAACTGGATCTCTCCACAAGCAGCGGTTCTTACTATTGCAGTCACAGAGGAGGTTTGGGCCAAATTCTATGAGAAATGATCTGGCTGTGTTGAGGGGTCCAAGCATTTGGTTGTGAGGAAACCTAAAACAGCATGGGCCTTTCCATTAGAAGTGACTGACCTAGAAACTTTAATTGAAAAGGCAAATTCGTCGAGGGGACCTGGCCCTAATGGCCTCACAAATAATATGATTAAAGAGGCCCCTGATGTTGGAGCCCCTTTATTATAAAACTATTTGACCAGGTAATGTGGCTAGGAGATGCGCCTGGTACTTCGAGGTCAGCTATAATAGTCCCCATATTCAAGAAGGGCAATAGGGAAGATCCCTCCAACTACTTTCCACAAGAAGCAAATGACCTAGAAACTTTAATCAAAAAGGCAAATTCGTTGAAGGGGACCTGACCCAGATGGCCTAACAAATAATATGATTAAAGAGGCCCTCGACGTTGGATCCCCTTTATTATAAAACTCTTTGACCAGGTAATGCAGCTAGGAGATGCACCTGATACTTAGAGGCCAGCAATAATGGTCCCCATATTCAAGAAGGGCAATAGGGCAGATCCATCCAACTACCGCCCGATTGCCCCCTTGGATGTTTTGGGTAAACTATTTGCTGCTGTAATCTTTATTCACCTCCTGAAATGGGTAAACGACACTGATAGATAAGATCCTGACGAGGCGGGCTCTGTAAAGGGTGTGGGGACTGATTTGAACCTGTTTCTTTTAAATATCTTAAAAATGAAAGCACCGAAAAACGGTTCAAAAATCAATTTGGTCTTTATTGGTCCGAAAAAGGCATTTGACAGTGTTGACAGGCAGACCCTTTGGTCTAAGCTTAAGGCCTGGGGATGCCCAATGGATTTATTGTTGGCAATCAAGGCTTTATATACCTTGAAAAAAGTACAAATTAGATTAAATTCTCAGCGCCTTTTGACTAAAGAGACCAGTGCTCATAGAGGAGTTAAACAAGGATGTCCTTTGGTGCCGATCCTGTTTAATTGATTTATATCTGACCTCCATGAAACCTTGGACCTTGCCAAGTCATTCCCCCCTAAGATCGGTAGTCAAGACCTAGCCTGGTTTCTCAAGGCAGATGATCTTGTTTTGAACGACCACACCCCCCGATAAGACTGCAACAAAGATTGTGTTGCTTACAGGAACATGTAGTAACCAATAGGTTGGAGATAAACACTACCAAAACAAACATTCTTATCCTGCGTTCGATGAGGGGTAACCAGAAATGTTGTTTTAGGTGTCACTCATGCCGTGATGCTCCCGGTTATTGCAGGGATTCAATTCAAATCCCTTTGCATCTTCCACAAGGCTGTCTGCGGCCGGGGACAACGATATCTGCAACTTGCGCTTACTAAATACTCTCCCTCTAGACCTCGACGTTACTCTGGTACCCGCTCTCTATGTTTTAAGTGTTTTGCTAAACAGAGGGCTGGAGGCTGATCACTTTCTTCAGCTGGCTCCCTCTTATGGAACAACCTCCCTGTTCCTCTTTATCTTGAGCCAGACCGCCTCAAATTTTGGAAGCTCCTCAAAACTTTCCTTTTCACCTCCTCTGCTAATCTCACAGTCGCTGTGATTGGTGACCAGGGCCCTTATGTGTCCTTCGGGGCCCTGGTCTCCCACACCCAATCGCATCAGCCTCTGCCTACACACACCACTTGCCTCAGCACCCACTGGCCTATGCCACTGTAGGCCTGCACTTACCTACTTATTGCAGCTCAATGCTCCCTAACACTTACTATCCTGGGCACTTACATCTGCTGCTCACCCAGGTGCACAGACACTCCAGCACTTACCCCCACTCACTCCTGCCCTCTTCTCTCTCTGCACTTGCATGTTCTGAATTCTCACAAGGTCTAGCAGGTTTGTCTGTATCTTCCAGTGTATAAATAGTTTTCAATCCCATACTCCCTCCATGTTGCCCTGTGGGTGCTTTGAAACACAATTTACAATTAGTTGTATAAGCGCCTAACAAATGCACAATTAATAAATAACAGGAACAAAGTCCTCTTTGAAGGAGAAAAGCATTGTTCCAAACCCTCACCCAACCCAGAGGTGCCAAAAAATCAGAGAACCTGCAAGGAATCAACAACTTTTTTATTGGACAAATAGACAAAATCCAACAGATTACAATCAACCACCCACAGCATTAGCTCTCCCCTTCCCCCCGGGGCACCAGCACCCACACTTACGCTCTGAAGCCAATTCTCTTCTCTCAAACCTACTTCTTACTCTGACAATATCATCCCAGGCTCCATCATGAATGCCTCACTCACTGAAGGGTCATTCCCGGATTCCCTCAAGACTGGTCACATATGACCTCTTTTGGAAAACAACAACCCTAGACGACTTGACCAATTACCAGTCCATTACAAACCTTCTCTTTATTTGTTAACTCTTTGAAAAAGTAGTCGCTACACATTTCCTGGCCAGAATTGAACAACTACACATCTTAAATGACTACCAGTCGGTTTTCTACCCCAAGTGTAGCATCGAGACTGAACCCTTCAAATCATGGATAAAGGCGACTCATGCCTCCTTGGCCTCTCGATTGCATTCAACACTTTCGGCAACCACATCCTCTCTCCATGCTGATAGGATCGGATTCTCTGCAACTGTCCTGAATTGGTTTACTTCCTATCTCGGGGGCAGACATAAGGCCGTCAGATGAACACGTTGCATCTCACAGACTCTCAGTCTCCTAAAGATTGCCCCAAGACTCAATGCTCCCATCAATCCTTTTTAAACTTTAAATGGAGCCTCAGGGCACACTGCTCAAAGAACCTAATATAGCCATCCACAACATGCAGAGGATACTGGGTTGTACAGGACATCAGTCGTCTCTGAGATTACCTAGCCCTCATCTACTCATCCTGGATGTTGACTGCCTACCTCAAACTTAGCCCACCCAAGGCTGAATTTGTCCCTGCTAAACATCAACTTGCCCAAAAAAGGCTCAATGATATTCACCTTTAAGGATTTGATCCGCAACTCTTGGATTCAGAACAATCCATAGGCTTTAAATTGACAGCAGCCTTTCCTTCAAGAAATACAAAGCCAAGAAGGCCTGCATGGCCTGGCTTCAAATCTCCACCCTTTACAAAATCAAACCCTTCATCCCAGTGCAGGACTTCCTGAACATAGTGCAGGCAGGTGTAGTCTTGCACATCAATGGGTAAATGCTCTATTGATGGGGCTCCTAGCTGCTCACTTTGCGCCCTTAAAAGCAGTCCATCACGTCTTATTATGGGTACATGAAAATCTAACCGAATCCCCCTCATTCTACGCAAACTACATTGGCTTCCTTACCAGGCCAGGATACTGTTCAAGAGGTCATGTATGTATTTATTATGCACCTATATACAATGTGTTTTGAGGTGCAGATGTATCAACTACAAAGCAGCCATGAGTATCACACCTGAGTACCTGACGGGTAAGCTCCACATATCTGGTGGCAGGCGCTCAACACACAGCAAATCAATCAACCGGCTTGAATCACAACTCGTCCACAAAGAGAGGACATGCAAACATTCCTTCTCTTTTCATGCACCTCCCCTCTGGAACTTGTTCCCGGTCGGCATGGATGGCCCCAACAATTCTCCTATTTTGCAAATCTCTCAAAATGTGGCCTTTTCAACAACAATTGAGCAAGAACTAATCTCAATGGACGCACATACCAATATACAGACAGCAACTCAGAGTAATGCACTACTGTCAAAAGATGCCAGCCCGAACGCTGGCTACCCACACCCTGTACAATAGTGCACTGCTCTCGTGTTGGGTCTGTGCTTTAAACAATACAATAAAATAAACAGGATCCGATACAAGTATGTTCAGTTAGAATGCGGGAATGGTGGGGAATTTCTTTGGGAGAAATGTGGTCCTTAGACGAGAGGTGTCTGCATATAAACTGTGTGCAGTAGTTTGCGGCCTCTTTTGCAATCAAGAATCTGGTCAAGGATAAGGTGAATTGATATGTGCTCCTGTGGATGGACAATGGGCCTCATTATGAGTGTTGCGGTAAGGCAACAACGACCACAACATTCCGAGTTCTGCTCGCGAGTTGCTCTGAACACCTGGTCAGACCAGACGTGCAGAGCGGCACCCGCTAGCAGAACAGGATGGTAGCAATGGTCCCGTTATTAACGGGGCCGTTGTTACCATCTTCCCCATTCCCATTGAGCCCTCTGGGGGCGCAAATAGGAATGGGGATGTACCGGGTCTGGGTCCCGCGAATGGGAATTACCGGGCCCGCAAAGGTCGGTATGGCCCGGTAATTCCCATTTTTCGGGACCCGGATCCGAGTTTGGGGTAGCCATGCAGGTAAAAACGGCATGGCTACCTCCAAACTCGTAATGAGGCCCAATAGTGGGCCTCATTATAAGTTTGCCAGTCTGGTAACAACGTTACTGGTATGCTTGCGGGTACCGTTGTTACCAGACTGGCAAACTATGAGTTCTGATCACGGGTACCTGCCGGCAGTGCATGTCGGGTGCACCCGCACCATTCTGAATGGTGTCGGTGCATCTGACCTCCCCTTACCATTGAGCCCTATGGGGCATAAATGGGAATGGGGAGATTTCATTCCAGCGCCCACGAATGGGCAATTACTGGGTCCGGCAGGGCCGTAATGACCCAGTAATTGCCCATTCATGGGCGCTGGAATATTTCATAAATTTGGCGGCAGTCTGCCAGTTTTACCGGCAAGGCTACCACCAAATTTGTAATGAGGCCCACTGCAACTCTTGCATTGTCAACGTTATATGCTCCGCGCTAGACTTGCACAAAGCACAAACCTGTATACAGGTTAAGTTACATGCACTCCACCTTCACGGACGTGCTTAGACACTGTGACGGCGATCCAAAATCTCCCTGTGCATTAATTGGTTAATAATTCCTAAACAAAGCTTTATATAAAAAATAATCTGACAATGGCTAGGGGCTTAAGAAGCGGTAAACGCCCTAAGGACCCAATACACAACTCGCCAACTAAAGCTCCTAACATGTCGGACTCTGTCATTGTGAAGGAAATAGTACCCAACAATGTACCCACACAGGCTGAGTGTCACGTAGGAATTGTGACAATTGAAACAGTCCCTGAAATTCAAGGACTGTGCCTTCCTAATAATTCCCCCCCTTTAGAGAGTCTCTCCACTGCACATGTGGTTGCCCAAGTGCACGCAGCACCAGTTCTCGGGTGTGAACTACGTAGGAACTACGTATTACATGAGGTGAATGATGTACACCCAATGCTTAGAGAAACACTAACCAACATGCCTCCCATTAACAACTCGTTTCTTCCCAATTCAGATGAACGATTTAACACTTTGATTGCTGACATCAACATGCTTGCGCCTGCCGTTATGGTAGAGCTTGGCAAGGGTATTCGACTCTCTCTGGGTCCCTCCACACCGGTTGCTAACTTTCGTTCAAATATTGAAGATGTACACCTTCACAATGATTGCAATTCACATCTGCGACTGCCACAACCACCTCATTCACCTATAAGCACAGTTCATCGACCTCCATTTGGCATGACTGACAGTTCCACTTCAGCAATGGTTCAGCAATTCGTACATAGTACCGACTCACCTCCATTAACTGGCATAGTAACTGGCCATGAGGCAAATATTGAGCATGAACATTCCATGAGAATGGGACAGGAACATATTTCATTCTCAGTAGACAGTGATAATTCCCACGTGCACAATGTTCCGGACAACTACTCATTCCCCGTCCTAACATGTATACTGAACTTACTGGACAAAGGTCACAACACTACCCATTATATAATAAGAGAAGTCAAAGTGATTCTATCGGATATAATAGCAAAATTAAACAGACTAGAGGGCTTTATGATAGCCCAAGAGTCCTTTTGTCTGATTCATGCCTCATCGCAGAAAGCAGCGCAACATGTTACTCAAAGCATGAGCGCAACACAAACACCTACTGCAACTACACTATATAAATCTACTCAAACACACTTATGTCAGAACCTTCATGAGCCCAAGGGCGGATCCCATGCTAGTGTGGCGGGTAACAATGATAGTAGTAAGGAACATCCTTTGGGGGATACCACAACAGACTTTGCACAAATTGTTAAATTCCAGCATGAAAGGATATTGGCAATTAAGAATCACTTAAACCATAGATATGGCGCCTCGACATGATACACCCGATAGCCCTACTCCCCTTACAGATCTAATTGAGGAGAAGACCACCGCAAATAGGACAGATCCTTTAATCCTTGAAATCTCATTGGATTATGATATTGTTAATGGCTCAAAGCACTATCTATCCCGCAGAGCCAAGAGACTCGAGCTAAGATCACGAAAAAGAAGGCAACTTAGACAAAATAAAAATGAAATACTAGACTTTAACTCCACCTTAATGAAGGGGTGTCTGATCCATCTTCCTCCTCAAAAGGTTCCTATATGATGAATTCACTGGCCTGAGGTTATCGATGGGTCAACCTTTTTGCTGAATGGGACATTCATATAGTGTCAACTGGTCGACTACAATGCCATTTACTTGGCAAAGAGGGGCAAACAGCTCTGTCATTGATTACTTTGGGGTATCTAGGAATCTTCTAGTAAGCTGTGAACTGGTTACTGTGATGAATCCAGGGGTGGGTGATCATATCATACTAAAACTTGATCTGACCATTGCACATAAGCAGCATCAAGATCGCCCTGTTTTAGATAAGGTGGAAATGGAACGCTATGCAAGGTCCATCCATTGGAATAATAAATTGTGCAGAAAATTGTCTGCCTTGGTTAATCATGATCTTCTGACTGAGAACGATGCAATTCGCTTGGAACTACCTTTGCAGTACCAAGAGGAATGGAAAACCAACATGATTCATTCTCATGTAAATGACCCAGCTCATCAGCAGCGTACAATAGTCACTCAACATCATAGTAATACATTTAGCAAAGAGGTGGCTCTATTAAAACACTCTAAAAACAAGGACTTAAGAAATTTGAAAATGGCAGTAAAAACTGAGACTTCATATTTTACCTTGAAAACAGATTTGTCAGCAATATAAAATTAAGCTCAAAAGAATTAAATTAGCAATTTACATGGATGAAGATCAATCAACTTATGATTCGTCATATATGTAAGCAAAATTTCTAAAATGTGTGGGCCATCATGAGAAATCCTACTGTAAGGGCCACATCAAAATTTGTAACATCGATCTCGGGCGAGGTTTATTGACAATATTGAAAAGAAATATCAATTGCCCTATGGAAAAACATCTGTCCCTGAGCAATATCTATCCAATGCTATATAGGCACAATGCCTGTGGTCATTGGATGATGTACGAGGGGCAATCTGTAAACTTAACTATTCCAAGGCTTCAGGCCCTGATGTAATTCCCGCTGGTGTCTTAAAGGATGACTTTGTCCTAAAAAAAATGTTTGACTACATTTTTAAAACTAAAATTATTCTGGACTCATGGCTTACATCGGTTATTGTTCCCATTCATAAGAAAGGTCCCCCGACAGATCCATCCAACTACAGGCTGATTGCGCTAAGGGATACGTCATTGAAGGTCTTTGCGATACTCATCTTGGATGAACTTCAAATCTTTATTAACAAGAACCATACGCTATCTCGATTTAAAGTTAGGCTTCACAAACACACGTGCACCTCGTTAAATGCAACTATTCTGGCCCACCTCTTAGAAACTTCAAAATACACTCAAGCAGGTCCTATTTACATGGCTTCATTAGACATGTCCTCAGTATTCGATCGAGTTGTCAGAGCACATCTCTGGAGCAAAATTGTGTCTTTTGGCGTACCTCCACACATTATTGGTTGGATTGCAAAACGCCACTTTAACACCAGGTTTGCATTAATTCGAATGGACTTTTAGACGCAATTGCAACAGAACTTGGAGTCAAACAAGGTTGCAACTTCGCGTCCATCCTGTTTAATCTTTACTTATGTGATTTAGATGAAATGTGGAATCATTCAAACGTTTTTGGAGTAAGATTAGTTGGCCTTCTGCTCCACTGGTTGGCATTCGCCAATGATTTGATATTGTTTGATAGAACCCCAAATGGTCTTCAGAATTAACTGCTACTTTTTTCCATATATGCTGAAAAAATGTAATTTGCTGACAAATGAAAACAAATCCAATATAGTAATATTCATGAATAGGAGGAAAATTCACAACTTCAAATGGTTCATAGGAGGCACACCAATAGAGGGCACACTCGATACTTTGGTTACAACTTGTCCGACACATCTTCACTACGCATGTGGAAAGACTCTTCAAATCTGAAAGTCAGACCTATAATATCTTACACTGATACTTAACAAACATTGTAAGTTCTCCATCATGCCCTTATTAGACTTCTATACCATGAAGGTGGAAGCCATTGTGTTATTTGGCCTTGATCTTTGCCTATTGAACATCAACAAAATCCTAGATCAACTCCAAGGCAGGACCTGGAAAAGTACCCTTGGTTTACCAAATGCTCTTGTTTACCAAAAGAACTTGTTTTATGTTTGTAAAGGTTAATGAGAACTGCATACAAATAAAAAAAAAGGAAACATTAGTCTAGCCATCCCCAACAGAAATGGGCACTGTGCGAGGGGGTTGTGTCCCTCTTTGTGCCCACATTCTATTGACTTTGAAAGTATTCAAGGTCTGTCTTTCATTAATAGAGATGTGCGCTTTATTGCTCTGGTCAATTTCACTAACCCTCACTAACCCTCAATTTTAGTTGTTTCCCTACTAATACCTCAGACGGCAGAAGCTTTGAAGGATTTTGCCATGATTAATGGAGTGGACTTCCATATGAGCATGGGTTCTGGTTTTTAGGATGATGAGATGCTGCACTAGCTAAACCTGGTTCATAATTTTCCAATGTGTGCCCTGTTAGTGATTTCAATCCAGCAAACACTCAAGTCAATGCCTAGCATGTAGTGCACAACTGAAATCCTTTTTTTTTGTCTAAAAGTTCATTATTCTTGTATTCAGGAATGGCAGAAATCAAACAGAATATCAAGCTGTCAGCTGGCTTTTACAGTTATCTTAACAATGGATTGGGCAAACACCAAAAATGGTCGAAATTGCTGAAATTGTTATACATTCTTATGGGAGCCACTCTGTACAGTTGCACACAAACACAAGCAATGATTTAGTCCCAAAAAATAATTAAAATCTTAAAATTCAAGTCGGAAGCAATTAAAAGCTGTTTTACACGTGTAAACATTTCCCACAATGAAAATTTGTGGGACAAACTTTTCACTGCGCGATATTCGCGATAACAGGAGAATCACATTGATTTGCAGGTGCTATCGATAGATATGGATGTTAGCTACAAGCAGGAGTGGACATTTTGTTTCTATCACAAAAACTGAGGCAGTTACAGAGGTTTTAGTAAAAGTCATTTTTTGAGATAGGCGTGAGAATGGAAAGCAGGAGCGCACTTTTAAAAATGGCAAATGAGTTTCTTACACTTGAGGATGACTATGAAAAAAATGAATACCCAGGGTGACTGCCTGCTAATGAAACTCGCATTCTTCAGATGAGAAAAGGATCAGTGCAGAGATAGTTCTAACAATTCTGGTTGTGAATACAAGATAGGATGGGTTAAAGATAGGGCTAAGACTATGCAAAATACATATGCTATTCTTCCTATTTATACTGACTGGATGGGACCGTCAGGATTGTGGACCGTCAGGATTCTGGACCTATCAGGGACTGACGGCTGGGCACATCGGACCGGGCAGGGTCCGCAAGGCGTTCCGGTCACTGCACGGCAGAGGACTGGACAGGGTCAGCAAGGTGCTCTGGTCACAGCACGGCACAGGACTGGACTGGATCTGCCCTTCTTGGTTCTGAGGATATTTCCATTCAGCGGGCAAGCAGTAACAGCAAGGCCCAGCTGTATTATGATGCTTCCCCTTAGGCTTGTGAGGTTCTGTTCTAGAATTTGAGGCCTAGCTGAGAAGGGTTCAGCTATGCAATAGGCCTTTGCTATGGCAAGGTTCTGGACTCTGAAGCAAAGAAGATGTAGATTTCAGCAGCAGGGTGCTCCGTCAGCATCAGGAGAGTGAGTGAATCGGTCTGTCCTTATGTGTGGTGAGCTGTCTCTATGCTCTGAAATGACATCATAAAGGTGGTGTGGGGGCCGGTTTAGCCAAGCTTGCCCCTTTGAAAGGTGATTGGGTCAAAGTCTACTCTTTGCCTTGATAGGAGGAGAGAAACAGAGTGTCATCTTTATGGTGCAATTTAATTTTATGAGGCTGAGAATCCACCCTAGCCCCTGGAACACCAAATCTAATTTTGGCAAAATACGTGTTTCCACATGTGCAACCTCTGTAAAAAATCACATATACAGATTGCATATTTTACATAGCAGCTATTCCTCAAAACCCATAGATGTGTCACCGCTTTTCACAGAATTTTGCCCTTGTCACTATGAACACAATGTCCAATTTTTAAGCAAATTTCTACAAGTGTGCATGTTTAACATGGGAATGAGTGTATAACGTTCCACAATTCTAGTGGAAATACATTTTGCGTAAAATCACATTTCTTGCCATTGCTGTCCAGAACATGTCATGCAGTTCTGGCGCCTCTTCAATCGTGCAACCAGAAATTAGATTAAAAACTCTGTTATCTTTATATTTTTCACAATTTTGAATAGTAAATCATCAGTCTTTTTAAAATGTGTTCTTTGTCCATATTAAGCAACAAATGGTCGCTTGGCTTCACCCCTTGGTCTCTCCCTGGAAGCCCAGGAGCCATCCCCTATGTTTGTTCCTTGCAGAGGCCATTTACGACCGTCTTCACACTTCGTATTTCCTGAGCTGCAGCTTGTCATTGTTCCTTTTGCCTCTGTAGACCAGGTTCTTTCCCAACCTAGCAATTAACACTTCTCCGCGAGTTCCTGCTGGGGGGGAAAGGCCTTCCTTCTGTGAGAAAAACCTGCTATTCCAGTTTGGCAGCTTCAGCCAGGTTTAATTTAATTGTTAACTCTGTTGACTTTTCCTTAGCACAAAACAAACTTGTATCAAATAAGAGCTAGAAATCTCATTCAAGATTTTAAACCCATGGGATCAAAACAATTACAATATGGGTTACTATCAGTAACAGGCCTCTTAGATTGCAAACATTTGACTTTCAGTTTATACATGTTAAAGTTTAATCAGGAAGGCCCCTGACAGCTGTCATCACAGCAGCCCTCTGCTGCACAGAGATTTTTTTACAGATCCACAGACAGGCCGTATTTGCTGTGGAGATCTCTTTATGCTCTCAGCCTTTCAGGACCTTGTAAGTTTACA
Source organism: Ambystoma mexicanum (assembly GCF_040938575.1). Taxonomy (NCBI): domain Eukaryota; kingdom Metazoa; phylum Chordata; class Amphibia; order Caudata; family Ambystomatidae; genus Ambystoma; species Ambystoma mexicanum. The sequence goes on along the minus strand of NC_090929.1, from coordinate 704,878,585 downwards.
ATGATTTCTTAAACTAAGTGAATTGTAGCACCCAGCGATAATTTAGAATATTTGGAAGGTCTTCTGTACCGGCATTCTGAAGTTTCAGCAGCAAAGAAAAAGTGATTTAAAGCAATATTGGAGTTTCATTTAGCAAAAAACTGCTTTTTCCTTCTGCACTCCATTTTCAATTGTTGTGGAGCCCAGTGACACATTTCAGTAGTGAGATCCCTGTTCCACCACTGACAACATTCGTGGCAGATTGGGCAGCCATCTTTTCGTGCATTGAAAAGCGCGATTTCCAGGGGTTTTGGCACGCACAAGGGTTTTGCAGCCATTTTGCTGTTTCTGGCACCATCATAACAGAGTGATGCAGTATAGCAGAGAAAAAGTAGGTCAATACATCTGACAGCCCTCACCGATATATGAGTGCAAATCGATGAATCAATGTTATTGTCTTCCATTGTGGGACTTGGGTTTAGAACACTCAGTGGTATAATGTATTCAGATGGGCGTTGCAGGTACACTTTTTTGTAATAGTAGGTCTTCAAGTAAGTCATGGTGAGAGCATTTAGAATAGTTTATCCAATGGCAAACTATCCTAAACTTCTGATCACGTGCTTTCATTTGGACATTTGGACCTTAGCTGGGAGGAGTCCATTGAAGTGCTTTGCCTTTTGCCAGGCACCATTAAAAACAACCTAAACTGGAAGTGCATAAAACAGCTTAGCATACATCAACAGGTTGTATTTATTGGCATAACCCAGGTCTTTTACTTTTTGAATGAAATCTGGTGGACTCTTTAAGGCTGTGTAAGGATTTTGGCAAAAGACTACCATGCAACAATACTCAGATCAGAGGAGAATACCAAGAGGCCTAAGGATCCTGATATTCCCTGACTTTGAAGACTCTAAAGATGCAGATCTAACAGATCAATGGGAGAAAAATCTGATCCAAAGCTAACATGTGCTAACATGATTCACCTACTCATTGAACAGGCAGAAAGAGCACACGCAAGACTTGTCACTCAAATAGACAAAGTCAAAAAAGAAATAGATGATTACGAGGCACCAACGACAACAAAGGAGAAGAATTATAAAACAATGTACAGAATATTAAAGAAACATCAAGATGAAGTCAAAGTGAGAAAACTTCACAAATTCTTCAGGGACGACAAAGACTACTGAGAAGATAGAGCCTTCACTTATCAAGCAAAATACAACCAAGTTAGCAAATCTCGAGAAAGTACCCCTACTAGCTCTCCGGCCAGCTCAGATCCAGAGAGCGAGCCCGAAGAATTATAGAACCAGGAACCTGCAACCAACAGGCTCTCTTATTTAGAACAAATAAAGTGCCACAGAAAGGCAAACTGAACCAAGCCCACACAAACAACAAAAACCATTTGGTTTGCAGACCATTTGACAAATACTCTAACTTGATCAAGCGAAGAAGAGGTGGAAGAGATCAAACAAACTAAAAGAAGAAATAGATCAGAGACTCACAGAATCCAAGATACAGAAACAAGTGGGACAAGGGAGCAACAAAGCTTAGTCATGAATCTATCTGACAAACAACTTACACCAATATAGACCCGGGTACTCAACAAAGGTCTCTCTTTTTCTCCTACAAGCCACAACAACTACGTAGACATTCATATGGACCTTTTTGAATTTACACGAAGATTTAAACTAAAGACATTTTTCGCAACAAAAGGAACAACATTCAAAAGACCAGTTTAGTTTGCAGCACACCTGACGAACGGCGGGTGACCACTCTTTAGACCATGTGTCTACACTACGGATATTAAATAAACACAATTTGGAAACACTGCATCTAGCGTGAGAATCTTTGTATTCACAAGATTTAATGAAACTTTTTCTGCAAGGTAACCAGGACCTCCCACTCTTCTGTATTTTTATTTTACATTTATTCAGAATTTGAGTTTCCTGTTTTTCAACGGTTTTGCCGAGTGAATCCTAGTGGTGTTTTTTCATAGTTTAAACAAAATCTGTATGTTTCTCTGTTTAAGTAATTTTAAACAACAGACTCATCAATTATTTATTCTCCAGCAATGTATCAAAGTGGCAGAAAAAAAGAGAAACACAGCCCCATCCTAGCTGTCACTCACTAAAACTCAGTATATCACACACATACATATCAGCGTAACGAAAACATATGTCTGTATTCATTTGTTTAGACAGTTTGTATCCAAACATTCTTTATTTGTGATAGTCAGTGTTCACCCATATTTCCTAACACAAACATTTGGACAAGTGTTTATAAAAAACGTTTGCTTTTCTTCCTAAGTAATTATACGTAATGCTTATCAAGGCAAATACTATTGGTTATATGCCCTTTGATTTGTTGCAGCAATATTGTAGTACGTATTTAAGAGAATGAGAGAAATGAAGGCTGTGAGAGGGGACAAAATGTCAAAAAAGAGAAGGAAGACATGATAGGAACAGGAAGGTGGGTGAGAGATAGGAAGAACGGGAAAACGAGAAAGCGAGAAAGATAGAGTGAGAGAGAGGGAGAGAGAGAGAGAGACTGAAAAAGAATGATGGAGGTTGTGAGGGGGAGAGGGGCACAGGATCATTCGGAATGCTCAGTGTCACAGTTGAACAACATTTTCAGGGTTGCCTATTCCTTTTACAAGTCACGATTAACAGAAGTCTTAGAACCATCTGTTCACATCTGGTGAACCACCCCTACATTTCACAGAACGCAATTTGTTTTAAAGATGTGCTAAGCCTGAGAAAAATGGGCAGGAGGAAAACACATCATGCTTTATCGAAAGTGACTACCCCTGCCCCACCCACTATCTCCCCCTAGAGGGATGTCTATTGCGAAGCCTGCCAGGGAAAGGGAAATGATTCATGGAGCAGGGTAAAGAGAAGGCATCTGGCCCAGATGATTAGGAGACGCAATACAAGGGCCACAGGAAGCATGGAAATTCCAGCGCAGCCAAAGATAAAGAAAGAAACCTGTTAAGATCCCCGCATTCACTGTAGATAACGGCTGTGGCTCTCATCTAACTCATGCTACTATCACCAGTGGCAGCCATTCTATCGACCTCAGAGAATGATACACTAATTTGCCCTTACTGGGCTAACAACAAGTATAAGGAGGTTGCGCTCAGATCCCAGCAAAACTCCTCCACAGATTATCGATGATCTACGTATAGAAAGTAGTCATTCTTTTTCCTGTGTCCCACAATAGTAATATTAGTGCACAGTAACTGCTGGCCAGGGATATACCCATCTCACAAAAACACGCAGAAGTAGATTTATCAGCAGATGTTCTTCCAGCTGAGTCTCCTTTTATCCTTTGTCATTTTACATTCCTGCATGTTGTGAATTTCAAAGGTTATGGCCCCTTTCACATCAATTCTCCGTTCCAATTTGCAATAAGCTTTATTCGACACGTGCTCATTAAAGCATAGTATATATGGGATATAGAAATCCTTAAAACACATCACAATAATATTACAATCACAGTCAAATTCCCGTCAGAAAAAACATTAATAACAGTTAATCAATTAAAAACTGGAAATATATATTTAAAATATGTATATACCTCAATGCATATATCATATATTTACCCAAGACGAACATAATTAAGATATTGATACGATACATCAAAATAGATTTAAAGTATATTGCAATCCTAATACAAGATATCTTCTCGTGGGGCCTTCGCATGTTTGCCCCTATGGAGCCACGCTTTGTAAATATAAGTGGCTACAGTTAAAATTACCCATCCAGCCAAAGCATTCTGGAGGGATGCTCCCCCTGTAGGCATGGATTATACCTTCCAGGCCGGACATGCCTCTCTGTTTGGCTTGCAATGCAATTTCAAGTGCTCTTGATGGTTTCTTCAGGTAAGGGTCAGAAGAGAACCAACTGGACATGCTACTGCCAAGTGGCCATGGAGAGCAAGTGGTGGGCTTGAAGACAAAATTAAGAGACTAGTGGAGTTACTGCACCGAGCCATTAGACATGACCTCCTTCCATCGTGCAATTTATACTCACATACAATCAAAGACCATTGGTTCTATTGGGGCTGCCAAACTTTGAAAACACAAATTGATCCATTGTGCCATTATAGGGCCTTAGTTTAAGAGTTCTGATGTCAGCAGTAAATGTGTGAGTTGAATTCTTCTGATCTATCAACACTCTGATAGTGTATATCTTGTTAAATGACTATACATTGCAGTGGGGGCATGCTATGAATACTCTTCCCAAGACATGTGTGCATGGTGGGTAGAATATGCATGTTCTGACGTACTCACCGATCATATGCACCTTTTTGCAGTCCAAAGACACTGGCATCAATTTTGTACAGGGCCTACATGAGCAGGTCCAGCTGAATGTCGCATAGACACATAGTGGCAAAATAATAGGCAGTGCCTCACACAGCTGGCATGTATCAGGGACATTTTCGGGGCCAAAATAGTGGTGAGATGTATTGATAAACACGGCAGTTTCAGTGGATCAAACATAGCCACGTGTCCAGATGTGGCTCTCAAGTTAGCAGACCAATAACGTGCTGTGCTAGCGATTTGTACTCTAATGGGAATACTGTGGAAACGTGTGCCTTTATGATTACTCAGGCATGGCATTTGTTTAGCTATATTTTCGGACAGGTAGGGCGAATGTTCCAAATGAATGGGGCTGCTATGAGATATGCAACTAGTATAGCAAGGTAGCCAATTATGATTATGCACATGGTGATGTATATACTAGCCATAGCATATTTGTATGTTCACTTTTGTGTTGCACCATATATACTATTACCCAGCTTGTAACATGCTCCTTTCACTCTGACTATTTTTTGAACAAATAAACAATTAAATAAATATGGTGTGGGCATGTAGCTAGGCAGGGCAATAATAGTGGAAATAATTGTGTCCATAGTCTTTGGTATTCCTCCTTGCACCCTTGCACTATATGCTTTAATATACATCTAGTGCTGGACATGTCCTCTGTCTTTGGTACAATTGCTTCAAAACCCTTTGAACTCTGAGTTCCGCTTGATTGTCAACCTGCATGGTAGATCACTGAACACATTGTCACAGATCAGGTAGGCAGTGAAACAGGGGGACGCATTCCTTGAGTGAAGTATATACATACACATTGTTGAATCACCAAGACTTGAAAAGGTGTTTCAACCCTGTTTCAGCTCACCTGCCACCCACCCCTACCGAGGAACATACTGCGTACAAAGCAGTTATTGTTTGGGCAAGGCATAGGTCTCCCTTGACCAAGGACTTTGACCCTGACTGCAGTTATGAGTTAGATGAAAGAATTGAGGTTCTACAAGCTTTTGAGACTATCGAACATATGAAGACTTGGTGCATCTTTTGCTCTTCTGCCTTATGCATTAATCTATAAAGTCCAAAACAAATATACTGCTGTATTAGCCAATGTACGTCATCTCTCCTTGTTTTGCTCCTTCTGAAAGATCTACTCACTTATGTTGTTTTGGAAAGATGTGCAAGACTGGCTCTGTAAAAAAGAACTACATTAAGAGCTCTATGAGGGAGGTTAGTCCAGCAGCACTTATCTGCTTAGATCTCTATCACTTTGTAAAGCAATTAGTATCCGTGCCCATGTCTGCTGGATAGGTATCTGATTTGCACTTCATCTCCAAAGCACTTGATGTTTATTAACAGCCTGATGAGGGGTGGGAACAAATACTTATAAGCTGTGATGAGTTCCCCTGCCCACCTCTAAGCATCACAAAGGCCGTGATTTCAAGTACCAGTAGACTCTCAGAGCCAGTGGATGAGGATCCCAGGTGAGGTGAGCAGAAGAAACCTGGAGCATGGCAGGGGATAGCCATGATATGATATGATATGATATGGCATTTATAACGCGCCTATACACAAGTGTTTCAAGGCGCGACGAGGCAAGGGAGGGGAACACAGGGACAAGCAACGATCCTACTAGGACAGGTGTCATTCAGATCGCGCAAGTGCATGGGAAGGGAGGAAAGGAAAGTGCAGTACATGGGAGTAGTTAACAATAAATAAAATAAATAGTTGTCAGCAAGTGGCAAGTGCAAGGGTAAGTGCGGACATCAGCTCTCGAGGTCTGGTGGGGGGGACTGTAGCGATACAGAACAGTCCCAGAGTGCGGGGTTTGCCAGGTGGGCAGTGCAGGTTGTGACACTGGTAGGAGAGGGACCTGAGCGAGGGATCAAAAGGGTGTCCAGGTAGCCAGTGAAGTACCGGATTCAGACAGGAGGTCAGCAGAGGAGAGGAGGCGAGAAGGCAGAAGCAAAGAGAAAGGTTTTGAGGTCCTTCCGGAACCGGAGATGGTTCTCCTCAAGTTTAAGGGAGGCATGGAGGCTGTTCCAGAGGGAGGCACCAGCCAAGGAGAGAGATCTACCACCAACTCGTTGCTTGGAGAAGTGACTGACCATGAGGGAGTTGGATGCGGATGAGCAAAGAGCTCGAGAAGGAAGATATTTAGGAAGAGCGAGTTGGAGGTATTGAGGACCCAGGCCCCAGAAGGCCTTGTGGACGATGCAGAGGGTTTTGAACTTAATCCACGCAGCCACTGGGAGCCAATGCAGAGATTTCAGTCCTGGAGAGATACGATCCCTGGGCTTGAGGCCAAGGACAAGTCTTGCAGTCCTGTTCTGGATGAGTTGCAGAGGGCGGAGAGTAGAGGCAGGCAGATTTAGAAGGAGGCTGTTATAGTAGTCCAGCCTAGTGAGAACCAGAGCTCTGGAGACAGTGAGCTTCTGGGGAAGGAGAGGAAAGGCAGAATACCTCTGAGGAGGTGTAGCTGTTAGTGTCACTTCTTGGAGACGTCAGAGATGTGAGGTGAGAAGGAGAGTGTGGAGTCGAAGGTGACTCCGAGGTTTTTGGCTTTGCAGCTGGGAGCGGGAAGAGGACCAAGAGAGGCTGGCCAGAGAGCAGCAGGAAAGGAGGGAGTGGGTGTGCCGATGAGGAGAATCTCGGTCTTATTAGCATTAAGGCAGAGGTCAGGTCATTGGTGGCACACCACTGCTGGATAGCAGACAGACAGAGATGAGGCAAGGAGAGGAGGAGGTAGAGGGTAGCCTGAAAATGAGCTGGGTGTCATCCGCATAGCACTGAAAGTTGGGGCAGAGAGCGGTGATGGGGTGGGCGAGGAGTTCCAGGTATTGGTTGAACAGCCAAGGAGAGAGGTTAGACCCCTGGGGGACACCACAGGTAGAGAAAAACGTGGCGGAGAGGAAGGACCCAAGTTGTACCTTGGAGGGTCGGTCAGAGAGGAAAGAAGTCAGCCACGCAAGAGTCTGACCAGTGATACACAGGTTATCACGGAGACGGTTGAGCAGGATGGCATGGTTGACAGTGTCAACGACAGATGATGGGTCAAGCAGGATGAGGACACAAGGGGTGTTAGAGTCAAGATTGGAGAGCAGATCTTCACAGATGTTCAGGAGAACAGTTTCCATGCTTTTGGCAGCTCTGAAGCCAGACTGATGGTCATGAAGGCAACCAACATATTCAGTGTGGAGATTAAGCCAGGAGATGACCAGTTTCTCCAGGAGCTTGCCCAAGAAGGGAGAGATGGAGATTGGGTGATAGTTAGGCGGGGATGAGGGGTCGGCAGAGGGTTTCTTAAGAAAGGGGTGCACAAGGGAGTGCTTCAGGGGGGATGGGAAGACTCCGGTGGTGAAGGAGTGATTGCAGAAATCAGCCAGAGGATAGTCATGGAATCACTGAATGTGAGAATGGAACAACCCCCACAAACAGCACTGCATGTCTTGTTAGGGCCCTGAACAATTCAGTGTAGCCCGTCTTCCAAAGGACCACATGACCAGGAATGCACATATGCCGCACACACTTGCTCCGCAAGTCTACATGTCACAGAATTCATGCTAGTTCACTCAGCACATATGTATCTCCCACAGGACAAGAATGCACTCTGAACCACTTAATTCAAACCACTCTGACACAATTCCATGCGTTAAAATGGCACTCTCTTATAAAAACCTGCTTGCCCAAACATAACTGTTTACAGCGTACAGAGACCAGCCATGTGACTACATGTTGCTGAAAAGCATGCTGCCTCACTGTGGCACAAGGCGCAACAAATGCACATTTCCCAGAATGCATTCTGCCTCACTCAACGAGGAAGCCTCAATGGACGAGGTGTCTTAGAATGCAACCTACTTCACCCATCATAGGCCATGTTCCAGAAATCCTTCTGGTTCATTCTGGAGAATTATCCAACCCACACAAATACACGTCCCATACTTTGGGCCTCATCACATGTTGGGGCGGTGAGCCCTTAAAGTGGCAGTAATGGAATTAGCACCGCCAATACCACTCCGCAGAATCATGAGCCGGCGCAAATACCGCTGACTGTAAAATCAGCCAGCGCTATTACAGCCAGCGGTATGTGTGCCGGCAACAAGAAGCGCAATCACAGCTGCATCACAAGTCCATGTACGGCAGAATTAGCACCGAAAATTGGCACAAATACTGCCGAAAATACAGCTCAATTACCACGGGTGTCAGAAATGAAGCCACAGGTGATCACAATGCACTCCAGGGGGCTACATAACACTGCTCCCAACACCATGCTGCCACTAGCCACTGTGTGCTGGGACGGGCAGCTGCTCATGATGTGCCTGTAATTAGAGATGCAGGACAACCAGGCCAGGACACAGGGGGCACAGGGGGACATGGGGGGAGGATGAGGAGGACGAGAGCCCAAGCAAGGCATGCACCGCTCCCCAGAGTCAGGCCCTCGACCTGGACCTTCACTGACAGCCAGTTGGTCACCCTGTACCGCCTCAACAGGGAGACCATAACTGAGCTGCTCACCACAAGACAGGACGACATAGGGAGCAGGATCAACATCTGGACAGCCGTGCCCCCAGTGCTGAAGCTAGTGTCTGACCTACAATTCCTTGGAACAGGCGCCTTCCAGCACTCCATGGACATAATGGATAGCATGGCACAGCCCACATTCTAAGCAGTGTTGGCCCAGGTGCTTGAAACCCTCCTGCAAGGGCAATGCTACATCTCACTGCCTACCACCCCAGCCCTGGTCACAGCCGTTGCCAAAATGCCAAATGTGATAGCAGCCCTGGATTGTACCCATGTTGCGTTGGTGGTTCCCCAGGCCCATGAAGCAGTGTACCATAACCGGAAGCACTACCAATCCCTAAATGTGCAGGTGACCTGAGTCTCCAACCTGTACACCAACCACTGCTGTGCCCACTAGCCGGGTTTCAACCACAATTGCATGGTCCCACAGAACAGCACACTGCCACGATACATGGAGAGGCAAGTAGGACAACCCACGTGGATAGTGGATGAGTACAATTACCTGCACGCATGTGCTGCGATGCACCTGACCAAATGGGGTGGGGTGCTAATGACTACACAAAACATGGCATGACAAGCTAATACAAAAGTTGTACCTGACCACCTCCTACACCAGCGTCACAGTACATCCCAGGGAGCATGCATATGTTGGACATACCTGAATGGAGAAGCTGATGAACACAACCAGTAGCAAGTCCTAACACAAACATGACTACAGGTACCACAATGCAACATGCACAATCCAAAGCAATGCTGACAAATGGCCACGTTGCATCACGCAACAGCAACCCTGCCAGTACCACATCCATGCACCCATGTGCGCACAGCCTGCATTGCCGACCTGGTGGCCCCAGAAGCCTAGTGATGGTCAATGACAAACCCAGCATGCCACATGCATGGGAGAAATACACTGCCACATGACAGCCCCCTTGGCAGCTGCACATATCACTGACAGACACCTGTCGTAACATCTGCTGCAAGAGAAAAGGGTGCATGTGAAGCTAAAACAATGCATGATACGAGTGACACAGCATGCAGAGACATTACACAGACACATGCTACAAAATGATGGGACATATTCATGCATATGATGTCCATTGCCCTGATACTGTGTAAGGCCACCCCCACACATTGCACTGTGACTGATATCAGTATCTCCCCCATGCAGGTGACTCCGGATACCCACAGCTGCCTTGGCTAATGACCCATGTGCATGATACACAAACATTGTGTGATATTGCCTACAACCACGCTCACAGCAGGACCTGTGTGTGAATTGAGCGTACCTTTGGCCTCCTGAAGGCACGATTCTGCTGCCTCGACCATACCGGTGTATTCCTGATGTATGCTCCAGAGAAACAGGGTAGAATTATGCTTGTGTGTGCCATGCTGCACAATATCTGCCTGAAGAGAAATGTTCCACTATCCCCTGATGTGGACCTGACACCCACGAGGAGAAAGGTGAAGTGCCCGTGGCAGAGGCAAATGCATGCATTGCCAGAGAGGATGTGAGGGATGGGAGACTGGCTCGGCAGGGACTGATAGACAATTTCTTATGACACATTCACAGGGCACAAGCCATGCATGACTGTGTGACACTTACCTCTATTAATAAACACCACAATGGCACAATCAGGAATGTCCTCGCATTGATGAAGTTCAACAGTTTGAATTGAATGATTATGCCCCAAATAACCCCCCCCCCTCCTACCACCAACTCCCCAGCACACTATAACTCTCCCCCCACCACCAACTCGCCAGCAGACTATCCCCCTAATCCCTCCCACCACCAACTCCACATCATGGCCACTCAGGGCAAAAAGTGTCTCAATGTTATTTCCGTAGCCTTTTTCCCCCATTCCAGCCCCTGTTGATCTGGGACCCAATTGATGCTGGGACCAACGCCTGGATGTACTCTGCTGTGACTCCTCTATGGGTGTCATGGAACTAGAGGTTATCGAGCCTGGTCATCGGATGTTTTGGAATGTGATCTCTTTGCTCTGGTGAATGGCCTCTGCAAAGGCAGAGGCCCCTTCTGACATCTCCCTGACCCTCTGCCCATAAACAGTCAGCGTGGTAGTACTTGCATATGCCTCTTTCCGGTTCCTTGACATGACCTGCACAATCCTGCAGGTGGCCCCTTGCAGGCATTAACGGATCACCTGGAGGTGTTCCGAATGGGTGTGCCCAATAGCCTTCCTATCCCTCTGTAGCCTCTCCATCTCCTCCAGCCTCTGAAGCACAGTGTTACTTGGTGGTGTGTGCTGAATGGCAGGGGGCTGTGAAGTGGCTCTGGGCTGTTGGCTGGGGAGCCATAATATGGTGTGTCGATGCCTGGCTCAGGTGTCTGGGCATACTGGTGGTGGAGAGGGTTCTCAGGGGTCTGTGACCCTTCTGCAGGCAGTGACACCCGGCTGATGTCCCTCTTGATTTAGCAGTTGCCCTGCCAGGAGGTGTGACCTCTGTGTCAGTCACTGCAGCTGTGGGAGTGGGTGCAGTGGGCTTTGGGGGTGCTTCTGGTGTCCTGAAGTGTTGCTGTAGGCTTGGCCATGCTGGGTCGTGGTGTCTCATGGTGATCCATCTGCCTAGGCATAGCTTCTGTGTGCCTTTGTGGGGTGTTGGTGGTGGTGGCTGGCCTGGAGGGCCTAAAGGTGCCACTTCCAGTTGGGCCTACCGCCTTGTCCTCCTCCAATGCCTCTGGTGAGGCTTGAGTGCCTTTAGGGGACATATTAATTTATGTCAGGTATGGTTTGTCCATGAGTGTTGGCATGCAAGACACATTTGCTATGGTATAAAGTGGGACCCCACACATTTGAGTAGATGGGCATGGTTGATCAGAGGACATTGCATGTCAGCACAGCATTGTGGAATGGGTGCTGCAATGTGTGTGTGAATCATGGCCAGTTGACCTTTGGCCTGAGTGTGGGGAGGGTAGGGTGTCCATTCTGGGGAAGCTGATGTATTGCTTGTATGCTTGTGGTCATTCATGCCCCCATATCCCCTGCCTGAGTGGCACACACCTTGAGGGAGTGGATGTGGTGGCTTCCTCTATGGCACTGGTATGGCTCTATAGGGCACTGCTGTGCTGCCAGCAGTGTTGCACTGTGGTGTACAGTGATTGGCTAGCTGTACCCATGTCAGCGTAGGGGGACATGTACTTCCATGTGGCCCATCTGCCATGCCAACATGGGGAAGGCCAACTGGGCCTGCAACATATTGGTGTGACTGCTGCACATTGTTGTTGATGCTCATGCACCACAACCCCGCTGGCACAGGGTGCACTGGCAGGGGTGTGGTATGCATGGCACTTGGATAGGTCACTTGCCACCCCTTCCCACTGCTGTTAAACTCACAGGTGCCCATGGTGCCCTGACCCATGGCTACTGTGGAGGGTGGCTGATGAGGCACCCTGTCACTAAACCCTGATCGACCTGCTCAGCTTCTGGGTCTGCCAACATGTGCCCCTGTCCACTGGGGCATCTTGTGCTAGGCTGACATGTGTGCATGGACATGTGCTGCTGGGGGGGTTTGACTCATCTCCTGCCTCCTGGATGCTGGCACCCGCCAGCGCACCTCCAACTCCCTTAATCCCCTCCATGTCCAGGACCGTGCTGCACTTCTCCCAGGCACTGAGGGCCACTGGTTCTATGATGCCACTTCCAGTCGCCAGGGACTCCTGGCGGTGTTGGGGCAGGAGTCTATGCACCCAGATTCTGAGGTCTTTCCATCACTTCGTGCAGTCCTCTCCATCACGGGGTAAGCTGGCCACGGCAGTTATCTTCTGGCTGATGTCATGCCAGATTGCTGTCCTGCGCTTTCCTAAGGTTTTTAAATGCCTGCTGCCATATAGCTCCTCACAGCCGGCAATAACCTCATCAGTGAGCACCACCAGCTCTCCTTCACTGAACTTTCGGTTTTCTTTAGCGATTTGCATGCACCCTGCCTTGGGTCCTCTCCTATGACATCTTGGCTTGTTTCCAGGTCCAGATGGCTGCAGGAAGTGGAGATTCTGGATGGATTTAGTTTTTCAAGATGGCCACCACAATGCTTCCCCTTCCAGCGATGACGCAATAGTGCTGTGGTCGCCAGGCAGTAGCGCTATTAGCAGTGATATTTTGGCGATAACCCTCATTCTGGTGCTGTTTATCCCAAGTAGTAATAGCGTTACCGCCGGAGTGGGGCACGCGTTCACGCCAGGTTGTGATGCAGCGCTAATACTGTCACACGACCCAGCAGTAATGCTATTTCCGCTCTGTGGAATTGCACCAGAATACCGCCCGACTCATGGTGAGGCCTTGTATATGCTTCAGAGAGGAGGCCTGTGACCCGCCCCACAAGAGATAGTGCAGAGCTCTCCCAGTATCCAGCATTGAAAATTGTTGCACCTATCACTGGCATAGTGAGATAACATTTTGCACTTCAGAGCACTTTTTGACCATTCTTTTTTTTTACCGATGAATTAGATTTTTCTGAGGTCTGTAGTTCTCCACAGCCAGACCTAATTATGACCATAGAGGTAAAGGCCAAACAAAATCATTGCGTTAACAGCTACTTCTTGGAAAAAGGTTTTTCTGAAGAGTTTCACTCGTTTTTACTGTTGAAATATGTCTCTTCTCTTTTGAGTGGCCTATTCAGGGATGTCATTTCACCAAAATGCCAGGGGTAGAGGAAGTGACATCACACGACCCTTGACCCCTGATGACATCACAGGAAGTGATGTCATTTGAACCCACCCCAAAGTGATATCGCGGTAAGTGATGGAACACAACCTTTCGCCCGTTGAAAAAACAGGAAGTGGCGATATCACTATAATGTGATGTACATTTCATACCTGAATGGATAGCCATATGTATCATTAAGATCAGTGTGTATAGGCCCATATTAGCAAATTACTGTGATTGCATGCAGACGTCCATGACCAAATGATAATGATATGTTATTATATAGCCCTTAAGCTTAAGCGCTTTACATAGAAGAAATATACACCCAATATCACCCAACCTGTGTTGGTACCCATTTATCAACCTCAGAAGGATGAAAGGCTGAGTTGAGGCGTTCGAGAACAGACTAAATCAGTGACTCACCCCCTGAAGTGTGCCTGAAATAAACCTTTAATGAGTCTAGCAATTATTGTATAGAATTCCAGAAAGACACACTTTTTGGCATTCCTATTCTTTCTTATTTAGGTTCAGTGCTGAAAGTGTTAGACTTGTGGCCCTCATGTTCTTATTTTTCTTCTTTTTTTAAGGGGCCTGAACAAGAAAGCCAGCCACTCCAGAATTAAAGAGCCACATGGTGCTGGCCACAGCCCAGGAACTTGCATTGCAAAAAAAAAAAAATATATATATATATTGTTTTAGCAGTCGCATGGAAGACCACAGAGGTCGCACCAGCGACCTCTGGCGACCCCCAAATTACGTCCCTGGGCCTATTGTCTTTTTCTTTTTTCTTTATCGAGGTGTTGCTGCAGGCACCCTTTACATACATTTTTGTTTTCAGGAGGGATTCCATACACACAATAAGCTGGCATGCCACATGATATTATCTTAGCCTGTTGGTCAATAGTCGAGCCTTTATGTGCTCGGCATTGAAAAGGAATTGAGTGCTGCAAAGTCATATTCATCGTGAAGTAAAGTACAAAGTATGCATTAAAATGCAGATACTACCCACTTTTGATACTTTTGCCGTTTTGCTTTAGGCCGAATTCTCTACAACTTTTATTTACTGCAAAATATAGATGCAAGTTGAGGTAAGGTATATAGAAGTGGGGGCCTGGGTACTCCCACTGCATTTTTTGGTAACAAAATTGTAAAATTTTATAAAAGGAAAATCAGCAAATGTCGGGAAAAAGAGTCAGTAAACGTTCATAGATCCAGAATGCATGCATATTAAGTTTACAGATGTTTTGCTCAACTACACATTCGCCATCATTTGTATGGCAGATTGGTGCAATCAAGCAGAATAACTATTTCCTCAAGCACCATGTACTGTCATTCTCATGCTGGCGCAAATACGGTGGATTCCTATGTGATCTTCATGCTTTTTACACCAGACGAAAGCATGTGCATGCCACACAAATCCGTAGCAAACACTGACTCCCATCAGTATATGGCAGGTGGCATTTACTCAATTTGTAGCAAGAAGTGCAAACAAAAGCAACACAGGGTTATTACACCTGCATTTACACCGATTCTTTTCACAACATAGAGCAAAAAACTAACATTGCATGGAGGGGACCTGCTGTGCAAAAGGTAACAGGTCCTCCCCATGCAATTTACAGGGGTTCTTGCAGGATGATCCCTATTGCACACACTTGTCATGCAGTGTTCACATTCCACATGTTAGTACTGCTTCTATGTTATAGCAATAAATCCAATACTTTATGGGGAGTTTAGCAGCAATAATCTACTGCACATGAAGAGGGATTAACATACTGCATCTATGTCTCTCCACCGCTTCACCGACTGCTGGGCCCCAGTATTGGACTACCACTCCCGATACCCGGCGTTAACATTTCAGTCCTGCCTGGTATCGAACTTTCTGGTCCCCCAAAGCCCTGACGGGTCTCCAACCCATCAGAGCACCACATACTTAAAAAGGTGGCTGGCAGAGGAGGGACCACGCGGAGGGGGTAAAGTATAAGCTGCGTGCATATTAACTGTAAAGGGAGTCAAAATAACTCATGTAATGCATAGATAAAGCTGTAACCGAAATAAATAAAGTTGTTAAAAAAAACATACTGCTTCTATGTATTTATTTATTGTTCGCTTAGTAGTGTCTAATAAGCATCTGTGGCAACACTGGTACAGGAAAAGCAGTGGAATGTGTTTGGCCTGGTCAAATTGTGCCAGGCATCATTTACATTGGCTGATGTAAATATTTCATGTTTGACTATCAGAGGCAAAATGCAATTAATTGTGAGACTGCACAATGGTAGGCCTATTAAAGCACCACCTACATACACTCTTTTGTTCAAGGAATGCAACTATGGTTTAGCTGCGATGTTATCCCTTTCTTCTCACCCCCTGTGTCACACACATCTCATCATTCTTTGATCTGTCTGCTTTTTTAGGTAGTTTATTATAAAACCCCAGATAATAAAAAAATAAATAAAAGTCAGTGTTCTAAATTTCATCATTTTAATGCACAGAAATATGAAAAGGCATCGCATTTTGGTCCCAGTGTGAGGGCATGGGAAAAGAACAAAGGAAAATAAATGATATCACATGAGAGAAACCTGTGAATATAGTCATAATTTAATGTTAACACTGAAAATCATATATGTTCATCCTTCATCTTCCTAACTCAATCTCTGTGGCGCATTTATTTCCCAACGCTTCCACTGGCTCGGTTATATAATTAGATAGAAAGCGAGCCTGGGAACCCATTGGGACTGATTTACATGCTATTGTAAACATGTCAGCATTTCACATAAATCACTGTTCGGAGAATATATTTTCTTCACAATGGGACCTTTGAGTGACTCTTATCGAAATGATCATACAGTGTGGCACCCTGACAGCTACCAAGCTTTGCTAGGTAGCCAGAGGCGCTCAGGAGCCCAGCTTCATCCTGTAGAATAGGTGGAAAGAAATGAAAAGAGAGAGAGTGCAATCTATTATTTAAGGATCCAGTAGCGATAGCATGGACATCTTGGCAACAGTATTCCATCCGGGCTGCACGAAACACTTCACGAAAGCGAGGGAATAGCTCACGCAGACCCGGGAATTTAACAACTCAGGGCCTCATCACGACTTTGGCGGTAACCCTTAAATCCGGCGGTAGCGCTATTACCGCCGAATTTAAGGGTCCGCCGAATCAGGGCTTCGGCGGATTTCGCCCCAGCTCTGAGCTGGGGGGAAATCAGCCGAACATTTGCGCTATTACCACCAGCGGGAAAACTGCCGGCGGTATTAGCACGAAGATTCCCCATTGAGCCCAATGGGGAATGGGGCATTCCCAAATGGGCTCAGTGGGGAATGGGGACTTACATTACTGCCGAACTCGTGATCCGGCGCTATTAGCGCCGGGGAGTTCGGCGGTAGGGCTAATACCGCCCGCACTAATAGCGTTACCGTTACCGCCCAAGTCGTGATGAGGTGTGTCCCCACTCATCAGACCCTGATAAATGTACACTTGGGGTGTATTCTGATTTTAACGTGTATGTGGGAGTGAAAGAAATAAGACGTTGTGAATGTTATGGATTAATGATACAAGTGAATCTTCTATGGAGGGCAGTTGGATATTGGGCTGACTCGTCTATTTATGTGCACGTGAGCAGTCCAACTATTGTGCAGCTTGCAAGGGAAAAGTCCATAACCTCACCAAAGGCAAAATGGTGCTCTCCACTGTCAGAGGTAGCACCACGAGTACGCACTACCCCTTATTTATGTATTTATTTATTTTTACATTCATAAAGCGTGCTAAACCCCTGGTCATCAAGGCGCTCTTACAGTACAGGTTGTATAGCTCGTACATTACAAGTTGCATGATGGAAGTTCTCAGATTGCCAGAAAAGTGTCGGGTGGTAGGCGCATAAGGAAGTGTTCTAATTGAAGAGCCAGGTTTTCAGGAGCTTGCGGAATGCCCAGTAAGACTGCTCGGCTCTCAGGGCATGTGGGAGAGTGTTCTGGAGTTTGGCTGCCATGACTGGGAAGCCTGAGCCACCAGCTTTAGCCTGTTTAAATTTGGGTATGATGAGGCAGTGAGCATAGACAGATATGGTCGCTCTCGAAGATTGGGCTTTCGTTTTCTGTGTGAGGTAAGGGGTTCAGAGTAAGTAAGGAATCTGTGAGTGATGGAGAGTGTTTAAAAGGTGATCCATTCTCCTATGGGGAGGCAGTGTGCCTTTCTTCTTCCAGCAGAGCTAGGCTCAAGCCTGGGTATGTTGGGGCATCACGAAGAGCATTGTTTTTTACGACTTGCAACTTTTGAATGTTGCGTGTGGAGGTGCCTGTAAAGAATCTGTTGCAGTAGTCTAGTCTTGAGAGTATGATGGCTCGGGCAATGGTGAATCAGTTGTCGGACGAGAAGAACAATCTTCAGGCATTTCATGGTGTGGGCTCCAGAGGAGCCAATGGCACTCACTTAGCGATTGAGAGAGAGTGAAGCATCAAGGTAGACTCCCAAGGTCTTTAATGTCGGGGAGGCAGGGTGGAGATACCATCAATGGTGATGTATGTGTATTTGAGGTTAAGAAATGTGAGCACTGCAGGGGTGCCCACAAGGAGAAATTCAGTTTTGTCGTCATTAAGACATAGAAGGTGTGTGGCCATCCAAACTGGGTGGTTTGGTAGACAGTGTTTAAGGTTTCAGAGTCCTTGGGGTAGTGGCTTGTGAGAGGGAGGAGGATTTGAGTATCGTTTGCGTAATTGGTATCAGAGATACCAATTGAGTTGTATTTATAAATGGCATCCAACTAGTTAAGCGATTCCTTACCAGTCGAAAAAGAGCAAAAATATATGGTGCTTCGAAGGTGTCCAGGATACAGTTGTGTCACACTAACAGAGAGGCTCAGGGCAGAGAATTGATATAGAACCACCACTATAGACCCATGTGTCCACAAAAAGAGAACTGCAGTAAACAGTGGAAAGATATGCACAGCAAAGGTGCTTGTGATACTAATTCTTTCAGGACAATCTGCCAGGGATACAGAATGAATATCTGGGCATGAATGGCAATGACGTTCCATTTCATCAGTTAGAATTGAGAGACATTGCGTCAGGGCAGTAGTATAGGCCTTTCAAATGCCATACAGCGGTCATCAGTGCAGCAGGTTTAGCAGTCCCCAGGCAGTGCATGGCTTCTTTGAGAGCTAAGAATTCAATTCAAGCCAGTGAGCACCAGCGAGTGGATTGGAAAATTCTGCTCCACCAACAAGGGGGTAGAAGTGTACACTGTTTCTACATGGCACATCTGTGATTGTTAACGTAAGCATATTCCATCAACATGGAAGATGGACAAAAAGAAACCACTGGAACGTCATAGGGACCTATTGATTTAACCAGGCAGGAATACACAGGCATGGACCACTACTGGCAAAATATTTTTCCATGAGATCACTACTTATTTGTTCTCCCTGTAATCTTTTAGGAGATGGGTAGCATCACTAGAGCAGTGGAGAGATGTGCAGAAGTGGCATGTACGTCACCGTAATAGACTTCCAAGCTATCACTCAGCAGAATGTGAGCCTGGACATTTGCTTTTTATGTGCTCCTTGTTACAAAATGGTTTTCTGGGGGACGTGGCATGGCGCTGTGGTGAATGGCCACCTGACTCATTGCCTCCGCTCTGGTGGAGCGAAAGTATTTAATGTATTCCCTCTTACCTCGTGTTTAACTCTCCTGGTGAACTGTCTGCACTCCGCTGGTTGCCCTGATGCTCCGGAGATAAATTGGTAGAGATTTGTGGTGATGACATCTCCTCACAATAAACGTCCGGAGGCCAGGCCTAGGGGCCACGTCATCTCATCGGAATATGGCCGGCGTCTCCTGTCAGCTGAGCGGACTCAGCATGTTGGTAGCCCGCTATCCTATTGATAACACTTTTATCTAACAACACTGGCACGCTATTTGAATAAATCCCATTATACTGGGATTTTCATAGTTTTCAAGGGATTTTGAATACATTTCGAGAACTATTTATCAAATTCTTCTTCTGGTGAAGCAATCATTCACATGTTAACAACTTTTTGAAAGGCACTGCTGCTTTTCCTCTCCTTTGCCTTTCCTCAATACACATTTACTCCTTATTTTCATGCTTTAGTTTTTTTATCCCCCTCCTAGAGAAGATGTGAGTGATCCTGTCATGTAAACTAGTCTATTAGAAATAACTATTAGAAATAAGGGCTCTTAAGCCCTTTATGGAAGACACCAATGCTAAATTACAGCAACTTGATAACAAGTGGACCATCTTTGAAGATCAAATGAATGAGATGGAGAGGCGTGTTGGAAATACAGAAGATATTTCTAATAAAGTTACCAATTTGGAAATTTCAGTTGCCTCTCTACAACAGCAGGTTGAAAATTTGGAAAACAGGAATAGAAGAAACAACCTTCGTGTTATTGGCCTTCCGTAAGGAATAGAAATTGGTCCCATCAGGTCATCTCGAAATCCCATCGATTCACCTAGGAACCTCATACTGGCTCTCCTAGATTTCACCCATATTACCCTCATTATGGAAAAGGTTAAGCAGATCAAACACATAACCTGAAAGGGAAAGAGAATATTCATCACTCAAGATGTTTCCAAGGCAACAGCTGCAAGAAGGAAAGAACACTTGACCTTTAGACCAGCTCTTAGGCAGTTGAGTTCCAGATATGGTATTATCCACCCTGCCATCTTAAAAGTTACCCTAAATTGGCAAACTTTGACATTTCAAAACTCAGCAGACTTGAGACAATATATTAAATCCCATAAAATATTAAATCCCATAAAAGGAATGACATGGGCACATCCAACCCTATCACTGAAATTATAATTGGTATCTTATCCTAGTTTTTTGTTATTTCCCTCCACTGGGGCTGTGTTTGGGCGAGCCTATGTCATTTTTTGGCTCCCGCCCCCCAATCTATTATTTTTGTTACATGGACTGGTGTGGCTAGTTTCTGTTCGCCACCTTTTTTCTTGTAACTCAGAAATATGTTTTACTCTTACCAAGCTCCGTGTGTTCATTGTTTGTTATCCCCCCTACCTTCTTTATCTTCCCGTTTGTGTCCTCATCTGTGAGGTTGGGTACACTGGTATACCCCCTGCCAATACGCTCTATTGTCTTATCCAACTGGTATCATGGTGACCATTTCTTTTTGCTTGTGTTCCATAATTTATCATTTCCTTCTCTATACTATGCCACTTAATATATTAAAGGACTACATAATCCAATCCAAAGACAAAAAGTATTATCTCACATCAATAGACTGAAACCCTCAATTGCCTGTATACAAGATCACATCTCTCCAATGAGGAAGCAATACAATTTAAGAGATATTGGGTGGGTCAGGTCTTCTCCAGTGCCACAAATGGTAAAAGAAATGGAGTTATTACTCTAATTAATAAAGCTCTCAAATGTACTGTCTAGTGAATCTGATGACCAGGGAAGATGGGTTTTGCTCAAATTGCTAATTAGTTCTAAAGAATACTCAGTACTAAATATTTATGGCCCGACATCCCCAGATCCTAATTTTTGGCGACAACTCAGGAATAGTATGCTTCAGTGCAATCCCCAGACTTTGATTGTTTGTGGCGACTGTAACCAAGTCATAGACCCTTTTCTAGAATGAAAGTCCACTGTACGATACACCAACACTACCTCACACAAGCAATTCATACATTTTACACCCGAATTAGGTCTTAGTGACACCTGGGGCCTAACTCACCCTACTGATTCTGATTTCACCTTTTATTCTATACCCCAGAGCTCCTTCTCACGACTTGATTATATTTTCATTCCTAATTCCATGGTTAACCTTCTTATTACGGCCCAAATAGAATCTATCACTATTTCTGATCATGCCCCAGTATATATCCAACTTGCATCCCCCATGAACTCTAAACATTCAAATAGATGGCGTTTTAATGCTAGCTTGCTGAATGATATCTCTTTCGCACCTTATAACCTTACAACATAATAGCTACTTTGCCGAAAATAAAAATCAAGATACATCTACTGCAAATAATTGGGATTGCTATAAAGCTGTTTTCAGAGGTCATATAATATAATTTGTTGCCAACAAAAAGAAAAATCTCAAACAGGAATCGGAATCCATTCTCAAACAGCTGAAACCCTTAGAAATGTAATTTGCTGGCACTAACTCCCCCTCTATTCTTAAAGATATCCTAAAGTTAAGATTTCAATATAATCAAATTGTTACGCAATACTCTTGTGCAAACATGCTTAAATATAAGGCAAAATTGTATCAACTTTCCAATAAGGCCAATAAATCGCTAGCATCTTTGCTCACATTCAAAAAAGAAAGATCTAGGATTGTTGTCCTTAAAATTCATCTAGGTAATAGAAAATGCTCAGACAAAGGTATTATTCAAATGTTCTCAAAATTCTACTCTTAACTGTATACCTCTGAATCCCTTCCTAATAATGCTGTTGTTGATGACTTTTTGTATAATATACCCAGAAACTCTTATCCCTTGATAGATCTTCAATCACTTAATGCTCCAATTACACCTTCTGAAATTCTTCTAGCTATTAAACATCTTAAAGAAGGTAAAGATCCTGGCCCAGATGGCTTCCTCACTGATTTCTTTGCCCATTTATCCAACCTATTAGTCCCTAAACTCAGTGAATTTACTCTTATTTCATATCAGAAGAAAAAAGCACAGGGTTAATTTCTTGAGGCTATGCTTATTTTATTCCCCAAGGCCAATAAAGACCCTGAATTCCCTCAAACTTATCACCCCATTTCCCTTATTAACACTGACTATTAGATTTAGACCATGGCCATTAGACTCCTCTCTTTCTTACCTAATCTTCTTAAACAAGATCAAACTGGATATATCAAGGATAGAGTGTCCTCCTCCAATATTAGACTCTTTCTAAACAATATAGACCTAAATCATAACTCTCAAGATCCCCATGCTGCGTTAGCTCTCGACACGGAAAAGGCCTTTGATAGAGTGGAATGGGATTTTTTATTTAAAACTCTTAAATGGCATGGTTTTGGTCCCCCTTTCTATCTATGATTAATGTCCTTTACTCTGCTGCAAAAACTTCAATCTTTGTAAATGGAGAGTTAGCTTCCCTTTTCCCTCTATCAAGAGGAACACGCCAAGGCTGCCCCTTTCTCCAGTAAGTGACTTCAATCCAGCATTCCAACTAAGTCAATGTCTAGTCTGGGATGCCCAATGGAAACCCTTATTTATATATTTTGATGTCAAAAGATCTTTAAATCTTGATGATTAACCCTTATAGAACGCCCCTCTCTTTGAATCTCCCCGACCTCACTGAGCCAAGAAGTAGGTTTGATGTGCAAATTAAAAGGTTTATTTGAAGAATTGAACAATATATATATATATGACACTTTTATGAATAGAATAATATCTGAATAGCACACTTATGAATATGAACAGTGATCAGTAAGGGTAATATTACAATATCAACAATCTCTTTAATCACTTAGGAGTAGGAAGAGGAAGGATAAGGTAGCAAAGAATACTTGATATGGATTCAAGGAAATGCAATAATAGGAAAGAATGCAACACAGAAATAAAACTTGATATGCTTTCAATTAAAAGACAATATAATCACTTTTTCCCCTGTGACTCCTCACTTCCCCCACTATTATGCAATATGAAGAGGTGGAAATGAGGGCACACAGGTTTCAGGAATATTAATCAACAATGCAGTTCAATCCCAGTTCCCCCAGCAAGCTTACAGAGAATAGGTATGATTTTAAAACAGGCAAAAATGCTTTTAAATGTGATTGCAATGAATGGGAAAATATGCTAAAATGTTTTTAATTCACTAAATGGGATGAGAGTTACTTTGGATTGATTCAGGTCAACACTAGCAATGATTATGAATGATTATCAGATTGAAAACGAAATTCAGCAGTTGCAAACAAGAAACAGCTATTCTGACATGTGGTGAAATTTAACCAAAATGCAATTCGCAGCAACTTTTCCACGTGCGTGAAACGCAATTACGGAAAAACTATAAGGAATTGGAATGTCGTTTTAGGTTCGTTAGAAAGCTTAGGATCGTAGCTTCAAAATGACAGTTAATTGCGGTTCAAAAGTTACAGAGGTTTTTGTGAAGGTCGATTTTTCAGAAATAAAGTCAAGATTTCAAAATGAAAGATTGCGCTTTAAAGACTAGGAATCAATATGGACCTATACTAAGGGGCTGTGAAGAAGCAAGACACTCAACGGTCAGCCACCAAAACAGCGGCGCCTCCGCTCTGATATCTCTGTCCATCAAAACACTTATCCCTCTTCAGAAAAATATCAGCACAAAGATGATTATTGTTACAATTATCACAGACAATATAATGAGAAGAATTCAGGGTGGACACAAGATTCTATAATGCAGTTCTGGGTAGGTTGAAATGGTTGGAATAGGATTACTTTAAACTAAGAGATGACTATGGACAGTTCTAGACTAGATACTCACTCCTATGGCTTTGGAATGGAGTGGGCCCCGTCAAAGATCTGGTCAAAGGTTTGGATGGGATTCCCTCACCACCGGACAGGTCTCAGGGACTCTGGTCTGCGCGGCCTCTTGCACTGGATCTGACGGGTTCTGGATACAGCTCTGCTCTCTGGGTCTGGATCTTGGTTCTAGCACAGGGTTCTTAGCTAGAAGCAAAACAGCTCAGCCCGCTGTTGAATGGTTTGGTTAGGCCCCGTGGAAGTTTAGGGGTTAGAATCAGGTTGCAAAGATTCTGAAGGCCTGCTGAAAAAGGGTTCAGCTTCTTGGGTTAGGCCTCTCTGCTTCAAAGTTCTAGAGTTTGGTTCTAGAGTTGGGTTCTGGATTTATGTCTGGAACTTGGATCTTCCTGCAGGGTGCCTCGCCAAGAAATCAGTTGCGAAGTGGAAAGTGTGTCTGTCTTGTCTGTCCTCAGCAGTCCCTATTTCTGTATTTCCAAAGTGGGTGGGCAGGCTGATTCTCTATGCCCAACCCTCTAAAGATCTGATAGGTCACAGGATTCCCTGTCCCCTGATTGGAGAAAGGAGCAGTGTCGTTCTGTGACATATTTATGGCTTAGTGAAAAATCCTCCCCTTTGTGTCTGTACAGTATATCTTATTTTTCATAAAAAACATATTTACAAAGTGCACAGCTTGTTAATACTACACACATTACATGACAGATTGCCTAAGGTACATTTCTTTTCAACTCTCATCTTCCTAAGAGCTTTGGTTCAGAACTTTTTGATGCTTTTGGTGGGTTTCTCAATATTAGTTCGGCACCAATTTTCATACATGCCTCCACACCCCATCTGGGCACATTTCTGTAACTTGTCATGTTCCTAGCATAAACACAGTAGCTACAATATGAATAAATTCCGGGTTTCAGTCTCAGAACATCGCACGGATTCCAGCTTAGTCTTAAACTGTGAGCACATTTTTCATTTTAACAATCTCAAAGTTTCACATTTTTGTCAGTTCAGTGCAATTTGTTATAAGCATTTTTCTAAAACATATATATAATCCAATGTTAAATCCACTTTTCAGTCTGGTCTGCCTCCAGAGGCGGGCTGACTCAGAGGCTCACATGTCCTTCTTCCTGCCAGCAGTTTGTTGTCAGTCACACCCGAATTAGCATTCCTATTAGCCCAAGGATTCCTTTGTCTTCTCTCAGAGCAACAGGCCAGGGTGCCCCTCCTAGCTCTCTTTCACAACACCCTGTCAATCTCTTAGCCAAGGGCAGGAGGAAGTTTCCTTTGTTCAGGGGAAGGTGTGGAATTTGTTTCAGGCACAGTGTGGGAAATTTTAACTCCTAAACCAAATGTCTAAAAATTGTCTTGCCTTAAAATATGTAACAGGTGTGGATTCGAAAATAAAGGATCTGTGCGCTAGTAGTCACTAATAAGTTATGGTATGAAAAGTAGTTAAGGAGATAGTGTAAGCAGCACCTCAACTCCCGCCAACCAATCCACCCTGGTTGGAATAGAATTAAAGTATTACAGGAGGAGAGGGGGTGAGTGTGCGCTTTACACTAGTACAATAAAAAACAGCTTGATAAGTAGTTTGATATTTAAGTCACAACAGCCGACACGTGTTTCGACACACACGTCGTCTTCAAGGCTGGTAAATGTGTAGTGATACAAGATTGAAAATACACACAGTAGCAAGGCATATAAATAAATGCAAGCAGGCAATAAATGATAAAATGGAATACCCAACACATTATATCACATAGATGTTAAGGTAAACACAAGGTGCAGTGTATCAGTTGCGTTGCATAATTAAACAGTACAAAATAAGTAAGAGATATGCCAATAAACGTGAACAGCCCAGAAAAAGTGTGGGCAAGTACAAAGAATATACATAATAAATAATATAACACATACCACATGTCCAGTTGGGAGGGAGGGACAGGACGCAGCGTGGGAAATATCGGGAGACAAATACGGTTTGTAAAAATGAAATAAAGTTACGCATAAGCATCATATTGAAGTATATAGGTCTGGAATAGTAGATCAATTCACGTGGAATAGTAGTATCGGTAATGGTGGGTTTAGCATCCAGTGAATGGTAAACAGGAGTATCGCCCAATGATGTCAAGGCAACCGTTAACCTCCAAACCGACTGTCAAAGCACCAGACACCAGTAAAGTGATATTCAAGGAAACCAGAGTACATAGTAAAAATTAACTTAAGTGCCAGGTTGGCTCAGGGCAAATAAAACAAAGGCATATGAATGCCATATGACGTGCAGATATCAGGAAGGATATGAAGAAAAATAAAGTGTAAGGGTGCTAATCAAAATGGTGGTGTGCACGTGAAAGTAAGAAAAATGTAAAAACAATGAAGATCCTTACCACACTTGAAATTCAAATAAAGAGCTCCTAAATCAATAGAGACAAATAACCTAAAATGGTACTAGTAGCATAAATAGAGTGGGTAAACTGCCAGGTACAAAATGCAAAAGTACGTCACATACCTGATAGCAGGCGGTATGTTAGGACGGCTCAGTGGATAAGAACAATCAAGGATGTTCTACCGGCAAGGTGAGTACCATGCCACAATGGCGAATAATATATAACCTGAAGAATTAGAGACCACAAACCAATTAAAATACTATTATCCATGAAACAGGGAAAAACGGCACACAATACAGATGGCCCTAGAAACAGGATCGCAAATTGATTCAAAAGCACAGAATGGACGGAGATGTACTTACTCGTCAAATCGAGCTGCAACAATCAAATGGGAGGTCCCAGTAACAACCGCCGGTGGGGCGAGTCAAAATATAAGAACGCTGTGTACGTCACGGAAGTGACATCTGCAGCGTTGCGGGTCGATGACGTAACTGGCGTGACGTTGAATGTAAACAAAGCTAATTTGCACGGGGGAGAGCCAGAACGATGTGAGTGTCAATAAGACACAAAACAGGGTAGGCGGGCTACGATGAAAGAAGAAAGGGTGAAAATGAAAGTGGATACAATAGATAAACACAGAAAAACCATGCCGGGTGAAAAGGTGACAAAACGTTAAGAAGGAGAACAGGTAGAAAAACAGAATATCAGAATGCATCAATTTAGGAAATCCGGGAAACAACGAGAAGGGTTCCTAATAGAATGGAAAGGAAGTGGGACTCAAATAAATGAAAGAGGGTGGTGTAGTGCTGAATGAATAAGGATGATTCAAATGATGGTAAGACAAGATAAGAACATCAAAATTGAGCTGTAAAAGAACGGTTGCTGGGCCAGAATATCAGTCCGCTATACTGAAGATTAAACAACGGTGCCATAGATGTTGGTGCTAGGACAGAAGTGGAACAATCAACGGTGCCCGACAACTGGTAGATCATGAAAGGAACAAAAGGGAAATGATGGGCCACAAATTCATGGGGACAATTATTAAAGCTGGCTGATCCAAATTTATGTAAACGTAAAAATGTCATAAAAATACATGCATTTCATGATCAGAATTAAGACCTCGAAAGGTACAGCGAAGAAGGCAAATGAGCTTGGCCTCCATTTGCCGTAATTTAAGTTGTAAATTGCCTCCCCTTTTACCCGATTGCACTTCTATCAAACCGATGTACCGTAGATCAGCAATATGATCTAGCTGATGTTCTTTTTGCCAATGAACGGCTAAAGGCGATTTCGCTTCACACATCCTGAGACTGCTCAAGTGTTCCCTGATACGAACTCTAAGTTGGCGGATGGTGCTGCCCACATAGATTTTGCCACAAATACAGATGATGGCATACACCACATGGGTGGTCTTGCAATTGATAAATTCACGAATTTCAACTCTTGATCCGAATTTATCATGAAACATTTTGCATGGACGGTGGGCCCAAGGACATTGATTGCAATTACCACATTTGTGGAATCCAGCAGATTGCTGTAGCCAAGTGGGAGTCTTGAGATTATTATCAAAGAAAGAAGGACTCACTATGGATTTAATGGTGGGAGCTCTGGTGAAAGTAAATTTAGGCTTTGTTGTCAAATAAGGTTCGATATCACAATCAAGTCTCAGGATATGCCAATGTCTAGCAACCATTTTGTACAATATTGGAGAATCATTACTGAATCGAGTTACAATCGAAATATATTCTGGAGATTCCTTAGGCTTAGAAACTTGTTCCAAAAGGTCAAATTGAGCTACATTTATAAATTTGGCATAGGCTTTATTGATGACATTACCATTATAGCCACGGTTCAAAAACCGCTGGTTAAGAATGTTGCATTCCTTGAGGTAATCTTTCGAATTGGTACAATTTCGTCTGGCCCTGTGAAATTCACCCATCGGAATGTTGTCAATGGTTTTACGTTGGTGATTACTTTGGGCAGCCAAAATCGAGTTAACCTCTGTGGGTTTTCTGTAGGTGTTAGTAAACACATTACAACAAGTTAGTGTTGATGACATCTTCCTGATCTGGAAAGGCACTGAAGAATCATTTCAGGAATTCTCATTGTTTGCCAACACTAACTTGTTTGAGATCCATCTCACTGGAAAGTGTGATCCCCACCAAATTGACTTTCTTGGTTTACATATCTACATTGAAGGATGTAATGTGTTTTCTAACACCTACAGAAAACCCACAGAGGTTAACTCGATTTTGGCTGCCCAAAGTAATCACCAACTTAAAACCATTGATAACATTCCGATGGGTGAATTTTACAGGGCCAGACGAAATTGTACCAATTCGAAAGATTACCTCAAGGAATGCAACATTCTTAACCAGAGGTTTTTGAACCATGGCTATAATGGTAATGTCATCAATAAAGCCTACGCCAAATTTGTAAATGTAGCTCAATCTGACCTTTTGGAACAGGTTTCTAAGCCTAAGGAATCTCCAGAATATATTTCGATTGTAACCCGATTCAGTAATGATCCTCCAATATTGTACAAAAGGGTTGCTAGACATTGGCACATCCTGATACTTGATTGTGATATCGAACCTTATTTGACAACAAAGCCTAAATTTACTTTTACCAGAGCTCCCACCATTAAATCCATGGTGAGTCCTTCTTTCTTTGATAATAATCTCAAGCCTCCCACTTGGCTACAGCAATCTGCTGGATTCCACAAATGTGGTAATTGCAATCAATGTCCTTGGGCCCACCCTCCATGCAAAATCTTTCATGATAAATTCGGATCAACAGTTGAAATTCGTGAATTTATCAATTGCAAGACCACCCATGTGGTGTATGCCATCATCTGTATTTGTGGCAAAATCTATGTGGGCAGCACCATCCGCCAACTTAGAGTTCGCATCAGGGAACACTTGAGCAGTCTCAGGATGTGTGAAGCGAAATCGCCTTTAGCCGTTCATTGGCAAAAAGAACATCAGCTAGATCATATTGCTGATCTACGGTACATTGGTTTGATGAAAGTGCAATCGGGTAAAAGGGGAGGCAATTTACAACTTAAATTACGGGAAATGGAGGCCAAGCTCATTTGCCTTCTTCGTTGTACTTTTCGAGGTCCTAATTCTGATCATGAAATGCATGTATTTTTATGCCATTTTTACGTTTGCATAAATTTGGATTAGCCAGTTTTTATAATTGTCCCCATGAATTTGTGGCCCATCATTTCCCTTTTGTTCCTTTCATGATCTACCAGTTGTCGGGCACCGTTGATTGTTCCACTTCTGTCCTAGCACCAACATCTATGGCACCGTTGTTTAATCTTCAGTATAGCAGACTGATATTCTGGCCCAGCAACCGTTCTTTTACGGCTCAAATTTGATGTTCTTATCTTGTCTTACCATCATTTGAATCATCCTTATTCATTCAGCACTACACCACCCTCTTTCATTTATTTGAGTCCCACTTCCTTTCCATTCTATTAGGAACCCTCCTCGTTGTTTCCCGGATTTCCTAAATTGATGCATTCTGATATTCTGTTTTTCTACCTGTTCTCCTTCTTAACGTTTTGTCACCTTTTCACCCGGCATGGTTTTTCCGTGTTTATCTATTGTATCCACTTTCGTTTTCACACTTTCTTCTTTCATCGTATCCGGCCTACCCTGTTTCGTGTCTCATTGACACTCACATCATTCTGGCTCTCCCCCGTGCAAATTAGCTTTGTTTGCATTCGACGTCACGCCAGTTACGTCATCGACCTGCAACGCTGCAGATGTCACTTCTGTGACGTACACAGCGTTCTTCTTATATTTTGACTCGCCCCACCAGCGGTTGTTACTGGGCCCTCCCATTTGATTGTTGCAGCTCGATTTGACGAGTAAGTACATCTCCGTCCATTCTGTGCTTTTGAATCAATTTGCGAACCTCTTTCTAGGGCCATGTGTATTGTGTGCCGTTTTTCCCTGTTTCATGGATAATAGTATTTTAATTGGTTTGTGGTCTCTAATTCTTCAGGTTATATATTATTCGCCATTGTGGCATGATACTCACCTTGCCGGTAGAACATCCTTGATTGTTCTTATCCACTGAGCCGTCCTAACATACAGCCTGCTATCAGGTATGTGCTGTACTTTTGCATTTTTTACCTGGCAGTTTACCCACTTTATTTATGCTACTAGTACCATTTTAGGTTATTTGTCTCTATTGATTTAGGAGCTCTTTATTTGAATTTCAAGTGCGGTAAGGATCTTCATTGTTTTTACATTTTTCTTACTTTCACATGCACACCACCATTTTGATTAGCACCCTTGCACGTTATTTTTCTTCATATCCTTCCTGATATCTGCACGTCATATGGCATTCATATGCCTTTGTTTTATTTGCCCTGAGCCAACCTGGCACTTAAGTTAATTTTTACTATGTACTCTAGCTTCCTTGAATATCACTTTACTGGTGTCTGGTGCTTTGACAGTCGGTTTGGAGGTTAACGGTTGCCTTGACATCATTGGGCGATACTCCTGTTTACCATTCACTGGATGCTTAACCCACCATTACCGATACTACTATTCCACGTGAATTGATCTACTATTCCAGACCTAGATACTTCAATATGATGCTTATGCGTAACTTTACTTTACAAACCGTATTTGTCTCCCGATATTTCCCACGCTGCGTCCTGTCCCTCCCTCCCAACTGGACATGTGGTATGTGTTATATTTTTTATTATGTATATTCTTCGTAATGCCCACACTTTTTCTGGGCTGTTCACGTTTATTGGCATATCTCTTACTTATTTCTTACTGTTTAATTATGCAATGCAACTGATACACTGCACCTTTTGTTTACCTTAACATCTATGTGATATAATGTGTTGGGTATTTAATTTTATCATTTATTGTCTGCTTGCATTTATTTATATGCCTTGCTACTGTGTGTATTTTCAATCTTGTATCACTACACATTTACCAGCCTTGAAGACGACCTGTGTGTCGAAACACGTGTCGGTGATTGTGAATTAAATATCAAACTACTTATCAAGCTGTTTTTTATTGTACTAGTGTAAAGCGTACACTCACCCCCTCTTCTCCTTTAATACTTTGCCTTAAAATATAACTCACATTTTTCACAAATACATCAAACCATTTCTTACTTCAAGCCTTTTCAGAATATAGTTTTGAATTGTTCCACCTCTTAGGCTTCTGATAGAAAGTCTTTCTTTGGGATAGTTTGGGTTCAATGTACAACTTTACACATGATGGTTTTAAATCGCCGGCTTCTGATAGAGGTGAGTAACAGTATTACACCCATTTTTGACAGATTTCTTCCAGCAAGCAATCCTCAAAAGTGGACTTTGTTCAGATAACACATACTTCTGTGGACCTTATATTTATGTACATTCTTGAAGGAGAATGATGTTCACCACCCAACAAGGAGGTTGGATCTTTTTGGGTGGTTAGCGAGCCATGATTTTTGCAAATTTGACACCAAATAAAAACTGAATTTTGAAAACAGCTTTGTTTCTTTTGCAATGATTTTGCTCTGTGGGTAGCCAAATGATGGGTTTTGGCAGTGGTCTCCTGTGTTACCACTGACATAGGCAAAAGTAGATGGTGGCCTATTTTCAGATTTTCACTGCACACTTTCTGGTGATTTCTAGCGAGCAGCATGCTTTCCGGCGGCCATTATGATGTTTCTGCTGCCAGCAATGCACAGTAATGTTGCAGGGCTTGGACCAGTGGGTTAAGACATCCCACACTCCAATCCTTTTTATTCAAGCACTTGAGCCTGTTCTGCAACCCATTAGACAAAATGAAAATATTTTAGGAATTCAATATAAACATCTTCATATCAAGACAGCAGCTTATGCAGATGTTGTTCTTCTCTTTCTAAAGAAATCCAGGACAAAGTGCACAGCATTTAATTGATGTCATCTCAAAATTCTCCAAAGCATCTGGTTATAAACTTAACATAGATAAATTGGAAATTCTTCCACTTAACATATATTGTACACCACATCATACTCTTTCCCTAGGAATGAAATGGCGCCCCAAAGGTTTCAAATATCTTGGGGTTCATATCTCTGCCTCCATTAGCAACATTTGCAAACAAAACTCGGACATTGTACTGGCCGGAATCAAAGAACTACTAACCTCATGGTCACCCCTTTTTCTCTCCTGGTGGGGCCATCTAGAATCTATAAAGATGATGATTTCCCCTGTTATCCTATATCTCCTATATATGCTTCCTATTTCCCTCCCACTTTCCTTTATCAAATCCATTGATTCCTGTTTCATTATATTCATATGGGGTAAGAAAAAGCATAGAATTTCATTGAGTACATAAAGAAAGTCATGTTCTTTAGGTGGTGTTAACTTCCTTGACTTTAGGAAATATCACATGCTTTCATCATTAAACAAACACAGTTATGGTTTACCCAAAGGGAATTGCTGTATATGCCTAATTGGGTGCATCTGGAGAGAACCATGGCTTCCCCAATTTTCCTGGTAAACATTTACCTTATTGAAGGTAAAAATACATTAACTAAATACTCCTGTATTTGCCATTCTATACTTTATCTCAAAATGTATATGTGTTACGCTCACCTGGTATCCACAGGGATGCCATCCAGCCGGGTTACTCACTGGTATTCTTCTCAGCTTTGCACTGATGTGGTCTGCGGGGAAGGTTCTGCCTGAAAATACAGGAGGACTGTGTTCAAGACTGACCGACTGGGGTAAGTATCCTCCCTCCACCCCCGTATGATTTCAGTCCCTCTGGCGCCCTCTCCCCACCTTCTGGTAGAATTAGGCGTGCTCTCCCTCCTCCCTTCTTTGCAAGGGCGCGTTGTCTTTCATAGGCGAGTGCGGTCCAGTTACTTCACTGACGCCGGCCCGTTTGATATTGTTCAGGTAGATCTTATTGCCGTTCTTTAGTTTTTTTGCCATCCTGCAAGCCTTTCTTTGTTTAAAATGTCTCTTTTTTTCTCCATTAGGTATGCGAAGCTTCAGCGCAGCGAACTGGATTGGTTGAGCCCCGCTGGTAAATGATGGCGCATTAAGAGCGCTATGATGCAGTAAGTAAGCGCTATGCGCAGTGCTGCAAAGTCTTGCCTTTGCTAACCTGTGTTTTCCTTCCTTGTAAGTCGCGGTGTTCTTCAGTGCGAGTGGAATGTCCGGAGTGGTGCCAGCCGAGAGGCGACCAGCCAGGTGAGCCTTTTGAGCAGTTCGTAATTTGTAAATGTCTCTACTGCTTTCTTTAATGTTGCCTCTATCTTCCTCTTTCAGGTCGTTCTGTCCGGGAGGCGTGCAGATTCGAGGAAGCTGTTCTCAGTAGATGCGAGTGTTTAAAGATGAAGACTGCAGGTAAGATGCTGCTGCTAATGATGTTCTTTTCATCTCCTTGCAGGTTCTGCTTCTCCGAGGTTCGAGGGAATAGCTGGACACGGTGAGTGTCACGTTGCAAGCTGCAAAGTAACGTGAAGCGTGTTGTCTTGCTCGGGTGTGGTTTAAATAGCCCCAACAAAATAGTCCAGGTAAAGTAGTCCCTAGGCTACGACACCCAAAACACTAGATCGCATAGCTTGGTTCTTAGGAACCAAGCTATGTGGATGCCTCCATGTTGGCTGACAATACAATAAAGTAGTTCCCAAGCACATTGTTTTTCATGGTGTATGAGCATGGCGCCATAGGCACCAGGACTGGCCCCATGAGGGCTTTTGAAGAGGATGCCAGGCTCTAGAGGCCTGAGTCCTGACTCCGCCTGGCCAATGGGTTTGCCAGAGGGGGTTTTGGGCAAGGGTTATGACAGCACTCCCCCCTAAGGCCCCTCCCATGGTTTTCCTTCTGTCTGGCCCAGGTTTGGTTGGGAAGTTCCGATGGAATTTCTTGATTAGACATGGTGCGTGGATATTCTCACTTGGCTCCATGGATCTATCTTGTGGTCCAAATACTTTCCAATCGATGAGATAATATAGCTTGGTCCTAGAGTGTTTAGAGTCTAAGATATCTTTGACTTCGAATTCTGGTTCTCCGTCAACAAGTATGGGCTTAGGTGGTGTCCCAATCCGTGTGCTGGGTTGCATTGGTTTCAAGAGGGACACATGGAATACTGGGTGGATGTGTAGATTAGGTGGTAAATCCAGTTTCACGGCTGCAGGGTTGATAATTGCCTTAATGGTGAAAGGTCCGGGTTCCCTTGATGGGTACGAATTTAGCGGCTAACCAAACTTTGTCTCCTACTTGATAATCAGGTGCCTTTTTCTGGTGTTGGTTGGCGAATCTCTTTTGTTTTTCTTTGGCGTGAATAAGGTGTTCCTTTGCCCTTTTGAAAGCCTGAGTAATGGTTGTGTGTAGAGTCTTTACCGCTGGCATTTCCAAGCTAGCTGGAAGGTCTAGTTCAGAGGTACGTGGATGTCTGCCATAAAGGGTATAGAAGGGCGTTTGTCCCATGCTTGAATGCAAAGTATTGTTATATGTATATTCTGCTATCCATAGTAGGTCTTTCCAATTCCTTTGTTCGTGGTGCAGCATGCACCGTAAATATTGCTCGAGTGTCTGATGGGTTCTCTCTGTTTGGCCGTCCGTTTGCGGATGGTGACTGGTAGATAGACGGACGTCGATCTGCGCCATTCCACAACATTTTTTCCAGAAGTTTGAAACAAACTGGCTGCCTCGATCAGGGACCAGAATCGCAGGGAAGTCATGTAGCTTAACCACGCCCTCCAGGAACACTTTTGCAAAAGTGGCTGCGTCTGGTAGGCCTTTGAGAGGAATAAAATGGGCCATCTTCGAGAATAAGTCCACAACTACAAGGATGGTGTTGAACCCTTGGCTTGGCGGTAGATCAGTGATGAAGACAAGGGAAAGAGTGTGCCATGGAACTGGAGGAATGTCCAATGGTTGTAGGAGACCAGATGGTTTTTGTTTCTGTGATTTATTTTGTGCACAGACAACGCAGGACTGAATATACTGAATGATGTTCTTAGGCCAGGTAGGCTACCAAAAGTTCTCTTTCACCTTAGCTAGGGTTTTGGCTATTCCAGGATGCCCTTCGATCAGTAAATTGTGATAGTTTGAAATAATATGCTCTTGTAATTCCTTCTTGGGTACATATAGGCGATTCCTAAAAAAGGGTAGATGGTCCTTGATGGTATATTGTTCTCCGTGAGTTTGACATGCGAGGTAGGCATCAGGATTCATTGCCGTTGGATTTCTTTTCGTAGTTCTGCTTGTGTTAAGGCTGTCGTGATACCCAAGAGTTTGTCTTCCGGTATAATAGGTACTGGGTCTGGAGTTGTATATACTATTTCATCTATGCCCATGCGAGATAAGGCATCTGCCTTTCTGTTTCTGACTCCTAGTCGAAATGTGATTACATAATCATATTCGGCGAAGGAAAGGGCCCACCGTAATTTGCGCGAGGACTGGGCCTTGGCTGTTTTGAGATATTGCAGGTTTCAGTGATCTGTGATGACTGTAATGGTGTGTCTAGCCCCCAGAAGGTAGTGCCTCCAGGCTTTAAAGGTGGATTTGATAGCCAGGAGTTCCTTGTCCGTGATGGCATAATTAATCTCTGGAGGTGAGAACTTTTTCGACCAGAAGGCCACAGGATGTAGCTGGCCGGTTTCCGGGTCTCTCTGTGAAAGGACAGCCCCGATTGCGAGACTGGACGCATCAGTTTCAACGACATAAGGGAGGTCTGGATGAGGATGTCGCAGGATTGGAGTGGAGGCAAATCTTCGTTTAAGTTCCTGAAAGGCTTCTTCTGCTTCTTCGGTCCAAGCAAACTTTTTATTGTTTTTTTGTAATAGTACTGTGATTGGGTGCACAACCTGAGAGAAGTCAGGGATGAACCGGCGGTAGAAGTTGGCAAAGCCCAGCATGCTTTGTAACCCTTTCAGAGATGTCGGTGAAGGCCATTTCAGAATGGCATCTACCTTGAGCACGTCCATTCTGATACCTCCTGGAGTAAGGATAAAACCAAGAAATTCTACTTTGTGATGTGAAAAAAGCATTTTTCAAGCTTTGCAAACAAGCGATGTTGACGGAGCTTGGACTGAACGAGCGTGCCTGACGTGATCTTGTTCCAAGGCTGAGTATACTAAGATGTCGTCCATGTACACTAAGGCACACACATCAATTAACTCCCTTAAGACGGCATTCATGAAATATTGGAATGCTGCAGGAGCGTTGCATAACCCGAAGGGCATGACTTTATATTCAAACAAGCCGTACTTAGTACGGAAGGCGTTTTTCAATTCATCTCCTTTTCTGACTCGGACCAGGTCGTACGCTCCTCGAAGGTCCAATTTGGTATAAATCTGAGCATCTTTAACTTGGTATAGCATCTCAGGGATAAGTGGCAAGGGGTAGTGGTTCTTCACGATGATCTGGTTCAATGCACGGTAGTCAATACAGGTTCTCAAGTCTCCTTGCTTTTTTGGTACGAAGAACAAAGGACTGGCTGCGGGGGACTTCGAAGGATGGATAAATCCATTTGCAAGGTACTGGTCTAAATAGGATTTCAAATGAAGGTTTTCTGGTTCTGTGAGAGCGTTGATCCTGCCGCAAGGGATTTGTGCACCAGGAACAAGGTCGATCTGACAGTCATAGGGCCTGTGTGGCGGCAATGTATTAGCTTGGTCTTTTCGGAAAACATCCTAGAAATCATGGTATTCACTTGGCAAGGTATTAGTTGCTCCCAGGGTTGATACTGTCGCTCCAGGAGTCATGGGAATACAGACGCTGGGTTTCTCCTCTTGGTAATAGCAGGCAGGGGAGCAGTCACCGGGGAAGGTTAATTTTCGTTCCCGCCAGTCTATCAAAGGGTTGTGAGCAACCAACCATGGCATCCCTGGTATTAGCCTGAATTGAGGTGCCTTGAGGAGATCAAATTAAATATTCTCCCGATGTCCGTCCTGGCACAGCAAGGTTACCCTGGCTGTGTACTGGGTTACTGGTCCAAAAGCGATTTCTGTCCCATCCACGGTGGTTACCTTGTCCATAGTTGGCTTAGAACACAAAGGAAGCCCCATCTCTGCTGCCAGTTCTTCATCAATATAATTTCCAACTGCTGCGCTATCGTTGTATGCTTCAACGGCATGCATTCTTCATGACTGTTGGTGGTTAATTAAGATCAATGGTATTGCAAAGTGTGAGGTCAGCAACTATTTCTTCTCACTCGACAAACTGACCTCTACGTTAGTCGAGCTTGGTTGTTTTCTGATTCCTTAGCTTCATCCTTCTCTGTGGCCCTACTGTTCTTGGGGGTTTTACTGGACAGTCCTTCAGGAAATGTCCTGGTTTCCCACAATACAAACAAAGCTGTTGTTGTCTTCTTTTGTCCTGCTCTTGTTTTGTTAATGGAAGCCGTATCCTCCAATCTGCATGGGTTCTACAGCATTTTCAGGTACACGGGGTGTGTTTTCCCTTGGTCGAAATACACGGTCCGAGGGTCCGTCTTAGACCGGTCTGCCTTTCGGTCCTGCAACCGGTGGTCTAGCTGCACCACCAGACTTATGAATTCTGCACAGTCTCAGGGTGGATCAACCACCTGGGCTAAGACGTCCTTTAATTCTCCTCATAAGCCTCGATGGAATAACGTGGTTCTTTTGTTTTCTGGCCACCTAGCTTCGGCAACCAGTCTGTTGAAGGTAGCAATGTACGTTAACAAGTCCTGATTCCCCTGTCGGAGGGACAAGAGTTCATTGTCTACTGCTTGTTCCTGGGTATGGCGAGCAAAAAGTTTTTCCATTTCTCTCTGGAACCCCCCAAAGTCATGTAATAGAATATCGTCATGGGTTACCAACGGCACCGACCAATCTGCTGCACTACCACTCAGGTATGATAAGACAAAAGCTACCCGAGCTTGGTCGTTTGGAAATGCTCCAGGCCTACAAAGAAAATGAAGGCGACACTGATTGATGAAAGCCGCATACTTCCCCCTGGCCTTTCTGGTGGTGCCAGGGGCATTGTTCCAGGTAACGTGATCTGTACTGGAGTGGGTGGTATTGCGGGGTTTTGCATCGTTGGATTGCTTCGAGGTAGAGGTGTCTGTCCTGCCTGTGATTGCAAGTATTGCCTGCTAATCTCTTCAGTGCGTTCTTTGGTCACTATTAGGTCTCTCCGGAGAGCATTAGTCTCTTGTCGGGCAGAATGAACCTCAGCACGAAGCTCTCCTAGTAATTGGGCCAATTGGTCAATTTCTGATGTCTCCATGGTGCCCAGGTGGATTTGTTATGGTATCCTTCGCATTCTGTTATGCTCACCTGGTATCCACAGGGACGCCACCCAGCTGGGTTACTCGCTGGTATGCTTCTCAGCTTTGCCCTGATGTGGTCTGTGGGGAAGGTTCTGCCTGAAAATACAGGAGGACTGTTTTCAAGACAGACTGACTGGGGTAGGTATCCTCCCTCCACCCCCGTATGATTTCAGTGCCTCTGGCGCCCTCTCCTCACCTTGTGGTAGAATTAGGCATGCTCTCCATCCTGCCTTCTTTGCAGGGGCTTGTTGTCTTTCATGGGCGAGTGCGGTCCAGTTACTTCACTTACGCTGGCCCGTTTGATATAGTTCAGGTAGGCCTTATTGCTGCTCTTTAGTTTTGTTGCTATCCTGCATGCCTTTCTTTGTTTACAATGTCTCTTTTTTCTCACTTAGGTATGCGGAGCTTCAGCACAGCGAACTGGCTTGGTTGAGCCCCACTGGTAAATGATGGTGCATTAAGAGCACTATGATGCGGTAAGTAAGCGCTATGCGCAGTGCTGCGAAGTCTTGCCTTTGCTAACCTGTGTTTTCCTTCCTTGTAAGTCGCGGTGTTCTTCAGTGCGAGTGGAATGTCCGGAGTGGTGCCAGCCGAGAGGCGACCAGCCAGGTAAGCCTTTTGAGCAGTTTGTAATTTGTAAATGTCTCTACTGCTTTCTTTAATGTTGCCTCTATCTTCCTCTTTCAGGTCGTTCTGTCCGGGAAGCGTGCAGATTCGAGGAAGCTGTTCTCAGTAGCTGCAAGTGTTTAAAGATGAAGACTGCAGGTAAGATTCTGCTGCTAATGATGTTCTTTTTGTCTCCTTTCAGGTTCTGCTTCTCCGAGGTTCGAGGGAATAACTGGACACGGTGAGCGTCATGTTGCAAACTACAAAGTAACGCGAAGCGTGCTGTCTTGCTCGGGTGTGCTTTAAGTAGCCTCAACAAAATAGTCCAGGTAAAGTAGTCCCTAGGCTACCATTCCCAAAACACTAGACTGCATAGCTTGGTTCTTAAGAACCAAGCTATGTGAATGCCTCCATGTTGGCTGACAATACAATAAAGTAATGCCCAAGCACATTGTTTGTCATGACGTATGAGCCTGGCGCCATAGGCGCCAGGACTGGCCCCATGAGGGCTTTTGAAGAGGATGCCAGGCTCTAGAGGCCCGAGTCCTGACTCCACCTGGCCAATGGGATTGCCAGAGGGGGTTTTTGGCGAGGGTTGTGACAATATGTTCCCATCCTTAACTAAATGGTCCTTGTTTACCTCTCCTTTCATCTGGTTTAATCCCCTAATAAAAATCAAAGGTAAATCTATTTTTTGGAAGCCATGGCTCCTTAGACGCATTCAATTTCATAATCAACACTTTTTGCAGAATGTTACCATTACCTTTAATGATTTTGCCAACAGGTACCAAATGCCTGCCTCTTTCCTAAATCAATATTTGTATATTAATGCTGCTTTTTTTGAAAATTATGAATTACTGATACATAACTCCAATATTCCTGCTGCCCAATGGCTGTTATATATGCTGAACTCTAATATTACAGCCTCCCATCATTATAAAATACTGATGTCAACATCACTCTCTCCAATGGTGGACCTTCTTCACAGTGACCGGAAGAATGACTGCACGATACCAGATCTTCAACCACACTGGTCTTCGCAGAGGAAGTGTATTTCTAAGATTACTGCTTCAGCCAGCCTAACCCAAACCTTTTTCTTCTTTTGTCATAGGGCTTTTATCACCCCTGTTTCTCTCTTCAAACATGGACTATTACATAATGACTGTTGCTGAAGTTGTTTCCATATCCATGGTTCCTTTAAGCATATGTTAGCGGAATGTCTGTATATCAAACCTTTCTGGGACTCTGTATGGCATACTATCAAATCTATTTTGAAATTTCATGAAGACTTTTTGCTTTGATTTTCTTATTTTTGGAAGTTCCCTTGTATAAGCTACTCCAGCTAACAAATTTGCAAACTATCTCTTTGATTTATGTTTAATGGCTGTAATCCAAACTATTACTGTTAATTGGAAAAACTTAAATCATGTTAATTATAACTATTGGTGGAACAATATCTGCAATGTTCACAGATTAGAAAATTGCATTGCATCCTCTCCTGATCTACTACGTAAACATCAATTGAACTGGCAACCCTTTCTTGACTTTGTATCCAATACTGACTCTCATTAATGCCAACTAGCATAATTTGCTATGATTACCATGTACCACTGTTAGGCAGAATTATATGCAGTACCCTTTGGGAACACCACACACAATTAAGACTGCAAGTGACAGTACAATTTCACCTTTGGTAAAAGCATGTACTGCACAGTTAAAGTGGTAGCAGGAGCGGAGCAGCCAGACTTATCTCAAGAGTAAGTGAGCAGTATCAAATAGTTACACAAAGGACAACAATTACTATGATTCAGGCAAACACTGACTCAAGGTTTGTAAGTAAAAGAATGTGGGCCTCATTACACGGTAGGCGGTGGACCAAGGTGCTATTAGCACCTTGGTCCATGCCGGTAAAATACCGGCACCGCCTTGGAGGAAAGGGGAATTACCGCCCTATTCCAATGTTGGCTGGGCGGTAATTCCCCCTTCCCCCATTGCCCTTCCCCATTCCCATTTTTGCCCCATAGGGCATAATGGGAATGGGGAAGTTGCTAATTACGGTACCGCAAATTGCGGTACCGTAATTAGCACC
Source organism: Ambystoma mexicanum (assembly GCF_040938575.1). Taxonomy (NCBI): domain Eukaryota; kingdom Metazoa; phylum Chordata; class Amphibia; order Caudata; family Ambystomatidae; genus Ambystoma; species Ambystoma mexicanum. The sequence goes on along the minus strand of NC_090929.1, from coordinate 704,837,319 downwards.
CTGGTCCCTTTGCGGGTTGGTTTTTAACGCCTGCTAAAAAGCAGGCATTAAAGTACCAACCCGCAAAGGGACCTCGTAGTAAGGCGGTAAGGGTTAACGGTCACCGGTACCATTACCAGTGACGGTTAACCCTTAGCGCCTTCCGTGTAATGAGGCCCTATATATTTATTTACTCAACAGTTGTATAACATTTCACTATCATAAACAAGTTACAAATCCCAATCATAAATGCACCACACCACTTCCCTTAAATTCCAGACAAGTTAAGCTCACAAAATGAAGTGGGAGCAAAATGGTCCTCCAGCAATTTAAAAGGGAGGGAAAGACAAAGTTATTAGAAATTAGGCAAACCAACAGGTAAGTACTCAGGGCAATTGAACAAGAGGAACTTTAGTGAGGAGATCAGCTAGAAAAGGCTTAGGTGCAAAGTCAATGGGCCTCATTACGAGTAGCCCGGTAAAAACGGGTTCATTACCGGCATGCCGGCGAGAGCGGGTCCGTGCTCGTATGAACCCGCTAATAGCGGGTGATTATGAGTGCGCGAGCACGCACGAACCCCCATGCCGGTAATGGAAATACTGGCATGCCACTAAAGGCCCTCTAACCCCGCGATAGCGGCATCACGGGACCCGCCGATACCAGCACCGCCTAGGTGCAACCCCTAAATACTGGCCCGGTAATACCACCATGCTAATACCGGGTTCGCAAAACCGGAACCGGAAATAACGTCATCACGCAGGAACGGGAAATGGGCCGGCGGCCATCTTTAAAAACACAATCCATTTCAATCCTCCCGACCCACCAGTCGATACTTGGAGAGCACATTGGAAATCTATAGAGAATGTCAAAGGCTACCAGGAAGACCACCCCCTGGCTGCGGAAACAGCGTTACTCAGACGCAGAGCTGACCATGTTAGCGGACACTCTAGCTGCACATGCAGACATAATCCAATCCCACGACAAGAAGCTGGAGTTGCAGCAACAAAAGAGGCAAATCTGGCAGGAGGTAGTCCGCGAGGTATCAGCCGTAGGTACCACCCTGCAGTGTGAGGGACTGCAGGAAGCGGTGGGATGACCTCCACTTGAGGGTACGCAATATCATGGCCAGCAATCGGAGGGAGGCCATGGCCACAGGTGGGGATGCCCACCCCTCTGCCAAATTGATGCCCTGGGAGGAGACGGCTAGCAGATTCATCAGTCCTGAGACCATCGAGGGATTTTGCGAGATGGAGACGGGTGCGGCATCAACCGCGGAAGGAGGTGAGTGACCCTGCAGATCCCTGTAGGGGAGACCATGATGTAGCACAAGTGATGTGGTAGAGAGTCTAGGCAAGGCAATGCATGTCCCAACACCCACATGACCATATCCAAGTCCAGATGGCGGGCCAAACGCTGCCACATTGAAATGCATGCTGAGTGCCAATCCCATAACCAACACACAGCCAACACACCTGGACCTTGCCCATGTGATACATCACACAAACCCCAAATCAACGGCATGCCACCTGCCATGCAGTGAATGCTAACATGCCCCCTCTGAATACCCTGCGTGACACGCCTGTGAGACATGAATGCATGATCAAATGAATAATGAACAGCACCATTTTATGCCTCTGCCATGTCACACCATCACTGATGCCCTGCATCTCTTCTAGGCCCCAGGCACCGATGAGGAAGAAGCAACCCAGGAGACCACCGCAAGGGCATCCACCTCACACCCTAAGAAGAGGGCTACCACCACCACCTCCGCTGGAGGCAAGCAGGCCACAGCCACTGCCAGTGTGCCTTTGCAAGCTGTGACACAGCCAGCAACACCTGCTGCCAGTGTGCCTGACACACTACTGACCGAGCAGGCCACACCCACACCTGTCAAAGGGGAGTCCCTGGAAGCACCCACCTCCACTGGGGAAAAACTTGATGCCAGTGTGGAGCCTGAGGGAGACACCGAGGTGACATGCCCGGCCACCCCGAGCCCCATGCCCACCTCCTCGCCCCAACACCTGCAGTCACCCACCTGCAGTGAAGCTGATCCCTGCCTCCGTGACTGTGACCTACCCACCTTTGAGGAGTACAGTCCCAAAAATGCCATCCACATGACTGCACAACCCACCACTCCAGCTCCCTTTAAAACCCTGGAGACACGATTGTCGACGGTGGAGGCCCGACAGGATGCCATGTTCGACCTACTCCGCCAGTACATAGCGGATGGGGAGGAAACCAGGCGGGGTATTGCCACAGAAATCGCGGGGACCACAGTGGCCATCGAAGCCCACACAGCCGCTGTTAATGCATTGGCTCGGCTAATGAGGGACTGCCTGGGGGCGGTGACACAGGTGCTGACTTCAATGCTGCTCCATATGCAGCGGCCACGGCTTGCAGGAGGTGTGGAACCAGCCAGCGACTCACCTACTACCTCCACACCACCTTCATCTGTCCCCACCAGCCCAGTGCGCCATTCACGTAGGAGTGCAAGGCACACTGAAATGTCGCCTCCAGACAGGAAGAAGTCCCAGAAGTAGTGTGGGCGGACAATGGGAGTGGGACACAAGGTTGGGGGTGAAGGGGTGCATCTTGTGGAGTCTATTGGGGGTATTGGTGTTGGTTGGGGGGGTTTGGAGTTTGTTGGGGGGGGTTTGGAGTTTGTTGGGGGGTCTGGGAGTTTGTCGGGGGGACTGGGAGTTAGTTGGGGGTTTAGGGAGGGGGGAGTGGGCACATTTTTGCTGTTGTAAATAATACACACGTTGTGATAAGAAAAATCCATGGCTGGATATTGTTATTTTCATGTGCATCCATTTAATGTGTTACAGTGTTCAGTGCCCAACTCCCAACATTCCCTGTGTGCATGTCCACATTGGCCCAGTGTTTGACTGACACATGTCTTTCATAGTCCCTGTGGCTCAGGAGTATTCGTGAATCTGTGCTTGGCGTACTGCATGGCCATCCCATGCATCATGTACTAGCAGGGGGGCTACTTCACCTCCGTCTCCATCCTCATCATCCTCACGTGGGGCATGCATGTCAATGTCAGGTGGCAGTGGTACATTTCTCCGGATGCACATGTTGTGCAGCATGACACAGCCCATGGTGATCTTTGCCACCTTCTCAGGCCTATATAGGAGTTCCCCACCAGACCTGCTTAGGCAGCGGAAACGCGCCTTCAACAGGCCAAAGGTCTGCTCTATCACAACACGGGTGCTGGTGTGCACACGAATGTACTCCTCTTCATGGCTGTTCTGCGGGTTCCGCACAGGGGTAAATTGCCACGGCCTCAAGGGATATCCTCCGTCACCTGCAAGCAAATACAAATAGGTGTGTGTCACTCTGAGCTGGCACCTTCAGGAAGCACAGTCATGGCGGCAGCTATTTGGTGTGGACATGCACATGTCCATGTACGTATGCAAAATTGTCACCTAGATGCATTCTAAACTGTTATGAGGTGTGGTAGTCTGGATGGCATTCAATAGATTATGCAGTGTGTAATAATGCTGAGGCAGATGTGCTGTTGTAGTGCAACAATGTTTAGCCTCCAATTCATGCTGTTCATTCTTCACTATGCATGGTCACACTGACCACATTGCCACAGTTGCCATCCTGTTCATTCATGCATTGCTTGCCATCACCATGGTGGCCTGGTTGTGCCTCTTACTTGTTGTCATCGATATGCATAATTTGTGAAATGTGGCCCAGTGATGTGTCATGTTATATTTGGCCGGTTCAGGTCAGGAGTGTAGCTCTGCATGCATTCTCCAATCACCGGCAATTGCCACCCAGGTGGAGTATGCCCCCCTTTCCCAACCAGGTGGGGTATGCCCCCCCTTATGCATCCCTACACATCAGTACCCCAAAGCACTGCCATGGGACAGTTGTGCAACTCACCAAGCAGCCAGGCACATGGTCCAGCAAGTCGCTCCATGTGACGCGGTAGTGCGCAGTTGCGCAGTACCATGGCATCATGTGTTGATCCGGGAAATTGGGCGCAGCAATGTGTGATGATCTTGCTGGAGTCACATACCATTTGCACATTGATGGAGTGGTATTGCTTGCGATTGCGGTACACCGCCTCTATGGCATGGGGGACTACCAATTCTACATGGGTGCAGTCGAGGGCACCAACACAATTGGGCATGCCTGCCAGTGCATGGCAGCCTACTTTTGTGTCGGCTATCTCCTGGGCAGTCCGTGGTAGGTATATGTGGGTGCTTGTGTGCTTCAGGAGGGCATCCAGCACTTGGTTCAATATGCGTGAAAATAGTGGCTGTGAAATGCCATGCAGCTGGCCCACTGTGTGTTGGTAGGTGCCTGTGGCTAGGAAGTGGAGCAGAGACAGCACCTTTAGTAGCGGGGGGATGGCAGTGCACATTTCAATGAGGCTGGCAATGTCGTTCTGTATCATGTCGACTATGGTGGTGATGGTGTCATGGTCCAACCGGTACAGGGTGTGGATCTGCTCAGGGGTTAAGTTAAAAAGGCTGGGTCTGGTGCAAGGGATTGGTGGTTGCCTACGAGGCACTGCTGGCTGCGCTGGTGGTAATTGCTGGGCCTGTCTCACCCTCCTTCTTCTCCTGCATCTCCTCTGTGCTGCCTGTTGTTGCTGCTGTAGTTGTTGTTGTTGTTGCTGCTGTAGTTGTTGTTGTTGCTGTTGTTGCTGTAGTTGTAGCAGTATGGGCATGTCCTCCAGCGCCATGATTGCAACAGCTAGTGGTAGAATTTTGGTGTTGGAAGGGGTGTGGTGTGTGGGTGTGCTCATTTTATACAGGCCCAGCCTCCATTGACTCCATCTGTGGGGATTGTGTGCACCTGTGGCAGTTGGCTTGTTTCCTGATTGCTGTTTGCGGGTGGTCCGCGATGCCTGTATGGCCGGCATCGTGCAGCCCGTGATTACCGGCTTCGTGATGCCGGTATTTGCATGTCCGCGTGGGTTGGGATGTCCTCCTATTACCGGCATGCCGGTATTTGATCCCCGAAGGGGCACGTGTACGCGCCCATGCCGCTATTAGCAGCACCGTTATTTAGGGTGCCGCTAATACCGGGTTTGCGGGTCGGAATACACTGGAGCGGTAAGCAATGCCAGTAATCCATTACCGGCATCGTTTTTCGCTTCCCGGCAACCTCGTAATGAGGCCCGATGGGTCAAAAGTCTTTTGCTCAAGATTGCACAGTTCAGGGTAGTTTGTGGTAAAGTTTGTGGCGCAGATTCCAGATGAGGTTGGTTGGTAGAAAAGTTAGTTCAAGAGAAGAGAAGGACAAGCCCTCAGATTGGAGAAAGATTTCAAACAATTTCACCGCGGTTGAATGAAGCGGCCAACCAGATTTGCACAGTACCTTAAAACGGAGAGGAAGCTGTAGCTGAGGTGGACGTTCCTGGTGGTTCCTGCAGGCTCACGGTTCCTGAAGCGACTGTCGGACTGACACGAAGTAGGAAGTCTGGAGGGTCATGCGCCACCCAGGGAAGAAACAAAAGCAGAGCAAAAGAACGAATTAAAGGTGGGCTCCTTAAAACCCAAGCAGGGTCTGACCTTCCTGGCTAACCGGCCCACTGTAGCTCTGTACAGCGAATTCGACCAGAAGAGGGATCCTGGGTTGCAGTTTGGGCAAACTGGTTGGTCCCACCAGCTCAAGGGAAGTAGTTTCCTGGAGGATCTTCTCTGTCATCAGATTCTGGAGATTCGGAATTGCAGCAGGGCTTCACCGGGTGGTTCAGTCGTTGTAGGGGTCCTCTTCAGCCAGTTCCTCATTGGTTCTTTCATTCCAGTGGCGACTCCGTCTTTCCAGTCCCAGAGACCTGCTTTCTAAGCAGTTTTCCCACATTCATACAGCCTGGCTGTCAATAACACAGCAGGGTGGCTGCCTGGCAAGGCCAGTCCCCTTAGCTAATCAGACAAGAGTGCGACTTGGGTTACCAAGGGAACCCATGACAGGGGTCCGAAGATCTCTCCCTCACATCCTTCCTACCTAGACTTTCAGCTGCCTTAAGGAGGGCTTCTGTGCAGAAGCCTGCGAAACAACAGCGAACAAAGGAATCATCCCCAGTTTGGCATGCAGAGAAAAACACGAGAAAGACTTTAACAAAAAGAAATGGCGAATAAACCAAGCCGGAGCCAAAATAAAATGTATTTGGTCAAGCGGGTTTATGTTCGAGGCTAATGTAATAGCCTAAAACATTACCACGTTTATATAAGATAATCGCGCTAGGAAAGTTAGGGTAGATACCACTGCGACCAGCCAAGTCTTGATGTAAAGGGAGCGAAACAAGGCTCCAAGAGACACAGACAAAAAGGGATAAGAATTAACCCTTTCCAGTACTCCATGTAAGATGGGGTGTACTGGGTCTGTAGTTAAAAGTGACTATATAAAGTTAATGGCAACTTTACCTTTTCTGGGGGACAGTAGTTAGCCCCAGAAAAATGGAGTCAGTGGGAAGTCTAAAGACAACCCTGTGTTACTGCACTGAAGGTGCTGTGTAACACACATGAAAATATGATGCCATGGAGTAGGTGAGGCTCCAGTGCTCAAGATCACACAAAAAGTGAAAACACACACAGCAAAATACATGTAAGAGTGGGAAAAAATCTCACACTCTTACCAGGTGTAACAAATAAATCCTAGAAATCCAGCAAAGCTGCTGAGGGACTCAGTAGGTAAGGGAATTCTCCCTAACAACCACCTCATCGCCTTCCCTCCTCCACCCTGGGTGTTATGTCCTGCTTTGTCTAGTCCATTATTCATTTGTCAGTCATTGTATTGTCATCTACCCCTCATATTTAGAACATTTTTCAGGCTAATTATATCCAGTTATTTATACATGTCTGGCTTCAATGTATGCCAAATGTCTGTTTGCCAATTGCATTACTATGCTTCGTTCAACGTTTGTCATAATGTTCATATATTCTTAATGAGTACACATTGCTATGTATGTTTGCTGTCTATAATAAAAATGTCTAAACAAATGGTTTTATGTTGTTCTGTATATGTAATTTATGGCACACTCTGTTTCCACTATGGACCATTATTTTTAAAGAGCTGGCAATCAAACTTTGACCAATTTGTTGGTAATTGATTGAAGCATCAGTTTCTCCCTAGTGGAATCAGTGTTTTCAGCCTGCCTCCTGCCACTTCACTATGAGTCAGAGGAGGCAAGAGGGCAAGGAGTACATGCTTATCGATCCAGCTTCAGAGCATAGAATGTTTTTACATTGCAGATACATAAAACCCTTTATCAGATACACTTGAACACAGCTGAGGGTACATTGGGTATCATGAGTATTGGTGACAAACAGAGACAAGGGGCCTCATTACGAGTCCGGGGGTAACCGCGGCGGTAAAACCGCCTGGTTACCGCTGGACTCATATTACCATTCTGCCTCCGTGATTCCCGGAATTACCGGGGCATTACAACCCCAGTTTTCCGGGAATCACGAAGGCGGAATGGTGTTAATCCCCATTCCCATCGAGTCCTATGGGACTCGATGGGAATGGGGATCATGGAAACACTGGCAGCATCTCGTAATGCTGCCAGTGTTTCCTCATCCGCCTGCAGGCGGGCGGTGTTAAACCCGCCAGGTCAGACCTGGTGGGAACATCACCTCCTGCCTGCAGGAGTCAGGATCAGGTCAGGATCAGGCGGTCCGGAAACAACGGTGGCAGTGGGCATAATGAGGCCCAAGGACATTATTGTTATACGTTTGTTTCATTAGGAGATATTGATCCATAATGAGACAATTTTTTGATCCTAACACACTAAGTATTGTTAAGGATTTCAATCAGGCGACACACACCTTGGTCTCGGCCTAGTCTGCAGAGTGCAATTGGAATGCTTATGTTTTTATGTTTTTATGTTAGATTCAATATTGAGATAGTCCACCACTCACATCACACCCCCTTTTCAAATACCCCGGGTCAAAATGGACCATGCACCAGGCTGGTTGATAAAATACAATATTTATTTATTTATTTTAAAATTGAAAAGAAATCATATCATTTTTATTATGGGACAGCAATCATCAGTGGGGTGATACTAACAATAGGAACATAAGCAATGCACTTAGTTTAACCTTCTATTGACCCATCTACAAAACACTAGGGAATATGAGCACTTTTTGATTTTAGGTAAGATAGCACTTGAGTTAGAATTTTCCCCTGCAGGTTTCTCTCAACCCACAAATGATCAATTCTACGTGGATAAACAGAAGCATCAGGTAATCAGGAATGGCAACTGGAAAACAGAATTGAAATCCGACCTTACCTCCCCAAACAAGAGAGAAAAAAGATTTTAAACCCTGGCAATGCTAAAAATTGAACTCGGAAATGGATGAATAAAATAATGAATATGTGCAAAAACCTTGAAACAAATATTATTCCTCACTACAGCAACAATGTATAGGTACTAACAATCACAAGCAATGGATTAGCAAAAGCATACAGTTCGAAAATGAGTGGCAGGTTTTTAAAACATGTTGCAGCAAATGACACGTGGGAAACTTTGCAATTCCTGCCTGAAATTACCAAAACAGTTTTTAATAAAAACTGGTGAAATATTGTAAATCGCAATGCGATTTTTGTATTGGGGTGTAGCTATAGAACATAGGTACAATATGGAAGTGAAATTAGCTGGTAAATTCAGTAAGTTATGCAAGATCTAGAAAGGTGCGTTTTGAGTAAAATGGAGTGGTGAAAAAGGAAAGGAAATCAGTTTTGACAAGAACAGTTTGACTCTACACTGGAGCATTCAGTATAGGCCACCAAGGAAGTAAGCTCCAAAGTTGATTTGCAAATTCAACCCTAGCTCCCCAGTGCCCGCCCTGGCAGAACCAGTCCGATCACTCGAAATAGGATTAATGGCTAAGGATTTCACAAGACAAAATTACTAAGGGATGGCGTGAGCACTAGAAATCAAAGGCAGTGTGGCAAAAACTATTGTGACAGTTTGAACACGGTATCAGGATAAGGATAGGGTGGCTTAGAGAGTGGGATGAGGACAAAGACAAGATAGGCTATCGGTTTAGGTGGGTGGCAATTGATACTCACAGTCCACTTTTTAGTTTTTGAATTCTGGACAGTCAGCGATCTGGTCACCACACGGATCTGGTCTAACAAAGGACAACTGGACAAAATCAGTGGGACAGGATCAGCTGGCCAGGGACTGGTTACCAGAAGCACTTCTGGACTGGCAATACTGGTCACAGGATAATATAGGTCATCAGGGTAGCAGGATGGCAGCATCATGCAGTGAGTGGGATCAGGATGCTTCCCAAAAACACCACGGCTTTTCCCTTTGGTTATTTGGGAATGTTAGTGATTTTCAGAATGTGAGGCCTGGCTGGAGCAGGATCAGCAATTCTTGGTTTTGCAGTGAACCCTGGAGTAGGGTCAGCAATGTTTTGGCCTTGTAGTTGGGATCTGGAATCTGGATAGAGGAAACAGGAACAGGACGCTGGCGCAGGAAATCAGGAAGAGTGTCTGTCTAGTGTCTTGTCAGGGACCCTTATTTATAATGCCTAGTGACATCATCAAAGTATATGACTGGGGCAGGCTTCACTAAACACATCCCTAACAAAGGGATTGGACAAGCGTACTAGTCTCCGCCTCATCTCAGTTGGCTGGATTTCCAAGGGAATGATGTCAGGTTTATGAGGTGAGTTTTACAATGTCCAAAAAACTCCCACATTTACTTAAATTAATTAAAATCCGATTTTGCCAAAAACATACATGTATACACTTGCAATCTCTTGGCAAATTACAAACACATGTTACATTTTATGTGCAACACAGATCGGTCCAATTCTCAGGTCTGTGGGACCTTGTTTCACCTTTCTGATACATTTTGGTAATTTTAAGCATGAACAATTTGGCCTAGCATTCCGTAACTTTATAAACAGATGAGCATTGTCCCCAGGGATGTATGTACAAAATGTTATGTTTGCAAAATTAATACTTTCCTTGTAATATGTCAGATTTTGTAACTTCTGTTCCCCATGCGGCAATGAGTTCTACCAAGTTTTAAAATAAATACTATCAAATTATATTTGAAACTGCGAACTTTTTTACATTTGTATTAATTCTTGCTGCAGAGATAAACAGTCTTTAAAGTTTCTTTATAAAATAGTCTCTGGCACCAAAAGGCATTTCCTTTGTTGGGTAATTGTTTTGTGCTGTCCTCCCACTGCTGCCAACTGTCATTTCCTTCAAGGCAAGGTAGGGGTTTCTCATCTTAATAGAAGGTTTTATTGACGCTTCACACTTCATAGGTCAGTGTCCCAGCACTTCTATTGTCTCAGCCTGGAGCGCAGACGCATGTCTGACAAGCGTGTGAACTTTCTTTGTCCTAGCTCATTCAAAGCTTTTCAAGCTGCCAATTAACAGTTTCATGTCCTGGAAGTTTATGGTGTGTCTCCCTTCCTTGGGGAAGTTTCATGGCTGGCAACTGGAATGACTGTTTTTTCTCAGAGCTTGCAAATCCAGCCCATGTGTTTTTAACTCTTTACTTTCTTATTTTGGGTCCTGAATTAAAACAAATCTGTGAAAGAAGATAGCCTATGTGTGTATTATCACCACTAACATAATCCCTTTACATTGCTAAGTAAGCAGGCTTTCATTCAACAATTTCTTTTAAACAGGCAATTTTTTTTCTTCAGTCAGCAAAGCCAATTTTTCCACATGGGTTAAAAACTGCTAGCATTTCTTTCTTTAAATTAATTTTGGCAGCTCCCCCAGATGCCCACACTGTCTGCGCAGCTGTGGTCATTTCCTTGAATGCAGGAGTTTTATCTAAAGCATATATACATTTACACTTGACCTGGCTCAGAGAGTTTAAGCCTCTTTGAACTGCTGAGCCTGGATACATTTGGAAATAAATAAATGCGTGTTCCTGTGCCAGTACAAGTGAAGTTGATCATTGATTAATCTCAGAGTTGGTTTGACTGGGCCTGTCACTCAGGAATTATGCCTGGTTATGGTGAAGCACAGTGAAATATCCTGGGCATGACAGGGCCTTTTGAATCCCGGTGGTTTCAGAATAAACAGATGGAATTAGCATCAAAACAGCATTTTTAAAGGGTGAAATGTTTCATTTTGAAGGGGATTTTTGGCTTTTGCAGCAATGGCAGGCTTTCCTTTTCACTTGATTCCATTTGTAGGTTTCAGGACGCACTGGTATACTTTTTCATTGTGTCCCCTTGTTCCATTTTGCCTGAAGTGTGCTAGGCAGGATGGTGCAGCCATCTTTATTTTGCTGCCAAAACACAGTTTTGAGGTCCTCGTGCGCACAGGAACCAGCACAGTCAGGTGGCTTTTTCTTGCACAAACGCAGCTTGGTGGTGTGGTGAAATACTGTTGAGTGGGTCAATATATCCCACAGTATTATAGTCACCAAGTAGAAAATTGTAATAATTGAAGGTCTGTGACTCACGAGGGTAGAAGCAGGTTTCTTTATTCTTTTTTTAAAATTTATTTATAGACTTTTAGTTTTGTAAAGAAAAACAAACTTTTTGTCTAGTACATTTATAATCCTCAGCCCACATCATTGCATTAATGCATTTTTCCATTCGGGTTATGCAAGCGTGGGCATAATGATTCGTCTGAGATAGTATCCTTATTCTGCTGGGCCAATGTTTTACAATAATTAAGTCAGTACCATGTCCATGAAGTTGATCACGTTGCAGGTTAACTGCACGTTTCTTCCCGTTATCAAATATGACCACCACTTTTCCATATTGCCATTTTTAGGGGCATAACGTTCAAGATGGAGGGAGCGCTGTTCGATGATCTGTGTGCATTCGATTATGAGATGTTTGATAGATTCAAGTTCCTGCTTGCAAAAGCGACAATTAGCATCAGTATTCATGGGATCTTTTATTCTCCTCTTGTATAGCTTGGTGTTGGACAAATTAAGGCGAAGCCTTAGAAATTGATTTCGGTGATAATAAGACGGAAACTTAGACAGGTATTTCGGTAGGGTGCCTCTTTCCTGTTCGCACATACCAAAGTCTAAGCCTGTGGATAGTGCTGCTCGCCTTTCTGCATTTTTAATCCACTTGGGTTGCATGAATTTTATTTTTGCCAGTTTCGGCGACCGTGGAACCAGAGGCATTTTTATATTTGCATCTTCCAGGATGCCTAGTAGGTTCTCTTCCCAGCTTTTTAGCATGGATGCAGATATGTCATTTTTTTGTTGGCCAAGATTGTGTAAGCAGTTGTTAACGGCACCATTCTCATTTTCCTCAGCAGTAGTATGGATTTCCATAATACTGTTGAGTGCAGGGAGTTAAGACCCAATTCGTGCCTCACGGCCACCATTGAGACACATTGTGGTAGTTGGCGGTCTTTGCGCCAAAAGCAACCCTCAACTTGGGCCAATAGGCATGCCCTGATGTTCCACCCTGTTTCGCTACCAAAGCATATTGCAGGGATCACTTTCTGGAGGTAGAAAGTCATTACTGGTTGGAGGGAGATTTTCCCGTAGTTTAAATGCAATTTGCGTCCTTGTAAAGCAAACATTCTCATACGCGAGATGATTTCATTTGTCCAACTCCATTCTCTGATTGATACGTTGAATGAAACACCCAGATATCGGATGGCTTCTGTTCTTGATAGTGTTTCCTTATGAATGTACCAGTTGAACCTCGCTTTTCTTGAGTTGTTTTTGGTCCAAAAACCATCACTTGAGATTTGTTTACATTTATCATTAAATTATTTGCTGTTGGGTAGGATTGCAGTGCTACCAGTGATCGTTGTAGGCCTATTTCGGTACTATCAAGCAACACTATGTCATCCGCGTAGATTATATGCGTTACATGCGTGCCGTTGATTTTCGGAGGAAAGCACCTTGTTAGAAAAAAGGCTTCGGGTAAATCTGAAATTAAAAGTTTAAACAGTAAGGCTGCAAGCGGGCGGCCCTGCTTCACACCCTGTGTGGTTTTTATTTCGTCAGTTAGTTCTCCTTCTGCATTTAGACGTACGCAGATGCTGGTTTTGGTATGTAATGCCATCAGTGGGGCTAGTAGTTCATTTGGACATCCCCACCTTTTTCGTTTTTGCCACAGCAAGTTCCGGTTTATACAGTCAAAGGCTTGCTTTAGATCAATAAACGCTAAAAACAACCTTTTTTTTTGTTTTATTGCGTTTAGTTTAGCCAGGTTTAGCAATACCAGATTAGGTTCCATGCCGACTCCTTTGGTGAACCCAGTTTGTCTCGCGTCGTAAATCTTGTTCAATTTTGCCCATCTTGCAATTTTCTCTTGGAGCAATGTGACAAAAATCTTCCCCATAGTGTCGAGCAGCGCTATGGGGCAATAATTTGCTGGATCTTCATTGTTTCCTCTTTTAAACACTGGAACCATTATTGCTTTTGTCCAGGAATAAGGAATTTTAGATGTATGGGCAATCTGATCGAATAGCACCTTGATGAAATTTGCCCAACTTGCTTTATTTGTTTTTAACATGATGTTAGATACTCCATCGGGGCCAGCGGCGCGTGATGACTTTAACTTCTGAATTGCGTGTAAAATGTTCTCAAGTGATTCTTTTACATCCCAGTTACACTCTTCTATTTTTAAATTTGAAGTAGTGTCATCACCAATGTTTTTGAAAACTGCGCCATAGTGAAGTATCCAAGAGGCTGCGTTCACACCATTTGCTAGATAATTGGGTTGAGTCAAACAGCCATTATTTATTATCTTCCATATGTTGGAACTGTCTTTTTGGATTAAGAGGCGCAGCATTAGTTCCGCTTGTTCCTGTTTTCGAATGATTTTAAAGGATTTCAGCCAATTCCGATAATTTTGACGCCTGGTGGCTAGTTGTTGTGGTAAATTAATCCCTCCGATAGATTTTAGTTTTTTTAAGTCCCTAGCGAGTAGTTTTTTCGCTTTGCTTAGTTCTGGACTAAAAGGATGGGTGTGGTCTCTGATCGTTTTCTTATTTGTTTTTCTGTGCTGATCCAGGAGAGGAGTATATTCTGTATATAAATTTGTAGAACATGCCTCCATGAAGGCCAAAGTCATGATATCAATTTGCTTGTTGTTTATTCTTAAACGATTTTGGGAAGAATTAATGTCCAATTGCGTGGGGTAACATTGATGCGTTAATGTAGGACTAATATACCAAGATAAGATAAGTGGATTGTGATCGCTATTGGACGCTTTTCTTACTTGTAGGTCAGAAATAAAGGCATGCAGATTCTCGGATACCCATATGTAGTCTAAGGTTTTAGATAGGTCATCACGTTGCCACGTTTGCAGCAGCTGGAATATCTCCTTTTGTGCAACCATTCAACAACACACAGTTACGGGATGATATTTCGTATGTCCATTTCATACTACGATCAGAACCTTCTGATGGAATCACTTGTGTGAAGTCCAGATTGGACTGATTGGATTTATTGAACCAAGAAAAGTTTAGATCACCGCAGATTAATATGAATGGCGCAACAAATGATGCATAGCAACTGTCTATTTGGGTGGTTACTGACCGCAGATAGTCATCATCAGTAATCATTGCGGGATTCCAGTAGGTGTTTTATTCAGTCTTAGTCCATTTGTTACAAGTACAGGGGAAGGGGGTGACCCATCGGCCCCCATCACCCAGGTAGCTCTTCCAACTCTAACCCCTGGAACCTCCTAGAAAGAACCTTCCATACTTTGTAAGCATTCCAGCACTCACTCTGCTAACACAGGGAGAAGGGAAGGAAATAAAAGACACTACACATATTTTGTCAAAAAGGTGCATAAACTATATCTGCCTGTGAATTGTAGACACAAACATTTTCTGGGCTAATAAGTGTAGTTCGGATGCTAACTTCTGTTACTAACATATTATGCAAGCATTCCAGTACTCACTTTGACATAACAGCTACAGGCTCACCCACACAGGTAGAAGGGAAGGGAATACAAGACACTAAACACCTCCGTTTCTTCCAAAACTAAAACGTACAAAGGAGTAAGGTACAGGAATGGGGGCAGGATATCACACACACCTCCCTATCAACCAAACATGATCCACGAGTGACCATACACACATAAGAGAGAGAGAGATGGAGAACAAAAGTGCAGCAGACGCACTGCTGTCTAGTAAGAGGTGAGGGACAGATAGGACAAAAAGAACAAATGTCTGAACCAGCTAAAAAGAATGGGGACCACATAGACATATGAGCCACACACACTTAAGAACCGGGTGAGGAAACCCACAATCTGGACCAACTCTATTATGCTGGATGACAAACACACACATAACACACCACTCTATCTCAACATACATACAACCTGACTAGCCATTGGAAAAGGAAGTCAAGTTACCGGTCGATACAACATCTCATCAGCATACATCATATATCATGCTTGCACGCACTGACTTATGTTATTTTCATTATCTTATACTCAAATAATTAAGTGGAAATCCCTCGAAGTACCAGCACCCAACACAGTGCCAACACAGATTGCTTATCACTATTCCTTCTTGAATACCCCTTAGAGGAAACTGGGGCACCCTATACATTCATCACAAAATAATTGCTTAACTCTCACCCCTTTTGCTGCTCCTTGGAACACCAAGGCACAGTCCATCATAAGTGACATTTATCACAGTTCAATATCCATCCCTGCAATACTTAGCATACAAACTTATTACATGTGCTGCATTCCTTTTACAAGATGACATGTACTTTTTCAAAAACTTTAACTTGTTTGGGTACTTTTTTTTGGACCAAACGTACAACCTTTGTCGTATTAATGATAATTCCAAGCAACATTTGGTAGCCCCCCTTTTTTAAATGTGACCTTTGCCACTTCTAACCAAATGCACAATATTTTATGCATTCATGATAATTCCAATTAACATTTTTGGGGTACTTTCTTTTCTGACCAATCAACATTTGGTAGACCCCCTTTTTTTAAATAAAAAATTTGACTTCTGTCACTATTAACATCTTAAATCACAGGTTTTTTTTCATTATCGCTGTATCTCATCCCAATTTTTGGTTGCCACACAATGACCTGGAGAACCTTTTAACATTATCAAAACAAAGTGCACTTATTTTCTGTTCAATGTCCCACCTGAAAGAAAATGGTATTAGTTTTTGTAATGCTCCCTGGTATCCTCATTTAAAGACTGGAACAGATACTGGTCATTAAACATGCACTCTACAACAACAGCAGCTGTGCAGCCCCTATCAGCCTACATCATGTAAAACATTAAATGAAAGGTTACAACACCCGCACATCACAAGACACTCACATAGAAGCGAGATTACTTTGCAACCACCTCAATTAAGCAACTTATAATTATGTTGTTTAACTGAGTCCATGGCACATGATATTAAACTGCTGCCCAGCAGGAAAACAGATGAGTCAGTCAATGTAAAATAAACTGAACAAAAACAAAATAGAGTTCCAAATGAGTCTTACGATCAGCAGGCTAGCTTCATATCTTGACTTTCAGGCTTACTCTGTATCATAGCGCTGCCCCATAAAAAAAAGGAACCAGTGCTTTAATCATTACCTGATTAAAGCACTGGTTCCTGTCGCACCGCCCATGTCCGTCAGATTATCTTAGACATGTTCTCATACTTGCCAACCCTACTGATTTAGGCAGTAGGCTACTGTTTTTTAAGCAGTCCTACCGCCTACAGATTTGGGCAACAGATCCTACTGCTTTTTACAGTGTCAGGTAATATATGAGACTCTAAGGCAATTAATCTGTATGTGCGGTGGGAGGATAAGTGATACATTTAAGTGATGGGCTCAGATCAATCCACTGACCAGACAGCTAGATGATGCTGCCCTGCACTCTTGCCAGGACAGACCTTAGGTGAACCACCAGTGAAGGCAAGTAGCAGAGCGTACCACCATCACACACCATCTGCCTTTTAGACTGAGGCCGGTACCAGCCTCCATGTTGTTCAGTGTTCAACCTGCAGTGCAGGAATAAATATGTACTGCCTGGGCTGCTGCTACAGAGCAGTGGCAAACGTTGCCTACCAGCTCTGTGTGATTATTTTCTGGGAAGTTAGGTATTTGAATTTGGTGTTGACTTACCATTCACAATTATATATTTTAAACATTTGAGCATCTTTCCTTTTTGTGCTGTTTGATGGCTTGTGTATTTTAGAATGCACCAGTGGTGCCAACTATGTATGTTATTTAATTTGTCTGTGATGTCATTGTTATGCTAAGTATTATTTTTGAAACTTTAAAAATCCTAAAGCTTTTTGGTCACACAGTGTTGGTAAGTATGTGTTCTCCTCAAAAGTGGAGAGCTGTGAAACCATGTAGCCGCAGCTGTAACCACTCATTTGACGCAGCGGTAAACACTCATGCAGCAAACCAATCTCACCCATTTCCACGCACTCTCCTACACCGTCTCATTAACGTGCGCAATGTCCTCATGCTGTGCACGCAGTAAGGGCCTTTTCTTGAGCCGACATGACTCCTTCTTGTCAGCACATGGAATCTCTGTAGTGGCCCCCGGTATCAATGCTCTGGATCTCCAATATCAACAAACCCCCACAGGTGCTCCCTGATGTCACCATTATGTAGTTGGGAGTGAGCTGGAAGGAGCGCTCTGCTTATCAATGGCATGCATCCAAATGCCAAAAAAGCTTATTAAACATTCCTCTCCTCATGCCAGACCAGTTTAAGTTCTTTTAGACATCTGACACTGAGATGCTCGTAATTAGTTTCAGTCAGCAGTATACACGTATTGTCTGGAAATTAAGGACACTTGTAGAGGATGACAGAAGCTTCGTTGTCAACACGAACCCGGAGCCCAGCAGGACTCAACCAGCAATCAACTCAACGGTTAACCAAAGAACATGGAACCCCCATCACAGGTAAACAGGCTAAGCACCTTGTGGAACCATGATGTACATTCCACACATAAGGTTCCACATCATCCAACTCACAATGTAACACTTCTCCTCCCCTAGGGCTCCAATACAACAAAACTCACACACACACTCATACACTACGCACCCACCCCACACATTCAACACACATTCAACACTCAGGGTGATTAATTCACAGTGACACCCAAAACATAATCCTTGAACTTAGATGGCATCCTCCTTTCCCGCACAGGGTAACTACTACCCTTTCCCAATCCCTCTCCCCCACCTACAGGCATAGTTGGCACCACTCCTCCTTCCACAACAACTGATGCCTCAGTGGACTTTCTCTCAAGAGAAACAGTTCTGGCCAAAGAGGGGTCTCTGGAACCTCTGGTCAAAGGGGAAACTCTGGAACATAAATCAACCCTGTCATTATTTCTCTCTATTTCACACACTAACATATCGGAAATGCTTTCCTCACCAGGCCTGTCAGGCGTGTTCATGGTATGCCTCATCATGGAATGCCCCTTCTCAACCACTTAGGCTCTCCTCCTACTCCATCTGGATCCATCATCCAATTTCACATACCCTTGTCCCACCTTAACAACTGTATAACGTTCCATGAAAACACTGGTACCTTGGTCACATATATTGGGGATTTCATATTGGCAATCGATCTCCTACCAACACCGGTAAAGGTTTCCTGGAACAAAAATGTTTTCTAACTTTCTCCTGCCTTGAACGAACTCGCTCCAGTACCTCCTGCATGCCAACTCCAGAATGTGCACCACCACCCAACGCACACACCCTCAACGTTGTACCAGCCTTTCTGTCACGCATCAACTCGAAAGGTGAACAACCCATCAATGCGGATGGCGTGTACCTGTAAGCCTTGAGAGCTTCTGACAAAACGCTCCTCCAACCTAGACCATTGGCTACAGCTAATTGAATGGCACCCTTAACAAACCTGTTCATTCTTTCGACTAGACCATTTGCTGCTGGGTTGGACAAAGCGGTTTTATGATGCCGTATTCCCAAGCTCTTCATAAATTCCTGCATATGTCCTGACACAAATTGCACCCATTAGCAGTGACAATACTCACCGGCACACCTTCTCTGTCATTCACCTTCTTTAAAAAATCCACAACCTTCTCTGACGTGGCAGTTTCCAAAAACGTAGCCTCGACCCATCTCAAGCTATAGTCCACAAGAACCACAATAAATCTAAAATCACCACCCAAAATGTCCATGGGACCCATGATGCCGACTGCAACTTTAGTCCACACAACATCAGGAACCTCCACTGGATGCACTGGTTGGGGTTTAGGCACTTTACTTTTGTCACTTGTGGCACATGCTACACATTCTTTCACCTCCACCTCCACATCATTGTCCATTTTTGGCCACCAATAGGATTCTCTCAACCTTCTTTTAGTCAATGACCTGCCCAAATGTCCTTCATGAGCTAATCCAACAAGCCTGCCCCTCAAGGACCTTAGACCTCTCGATACTCCCCACGGTCCATCTGACAGTTCCTCCCATACATGACCAAAATTATTGTTCAACTCTTTGTCTATAAAGCCATTCTTAAGCGCAGCTCTAATTTTATTCAAAATCAAATCAGTGGAGGTTTCCTTGTGCCACTACTCCACATCAATCACAGGAATTACACTGGCGATCATGGTACACTCCTCCATGTTAACCTTATCGTCACAGGCTCTGCTAGAAGAACTAGGAAGACGTGATAGACAGTCAGCCACTGCATTCTTTGTTCCTGGAATATACTCCACCTTAAAGTTGAGTTCCTGCATATCTGCCATCCATCTAGAAATTCTAGAAGATGCATTTGACAAACCTTTAGTGGTTAAGACATGTACAAGGGGCTTATGATCAGTCCTTAACATGTATGGAACCCCCCATAAAAAGGTCCAGAAATGTTTGGAAGCCCAAACAGCGGCTAGTGCCTCTCTTTCAATCACTGCATACCTCTGTTCTGTGTCCCTCAATACCCTTGAAGCAAAAGCAATAGGGCGATAGCCTCCATCATCCCACTGTTCTAGGACCGCTCCAATGCCCACTTCGCTAGCATCAACAGTCAACACTGTCTTCTTTTTAGGCAAAAATGAAGCTAATGATGGAGCTTGGTCCTCCTCCTCTTTCAGCCCCTCAAATTCTGCCTGACAACTACCCAACCAATCAAAATGAGTTCCTTTTTTAAGTAACGCCCTCATGTTAACCGTCTTTTCAACATAGGAAGCAATAAAACGAGCATAGCATTCCGTCAGACCCATGAAGGGTCTAAGCTGTTCCTTGTTATCAGGGGCAAGTGCTTCTTTTAACACCTTCAGAAGACACTCCTTAGGATGAATACCACTTTCATCCAAGGTGTGTCCCAAGTATGTCACACTGGGTACCGCTATATGACATTTTTCCCACTTCACTGTCAGGCCACTTTCCTTTAACACATTCATCACCCTCAATACCCTGGCATCATGCTCGCTATGATGTTTCCTTCATACTAGGATGTCTTCCTGAAAATACTCCACACCTGACATACCACCAAAAAGTTTCTGCATCAATCTCTGGAAAACTGCAGATGCCGATGCCAAACCAAACGGCATTCTACAAAAACAAAAAGCACCGAAAGGGGTCACAAACGATGTTAAGGGGCGTGCTTCTGCATGAAGATCAATTTGGTCGTAGGCTGAGGATAGGTCAAACATAGAAAAGCATGAGGCTCTTCCTACCAGCGCTAACGTTTCATTTATGTTGGGCAAAGGGTGTCTGTCCACCAATATACTAGTATTGAGGTCCCTTAGGTCCACACACATTCTCATACCACCATCTGCTTTGTGAGCCAGAACTACAGGACCCAACCATTCAGCCTCCTGAAGTTTCACCAACTCGTTTTTGAGTCCTTCACGAGCCAACACTGGTACCCTCCTTACTCTGTGGACGCTTGGAACTGCGCCCTTCTTGAGTACAATCTTATGGGAAAATCCCTTCAACATTCCAAGATTTGAGGAAAACACACCAGGAAAAGTCTCCTTTAGATATTCCACAGTTACCATGCCTTCACTGGTCACATCATCACTCACACTCACACTAAGAATGGGAACTGCTTTCCCAGAGCGTATCTCTATCTCAAGCGCGGCTTACTGGTCCCATCCCACTACAGAGTCACCATTGTGGGCCACATACAGCTTCCCCCGGGTGGAGTGCCCTTCAAATTGAATTGTGGCCCATTCATACCCTAACACCTTAATGGGAACATGCCCATAGGCACATGGATTGAAGTTGGACGGCAATAAATTAGTCACATCCTTATGGTAATTTGCCATATATAACGCAGGAGAGATCATAGTATAGGGCGAACCAGTGTCAACCAACATTTGAAATTGTACATCATTCACAGATAACATCACCCAAGGGCCCTTCATTCTGTTGCTAGACACCATACTCAACAACACTCCTTCATGCATTCTCTCGTTCCCCTGGTCAGGTACATTATCGCTCACATAACCCACAAAGGATGCATTGTCCTCATCTGGTTCAACCATCTTGACAGTCTGTCTATATTGGAAGGTATTTGTACACATCCGGGCAAAGTTTCCTTTCCCTCTACACTTCCTGCATTCTACATTGGCAGCAGGACACTCTTTCGCGCCAGGAGCTTGTCCCCGCCAACCACATCTCCTGCATTCTTCCCTTTGGACATATATTCCTCTTCTATCCTTGGTTCTTCCCTTTTGATCGTCAGGTCCTCTTTTGGCCATTATGGCATGTACATTTTCAATTTTATCAGTCACTTCTTGGACACTCTACTTTGCCTCCTCTATTGCTCTCACTATTTCTATTACTTTTTCCAAGGGGGGGATCCCTTTCAATCCAAAGTCTCTCCCTTATCCTGGAATCACTTGTGCGCATCATAATTTGATGTATTCATCCAGCACCCCAGTGAATTTGCATGGTGCAATAAGGGTGCGTATAGCTGTTAGGTAAGTGTCAATACTTTCTCCTGCAGCCTGGGCCCTAGAAAAGAAATGGTATCTTTCCAACACCACATTTGTCCTTTTTCCGAAACGCAGTTCCAATTTACCCAATGCAGTCTCATAGGCCAACAAGATCCCTTCACCTGCTGCATCCCCCTCACCTGTGGGTGGTGCACGCAATTCTGGTCCAGGAAGATGCCTGAACACTCTCAGTCCCTCAGTTCCAAGGCAATTTAAGAGGGCAGCCTCTTTGTCATCATCATTTAATTTGGCACCACCTGCAGCTCTTAAATACACTTTAAAAGTGTCCACCCATAGATCCCAACGTATGGGAGGTTCTCCAGGAATTTGCAAAAAGTCTGGTGATGGGCACGCATTGCTCTGGTGCATATCTGCTTGACTATTGTTCTACTGTTCTACCTGTCCAATTGTTGTATCTCTCTCTCTCTGTTCGTGCAATGTTTGTGACTTATTGCTGTTTACTGATCTTGCTGCTTCCTCTTCTCTTTGCGTTGGTGTCTGTAACTGGACAGTTTACGTACTGTCGTGGTTTCTTGTGTTTACTTTGCCTCGTAGTATGGCCCTTGTTGCTGAGGCTCTGCTCACTTGGGGGCTAAATCTCTCCTCTTTATGTGCACGGGTCCCTTGCGCCTGCACTTTGTTGGAGGCATTACCAGAGCCTTCTGTTTTGCGGGCGTATTAGGGCTTGAGATTGTGAGGCCCGCCCCCTGTGCTTGAGCTTCATCGGAGGCGTTGCCCGAGCCTTCCGTTTCATGGCATGTTGGGGCCTTGTGAATGTAAGGCTTGCCCTCGGTCACCTTTCTGATTGGTCGCGGGAGAGGAGGTGTTTCTTACCTCTTGTGCTGATCCTTTTCTTCCCAGAGCCTAGGCTGGAGTTGCGATATTGCGGCCAGATTCGGATGCCTGCCACCACTCAACCCCCACTTCTTCAGGGGACACGGCGCGACTGACAGCTTCTTCCTCCGCCTTGCCCCTGGAATAACAGGGAACGTTTGTTGCCGGCGCTCGACCCCAGTGCCTCAGGGGAGCGAATTGGCAATGTGACGTCTCTTCTTCAGGATGGTGGATGTTGCCGGCGCTCGACCCCCCCCCACTCTCAGGGGAGCCCTGTGGAGGTGTCGGAGCCTATGCTGCGGATTGATTAGTCAGAGGCTGACCGGCCACCGTAGGGGGCGCTAGAGGGACAGCCTACATAGCGGGCTGTCCCCTCTGGCCACCCCCTTCCGGGGTTGGTCTAGCCTCTACTCTTTCTCCTTCTAGGTGGAGGAGGCGTCCCCAGGGACCTGGCTTCCGGTCGGGTTTTACTGGGGATGCATTTAAGGGCGGGAGCTGCGGGCAGTCAGTCTTTAGCCCAGCAGCTCCCGCCGTGTGATGATACAGCAGCTCCCGTCGTCTCGTGTCTCACTGGGAGGTCTTATTTTTGGGGACCACCATTGCGTCTGGATGCACACCCGGGCCTCCGTGCCACGTGATCTTGGGTGAGATGGCCAGGTATTTTGGGGCCACAATGGCTTTACATTAAGTGCTGTTTACCCATGCGGGATCGGGAAGGAGAGGCCACGAATGTGAGGCTCTTTTACAAGGCCATTCTGGGTGTTTTTGGCGGTGGGGACTTGCTGCAATGGACAGGGGTTGCGTGTTCATGGTTGTTGGCGCACATTGTCTTTCCGATTGCGCCGGGTTCATCGTGGCTTAATGTTTTTAAAGCATGATGCAAATGTTTGCAAAGAATAGGTTCGGTGTGTGATGGGGCCTCCGTGCCGTTTTGTGCATTGCATTGGCTGTAATATCTTACCATCGAAGTATTGTATCTCGTTTTCACTTCTCATTTCGGGGTTTCAGAGCCACGTGTTGCGGGCAGGCGAGAAGCGCACTGGTTCACAATGGTGTTCGGCCGTTGCGCTCACTTTGTTAGGCCGGTAAACTGCCCACGGCGCATTCCAGTTTGGATCACGTTTTATTATTTGGCAGATTAACTTTATGGTTTCACATTTCATTAGCACAGCCACCAGTGGCTCAAGTGGTACGTGCTTGGTCTTGGAATGTGCTATATAAATTTATATGAGCTGCATTTTCGCATCACGCATGTGGCAAACGTGTTTAGGAACAGGGCCAGTACAGCCATCAGCGGTTCGGGTGTAAATTCCGGGTCGGGGAATAATGGAGACCCAAGTTAAGTTGTAATGGAATGTCTGGAGTCTTGAATCAAATAACCAGCGTTGTTTGGCCGCCGCGCAAGTTGTAAGGATTGCATGGCAACAGTTGGACATAACGTGATGATAAGCATATGTTTTAAACTGTTTATGGAAGGATGCCCATCCTTGGTGGCCGCCGTGCCAATTGTGATAAATGCCTGTGCGTATGTGTTCCGTTTGTGTTTCGGTAAAAATGTTTTGGTACGAATTTGTGTTCAACTTTAAGCCACTGGTTGTATTGTGCATATCTTATAGTGTGTCATGGAAAACCGGTGGTATATTTGAGCTGGCCAAGTGGCACAGCGAGTCGAGCGCTCGCTTTGACATCCGGGCAGAGCCTGCAAACGCAGGTTCGAATCCCATGGCCATAGCGGGGTTACCTTCCGGTGCTTGATGCCTCGTTCCGCGCAGTATCTAGCAAACCGCTGTCCTTGGAACGGCGCTCCATTGTCTGAGCAAATCTCAAATGGGAACCCATGGGTGGCGAAGATTTTGTCCATCGCCAGGATGGTGTGATCGCTGGCGGTGGATTCCACGAGTTCCACTTCCGGATACCTCGACCACTGGTCTGTGACCACCAGGAAATATAGGCCTCTTCCTGTCGAGCCGAAATCTGCGTGCACCGTTCCCCATGGCACGTTGCTCCGTTCCATGGCCTGAATGGGTGGGCCTCTTTCCACAGGACTCGTGGCCTGGCAGGGAATGCAGGTCCTCACAAACTCGGCTACCCTGTGCTCCAGATCGGGGAACCAGACCTTCAGCGTGAGGCGTGCCTTCATCTTGGCCATGCCCTGGTGCCCTGTGTGGGCCAACTGGAGGACTCTCATGACCAAGGACCTGGGGATCACGATCTGGTTCCCTCGCAGCAACAGGCCGTCCGTGGACACCGAGAGCTCGTGTCGAGCTTTCCACAGCAGTTGTAGGTCCCTTTGTACCTCGGGGTTCCTCCTGGCGTTGTTTAGAAGGATGCCCCGCCACTCTCCTGTGGCCACCGCCCTTTTCACTCTTAGGAACGCCTCGTCGGAGTTCGAGTCGTCCACAATGTCCTCTCGCGACAAGGCTACTGGCAGGGCTGATTCAATGACGAGATGCATGGCGTCTCCAGCGTCTGCTACCTCTATGGGAATCTGGGTGTCCCTCGTGCCTGGGTGGCGAGAAAGGTAGTTGGCTGGGTTATGGGTGCCTGGGCGGTAAACTAGCTTGACGCCGTATTCAATGAGGGACAGCATCCATCTTTCGATGCGGGGAGGCGGTTTGGATGACGTTCCCGACAGGATAGGAATCAGGGGTTTGTGGTCCGTAATCACGACGACGGGTTTGCCGAGGATGTAAATTCTAAAGTGTTTGCACCCCCACAGGATGGCGAGGGCTTCCTTTTCTATCTGGGAGTACCGCTTTTCCGTGTCGGTGAGGGCTTTGCTGGCATATGCTATGGGCCTCATGACCCCTAGTTCGTCTGCCTGCATGAGTACTGCCCCCAGTCGCACCGGGCTGGCATCGACCACAATCTCCGATTCCCGGCTGGGGTTGAAATAGGCCATTGTCTCCTGCTCTGACAGGGCTTCTTTGATGGCTTTGCAACCACCTCAATTAAGCAACTTATAATTATGTTGTTTAACTGAGTCCATGGCACATGATATTAAACTGCTGCCCAGCAGGAAAACAGATGAGTCAGTCAATGTAAAATAAACTGAACAAAAACAAAAAAGAGTTCCAAATGAGTCTTACGATCAGCAGGCTAGCTTCATATCTTGACTTTCAGGCTTACTCTGTATCATAGCGCTGCCCCATAAAAAACAGGAACCAGTGCTTTAATCATTACCTGATTAAAGCACTGGTTCCTGTCGCACCGCCCATGTCCGTCAGATTACCTTAGACATGTTCTCATACTTGCCAACCCTACTGATTTAGGCAGTAGGCTACTGTTTTTTAAGCAGTCCTACCGCCTACAGATTTGGGCAACAGATCCTACTGCTTTTTACAGTGTCAGGTAATATATGAGACTCTAAGGCAATTAATCTGTATGTGCGGTGGGAGGATAAGTGATACATTTAAGTGATGGGCTCAGATCAATCCACTGACCAGACAGCTAGATGATGCTGCCCTGCACTCTTGCCGGGACAGACCTTAGGTGAACCACCAGTGAAGGCAAGTAGCAGAGCGTACCACCATCACACACCATCTGCCTTTTAGACTGAGGCCGGTACCAGCCTCCATGTTGTTCAGTGTTCAACCTGCAGTGCAGGAATAAATATATACTGCCTGGGCTGCTGCTACAGAGCAGTGGCAAACGTTGCCTACCAGCTCTGTGTGATTATTTTCTGGGAAGTTAGGTAATTGAATTTGGTGTTGACTTACCATTCACAATTATATATTTTAAACATTTGAGCATCTTTCCTTTTTGTGCTGTTTGATGGCTTGTGTATTTTAGAATGCACCAGTGGTGCCAACTATGTATGTTATTTAATTTGTCTGTGATGTCATTGTTATGCTAAGTATTATTTTTGAAACTTGAAAAATCCTAAAGCTTTTTGGTCACACAGTGTTAGTAAGTATGTGTTCTCCTCAAAAGTGGAGAGCTGTGAAACCATGTAGCCGCAGCTGTAACCACTCATTTGACGCAGCGGTAAACACTCATGCAGCAAACCAATCTCACCCATTTCCACGCACTCTCCTACACCGTCTCATTAACGTGCGCAATGTCCTCATGCTGTGCACGCAGTAAGGGCCTTTTCTTGAGCCGACATGACTCCTTCTTGTCAGCACATGGAATCTCTGTAGTGGCCCCCGGTATCAATGCTCTGGATCTCCAATATCAACAAACCCCCACAGGTGCTCCCTGATGTCACCATTATGTAGTTGGGAGTGAGCTGGAAGGAGCGCTCTGCTTATCAATGGCATGCATCCAAATGCCAAAAAAGCTTATTAAACATTCCTCTCCTCATGCCAGACCAGTTTAAGTTCTTTTAGACATCTGACACTGAGATGCTCGTAATTAGTTTCAGTCAGCAGTATACACGTATTGTCTGGAAATTAAGGACACTTGTAGAGGATGACAGAAGCTTCGTTGTCAACACGAACCCGGAGCCCAGCAGGACTCAACCAGCAATCAACTCAACGGTTAACCAAAGAACATGGAACCCCCATCACAGGTAAACAGGCTAAGCACCTTGTGGAACCATGATGTACATTCCACACATAAGGTTTCACATCATCCAACTCACAATGTAACACTTCTCCTCCCCTAGGGCTCCAATACAACAAAACTCACACACACACTCATACACTACGCACCCACCCCACACATTCAACACACATTCAACACTCAGGGTGATTAATTCACAGTGACACCCAAAACATAATCCTTGAACTTAGATGGCATCCTCCTTTCCCGCACAGGGTAACTACTACCCTTTCCCAATCCCTCTCCCCCACCTACAGGCATAGTTGGCACCACTCCTCCTTCCACAACAACTGATGCCTCAGTGGACTTTCTCTCAAGAGAAACAGTTCTGGCCAAAGAGGGGTCTCTGGAACCTCTCGTCAAAGGGGAAACTCTGGAACATAAATCAAACCTGTCATTATTTCTCTCTATTTCACACACTAACATATCGGAAATGCTTTCCTCACCAGGCCTGTCGGGCGTGTTCATGGTATGCCTCATCATGGAATGCCCCTTCTCAACCACTAAGGCTCTCCTCCTACTCCATCTGGATCGATCATCCAATTTCACATACCCTTGTCCCACCTTAACAACTGTACAACGTTCCATGAAAACACTGGTACCTTGGTCACATATATTGGGGATTTCATATCGGCAATCAATCTCCTACCAACACCGGTAAAGGTTTCCTGGAACTAAAATGTTTTCTAACTTTCTCCTGCCTTGAACGAACTCGCTCCAGTACCTCCTGCATGCCAACTCCAGAATGTGCACCACCACCCAACGCACACACCCTCAACGTTGTACCAGCCTTTCTGTCACGCATCAACTCGAAAGGTGAACAACCCATCAATGCGGATGGCGTGTACCTGTAAGCCTTGAGAGCTTCTGACAAAATGCTCCTCCAACCTAGACCATTGGCTACAGCTAATTGAATGGCACCCTTAACAAACCTGTTCATTCTTTCGACTAGACCATTTGCTGCTGGGTTGGACAAAGCGGTTTTATGATGCCGTATTCCCAAGCTCTTCATAAATTCCTGCATATGTCCTGACACAAATTGCACCCATTAGCAGTGACAATACTCACCGGCACACCTTCTATGTCATTCACCTTCTTTAAAAAATCCACAACCTTCTCTGACGTGGCAGTTTCCAAAAACGTGGCCTCGACCCATCTCAAGCTATAGTCCACAAGAACAACAATAAATCTAAAATCACCACCCAAAATGTCCATGGGACCCATGATGCCGACTGCAACTTTAGTCCACACAACATCAGGAACCTCCACTGGATGCACTGGTTGGGGTTTAGGCACTTTACTTTTGTCACTTGTGGCACATGCTACTCATTCTTTCACCTCCACCTCCACATCATTGTCCATTTTTGGCCACCAATAGGATTCTCTCAACCTTCTTTTAGTCAATGACCTGCCCAAATGTCCTTCATGAGCTAATCCAACAAGCCTGCCCCTCAAGGACCTTAGACCTCTCGATACTCCCCACGGTCCATCTGACAGTTCGTCCCATACATGACCAAAATTATTGTTCAACTCTTTGTCTATAAAGCCATTCTTAAGCGCAGCTCTAATTTTATTCAAAATCAAATCAGTGGAGGTTTCCTTGTGCCACTCCTCCACATCAATCACAGGAATTACACTGGCGATCATGGTACACTCCTCCATGTTAACCTTATCGTCACAGGCTCTGCTAGAAGAACTAGGAAGACGTGATAGACAGTCAGCCACTGCATTCTTTGTTCCTGGAATATACTCCACCTTAAAGTTGAGTTCCTGCATATCTGCCATCCATCTAGAAATTCTAGAAGATGCATTTGACAAACCTTTAGTGGTTAAGACATGTACAAGGGGCTTATGATCAGTCCTTAACATGTATGGAACCCCCCATAAAAAGGTCCAGAAATGTTCGGAAGCCCAAACAGCGGCTAGTGCCTCTCTTTCAATCACTGCATACCTCTGTTCTGTGTCCCTCAATACCCTTGAAGCAAAAGCAATAGGGCGATAGCCTCCTTCATCCCACTGTTCTAGTACCGCTCCAATGCCCACTTCGCTAGCATCAACAGTCAACACTGTCTTCTTTTTAGGCAAAAATGAAGCTAATGATGGAGCTTGGTCCTCCTCCTCCTTCCGCCCCTCAAATTCTGCCTGACAACTACCCAACCAATCAAAATGAGTTCCTTTTTTAAGTAACGCCCTCATGTTAACCGTCTTTTCAACATAGGAAGCAATAAAACGAGCATAGTATTCCGTCAGACCCATGAAGGGTCTAAGCTGTTCCTTGTTATCAGGGGCAAGTGCTTCTTTTAACACCTTCAGAAGACCCTCCTTAGGATGAATACCACTTTCATCCAAGGTGTGTCCCAAGTATGTCACACTGGGTACCGCTATATGACATTTTTCTCACTTCACTGTCAGGCCACTTTCCTTTAACACATTCATCACCCTCAATACCCTGGCATCATGCTCGCTATGATGTTTCCCTCATACTAGGATGTCTTCCTGAAAATACTCCACACCTGACATACCACCAAAAAGTTTCTGTATCAATCTCTGGAAAACTGCAGATGCCGATGCCAAACCAAACGGCATTCTACAAAAACAAAAAGCACCAAAAGGGGTCACAAACGATGTTAAGGGGCGTGCTTCTGCATGAAGATCAATTTGGTCGTAGGCTGAGGATAGGTCAAACATAGAAAAGCATGAGGCTCTTCCTACCAGCGCTAACATTTCATTTATGTTGGGCAAAGGGTGTCTGTCCACCAATATACTAGTATTGAGGTCCCTTAGGTCCACACACATTCTCATACCACCATCTGCTTTGTGAGCCAGAACTACAGGACCCAACCATTCAGAACTTTCCACCTCCTCTATTATTCCAGCCTCCTAAAGTTTCACCAACTCGTTTTTGAGTCCTTCACGAGCCAACACTGGTACCCTCCTTACTCTGTGGACGCTTGGAACTGCGCCCTTCTTGAGTACAATCTTATGGGAAAATCCCTTCAACATTCCAAGATTTGAGGAAAACACACCAGGAAAAGTCTCCTTTAGATATTCCACAGTTACCATGCCTTCACTGGTCACACTATCACTCACACTCCCACTAAGAATGGGAACTGCTTTCCCAGGGCGGATCTCTATCTCAAGCGCGGCTTACTGGTCCCATCCCACTACAGAGTCACCATTGTGGGCCACATACAGCTTCCCCCGGGTGGAGTGCCCTTCAAATTGAATTGTGGCCCATTCATACCCTAACACCTTAATGGGAACATGCCCATAGGCACATGGATTGAAGTTGGACGGCAATAAATTAGTCACATCCTTATGGTAATTTGCCATATATAACGCAGGAGAGATCATAGTATAGGGCGAACCAGTGTCAACCAACATTTGAAATTGTACATCATTCACAGATAACATCACCCAAGGGCCCTTCATTCTGTTGCTAGACACCATACTCAACAACACTCCTTCATGCATTCTCTCGTTCCCCTGGTCAGGTACATTATCGCTCACATAACCCACAAAGGATGCATTGTCCTCATCTGGTTCAACCATCTTGACAGTCTGTCTATATTGGAAGGTATTTGTACACATCCGGGCAAAGTTTCCTTTCCCTCTACACTTCCTGCATTCTACATTGGCAGCAGGACACTCTTTCGCGCAAGGAGCTTGTCCCCGCCAACCACATCTCCTGCATTCTTCTCTTTGGGCATATATTCCTCTTCTATCCTTGGTTCTTCCCTTTTGATCGTCAGGTCCTCTTTTGGCCATTATGGCATGTACATTTACAATTTTATCAGTCACTTCTTGGATACTCTTCTTTGCCTCCTCTATTGCTCTCACTATTTCTATTACTTTTTCCAAGGGGGGGATCCCTTTCAATCCAAAGTCTCTCCCTTATCCTGGAATCACTTGTGCGCATCATAATTTGATGTATTCATCCAGCACCCCAGTGAATTTGCATGGTGCAATAAGGGTGCGTATAGCTGTTAGGTAAGTGTCAATACTTTCTCCTGCAGCTTGGGCCCTAGAAAAGAAATTGTATCTTTCCAACACCACATTTGTCCTTTTTCCGAAACGCAGTTCCAATTTACCCAATGCAGTCTCATAGGCCAACAAGATCCCTTCACCTGCTCCATCCCCCTCACCTGTGGGTGGTGCACGCAATTCTGGTCCAGGAAGATGCCTGAACACTCTCAGTCCCTCAGTTCCAAGGCAATTTAAGAGGGCAGCCTCTTTGTCATCATCATTTAATTTGGCACCACCTGCAGCTCTTAAATACACTTTAAAAGTGTCCACCCATAGATCCCAACGTATGGGAGGTTCTCCAGGAATTTGCAAAAAGTCTGGTGATGGGCACGCATTGCTCTGGTGCATATCTGCTTGACTATTGTTCTACAGTTCTACCTGTCCAATTGTTGTATCTCTCTCTCTGTTCGTGCAATGTTTGTGATTTATTGCTGTTTACTGATCTTGCTGCTTCCTCTTTGCGTTGGTGTCTGTAACTGGACAGTTTACGTACTGTCGTGGTTTCTTGTGTTTACTTTGCCTCGTAGTATGGCCCTTGTTGCTGAGGCTCTGCTCACTTGGGAGCTAAATCTCTCCTCTTTATGTGCACGGGTCCCTTGCGCCTGCACTTTGTTGGAGGCATTACCAGAGCCTTCTGTTTTGCGGGCGTATTAGGGCTTGAGATTGTGAGGCCCGCCCCCTGTGCTTGAGCTTCATCGGAGGCGTTGCCCGAGCCTTCCGTTTCATGGCATGTTGGGGCCTTGTGAATGTAAGGCTTGCCCTCGGTCACCTTTCTGATTGGTCGCGGGAGAGGAGGTGTTTCTTACCTCTTGTGCTGATCCTTTTCTTCCCAGAGCCTAGGCTGGAGTTGCGATATTGCGGCCAGATTCGGATGCCTGCCACCACTCAACCCCCACTTCTTCAGGGGACGCGGCGCGACTGACAGCTTCTTCCTCCGCCTTGCCCCTGGAATAACAGGGAACGTTTGTTGCCGGCGCTCGACCCCAGTGCCTCAGGGGAGCGAACAGGCAATGTAACGTCTCCTCTTCAGGATGGTGGATGTTGCCGGCGCTCGACCCCCCCCCACTCTCAGGGGAGCCCTGTGGAGGTGTCGGAGCCTATGCTGCGGATTGATTAGTCAGAGGCTGACCGGCCACCGTAGGGGGTGCTAGAGGGACAGCCTACATAGCGGGCTGTCCCCTCTGGCCACCCCCTTCCGGGGTTGGTCTAGCCTCAACTCTTTCTCCTTCTAGGTGGAGGAGGCGTCCCCAGGGACCTGGCTTCCGGTCGGGTTTTACTGGGGATGCATTTAAGGGCGGGAGCTGCGGGCAGTCAGTCTTTAGCCCAGCAGCTCCCGCCGTGTGATGATACAGCAGCTCCCGTCGTCTCGTGTCTCACTGGGAGGTCTCATTTTTGGGGACCACCATTGTGTCTGGATGCACACCCGGGCCTCCGTGCCACGTGATCTTGGGTGTGATGGCCAGGCATTTTGGGGCCACAATGGCTTTACATTAAGTGCTGTTTACCCATGCGGGATCGGGAAGGAGAGGCCACGAATGTGAGGCTCTTTAACAAGGCCATTCTGGGTGTTTTTGGCGGTGGGGGCTTGCTGCAATGGACAGGGGTTGCGTGTTCATGGTTGTTGGCGTACATTGTCTTTCCGATTGCGCCGGGTTCATCGTGGCTTAATGTTTTTAAAGCATGATGCAAATGTTTGCAAAGAATAGGTTCGGTGTGTGATGGGGCCTCCGTGCCATTTTGTGCATTGCATTGGCTGTAATATCTTACCATCGAAGTATTGTATCTCGTTTTCACTTCTCATTTCGGGGTTTCAGAGCCACGTGTTGCGGGCAGGCGAGAAGCGCACTGGTTCACAATGGTGTTCGGCCGTTGCGCTCACTTTGTTAGGCCGGTAAACTGCCCACGGCGCATTCCAGTTGGGATCACGTTTTATTATTTGGCAGATTAACTTTATGGTTTCACATTTCATTAGCACAGCCACCAGTGGCTCAAGTGGTACGTGCTTGGTCTTGGAATGTGCTATATAAATTTATATGAGCTGCATTTTCGCATCACGCATGTGGCAAACGTGTTTAGGAACAGGGCCAGTACAGCCACCAGCGGTTCGGGTGTAAATTCCGGGTCGGGGAATAATGGAGACCCAAGTTAAGTTGTAATGGAATGTCTGGAGTCTTGAATCAAATAACCAGCGTTGTGTGGCCGCCGCGCAAGTTGTAAGGATTGCATGGCAACAGTTGGACATAACGTGATGATAAGCATATGTTTTAAACTGTTTATGGAAGGATGCCCATCCTTGGTGGCCGCCGTGCCAATTGTGATAAATGCCTGTGCGTATGTGTTCCGTTTGTGTTTCGGTAAAAATGTTTTGGTACGAATTTGTGTTCAACTTTAAGCCACTGGTTGTATTGTGCATATCTTATAGTGTGTCATGGAAAACTGGTGGTATATTTGAGCTGGCCAAGTGGCACAGCGAGTCGAGCGCTCGCTTTGACATCCGGGCAGAGCCTGCAAACGCAGGTTCGAATACCGACGGGGCCAAACTCAGCCTTTCGATAAATGGGCACCCACACCGTGGGTGGAAATAAGCCGCACCAGGTTGTGCCCTGCGGAAGCCCTGTGGTGGTGCGCGGGCCTCCCGGGGTCGGGACACCAGCGCGCGTAGGCAGCGCGCAAGAATACACGCCGGAGACGTCTGCTCGTTCCGGCGCGAACTGCCCGGCAACCGCCTTTATTAACTAGCGCGCATGCGCCGGCCCGCTGGGCCGCGCATGTGCGCTTCGTGTACACAACATCCCTCCTTTTCCCCCAAACAACAAACACATTAAACAGGGGAGCCAACGTGGCTCAAATCAAACTGTACTTAACAGGCTTCGTTACTCAGGCTGCCGAGTCCATGATGAAATCTTGGAACCTTTGCGGTGGACGGCGTCCTTCCCTGCGCGGGTACCTGGGCGAGCCTCTCTCGAGGTCCTCTGGCCCCCCAGGGTCCCCGGGCGGTTCACCGCCTTCCTGCGGTGCCTCTGCTGCTTGTCCTTCGGCAGGACTGGTTTCTTCCTCCGCGGCCACGGGTCCTATGCGCTTGAAGAAGGACACGTTTCTGGTTACCGTCCCTCGCGCATTCGCAGCTGTGACCATTGACCCTTTGACATGAGTTACTCCCATTGGCTGGGTTTCGTAAGTCATCGAGAGTTTCCCTTCCGGTTTCCTGTTCCGGACTAGGACGGTATCTCCTACTGCTATCTCTTTTCCTGGCAGCCTCCGCCTTGTTGTCTCGTTCTCGTTTCTCGCTGCTCTGTCTGCTGTCACCCGTGCGCTATCGATCACACCTGGGCGTCGGTCTCCCGCTTCGGGTATCAGCCCTCTGGGTATTCGCTTGAACAGTGCCTCAGCGGGTGCGATTCCGGTGGAACGATGTGGGGTGGACCGGTACTCACGGAGAAAGTCGATTAGGTTGTGTCGCAGGTCCTCCCCTCCATCGACAGGAATACGAAAAATTTTGTTTAGTGTCCGCATGAAACGCTCAACCTCTCCATTGGCCCTTGGCCATAGCGGGGTTACCTTCCGGTGCTTGATGCCTCGTTCCGCGCAGTATCTAGCAAACCGCTGTCCTTGGAACGGCGCTCCATTGTCTGAGCAAATCTCAAATGGGAACCCATGGGTGGCGAAGATTTTGTCCATCGCCAGGATGGTGTGATCGCTGGCGGTGGATTCCACGAGTTCCACTTCCGGATACCTCAACCACTTGTCTGTGACCACCAGGAAATATAGGCCTCTTCCTGTCGAGCCGAAATCTGCGTGCACCGTTCCCCATGGCACGTTGCTCCGTTCCATGGCCTGAATGGGTGGGCCTCTTTCCACAGGACTCGTGGCCTGGCAGGGAATGCAGGTCCTCACAAACTCGGCTACCCTGTGCTCCAGATCGGGGAACCAGACCTTCAGCCTGAGGCGTGCCTTCATCTTGGCCATGCCCTGGTGCCCTGTGTGGGCCAACTGGAGGACTCTCATGGCCAACGACCTGGGGATCACGATCTGGTTCCCTCGCAGCAACAGGCCGTCCGTGGACACCGAGAGCTCGTGTCGAGCTTTCCACAGCAGTTGTAGGTCCCTTTGTACCTCAGGGTTCCTCCTGGCGTTGTTTAGAAGGATGTCCCGCCACTCTCCTGTGGCCACCGCCCTTTTCACTCTTAGGAACCCCTCGTCAGAGTTCGAGTCGTCCGCAATGTCCTGTCTCGACAAGGCTAC
The DNA here is from genome assembly GCF_040938575.1 of Ambystoma mexicanum. Taxonomy (NCBI): domain Eukaryota; kingdom Metazoa; phylum Chordata; class Amphibia; order Caudata; family Ambystomatidae; genus Ambystoma; species Ambystoma mexicanum. The sequence goes on along the minus strand of NC_090929.1, from coordinate 704,801,844 downwards.
TGGCAGGGCTGATTCAATGACGAGATGCATGGCGTCTCCAGCGTCTGCTACCTCTATGGGACTCTGGGTGTCCCTCGTGCCTGGGTGGCGAGAAAGGTAGTCGGCTGGGTTATGGGTGCCTGGGCAGTAAACTAGCTTGACGCCGTATTCAATGAGGGACAGCATCCATCTTTCGATGCGGGGAGGCGGTTTGGATGACGTTCCCGACAGGATAGGAATCAGGGGTTTGTGGTCCGTAATCACGACGACGGGTTTGCTGAGGATGTAAATTCTAAAGTGTTTGCACCCCCACAGGATGGCGAGGGCTTCCTTTTCTATCTGGGAGTACCGCTTTTCCGTGTCGGTGAGGGCTTTGCTGGCATATGCTATGGGCCTCATGACCCCTAGTTCGTCTGCCTGCATGAGTACTGCCCCCAGTCCCACCGGGCTGGCATCGACCACAATCTCCGATTCCCGGCTGGGGTTGAAATAGGCCATTGTCTCCTGCTCTGACAGGGCTTCTTTGATGGCTTTGAAGGATCGTTGTTCAATCTCCGTCCACTGCCAAGTCACGTCATTCCTCGTAAGTGCCCTCAGTGGTTCTGACAGAGAGGCTAGGTCTTTGATGAAACGGCCGCAGTAGTTGACCATCCCCAAGAAGCTCCGAACCTCCGCCGCTGATGTGGGTGGAGGCGCATCCCTTATGTCCCTCACTTTTCCAGGGTCTGGGGATATGCCCCCCGCATGGAAGGTGAACCCAAAGAATTCCAGTCGGTCTTTGAGGAATTCGCACTTTTCTTGGTGCAGGGTCAGGCCCACCGCCTGTAGTCTCTCAAATGTTTTCTCTAGCCGTTTAAGGTGTTCAATTTCCGACTTGGCGAAGACTAAGATGTCGTTGGACATGTTAATGACACCTTTCAGACCGGACAGGGCTCCTCTGATGGCATTCTGGAAGACCTCTGCCGCGGACGAGATTCCAAAGTTTAGTCTCTTGTACTGGTACAACCCCTCGTGAGTAGTGAATGTCGTAATGTACCTCGACTCGGGGTGTAGCTCCAACTGGTGGTACCCAGATCTGAGGTCCAGTTTGGAGAAGACTTTGGCACCTTGGAGTTCTCCGACGATGTCGTCTAGAGTGGGTGTGAGGTGACGCTCCCTTTTGATGGCGGCATTTGGGAGCCTCATGTCCACGCAGATGCGTACCGCCCCCGGCTGTTTCGGCTTTGGGGCTACCACAATGGGCGACACCCAAGGGGTGGGGCCTTCCACTCTTTCAATGATGTCCCGGTCGACCAGCTGTTGCAACTCCTCTTCCACTTGGGCTCTTAAGTGAAAAGGAATCCGGCGATGTTTGAGGGCTGTCGGCCTTACGGACTTGTCGATGTGTATGCGAACGGGCTCTGCTTTCAGTTTGCCAATGCCCTTGAAGAGAGTTTCGAACCTGTGCAGCATGCTTTTCAGATCGGCGTGGTATACCCCAAACGTGAAGTGGACAATGTCGAGTGCTTCTGACGCCGCACAGCTCAGCAGGGAATGTGGGCTGACGCTGGTGACAAAGAATCTTGCTTTGATGGTGTTTTGTCCATGAGAAACCGGGGCAATGAACACGCCTTGGATGGGAAGGGGGTGTCCCTACCGAATGCATATATTCGTGCCATGGACGCTGACAGCTCCGGTGGGCCTGGCAGGGCCTCATAATGTTTGGTGGCTAGCACGCAGACCGAAGCCCCAGTGTCAATGAGAATGGGGGTGGGGACGTCATCGATGTTGACAGTGCATGTGGGTTGGCGCCTCGTGCCAGGGTCTTTTAGGATGCTGGAGATGAAGAAAACCTCTTCCTCCTCCTCTTCTTCTTCCGCGATGTCCAGGTCCTGCAGGCCCTGATCGATCGAAGAGATGCCTCTCACTCTGCGAGCGCCTCCCCGTCCAACTCTCTCCGGTCCTCTTCCTGCCGCAACAGAGGCGGCAGCCCGGCACATCCTGGCGTAGTGCCCCGGTGTGCCACACCGGCCGCACGTTCTCGACTTCGCTGGGCATTCACCGCTGTGGGGGAGGTCATACCCACAGTAGGAGCACGATGAGGTGTTGCCTGGCGTGGGCGGGGTATCAGGCCTTCTTGACACCCACCTTGACCTTCCTGCTGCTGACCGCCCCACAACAAATGCGTCTTCGTCGTTCTTCGGTCGCGTGGCAGCATCCATTTTCGCACCTCTGGCTTCCGCTAGCTCATGTGCTCTTCCCAGGTCCAAAATTTGCTGGCGGATCAAGCCAGGTTCTCTCAGTACCTGCCTTTGAAGTTTGCCGGAGCTGCACCCCTGCAGTAGTTGGTTGCGGACCATTTCTTCCTCATCGACCCATCTGCAGGAGGTCGCCAGGTGTCTCAGACGGGCACAAAATTTGTCTAGGGGCTCGCCGTCTAGTTGCCTTTCGGCACCCATGACAAATCTATCAAAATCCACGTTAGCCATGGGGAGGAAATGGTCTTTGAGTGGATACTATTGATATTTTGTGGGTTAGGCAGGGTGCAGTTTTGTATGTTTCGGCTCCGCGGGCCCGCCGGGGGGCATCCACGCCACGGGCCATGGTATACCGGTGGTAGTTTTAATTTTCCACAATGATCATGGGGGTAATGTTTTCTTACTTGTGCCGAACATGCAAAACACGGTCCTGCAGGGGTGGGGTGCGCCGGCAGCAGGATTGGTTTGTGTGTTTTTCGTGGGTTTGGCGCAGGGGTTTAGGCGGCCATAATAATAGCACCAAGGTTGTGGGTGCACACTGTCCCACTGGTCATCATTGCCACGTGGTCTTACCAATACGTGCAGGAAAACCGGTGGTCCAGTTGTTTTTATTCCCTTTAATTATACATTTATAAAGGTTTTGTTTAGGGCAGCAGCTGCCGCGACGTGTTTGCCTAGTACAGCCGGTGTTAGCACAGCCACCAGTGGCTCACGTGGTAAGGGATTGCTCTTGGAATGTTGGAGACCTGGGTTCTAATCCATTTTCCGAACCGCAGCCACCAGCGGCTCAAGCAGTAAGTGCTTGGTCCTGGCATGCTGGAGACCTGAGTTCTAATCCAGTGTGCGGCATGTTTTTTCCTGGGCATGTTTTCAGCAAATTTTAATGAATAATTTGTTTCGGCAACCGCTGCAGGTACGCGTTTACTTAGCTCAGACTTTGTTAGCACAAGTTCTCCTTACAAGCTTATTTCAGGCCTGTAGAAAGCGAGTAGCGGCATGTGCCACGAAGTTGGCAACGCCGGTTGTATAGCAAGCTCAGCGAGTAGAACGCGTGCTTTGGCATCGGGGCAGAGCCTGCCCATGCAGGTTTGAATACCGGCAGTCCCAAACTCGACCTTCCCGCCCCCCCACTTCCGAGTTCGAGAAACGAGCTCCACACACTGTGGATAATACGTAGTCAGTGCTCTGATAAAATGGTTAGAGCGTGGTGTTAATAACGCCAAGGTAGCACAGGTTTTTTGCCATGAGAAATGTAAGGTATTTACACTCGGAAGGACTTCACTAGTGTAATTCGCGAGTCGGGGTGGCGACATGCGCTCTGTTTGGGAGGACTGCATGGCTGCCGCACCTCACATGCATAGGGTTCGATGGGCTGACGAACATAAAGCTTATTTTGGATGGACTGAGGGTTGAGGGTTCACGTTACGTTGAACATGACGTGCTAAGAACGGTGATACCATGAAAAAGTCGGAATATCCCACTACACATTCATATGTTCAATGCTCGTCTCTGGCAGCACAAGCCGGTCTCGGTGGAGTAAGTGTTGTGACTTGTCCTCGCAATCTTTCCCTTCCGGTGCATAAGTACTCTGCCCTGCTGTTCCGCGTCTTCCTTATTGGTTGCATTATTTCGAGTTGCCCAGATAGGTAGCTTAGTGTGGGGGCGACTTAAAGCGAGGGGACATACAGGCATTCCCTTCGCCCGCATAAAAGCAGCTGGAAGGGCCCTTTCCTCTAGTTCGGATGGGTGGGTGGATCACATGGTGATCGTCAAATAATCGGTTTTGGTTGGTAAAAGTGTGGAGTTTGGCAGGCGATGTTTAATTTATAATTTACAGAATGCGGCCGTTACGTTGCTACACGTGTATATTATAATAAATTTCTCACTCCGTATATGGAAGGGGAATGCTTTCCACTGGGAGGAATATGTTTTTTACCGGTAAGTATCCCATTGTCGCCCGTTTTTCAGGTATGCTGCATCAGTCCGTGTGGTGGATAGGGACTAGACAGTAAGGGGTGTACTGAAATGGAGTGTTTTAAGCCCCGCATGTGATGTCCTTTTGACGTACGACAAGTGGCCGAAAGAATAATGCCCCGGGGCCACGTGATGTCACTTCAATGTACTTTAGCGGGACGACGGGCCACACGTTTGGTTTCTGGTAGATAAGAACAAAAATTGGAAGTATGCCATTGACAAGACATGGCAATTTTACATCCTAAGCACGTAGGGCTGGGGTCCGAAGTGTGGCTTTCCGCGGGCAACATATTACAGTTATGCGGGCAATGTCTGATATTTCAGCTTAATTTCCTTGTACGGTCAGGATTACGCGGTATTGCTAACTATTCCCCCCCCAACCCTCCTCAGACAAGGTAATGGCCTTCTTTCGGGCGGGCATAAGTTTACCCTGTTACCGCTGTGGTTCCCCAGTCTCCTTGTAATGCTTCATCGATCGGTGTGGCTTTAACTGGTATTACTGTAGGGTGGCTACTTAAAGGATGCCGCATGGGCATGGGTGTGGCACGTTGGCTTACCTTTCCTTCCTTTGTTTTTACTTGCTGCCAGAGCCTCGGCTTTCAAAAGAGATGGAAGTGGATTTTGGAATGTAAAGTCGGCCTTTTCATCCTTCTGAAGTGGGAGAATGGAACAAAAGGCTCCCACCAATCCCCTCTCGCCCCTGGCCTAGAGGATCACGGCCAAGGCACCCGCCACGAGAGGAGTTTGCCCATCTACCAGACGACCAAATACCCTGGTACAGGAACATACAGATGTGCCCACCCGCCTGCCCAGCAGCCTGCCCTGCCCATGCCGACACCTGCGGCATGGATGAACTCGACTAAACCAACACATCGTTAGAGATGCCATGACGACCTAGCCAACAGTCAGCACACCTGTGCAAACATGCACACTGGACACTCCCACACCAATCCACACGAAGAACATACTCAGTGCTATGACGTAAGTGACGGACACACCCACGGACGTGCATCTTTATTATTTTTCACATAGGCTTTTCAAAATACAGAAACGCAAGACGCACAATGAACTCATCTAAAAAGCTTGCTCACGCTTCTCCTAAACCCAGGCGCCATAATGAGAAATATAACGACGAGACGATACTGGGGATAAAGCAATATGATACCATAACCTAAAGCGCCTGTCTATCAAACGGCTCCACCTATACACCAGACCCAAGTAGGCCGCAAGCAAGAGCTTCCATGAACATTAAATGAACAAGAGTTTGGTTGCTGACCCTGCAGAATGAGCCCGCCGAAAGCAGACAGCCAAGGGCACAATGTTGCAAACTTGCATGCCGCAAGCCAACACCAAGGTCACACCTGCAAATTAAACCAGGCACACAGTGGAAAAAACAATATTAATTGTGCAGAATTCTGCCTCAACCACGGTCCCACCCCACGTGACCAAGCCGAACCTGACAGGGTGCCAAGCCCAGGAGGAGGGAGGCGCCTGGATCCCTCGTTTCAAGACACAGGCAGATACAATTAAGCGACCCAATGAACATCTGCGGCGGTGGGAGTAGTCGGCCTTCCAGCATATGAATAAATCCTCACATTGTCTGCACATGAAACATTGTTGCAAATGACAGGTGCACCGCGAGCTGGGAACAGCGATGGTCCCAGACTGGGAGGCTCGCGAGTGGACCAATCAGAACATGGGGCTCTTATCACTGACGCCATTAACATTGACCAATCCTCAGGGGTCTTCATGTAACAATTTTCATGTATCAAATTGAAGGGACAACCCAAGCATACCACCTGACTAACCCTTAACCACTAATAATACTATCTATACGTATGCTATACTAACCCTACCACTCGAGCAACCAATCCAGAATGGCGATAGGTTTTTTGCTAACTTTCCAAGGTGACGCAAGTAGCGCGTCATACTAAGGTAAAAAGGGCCTGCGAGCCCCACGATTAGGAGTGTGTGTCAGGACGGACGCGTACGATCCTTGACCCATCCCTGCCGTTTTGTCTAATAAACAGCAGAACCACCTTGCTTCTTGCGTGTGTCTCATAATCTGTTAGTTTTGGGATATACAGGAGGAGTTGGGGCCTCCCTGCCCGGAGGTCCGCGGACGGCCCAGCCGACCCGGGGAGAATTTCCCCCCGACAAGTTGGAGGCACTGCTGAGATCTGTTTAAGATCTGCTTTTATTTTATTTTTCCGAGTGCTCCCGTTGCGAGGAGGCCCGGCGGCGCGGCCCCCTCTGCCGCTGCCCCCTTTTGAGGACTACAGGACCATCGCGGAACTGCGAGACGACCGGACAGCACAATCCGGATATTGGCCTTCGGGAGCCGGTTGAGAAGTATCCCGCCCGCGGTTGGCGAGTGTCCAGACGTGGTCCAGACGAGGGGAGGTGGCGAGCCGCTTGTCGAGCGGCCCCGCATCAGGAGAACTTAGTGAGTATGCCACGCCCAACAAGCAATGTGAAATTATGAGGGAGGGGGGAGGAATTAAATACGGGAGGTGGGAGGTGTTGCACAGGTGCGCGGCGAAAGTTTGACAATTTAGTGTTGGCCATGAAATGAATGGTAGCCGGACGAGTGCGAGAGCAGTTGGCTACGTTACGGGAGAGAAGGGGGCGGAGCACGAAAACATCACGTGTGGCCGCTCGTAGACACTGATTGGCCTAGGTCGCGACTACGTGTAAGGGTGTGTGTGTGCGCGGTTTCCTACGATTTGGTAATTATTGATCAATGAGTAGATGAGGATCCCTATTGATCGAGCAGGAAACTCGATAGATAGATGACGTTTCCCTGTAGGCGGTAGCTAGCTGGTTGCCCAATACAGAAGATAATTGGCTGGTTAAGCCCTCCTGTCGAGGGGCGTATCACACGCGAGGCGACGCAGTGTGCGCAGTCCGATTATATTATTGATTACCTTGTTCCAGGCGTGACAGGAAGACAGCTGTGGGGTTATTGGGGGTAGATTGCAAGTGTATTAAGAACTTACCAGTAGTTTGAAGAGATCGGTGACGTCACCAGTAGGGCTTTCATAGGATACCTCGAGTACAAGGCATTTTTATTTTTATTTTTGAGAGTGGTGGGGAGGAGAGTTGTGGTAAGGGAGTGGAAACGGAGGTAAACGGTAATGAGTTGATCGGGGGAAGGCGAAAAGGGGGATGTGACTGCGCACGGAGAACGCCGGCCATGGCAAGTGTAGAAGAGGGAGGAGGAGCAAGTGAAAATAGGACGGCTGTATAAGAACGTAACAAGGGGCACGCAGCCGCAGGGGGCTACGTGCGCCTCGGCCGCAGGGGGCCGTAAGGGTGTTCTGTAAAGGAAGAAAAGAAGAAAAAAATATACAAATGTAAATACTATATTTTAATATATTTTCCTTAGCGGACTATCGCAAGTCCCCAAACTTACGGGGCCAGGTAAAGGTATAAGGGTGTGTATTGTAAAGTGTTAGTAAGATAACTGCTACCAAATAGGGGAAGGATAACAAGTGGAGGGCTACTATGTAATACGGGGCAGGGTCGGGAGGGTGGGGGAACACCCTCACTACCCCGCTACAACACATATGTAAAACACTGTCACCCCATAGGGAGAAACTGATCAAGTATAGCATAGAATGGACACAGGGGACGGACAACAAAATGACAACACCATGGCCGCCTAATGGTAGCTTCGATCAATATACCCAACATTCACTATTAAACCATCTGCATAACACATACAAGGGGAAGAAGTTGACACACCACGTGGAGGCGTTTAACTTATGGAGGATGTTCCAAGGGTCCCGACCAGGACCAAACGGAATGTTCATTGTGGGGGAAACAACGGAAGAAAAGGAGATTAAGGAGGAAGGAGAGAATGGGGAAAAAGAGAGTGAAGGCACAAAGAACACGGGGAACGGACAAGAGGGAGGAGAAAAGAGTAACAACTCAAAAGAAAATGAAATAAAAAAGGAACAGGCGACGATATACCCCTAGCGAAGGTAGTGAAAACAGAGGGAGGGGGGTTGTATCCTTTAAGAGAACTAGGAGAAATAGCAAGAGAACAATTAAGGGCGGCTGAGGGGTACTCGAACCCGGCATACAGCCCGCCACCATATACACCTACAGGTGGCCACACGGGAGGGGAGCGGACTAGTACGACGGGATCAGCTCATAGGAAGATGCCAGCAGGGGAGGGGAGGACTGGAGAAGAGCAGACTGCGGAAATAGGACATGATGAGTGGGTAGCTGCGCAGATACTATTAAAATTACGAGGTTCATTAACAGGAGAAGAGAAGGAGGTAGTAAGGAAAATGGACGAGGATAATACCAGGGAGAGTGAAATGAAAGGGAAAGAGCTGTTACGACAAAAGGAAGAGATTTTGGAGGAACGACTAGCAGAGTTAAGGGATGAGCAGAATGCACTGATCAAGCAGCTCGAGAGGGAGGAAAGAGAGAGAGCCAGGGAGAGGAAAGAAGGTAAGAACGAGTTGGAAAAAATAAGGGAACGAACTGAGGAGCAAAAGAGAGGAGCAGAAAGGGTAAAGGCAGTAGCAGAAAGGGTATCAAGAGCAGCACTGCCTGATAGGAAAAGAGAGGAAGAAGAGAAAGAAAATGAAATGGCAATATGGAAGAAGAGATTACTATCAGAAACGACAAGGAAATACGAAGAAGGGAGGATGTTAGAGAATATATTAGAACGGGAGAGGGTGAGATGGGAAAGGAAGAAAGAAGATGAAAGGATATTGGAAAAGATGAGTAGTGAAGTAATGGAGTAATTAAAAAAGAAAAGAGAGGAAATTGGTAGAGAGATAGCGGAGAGAAATGAAGGGGAAAGAGAAGATAGGAGAGGGGAGAGTGAAGTAAGGAGGTATGTATATAGAGACACAGAAGTAGCAACAACATCAGCGCAAAGGGGAGCGATTGGTTAAGAAGAAAAGGAAGGAACAGACCTAATAGACTTAAAAACAGTAACGATTAGGGGGAAAAAGACAGATTGGGGGTTGCCATTTACGAATGTATTTTGTAGTGAGGAAGAAGAAGGAATGGAGAAGGAAGGAAGAAATAGTGAAAGGGAAAGCCTAGATAAACTATACACCACCCGGACAAATATAGACTCACCATGGATCTGCAGGAGAAAGGATGAACTGGAGAGAAGTGAGGAGGAAGAGCAAGGAATAGCGGAAAGGCAGACACGTGAAGCCACACCGTCACCATCTCGACCTACATGCTCCACCACCTCACACCCATTACGTGCAACATACCCATCTAAACTCGCGCCCTTCACAAACGAACTGACACCCTATGCAGGTAGGCTTAGAGACCTCCCTGGACGCAGGCAGGGAGAGCTAATACACACGCTCACATTAAATACAGGAAATGATGAAAGAAGGGGAAGAGATGGAGGAGCAAGAGTTACGAGCAGGGGAAATACGGACGAAATTGACGATGTAGGGGACACGGAAGAAGAGGAAGGGTGCGCGGACTCGATTTTGTGGAACCCAAGGGGTCAAACGGGACACAACTTAATGCCACTTCTGGAGAGGGGAGGGGTTAGACCACAATACGTCCCTTGGAAGCATGCAGACAAAGAAAATATAAAGTTCAGGCTCCCATCATTAAGTGGAGGTGCGGGTAAATGGATATATGAAATGGAAAAACACACCGCAGGACAGAAACTGGCAGTGGGGGATAGAAAGGGCCTTCTAATATCAATATTAGGGGATGCAGCGGATGACATCTGGAAGAGAGCGGACTTCCCTGGGTTCACAATAACAAACACATCACACGATGGGGCACCATTCGCAAACTGCAGACATGCATTATGGCAGACACTGAGGGTACAGTATCCAGACACATCAGACATAGGAGCAATTACCTCGCACAAGATGCGTGAGAACGAAGATCCTGTTGATTATATCCAGGAAATTCAATAGAAGTGGCGCATGGAAACTAGAGAACAATGGGACAAAACACCAGCAATATTCTACCATATACTAATACAATGGCTCCCAGAAGCAGTTCAGAAACAACTGAAGAAAGTAGTGGAGATGGAAGCAAAAGCATGGCCAGAAATACAGCTGACAATAGTGCATCATTGTAGGACATGGCAAGGAAAAATGAAACAAAAGGAAGAGGATAGGAAAACTGAAGAGGCTAAACTAGTACAGAAAAAACTTACTAAATACACGATGGAAGGCGCACTAATAACTACACCTGCAACAATGACTCAAAGCCCCACACAAGTAGTGGCTGCACAAGATCCCTCCCAAATACAATCATCACAGACTGTAACACAACAGATGCCACCACTCCAACCATACACGACTAACATGGGAGGAGGATACTCAACGCCAGGAGCTGGGTATTATAATTACAACAGGGGAAGGGGAGGAATGATGAGGGGGAGAGGATACGGATATAACACACAACAGCAGGTGGGAGGACTTAGAAATTCCTACCCCACCGGGCAACCAGTATACCAGGACAACACAGGAAGCTTTCCATGGCAGAACAGGGAACCACCGGTGTGTTGGATCTGTGGATTAGTAGGGCACATGTCACGCACGTGTAGAGTGAGACCAGGAACACCATCATGGAGCGAACAGGGACAACAAAGGCCCACACAGGAACAGCAGGGCATACAGCAACAGCAGACGTTGCAACAGGGAAATGAACAGCAACAACTAGTAACACAACAGCCACAGGCATATTCACTGCCACAACAACAGGTAGCGATAACACAACAACCCCAAGCACAACAAACACAACTGGGTAGGGTGACGTCCTGGTACACAACCCTTACACAGGAAATGGTCAATCATTATACCCTCAATAGGACAGCCCACATACGGCCTTGGTGTGTCCCATCCTGTCGGTAACACCTAATAGTGCGGAGGAACCACGCATAGAGGTAACGATAGGTGACAAAAAATGATCATTCCTTGTTGACACCGGGGCGACCCGGTCTTGCATAAGGGAAGGTAAATTTAAGATGTCAGGCGAAGCCATGAACACCCAAGGATTCTCTGGGGCTAGGGGGTTGGTTCCCTTTACTGATAACATTCCCTTATCAATAGGGGATTATGACATGTCAGTCCTACTTTTATATTCTAGGGCCTCACCAGTAAATATACTGGGGAGAGACATAATGAACAGGTTGAATATGACGATCTCCTTTACGGAAGACGGCATAATTTGCTCCACTCCAGGAATTAACATGCTCACGGTACGACAAATTATGCAAGCATACTGTGGACAGACAGTGATTAGGGCTGAGCCAGTAGATGGTGCACTGTTCCAGTACAGGACAGACATGGCATTTGCATGGATGCCAGGGATAGAAGGAAAGATCTGGAGGAGGCCAGCATCCTATTTGTTCAGACCAGAAACACCAGCCAATGAACCAGAAGGAAAGGTGATTTCAGTGAACATAGAGAGCATTATAGCAACAGCTGATTACATTGCGGTATATGCCCAAGACAGAGAAGGAAGAGCATGGAGGGCAGTGATAGCACTAGCAGAGGGATGTAGACTCACCCAGGTGTCAGATGAGGAGCTCTTCTCAGAAGAAAAGGAAGAAGGCGAAATGGTGTTTATGTTGAGTGTGGAAATATGGCTAAGAGTGACGTACAAACAAGTGGCACAGAAAATTGCAATGGCACTTGAGGCACCCACATCCATCCCAGTTCCCTTCTTTGAGGAGGATATGGCAAAAGTACCCACATCATTATGACTACTAGCCCCTATGACGTGGGGTGCATAAAAAGTATAGGGGGAGTAAGAATAAAATTGAAAAAGGGTGCAATACTCCCCAGAGTGAAACAGTACCCACTATCAAAAGAGGCAGATGAGGGCATATATGAAAGAATAACGGCCCTTATAAATAATGGCATATTGGTCCCCTCAGAATCACCATGCAACACAGCTGTATACCCAGTGCGCAAGGCTAGAGGGGGGTCTTGGTGCTTCATACAGGACCTCAGGCCTTTGAACAACATAGTGGAAGCAGAATACCCCATAGGTGCAAACCCGGCCACTATATTGTGCGGCATTCCAGCAGAGGCATCACGATTTACAGTGATCGGCCTTAAGAATGCCTTTTTCTCAATACCACTGCACCCAGACTCACAAGATCTGACAAGCTTCACTTACAGAAACACAAAGTGGAAACACACCAGATTGCCACAAGGGTACTGCGAATCACCCTCAATATTCAACAGAGTAATACAGATGGATTTGGGTAACATTGAAATGGAAAGCACAGTGTTGCAGTATGTCGATGACATAATAATTTGCAGCACAAACGAAAAAAGATGCAGAGATGACTCATTAAAGATGCTGACAATATTGGCTGAAAAAGGTTACAAGGTAGACAAGGAAAAGTTACAGTACTGTCAGGAACAGGTACTTTACATCGGTCAGCTCATATCCCAATATGGAAGAAAGATTGCACCACAAAGAGCACAGGCCATTTCAAAAACGCCATTGCCACAAACAGTGAGGGAACTGCAGCAGTTCCTGGGTCTGTGCAACTACTGTAGAGCATGGGTATTTGATTACAGATCATACATAGGACCCCTACTTGAGGCGTTGAAAGAAGCTAACAAAGGGGAGAAAAAGTTGGGGTGGACAATGGAAATGAAAGAGGCTTTTGATGAACTGAAAGATGCAATATCAACTGCTCCGGTACTGGCCACCCCAGATTATGAACGACAATTCTTTATATTTTCACATTGCGACTCAGCAGTAATGAAAGCAGTGTTGGCTCAAAAAACAAGCATGGGCTACAAACCAGTAGCGTTTTACAGTGGCCACTTGGATCCTGTGATGTTAGGTCATTTCCCTTGCGAACAAGGTCTCGCCGCAGCTGCCTTTGCGGTAGAGAAAGCGTCAGCAATCACCATGGGGTGCCCAACCACACTATTTGTGGAACATGCACTATTTGCAATATTGAATAAGCCTAAGTCCACACTAATCACGCAGAGGGCATCAGGTTATGAGATCATCTTATCTAGAGCTGAACTATCAATTGTTAGATGTAGCACGGTCAACCCTGCAAGGTTTTTAGCAGAAGTAATTGAGGAAGGAGACTATGCACACGATTGTACGCAGAATACTGAAATGTACTCATGTACTAGAAAGGTTGAAGAGAACGCACTAGAGGGAGGCGAGCTCTTGTTCATTGATGGGTCATCAACAATTGACCAAAATGATGGGATAAGGAGAACTGGGGCAGCGGTGGTAAAAATGACAGAGGTACCGGTGTGTGTGGCGATGAAATGTGTACAATTACCACAGCATTACTCTGCTCAAGCAGCCGAATTGGTTGCACTGATCTTGGCGTTGAAGGAAAGCTTTCACAAACGAGTGACCATATATTCTGACAGCGCATATGTCACGTCTACTGTCCACTCAGGACTGTCCAAATGGAGGAGAAGAGGGTTTAGGAGAGCTGACGGCACTCCAGTGCAACATGCTCTCTTATTGGCTGAACTAATTGAAGTAATAAATGACCCCCAAGAATTAGCCTTGGTCAAATGTACTGCACACACTAATGGAGAAGATCATATCTCAAGAGGGAATGCAGCAGCAGACGCCCACGCGAAGTATGCTGCATATTTTGGTGAGATATGAAACCCCCCAGAGTCAGAGAGAGGGAGAGGGAGGGGAATAGCTAAGGAGATGTTGATAAGAGAAGGGTACACCCATCTCCCAGCCACACAGATAATGGAGCTACAAGCGGCTGCACCAATGACAGAAAAAGATATATGGGTAAAAAGAGGATGCACAATGTCACCAACTGACGCACTATGGTGCCAGGGTAACACTGGAAGGATTGTAATGCCACTGGCACTATTGAACACCGCCCTGAGCCAACTACACCACCCAGCCCACACAGGCAAGGAAGTAATTGCAGCACGAATTAGGGAAGATTGGTTCTGCCCCGAGTTAAATTCCCATGTGTCAAATTTTATCAGCAATTGTCTCACATGCCAACAGTTCACGGCCGGTCACACGCTGAAGGTGATAAAAAGTACTATACCCCAGCCAGAGGGACCCTTCCGACACATCCATATTGACTATGTTGATATGATCAACGTATGTCAAGGAAATAGGTATATGATTGTGATAGTATGCCCATTCTCGTGGTGGATTGAAGCAGGGCCCTGCTCACACCCAGATGCATTCAGAGCAGCTAAATTCCTAGTGAGGGAGGTCTTCCCCAGGTGGGGAGTGTGCGAGGTACTGCGGTCAGATAATGGCCCGCATTTCGTCAATGAAATGTTCCAGCACATCACATCCTTACTGAAGATCAAGCATAAATTTGCATGTGCATATCACCCGCAGGCCAACGATATATGCGAATGCCTGAATGGCCTACTAAAGGAGGCAATTGCAAAAATACAGCAAACAACAAAGAAAAGTTGGTTGTATTGCCTTCCGCTAGCCCTATTTGAGCTAAGGAATAGACCAGGCTCTGACCACCACCTCACCCCTCACGAAGTGGTGACCGGACGTCAAATGCGCCTTCCTCTGACGCCAACATCAAGAGCATTCACTGACCACGAAAACACTGCAACTGTTCTTGGTGATGAAATGTACCAATATGTGTCTTCTTTGATTACTAGTGTAGTGTTTGTGTCTCAACAGCTCGAGTGCACGCGGTGCGGGTCTAAGAGTGATCAACAAGAAGACACTGATAAAGAATTGGAAAAGGAAAGACTGTGCAAAATTGCTAAAGGTGACCACGTACTACTCCGCAATTTCAACAGAAAGTGGAACAGCCCACGCTTCACTGGCCCCCACCTGGTAGAGGAGGTATCAACGAGAGCAGTAAAGCTACAGGACAAAAGTGCCTGGAATCACCTACACGACGTAAAGATCTGCAAACTCCAGACCCGCCCTAGCGTCACCGACAGGGCCATTGGAAGAACAACAACAGCGTCACCAACGGCGGAAGAGACTTCTACCACAGCTAACGGCCTAAGTGTCTCCATACCCTGCCACCCCCCAGATTCCCCAGAGACAACTACTGAAAAAGAAAGGGGTGATCCCCATACCGCCCACCCCATGGTCACACGATCAAAGAGTAAAGGGACTTCCGCCAGTTGAGCCCCAAACCCTCTGCCCATCGACCCCCTACCCACTGCAGTAATAACTCAACTGAAGGACATTGTCTTGCACATATACACATGTAAACACTTGAATGTTCTCTTTCTTTTCTCTCGCACATGCAGGTACAGCGTATTATTGTACTGCTAAGAAAACAGATAACTAACAAGTTCACTGCCCAGGAGTAGATGGTACCCTCAGACGATAACTACCCTGAAAAATTATCACACCAATTTCTATATCACACAAAAAGGCCAAAGTACCTGAAAAGGAGGACGGTACTTGTCTGCTACACAGCATTCCTCTTGGCCATAGAATATTCAATGCCCCAACTCCACCCATACTTGCCTGTCCTAAGAGATAGATCACTTAGATTGGCGTGGGAACAGCTCTTCGCCTGGGCACTGAACGACTACCTGATAGGGAGAGCTTGAAAACAACAACTAACACTAATAACAAGCATATTGAGAATTTTCAGGCGGGCAACTTTAACGTCACAAGAATAAGCTGCCGGACTGCAGCAAGGTAAGAGCAAAATGCCGGTGAGATTAGCCTCTGTAATAAAGATGATAGGGATTTTGATGATCACCGTGTTCTTGGCTGCCTCTGTATGGCAGAACAATTATGCTATCAATATTTTTGCTGTACCCAAACCTAATATACCCCCACCACCGGCTGCAACAGGTGTTACATCAGGTGGTACTAGCAAAATTCCACAAGGGAAATAGAGTTAAACGCAGCACATACTCAGATAATAAAGGTATTGACAACTACATACAAAATTCAGCACACGTCTCGAACAACATGTGGTACCAACACCTGACTCAAATAGGTAAACAAACAACAGGAGACAGCTGCTACGTCTGCTCACTGATCCCTTACGCCATGAGCGCTTCCCGAACTTTCGTTGCCACGGATATAGATGAAAATACAGCACGATGTATAATATACCTGGCACTGTTCCAAACGAAAGGGAGATTTCAAGGGACGGTGGTGAAACTGGTGTGGAAAACACGAGACACATATCCATACGAAAACAACTTCCTCAAGACTTATTTGAGTTACCACAAGAGCAGTTTGCATGCTGAAGCATTCAGATACATGACAAGTGGTCCTGAAAAGGGAGAAACAAAGGAAGTAACACTACAATACCTACCATGTAATTGGTACGCCACTGAAGGTTCTGGTAAACAAGGATGTTAGGAAAGACCACTGGTGACAATAACAGGGAAGGTATACATGGACAACAGATGGGACATAGGAGTGGTTGGCAGCAACATGGTAACAAGAGAAAATATTACAACTATTGATGAACACAACAATAGATGTTGGACGATTTGGGTCAAGTACGTACCCATGCTGACGTGGATGGAGAAGGATGAAGACCCAATAACAATACTGCCGCTGACTGCGCCTAAGGTATGCTACCAACATAAAGGAGAGGTGGATGTAGGATACAACACCAACTGTGCAAGCGTGACGGAGTTAACTGAGGGGGGAGCAGGAACAGCAGTAGTAATGGACCATTACTGGGCCTGCGGAGACAAGGCATACCACACACTGCCCCCTCTATGGAATGGTATATGCACAATGGTGCACGTTAATGTACCATCACTAGTGGTGCTCCAGAAACATGTGAATGTGGCGAACTTCCCCAAAATGGATGAAAGGAACAAGAGGAAGAAGAGATCTGTACAGCCCCAGAAGGGGCCAGAGAACGAAAACAACTGCAACAACACTGTCCTGAATAGAAAGAAAAGACAAGGAGAACCTCTGACAGGAAATTACCTATGGGGAAGGTCGGAAACAGCACTCACTTCAATTCCGCCAGAACACAGACTATTCAGCAGAGCAGCAATGTTCTTCTCCTCAATCATACATCCGGGACTACAGGCTTACGCAAACGCAATATGGATACAGATAACTAGATGGGAACTAATGATGACGATTAATTCTACAGTAAATGGATTCAACGCAATAAAAGAGGAACTGCGAGCAGTGAGGATGGTAGCACTACAGAACAGATATGTACTGGACCTCCTCACAGCAATGGAAGGAGGAGTTTGCGCAAAGATAGGACAATCATGCTGCACATTCATCCCTGCCAACGATGCTGACAATGGTACACTGACAGAAGCAGTGTCACAATTGGCCCAGATGCACTCCAAAATGATGGATGAAAGTAAAAGTCTGAAAAAGGATGAGAGCTGGTTTGCAATATTATGGTCATGGATGCCATCTTGGATGTCAGATGGACTGAAGGTTATAGTTGCATGCATTATTTTGGCTGGAGCTGCACTGATCATAACAAGATTTTGGAAGGCCCGGAAGGCACGCACCACAGACGAGATGATCGACATGGTCGGTATGCACCCCTTGATGCCAGCAGATGACGGCCAACACACAGGCACAATAATAAAAGAGAGAGAAGTTGCGCAACCAGATCATCACCAACCACCTGGACCCACCATCCGTGAAACTCGAAAACCCAAGAAACCCAAGGAGCTACATAGGGAAATGGGTATACTGCACACCTGAAGGAACATGTGCATATATGTATTGGTCATTTGAAGACCATGTTAACCACTATGGGCATTTGGGAGGAGTAACTAAAATATGGAGAGTGAGAGGAGATAAGGAAAAGGATATGTTTGTGGTCGACAAGTCGACCAGAGGGGGGAATGAAGTGGGAGAATGGAACAAAAGGCTCCCACCAATCCCCTCTCGCCCCTGGCCTAGAGTATCACGGCCCAGGCACCCGCCACGAGAGGAGTTTGCCCATCTACCAGACGACCAAATACCCTGGTACAGGAACATACGGATGTGCCCACCCGCCTGCCCACCAGCCTGCCCTACCCATGCCGACACCTGCAGCATGGATGAACTCGACTAAACCAACACATCATTAGAGATGCCATGACGACCTAGCCAACAGTCAGCACACCTGTGCAAACATGCACACTGGACACTCCCACACCAATCCACTACGTCATACTCAGTGCTATGACGTAGGTGACGGACACACCCACGGACGTGCATCTTTATTATTTTTCACATAGGCTTTTCAAAATACAGAAACGCAAGACGCACAATGAACTCATCTAAAAAGCTTGCTCACGCTTCTCCTAAACCCAGGCGCCATAATGAGAAATATAACGACGACACGATACTGGGGATAAAGCAATATGATACCATAACCTAAAGTGCCTGTGTATCAAATGGCTCCACCTATACACCAGACCCAAGTAGGCCGCAAGCAAGAGCTTCCATGAACATTAAATGAACAAGAGTTCGGTTGCTGACCCTGTAGAATGAGCCCGCCGAAAGCAGACAGCCAAGGGCACAATGTTGCAAACTCGCATGCCGCAAGCCAACGCCAAGGTCACACCTGCAAATTAAACCAGGCACACAGTGGAAAAAACAATATTAATTGTGCAGAATTCTGCCTCAACAACGGTCCCACCCCACGTGACCAAGCCGAACCTGACAGGGAGCCAAGCGCAGGAGGAGGGAGGCGCCTGGATCCCTCGTTTCAAGACACAGGCAGATACAATTAAGCGACCCAATGAACATCTGCGGCGGTGGGAGTAGTCGGCCTTCCAGCATATGAATAAATCCTCACATTGTCTGCACATACTCATAGTGAAACATTGTTGCAAATGACAGGTGCACCGCGAGCTGGGAACAGCGATGGTCCCAGACTGGGAGGCTCGCGAGTGGACCAATCAGAACATGGGGCTCTTATCACTGACGCCATTAACATTGACCAATCCTCAGGGGTCTTCATGTAACAATTTTCATGTATCAAATTCAAGGGACAACCCAAGCATACCACCTGACTAACCCTTAACCACTAATAATACTATCTATGCGTATGCTATACTAACCCTACCACTCGAGCAACCAATCCAGAGTGGCGATAGGTTTTTTGCTAACTTTCCAAGGTGACGCAAGTAGCGCGTCATACTAAGGTAAAAAGGGCCTGCGAGCCCCACGATTAGGAGTGTGTGTCAGGACGGACGCGTACGATCCTTGACCCATCCCTGCCGTTTTGTCTAATAAACAGCAGAACCACCTTGCTTCTTGCGTGTGCCTCATACTCTGTTGGTTTTGGGATATACGGGAGGAGTTGGGGCCTCCCTGCCCGGAGGTCCGCGGACGGCCCAGCCGACCCCGGGAGAATTTCCCCCCGACACTTCCTAGGTCATAAAAATGGGCACCACACACTGGTCAATGAGGGTTTGTAGCGCTATATGAATGAAAAAATATGAATTTATTTTGGGGGCTTGCAGCCACAGTTTTTAATGGTGCGGCACAGAGTTTCAGGATCACTTGGTGCAGCACCGAGGTTCACAACCTTGTCCGGCAGTTGCTGTCGATTTGTTTTGTATATGGTCATGAGGCGATGGTTCTGTTAGGTTGAAAGGGACCAGGCAGCAGCTCTGTCGCCTAGGACACCATTTTAGGTGCAGCGTCCTCTTAAGGGTCTTTGTAAATTCAATGGGTTTTCGATTTCCCTTTGGCTGGCCGCCGAGCTGCCAGTTGTTATGGCTGAGCAATGTCGTTAAGGCAGGCTGGTCGCCTTACTTGTCAGCTGGTGGGAATAAACAAAGATGGTATTAGGGGTTCATAAAGGGAGTTGCATACCGTAGTTGACACACTACTTGCCGAACAAATTTATGATTTGAAAAGTGTTTTGGTCACTGCAGAGCAGTGGTAATTCCTGCATGGCTTTGAATCATACAGCCCGGGCTGCTGGCATGCTTTATCTACTTACAGGGACCCAGTAGTCACAACATGCCAGGTGGTCAGTAGGTTAATGTGCAATGCTGGTTAGCTGCAGATGTTTGCATGCTTCCTGCACCATATGTGCGCAGCATCTTTTGGGAGGTGTGATGTCCCTCGGGCGCTGGCGGTGCCACAAGTGGCCAATATGGCACCAGCTTCAGGCATTCAGCTAACTTTTATCTTTTTCTGCCTAATTGGAGCACAGGTTGGACCCATGCAGTGCAGTCCTTAGCGAGGGTGTTTTATACAAAACGGGGGGATTTTTCAACAGTGTTAGGGTAGGGTCGGTGAAACACAGCATTAATATAGGTTGTTGTGATGGGTGACCCATGTAGGAAGGGGGGGTATTAACTGGTAATAACTGCATGTGATTATGTATTATCATAGGGAACAGAGACAATTGAGGATATCAAGGAACACCTTGGTCTAGCCCCAGGAGTATGGGCAGGAACGTGGCAGAATGAGACCGACAGGTTGGTAAGTTGTGGAACACTCCCACAAGGTATATGCTGCGGTAAGACTTGATGGTGGCATACGTTCCCTGATAATGGGACATTCTGGTTTATGTGCAGGTTAGGGTCTGGCCATTAACACGGCGCTCGGGGACCTTGAAAGGTTCGGTGAGCTGTGGAACTTGGTAAGCCTGGCAGCCCAACACTGGAACGCCCTCCCACTCCACATTAGGACTGACCAATCCTACTTTAGCTTCAGGCGAAACACCCTCACTTGGCTGCGGGCCAATGATCCTCACGACTAACCCTGCCATCTAATCTGATCATGCCAGTGCTATAACCTGACTACCATGTACAGCCTTAATTTGTAAATATGTAAATGCAACCGAACTGCCCCTTTGCACAGTATTAATATGTAAACCTGTAAGCTTTCGCTCAATTATATGTATATATGCACATCCCACACAATGTAACTGTAAATGCAATGCTCTTTTTCTCATGCCTATCTTATTCTGTAACCAAGTTTTTATGCAATCCTATCTTCCTGACCTCTGTTGCGCCCTGTTACCCCTGGGTTTTGCGCGCTATACTAAATAAATAAACAAACAAACAAACAAGACTCCCACAAAATATATGGCTATGGTAAGACTTGGATGGGGCATTCATGCACTGATATTACAGACAATGATAAGTAAAGTGTGGTGAAGTACAACCTGAATGTCCTGCTGGCAACACAGCACTATGACCACGTAAGGTGGGCAAGCTGGTGACACTGCCACAAGGTACATGCAAACGGTAACACCGGAGGATGGCGCAGGCGCACCTATCGTGCCCGCACGGATCTCCAGAGGCAACTGAGTGAAATCAGGTTAAAGGGGTGGGCCCAGTATGGCTCCAGTCAGAGCGCCCCCCCCCCCCTAGTATGGGGGGTTCATAACAAAGTGATCTTTGGACTCAGAAGTGGAGCATGGGCACTTCTGTGGCCCACACTGATCTCCAAGTGTCACCTAGGGGGAATGTTGGTACAACTTTAGGATACAGCAGTCTTGGGACTGGTTGCCATGGAAGTTGGGATGAATTAGATGAAAGGTTTAAGGTATGAGTAAAGGTGGTAGGGCAGAGTTAGAACAAAAGGAGCAAAGGTATGGGGCATTGTGGGCAGCGAAAGCCACCCCCAAAGCGTGGCGGAGTATCGGGGCGGTCCTAGCCAATGAGGGACGTTCACGCTGCAGCTTCGGCGGCAGCGGCTCAGGATTGGCCGGGCTCAAGCCAAATCCTTCGACGGGCACTGACTTCCTTAGGGCTCTAGGCCAGCAACCTCCTTATCAGTGCCCATAAGTGTCCTACTGGTAGTAACCGGCGTTCTCCTGGTAGTAACCAGAAGCGTTGTCAGCTTGTGCCAGTGGCATATATGTGACAGTGTTCTACTGGTAGTAACCAGTGTTCTCCTGGGAATAACCAGAAGCGTTGTCAGCTTGTGCCAGTGGCATATTTGGGACAGTGTTCTACTGATAGTAACAAGTGTTCTCCTGGGAGTAACCAGAAGCGTTGTCAGCTTGTGCCAGTGGCAAAACATGGTGACACCGTTCACCCTTACCTGACTGTATGTAATATGTGGCTGGGACCGTCCCAAGTTTATTGTTTGCTCCAAATAAACCTGTGACCTTCTATATTCCAAAAAACCTTACAAAAGTTGTCTGTGGTTATTTCATCATGTGTGTATGTTACACTGGCTACAGGAGGTGGGGGTGTCCAACGGGGATCTCCCCGCTAAGTTGTTACGCCTCTGGCCGCAGACGCATTCCCACTGGGCTGTCAAAACACGGTGCCTCATGGGTTCACACAGGGCTGTGCTGACAGTGATCCTCGTCGCCAGTGTGGAAATGAAGGACACTCGTAGTGGATGACAGAAGCTTGATTGTCAACACGAACCCTGAGCCCAGCAGGACTCAACCAGCAATCAACTCAACTGTTAACCAATAGAACATGGAACCCCCATCACAGGTAAACAGGCTAAGCACCTTGTGGAACCATGATGTACATTCCACACATAAGGTTCCACATCATCCAACTCACAATGTAACATATTGCAGTTAAAAGCTGCTGCCAAACTGACTTATCCTACTTTGAAGTAAAACAGCATAGCATATGCCATTGGCTTATTGGCGCTTTACATTTTCTTTAAATTATGTACCTCGGTTCCTTATATAAATGCTCAGATTAGCGCTCTGCTACGGTTAAATCGCTTTACTTTAAAAGCAATACCTTGGTCTAATTTGCAGCGCTGTGCAGCTTGAAGCACCTTTCTTTTTATTTTTAACTGTACAGTCCAAGGCCTCTTCATTCAGTAGAACTCTGGTATCCTTGCAGTGCTTTACCTTTAACGTCATACCTGGGAGTTTGAATTCTTAGCGCTCTGCCAAGCTTACCCAAATAGCGCTTTGGCATGCTTACAGCGCTTTACCTTACTCTTGATGTTACCTCTGGGGGATGGGTCCTCCTTTCCCGGGGCGGTGGGTCTTCTCATATGGCTGCCCACTTCCACAGCTCCTTATCAGCTCGGAAGGTTAGATCCCAAGATCCCTCAAGGACCACTCGTTGCCAGTGTAAATATTGAAAGTCTGCGACTCACAAGGGTAGAAGCAGGTTCCTTTATTCAGTGTTAGTCCATAGGTTACATGTACAGGGGTAGGTGAAGACCCACCGGCCCCCACCACCCAGGTAACTCTTCCAACTGTAACCCCTGGAACCTCCTGGAAAGAACCTTCCATACTTTGTAAGCATCCCAGCACTCACTCTGCCAACACAGGGAGAAGGGAAGGAAATACAAGACACTACACAAATTTTGGCAAAAAGGTGCATACACTATATCTGCCTGTGAATTGTAGACACAGAGTAAAACATTTTCTAGGATAATAAGTGTAGTTCGGATGCTAACTTCTGTTACTTACATTTGTAGAAGAAATCAGCTCTGCAGTCAACATAACCCTGTGGTCTGTGTGATAGGATCAGGGTCATGACTGTGTCAGAGGGGAGCAGCGGCCCCTCTCAACCATGCGTAGGTGGTATAACAGGGCATTGCCAGAGCCTAACCTACCCCAGAGATGATCCTAGGGAGTTGTGTCCGTTACTCCCCTTTGTTCTCCGCAGTGTGAAAGCACTCACCACTGTCACCTCCACAATGCTTAGCAGTCTCTTTTCTGGCCAGGCTTCTCCTTGTTCAGGACTACATCTCCCAGAGTTCCCAGAGCAGAGACAAGAAAGACATGGGGGGGACACAACAGACCAAACAGACTCCCACGGAACGCTGAACATCAGTCATTCCAAACATGAACACTTTCTATGCCATGATTTCCTGTGCCAGAGCGAAATCTGGAGTGGTGGGAACGACAATCTCACCTATTGCTGCGAAGTGGCACAGTGAAAGCACTGACACAATTCCAGCAACCAACAAGAGGGACAGGACTAAACAGACTTTTTCAAACATGGGGTAGGAAAACCCAACCCCCGCCGTGAGGAGCAAAACAAGAATTGTCTGATAATGCAGATGATAGGAAAAACCAATAGGAGCAAGGTGAAATACCAGAGCAGGATAGGATGAGCTATAGAAACCAAGGACAATCTAAAATGGATGAAAGAAGTTCCGGGGAGGTCAGGAGAGGAGTTGGTAGACCAAGAGACCAGGTGGAGGAAAGCAGATGCAGCAGAGGAGAACTGAGGAGATTGTAGCTGGGCTGAGAGAGAATGCTGGTAATGTATGTTGTGTGAGAGAGAGTGGTACCAACATGGCTTTAAGTGGGCCGGGGCCCGCCGGGGCTGGGCCCTAGCAGGCTCCGAAATTTCGTTTTGAGGCGGGGCCCTGCCAGGGCCCACTAATCTCCCCTGGCAGCTCCGGCACTACACGAAAAGGCATTTTTTTCTACAGCCTGAAACTCTCGCTCGTGTGCGAGAGCTTCAGGCTTCAGAAAAAAATGCCTTTCCGCCATAATGGTGGCGCCGCACCTACGAGGCGTCCCTTTAAGCAAGGGATACCCGTGGGCCGGCGTCACCATTATGGAGACAACGTGAGGCCGCTGGAAGCAGAGGCCTTGCTTTCTAAATACTGAAGCTCCCGCAGATTCGCGGGAGTTTCATTCTTTAGGAAAAGGCCTCTGCTTCCAGCGACCTCACCCTTTCAGCCTTAATGGTGACAATGCCCCTCCCCAGCTGGCATGGGGCAGCGCCACCATTAAGGCTGAATAGGCGAGGCGCTATCCCCTGCCAGGTAAGCCTGTAGAAAATAAATGTAGAGATCAGCACCCTCTCCCCAACGGGGAGAGGGTGCTGATCTCTACAAAAGGCTGCCTGGCAGGGGTGCTAGTAGGCCATTGAGCCGAGGCTCGTCAGGGGGGCGTGGCCTAACTGGCCAGCGGGACCCCGCCGTTAGGCCACGCCCCCTTGATGAGCCCCGGCTCATTTTGTAGTGCCACTTAAGGCACTGGGTACCAATTATGTCTTACAGTGTGTAGCAAGAGTGAGAGAGTGGTTGATGGTGAGAGTGAGTGAGAGGGAGAGAGTTAGAGTAGAATGGGGATTAGACAGTGTGAGGAAGTGAGTGGAAATGGTGTTGTGTTGGAGTGAGGGAGAGAGTGTAACCCGAAGGTGGTGGAAGAACAGGGATAGTAGTTGTAGTGGAGAATAGGATAAAGGCGGATATTAGGATGAGAGGGGACAAGATGAAGGGATTGGGTAAAGAGAGAGAGAGAGTGTGGAGACTGCGGGAGAGAGAGAGAAGGAAAAGAAGAGGTAGTGAGTGGTGTTAGAATAGGACATAGAGAGAGAGAGAGAGAGAGAGAGAGAAAGAGAGAAAGAGAGGAAGTGGCACAAACATCAAAGGTTGAACATTCGACTGATGTGAAAACCCTTACACAATCCCCTAAGGGAGATAGATAGAGTATGCTATGGTCTTTAGGTAATCTCTTAGAGCTGTAGGCATATGGACAGATTCCAGTGCTTGGAGGTGCAGGAGAAGATGTTGTCTGAGCAGATAGTAAAATTGCGTGCAGCACAGAAGCAGCAGCTGAATGAGAGTGTAGAATGTCACAGGAGTGACATTGCGCAGGGTGACAGCAAATGACTATCTCGTTCACACAGCTGTTCGGGGCAGTGTGAGGCCTCCCACATGTGAGTGCCAACTCCCTCCTAATTATTTTTCTGGATTTCTGAAGCCCCAAGCTGGTTTCTGGCTATTTTGATTTTTTTTAGCAGAACTTGAATTCTTATTGAGCTGCTTGGGGGATGATCTTTGCTTTTCCCCCACCAAGGCAATTCAGCTCACATCCTAACAGCAGACGCCTGATTGTGGATTGCTTATAGGCTGGAACTAGTAAGGCCAATGGACATTTCACCTTGTGTTAAGCATTTTATCCTATTTTTGATACTTTTTGATGTAAAGATCATGGCGCATTAAGAGGTGGCTTTTTCATACTTTTGGAATTTTTCAATTTTTCCTTGAATTGTGGATAATCCCAGGCCCAAGGCTGCTGCCGCCCTCTTCAACTCCCTACCTTCTACATTTAGTGAGCATGAAGAGACATTTTACTCTTCATTTGATATCACATTGAGAAAGTTATTGAGGCATTGATTGAGGCAGATGCCTCTATCAGATTTCCTATCATTATTTGGTGAGGCAGGGGGCTAGATCACCTAGCATGATTTGTGAGTGTCCCTATCATGACCTGGTGAGGCAGGTAGTTGGTTTTTATGGTGACTCTAATTTCTTGAAGAAGGGTGATCAGTCTTAGGACCTCATTACGAGTTTGGTGGTATTCCGGTGGTAACTCTGCAGTGGTGGAATTAGCGTTGCCTCCATGTGCTGCAGAGGAATAACTACAGAATTACAACCTGGTGGATGTGCACACACACCAATGGGGTAACAGTAATTAATTCAGCCCAGCAGAGTTACTGCCGAACAACCTGTGGTATGAAGTAATTCTGCCAAAAATTGACAGACCAACCATTACTGCTGTGGCAGAAAAATCGCTGGTGGTAATTCCTCCAGCGGAAATTCGTTTTCATTATATAAGAAAGCACCATGGCGGCCATTTTGGAAATCACAGTCCATCAAATATCTCAAGATAGAAGTGCCACCCAGACACCCAGCTAAGGTCAAACATGTTCCTGGGAAAGGGAAAAGGCAGGATGCCTGATATGAGGCAGCGGAAGCCCAAATTCACAGAGCAGGAGCTCACAGTGTTGGCAGAGAAAGTGGCTGCCCACTCTGAGGAGCTGTGTGGGGGATTGCACAGGAAGACCAGCCAACAGTGCAAAAACAATACACAGGCAGAAATCAGGGACACAGTGGTGTCATAGAGCACATCCAATGTGAGGATGAGGACATGAAGGAGAGGGGGAATGATCTCAAGGCCAGGATCAGGAGCATCACTCCATCCACAGCCGGGAGACAGCTGCATCTGGAGGTGGCTCAGTGGAACCCTTGAAACTGACACAGTGGCAGGAGATGGTCAGTGGGATACTGCACGTGGTCGGGATCGAGGGTGTGGGCATGGAAGAGCTAGGAGCCAGCAGCCAAGCTAAATCTGGTGAGTAACACATACACCTCTAAATGGACAATCCTGCAGGCATCCACAAACAAGCAATCACCATCCAAGTGAGGCACCAGGCTACAGTGACATAAAGCAGTGGCCACAGGACACCCCCTGACGTGACATCCATGCATAGCCAACATAGACACCATGCAACGTGTCCCTGCCCATGATGCATACCTGTGGCTAGTTGCACCACAGCCACTAGCCCCTTGACTACTATGGCCCATGTACACATACATTGAGGAGTACATATCTGACAACATGGCCACCTGACCCACACACAACCAAATGCACTGCACTCACCTGACTGGACCAGCGGATACCTGCCACCAACAGACCTGATGCCCAACTGGACAGGACAGCCTGTAGCCAAACACACCCGAGGGATGCACCACCAAATCAAGCTGGCCAACTCACACCTGGCTGTCCAGATGCAATGTATGCCATGTACACAACGGCTGACGCTTGATGCCAGTGCCAACAGGAGACCCAACACACAGTGATGACGAAGTACAAGTGACAGTGAATTTTGATTTGCCAAGCACCTCATCACCAATGTGTTAACACACATCTCAATTTGTCCCGACAGGAACGCAAGACACCCAGGGAGGGGCCAAGGCCACTGGCCCCTCCACGACACCAGCAGCAACTACAGCCAGCAAGCAGCCAGGCCAAGGCAGAGTGGGAGAATGCCACAAAAGAAGAGGCATCAGGACATCAAGTCACCTACAGCCACCCTGACCATCCAGCCAGACACACCAACGGGGTCACTACAGACCCCAATTGTGCAGTGTGTGCCACCAGAGACAAGCCAGGATACGACCACATCAGGTTCGGCTGTAAACGCACCGGTGGGTCAGAGTGTGGACAACAGCCTGCAATCAGATCAGGCCACTGTGGGCACAGGTGTTGAGGAGTATGAGGGTGCCTCCCCTGTGTCCAGCCACCTACATTCCCCCATCCATCAATTTATGCCTGAGTCTCCCCTCCAGTGCAGCCTCTCCCCACTGCACACACCACCATCTCGTCATGCCCTGCGCTATGCAGAGGGCTCATCTGACGAGCAGGCCAGGAATGCTCGCCATCATGACCAGCATGAGGAACATGGCCAAGGTCAATCACCACGGCCAGTGCCTGCCACCACACTCCAGGCCATCTGGGACCGTCTGGACCAGATGAAACAGAGGCAGGCGGGAATGCGTACCATTGCACAGGAACACTTGGGCATGCAGAGGCCATGCATGACTGCATCCAGGGAGCCTCAAGCTAGTTGTCAATGTCAATCAACCGTCTCTGCAGGAGTACTGTGGCATGCAATGCAAGCCTGTGCCTCACAAGCCAGAGGGTGGACAAGCTGGCTGAACAAAGGTCCTCATCACATGACAGCATCGCCAGAGCCATACATCTCAGCATGGAACATCTACGAGGGAGCGTGCATGTGTCATTGGTGAGCACCCCGCCCAGGGGATCACAATGGCGTGTCTCCAATGCTGCTATGCAAGCAGACAAGGGTGATAAGCGCATGCGCTAATGGGAGTAGTCCTCTGTGTTGAGGGTGGGGGTGGAAGTTGGTGTTGGGGATGGGGGTTGAGGGTGGGAGTAGGTGTTGGGGATGGAGTAGGGGGTGGGAGTTGGTGTTAGGGATGTGGTCACCTTGTTGCCAGTAATACACACACTTGAATCTTTATCAGTCTGACAGCTTTCATTTTATGTACATTTGGCATATGCATTCATTACATGCATGGGCGTCATGTCTCTAGAGTCAGAAATAATTATTCATGAGCTCCTGGGGGACCATCTGGCCTTTCCTTACTTCCCCATGTATGGGCTGTGGTGCCCTCTTCTCACATCTAGTCTATTCCTCATCAGAGCTAGGGGGTTAATTGTCCTCATCTGCGGGCATTTCAACATTCCTGCGTATGCACATGTTGTGCATCTTGGCGGAGACCACTACGATTTTACCTACCTTTTCAGGGCTGTACATCAGTGCACCACCTGTTTGATGTAGGCACCTGAACCTGGATTTCAGAAAGCCAAATGTCCACTAAATACATGATGTTGTACTCCTCTCCACCTCATTATAGGCCATCTCCTGTGGTGAAGCAGGGTTTCTCACAGTGGTTATTAGCCATGCCAACTGCAGGGATCCAGCGTCACCTGCAAAACATGAATGGACTGTGTGAGACATGGTAGGGTGATGGCCAGGAAACAAGTTAATGGTCCTGATGTGAATGCCCCTATGTGCATGACTTGGCACAGTACACCTTGTGTGCATTGGGGTTGATGGAACTGTGATGATGTAAATGCATCGGAGGGGCAGGGCCTCCGTATCCTTGTCCTTTACTGCTTTTTATTGTGTGTTCTGTTGTGTTATCCGTGCAGGAGTTCATTTGGGACTCCTGGCGGTGCAGCTCTCTCTCTTTTGGTTTGGTGAACAGACCCCTGGGATACCCTTATGGCACCCATGGGTAAGGGTACAACCCTGTGCCCCTAGTGTATGTTTTTGGGCACCTGTGTGTGACCCACAGAGCAGGGTACGGGCTGGTGGCAGCTCTGTGCTTAAATGACTGGTGCCCTGAGCGTCCTCCATTTTGGGATGCCCAGGCCCTGTCATTGGAATCGGTAGATTCCTAATGGAGACAAAATGGCCCCCATGGCCTCTCGTCTTCCATCACCTGTTACCCTGATCTTCCCGAAGTCCTGGGAAGCCCTGCCTCTGTCCCTTCCCCCTGACTGGCTGTTGGGTGGAAGTTCCGTATATGGTAGTGTGGGGAAGCGCCGACCAGACTGGCTGGAGCCTTCTCAACGACCGTATGTTGTGGGTATGCCTGTGGGTGGGACCTGGGTGAATGGAGTGTGTGACGAATATGCATTCTATGTTGTGACTGTCTAGTATCTGGTGTTTGACACAATGGTTGAGACAGCCCTGCCCGAAACCGGTATGAATGCAGCTTGGAGTGTTGAATGGCTCGGTACTTGTCCCAATACACATAACTTGTTTTGAGTGTCTGGAGAGAAGTGAATGGCCTGAATACCTTTGTTTACCTGATTGGTTGACTGCCTGCATGAATGCCCGTATTCATGATTGGATGCTTGAGTGCGACCCAGAAGAATGAATGGGAGATCAACAGTATATCTGGGGACCTCTCACTGCTAGGAATCGTGTTCAGAAACTGAAGTCCACTACGACGAGTAACTGGAGTGAAGCTTAACCTTGAGCCCTGCTGGACAAGAAGAATTGCTGTTGCTCTCCTTCACAATCTGAAAGCTGCTGTGCTTCAAGAACTGACCCATAGAGGACCTGGTAAGGCGCCCTCTTCCCGAGCTACGAGGGACCATCGTGCACAGCTGATCTTTGCCTAAGCTCCCTGGTAGACAGACCTTCGACAGGCTGCCAACCCGATACAGGGACTGCATCAGAACTCCAAGGAGAAGTCCGTCCGGACTGTTGTCCGTCACCGTCGTCGACCGCTGTAGCCGACTGGAGCCGCAGTGCTCCCGTTGCCTAAGAAACTTCATTGATCCAAGTACGCTCTCGCCCGCATCGTCGCCGCTGTATCCAGCTGGAGAAGGCCTGACCGTCGACACGCCGAGGAGCATCCACTGGTGGGTTTCCCGCCACCCAAAGACCACAGAGACGCCGACGACTCGACGCCCTTGCTGGGCCACAGTTATTCAACTCTTTGTGGTGCAGAACTATCGACACCGAGGTCCCCCGCTCACCTCTTCCTTGCAGGACGTTTACGCTTCCCCGTCAATGAGCACCGCTAGGAACGACGTGGCCACTTCATCGTCGTAGCTCAACCTGTTCTCCGTCGGACGTTCGACGACCCGTGACTCCTGCCTGAAAGGGAGGACACTCAAGAAGGGTTGTCCATTTCCCCGACGCGGAACGCCACAACACCAAGGTACTTTGGGGTTGCAGAACTATTGGGAAGTCTAAGGGTGAACAATATATGGACTGGGCTTGTATCTTTCTTCTACAGGTTGCCCAGGTGGGGGGATCTCCACACAGAACTGTGTCTAGGTAACAGGGCCAGTACTCTGCCTATTGTTCAACCATCTTGCTTTCCTTCCTCTCTCTACTGCTGGTTTCCTCTTTATTTTGATCTGTATGTCATTCTGACCGTATGCCCTTTAATAGGATCTAATAACGTTAGTGGTACCACTTTAGAATTGTACATGTTGATTTTCGGAGTACAAAGTGGGTTATCGTGATTGTGTATATGACTTTGAATATTAATTATATAAAGACTGTGTTTTAACCAATACAGTGTGTGGACATTCCTTCGTGGGGGCTTGGGGAATACACAGTACTTAAGAACCAGCTCGCATCACCTCCCGAGAAGCAAGGCCTTGATTGCTCGCCCATTGCTACCGTAATAGAGAATCTTGGCAGGGGTCTCTGTGCCTACCCTCTACCATATAGAGAGCGGAAGTGCAGACCCCCCCCTCCGGTCTTTACAGCTGATGGCTACGGTGGGATGCTTATGGTTTTAAGACTCAGTGTATAACCGTGCCACTTACGAAGGATATCTGCACTTTGTTAAATTAAGGTTTAGTCGTGTAAAAGATAACTGCATTACAAGCAATGGAATCTATTGCGAATGGTAAATTGACTCGCATGAGCTTAGAGGCTCTCCAGAGTGCTTGTGAAGCCAGGGAATTAGACTTAGGGGATAAGTCTAGGGCAGAGCTGATAGCTGCCCTGGTGGACTACCAGATCGATTGTGAAACTCTTGAAGGGGGGGATGCAACCAATGAGGACTCTACCCCGGGGGTTGTCGCCGAAACTGATTCTGGGAATGCCGCCATTCCTGCTGCCTCTGTTCCAAAGCCCAGCAATTCTTTAGAGCTTGAGTTATTGCGGATGAAGTTAGCCTTTGAATATCGCAAGTTGGAACTAGATGCTGAGATTAAGAAAGAGGAGTTGGCACAGCAAGTGGAACTCAAAAATAGGGATCTTGAAATCAAAGACAAGGACACTGAATGTCAGCGAATCCAGCTAGAGAAAGCTCGAGTGGAGACTTCAGCTAAATCAGTCGAGAGTGTCAGGTCCCCAGCAACCAAGTTTATGAAGGATTTGGTTGGCGTGTATGTGGAGGGTTCTGATATCCTCCAATGGATTCAAGCGTTTGAGAATGCTTGTGCAATTCACAATGTTGATAAGAGAGATTGGGCTAAGTGTTTGTTAAGCAGAGTGCCTCAAACTGGATATGACTGTATTCTGAAGCTGAGTGTGGAAGAAAGGGGTCAGTATGAGTGCATGAAGTCTGCTTTAGTCGCCAAGTTTGGCAAAACGCCTACCCAATATCTTAAACAGTTCAGGGATTTTAAGAAACGGGAGAATGTGTCTTGGGTTGACTGGGTGAGTGCTGCGCACATGAACATGATGGGGTGGATTGATGGTTACAAAGTGAAAATGTTTGTTGAATTGTCTCACTTCTTGTTTTTGAGAATTTTTTTCGGAAGCCTGTTCACCAGAGCTGCATCAGTATGTTGCTGACCAGAACATTTTGGACCCCTTTAAGCTGGCTAGGTTGGCTGACAAGTGGGTCTCCCACCGGGTGTCCCCTAAGGACTCCAGTAGGAAGGACAAGGACAAAGAAAAGGGGGCCTCTCAGAAAGCTGAGGAGTCCCAAAAGCAATCACAGTCGGGTAAACCAAAATCTTCCTCTCCGAAGACCCAAAAACCTAGTGGGGATAAGTCTGTTGTGGGTGGGAGTAAGAGTAGTGGTCCGCCTGCTGCAAAGCAGGGTCCCAGTGGTTCCAGTACTGTACCCCGCACACCTGGCACATGTTGGGATTGTGGGGCTCTGGATCACCGAAGGGGTGACCCCAAGTGTAAGGGTAAGGCACTTGGAGTCCAGGCTGTCAGCCTGACCTATCCCTACTCTGTACCTGAGGTGGAGGCCACCGTCCTCCCCTCCTCTTCTGGGATCACCTTTGGTTCTCCCGTAGAGATTTCCTTAGTGTCCCTTGGGGCCTGGGACCAGTACGCAGAAGTACTGGCGACTATCCCGCAAAACACTCGTAGGTTTTTGAGAAGTGTCCTCCTGAATAGCCAGCCTTCTACTGGTTTGAGAGACACTGGGGCAAGCATGTCAGTGGTAGACAGGACCCTGCTCAAGCCAGAGGACTATGTAGGTGCTCCTCTGAGAACCACCAGGTTAGCTGGTGGGCCTCCCAAATTATCGCCTGTAGCCTTAGTCAACATTACGATTGGAGCCAAGACAGCAAAGCTTCCGGTCCTGGTTCAGGACAACGTGCCTGCGAATATTCTGTTGGGAAATGATTTGGTCGAATTGGGGATGATCATGGATTGTCTACCCATGGCTGCTGTGGCAGTCACCTGATCGCAGGTCACACAGGGTCCGGCTGCGAGCCTGGTATCCTTGGCAACGAGGAAACCCAAGGCACAAAAGAAACGGAGGAGTAAGAAGGCCGCCCCTGTGGAGGGAGCCCCTACTCCTCCTGCTGTTCCAACAGCACCCATTGGGATCCATGCTCCGGACGGGCTGGGTCCAGTGGCAAATCCCGTCTCAACTCCTGTGGGAGACGAGCCAGAAGACTTTCCTGTGGGAGAGGCTCTTAACCCGGAGGATCATCCAGACCTTCAATGCTTGTTGGCTGAAGGGGGACCCTCCCGGATGGACTTCTGTAAGGGACAGCGAGAGTGCCACTCTCCCGAGGGTCTGAGGACACAGGCCCTGTCCCAGGCACAGAGAGAAGTACCTAGGACATTTCGGATTCATTGGGAGGGTGAGCTCCTTGTTAGTGAGCCCACTAAGCCTGAACCTGGTGCCCTCAAGAGGTTGGTGGTACCCCAGGTTTACTGGCCCTTCCTGCTGCAGTTGGCACATGAGGTGCCCTTGGCTGGTCATCTTGGTACCAAGAAGACTAAGCAGAGGCTCTCTGCCCATTTCTACTGGCCACGGATGGGAGTAGAAGTGGAGTCCCACTGCCGGACCTGCCCAACTTGTCAGTTGTCTGGCAAAACTGGAGGCAGAGTCATCGCCCCACTGCAACCATTGCCAGTGGTGGGCACACCATTTGAGAGGGTTGGCATCGACATTGTCGGTCCCCTTGACCCTCCCACGATGGGTGGACATCGGTTCATCCTAGTTTTGGCAGATCATACCACCAGGTACCCTGAGGCATACCCCTTCGGACGGTTACGGCCAAGGTGGTTGCCAGGGCTCTCCTGGGCATTTTCACCCATGTTGGATTCCCTAAGGAGGTTGTCTCTGATAGAGGATCCAACTTCATGTCGAGTTACATGAAAACCATGTGGAAAGAATGCGGGGTAACTCACAAGTTCTCCACCTCTTACCACCCACAGACCAACGGTTTGGTTGAGAGATTAAACAAAACCATCAGGAGCATGTTAGGTGCTTTGGAAGAGCCCCTCCGGAATAACTGAGATCTCCTCCGGCCATACCTGCTGTTTGATTACAGAGAGGTACCTCAAACGGGTGTTGGTTTCAGCCCCTTTGAGTTACTCTTTGGACATCCCGTGAGGGGGCCCCTCGCTTTGATCCGAGAAGTTTGGGAGGCCACCCCTCCAGGTCCCGCCAAGCAAGTGGGGGACTATGTGTTAGGCCTTAGATGGTGGATGACACAGATGATGGGTCAGGCAACAGCGAATCTTAAGGCCAAGTACTGGCATGACCTTAAAGCATTGCAAGTGGATTGGACTCCGGGACAGGAGGTCCTCGTGATGGAGTCTACCAAGCCTCGGGCTTTGGCAGATAAATGGACTGGACCCTTCAGGATAATCTCCAAGATGGGTGAGGTCAATTATCTGGTTGACATGGGAGCCTCTGGGGCAGCCCCTCAGATTTTCCATGTTAACAGGCTCAAGCCTTTCCACAGGTGGGCTGAAGTCTCATGCCTCTTGCTGGCTTCAGGGCAAGAAGAGGATGAGAGTGAGCCCCTTTCTGATTTGCTGCATAGCAAGCCTCAGGATGGCTCCATGGAGGGAGTGCATCTCTCTCCCGATCTGACGACAGAGCAGCAGAAGGCCTGCCGGGCGTTGCTCTGGCAGTACGCCTCTCTGTTTTCACTGACACCAGGCCTTACACCGTGGTGTAGGCACGAGATTGACACTGGTGACAGTGTGCCTGTCAAAAGCAGGTGCTACCGCATGTCAGATACCGTCAAGAAGCACATCCAGGCTAAGGTCGCCAAGATGTTGGATCTGGGTGTTATTGAACCCTCAACCAGTCCCTGGTCCAGTCCCGTGGTCCTTGTCCCCAAGGCAAGTTCCCAGGCAGGTATCAAGGATTGGAGGTTTTGTGTGGACTATTGAGGAGTCAATGCCGTCACCAAAACTGATGCGCACCCTTTGCCCGGGCTGATGAACTTGTGGACACCATAGGTGCTGCCAAATTTGTGAGCACCTCGACCTTAACTCAGGCTATTGGCAAATAGCTCTGACGGACCATGCCAAGGAAAAGACAGCGTTCTCAACACCAGAGGGACTCTACCAGTTTAGGGTCATGCCTTTCGGGCTGAAGAACGCCCCTGCCACTTTCCAGAGATTAGTCAACCATGCGCTCAGTGGGCTGGAAGCCTTTTGTGTGGCTTACTTAGACGACATTGCCGTCTACAGTTCCACCTGGGAAGAGCATTTGACCCATCTGGACAAAGTGTTGCAGGCGTTAAAAAGGGCTAACCTCACAAGTGCCAGATAGCTCAGGGGAAAGTCACCTATTTTGGTCATGAGGTAGGAGGGGGTCAAATCCAACCTCTCCCCAGTAAAGTACAGGATGTACAGGACTGGGAGACTCCCACTACTCAAACCCAGGTGAGAGCCTTTCTGGGCCTCACTGGGTATTATCGCAATTTCATGGCAGACTATGGAACCATAGCTGCACCCCTGACAGCGTTGACTTTGCCCAAGCAATCTAGGAAGGTTAATTGGACTGAAGACTGTCAGAGGGCCTTTGATGGCTTGAAAGGAAGT
Organism: Ambystoma mexicanum; assembly: GCF_040938575.1. Classification (NCBI taxonomy): domain Eukaryota; kingdom Metazoa; phylum Chordata; class Amphibia; order Caudata; family Ambystomatidae; genus Ambystoma; species Ambystoma mexicanum. The sequence goes on along the minus strand of NC_090929.1, from coordinate 704,765,759 downwards.
CTGTGTCGGCCCCCCGTGCTGTGTGCGCCGGATTACAGCAAGCCCTTTATCATTCAAACTGACGCCTGCGACACCGGAATTGGAGCTGTCTTGTCCCAGTTAGATGACAAAGGAAGAGAACATCCGATCATATTCATCAGTAGACAACTTAAGGGTAGGGAACTTAGGTGGGCTACTGTTGAAAAGGAATACTTTAGTATTGTTTGGAGCCTTAGGCGTTTTAGACCCTACCTTACCGGGTCTACCTTCAAGGTCCAAACCGATCATATGCCCCTGAAGTGGCTTATGCAGATGAAGGGTGAAAACCCGAAACTGCTCAGGTGGTCCATTAGTCTGCAAGGACTAGACTTTACCATTGAGCACAGACTGGGGAAGAGTCACGATAATGCAGATGGCCTTTCCAGAAGGTATGTTGATCATCTGCATGAGGGTGCCTATCCCATGGGAGATTAGGCACCCTCCATCTCAGTCTGGGGGGGTGACTGTGATGCTGGAAATGCATCAGAGGGACAGGGCCTCCGTATCCTTGTCCTTTACTGCTTTTTATCGTGTGTTCTGTCATGTTTTCCGCACAGGAGTTCATGTGGGACTCCTGGCGGTGCAGCTCTCTCTCTTTTGGTTTGGTGAACAGACCCCTGGGATACCCTTATGGCACCCATGGGTAGGGGTACAACCCTGTGCCCCTAGTGTATGTTTTTGGGCACATGTGTGTGACCCACAGAGCAGGGTATGGGCTGGTGGTAGCTCCGTGCTGAACCGACTGGTGCCCTGGGCGTCCTCCATTTTGGGATGCCCAGGCCCTGTCATTGGAATCGGTAGATTCCAAATGGAGACGAAATGGCCCCCATGGCCTCTTGTCTTCCATCACCTGTTACCCTGATCTTCCCAAAGTCCCGGGAAGCCCTGCCTCTGTCCCTTCCCCCTGACTGGCTGTTGGGTGGAAGTTCCGTATATGGTAGTGTGGGGAAGTGCCGACCAGACTGGCTGGAGCCTTCTCAACGACCGTATGTTGTGGGTGGGACCTGGATGAATGGAGTGTGTGACGAATATGAATTCTATGTTGTGACTGTCTAGTATCTGGTGTTTGACACAATGGTTGAGACAGCCCTGCCCGAAACCGGTATGAATGCAGCTTGGAGTGTTGAATGGAATGGCTCAGGACTTGTCCCAATACACATAACTTGTTGTGAGAGTCTGGAGAAAAGTGAATGGCCTGAATACCTCATGTACCTGATTGGTTGACTGCCTGCATGAATGCCCGTAGTCGTGATTGGATGCTTGAGTGCGACCTAGCGGTATGAATGGGAGATCAACAGTATATCTGGGGACCTCTCACTGCTAGGAATCGTGTTCAGAAGCTGAAGTCCACTACGACGAGTAACTGGAGTGAAGCTTAACCTTGAGCCCTGGTGGATGAGAAGAATTGCTGTTGCTCTCCTTTGCAATCTGAAAGCTGCTGTGCTTCAAGAACTGACCCAGAGAGGACCTGGTAAGGCGCCCTCTTCCCAAGCTACGAGGGACCATCATGCACAGCTGATCTTTGCCTAAGCTCCCTAGTAGACAGACCTTCAACAGGCTGCCGACCCGATACGGGGACTGCTGTGGAACTCCAAGGAGAAGCGCCCGGACTGTTGTCCGTCACCGTCCTCGACTGCTGTCGCCGACTCGATCTACCCTGCTCCCGTTGCCTAAGAAACTTCATTGATCCAAGAATGCTCTCATCCGCATCGTCGCCGCTGTATCCTGCTGGAGAAGGCCTGACCATCGACACGCCGAGGAGCATCCACCGGTGGGTTTCCCGCCACCCAAAGACCACAGAGACGCAGACGACTCGACGCCCTTGCTGGGCCACAGTTCTTCAACTCTTTGCGGTCCAGAACTATCGACACGAGGTGCCCCGCACGCCACTTCCTTGCAGGACATTTACGCTTCTCCATCAACGAGCACTGCTAGGAACGACACGGCCACTTCACTGTCGTAGCTCGACCTGTTCTCCGTCGGACGTTTGACGACCCGTGACTCCTGCCTGAAAGGGAGGACACTCAAGAAGGGTTGTCGATTTCCCCGACGCGGAACGCTACAACACCAAGGTACTTTGGGGTTGCAGAACTATTGGGAAGTCTAAGGGTGAACAATATATGGACTGGGCTTGTATCTTTCTTCTACAGGTTACCCAGGTGGGGGGATCTCCACACAGAACTGTGTCTAGGTAACAGGGCCAGTACTACGCCTATTGTTCAACCATCTTGCTTTCCTTCCTCTCTCTACTGATGGTTTCCTCTTTATTTTGATCTGTATGTCATTCTGACCGTATGATCTTTAATAGGATCTAATAACGTTAGTGGTACCACTTTAGAATGTACATATTACCATGGTTGATTTTCGGAGTACAAAGTGGGTTATCGTGATCGTGTATATGACTTTGAATATTAATTATATAAAGACTGTGTTTTAACCGATACAGTGTGTGGACATTCCTTCGTGGGGGCTTGGGGGCTACACTGTACTTAAGAACCAGCTCGCATCACCTCCTGAGAAGCTAGGCCTTGATTGCTCGGCCATTGCTACCGTAATAGAGAATCTTGGCAGGGGTCTCTGTGCCTCCCCTCTACCATATAGAGAGCGGAAGTGCAGACCCCCCCCTCCGGTCTTTACAGGGACATGGGCTGCATGGCTCCCTAGCAGTCATACAAGTTGTATTAGTTGGCAGTAATGTGGTGTCTGTCACTGCTGTGACTTTGGAAATGTACTGGTCAACTACGGAGTGGCAGTATGCTATGTAGGGTACATGGTAATGCTTACATGAGTTGTACTTTGCCCTGACTGTGTGTTGCTGCCTTGCACGACTGGATGCCCTGTGTCATCACATGTTTCATGTCTGTGTCCTGGGGTGGGTAATTCAAGGTGCCTGGCCTATTCTGTGTGTTGGTGGTGTTGCATCATGGAATTGTGGTTCGTTCGCTTTACTACTGTGTATTTGCCCCAGGTGTGTGTAAGTGATTTTGGCAGTCAGGTCTGAGTGCTACTTACCCATGAGATAGCTGTGCTGGCTCTGTGCCTCTCCATGTACGCAGGCACACTGCTGTTGCACAGAATCAGTGAATCATATGTGGCCCCAGGATATCGGTCACAGCAGTGACTGATGGTTAGGTCGGCATCGCAGATCATCTGCACATTCATCGAGTGATATTGTTTCCGGTTGCGGTATGCCTGTTCTGTTGCTTGGGGTGGTACCAATGCCACATGTGTGCAATCCAATGCTGCAATGGTGTTGGGGAAATTGGCAATCCTGTATAACCCTGCCTTGTCTGCTTGCACCTGTGCATGTGTGATGGGTATGGGGATGTGCAGATGTGCGTGTGTCATTAGGGCATCCAGGAATTGGTCCAGCACCTTGGAGAATGTGGGCTGGGACATGCCATGCATTGTCCCTACTGTGTCCTGGAAGGTACCTATGCCACAGAAATGTATGACTGCCACCAGCTAGCTTCAGCAGGGTTGGGATGGCTGCCCTGATGGAAATGGCGATCTGAAGTTCTGCCTGTGTCAGGGTAAGCAGGTTGGCGATGGCTGAACGGTTCAGTCTGTATAAGGTGACTAATTGGCTGTCTGTGAGTGTCCATGGGGATGGTTGGTGTAAAGACAGGAGGTGGGTTTCTGTACTCCTGCCCTCTATATGGCAGAGTAGAAGCACAGAGCACCCCAGCCAAGATCCTCTATGCGGTAGCGAAGGATGAGCAATCAAGGCTTAAGCTCTCAGTAGGTGATGCAGGCTGGTTCTTAAGTAAAGTATAGTCCCCAAGCCCCCACAAGGGAATGTCCACACACTATGTTAGGTGATAACACAGTTCTTTATATAAATAAGGTTCAACCTCATCGGCAACCTCGACTTTCTCCGGCAGGACAAAGCAGTCGACGGTGATGGCAAGGGAGTCCTTGACTTCAAAAGTGTCGTAGGCAATGGAGTGTTGCGGCTCCGATCCACGAGGTTACATCGGTCCTCCGAACCTCGGTTTCTGGTGATGGTCGTTGACAGCCTCGGAGTCCAGGCATTTACTCCAATGTTCCTTGGCGTACCCTGTCTCCGGTTGACAGCTGTTAGGGACTGACGATCAAGGTGCCGTGATGGAGCTAAGCTGGTGCATGATGTTCCCTCGTAGCTCGGGAAGATGTCTCCTAGCCAGGTCCTCTCTTGAATCAGTTATTGGAGACACGACAGCTTTCGGATTGCGTCGAAGGAAAGCAGAAGCAAAGCCTTCTTCTTCCATCTCGGCTTCAAGGTTAAGCATCAAGTTTCAACTTCAGCTTCTGAATGATTCTAGTCAGTGAGAGGTCCCCTGATATACTGTTCTGTCTCTCATTAACACTGCTGGGCCAAGCTCAGCAGCCAATCATTCAGTGGGGCATTCATGCAGGCTACTGAAGAGGAGCCAGGGTGGTTGCTGCAGTCCTGGCAATACACAGACTAACATACACTCTAGTGAAGAGCAGAGTGTAAACCAAAGCCTACAGCTCTCTGGTGAAGAGCAGAGTGTCTTTTCAAGCATGTCCTCTAAACAGCTATTTGCTAGGATGCATTAAAACAATCTAGTGAAGAGCAAGGTGTCTAACAAATAGCTTAAAGCACTCAAGTGAAGAGCATGGTGCAAGCAAATACTCTTAACAGTTATCTTGTTAAAAGGTATTAGAATGGCTAACCCACATAATGATGTCCCTATACCTGTGAGCTGCCACTGTGCAGTAACCGGGCAGTTACAGGAAAAAGGTGTTTGGAATGTCAACGCCAACTTCACATTGGCAGTGGCAGTGCATGGAGGGTTGCCATGGGAAACCCTCTTAACATACATGAAGACACCTTGTCCAAACTGGGAGGCATGTTTGAAACCCTACAAATTAGGAGGGATCTAAATCAAATACAATACACATCCTATGACTATCCTGAAGCAGCCTTCCAGCAGGTAGACCACCAACACTGGTTTCAAGGGGTACTGACAAACCTCACCACATGGGCTAGACATGGTCCTTTTGCTATGGAAGGGTTACACTTAGAACACATCCCTAGGTTCCTCCCAAACAGGGGGACAAATGGCCCATATACCGGGGAGCACTATGATATTCTGGTGAGACATTTTGACACTGTGCATGCTCAAGCTGTAGAATATAGTGTCTTGGGAGCTGCTGCGGCAGCACCCAGACCTATAGTAGCTGGGAAGGAAGGAGCACGTCTATTCCAAACCCTTAAAGCCTTATGGGGCACTTGCCCTACAAAGCAGGAGGACATCCCTAGATGGTATTCAAGAAAACTGAGCCAGCTAGAGGTATCTTACCCTCAGGTCACTCCTCAGCAGAGGCAGAGGCCGTTAGCAATCATAATGCCAACAGGTTGTAATCCACCCATGGAACACTATGATAGTTGGGTTTCAGTGTATAGTTGGTTGTACCCTCATTTAAATGGGACTCCTTCAATTGCAGCACTAACCTCCATTCTGAAACAGATATTAATCTCACAGGGAGCAGAAGCAGCAATGGGTTTAGGGCTGGCAATAGCTTGGGCAATTATTCCTTGGTAGAAAGAATATGTATGGCCCTTATAAAAGGTGAATCAGTAAGACCAGAGGTCATCAGATGCCTAGCAGGATTGCTCAGTAACCAAGAAAGGAAACCCCAGTTTGGCTGCATAGTAACAGCTACTTACAGGTCCCTAGCAAGAGATGACCTGGATAGAACCCCTGGGAAGGACAAAGGAAAGAATCAAGTGAGAATAAGCCCTCTAATAGAGCACCACCTACTAGTACCCCTGGTACCAGACAGGAAACAGGCATGCATACCTTCTCAGCGAGAGGCAGAAATGGAAGGGCAAGGGCTTCCAGTATGCCCATGCTAAAGAAGAAATGAAGACCTAATGTGGTAGAGCGTTATTCGAAGAAAGAGATAGCACCAGTCCCAGGCAAAAAGTTTGTTGGGATAGAGGTCCCCTTAAGGGAAGAAGTGGTGAAAAAAAACACCTATCAGTTAAGAGATTGGGTTCAGTTTAGGCAGCCACAAGGATACAGAGATGAAGACCATCTTTCTTTTCCTACACAGAAAGAGAAGAAACAGGGAGAGTAGGAGCCCGCCAGGAGTAAGTAGAAGAAAGAAGAAAGGAAGCAAACTGCAACTTTGAGAATGGGCAATGGAAATAATGATAGCATTTCTAAACCAGACTCATTGGATAATACCAGTGACTTAATATACAAGGGATTGGTTAGTGGTACACTTGGACTCTGGCACACAAGTCTCCATATTCAAAGAGGGACACAAGAAGCTTTCACATCATATACCTACTAATCAAACAGTAGAGGTTATTGCTCCCACAGGAGTAGTGGTTGAGGTGAATGTATTTATTTATTTTATTTATTGAGCATTTGTTAGACGTCTATACAACTAATGGTGTTTCAAGGCGCCACAAGGCAAAGTGGGGAGGGAGCAAGGGGAGAAAATAATGACAAAAACAGTTAATATACAATGCTGGTCCTACTAGGTCTCGTGACATTCAGACGTGTAATGGTAGTGAATAGAAGTGCAGGAGATAGGGGAGGTGGGTGAGGGAGCAAGGTATGGGCAAGTGCTGGTGAGAGCCTGGGAGGGAAGTGCCGGGAGGGGACCACTGGCTAAGACCAAGGGCGGAGGAATTCCTAGGGTGGGATACACAGTGGCCAGGGGGGGGGCCCACAAGGGCAGTGCTGGGGTGAAGTGCTGGTGTTGAATGGCAGGGGCCTGGCAACCTGTGAGATTCAGGAACGTCCAGGCCGCCAGCCTCCTCGGCAGTGGGGTTATTAGCAAAGAAGGCAAAGAGGGAAAGAGGCAGAGAAAGCAGAGTTTTGAGAAGTTTCTGGAACTTACGGAGGTACGGCTCAAGTCTGAGAGGGGCGGGGAGGTTGTTCCAAAGAGATGCACCAGCTGAAGAGAGAGACCTGCTCCCAAATCTCTGCTTGGAGAAGCGTTTGACAGGCAGAGAGTTAGAATTAGAGGAGCGGAGTGCTCTAGCAAGGAAGTATTTAAGGAGAGAAAGTTGAAGATAGCATGGTCTCAGACCCCAGAAAGCCTTATGGATGTTGCAGGGGGTCTTGATTTGATCCTCATGGCCACCGAGCTCCAGTGGAGAGATCTTAGGGTTGGAGAGATACCATCCCTGGGCTTGAGGCCAAGGTTAAGTCTTGCAGCCCTATTCTGGATTAGCTGAAGGTAGCGTAGGGAGGAAAGGGGGAGACTGAGTAAGAGGCTATTGCAGTAGTGCAGCCTAGAGAGGACCAGAGCTCTGGAGACATTGAGCTTCTGGGGGAAGATGAGGAAAGGGATAATGCCTCTAAGGAGATGAAGCTGGAAGTCGGCCTTCTTGTCAATGTCCAAGATGTGAGGGATGAAGGAGAGAGAGGAGTTCAAGATGACCCCAATGTTTTTGGCCTCATATGATGGTGAGGGTAAAGGGTCCAAGGAAGGCGTGCAGAGGGTAGGGGGAAACAGGGCGCAGGTGTCCCCATAAGTAGGATCTCTGTCTTATTTGCATTAAGACAGAGGTTGTTAGCTGCACACCATGCCTAAATAGCGGTCGGACAGTCAGGGATGAAAGAGGAAGAGGAGGTCATAGAGGAAAGTTTGTTGGAAACAAGTGTCTCATCAGCATAACACTGGAAATGTGGAGAGAAGGAGGATATCAGGTGGGCAAGAGGGGCGAGATAGATATTGAAGAGCCATGGTGATAGGATAGAGCCCTGGGTTATGCGGTAGTTAGGGAGTGAAGTGGTGCAGGAGAAAGTGCCCAGCTGCAACTGGGGTGTTTAGTGAGGAAAGAGGTTCGACAATCCAGTGTCCAGTCCGTGATGCTGAGGGTATCATAGAGCCATTTTATGAGGATAGAATGGTTGACCTTGTCATAAGCAGAGGAGAGATCGAGAATAATGAGAACAGCAGATGAGTTAGAGTCAAGATTTACAAGTCTTAACAGGTGTTCAGGAGAGCAGTTTCTGTGCCTCTGAATGCTCGGAATCCAGATCGATGGTCATGGAGGCAACCAACAAGTTCATTATAAAGGATCGGTTGGGGGAGGGTCAACTTCTCCAAGAGTTTGCCCAGGAAGGAGGTGGTGGAAAAAGGGCGATAGTAAACCTGGCAGGAGGGGTCCGCAGAGAGCTTTCTTAGAAGAAGGTGCACAAGGGAGTGCTTTTGGAAAACAGGGAAAGAGCCAGTGGTGAAGGAGTGGTTACAAAAATCGGCAAGAGAGGAGATGTCCTTAATGGTTCTAGAAGAGCAGGGGTGCACCTTTTTGGATGAGACATTCATAGAGCGTACAATTTTGAAGACCTCATCAGGTGCTATGAGCAGGAGGGAGGAGAGTGGGGGGTGGTGGGAGGGGAGCCAATGGAGGCAGGGGAGTATGAGCAGGACTGGAGGCGGGGGAGGTGGGGAGTGAGGACAGGATGTCCAGGATTTTAGATACAAAAAGGGAGGCCAAAGTGGTGCAGAGAGCCTGGGAAGGAAGGAGAGAGGTTTGGTGACTGCAATTGGGTTGGTGAGCTCCTTGCAGATTTTGAAAAGTTCAGCCTTGTTGTTAGTGGCTCCAGAGATGTGGGCTTGGATGCGTGCCCTTTTCTTGGAGCAGATAGAGAAACAATATTGCCTTTGAAGCAGGCGACAGTTTGTCAGAGGATGAATCCGAGGTCTACCACTTCTGTTCAGCAACTCTGCACTTACATATCAGAGATGTTAGATCAGAATCATACCAGCCATTGCACTTGGAGCAGGTTTCAGACAGATCCTCATGACAGAGGCAAGGATTTCAAGGGTGTTGGAGATGGATAGGTGAAGGTTAGCAAGGACAGTGTCAGAGAAAGAGTCAGGAGCAGGGGTCGGAGGGGGATGAAGGTGGAAGCAAAAGCAACGACTGATACTTGCTTCATCGGTTGAATGTCTGTAAAGGAGGCTGGCAGTGTCGGGGTGGCTCAGACTGAGAGGCTCTAAGTGGGAGGAAAGGAGAGAGTGGTCAGACCAGGAGAGGGGGTGGTGAAAGGGTTAGAGAAAGGGATGTCTCCAGAGATTAAGGCATCCAGAGTGTGTGCGGCTGAGTGGGTCGGACCAGAAGGAAGAATAGGAAGGAAGAGGGAGTCACAGAGGTCACGGAACAGTGAGGTGGCTGATTCAGAAGAGTTGAGGTGGATATTAAAGTCCTTAAGGTGGATGAGCGTGGAAGAGGAGGTCAAGAGGGAGGAGGTGAGGTCGGGCCATTCAGAGAGGAACAGAGTGATAGGGCCAAAGGTGAGTGAGAGAGTAGGAGAGACCCCAAGCCTAGAAATGAGGCATTCAAAAGAGGAGTAGGAATGAGTAAGTATGATAGAACCAGGGATCCACATTTAGGGAAAATTAGGAAAATCAGGGACACCACCTCCAGGCCGGTTGTTCCTGGGTTTGGAAAGGAGTTTGTAGCCCGTCAGGAAGAAGAGTGTCAAGAGCAGTGATAGAGCTGGCATTGAACCACGTCTCAGTAAGGGTGAGGATATTGAGGTCAAAGTCTTCAAAAAGGAGATAGATGTGAGAAGTGACAGCAGACCAAGCATTCAGAGTATCTAAGTGAAGCTGATTACCACCTTTGAAAGTTTTCCGAGGAGGGCTACATGTGTGTGGCTTTCGTTAGTGGTGGTGGAGAGGTTAATGGAGAGGAGGAAGGAGGAGACGCAGGAGAAGGGAGGAAGTTAATGAGAGAGGGCAGGCACCGGTAAAGAAGGAGAAGAGTAGGTTGAGAACCTTGGATCATGATAGCGCCATTGTGATAGACATTAATGATGAACCTAGAGGATGAGAAGTATGCCAAGAGAACTTCCCATCTAGTACCACCACTAATGGGTGAAGAGGAGAAAGGGGAGAGAGTGGCGACCATATGGGACGTCCATAGGTCCAGGGAAGGAACCGAAAAGAGGATGTCGGTAATAGTCTGCCTGAAAGTGGCATTGACGTAGGTGTCAGAATATGGGTAGACCTGAATTAGAGGCCAGGAGAGCTTTGTTAAGCTTTTTTTATCCAGACTTCGTGAGAGCGATAGGATAGCTGATAGATTAGCAGTTAGAAAAGATAGGGGCGATAAAGAGTGCCATGTAAGTAGCAGGGGAGGGAGAGAGACAGACAGGGGGGCTGCACAGTGCACGAATAAACTCACCAGGTGGCATAGCAGCCAAGCAGACACAGATTAAGGAGATGCTTTAAACAGGATATGCACAGGCTAGAAGGGTTTAAGTCCCCAGACTGGGTGAGCGCTAAAATGCATAATGTGTATATAGTTACAAATCACCTTGAAGGGGAACCTCCAATGGAAATAGAGGCACTATTTTGGTCTAATTTGCAAACAACAGAATATGTCCTTTTAGCAGAACATAAATGTCCCAAGTTATATGTTAGGGAAATTCCTAGAGGGGAGGAGGAAATTAACCAACCTTTTTAATTTAGACTTGGGGAAAATGTAGTGTGCTCCTATGCAGCCTCATGGGCTCTTTTAGGTGCAGTATAGTTGTACAAAAATCATGTAGGACATGACATTGATTAGCATCCACATACAATGTCAAGTGTTTGCAATACCAAAGCCTCAGAAACAATATCCAATCAAAGCACAGGCTATACCAGGTAATTGTGAATCCGTTATTGGAACAAGGGGTTCTGATACAACATACAAGTCCATACATTATAGCATTAATTGCAGTATCCACACCACATCGTTCATATTAATTGGTAATAGATTTAAGAATGTTAAATGCTAATACACGCACAGAGGCTGTACAGAACATGCATAGTTCAGGCCTTTGGGATAACATACAGAGATACAAATATAAAGCTGTATTGGAACTGGGGATGTATTTATTACACATCCTTCGGATCCAGAGAGCTATACATACACAACTTTAACCTTTAGGGGAAAATAATATGCTTCACTAAACTCCCACGGGGTATATACAAGTCCTGGGCTATCCTCTATTAGTACCTGGCAATGGGGAGGCAGCCTCCCAGCCAATTGGGAAGGTTCAGAAAGGGGAATAACCACATGGTAATCCCCCCGCTCCGAGCCTCCTCACAGCTAGAGGCTGCCATCTTCCCCCAGCGGGGAATCAGGTAAGTGCTCTGCTCCCCTTCGCACTCTACCTCCCTTTCCACAGACCCCCCCTTCCCTCCACTTACCTGCTTTTTCACTCCTATTCGGGATGGTATGCACTGGAAACACTCTGTCCCCAGCACGTCCAGTCCCAAACTGCGACAGGCCACCATGGAAAGGAAGAAGGGGCTATACATAGTCCCTTCTCTCCTTTCCATGGCAGACATTTGTTTTGTTTACTTTTATCAAATTTTTTGAATGGTCGCCATGGAAAGGGAGAAGGGACTACTTGTTGTCCCTTCCCCCTTTCCATGGTGGCCATTTTATTTGTTTTCCTGTTTATTTCTTTCAATGGCCTCCAACGGGGTGGGGTACTAATAGCAATAATCCCCTCGCTGGGGGGGGGCATTTACTGAGTCAGGTAATGCCCCCCTGGCTCGGGGATTATTTCTTAAATAGAATACAATCCCTCTTACCGACATGCTGGACATATGTAGATGACATATACTGTACAGATGATAATTTAGAGGAACACTTAGAGAAAGTGGACTTGATCATTAGAACACTAGCAGCTAAAGGCTACATATTCAATGTCAAGAAGTCTAAGTTAGTCCATAGAGAAATCGTATTTCTGGGGTTTTCATTATCTGATGAAGGGAGGGAGGGGACTTGCTTCACAATTCCTGCAGAAATGTGTACACTTACAAAGCCCATGTATACTTAAGCAATTGCAAGCAATACTTAGCCTTTGTTTTTACTTTGGGCGATCATATGTGGCAGACTATCCAGCATTTGTAAAACTGTTATATGACTTCTTGAAGCCAAACTTCCATCCAACAGACTGGGAGGGCGGGTAACACACGCATCCTGCGCCAGTTCTACCAACAGATGACTCAAAATAGTCCTCTTCAGGACAGGAACACAGACAATGACTCAGAAAGTACACTATTTCCTGGTCCAAAAACTCTTACATATGTAAGTAATAGTAGAGTTGATGGGTTTGAAAGTATATCCATGTGCTACAGACCACTCATGGTTAAAGTCACACTCTTGAACAGGCAGCGTACACCCTTCCATAAAACCCACCCACCTATAGTTTTGATATGATAAAACTAGATATGAATCTGAAAGGGGTGACTCGCACTCTATTGTCAGGAATCAGTGTTGATTAGCTTTTTTACTCAAAATTTGACAAAGTAATCAAAGTAGCAAATAGTATGTTGTAGAAATCCAATTTATTCCTGCCGCGGACAGCCAACACATGTTTCGACCTAGTGGTCGTTCTCAAGGCGCTTCTTCTAACAAATTGGTATATACACAGTATTGGTCTTGATTCAATTGTTTGGAGGTCAGCTGCTAAACTGTGTGGTATGACTCTTGATAACTGTAAATGCACTGACTGTCTAGCACAGCTTAATGAAAATGCATACATTGAAGACCGTATGCCAGCAAAGTCGGACTGCGTGGGTAATTCCCTTCAAATTAGTGTGTTGGAACATTCTCTACCTCTAATGGCTTGAACAGGTCCACGGGCTCTATGCCGTCCGCAAACGCCTAGGCTAAACATACTATTTGCTACTTTGATTACTTCATCAAATTTTGAGTACAAAAGCTAATCGACACTGATCAGTGAAATAGAGTGCGAGTCAACCCTTTCAGATTCATGTCTACTCTTACATATGTAGCATCTAATCATTGAGACACAAAACCCATAGCATACCATTCACATGTCTATACAATTCCTGAGCTAAAATGTGCTCCAAAAAAACAGATTAGGGACGTCAGTTGGGGTTCACCAGGGGTCGCAGTTGCGACCCATAAGGTCTCCCATGCTACCCATAGAAAAAAAGGATTTTTTAAAATCTTTTTATTGTTTTACTTTTTTTTTTGGTTTAAATGTAAGCTCCAGGGCTGTGGCCAGTGTCATGTGGCTCTTTATTTTTGGAGTGGCTGACTTTCTTGTACAGGGGTTCCACAGGTGTATCACTTTGATAAGTGACGCTAAATACATGAAGGTTTATTTCCAGGCACACTTCAGGTGGTGAGTCACTGAGTTAGCCTGTTCTTAAACACCACAACTCAGTCTTTCACCCTTCTGAGGTCGATAAATGAGTACCAACACAAGTTGGGTGATATTGCATGTACATTTGATCTATATAAAGCGTTTAAGTGTAAGTGCTACATAATAACATGTCATTATCATTTGGCCTTGGACGTCTGCTTGCATTCTCAGTAATTTGGTAATATGGTCCTATACACATCGATATTAACGATACATATGGTGACCCATTCATGTTCTATTCTATTGGGAGCTACCCCGATGACGAACTTTGATACAAGATAGGTGTGGCTTCACAATGGTCATGTGACAAGATTAGTCACATGACAGGATGCAACTGACCGCGGTCCTTGAAATACTTCCGGGTTATGACCGACAATACAACTTCTGGTTTACTTCCAGAGACGGTGGCAAGATGCCGGGAGCACCACACACGTGTCTGAGCAACGAACTCAGGAAAGATTCTGGTAAGCGACCTATGTGAAGTATACTTGATTATGTGTTGTTTTATTCAGGCTGCTCACGGTACGGTAGTAACAGCTTGTATACTGTTTTTCGTTTTACAGATAACAAGTCCCTTGTTCATGGCAAGCTTATATAGTTTGACCTTTGGCAGTACAGAGGGCGAGTGAGCGGGGTATGCACAATGTTCACGTTCTATTACTCGCATAAGAGAAGACTGAAGGTATGAGCATAAGAGGCTAATAATGACAAAGATACAGGGCTTCATTCCGAGATTGGAGGCAGTGATGGCGCTATTAGCGCCATGACTGCCTCCAATAATGGTACCGGCACCGGTCCCGTTCAGTGGGGACTTACCGGTCTAGTCCAACCTTTGCGGAACCAGTAAGTCCCCATTGATAAAACCATTACCCATTCCCATTTGAGCCCCCAGAGGGCTCAATGGGAATGGGGAAGTAGCTAATAAAGGTCCGCAAATTGCGGTACCGTTATTAGCTCTAAAGTCCCTTAACAGGTCCTGTCCATAACACCTGGTCTGACCAGGCGTTAAGGAAGGGACCCGCTAAGGGAACTCGTAGTAGGGCACAAAGGGATTACCGGCACCGGTGTCCTTACCGGTGCCGGTAATCCCTTTGCGCCCAACACAGAATGAGGCCCACAGTGTTTGAAATACGATCTAAGAGAACTATTTTCCAGCATGTATCACCAATAGATTTCATAAACATTTTGAGAAATGGACTTTACACAGACGACCACACCCATTATGTTGAATATGTGAACTGGCCATTTTTTTGTGATAGCCAGATACATTTTGAATATTGAAATCACGTGGTGGTGGTTTGGTAGTGATTGGAGCAATGCTATTCGAGGTAACACTGCGGTCGTAAGCATAGTATACTGAATTGGTTTTCTCTTGTTTTCTGTTCTTGTTTCCTTCTCTCTTGGTTTTAAGAGTGTGATGAATGTCTACTGATAAGACGCTCCCCTTGATACCAGACTCAAGATTAATTTAATATTCTTGTTATGATTGTTAAGTCTTACTTAGGTGAATCATAGCCGAGTAAGAAGAACAGCTGACAGTAATATATCAAGTTTTGATCTCTGATCCCTTGTCTCTCCTGTCTGTCACCTTCCTGTGTTGGTTTTACTCCATGATAGGTTGTGAAGACTGAAATTGGAATCTATTCCAGACGGGCCTCACAACTACAGATGTAGGACGGTTCAAAACCTGTGTTGTTGTTTATGTGCATAGAGGGCACTTATGGTCCCCTGATGAAGTTCATGAAACAATTGTAAAGATATGTATGAATGAAACATGTTGGGTATGGATAGGCACCAAAAATAATATTGACTTCTACACCAACTCAGAGAACAAGAAATGCGCCAGACTGAATTATAGCATTATCTTAAATTTTAATGATGCCCATAGTGATGACACGTGTTTTGGCTATTGAAAGCCTTTCTCAAATCAGGGCTATTGGTGCTACCATTGTTCAATAAGAAACCAATTCATGTGATTAGACAAACAGTATTAGTATGTGATTGAAAAATAAAATAACAAAAGAGAGAAATGAAAAATAGATAATCAAATTGCAATAATAATTCAGTATACACAATAGTAAAACCGTTCCATATTGTTCTCATATGGATATATGTATAACTTCTATTGCACATTACTTTTGCAGTGTTATTACATTGTCAATCCTTGTTGATTTTTTTTCTGATCATTTAATAGGGTCCAAACCCCGTGGATAAATGCCATAGTATTGTGTTCAATGTCTAATACATAATATAATATCTTGTTAGAATGCATCTGATAATATATATGATGCATCATACGAGCAGTATGCTTTTGCTAAGCTGCATTTCTGCAAAAGCAGTATAAATACGTTTAAATGTCCGTTTTGGCGCGTTGCCTTTTAGCTACTTGTGTTTACAAGTTAAGACCTACATGTATCAGGAGTCCAGAGTGATGCGCTCATGTCCCGCTAGAAGTGTGGCCTTATTATCCATTAGAGTCTAGCGACATTACATTTACATTTGTTCTTGTTTATACTTGCATGCTTAAATCTCACTTTCCGTTACTTGGCACCTCCGTGGCTTGTATATTGGCATTCTAATATCCATCTATACCGAAGTGTATCATAAGCACTCATAATGATGCGATCCCGTTTGGCTAAATAATTGGCTTTGTACGCATTCTAGAACTCACTGGAATACATTGATGGTCTCTTACCTCTGCATTAATCCCTCCAGCGTCCCTCGCGTTGGCACTATTCCTCACGTACTGATCTCGCAATGATAATACTAAATCGCCTGGGTACTTTGCCTAGGCAATGGACAATACTTATGTCCTTCCTCTGTTTCTACTAAAACGCCCGGCTTTTCATGGACGCCATATTTTGGGAAAGCAAAGCCCTTACAGCTATTGTTGTCAAGTTATACGGTGGCCATACCAAGTGATTACAGCATTCAATTGTAATCCTGGAATATTGATGTTAACATGTGCGTGACAGTATTACTGTGTACCTCATTTTCTTCACTTAGCATACAGAAATTGGTAGAGAATAATACATAATTATTAAAGATTCTACAGATACATTGTTATTACGAATATCGTAAATGGCTCATTAGTGTCTGATAATCAAGTCACTCAAAAGCATTCTATAAATGAATGTCTGAAAAGGCAAAAGGATTTATGAATCAGATTTATGAACAAAGGATTTATGAATCAGATTAAACAATATAAAAAACAGCAATTGGAATATCCCACAGAAACAAGTCCGTTTTCAATTACCGACGAATAATTTACCAACACAACCCACTCCAGGAGGAGAGGAAAGAGGGGATGGGGGGGAAGAAACCCAGAAAATCAAATGAGTTCAGAAAATGTCAACAAAAGATTTACCAGAGTCAGCGCGAGAGAGACCAACAGGAACAAGTAACAACAGACCTAGTATTGAACTTATCAAAAAGAGAACTAACAGAGGAGGAAAGGAAACTATTAAACAAAGGTCTTTCCTTTGCACCAATTGCAACATGTAACTACACAGACTTAGACATCGACCTCTACAAGTTCATTCGAAAACTGAAACTAAAAAAGTTCTTTGCAACTCACGCACCAAGGATCTATGTTAGAAAAGATAAGGAACAACCAAGTGAGACAACCATACAAGAAAGAGAAGATGTGCATCTTCTGAGATCATTAGGGGAATCTGAAACCTTCAGTATAGGAGATGTCTTACAAGAATTGAACATTCAACAAGCCAATTTGTCCATGAAGGAATTGAAACCACGATCGAAATTTGTTCTCCAGCTAACCCCAGACAATGTCATTGATACTTTCTATAAAGTCATAACAGAGGATTTTTACAAACTATCAGAAAAGAAAAATAAACATACTTGTAAATTCAACCTAACATTTAAGGAATACCGATCAATCCAGAATCTGATTGAAGACACTTCTGTGGTGATCAAAGAAGCCGACAAAGGAGGCAATATTGTGATTATAGAAAGAACAGACTATCTACAAATGGCCAGAAAACACTTAGAGAGCCCTGGATGCTACATCAAAATATCGATGAACCCAAAGAAAGATATTGTATCAGAATTAGGGAAAATGATTACTCATTGGCATAAAGATGGACTTCTAACCAATGATGAAAAGAACTTTCTTATAATAAAGGAACCAGTCACACCAATCATGTATTTTCTACCCAAAGTTCATAAAAACTTCAGCAACACACCGAAAGGCAGGCCAATCCTCAACGAGATAGGCTGGGCTAATGAAAATATGTCTGAATACTTGGATAACGTGCTGAGACCCAGAGCAAGTAAACTCAAATCATACATTAAAGACACCACAGATGTCATCGGCCTCTATGTACCAACGGATCGAGATGATCAAGAACATGCTAAAATTGACACTTGAATATAACATCTTCAATTTTGATAACTGTTTCTACAAACAATTGAAAGGAGTAGCAATGGGCACCAAATATGCCCCTGCTCTAGCAAACCTATTTATGGGCCTCTTTGCGGACAAAGTTATCTATGAAGATGAAGCATATCCTAACCAACTGATTCAATGGATGAGGTTTATAGACGATGTTCTGATTATCTGGAATGGTTCTGAAAATCAATTCCAAGACTTTACAAATAGGATCAACACCAACCAATTTGGTATTCAATTCACAGGTAATTGTGACTCTAAAACAATCAACTTCCTTGATCTTACAATTTATGTAGATAACAACAGTTTAAAAACAAGAACCTTCAGGAAAGATACAGATGTCAATTCCACCTTGCACGCCAATAGTTGTCACCGGCAATCAACAATACTGAATATTCAAATGGGGGAGTCTGTGAGGGCAAGGAGAAACTGCTGCACACAGAACGCCTTTGAGGAAGAATGTAATCTACTCAAGACCAGATTCTTGGAGCGTGGGTACTCTGATAAGTGTGTGAAAAAAGCGTATAATAAAACCAAAAATTGAACTCAAGAACAAACACTAATTCCAAGCGACATCAAAACCAAAAACTCTAACCTAGAATGGAAAGTGGGTTTCATAACCAAATTCAACAAGGATAGTCATAGGATCAATAGGATTCTACAGAAACATTGGCATCTTTTGAAACTCGATGAACATATTAGAGTCCAAGTGGGAGACAAACCAAGAATCATTTTTAAAAAAGCAGACACATTGAAGACCAAACTAAGCCCATCACTCTTACCAGATGTTAAGAAATGCAACACTAGTACATGGACTGTCACCTACCAAAGCTTTCAGAAAATGTGGCAATTGCACAATGTGCAAATTTGCAAGCGAACCAACTCATCTCTTAAAAGACCAAAATGGCTAAGAAATTTGAATTAAACAAGTGATCAACTGCCATACGAAATATGTAGTATATGGTATAATTTGCATTTGCAACAAAATATACATAGGCAGTACCATTCGAAAATTACGTATACGAATTAGGGAACATCTGGCCAAAATAGGTACCCAAGACCAGCGACTACCCCTACCAGCACACTGGCAGAAACTTCACAAAATGGAAAAGAAAGATGATCTCAAATTCATTGAATTACAACATGTTCAAATGGGCAAAAGAGGAAGAGACAGAGAAAGGGCACTCCGCCAGGCAGAAGCCAGAATCATTTGTAAACTAAACAGTACAGTAACTGGATTGAATTCAGACAATGAGATGGCGTCATTTCTTTGAACTTTGCATTGGAATTGTATCTGTCGCCACGAGGAATTTGGCCTTTTTTGCCTTTTCAGACATTAATTTAGAGAATGCTTTTGAGTGACTTGATTATCAGATACTAATGAGCCATTTACGATATTCGTAATAACAATGTATCGGTAGAATCTTTTTTAATTATGCATTATTCTCTACCAATTTCTGTATGCTAAGTGAAGAAAATGATGTACACAGTAATACTGTCAAGCACATGTTAACATCAATATTCCAGGATTACAATCGAATACTCTAATCACTTGGTATGGGCACCGTATAACTTGATAACAATTGCAGTAAGGGCTTTGCTTTCCCAAAACATGGCATCTGCGAAAAGCCAGGCGTTTTAGTAGAAACAGAGGAAGGACGTAAGTATTGTCCATTGCCTAGGCAACGTACCGAGGCGATTTAGTATTATCATTGGGCGATCAGTACGCGAGGAATAGCGCCAACGCGAGGGACGCCGGAGGGCTAGATGCGGAGGTAAGAGACCATCAATGCATTCCAGTGAGTTCTAGAATGCGAACAAAGCCAATTATTAAGCCGAATGGGATCGCTTCATTATGAGTGCATATGATACACTTCGGTATAGATGGGAATTAGAAAATTAGAATGCCAGTATACAAGCCGCGGAGGCACCAAGTAATGGAAAGTGAGATTTAAGCATGCAAGTATAAACAAGAACAAATATAAATGTAATGTCGCTAGACTCTAATGGATAATAAGGCCACACTTCTAGCGGGACATGAGCGCATCACTCTGGATTCTTTATACATGTAGGTCTTAACTTGTAAACACAAGTAGCTATAAGACAACGCGCCAAAAAGGACATTTAAACGTATATATGCTGCTTTTGCAGAAATGCAGTTTAGCATAAGCATACTGCTCGTATGATACATCATATAGATCATCAGATGCATTCTAACAAGATATTAGATTATGTATTAGACATTGAACACAATACTATGGCATTTATCCACAGGGATTGGACCCTATTCAATGATCAGAAAAAACCAACAAGGATTGACAATGTAATAATGCTGCAAAGATAATGTGCAATAGAAGTTATATATATATATATATATATATATATATATATATATATATATATATATATATATATATATATATATATCCATATGAGAAAAATATGGAACGGTTTTACTATTGTGTATACTGAATTATTATTGCAATTTGATTATCTATTTTTCATTTCTCTCTTTTGTTATTTTATTTTTCAATCACCTACCAATCCTCCCCTACTCCAACTCCTAATCTCGGTGTGTCCATGTATGTATATATGTTTGTCTAATCACATTAATTGGTTTCTTATTGAACTATGGTAGCACTAATAGCCCTGATTTAAGATAGGCTTTCAATAGCCGAAACACATGTCACCACTATGGGCATAATATTCAAATTTAAGACAATGCTATAATTCAGTCTGGCGCATTTCTTGTTCTCTGAGTTGGTGTAGAAGTTACTATTTTCAAGGTGGTTTCGTAGACTTTTCTCCACCTAACTCAGATTAGACGCGACAGAATAAAAAGATTAACAACAACATTTTAAAACTACCAAGACTCACAATTCAAGTGTCGCCTAACAGACTAGTCTTCCAAAAAAGTCTAATTATTTATACAAAAATAATATTGGTACTGATTAATATCATATTCAGTTGCTATAGTCACCCATGTAGCAGATATGAGGGTAGAAAGTACGCTCTTTGAACCATCTATGGTGACCTCGGATTAATTCCTGATGTTAGGATTCTGAGGTGCTACAAACCATTGTGTTGCTATACACTTTGATATTGTCTTGCTTGTTACAAATTTAACTTTGAAGATTTGTATAGGCAGGGTGTGTCGCTTTGTGGGGTGTACAGGTTACATTTGGGATAGTTGCTTTTATATATTTTTGTACTGTATGTGTTTTAGTAATGTGCACTAGGTTTTACACATTTTTTATCGTGATGTATGTTTTTGATATTGTGATATTAACTTTGTGATGTATTAATAAATTGTGTACTATTTTTTTCACAACTCGGTACCTCTTTGGTCCATGGACCGAGATTTTCAGGAAGGAGGCAGTGTCTAGAGGAGAGTGATGACTGGATTTTGTGGTTTTATATTGTCTATTATGCTTTAGTTGGAGTTGGATCCAGACGTCGGTAAATTACTCCACTAGTCTCTTGTTGTTAGGTGATCCATTCTTGTAGGATATGTATATAACATTATAGTGATATCGCAACCATATATTTTGTACTGTACTTAGGAACAATATGTGATGTCCCTTCCTGTTTTGTCACGGGGTGAAAGGTCGTGTTCCATCACTTCCTATGATGTCACTTCGAGGTGGGGTCAAATGACATCACTTCCTGTGATGTCATCAGATGGCCAAGGGCATGTGATGTCACTTCCGCTACCCCTGGCATTTTGGTGAAATGACGTCCCTGGAACAGATTCTGGCTGCTGTACAAATGATAGTGCAGAAGTAACACAGACAGCACCAGATATAAGGCATCGTTATAAACCTGAATAGCTATAAATGAATGATCTCTACAACTAGAAGCAGCAGCAGCAGTACCAGATATCCTGCTTTGGATTTCTTGCAAAAGTAGTATACTGTGATGGAAGAGCTGTTCCAGCAGTTGGTACACAGTCTAAGTCTTCTGCTGCCTGTACTGCTGTGAGATTCAACCATAACAATGAGTTTGAACACAAGGATACCCAAACAAAACACATAGGGGATATATCAGCTCAAGATGCTGAGTTACAAGGCCTCCTCCTTGCACTAAAACAAATTGATCCACATAAGCCCACTGTAATTGTGTCTGATTCAGACTTTGTATTAAGAGGTTATAACTTTTACCTCTAATGGTGGCAAGCCAACTCATTCAGAGATTTTAAAGGCAAACCAAACTTGTCAAAACAAATTTGGAAAATAATACGGGACATCTAAAAGGCTAGACTTCTCATCTGGGTTATGCATACAAAAGCACACAACAGATTATGTGCACAGTGCAGGAAATGAGCTTGCTCATCAGTCGGAAAGACAGCGAACTGCACAAAAAGTGGTAGCGGCATTAACATGCTCAGCCACATACAAAGATGAAGACATAAAAACATGTTTAGATGCAACCAGCCATAACCCTCATTGGTTCCTCACAACTTATAACTATACTGTAAAAGAGAATACAGTGATAGTCACTATACCCAAGTGAAAAGGAGGCCCTGACAGGGTACTACCACACAAGCAGGGTAGATTAAAATGAATCCCCACTGCACATGCAAGTGTAGCCTCACCCACTTAGGGATTTCAGCTACAATATGACTCTTGCAGAATAGATATTGGTGGCCAGGGCTTAGTAACGAGGTGTGACAGTACCTTGCAAATTGCCAAGTATGTTTATACAAAATAGTGGGCAATTCCTGTTAACCCCTAGTAGGCACACTAACAAGGGAAACAGGCCTTTTGAATGCCTGTATATGAACCACTTAGGTCCACTGACACCCATCAAAAAGTACACATATTTGTTATTCGTGGTGGACTTGAACACTAGGTTCACTTGGCTAATTCATAGGAAGAAAGCTGATTGTAAAGAGGTCACAATGGGTTTGCTGTCCTTAGTAACTATGGCAGCACCAAATGTGTTCCGTGATGGCAATGGGCCAGCCTTTTCAGGCAAAGCCTTAAGAGAGGCCTGGTCAAGCTGGGGCTTTAGTCTGCAGTTCTATAACCCATTTTGCCCACAAGCTAATGGTGTCATAGAGAGAGCAAATGGGAAAGTAAGGCATGCCTTTACTAAATGGATCCTTTCTTCTCCTGATAATTGTGTGAGTTATGTTCCTATAGTGCAGTGAAACATAAATAATGCACCTTTCCTTACTCAATGTGAGGGTAAACATCTTAAGAGCTGCTGTTTGGTGCTCCAATTAATTTGTCTGATTTACACAAGTTTTTTCAACAGGCCAGCCCAGCTGATCCTCATAAACCTCATAAGAGACTGCATCGATGGTGAAGACGCACAACAGCATCAAGACAAAGAGAAGTCACAGACTGACCTTCAAATCTGGGTATTATGTCCTAGAGAAGATGGAGGAGACTCTCTTTCTTGAACAACCTCTTTCTAACAAGCAGGCAAGAATCGATGAAAATGTGAAGTTAAGAGTAACTCCAGAAATCTCCACATCCTATGAAAACACATCTATTTTTCAGGGAACTGAAGAGACAGGAACAAGGCTAGAAACAAAACTAAGCGCAAGGTCTATCGTGAAGATGAAGATTTTCTGACCATATAAAGTGCATGAAAGCTTGCAAACGTTCTGTTGGAACAGTGATCATGTTTTACATTTTGTTTGTGGATAAGCGTTCTCACCTTTTTTGTCTTATTGACTTTGGGACTTTTGTTAATCCCACTGGAGATCCCAATTATCAGCCATAAATTGAATATTTCAACTTTAGAAAACAACACACACTTCAAACCCAATACACAAGAGGGAGGTGCAGGCTTATGTGGGAGGAGTCTCTACACAAATAGGCATAAACCCACTGGTGTTAGGACACTTATGGACAAGCCTGTATAGCCCTACCGTGCGCCTAGTATGTAACCATAGGTGCGTGCACTATTGGTGATATATGAATGTAGGGTAGCGACCCCTATGATGCACATCACTGACATCTATAGTTACCTGGTGCAATCCATGATAGAAGCCTTCACTCAAGGAGCATTGTTAGATCCTGAAGATGATCTAGAAATGCTATATGACATGGCAGACCATGTATGTTTTGAGAAATATTTTGACACCTTCCTTCTCTATAATGGGAAACCTGTGCAGTAGTTAGACACAACCCTCTTGAAGCATTGTCCTGTTCCACTTTTGGACTCACCATTAGAGTTTTTAAGACGTTCCTTACATACCAAAGCCCCAAGTGAAGGAAGAGCGTGTAGTGCAAAATGGATATATATTCCCCCACATCCTACTGATGGCCAGTATATATGGTCTACACTTTCTCTGGTCTATGATGAAGCATTCTATGCCACAATGACAGAAAATACATGGCAAAACACAGTCCCTCTTAACACAGAGGGTGAAATGGAACAGTGATGTGAAAAAGTGCATGGAACAGGCACGGTAAATGTAGCATGCAGACATAAAATTTGATGTTTTCTCGATCACACTAATTTTGCAGTAATGTGTAGTCCATCCAATTTACCCATGTATATAGATCAGGAGACCAAGGAGGGTGGCTTTAAGTAAACAACTAAACAGCGTAACAAAGCAATAAAGGAAGTTAAATATGAACATATTACAAATGCCTCAAGCATTCCAGTAAACTGGAATCTTGGAGGCAACGAATGTCATAAATGGCATATAGGTTTGAGCGAAGGTCCATACACAGCTTGGGCTTCAGAAAATCTTTCACAAATGTATGCTAATTCCATAGGCAAAGCATGCCAACTAATGGCAAAGCAAGAACCTTCACATCTGGTTGTTAGTGTAATAGATGCATGAGGGGAGGCAGGTATTTTGGCAGCAATCCCAGACAGGGTAGGTTACATAGAAAAGGCAAAAGAAACTGAACCTATGTGGAAGAAAACTGTCCTAAATATCCAAGGACTGGCTGTGCTGCATGGGACAAATCAACCTCTGGGCCCAAGTGGTCCAAGGATGAATATCGGTTTTTAAACCATCAATCAGCAGCACACCACTAGTACACCAGAAGGCATCTGAACAGATTGCAAAGACAAGCAAATTATAAACCTCCTTGTCCAATATTGGTAACATGGACGGAACAGCAGGCTTATCTCTGCAAGGTCGTGGATGGTTCGTTAGTTGCAACACAGCAAAAATACAATTATTACCCAATGATAAAAGGGACTGTCCAGTCAAGGTTGTATACAAATACATACTTTATTATTATTACAACAGACAGTTCTAGCACTCTACAAAATACAACCCACCCTGTAAGGGAACACAAAGGACCAAAAGTTTCACGAAGGAAAGGGATGCACTCTGAATGCTGACCGGAGGATAGTCGGTAAAGCAATCAGTCTTAACTGTTCAAGGCTATTGGTTTCAGCGCCAAGGGAGCAAGGGGTCACTAGGGGCCTTGGGAGAAGGACCACAAAGACAGAACCACAATGTACCTGGCGCTTGAGATGATCTTGATGTTCGACAGCATCGAGTCGGTTGCAGGACACCTTGTATATCCTGCGACAGAGTTCAAGATGGGAGACAGCTGCTGGTATCAGGCGGCAGGCAGTTCGGCAAGCGAGGCTGGATGGATGGCTGCAGGCTGGCCTACAGGGAGGCTCTGGGTCAAGAATCATCTCTGTGCTGGTTGGTGGATCAGGAACGCCAGTCGAGTGACTGTACCGTGACAACAGTCAGTGGTGCAGCTTGTCGCGGTTCGAGGACTCGAATGCTCAACCCTCTTTTAAAGCCAAATGGGCCCCTTTGATTGGTGCAGGCTAAGCCTACCTTAATGAACCAATCCTGGGTCCCCACGAACAATATTCTGTTATGCGTGAGGTCATAACCAGAGTGCTTTGCAACAGGAAAGGTAAAGGGTGACAACATAAGCTACTAAGTCCCACCCATCTTCCTGTCTGTTGTGGATCAAGGTGTCTCACTGGTTAATTGTGGCTCTTGATCAAAGCGCAGGTCTTCCTTGACTTTCTGTCTCCATCAAATCACATGGGGGTTGCCTACTGTAAACAGTTGTCCCAGACATGACATTCACTGCCCTTCATATAGAGGGGTGGGAGCTAGCTTCAAGCTGACACCGTGTCTCGGGAGGATAGCTCAGGGGTAATGTGCTCACCATGGAAGCAAGACGACACAGATCACCACAGGTTCGATCAGGTTTCATCCGTGGGGCCGTGCTTAGAAACCTCTGGGTATTAAGCGCATTATAAATAACCTATCATATCATATCATCATTGCATATCAAGGAGGTGTTGGGGTTTCCTGCCCTTTGTTTGTTCTGTGAACAGGCCTCTTGGCAAAGCTGCTTCAATTAACTCACATCAGTATGCGCTGCCACAACACAGAACTACAATGAGCAGGGTGGATCCATGGAGCCACTGATATTTAATTAGGCTGTCCATGGCAGGAGGAAGGTGTTGCCCTCCTCCTCTTGATGCTTTTCATGTACTCCTGGCTGTCACAGTCTGACTAAATGTGACAGGGAGGACTGAGTCTGTACGCTGTGTCCCCCCAGAGTACACTTGACTATGTGTTTGTTATGTGCCTAGCATAGGAAAATGTGTGTGGATTATCCCCACATATTTTCTGAGGTTGATCTCCCATCATTCCAATTCTTACAAAATAAAAATAAAAAGCCCAGGCAAGTGCACACCCACCGTGCGGATAGTAGGATTCCTCACACTGCACACCGAGGTGAGCCATTTTGCAGAAGATGACAACTTCATTGAATTGCAGCAGGGAATCTACAAGCTGAAGAGATGTGGTAGTGAATATGGTGCATATCATCCAAGAAGACCTGGAAACTTTACAGGATGAACAACAATCAATTATTGAACTTCTGAAGTTCATAGACTTCAGGACAAACTCTCTGCAGGTGTTCCAGATTACAGAATGGTCTACCAAAATATGGGCAGAGCAACTGACAGAACTGAATCTATCAAGACAAGCTCAGAGACAGGCCATTTCAGAGTCCACCTACACTTTGCTGAGTGCACTCAAGAAGACATTCTATGGAGTATTGACGTAGGACAAAGACTCATTGTCATGGACATTGCATAGGATCCTGAATATTCCCATGCCAGCAGAAAGACCTCTATTGTGGGAAGATACACAGTCCTGGTGCACCATGCATCAAGTACAGAAGAAATGGATCCAAACTCTCTATGAGGTGCTCTAGACCCATGCCTGTGTGAATGGTGAGGACTCTACAGTACAACTGTATTTGCTGAAGAACTGTGTGGGAACACCCCATACAAGAGGCCAGGACATTCTCAAGATCAGCCCATGTGAGCAGAATGCAGACTCAACCAAGTGTATGCTGATTGTGATTTGAATGGAAACCTTCAGTAGCAAAGCTCTACTACTGCCTAATGGATACTACACTGTGCAGTTCAATGCTTCATGCTGTGGTGTACCTGTGGTAATTGCCAGCTGGATCCATTTCTCAAATGTGGTGAACTGTTGCAGTATTATTCTACATCCTCCAGTGCGGACTGAGCTAGTGCAATTGGAATGACCTAAAGAGAATTATCACCATGAAGTTCCTGCTGGGGTGGTCAATAAAGTTCCCAATGAGAAAGAGGGGTTCACGTTGTGCATGCCATATTGGTGACTGGGGAACATCAATGTAGACGCGATGTTGCAATTTTACATGTATCTAGTGTAGTTAAAGGGAATGGGATGTGAGTTACTTTTAGTGTTACTTTGTGTTTAATTTGATACATTTTAGATTTCACACATGCAGCAAGATACATGTCAAAACTGCCTATGAACTATAAACAATGTGGGTATGGTGTGCCATGTAGCACTTAGAAGCTGAGCAACTAGGAGCTTCATATGCACATGCGAGAAAGGAGATTTGCAATGAGGAAATTAAGATTGGAGGACACAGTAGTCTTGAACATACATGCACAGACATTCATACATGGGTTCTTTAAAGATATGTGTTTGGGACAATTGGGGTACATGGTGAATATACAATCTGTATGCCGCAGATCCTCTCATAGCTAAGGGTTGAACAGGGCCTAGGAGCCCAGGCTTGCAAGGTGAACTCTGTGTGACTAATAAGACTGGTTTAAGAAGGTTCAAGGGTGAGGAAGTGCAGCAAGCAGCTCCGCATATATCAGATGGTCAGCCACAGTCAGACTCAGGGTTTGTATGGCTTACCACTACTGTGGAAAGGAGATGCAATTTTTTACAGTACATGGGAGCCTGTTATAAATTGTCCAGGGAAGTCCTGCCATCTGTTTGTGACCCAGCAAGAAACTCAGTGGTAGGGCCACTTAAGGGCAGAGTTTACAAATGTTTTATGGGTTTCGGTCAGTTTCACCAGAGGCCATGAGTGTTGAATTGGTAGTCATGTAGATTACAATGAAACACGGACGCCATCAAGTATGGATGGGTGAGATATCAAAGGGAACTTGTTATTCCTTCCCCTCTGCATATCATTAAAGTGTCCTTGCAAACCATATGCATCATTCCCGGAGTTAGAGTCCCCAGGCCAGCTGGAACTTGTAATGAATTATGTCTGTGTTTGAATGTGACGATGTCATGACCTACCATGCGAGATGCCAAAAAGGGGTTTTCTATGAATATGAGCTGATGATGCTATTAAATAAATGCGTCCAATCAGAGTGTAGGGATTAGAGGAGATTGGATTTCTTTCGTAAAGATTTGACCAATCATGTGTGGGGGTGGGATGTAATAAAATACATAGTTTTTGTTTTGCTGTTACAACTGTATACAAGTGTCTACTTGTGTGGTTCGAAGAGACTCTGGTTAGATTGACTCTGCAGTGTCATCTAACTCCTCCCGGCCATTTGTACAATAAACTTCCTTTATGGACAAACCTGTACTTGCTTCTTAAGTGGTGGGCCTACTTTGGGTTAATGCGATCAGAGGCCCATCTGCACATTTGTCCTCCCTGTGTGAGCCCCAGGCCCTCCAAGACATTGAGGGTTTCCTGTCCATACAACACAGCTGCAGCACTTCTTTGCTGGGACCAGTCTCCTGTGCATGGTGAAAAGAGGGTTCTATAGGTGCCATATTGGTTAAAGGCCTGTCTGCTCTCTGGAGGCATTGTACCATGTTCCAGCTGTGCAGGTTGAATTGAAGGAGCACCACTTCAGAGCACTTCAGGGTTTATTTTCACTTGAGTGCACTTTTGGCAGGTTAAGCAAGGGGGTTACAGGGGAAATGTAATAGGGGAAAAAGAGGGGGTTTCTTTGATTTAAGGGGCTTTGTAAGGGTATGGTAGGCGTGCATGTGTGGAGTTAGATGAAGTTAGGTGAGTTGAGAGTGAGTGTTTTAGAGGAGTGAAGGAAATGTTTCATGTTGTGAGTCCTTTGTATATATTTAGTTACCTAGTTTATTATTTTAGGGGTGTGAGTTGGTATCCCCCTGAGCAGGTCCATTGTGAGGTTTGCCCTGATCCCATTCAGTTTGCTTGTCTGGTTGGCTGGAGCCCTCACTAGGGGGGAGGTGGCATCTTATGGTAAGTTGTTGAAGGTATCTACGGTTGACCTTTCTGGAGTATATCCTATGGCTTCACTTTGCCTCGCCTCGCTTTTCTTGGTTAGTCAAAGTAGTGAAAGATATCTTCCAGTAGTCAGGGACATATGGTATTGTAGTCGAAAATACTCAGGGGTGGGCTGGGAACCAAAAGAGGCCCTTGAAATAATTTTTCAAAATGGCCCCATGTTACACATGTTCAGCAAGCCACACCAATTTCCGATGGAAAAATTTGAAAATACCAAACAAAAGAGGCCCAGATTGTAGGGGTCTACCGGGAAATCTCCAGAGTTCCCTACAGGCCAGAACGCCCCTGAAAATACTGCACTAGTGATGAAGAGAGGAAGAGCAGTGGTGTTGTAGTGAAAAACATTGCGCTCCTTCTATGCTCGAGTGAAGGAGATATCATGGAGATTTGACCGGCTTTGTTTGTTTGATGATATGCTTTCTTTTGTGTAAGAGTGAGAAGTATAATTAAAGTGAACAGCTAAGTGAGGTGATTGTGGTGAAAGCGAACAAAGTGAGTGATTTTGGGTAAAATTAAGAAACAGGGAAGGGGAAAAAAGGGATTGAGGTTGTCCCGTGAATTCGGTTTTAATTAAAATTATTACAGTTAGATTGGTATGGAGTATGGAGACTCCACTGAATCACTTGTGTCAAGTACTTCCTGGTTACAAGGTGAAGATTTGAAAGTATCAACAAGACAGCAACATGCTCAATTCTTGGCCTAATAAGAGGACCTATGATAAGGGAATATTAGAAACCCTTTATACTTTCTTAGCTACTAGGC
This sequence comes from Ambystoma mexicanum, assembly GCF_040938575.1. NCBI lineage: Eukaryota > Metazoa > Chordata > Amphibia > Caudata > Ambystomatidae > Ambystoma > Ambystoma mexicanum. The sequence goes on along the minus strand of NC_090929.1, from coordinate 704,735,874 downwards.
ACAAGCGTTTGAAGTTAGAAAATCATTTAAAAATCTTAGCTTCATGGAGGATGTACAAAATGGGTAGGTAGGCCCATAATGTTAAAATCTCAGAGAAAGGGCTTAGAAAGAAGGGTGCAGGAATTCCTTCTGCACCGCCCCAATATGGGTGATATCCTTTATCACCCGCAGGAGGGTATACTGATCCTGCGTTCGAACCTCCATTTTCTACAGCGGCCACTCCAGTGGTTGCGAGACGGACACAGGTAACACCTCCATCAGCAAAGATTCCCGAAAGATGGGATACTGAGGAAGTGGAAGGGCAACTCCTTCAATGATTAGGCTTGCAGAACGATTGAGAATGGAGTGCAGAAAGGGAATAACTCCCCCAACTGCTATGTTCTATTCAATTTCTATTCTATTCTATTTATATTTGTAACGCGCCCAAGCCTGTAGGCATCAAAGCACAGGTTAGCAGAGACGTTAAGGGTGAAGGAACGAGAGAGAGTGAGATTGGCAACCAGAAGACTAGAGGAAGGGTTGAGAATGAGTAAAAAAAGGGAGACTGTTCCTTTTACCTCTAGGTTAGAGGATAGGCTGCAAATGGCAGTGGAGACACAGGAGCGGAATATATTGGAAGAAGCTTTGAGGCTAGCGGCGGAAGAGGTAGAGCTGTTACGACAGCGGAGAAGTGAAGAGCGGGTGGAAGTGCATAGGCAGGTAAAGGATGAAGAGGAAGGAAGGTGGAAGCATGGACAAGCTCTTGTTAGATTGGATAGGTCAGTTATCAAAGAGGTCAATGGGGACCTTGAGGAAGGAAGTGTTGCTATTCTTACAGGATTCTAGCAAGGTGAATGGGAACTGACACCCTACGGGAGTGCCGAGTATGTTTCCGTGCCCATAGAAATACAAGGGGGTGTCATAACAGCAGCAGAAGCTGAGAATAATGTGAATCAGATGTTGAGCAAGGAGATCAGGGTGAAGCAGCACACCTCGCGCTCCAATAGCAGTGACAGAGAACACGCCATGGGGTCTTAGAAGACACTGTGGTACTTGTACAGCCGTAGTGAGCAGCAGGGGAAAGATGGGGAGAGCCCCAGAAAAGGCGGGTGTGACTCAATTTCCATTTCTCCAGAAGGGTCAGGAAAAGGCGTATTACGTCCTGTGGTCATACATGGACCGGAATATTTTGATGAAAACACTCCCTTCACTTTGGTTAGATGAGCTTTGGAGGCAAGCAGGGTATCCAGGAGTTCAGTTGGATACACACACCCATAATGGAGCAGCATTCAATAATTACAGGGCACAGGACTGGGGGGCCCTGCAGGACATGTATCCCAATACGCCAGACATTAATTCTATTTTGGCCAAGTCAATGAAGTTAGACGATTATCCTGCCGTACACACCCAGATAATTCAGGAGATGTGGAGGGCAGACATGGGAAGAGCGTGGGATAAAGATTTGGCGATATTTTACAGCATGTTAAAAAAGGGACTTCTCAAAGAAGTCCAACATTATCTAGATAAGCTAATAGGGATGGAGGCCAATGATTGTCTGGAAATACAGGCACACATTGCGCATTTCTGTAAAAGGAGGCAAGAGAAGGAAAAAGAGTTGGTCATGTGGAAGGATGGGAAACGTGGCACGAAATTGTAGGTGCTCAGCAGATGCAACCCCCAGCCATGCCATATGCCTGAGGCTCTGTGCAATCCCAGCAAATATGGGCTGACCAGAACCCTGCGACTGGGTCTGCACAGACCTATGCACTTCAACTAACCGTGCCAGCAAAGGCAACAGTACAAGCATCAGAGAAAAATCCTTTACCCCAAGGAACGGCCACTCACTACACTGGAGAAAATTTGGAGATAATCCTTTCCTGTTCCCCAGTGATATGTACCTGAATTAGGACAGCCCATAGTGATCTCTGATGTGTCAAGTTCTGCCTGTTGCTGCTGATCCGGAAGAGGATAAGTGTACAGATAGGTGACCAAATGTTTTAATTTATGGTGGATACAGAGCCAATGAAATCTTGCATCAAGGAAGATGAGTTCCCCTTACCTGGCAAAACAATGTGCAGGGTTTCTCTGGGGCTATCCTGTCGGCTATCCTATCGGTTCCTTATACCGAGGATCTACGTATTAAGGTAGCTACACAAAATGTATCTGCTCACTTGTTGTATTGCACAGACACCCCAGCGAATCTCTCGGGGAGAGATCTCCTCAGTCGACTCAACATGTCAATTGCTTTCACAGATGAAGGTGTAGTATTCTTGACTCCAGGTTTATATTCAGTCAGAGAAGCACTGCCTTTGCATGCATACTGTTGTGATAGCATGATAAGGGGGGTACCTGTACTTTCAGATTTGTTCATTCACGGAGTAATGGTTGTGTTTAGTTGTGGGAATCAGAGATCTGACATGGTCGGTACTGATTGAATTTTTGTTTCAGCCTGCTGATCTGCAGGAGGTAACACATGGCATCAAGAAAGACAGGGTGGTTTTCTTAGGCACCGATGAGGAAGCTTGAGAGTGCCGTACAGTTCTGTGCATCAATCCAACCTTATCGTTAAGGGCCATGTCTGACGAACAATTGTTCGAAGGCACCTAAAGACACAGGAGAGATGGTTTTTTCGATTGTGGTGTCTTGCCAGATAGCGATAGAACAAAGGGAAGTACCACCGACCATGCTCATACATCACCATATTGGACAGAGGATTTGGAGAAGGTGTCGGACCATTTATGAACCAGCAATCCCCATGCTGTGGGACTGTTAAAGAGTGTTGGAATTGTACAGATAAAATGGAAACCTGGTGTGATATTACCACGTGTTAAACAGTACCCCATGACTAGAGAGGCTGGCGAAGGGCTTTATGAGACCATTAGGATGTCATTGAAGCAAGGCATAATAGAACCTTCTGTGTCCCCATGTTGACATGTATTTTCTAGGTCTGCTCACATTAGCCATGATTTTGAGCCACAAAACAGGTCTTTCTTACTATAATGCACAGCATGACATAAACACTTGAAATACAGGCCTTCTGCACAGTGCGAGGTAGACACCATAAATATAGGCCTTCTGCCATCTTGCTATAATGCACAGTGCAAGGTAAACACTTGAAATACAGGACTTTGTGCTATGATGCGCAGTGCGAGGTAAACACATTTATATTCAGTGAAATGCACAGGTTCTATGTGATTTTACTGCAAGAAATTAGAGAGCGGTAATCCCCATCCTCCCATTCCCCTATGTTTTTAATCCCACCCCAACCATCTCCCCACCCGTTTTAACCCCTTACCCGACTCCCCCTAATATATATGTTTAAACACAGTCCACAAGATTCACTTTTCCATGTCGCAGTGAAATACATTAGGGTTTTTTCATTATTCTGGGCTGTGCACCTGTGACCTTGAAACTGGGTACACTGTACTCTGCTTAAATGAACATTCCCATCGATTGCTATTTAGGCTCTTTCCAGGAAGAGAGCCAAAGTTCTCACTAAACACAACACATAGATAATGGCAAACACTGATCTACAAAGTGCAGGCCTTTCTGTAGTTTTATTCGGTAGCTCACTGGAATTGTCATGGAATAATCCAAAAACAGCCATTGAAGGACTGAGAATTGTCCGAAGGCCATCTGTGCGCAAGTACAATGTTGTCAGCTAAAATATCATTGTTGGTAAAATCCCCAGTAGTCATTGAAGGACAGGACCATGTCCTTGGCTAGTCTTTGCAAGAGGAAGATGTTGTCAGCTAAAATACAATTTTTGGCCAAATCCCCAGTGGCTGTTCAAGGACAGAAGCCATGATTTTCAGCATGCTGCACATATGAACAGTGCAGTCAGCTAGAGACAGTAGGCATGTAAGGCATGAGAATAGGGTGTGCCCAGAAGGTATATAAGGGAATGTGCTCAGCCCCTGCAGACTGCTGTTCAGGGTGATAGAGATGGGAGGAAGACGTAGATGCCTAGAAGCAGAGTAAAAGCAGCCAGGCTTCCCAGATGGGCCAGATGGGAGAGGTGAACCCACTCCTAATACTTCCTCTGGATTTTGAAGCCTCACACTGGGTTCTGGCTATTTTGCTTTATTTTATAATATCTTTGTTCTTTCCGTTAAGGCATTCCAGCTCACTTACGCTCACAGCCTAAGGCCCTAAAAGCAGACATCTTATTCTGGATTTACTATATGCTGGTACTAAGAGGTCCAAAGGACATATCATTCTTTGTGATGCATTTAATCCTATTTCTATGCATTTTTCCTATGCTTATGAAAAGCCCAAGGTACAGCAATAGGTGTCTTTTGGTCTTTTGGTATTTTGGCCAACTTTTTCATACAATTCAATTGTTCATTTTTGGTTTGAATTGTGGATGTTTTCTAGGCATCCAGTCTTTTCTCTAGCCTTCTTCAACTCCCTACCTTCTTCAGTTAGTGAGTATGGATGAGTCCTTTTTACCCTGCATTTGATATCACATTGAGAAAGGTATTGAGGTATTGATTATTGATTGCGGCAGATGCTTCTATGAGATTGCCTATCGTGATTTGGTGAGGCAGGCGCTAGATTGCCTAGTATTTTCTGTGTGGTTGCCTATCACAACCTGGTGAGGCAGGTAGTTGGATTTTAAGGTGACTTTGATTTCTTGGAGGAGGTTGATAAGTTTTAGTCTTGACTTCAGGTAGAGGCAAATGACAATGGTTCAACTTTTCCATTAATGGTTTATTGCATTTTAAGTGTGTTGTGTACAGAGATGATAATAATGATAATATTTCTTTATTACATATTTCTCATAATTAAAATGATTTATTTTGTATATCAGAGTGTAAGACACATTCATTGAGTGTTAATTACTGTGTGATACCAGATGACTTTGAACATGATTATTAAGTGTGGGCCATCTATTTAAATTACTGTGTATTGATGTGTTATCCAATGCACATGTCTTTTAAACGCACACCAAGGGTTAATGGATGGTGTGAGCAATGGACTATCAATAAAAAATATATGTAACATTGGTAAACCTCTCCTGTGTTGGAAATTTGGAGCAGCCACCTACTGCAGGGGTTGTTGCCTGCTCTCATCTATGATGTACAGTGACAGGTACATGCTTTTCCCTACCACAGGCCCTGCTGGGGTGGTCATGGACACTCCCCTGGGGGTGGAGGCAAGACCCTGGAGGTCGGGGTGATAAAAATCACATCAATGAGATGTGCAATCTACCCTGTGAAGGAAGCAAAGGGGTCCAGAAGGAGGATGGTCCAGGATTTGCATACTCTCAAAAATTTTGTTGAGGCAGGGTTCTCAGTGGTTCGGAATCCTGCTACCATTTTCTGCAATATCCCTACTGGATTGAGCAACCCACTTCACGGTGATCGATTTAAAGATTACATTTTTCTTGGTCCCCTTACACCCCGGTTCTTAGTACATCACTGAGTTCACGTTTCATGGTCAGAGATTCGAGCACACAAGGTTTCCCCAGGGGTACTGTGAATCTTTGAGTGTTTTCAACAGGGTGGTTCAAATGGATTTGGAGAATTTACATGTGTCCAGTACAATAATATAGTATGTGGATGACTTCTGTAGGGGAGGACTGGTCCAGGAGACCCCCCTCGCCTGCGCTTTCTCCCCAGGTGAGGGCTATGGCTCTTTTGGGCGTCCCCTCATGCCACCCGGGCCCAGGTGGTGGAGGGTTCACCCACTGGAGACATTGCCCGCACGTATTAATTGCCCACATGTATTAAAATTTAGCTAGGCCCAGAAACCATTTTGTCTGGTAAAGATGGTGTGAGCTCAGCGCACTGTAGTGCGGCCCCCACCCTTGGAGGGTTTCAGTCATCCTTGTTGCCGCAGCACCCTGGCAGATCCGCTGCGAGCACGTTCCCACGAACAAGACGGACATGAGCTAGCGTAATACACTAACATTGTAACAGTTCACCTCCCGCAATGTATCATCGCTCCCAGCATGACCCGGCCAGCAGGCCTGGGCAATGAAAAGAACAGTAAAATAGACATCAGGTGGCAAACAGTCTTTATATATATCAATGTTAAGACCACTCGCAAAGTATGCTTTCTTCCACAAAATGCCTTATATTACAAAAGCCTGTAAAATGTATAAAATATAAGAAAGCATGCTTCCATGATATAAGCAATGGCGAGCCCACACCATTTCAGTTGGGTACTAATAATAAAGGAACGCACCAGGAATCCATTTGTTACGTGTATCACTGGGAAACTTACACCCCATGGGCTCGCGCCATAACTGAACTAATGCTGCTAGAGGACACAAGAAAGACGAATGTAACCATACCGAGGGCCCATGTGAAGGATGCACGAGAAGGCGCATGTCATGTGTGCATGTCCAGGCCCCATATGTGCCACCACCGTCACGAATAGTGGCGGAGTACTTTCTATGTTCTCCACCAATCCTAGTTCTACCTCACTTATTGCAAATATATATATGCATATAACTAAATACTGTACTTATTAAAACATAATGTATGAATAAGGTGCTCAGACTGGGTATAATCGAAACACATCCAGCAAAGCTTAAATGCATGTTTTGTATTGCTTACAATAAGTATTATAGAGTGTTCAAATGTTTGTGATGTTTTTACCTAAATCGGCAACACACGAGGGAGATACCTTTGTGAAATACGTGCAAGGCCATTCCCCCTCCCACCCTGCGAAGGCTGCCAAGGCATGAGAGCAGAGACCGCGCCGCGCTGCTTTACCTCCCCCAACCAGACTGGAGCCGCTTCAAAGACTTGTAACCCCCTCTGTAGCACCCAAGGCCGCCACCCGCCACCTGCATTATTTACAGCACAGCAGTAAACCTCTGCCTGAACACACGCGCCCCCTCGTAAACCTCGCAACCCACCGGACCATCTCAGACTTATGGCCCTGTGCAATCAGGACACCCGACACTTTGACAACACACAGCGGAACATCCATAACAACTTCTAACAAGGCAGAAAGACCTGTGCCGCCCGTCCCAGGCCCTGAAGCTTAGCCCCTCGACCTATGGCCCCGGTCAACAGGACACTGGTAACCATGTCCTGACGTATTACCTCCAGACCCCTCACAAGGTGCATTCCTCCTGTGTTGCATTAACCTGTAGTATAACCTATTGGAAGATTTACTAAAGAAGATAATATTGAAATGATTGAATGACTGCGGTGTGCATGGCCTAGGGCAAATAAGTCAAGAAAAGACATTCATCTCTGACACTGGCCGCGATGGCACGACAACACCGCCCGGATGAACTCTGCCACCCTGCCAGGCCCAGCCCAACCCACGAGGCTGACCAGTCACGTCTTCCAGCCAAAGCCAACCACATCACAGCAGCACCTATAGTTAGTCGTCGCCACCCAATCCCCTTGAACTTGTGCCCCCTATAGTGTGTAGGTTCTTATGACGTTTTTTGTAAATATATACGCCTGTCTTTGCTATTGTCAGACAGAGCGCTCTCGGAGTTTGCAGAGTTCTTTGCATGCCCTATTCTGATTGATAAACTCCCATTTACGCTCACCCGCACTCTGTCTTGGCCTTATTCCCATTTTGGGAGAGTCCTTCATTGTCTCTCATTGCGGGGAGGATCGTGCTGTTTGGGGACGCTTGCTTTCAGTGGTGACCCCGATAGCGTGATTTTTATTTCTTCCTAACTCATTATAACCGTCCCCTTTTGGCACGAGAATCTCCGGTCAAAAAGGGATACGCACGGTGAGCCGGCTCCGGGAGGCTGCCCGCCAACGGCGACCGGTACACTAAGAGGTGCGCACTCAATAGAGAGAGGGTACGGGATCCCGGTTGAAAAATCCCCTTTGAGTACCGCTCGCCGGAGCCGGGGCTGACTGTTGAGCTGACGGCGACACTGCCTGGACGGACCCAGTTTCGGAGACTATCGGTTCAAGACGGGCACGTGAGTACTGAGTGTGAGCGATTGTAAAGGGAGCGGGGAGAGAAGTGTAGGACAGGGAACGAGAAGGGGGTACGAAGATATACTAAAGATCATTCTAAAATTTCCTTTCTTTTTCTTTGCATATGGCCATTAGGATAAGAGGTGAATAAGAGATAAAAGTGACGGGAACCTAGCTCCGAAAGGGGGTGGAAGGCGGCGCCGCATAGTGCTATATTGACTAGTACTGGGAATATATGACGAAGTGAAATACAAGATAAAAGTGTTCAGCAAAAGGGGGCACTGAGAATATATTAGTGATCGCTATTACTTCTTTCTTTTCTTTTTCTTTAGGGGTAGGGGGAGAATAAAAAACGAGTTTAGCACGAACTTGGGAAGAAAGTAAGAGAAAAAGGGGTCCTACTAGAAGGGGGAGAGCAGGTTAAAACATATAAATATATGCATATGCGCATCCATCTATCTAAGTAAGACGGACAGGGACAGCCGGCTAGGGAGGAAAGGGAGGGCAGCTTGAATGGTGCATTGAGTGTTACCAAGAGGTGTGTGCACCTCGTATGTGTCAGGGGACGATTTGAGGTTGTGAATGTGCATAACGGTTATAAATGTATAATAGTTAAATGGTCATGGTAAGTGTGATGTGCATGTTTTGATTTCCGGATTGATATTGTCGAAATAGATGATGGGTTGCCCTTGTATGTGCCCCCCCAAGAGAACAGAGTAGACGCTGTGTATAGCTAGTTTTGTATCGTGCAATCAGGGGAAGGGGGGAGAGCCCAAACAAGCCCAACATTGAATGTGAAGTAGCATAAAAAAAATAAAAAAAAAAGAAATATTGATACTCCATTTACCTTGTAGTTGCAGACACACAGAGACACACAAGCACTAGGAGGGCACAGAGATGGGGGCTGAAACACCCTTATCACATATTTGTAAGAGTCTTCCAGGGTACGCAGAGCGGATTAAGAAATATCACGACCAATGGGTAACTGAGTTGAAGGGAGAGGGGTTACCCCAGATATGGCCAGAGGGAGGGTCATTTGATAAAAGTGTTCTGGATATGGTGGTCACATGCATTTTCTTGAAGTACAAAGGAAAGCAGTTGCAAAATAGGAGGGAAATATTAGATCTTTGGAGGTTATTTGAAGAGATACCACCGCCTAAAGCACCAGCATTAAATCCTGATCTCCCATCCACCACAGACAATCCACTGATGATACAGAAAGATATCAAAGAATTGTCAAGTGTAGCGCCACCAGTAGAGGTAATAAGTTTGTACCCGATATTAAAAAAGCCTGTACCCGCAGAAGGATACAGTGATCCGACGTATGTGCCTCCCCCGACAACCACTACACCCCACCGGCCCACTGCACCCCCACCATATGAAAGTACAAGGGAGCGAGGCCAGGCGAGTACACAAAGGGTGGACATAGAGAAACTCACAGATGATTTACAGTCAAGACTCTCAATAGCAAAAGATGAGCTCTCGAGGATAAAAGACATGTGCGGACAAACAGCACTTAATGCGGCTAGATCAGGGCGCACGTCTAGAGCGCCAGGCGAGAATAGAAAACCTGAAGAGGGGTGGAAGAAAGGTGAGATACTGTTCAGAATTGAAGAAGAACCAACACGAATAATTGAAATAGAGACACGCGAGGGAGATACTGACAATGATGAAAGGCCTATGGGGGATAGAGAGGAATTACTATGCGACATAAGGGACGAATTAGAAGAAAGTGACAGGTTGAGCATGGCTATGGGAGGGGGAAGCGAAGGGGGGGATGGCACATGTTCAGTGAGAACACTGGACGATGAGTGGACGGGACGACTAAGGAACAGAGTGGGGAAAATGGCATCACTGGAAACATCAGCATCCAAATCGGGTCCGGATGCCCTAACGAAAGGAAAGCTACAGCTCCCGTTGATACACAGAGGAGGAGGGAGGCCTAACTATATCCCATGGGCACAGATGGATAAAGCCAATTTATTAAAGCTATTGCCCCCATTATCAGGAGGGGCAAGTAAGTGGATATACGCCTTTGAAAAACATACTGCTGGGGTACCCCTAGCTATAGGAGATGTGAAAAGTCTGCTCGTATCAGCGGTGGGCGATCAGGCTGAAAGAGTATGGGTTAAAGCGGGTTTCCCGGGAGTAACGTTAGATTGTGACCGCCATGATGGGGCCTCCTTTAACACAGTGCGGGCTAGGGTGTGGGACGCCTTACGCGAAACATTCCAGATACACCGGACTTACAGTCAGTGATGCAATGTACAATGAATGACGGGGAGGAGGCTATGGATTACATTTTTCGGGTCCAAGAGATGTGGAGAGCGGAGACGGGCACGCCTTGGTATCAATCGACATCTTTATTTTACTTCATTATAAAAAGAGGGCTCCCAAAGGAAGTGCAGAATGGGCTCGACAAGATAGCAGGTATTGAAGCAAAGGGATGGCCAGAAATTCAGAGCATAATAGTACACCATTGTAAACGAATAAAGGAAAGGGAGAAGGAGGTGGCTCAGAAAAGATTGGCAGACGAAGCGAAGTTAGTACAGACAAAATTGGTGAAGGTCGCAGCAGCAGTAGCTGCGCTCCCACACAGCAGGGAGGGAGACGATGAGGAGGAGGGGCTGATAGCAATACAAGGAAGGATGGCAGCTAATTGGGCGGGAGCAGGACAGCGGCAGTGGAATGAGCAAGAGCAAGGTGGAGGTCCGCAGTGGCAAGAGTGGACCCCTCGAGGGGGACGAGGTGGGTACAGGGGCCGAAGAGGAGGTGGAACGGGGTACGGGGGAACGGGAGGAAATGGATGGCAGGGTCCTAGAGGTGCACAAGGAAGTTGCTGGAACTGCGGGCGATGGGGGCACTATTCTAGAGAGTGCAGAAGCAGACCCAATAACGGGTTCCAAGAGGTAGAACAATATGGCCATCCCCACCCGGGAAGCCCATATGGCCTCCCAATGGGACAACAACAACTAAGAAACCCAGGCCAAGGTAATGCCGGCCAGCAACAGGGACCCCAGTATAGAACACAGAACCACCCACAAAACAACGACAGTATGCAATATACGCCAGGTAACCCTTTCGCGACAACAGCAAACGGGGCCCCCGCACCAGCACCTTACAACGGCATGTCAGTGGTCTCAGGAAACGTATTTAATGAGGGGGGGGCGATGAGACACCCCGCATAGGACAGCCCACAGAGAACACTTGCGTGTCCAGTTCTATCTACCACCTACAGTGCAGCAGAGGAACCATTGGTAGGGGCGCAGATAGGAGACAAGCAGTTTATATTCATGGTTGATTCGGGAGCGGAGAAATCATGTGTCAGAGAGGGCCGGTTCCCGTTATCTAACAGGAAGTTAGAGACGCAGGGGCTCTCTGGGGCTGTAATTGAAGTTCCTTACACAGAAGCTTTGGATGTAACAGTGGGGGGCAAGACTGTGAAGGCACCCTTACTGTATTACGAACAGTCCCCAATAAATTTGTTGGGGAGGGATCTTATGAGTAAACTTAACATGACCATATCATTTACTGAAAGAGGAATAGTGTGTTCTACACCCGGGATATGCCCCTTGCGTGCGATGTTGGTAGTGCAAGCCTACACAACCACACAGGAAATACGAGGGCTGCCACAAAATGAGGAAATGTTTATTGAAGGGCTAAAGACTTTGGCCCTCATAATTCCAGAGCTAAGAAGCATGGATTGGAGGATTCCAGCAGAGTTCCTCTTCCGCCCTATAGTGTGTCCAAACGCAGCACCAGGATCAGTGGTATCGTTGGATTTGCACGCTGTGCAGGTATCAACGAAAAGGATTGCTGTGATTGGAGTGGACAGGGAAGGATGTGAGTGGTGCACAGTGCTGTGTACAAACGCCAACCTCGCCCTACGCGAGGTAACAGATGAGGATCTCTTTTCAGACACAGAAGGGGATGGTGAGATAGTAATGGAAATAGCGATGCCCTGTGACATTTTGATCCAAGCCAGGGAGATCCCCGTCCAATTGATGGCAGTGGTAGGAACACCACCGTCATTTTTTGATGACGACATGAGGCTCGTACCAAACAATTTATGGACAACAGGCCCCCATGATGTAGGGCTGTTGCACGGCGTACAACCTGTGATAATAAAACTAAAGCAAGGAGCAATCTTACCCCGAGTCAAACAGTATCCATTGTCCCGTGAAGCTGAAGAAGGGATAAAAGAAACAATAAATGCACTACTAGCACAAGGGATAATAGTGCCTTCAAACTCCCCATGTAACACATGTATTTATCCAATCTAAAAAGCGAAAGGGGGATCTTGGAGGATGATACAGGACTTACGCCCCCTCAATGACGTAATTCAGAAAGAGTTCCCTCTAGTCCTGAACCCTGCATCAATACTATGCAGCATCCCAAAAGCGGCATCACATTTCACAGTAGTGGACTTTAAAAAATGCATTTTTCTCAATACCCCTGGCTGAAGAGAGTAGATACCTTACAGCCTTCACACTGGGGGGTAAGAGATATGAACACTGCAGACTACCTCAGGGATACTGTGAGAGCCCGAGCATATTAAACCGCATATTGCATGAAGACTTGGGAAACCTATCAGTTGAGAGTACGATTATTCAGTACGTAGATGATTTATTAGTGTGTGCACAAGACGAAGCAACATGTAGAAAATATTCAACAACGCTCCTGACTTTACTAGCCAACAAAGGATACAAGGTAGACAAGGAGAAGCTACAGTACTGCCTGACTGAGGTCCTATACCTGGGACAGCTCATATCAAAAGATGGAAAAAGAATAATTCCCGACAGGGTAGAGGCAATAAGATCAGTAGGAGAACCCACAACAGTGAAAGATATGCAGAAATTTTTGGGGATGTGCAACTATTGCCGAGCATGGATACTAGACTATGCAGCATACACGAGGCCCCTCCTGCAAGCACTCAAGGAAGCACAACAGGAGAATGAACAAATAAAATGGTCAGAAGAAATGAGCCTATCATTTCAATCATTGAAAGAGCTAATTTCAAGCGCTCCAGTACTAGCAAACCCTGATTATGGACGAGAATTTTACCTATTCTCACACTGCAAGGGAACACTCATGACAGCAGTACTGACACAAAAAACATCCTTAGGACACAAGCCATTGGCTTACTATAGTGGTACTTTGGATGCCGTGATGCAGGGTAATTTCGCGTGCGAACAATCACTCGCAGCAGCCGCATTCGCGATTGAGAAAAGTGCCACAATAGTAATGGGTTGCCCTGTGACATTGTTTGTGGAACATTCATTATTTGCAATACTTGAGAGATCAAAAAGCACACTGACCACACAGCGGGCAACAGCCTACGAGATTATATTGTCCAGCGCCAACATCCATATAGTGAGATGTAAGACAGTGAACCCTGCCACATTCATTACAGAAGCGTGCACATTAGAGGATATGCAGAACCACGATTGCGCAACCTACACAGGAGAAGGAGGGGAGGACACAGTGGTGTGTGAGAACGCTCTAAGCGAGGGGGAAGTGTACTTTGTGGATGGGTCTGCATCAATTGATGTGGACACGGGAGAAAAACACGTTAGCATGGCAGTAGTGAGGCTAGAAGACGGTGAGTATGAAACACTAGTACAGTACCGCCTCCCATCACATTACTCTGCACAGGCAGCAGAACTGATTGCGCTCATAGAAGCACTACATGCAGCAAAGGGTTGTGCAGTGACAATATACACAGACTCAGCTTACATGACAACGACAGTACATGGAGGTCTAGCAAGATGGGGGCGTAGGGAATTCAGACGGGCAGATGGAACACCAGTACAGCATGCAGAATTGTTAAAAGAGTTAATTGAGGCCCTACAAAACCCTACTGCAGTAGCAATAGTGAAGTGCCAAGCCCATACATCCAACACAGACGTTGTATCTTTGGGGAACGCGGCAGCGGACGCTGCCGCCAAGGAGGCTTCCTATTTTCAGAAATATGACACAGGTGAGTACATGCTTAAGAACAAGACAACCGAAGAACCCCCAGAAGGGTACAACATGATGTCCGTATCACAAATACTAGAATTGCAGGAAGGAGCTAGTGCAGAGGAAAAATTGACGTGGACAAAACGGGGGTGCAGCCGGTCGGGAACAGACCTACTATGGCGGCAAAGTAACTCAGGGAAAGTGGTAATGCCTCTACAGTTACTAGAAGTTGCATTTCAACAGCTACACTTCCCTGCACATAATACCAAACAGCACATCGCAGCGGAAATACAGGAAGAATGGTTCGTGCCCTGTCTCCAGGAGCATGTGTCTCGATTAGCAATGGAATGTACAACATGCCAAATATACAATTCAGGAATGACATTACGCACGCTCAGGGGAACAATTCCTAAACCCATTGGCCCATTCAGAGAACTGCATATAGATTACGCAGACATGGGGGAAAGGTGCAATGGCGCACGGTACATGATCGTGGTTGTGTGCCCATTTTCAAGGTGGGTGGAAGCAGGACCATGTGCGCGACCTGACGCCAAAAGCGCCGCCAAGTAAGGGAAGTGTTCCCGCGCTGGGGAATTTGTGACGTGATTCGCTCATACAACGGCACTCATTTTGTGAATGAGCTTTTCAAGGAAGTTACTACATTATTGGGAATAAAACATAAATTGTGTTCGATTTATCATCCTCAAAGTAATGGCGTAGTGGAAAAGATGAACGGACTGTTAAAGGGCAGATTATCAAAACTATGTTTTACATTAAAGAAAAATTGGATTTACTGTCTACCCCTGGCGCTATTTGAATTGAGAAATCAGCCAAGCAAAGACCACCATTTGTCCCCGCATGAGATAGTGACCGGGAGACGAATGAATACAGCACACTCTCCACTGCGCGAACACTCAGATGCTCACAGAAGTGCCGCAATATTGGGAGATGAGTTTACAGAATATTTAAGGAAATTGACAAGGGCAGCACGCGCCATATCAAAGCAACTCTCCCCACCCTTCACTAGAGAAGAGGGAAACGTAACAGGATCTGTCACGGAGCCAGAGCAACAGCTACAGCTGATGCCAGGCGACTCAATTTATGTTAGAAGCTTTGTGCGTCGGTGGAATGCACCACGATTCCATGGCCCATACGAGGTAATATTTTGCACGCCCACGGCAGTGAAGGTGAAGGGCTTGAGGTACTGGGTGCACTTGACCGACGTACGGAAGGCATACAGCAATGTACAAGAGGAGATAGATGAGGAGGCACAGACAACAGCAAACGATGAAACTGAGTAGAATGTCTAAATATGAACTTGTGTGTGTGTGTCAGCACTGGACTAGAGTGGGAGAATAACTGATAAGGATATTTCAAACAAAAAAAAAAAAAAAAAGACAATGGGCCTCATTACGACCGTGGCGGTCCGGAAATAACGGTGGCGGTAAACCCGCCGCCACCGTTGTTTCCGGACCGCCTGATCCCGACCCCTGCAGGCGGGAGGTGATGTTCCCGCCAGGTCTGACCTGGCGGGTTTAACACCGCCCGCCTGCAGGCAGACGAGGAAACACCGGCAGCATTACAAGATGCTGCCGGTGTTTCCATGATCCCGATTCCCATTGAGTCCCATAGGACTCAATGGGAATGGGGATTTACACTATTCCGCCTCCGTGATTCCCGGAAAACCGGGGTTGTGATGCCCCGGTAATTCCGGGAATCACGGAGGCGGAATGGTAATACGAGTCCGGCGTTAACCAGGCGGTTTTACCGCCTCGGTTAACGCCGGACTCGTAATGAGGCCCAATGTGCGTTTTGTTTTTATCTTGTTGAATGGTATGTAATTAATGAAATAACAAAATTATAGCCTGTATACACCCTTGTCTGTGAATACCCCTCCCCGCATCCCCACCCACTTCCATTCCCTGTCAAATATATATTGGCACCGATGGTGCTAGCAAAATGTTTACACACATGCACTTAATGCACTTTTATATCCCAAACAGGAGCTTCCATGGCATCTAACGGGCAGCCTGCAACGGATAGAATTAGTAGAATGAGAGAATTAGTACAGGAGAGATGCAGATATTCGTATGAGTGTGGATTATCTGTATGCATCACATTGTTTTTTATGATAATGTTTGGCCTGGTTACGTATTGGTTTATAGCGTTCATCTCTATCGAGATGTACGAGGGGGGAGGGAGTAACAACACTACTGGACGAATTAAAAGCACCACCGGGCCCAATGTAACTACAGGTGTCAATACCAGGGAAGGTGATTTTTTGATATGGGACGGAACTAAACTTGTATGGGGGTATCATACCACACCATCCAGTGTTGTCACCTTACAAAGAAAAAAGCCACAAGGTGGAATGCAGAACAACACAGTGTCTCCACCAGGGGTATCTAATTACAATGCCCACAGTCTAAATGACCGAAATCCGTCTGCCATATCATGGTTGTACAACACCCTCACCAGCCAGCCTGCCCCCATACTAAAAAACAACCTGCCAGCTAACGTCAGGAAAGAAGACGAAAAGTTACTAGAAATACACGAAATATTATATGATAAATGGGCTAAGGGGGGCGGGAATGAGAAAGGGGGGTCTAGTTTGTCCACTGCCCAGGGAGTTGGGAAGTACATGAGGAACAAGAACAACAGGCGGAAGAGGGAAGCAGGGAGGAGGAAGTATGATGAATACTATGGGCTAGGTCTAGATAAGATGGAAGACCCACGACACCCCCATCAAACAAATAAGTGGTATGCAGACATGAGTGCCACAGCTAAACAGACAACAAACGAGAGCTGTTATGTCTGTTCCCTCATCCCTCACGCATCAGGTACACCCAAAGTATTATTACCCAAAGAGTTGCCAATTATAGATGCCCAGTGTCTCCTTCATCTCACGTTGTGCAGGATTAAGAACACCTTCCAGGCACACAAAGTGACTTTTCAAATGCTGCAGAACGAGAAAACGTGTTACCCAAAAACGGCAGGGGTGGTATGTTTGAAAGAACCATTTTTTGTAATAGAAGGGACACTTTTTTCTGACAACAAGCGGAAGGATGAAGAAGTACTGTGCAAAGCGGAAGCACTAAGAGGTGTGGCACCGGATAAATTGCAGTGGATAGAAGAAACATGTACACCAGTATGGAGAGAACACATTTCAAAACTAACTTGGGTAACTGCCATTGAAAAACTGTTCAAACTGCAGAGCGAAATGGACTATGGACTGTGTTTTAAAGGAGAAGGGAGAACCCCCATGGGAACAAACAAGAACTGTAACAAGACCCTCACCATTCCAGATCTGAGAAAAGGGACAGCGGCCCTGATGGACACGTACTGGGTATGCGGCAACCAGGCATACCTACACCTCCCCCAGTCATGGAGTGGCAGCTGCTCAATGGCCACTCTGCACTCAGCCCTAATGGTGATACCAGAAAGCCACATCGATGGGAGCAAAAGGACACAGGAACGCATGCAGAGTGTGGCTCAACCAACTGCAGAGTCACAAATATATGTCCTGTCTTCCGGAAGCAAGGGAGAAGTGCTGACCCGTAACAGACGAGCATCAAATTACATATCAAAGGCATCATCAGAACTATTGGCTCAGATCCCAGACAAATATCGATTATTCAGCTCAGCAGAAACATTTTTTGCCTCGCTCGTCTCAAGTGTCCAAGCAAGGGCAAACGCAAAATGGCTCCAGATAACCCGCTGGGAATTGATTCAGCTGGCAAACGACACTGAAGAAGGATTCAATATAATAAAGGTGGAACTAAGAGCTTTACGACTAATGACCATGCAAAACAGGTATGTCCTGGACCTGTTGACGGCGATGGACGGCGGTGTTTGCCGAAAAATAGGAAGTGCCTGCTGCACTTTCGTACCTTCTGAAGATGCAGAGAATGGCTCCCTGTCCCATGTGATCGAAGCAGTCCACAACCTAGGAGAAAAAATGAAAATGGAAGGTGGAGCAGAAGAGAGTACATGGTTCGACAACATCTTCTCCTGGGTTCCCTCATGGCTTGGAACGACTGTGAAATTTTTAATACCAGCTGTTGTGTTCCTCCTTTTACTTTTTTGCCTGTGCCAGGTGGGTCTTCGAGTTTGTGCTAACGCAGTACCAAATGGTGCAACGATGATGGTGACAATGGGCAACTCACACGGTACAATAAAAACGATGCAAGAAGCACAAGTCCAAACAGGGATAGATAACTCACCCAGGTACCAACTGGTGCCTATGTACCATGATAAGGATATTGTAGATAAGTTGTGGCACACCACCATCAAAGAGCCCCGTATACTAGAATGGTATGAGGAAGTTTGGGTAGATTTGGAAGGAGATGGTGGATGCATATATCTAATGTGTACCCCAGATGAATACGCCCGGAGAGGTGAGAGCTTAAGGGGGGTGTGCAGAGCATGGATGCCCATCAAAGGAACTCCTGCATGGGATGAGGCGGTGATGGACGAGGCAGAATGTAGGAGGATAGAAGATTTAAAGAATTTGTTACTTTAGTAACGAAATGGGGGAAATGTAGGAGAGGACTGGTCCAGGAGACCCCCCTCGCCTGCGCTTTCTCCCCAGGTGAGGGCTATGGCTCTTTTGGGCGTCCCCTCATGCCACCCGGGCCCAGGTGGTGGAGGGTTCACCCACTGGAGACATTGCCCGCACGTATTAATTGCCCACATGTATTAAAATTTAGCTAGGCCCAGAAACCATTTTGTCTGGTAAAGATGGTGTGAGCTCAGCGCACTGTAGTGCGGCCCCCACCCTTGGAGGGTTTCAGTCATCCTTGTTGCCGCAGCACCCTGGCAGATCCGCTGCGAGCACGTTCCCACGAACAAGACGGACATGAGCTAGCGTAATACACTAACATTGTAACAGTTCACCTCCCGCAGTGTATCATCGCTCCCAGCATGACCCGGCCAGTAGGCCGGCGCAATGAAAAGAACAGTAAAATTGACATCAGGTGGCAAACAGTCTTTATATATATCAATGTTAAGACCACTCGCAAAGTATGCTTTCTTCCACAAAATGCCTTATATTACAAAAGCCTGTAAAATGTATAAAATATAAGAAAGCATGCTTCCATGATATAAGCAATGGCGAGCCCACACCATTTCAGTTGGGTACTAATAATAAAGGAACGCACCAGGAATCCATTTGTTACGTGTATCACTGGGAAACTTACACCCCATGGGCTCGCGCCATAACTGAACTAATGCTGCTAGAGGACACAAGAAAGACGAATGTAACCATACCGAGGCCCCATGTGAAGGATGCACGAGAAGGCGCATGTCATGTGTGCATGTCCAGGCCCCATATGTGCCACCACCGTCACGAATAGTGGCGGAGTACTTTCTATGTTCTCCACCAATCCTAATTCTACCTCACTTATTGCAAATATATATATGCATATAACTAAATACTGTACTTATTAAAACATAATGTATGAATAAGGTGCTCAGACTGGGTATAATCGAAACACATCCAGCAAAGCTTAAATGCATGTTTTGTATTGCTTACAATAAGTATTATAGAGTGTTCAAATGTTTGTGATGTTTTTACCTAAATCGGCAACACACGAGGGAGATACCTTTGTGAAATACGTGCAAGGCCATTCCCCCTCCCACCCTGCGAAGGCTGCCAAGGCATGAGAGCAGAGACCGCGCCGCGCTGCTTTACCTCCCCCAACCAGACTGGAGCCGCTTCAAAGACTTGTAACCCCCTCTGTAGCACCCAAGGCCGCCACCCGCCACCTGCATTATTTACAGCACAGCAGTAAACCTCTGCCTGAACACACTCGCCCCCTCGTAAACATCGCAACCCACCGGACCATCTCAGACTTATGGCCCTGTGCAATCAGGACACCCGACACTTTGACAACACACAGCGGAACATCCATAACAACTTCTAACAAGGCAGAAAGACCTGTGCCGCCCGTCCCAGGCCCTGAAGCTTAGCCCCTCGACCTATGGCCCCGGTCAACAGGACACTGGTAACCATGTCCTGACGTATTACCTCCAGACCCCTCACAAGGTGCATTCCTCCTGTGTTGCATTAACCTGTAGTATAACCTATTGGAAGATTTACTAAAGAAGATAATATTGAAATGATTGAATGACTGCGGTGTGCATGGCCTAGGGCAAATAAGTCAAGAAAAGACATTCATCTCTGACACTGGCCGCAATGGCACGACAACACCGCCCAGATGAACTCTGCCACCCTGCCAGGACCAGCCCAACCCACGAGGCTGACCAGTGACGTCTTCCAGCCAAAGCCAACCACATCACAGCAGCACCTATAGTTAGTCGTCGCCACCCAATCCCCTTGAACTTGTGCCCCCTATAGTGTGTAGGTTCTTATGACGTTTTTTGTAAATATATACGCCTGTCTTTGCTATTGTCAGACAGAGCGCTCTCGGAGTTTGCAGAGTTCTTTGCGTGCCCTATTCTGATTGATAAACTCCCATTTACGCTCACCCGCACTCTGTCTTGGCCTTATTCCCATTTTGGGAGAGTCCTTCATTGTCTCTCATTGCGGGGAGGATCGTGCTGTTTGGGGACGCTTGCTTTCACTTCCTAGTGTGTTGTACTTCAGAAGAGCAGTAACGAGGAGATTCAATAACGCTCCTCACCCTGCTTGCAGAGAAGAAGGGCAAAGAAAAATTGCAATACTGCCAGACACAGGTAGTATATTTGGGGCAAGAGATATCACCCACAGGCAGGAAGTTAATGCTGGAGAGAGCCACCACAGTCCAGAATACATCCCAAACAGTGATGGTGAAACAAATACAGCAGTTTATGGGACTCTGTAACTATTGTAGATCATGGATCTTTGACTACTCTAGTTATGTGAGGCCCTTACTGCAGGTACTTAAGGGAGTGCAGAAGGCGAAAGGTCTGATAGAATGGTCTGAGGAAATTGTGACCTGCCTTTGGAAAGTCAAGGCTGGGTTCAGTAATTTTATCTTTTTCTAACAGCGATCCTAGCCCAGCAAACATTGCTAGGCCATAAACCTTTAGTGTACTGCAGACTCCTAGACCCAGTGATGCAATGACAGTTTCCTTGTGAACAGGCTTTTGTGGCAGCGCTTTTGCAATTCAAAAGTCTTCGACCATTACTATGGGTTGCCCGGTGGCATTGTGGCCGAACATGTGGTCTTTGTGATCTTAGAAAAGACTAAGTTGACTTTGAGGACCCAGAGAGTTTCGGGTATGTGGTTATCCTATCAAATGCTTCCTTATATCCAGTACATTGTCACCTAATAAATCATAATTCATTTATAGACAAGCCAGTCAAACCTGATGACATTGTCCATGAGTGTGCGACTTATGAGGGAGAAGAGCAAGAGAAGACAAATGTTAAGGAGCATGCCTTGGAGGGAGGTGAGGTACTCTTTGTTGATGAGTCCTTGACAATTAATCAGGACACTGGTGAGAGGCATACAGGTGCAGTCATTGTGGGCCTTGTGGATGGGGAATACCAGGTCAGGATAAAGAAACAATTACATTCACTTTATTCTACACCAGTGGCAGACCTAGTGGCACTTATAGAGGAACTGTAACTGAGTCACTATTTATCCTGACTCTGTTTATGTAACATCCACTGTACATCCAGGCTTGTCAAGGTGGCAGGTAAGAGGGTTTAGGTTAGGAGATCTGACGGGACCCCTGTCCCACATGCTGTGGTGCTATCCAGATTAATCAAAGCACTAAGATTGTCCTCAGAGGTAGGAATTGTTAAATACAATGTGCACACTAACCTTAATAATCCATTAGGGCTTGGAAATTATGCTGCAGGCAGAGCGGTGAAAGAAGCTGCATATTTGCTGTTACAGAGTCCCAGTAAATGGAAACCATGTCCCAGCAGGTAGAGTTGCCAGCCTC